>NC_134532.1:192070331-193335331 GCF_050624435.1 Tenrec ecaudatus | reverse complement strand
GCTGCCCCCTCCCTCATGAACCCTTGATAATTTATAAATTAATATTATCGTGTCATATTTTACATTGTCTGACGTCTCCCTTCACCCCTTTTACAGTTGTCCATCCCTAGGGAGGAGGTTATATGTAGATCCTTGTAATTGGTTCCCCCTTTCTATCCCACCTTCCCTCCACCCTCCTGGTATCACCACTCCCACCACTGGTTCTGAAGGGGTCTTCTGTCCCAGATTCCCTGTGTTTCCAGTTCCTATCTGTACCAATGTACATCCTTTGGTCTAGCCAGATTTGTAAGGTAAAATTGGGATCATGATAGTGCGGGGAGGAAGCATTTAAGAACTAGAGGAAAGTTGTATGTTTCATCGTTGGTACCCTGCACCCTGACTGGCTCATTTCCTGCCTGCAACCCTTCAGTAAGGGGGTGTCCAGTTGCCTACAGATGGGCTTTAGGTCTCTACTCTGCATTCACGCTCATTTACAACAATATGATTTCTTTTCTTTGATGCCTGATACCTGATTCCCTTCGACACCTCGTGGTTCATACAGGATGGTGTGCTTCTTCCACGTGGGCTTTGATGCTTCTGAGTTACATGGCTGCTTGCGTACCTGCAAGCCTTTAAGACTCCAGATGCTATAGCTTTTAATAGCCAGGCACCATCAGCTTTCTTCACCACATTGGCTTATGCACATATGTGTCTATGAATTTGTTTCTCTAGTCTACTCAGGCTAACAGAATTATCAATTAAAAATATTCCATTGGTCTTAATTTTTATTATGTATTAGAAAAAATACCAGAGTCTGTTTTAAAAAATAGTTATGTTAATAATGCAGAGCTTTGTGTGAACATTTTAGTACAAATTTATTTTGACACAGAGTCTGGGCATAAGAGAACTTTGCTTTGCTCCACAGCCTAGAGATGGTTTCTCATATCTGTCTGCAGACACCATTCTAGTGTCTTCACTTCTCTTGGAACATGAATTGACCCATCTTCTTCTCACTGCTATCAAGTAGAATCAGACTCATGGTTACCCTTCAGGACAGAGGAGAACTGCCCCTGTGGGTTTGTGAGAGGTAACTGTTTTCTGGAGCAGAGATCCCCCTCTTCTAGAGCTTTAGCAGCTGGTACATTCACGCTGCTGATCTGACTCCTTAGTAGCCTACTGAGTAAACTACTATACCATCAGGGTACTCAATGGAGCCATAGCCAATCTAAAATATTGTCAAACAGTTTTTTGTTGCAGTCGTTTTATTTATGACCACTTCATTTGCATTATAAATTAACACTTCAAACCCACTACTATTCCGTCAATTCCAACTCAAGCCAGCTACCCTATAAGACTGAGTAAATTATCCCTTTGGGTATATGTGACTGTAAATATTCACAGGAGCAGAGAACCATATCGTTCTCTCCTGGAACAGCTATGGGTTCTAACTGATCACCTTGCAGGTAGCCAGCTAATACTAAGAATTATAGAAATAGAAATAATGACTGCTTAATTAAATAACAACAACCACAACCACCATTTATGGATTCTTTCCACTGTAGCTTATATTTTTCTTTATCCCTGGTTTAGTCATTTATATTAACAGTAATGCCATTAATTTTGTTCATTTAAAATATGCATTTTATTAAATAAATCACTGTAATCTTCAAAACTTGATTATTTGTATTAAATGATTTGTCTTTCTTTGCTGCACTCTTATTGCATCATTTGTCTTTGCCTCTTTAACTTCTCTAGCTTTGGTCTCACTGGTGTTAACTACAAGAGCAGGCTATTTTCTTTTAATTAATAGAATGATTATCACCCTTTCCAAGTTATAAAAATGTACTATCAGGTTTTTTAACTGCATCCAGGAAAGATTAGCGGTGCTCTCCAGGTCTACCTCTCTGAAATGGAAGAGGCTGGTACATCTGATCTCTAACCTGCCTCCTTTCTGATCTTTTCCTCGTTACTCACTTTTCTCTCCAATCTATCCCACCCCCCATCCACTTTCGAAAGCATTTTCATGCTCTAAGAGGTTTGTATTTCTATAGAAGCTTTCTTTAGAAGCAGTTCAAAACACTCACCTGTCATTGTTTGGTTGATTCTCATAATTCAGTGTCATGTTTCCAAGTAGCAAGAGTGTATTGATAGTTCTATTATAAATGGAAACTGAAAAAATAAAGAAACCACGTAGACTTTTAAGGGCATATGGGAGAAGGAAACACAAGCAGTAACAAACTACTTTTGAAGCCATTCTTCAACAATTGTTTATTGAGTATCTCTCTTTTGTTAGAGCTCATTTGTTATGGTTGATTCCTTTTACTTTGTCCTAAGTACAATATATGGTATTTTATATACCTAGAAGGAGATATAACCTATGCATATTCATAGTATTGATGCATTGTGTTTATAGAGTGGGTCCATATCTTAGCATATATTTCTGCTTTTATTTCTTTTTAATCAGTTAAACAATAGAGTGTATCAATTCTCATTTCAATTCATTTAGCCAAATTTTTATTTGGGTATATTGAAAAAATATTGATATCAGCAATGACTCTGTGAAGGTGCTTGTTAGCTGCTGAATCTCTAGTAATATTTGGTTATTTTTAAAGCAGTTTTTAAAAGTTTTAAGGCTGAAAATTAACTCTACGATCAATTTGCCCAATTTTACCTATTGCAGTACAGCTGATGATGATTCATAGCAAATCTATAGAGTTTCTCAAGAATGTAAATATTTATAGAAGTAGATTGCCTCATCTTTTTTCCCTGGGATTGACTGGTTGGTTTGAACAGCCCTTCTTGTTTTTAGAAGTCACATTTATATAATAGTTTCACATGAATTACTATAATAATCTTAACCCAGACATTGTGATTCCATTTACTAAACATTGGTGGTTTGCATGTTGCTATCCTGCTTGAAACTATGTTGCCTCTATTTCAAATATAATGTCACCCATGGTGGACACATTTCTAGGCAAATAGGAAAAAAGTATTGGAGATCCAGTCAGAACAGAATAATATCTGATATAGTGCTGGAAGGTGGGTATATAACACTTTAGAAAATGTGGGTTTTCAAAAAAGAGGACCTGATGCAAGGGGCTTAAGTGGAGAGCAAATGCCTTGAGAATGATTGGGGCAGGGAATGTATGGATGTGCTTTATACAATTGATGTATGTATATGTATGGATTGTGGTAAGAGTTGTATGAGTCCCTAATAAAATGTAAAAGAAGAAAAGAGAAAAAAATGATTAGGGCAAAGACTGTACAGATGTGCTTTATACAATTGATGTATGTATATGTATGAACTGTGAAAAGAATTGTATCAGCCCCAATAAATTGTTAAAATAAATAAATTTTAAAAAATGTGGGTTTTAATTCTGTAAACTGTTATAAACAAAGTTGATCTGAAATGAAAACTTCCCCCTGCTATACTTCTATCAATAAATAAAGCAAGCTAAGTGTGCTAGCAATGGTGAGGATGGCATTGGAACAGAGAAGTGTTTGTCTTATTTAACGTGTGGTTCCCATGCCGTGAATTACAGTCAACATAGAGGCCACTTAAATCAAACATTTAAAAGCAATCTAAAATTGATATTATTATTAACATGTGGATGAGGAAATTACAACCAGAAAGCTTAAATAATAATAAGTACATAAAGATGCCTTAACTCTTAAATGAACCTTACAAAATTAAAACCCACATTTTCTAGCTTCTAGCAAGTGAATCTGGAATGTTAATAAAAATAATATTTATCAAGGACTTACACTATGCCAATAACTTTCCTAAGCCTTTTCATATTTGATGCCAGTGAATCATCACAAGCACTAAAGAAATTGCTATAAATGTTGGTCTAGTCTCATACCTGAGGAATCAGGCACCATTATTACTATGTGGTCTTAATGGAAATGAAAATCAAACACAGAGTCAGATGGCATAGTCAGGACCCATGATTACATAATGTTTCTCTTCTTTTCCAACCCTAAGTAATATGCATGGGGAATTTTCACTGCATTTTATATCTGTTTCTGAAGTAGTCTCATAAGATGGTTGCTTTTCATTCCTCAAGAATCCTCCTCTACCTTATGCCCATGATGAAATTATGAGTATATCCTTACTGCTTCTGTCACCAGAGTGTGGTCAGCTTACCAGAAGAAACCACTCGATGTAGAACTTTTCAGAACTATAAAACCTAAGACCTCACCCACCAAATCTTCTGAACCAGAATCTTAATAAAATATTTTAATAAAAGTGCAGCTCTTTCTATATGTACATTGTAATCACATTTAACAACTACCTTAGTCTTTCAATAATATGCAAAACAATTTTGAAAACAAGCATATTGAAGTGTTTCAGTTACTTTTACTTGATAGTTTGTTATTGTTATTTATAACTGTAGAATGTCTATCCTCATGACATTTTCAATATGTGCCATGTTCTAAATTTATAAAGGACCGAGGGACAGTCATTTTCACAGAACACGGGGATGGTTAGTGTGTTCAAGGCAGCGTGCGTCAAGGTTGCAACCCTTTAACATACTTATTCAATTCATATGTTGAGCAAAGAATCCAAGGAGCAGGATTATATTTTAAAATGACTCAGCATCAAGATCGTAGGAGGCTATATCAAGAAACTTGAATAGGTGGGTGACATCATCTTGCTTGCTGAAGAACTTGCTGATGTAACTCAAGGACCACGGCCTTCATTGTGGACTGCAATTCAATGTAAAGAAAAGCAAAATCCATACAATTGAAACACAGATAAAATCATAGAAAACAAAGAGAAAATTGAGGTTGGTAATGATTTCAGCTTGCTTGGATCCACAATCAATGCTCATTGAAGTTGCTGTCAAGAAATCAGGCAATTTATTGTACGGTGAATATCTTCTGCACAGGCCTCTTGAAATTGTTGATCCAGTCACGGTATGTTTGAATCACCTCCCATGACTCTGAAAGTTGGATATTGAATAAGGAAGACTGAAGAATGGATGTATATGAATTATGGTATGTGACATGCTATGGACTGAACAAAAACAAGCAAATGAATCTTGCAGAAAGACAAGCAGGAGGCTCCTTCGAGCCGAGGAGGACAACACTTTGAGTCATGTATTTTGGATATGATATCATGAAAAACAAGGTCCAGTAAAAAGATAAATCATGTTTGGTCAATTAAAATGACTAAAAAGGAGGAAGACAAGTTGGGTTGACACATGACTGCAACAATGGGCAGTGTTTCGTTCTGTGGGGCATAGGGTTGCTATGGGTCTGAATGAACTCCATGTCACCTAGAAACAATGGCTACATTTTCATTGGCCCCATTTAGACTTAGTGCTTTAGATTTCTTCTTATTTAGTTCCAATCTGATCAAATATATATATATTTGGTATACATATATCAGCATATCAATGTATATCATATATATATGATCTGATTGGAACTTAATAATGAAAGATATACAAATGTAAGATACACAAAATATGTACATGGACACATTATACAAATATATAAGATGTGCATATACTATATACATACATGTATGACTAAAGTCGTTTTGGGTAGAAGAATGAGGGAGGTATTCATTTTTAAACCTTCAAACCTGGATAAGACACTTGTTCCTTGAAAACATCTAAAAGACTATGCAAGAAAATTATTGGTAATAATAATGAACATGTGGAGTAATTTTTTTAAATGTGTTCATTGTAGTATAATTTCCACTATTTGTGGGATGTCTTGAATTTTTTAAAATTGTATTATATTCTAAGTACTCTATAGCTGTATCTACTTTAGCATGGTCATAGAAACTTTTTCTTTAATGTCGTGATTTGCATGATATTAGATAGAAAAAGAAGTCTCACATGTACATTTTTACTTATATACAATGTAGATGCAAAAGGAAAATTTAAAGATAAAGTCAATAATTTTAGTTTTTTGAATCATAATTTGTCTCTCCAATTCATTGAAAATCTGAGGATATTAATATAATATTGCATCCCTAATTCTAAAGTAATTTACTTTTTTGAATTATCTATTTATTTGTATTTCATATTGTTTTTGGAGGACTGTATGATTTCCAGGAGTATACTAACTGTTAAAGCAATACGAGTGTTCGGTGTACATTTTCCCCCTCAGGCAGCAATGTGACAAATGGACGTAGGTTGGTATGGTCCTGACATGGCAAAGTGTTCGCTGTGAAAATCCTCAGCATCCATCCCCTAAGGCCAGCCTTTACCGGATTCTAACTGTACCGAGAGGGAAATACAGAGCTTTCTCTGAGCCATTTATCACACTTATTAAAATGTTCCATCTTGGATTTGAATAGCAATTCACTATTATTTCTGAGTGCTGCCCAAGAGGCAGTCTATGTAGCATTTCCTAAAGCTTTCTTGAAATAGTAGTTTGGTTTTAATAAATGGTTCTTTATACAGTTACTTTGTTTTCAATTATGAAATGTAATGTTGGCATTTAATCTGATGTGGCCAAACTATATAAAATTCCTTATTTTAATATAGTCATTTTTATTTTATTCTCAATATTGTAACAAGTTAATTGGATCACTTATATTATTGTGTGCAAGACATCTTCCTAAATTCTTTCTCCTCTCCTTTTTAAGTGAGTAAATGTGCTCAACAGATCATGAAGAATATTGAAATTGATTCAGTTTATATGCATTAGATAGGAAGAGAAATCAAACAAAATTAAATGCTTTCCTGAGATTATTTCTAAATGAAGTGTGTTGTTTTCTAAACGATTTCCCAGAAACCAATTTTTTTTATTAACACACCCATGACAGTGTCAAGGAGCCAGGAGGGCATCGTGGTTACCCATGGAGCCGCTTACCTCAGAGTCATCTGTTCTAAACAACCAGCTGCTCCTCAGAGAAAAATGGGGCTTTCCACTCACACAAAGAGTTACAGTCTTGGGCAGCCCCAGCAGGGGTTCTCCCTGCCCTCCCAGGTGACTGGGACACAGAATCAACTGCATGGCCGTGAGTTTTTGAGAAAGTGATTGTATCACATTTCCTTTCAAGGCTCACTCACCCTGATTCTTTGTCTTTTGTGTTCAACTCCCTCTATCTCCTCATGGATCACGTTATTTACATTATATCTGACTTGGAAATACATAAGATAATTTACAAAAATATAAACAAGTGTGTTTAAAAGAGTACTTGTTATATATTGTTTCCAATGTATATGGGTGTTCTTATTTGATTTCATCATTTTGTGCCTATGGGGCTTACCTCATTACCATGGAGCGAATTCTGACTCCAAGGACCCTGTGGGACAGGATAGAACTGTTACTTTGGGTTTCGGTGACTTGCAATTTTCAAAGGAATAGACAGCGTCTTGGTTTATCCTGAGAGGTGACTGGTGTGTTTGCAAGCCTCCCCGATCTTATATGGTAACCCACACCCCAACTCCACCACCGTGGCTTCTTCTATACGGTTTCCATTCATAGCAAAGACATTACCCAAAGTTCGGCATCTCCTTTTTCTAATAGAACATTCACCTAAATCATCAAATCACAGTTTTTCAAATGCACGAGGAACACTTACTTTTAACGAAACACCGAATTGCAATTTTAAGTCAGGATTATAAGATCTACAGATTTTAATGATTGAAATACATCACAGATGCACACACAACCCCCTACTCATTAAATATTCTTCTTATTCAATGAAGTGATTGAGCATTAGCCTGGATTGTTTAAACAAAGTTGCATGACAAATGAGAGTAAAGGACAGAACTATGTTATTTAATGGAAAAAATTAACTTTATATCTGATTTTAAATTATGCTTACTCCTGAACCTTGACATCCCCTTCACACATCTGCTTGTTTGCTTTACAAGCAAGAACATTTGTATATGTCTAGAGTTTTGTTTTGTTTCCCCGAATTCAAGTCTGATCTAGTAGCTATATACGAAGCTAATACTCTGCACCACAGGAGAAATATGTTTGAAGGTGACCAAATTATTTACTTTGCTACTTGATGATTCTAAAAATGTTTGTGGAAAATGAATATGTTAATCTGAGTCATATACATAATGATGAGCATTAGAATAACATTTCATTACACTTATGCAATAATGTAAGGAGAATTTTTGCTAAGTCTCCGAAAAGGTAGAAATGAAGATCACAGATAGGAATGGATTCCAAGCTAGGAATCAGGTCACACCTGATGATGTCCCCTTGGGGATACAGGCATTTTATAAGGGAGACACGGAGAACGTCTCTGTCTATTTCTGTTCTTCGCCTTCTTATTTACCTGTATTGCACATCTGGCTCTGGGATTGGACAGACCAAGTATCCTGGGACTTGGGCCTTATTCCAGCTGACCTTGAGTCCATGGAATTCTGCTCGCCCATCTTCCTTGCTGTGTCCACCCACAGTTGCTTGAGTCTAAAAGCTCTGGCTAACTCTGGACCTATCGACTTGAATTTAACTGTGCTGGGAAACTTCCTTTGCATAAAATTCTTTCTTGATATGAAGTTCTTTCTTAAACATGTGTGAATATCACTGGCTTTGTTTCTCTGGAATACTCAGCCTAACACATCCCTTTATATTCCAATCCAGTTCCATGATTTTCCCCTCATCCTTCAAGATATGCCCTCAGGGTTAAGTCACGAGAAATTGTGTAGTGATGTAAACTGCTGCTTCCCCAGTCTTGCTACAACTTTTCTTTCCATTCCTTCTACTCCCTTCCTTCTCAGACGTGGAGTGAGTGGTTAATAGAAGAAAATTTGTGCTAAAATAGGAAGTTATCCTGTTTTTAAAAATAGTCTTTAAAATCTTTTTTCTTATCTGTATTCGTTTGTTTTCGTACTGATTTGTTAGGGTGTGTCAGCTTCAATTTATGGGAATCCCATGGATCACAGAAGGAGATGCTGTTTGGCCTGATGGTTGCTCTACAATTCTAACCCACGTGTATTCTTAATGCCTCTAATTTACTGAGTTCATTTTTTGTGATGACTAAGGTTTTCAGCAGCTAATTTTTTCAAGTGCATCATCATTATTCATTTAAGCACCTTTCTCTTCCACTATCTATCAGTGTGTCCTATTGTGGTAGCTTGCAAGTTGCTGTTGAACACAGAGTCGCTAAAGTGAATGGAAGAAATGATGAAATAGATTAACAGAAGAGTTTAAAGGGCAACTTGAGACGAAAAGTAAAGTATTACAATGAAATATGAAAAGATCTGGAGTTAAACAACCAGAAATAGGGCACAATCTCAATATTCCTTAAACAGAGAAAACTGAAAATGAAACACTACCCAGTCCCATGTCATCCTCACCAGTTTTCCCATGTTGAGCCTATCATTGAAGCCAATGTCAATCCGTATCTTTGGGTGTTTCCCTCGTTTTTGATGCCCCTCTTCTTTACTAAACATGATGTCCTGCTGCAGCAACTGGTCTCATGACAGTATGCCCAAAATATATAAGAACAAGTCTGGCCAACCCTGTCTCCAAGGCGTACTCTGGCTGTACTTCTTCTCAGGCACATCTGTGTCCTGTTAGCAGTACTTTCAAAATTCTCCAGAATCACAGTGCAAATGCATTCATTCTTCTTGGATGGTCTCTATTCAATGTCCAGCTTTCACATGCATATGAGGAAATAGAAAATACCATGGCGTTGATCAGGTGCTCCTTAATCCTCCAAGTAACATCCTTGCTTCTCAATACTGTAAAGAGGTCTTAGGCAGAATACTTACCTAATGTAACATGTCTTTTGGTCTTTTGACTGCCACTTTCCATGAATATTGATTGCAGATACAAACAAGGAAAAAACCTCCATAACTTCTGGTTTGTTTCATTTATTGTGGTACTTATTTATTCAATTGTGAGGATTTTGTTGTTCTTTATATTCAATTGTAATCCATATTTAATATTTAGACATATGTTATTTGGCTTTACATGTGGTCAGACACTGGCCTGAACTTATGAGAGATCGTCTCAGAATCAGTGTCTTTTTAAAATGAGACAAGTATCCATGTGCTGGAAGTTTTCAGACAATATGCATGATTTAGTTGAAGGATATAGCAAATCTTCACCACTACTTAGTTCCTTAATGTAATTTTAGCTCACTGGCTTCCAAATAGTTATCCATCCTCAGCTGTAAGTTCGATCTATGCCCTTGCATCATTTCACATTCATCTCTTTCCCCGAGAGTCCTATGAGTCCTAGAGTAAAATGGCATATTCTGTGCTAGACTCTCTTGCTCCAGAATGTACGATATATCCTAGTTTATCAAATGAGGGGAGTCCAATCTGGTGCCTCCTCTGTACCTACTGTCTAATTTCACCTTTATCTCCTGTTCTTTAACTCAAGAGCAGATCAGCAAGTCTCTGCCTTACAATCTATAAAATTGTGTCTAGAACAGGAAGTGCCCACTTTCAAAGATGAATGATCAGGGTAACATAAAGAAGTATCCCCTCCACTTCTTAATCATTCTATATGCACAGAGGGTGGGTATTGAACTAGTGATAGTTGAGTTACTACCTTTAAATCTTGATAACTTTTAGAAATATATGTCTGTATATATGTCCCTGATGTTGTAAACGTTAAAATTAGAATATTTTTATAGAGTGTCAGTCAAAACTGAGGGAAAATTCCATCATTTCCTCTGTTATAATGATAATCTAAAATATATGGGTGTCTGAGGAGCAAAATATCTTAAAGAAATTTTTTATATAACTAATTAATACATTTCTTTATAAAAATAAATATTTAGCAAGTAATTAAATATATTTTATAAGATGAAGGGAGCTAATATAAAGGAAGTGCTACTTCCAAGGAAAAGTAGCACAACATCTTAATAGATTTAAATTTATCAAAAACTTGTAAAACTAACTCTCAATGAACTCAAAAGCTGTGGTCACAATTTTAACACACACACATAAGACAATCATTAGGGAATAACTTAGACTCTGAAAAGATCTTCCATGTTAACAAAAATCATTTTACATCTATTCAGAAAGCAATTTCCTATTTCTAAAACTGAATGTCTCATTTTGGCATTAACCAATATATATTGATTCTGATATCTTTAATTGTACTAGAGAATATTGATTAATATGTAAAAGAAACAACACTCATCACTTTTTCCTGAAATGAATATTTTAATGCTTTCAGGAAAGCTCAGATATTTTCAATCAGTGGTTAATATTTTGACCCACAAATTTACATATGTGGGGAAGAAACAAGAATAATGTGGAATCATATCTATCTAAGTTGTCTCAACCTATTTAATTATTTGTTCTTATTATTGTGGATATTAAACCTTCTGCAGAAGAATTCATAAAATATTTAACAAATGATTGTCAGATGTCATGGAATTAGTTTACTAAGTTATCTTATATATTACAGAATGAAGTACTCCAAAGGTGAATAAAATCCTAACAATGGTTGTTATATTTTAACACATTGTTCCATCTATTCTGTCATTGACGGTTTTCCTCTTTCTTTCTAACCCTCTTATTGAGTAACTATGATTTTTCTTTGCTCTTTTGTTGGTATTTGTTCTTCTAATAGTACTTTCAATATTCTTGACCAGCATCATAATTCAAACACATCAATTCTTATTCAGTCTTCCTTATACTTTGTCCTACTTTCTCATGCATCTGAGGCCAATAAAAGCTCATAGCTTGAGCCAGGTGTGCCCCAGTCCTCAAAATGACATCCTGTTTCTGAAAAACTTTAAAGAGGTCTCATGCACCAGATTTCCCAATGAAATATGCCATTTGATATCTTAACGGTTGTTTCCATGATCATTCGAATTATTGGGAAATTAATTTTTTCTCCATTTGCCATGATGCGATCTGTTGGTCCATTTGTGAGGATTTGGGCTTACTTTACGTTGAGTTGCCATCTATGATGAAGGCTGTAGTCTTTGTCATCAGCACGTACTTCAAGTCCTCAATTTCAGCAAGCAATGTTGTGGCACAATGACGATTGTTAAGCAAACTTCCTCCAATCACCTTAATGCAATGTTTCTCCTCATAGAGACCACCTGCTTAGCTTGTTTGTGCAGCAGTAGACTGGATAACAAATGTGAAAGGATACAATCTTAACAAATATATTTCCTCATTAACCACACAATATTCTCTTATTCTGTTTTAAGGAGGCCTCTCACAACATGTATGGTGAAGTGTTTGGAATGTTCCATTCCTCTCAGTGTTATCTATAGTTTATTATACATTGGAATACCTTTGGTTGATAAATGCAACACAAGTAAACATCTTTCTCTTATTCTTTCAGCCAATATCCATCTGACATCAACACGAGTATCTTTCATATCACTTTCTATTCTGAATCCAGCTTGAATTTTTGGTAGCTCTTGAGGATGTAGTGTTGTAACTGTGGTTGAATTAAATTTGGCAAAATTTAACTTGCATGTGATTTTAATTATTTTATTTCATACGTTACACATTCTGTTGAGTCACGTTTCTTTGGAATGAGCACAGAGATCTCTTTCACTTTGTTGGACAGATAACTGTCTTATTCATTTCTTTGCATAAGTGAGCGTTTGCTTCCAGTGGTATATCAGCACATTGAAATATTTTGATTGATATTCTGTCAATTCTTGGAGCTGTGGTTTTTGCTGATTTTGCTAATGCCTTCAGTGCAGTTTGGTCTTCTTTCAGTACACTTGGTTGTTGCTTATATGCTCCCTCTTGAAATAGCTGAATGTCAACTAGTTTGTTTTGGTACAGTGATTCTGAATTCTTTCCACCTTCTTTGATGCTTCCTGCATTGTTCTATGTTTTGTTTATAGAAAATTTCAACATTGTAACTTGAGGATTGATCGAGCATTTTCTTCCTTAAAGACATGGATATACTAAAAAAAAAAAGATGTAAAATTCAATTAATAAAAGAGTCCTAAAATGACTCTGTTAATACAAGGGCTTTAAAAATATGCTTAAATACATCCATCTTCTTTCAATTCTATTTCCTAAAAAGATTTGAAGCTTCCTGGTATTAGTAAAATAGACTTATGACAATAACTATCACTAGAGACAAAGCATTTTCTTCAGTACCCCTGATTCTTGATTATACACACCTCTTGAAATGGTTGGATGTTGACTTATTTTTGGTAAAGTGATTTTGTGTTTCCTTCCATTTTATACCATGCCTGCTGTGTCATTCAATATTTGGCTGTCCTCATTGTCATCCAGTTGATTCCACAAAACTGCTTCCTCCAATTGAAGAGTATAGAGAATTTAACAAGTCTTACACAGGTTTGCTTTTTATTTGAATCCCTCTGAATAAAAACCTTCATCATAATCCTGAAACTGAAAAACTCATTCTTCATTCTCCAGGACATTTCTATATTTGGAAGCAAATTTCAAAAAACTGGTGCATGTTTAGGCAAAAAATGGCTGATGTTGGTGAATCAATAAAGAGGAAGCTGTCCTATGATTACAACCCAAAAGAAAGATTAAAAGCGATTCAATTTTATTTAATATTAGAAATTTTTGTAACATTATTGCCATAGAAGATTAATGATATGTTTTTAAAATGCAAGAGGGGCACAAGAAATTCATGGAAAACTGGAATTAGAATTAAGTGAAAATTTTCCACAAATGTTTTATAGTCTTTTTATATATCAGAGTTACTTTAAAGACAAATATTCACCATGTGACATAAAGACCAGATAGTATGAAGCTTGTTTATATCTTAACACTAACAGGCAGGTCAACAAATTGTCCTCACTGGTCAAATCTAGTCATTTCTTTTTTATTTACACCATAACGTTCTTTAGGAATATATCCACACTGATTATTTGTTTATATATTTACTTATTATATATCAGTCATTGAAAAGGTGCCATACATTCAATAAAGCCTAAACTACTTAATAGCTCTTTCTATGTGGAAAATAATTTGCTACTAACAAATGAAGGTGTATTATTAAATGTATCTTTTACTTAATATGTTTACTTTAATAATGGATCACAACTATACAGGCATGTGCAAATGTAAATATATTTATATACGATGAGGGGGAAATGGATCTATGTACGTATAGTTATAGGTGTAGTATTAAGGAAACAGATGGACAGTGGAACCCTACTCAAGTACTTGCTCAACACAAGAACACTTTGTTCTAACAATTCAGCAGTCTGAGATGCTCACCTTCCCGGCCATGATCGCTGAAGACAATAGTGCACAAGCAAATGTGGTGAAGAAAGCTGATGGTGCCCAGCTATCAAAAGATATAGCATCTGAGGTCTTAAAGGCCTGAAGATAAATAAGCAGCCATCTAGCTGGCAAACACAAAACCCACATAGAAGTAAGGCACCAGTGTGTGAGATCACAAGGCATCGAAGGGATCAGGTATCAGGCATCAAAGAAAAAAAAATCATAGCACTGTGAATAACGGGGAGTATGGAGTGGGGACCCAGAGCCCATATGTGGAAAATTGGGCATCCCCTTGCAGAGGGCCCCAGGGAGGAGACAAGACAGTAAGGGTGCCATGTATCAATGATGAAACATACAATTTTCCTCTAGTTCTTGAATGCTTCCCCGTCACACCCAAATATCATGATCCCAATTATACCTTACAAATCCAGCTGAACTGGAGGCTGTACACTGGTACAGATAGGAACTGGAAACACAGGGAATCCAAGACAGATGAACTCCTCAGGACCAGTGGTGACAGTGGCGATCCTGGGAGGGTGTTGGGAACGTGAGGGAGAAAGGGGAAACAGATTACAGGGATCTACATATAATCCCCTTCCTGGGGGACGGAAAGCAGAGAAGTGGGTGAAGGGAGATGTCAGACAATGTAAGATATGACAATATAATAATAATTTATAAATTATCAAGAGTTTATAAGGGAGGGGTTAGCGGGAAGGGAGAGGAAAATGAGGAGCTGATACTAAGGGCACAGTAAAAGCAAATGTTTTGAGAATGATGAGGAAATCAAAATGTACAAAAGTACTTGACACAACGGATGTATGTGTGGATTGTGATAAGAGTTGTACAAACCCCCAATAAAATGATTTTAAAAAACAATAAACCCAGCTTCCCTCTTAGTGATTCTACACATAGCTGGAGAGGCTCTGCTTGTCCTGGGGTCTGAGACAGGGTTGTGTGACCACCACAGCCCCCACCCCTGCTGCAGTGCTGCATACAGCACAAGGCAGGTATACCAGTAAACTCCAGAGCTCAACAGAAACCTGACCACGAGTGCGATCTTCCTTTGAAGTAATCCCACACAGCATCTGTGGAACCCTACATTAAATGGGTACACCACCCTGCTACCTTGAAGAAGAGTTGAAACTCCTCCAGCATCACAGACAGGTGATCAAGTTTCAGTTATCTCCTTACCGACTACTCTATTTCTTCTAACTTTATTCACTAGCCCCTCTATCTATGCCATCACAGCCAGTCTCAACGTGCTCAGGTTTGTGTTGGGATTTTTTTTCTCTCTTTCATTCTTTTCCCTCTTTCTCCTTTTCTCTCCCACTCTCTCCTATCATATGCCACTACTGGCTTCCAGGTCACTACCCACCACTTAGGGCAAGTCAACCCAAATAGCAGGAGCAACTCCAGACTGCCCTCCGTGGGAGTGCTGTACAGCACACAAGACAGCAGGAAAAAAATATCTACACCGTGCTACACTGCTGAGGAAACGTTCGTCGAACCTCTAAGGCGATCTTGTCAACTAGGCCAATTCTTCCCAGCACCACTGGGTCCCTGCATTAAAAGGGCACAACAACCTGCCATGTGGGGCAGAGTCTAAACCCTTCTGGCCCCACATTCAAGCAATCAGGAATCAGCTATCTATTCTTTATTTCCTCCTTCTCTCTCGCCTCCCTCTTTACCACCAAAGCCAATATTTCTCTTTCTTCTCTTCGTCTTTCTTTCCTCTTCCTGTCTTTGGACTCTTCACTTCTCTCTCTGCTGGTATGATTCTCTCTGCTCCCTCTCATTGCTTTCACATGCCACTGCTGGTTTCCAGAGCCCTACACTCTGCCTAGGACAACCCTGTCCTCCCAGTGGGCAGCCTGACCCCTAACACAGTGAGTGCTGCACACAGGATGAGTCAGTGCTACACACAGCACAGCACAGGGTCAACTATTTCTTTATCTATTTTTTAAAAAGTTTATCTCCTTATCCTTCTTTTTCTCTTCTTTTTTTTTCTTTCATGTGTTCGTCTTTCACGTTTTCTTCTTTTATCCTCTTCTTCTAGCCCTTCTCTATTTCCTACCACAGGCTCAGCAGATTCAGTTCTCCTTTTTTGGTGATTTATTTTCTTCTTGTTTTTCTCTCTTTTTTAATCTTTTCACTTTCATTTATTCTGTGCATTTTAGTTGTGTGTGTGTGAGTGAGTGTCAGTTTGCTTGGCATTGTTGCTCCAGACTTTGTCTTCCTCTTTCTCTGTTTTTCCTCTCGTTTCACTCTCTTCCCTGTCACAAGTCACTAGCAGCCTCCAGGCCACTCCCCTTTGCCTAGGGCAACTCTGAAGGCCCAACTGGGGGAGCTCCCACCTGTATTTATTGGTGTGACAAGCACGTGGCAAGTTCACGCTGGTTCTCTCCCCCACACCAAGCAACCGTGTGTTCTCCCATACAAAAAAAGTGCGCATCCACAGCCTAAATCCAGAGGCCCTACAAGTGACTGAGGAAACACCTGACCACCACTGGTGGGGCTCCATGCTACTGCGGGAACATCCACCCAACCTCTAAGGCGATTTATCTGTCTACAGTAATTCCCCAACCAGCTACAGAGCTCTACACAAAGGAGGGTATACCCACACACCCCCCTCAGCACTCCAGTTGCAGAGGAAAACGCCACAGGTCAGCCGAGGTGCTCCAAGAACCATGAAGCCTACTTAGAGATTGGCCAGAAAAGCGACGCACTCGTGGGTCAAAAAAAAAAAACCCAAAAAACCAACAAGTGTCACATGAGAGGAATATCCAACACATATTGAAATAATGGAATACTGGACAGCTAGGATAAGAGTGAAACCACAGGAAGATATAATGATAGTCTGACCCCTCAGTACAGTTACCGGCAGGTAGCTCATAGAAGTACTCATATGAATCCCCCAAGAGAGAGCCCAGGGATCTTTGGCTCAGAAGATGGCTCTAGGTTCCTCTAAAACAACACTTAAACAGCAACCATGTCTAATGGTTTCAATGAAAAAAGCAGGAGAAACAGAAGACAATACCAGAAGAAGTCATGAAACTAACAATTAGCATAGAAGAAGCATATATTGATCTGCCATAAAAAGAGTTTTTCAAAATACTGCTTGAAGTTATAAAGGATATGAGGGAAGCAATGCAGAAAAAATGATAGAAGATATAAAGGCAACACACCAAGGGGAAATACAAGAGTTAAGGGATGAAATAACAAAATCCAACAACAAATTGACACACCTTGCCAATAGGCTTGAGCAGGCAGAGAATCGCACCAGTGACCTAGAGAACAACCAAGCAGACCTCAGCAAAAGGGAAAAGCAGTCAAATAACCAATCAAAGAAGCTGAAGAAAACTTGAGATCCACATCTGATACTATGAAAAGAAACAATATTAGAATAATATGACTACTGGAACAAGACATATCAAAGAAGTCAACAGTGAAAATAGCAAGGGAATTCTTAGAGAAAAACTTCCCCACTTTAATAAATGAAAATCAGGCAACCATACAAGAGGCTGGAAAAACACCAACCGGACAGAATCACAAAAATAAGTCACCAAGACACATAATTGTAAAATTATCCAACTATGAGGAAAAGGAGAAGATCATAAAAGCAGCTAGGGAAAAGCAAACACTCACATATAAAAGTACCCCAGAGTATGTTCAGATCTATCAGTGGAAACGATGAAGAAGAGGAGGGAATGGAGTAACATATTCCAATAATTGAAGGAAACCAACACAAACCCAAGAATACTTTACCCAGCTTAATTATCTATTAAGATAGATGGAGAAGTAACAGTCTTCTTAGACAGGGACAACCTCAAAAAATACATAAAGAGAAACCCAGCCCTACAAAAGATCCTTGCCAATCCAATAAGGACAGAAGATCAATACTCACCGAGGGCAAATAAGAGATGATCACATAGAACAACTGCACCCATAGGGCAACAAAGAGGAAACAGCCCCAAGATAGCATCAGCTCAATAGTGGAAAGAAGGCAAATATAAACCACACACGTAATACAAGCAGATAAGATAGGTAGATAGGAAAATATCCATCACAAAAGGTACAAGATGACATCACAGAGTCCACAGATGGATATGATAACACTGAATATCAATGGCCTGAACTCAGGCACTAAAAGGAAGAGGCTAACAGACTGGCTCAGGAAACATAACCCATCGATCTGCTGCCTCCAGAAGACTCATCTCAACTTACAGACAAAATCAGGTTTTGTATTACAGGCTGGAGAAAAATATACCAATCAAATGGTAATGTAAAAAAAAAGCAGGGGTAGTGATCTTAATATCTGACCAAATTGATTACAAGACACAGGCCATAACAAGAGACAAGGAGAGGCACTATATAATGCTAAAGGGAGCAATAGACCAAGAACCAGTGAGCATAATAAACATATATGCACCTAACGAGAGACCTGTGAAATTCGTAAATCAAACACTTCAAAAGATGTAAAAAGAGATCACAGGCTCAATATTTATAGTTGGTGAATTTAATACACCACTCTGAAAAAGAGATCATCGGGAAAGAAACTCAACAAGGAGGTTACAGATCTAAATAGCACAATTAGATGACTTGACTTGATTGATTTTTTTCAGAGCTTTCCACCCACATGCAAAATGTACACATTCTTTCCAAGGTCACATGGAACATATTCGAAAACAGACCACATGCTGGGACACAAGTTGAACTTGAGTAAATTCAAGCACATAGAGGTTATACAGACTTCTCTCTCTGATCCTTATGCCATATAGCTGGAAATTAACAGAAGGACAGTGAAGAAAACGAGGGCAAACAATTAGAGGATGAACAATTTCCTATTGCAAAAGGAGTGGCTATTGACTCAGATCAGAGATGAAATCAGGAAATTTCCAGACACCAATGAAAACCAAAATATGAATTACCAAAACCTGTGAGATAGCAATAAATATACACATTAAAAAAGAAGACACTCATGGATGATATGCTGACATAAAACTTACACCAATTATAGCAGGGTCAACAGAACAACCCTACTAATAGAAAGCAGATAGATATAGTAAATATCAGAGCTGAGATACATGAGAGGGAAAACAAGAAAACTCTGGAAAAATTAATGCCACTAAAAGTTGGTTCTTTGAAGGAATTACAGAATTGATAGACCTCTGGCAAACCTAATGAAAGAAAGGAACAAACAACATTTGCAAGGATGAGGGATGAAACAGGGGACATTACAATGGACCCTAATGAAATCAAAAGGATAATTACATATTAATATGAAGTTCTATAAGAAATTCAACAATTTGGAAGACATGGACAAACATTTGAAAACACAATCCCTCCCTAGACTATCCCAGATGGATGTCAAGAACCTCAACAGACCCATAGCAATGGAAGAAATAGACAAGGTAATCAAGGGATTACCAACAAAATATCCCCTGGGCCAGATGGCTTCACAGGAGAATTCTACCAAGCTTTCAGGGAAGAACTGACACTAATCCTATACAAACTCTTCCAGATCATAGAAAAAGACAGGAAACTCCCAAACTCTTTCTCTGAAGCTAGTTTAACTCTAATATCTAAAACGGGTAAAGATACCACAAGAATCGAGAATCAATATCCCTAATGAACATCGATACAAAAATCCTTTACAAAGTTCTGGCCAATAGAATACAAAGCATATTAAAAAAAATAATTCACCATGACCAAGTGGGATATATACCAGGGATGGTTCAGCATACGAAAGACTATCAGGATTATTCATCACATTTGGCAGAAAAAATGATAAGAACCACATGATAATATCGATATATGTGGTAAAAGACATTTGACAACATCCAACACGCATTCCTGTTTAAGTCACTTAAGAAGATAAGAATAGCAGGAAAATTCCTCAATATTTTACAAGCCATATATGAAAAACCAATAGCTAACGTGGAAGTTTACAAAGAAAAGACTAAAACAATTCGATTGAAACAGGGGACCAGACAAGGATGCCCCTTGCCCCCACTCCTATTTAACATCGTACTAGAGGTCCTAGCTAACAACAGAGGACAAAGGAAAGATATTAAAGGTATTCAGCTGGGGAAGGAAGAGGCAAAAGTATCATTATTTGCAGACGATATGATTCTATATATTGAAGATCCCTTAAACTCCACAAGCGGGGTGTTGGAAGCAATAGAGGAATACAACAGAATGGCAGGATACAAAATCAACAAACAGAAATCTATCGGAATGCTCTACACATCAGACAAGATCACAGAAGAAACAGTAAAAAAGGTAGTACCCTTTACAATAGTCAAGCATAAATTGAAATACCTAGGGATATACCTGACAATAAAACCTCCCGAAAGATTTGTATGAGGAAAATTATAAAACACTATTTCTAGAAATCAAGAGTGACCTCAACAAATGGAAGAATATCCCATGTTCATGGATTGGCAGACTGACTATAGTAAAGATGTCAGTTCTGCCCAAGGCACTATATAAATTCAAAGCTATCCCGATACGAATACCACCATCTTTCTTCAAAGAATTGGAAAAACAGATTATCAACCTCACATGGAGGGGTAAGAAGGCCAGAATTACCAGAGAAGTCCTAAAGAAGAAGGACAAAGAAGGAGGGCTTGCTCTACCTGATTTTAGCACATACTATACGGCCACAGTAGTCCAAACAGTGTGGTACTGGCATAATGACAGATATACAGACCAATGGAAAAGACCCAGAAAAAAAAACATTAGCATACAGGCAACAGATCTTTGATAAGGGCCCCAAAATTATTAAATGGGAAGGAGATGCCATCTTCAATAAATGGTGCTGGAAAAAATGGATATCTACCTGCAGAAAAATTAAGCAAGCCCCTTACCTCACTCCATGCACAAAAATAAATTCAAAGTGGATCACAGACCTTGAGATAAAACCCCAAATAATTAGGGCCATTAATGACAGAATTGGGAAAAACCTGAGGACCTTGGCACAGGGAATACATAGGCTATCATAAATAGGGAAGGATACAATTAGAGGAGTCACAAAAAGACAAGTGGGATATTCTGAAGATAAGAAACCCATGTACATAGAAAGAATTCACCAAGAGAGTTCACTGACTGGGAAAACATCTTTAGCAATGACACATAGACAAAGGCCTTATTATTAAAATCTACAATACTGCAGCTAGGGGAGAGGGGAGCAAAGGGGAGCAAATGGAGGAGGAGGAAGAGAGAGTGGAGTATTTCCTGACTTTCCAGGCCTGGAGGAAGATATCCCCATTCTGAATAGCCAACGGACAGGGTGGACAATATGGCTGATCCCACTATGAGACATGCCATCCCTTGATGGCCCAGGGCCCTAAAAGGGAAAAGAGTGGAAACTCAGTGTCGGGACTGGCCAAGACTGACCCTGTGATACTGAGGTAAACCACTAAAAGTGAGCGGCAGAGCAACAGTGGGAGCAGAGCAGGGAGCCCCTGAGAAAGTACAAAGGACAGACTCCAGGGCTAGAGCATGGTACCCCATTGGATGTGACTGAAGGATATGCCTAGAGATCAAAAGTAAGACCTTGATCTATTTACAGGCTTTTCTTTCTTTTAAAATTTTTTTTCTTTTAATTAATTTATTCTTCTATGGGTAATTGGTTTCCTTTTTTTGTTGTCATCACTATGTTTTCACTCATCACCTATCTTTCTATGGCTTGATTTTTGTTGCATATTATTATCTCTACAGATCTATCTAGATAAGATAGACTGAATGAATAGTCTGAAGGAGAAAACAACGAAACCAATGGTTCCAGGTGGACACGGGAGAGGAGGTGGCTGGGGTAAGGAGGTGGTGCTGACCAATCCAGGGACAGGGGAGCAACAAGTGATCCAAAATCAGTGGCAAGGAGGGGTGAAAGGCCTGTTAGGGATTCAGTAATGGCAATGTAACCGAGAAAAATTACTGAAACCAAAATGAAGGCTGAGCATGATAGTGGGACAAGAGGAAAGTAAAAGGAAATAGAAGAAATAACTAGGTGACAACAAGTATTTATAGAGGTCTAAAGACTGGAATGTACATATGTAAGTATATTTATATAAGATTGTGGGGAAACAGATCTATGTGCATATATTTATAGGTTTAGTATTAAGGCAACAGATGGACATTGGGCCTCCACTCAAGCACTTACTCAATGCAAGAAAATTGTTCTATTAAAATGGCATTCCAGGATGCACACCTTCCCAAAATGATTGCTGAAGAAAAATGTGTGCATACGCAAATGTGGTGAAGATAGCTGATGGTGCCTGGCTATCAAAAGATATAGCATCTGGGGTCTTAAAGTCTTGAAGATAAACAAGCGGCCATCTAGCTGAGAAGCATGAAAGCCCACATGGAAGAAACACACCAGCCTGCCTGACCATGAGGTGTAGAAGGGACCAGTTATCAGACATCAAAGAACTGAAAATCATATCAGTGGGTGCCCACATTCCTGATATGATCACTGAAGACAAATGTGTGCAGAAGCAAATGTGGTGAAGAAAGCTGATGGTGCCCGGCTATTAAAAGATATAGCATCTGGGGTCTTAAAAGCTTGAAGATAAAAAGTGGCCATCCAGTTCAGAAGCAACAACGCCCACTTGGAAGAAGCACACCAGCCTGTGTGGCCACGAGCTGTCGAAGAGATCAGATATTAAGCACCAAAAACAGATAATTGTATCACTGTAAATGTGGGTGAGTGCAGAGTGGAGATTCAAAGCCCATCAGTAGGTAACTGGACACCCCCTTACTGAAGGGTTGTGGGGAGGAGATGAACCAGTCAGGGTTCAGGGGAGCAATGATGAAACATGACTTTCCTCTAGTTTTTAAATGCTTCCTCCCTCCCACTATCATGATCTCAATTCTACCTTACAAATCTGACTAGACCAGAAGATGTACATTGGTAGAGATAGCAACTGGAAACACAGGGAACCCAGGACAGATGACTCCTCCAGGACCGGTGGTGAGAGTGGTGATGCCTGGAGAGTGGAGGGAATGTGGGATAGAAAGGGGGAACCGATTACAAGAATCTAAGTATAGCCTCCTCCCTGGGGGATGGACAGCAGAGAAGAGGGCAGAAGGAGATGTCGGACAGTGAAATATATGACAAAAAATAATTTATTTATGATGAAGGCTTCATGAGGTAGGGGTAGTGGGCAGGGAGGGAGAAAATGAGCAGCCAATATTAAGGGCTCAAGCAGAAGGCAAAGTTTTGAGGATGATAATGGCAACAAATGTACATATGTATTTGACACAAAGGATCTACGTATGGATTGTGGTAAGAATTGTACGAGCCCCCAAAAGGAAAGAAAAAGAAGACATTGAAGTATCCTAACATAATAAAAATTTATCCATAGCATTGGTAACAGTTTATCTGACAGCCCTTACTCTGAATTCCAATTATATTACAAAAATAAACTAAATCCCAATTCCCCTTATGCCATATGTCACTTTGAGGATAGGGCAATATGATCTTTAATACCCAAGTGCTTATCTGCTTACTCCATTCTAAATACACTCCATTTAAAACTCACCTCAAATCTTTCACAAAAGTTGTTATGTACGCTTAGAGTGCTCTTCTTGTAAAATATAAATATAGTTCATTTCCCTATTTCTTCACATCTTTGATAAAATACTACGTCTCCATATATTTTTTGGTGAAGATTCTCTAGTGGCTAATTGTATTTCTTTTTGTCCTATTGCTACCTGATTTGTCTCTTATTGAATATCATTTTTCCTGTGTGTAAACTATTGTCATGCATTTTCTTACCATATTAAAAATGTTTCCTTTGTCTCTCCACTTTGATTATTTCTGTTGAGAAATCAGCTATTAATTTTTGGAGCCTCTCTAAAAATGTGCCCTTTTAAATTTTCTCTCTTATTTTAAGCAATTTTCCATACATGATTTGCATAAAACTCAAAACCTCTCTATCATCTGGTTGATTTTAATTCAGAGTGACTCTATGAAGCACAGCGGAACTGCTTCTATAAGTTTCTGAGGCTGTAACTATTTATAGTAGGAGAAAGCCTTGGGTTCTAGAGCCAAGGAGGGTTTGAACTGTGGGCCTTGCAGTCAGCATCCCAGTGTGTAACACACTGCACCACCAGAGTCTTTCTTGCTACTCCAAGAGTTGCTTACATTTAAGCATAAAGTATTTTTCCAATTGCAGACACTTCTCTGGGTTTGAAAAGTAAACCTGTGACAAATCTGCTGGGACATGATTGCTATTGTTGACGAAAGGCATCTGAAGAGCCATCCATTACTTTTTCTCCAATGTGCTTGTTATGTTTGGGAGTGAGTATCAGAAAACTATGATACATGGCCAAATTTGGCTTATATATACCATGTTGGAAATATTGCATTTCATCACAGTTGTGGTAACTTCATTATATAATATCTAGAAATGCATTTTTGCACTAAAATGATGACACAATTGCCAAAGCGATCTCAAGGTTCACAAAACAAACATAATTTACTATTTAGCACTTTTTAGAAAACACGTAAAAATTTCTGCTTTGGGACCAAGGGTGTGAGGGGCGATGCTGGGAGAGTGGAGGGTGAGTGGGCTGGAAAGGGGGAACAGATTACAAGGATCCACATGTGACCTCCTCCCTGGGAGAGGGATGACAGAGAAGGGGGGGAAGGGAGACTCCGGATAGGGCAAGATATGACAAAATAACGATGTATAAATTACCAAGGGCACATGAGGGAGGGGGGAGCGGGGAGGGAGGGGAAAAAAAAGAGGACCTGATGCAAAGGGCTTAAGTGGAGAGCAAATGCTTTGAGAATGATTGGGGCAGGGAATGTATGGATGTGTTTTATACAATTGATGTATGTATATGTATGGATTGTGATAAGAGTTGTATGAGTCCCTAATAAAATGTAAAAAAAGAAAAAAAAATTCTGCTTTGGAGAAAACATAGGATCTTTGTTACCAAATAATCTTGAGGAGAAAAAATAAATATCTTTTTAACATATAACAAGAATATTTTATCATAACCAATTATGGATAAACTGGAGAAGAGTAGGAATTCTGGACTACTTCATTTCACTCAGGTGGAACTTGATTAAGAGGCAATTGTGTGAACAGAACAAGGAACACATGGTTTATAATCATGGCAGGTGGGAGCCAGGGTTGACTCCTCTTACTATACTTTTTCCTAGTGAGTTCTGAGCAAATAAGTAGAGACGTTCGATTATACGAAAAAGATTGTGGCATTAGGATTGGCGGCAAGCTTTTTTTTTTCTTTCCCGTATTGTTTTTTTCTTTTCTTTTATTACATTTTATTAGGGACTCACACAACTCTTTTTAACAGCCTATAATAAGCAGATGGCACAACCTTGCTTGTTGAAAGTGAAGGGGACTTGACGTACTTGCTGATGATAATAAAAATTGTAGCCTTTGGTAGGGGTTACAATTACATGAAAATAAAACCAAAATCCTCACAACAAGACCAATAGGTAACATTAATATAAAAGGAGACATTATTGAAGTTGGGAAGAACTTTGTCTTGCTTGGATCCACTATCAATGCTCATGGAATCAGCAGTCCAGAGCTCAAGGAATGTGTTGCATTACGCAAATCTGCTGTACAAGAACTCTTTAAAGTGTTGCAAAGCAGGATTGTTACTTTGAGCTCTATAGTGCTCCCGACTCAAGCTAGAGTATTTTCAGTCATCTTTTATTCGTGTGGAAGTTAAACACTGAATAAGAAAGATCAAATGAAAATCAGCACATTTGTATTATGATGTTGGCAAAGAAAAGTATCACGGATTGCCAAAAGAACAAACAAATATATCTTGGAAGAAGGAAAAGCAAAATGCTTCATAGAGGCAAGGACACAGAGGTAAATGGATCCTAATTTAGTAAAATGAATCCATCATCTCTAGTCCACTGATGGTGCCTGGGATCAGCAGGTGACCAACCAGGAGATCCTGGGACCAGATGCAAGATACAGCCCCAGCAGGAGACAAAGGACGAAATAGAACTCAATTCTGCATAGTATATTTCCTATACAAAAAATAACAAAACATACCCCTCCAAAAGCTGTCATTACACTGCAATTTGATTGGTAATTTGTACTCCACCCCAACTCTTAGCCAGGAGTGTGTATATGACATAATCCTTAATCATCACAGACTAATCTTTGTCAACTGTAATACTACTCTTTAATTATACATATTAAACCATACTTTAACCATACTAAACAAATACAATAATAAAATCATACCTAACATGACACAACTAACACATGGACAACTGAAACACATTAACATCATTTCGTTTTATGTTCTATTAGTGAACAAAATAAAATTAAAAATAGGAGTTACTCATAATAATAAAATCGTCATTTCTGCAGCTGCTCACATGGCTGTATCTGGAACCTCCAATGACTTTCTTCCTCTACCCATTCTGTTTTTCCTTTACCCACAGCGACTACCTCATCTGCTCTTGGTTTTTTGCCTCATGGAGTGAGTGACCAAAGCTTTCATTCCTGGAGATCTGGGATATTAGCAGTCTTGCCAGAACTGAGGTGCTATAGTTTACTATTGACTTTAATCACCGAACATGGTAGTGTTAAAAGGCGACCTGAATTCCAGACATTTTCTGTACCATCATTTGCAATAATAATCTGATTTCCCCTTGATAATCAGGATGGATTCCACCACACACTATAGTAATAATTCTTCTCTGCCTGTTGATCCAGAGGCAGGAGGAGTCCATAAAAGTCAGGAGAGATCGTAACTTCCAGTTCGATAGAATCAGTGCTGTGTCTCCAGAGGGGACTGTCCTTCCCTTATGAACTAAGACCTCAAGAATCAAAGAGCAGGAGGTTAGAGAAACGAGAAGACAAGATGTGGTGAGTGCATCATTGCAAGTAATGATGAGTGGCGACCCTCTGATTTCCACTGCTTGGTTCCTGGACCTGTGAATCCTGACTACTGGAGAAGTGGCACAATACACTGAATATTAGTTTAGAGTATATATGGCCTCCGTGAGAACATTTGTCCCAAAGTTGTAAGGCATTCCACAAAGCTGTTACACAATTATGTCTTTAGAAGACTATTCCATTGTTCTATCAAGCCAGATGCTTTAGATGAGGGGGAACATGGTAAGACCAGTGGATTTCATTAATTACTTATTGCCACACATCATTTGTTCTGAAATGGGACCTTTGATCTAAGTGATGCTGTATGAGATACCATGTCTGTGTATGAAACATTCTATAAGTCCACAAATAGTAGTTCTGGCAGAAGCAATTCCTGCAGGGAATCAAATTCCTATCCAGAATGTCTAGTCCAGTAGGAACACAATGCTGCCCTTTCCATGAAGGATATGGTCCTATATAATCAACTTGCCACATGTTTTCTGGCGGATCCTCTCAAGAAATGGTCCCAAATCTTAGTTTCAGTGTGAATGCTGACAGATTTGGCACTGAGCAGTGTCAATAGCCAAGTCAGCCTTGGTGAATTGAAATCCAAGTTGCTGAGCCCACTTCTAATGCCCATCCTAACCTCTCAGGACACTTTGTTCTTTTGTGGTTGGGAAAGAACAGGAGTGGCTGGGGAAAGATGACTAGTTCCTATCGAACATATCATCCTACTGCTTGGCTGTTAAAATACTCCTCTTCAGAGGTAACCCTTTGAAAAACATTCACTGGAGCCACACAGATATCTTTACCCTTTTCACCCATTCAGAGAGATCTTCTCATATTCTTCTTTCCCGCATCTCCTTGTCACCAATTTTCCATTTATTCTCCTACCAAATCTCTCACCATCAAGTCAACCCATTGGCCACAACTCATGAATAATCAGCATACAGGCACACATTTGGCCATTTCCCCTTCTAAGCAAACTGAATAAGTGGGTGTACTGTTCAAAATAATGTCCATTGGGAGGATTTCCCTTCGAAGTTGTTCTTCATGGAGGCCCCATAAAATTTATGGGGTGCCACAGTGATACACTTTTAGGTGGCACCTGTATATCAAACAGACCCATCAGTAAACCAAACACAAATTTTCTGTTCCTCAGTCAACTGATTTTAAGGAATTCTCCATGAAGCCATAGGTATAAACTGAGAGAAACACAACTATTATTCAATTTTTTTGCACAAATACTAATGATTAACAAAATGAGGAATTCTAACAATGTCTTCAGTCTGAAATTGATTAAACATACAATCAAGATGAAATGATAATTATTGGTGATTGGAGTGCAAAAATTGGAAACAAAGAGGAAGGAACAGCCTTGGTGATAGAAATGAAGCCAAAGAACACATGATGGAATAGTGTTAGATCAGTGATTCTTTATTGAAAATGTCTTTTTTCAACAACACAGAAGGTAGCCATGCACTTGAATTTCTCTAGATGGAACTAGAGAAGGCCAATCAATAACAGCAAAAACAAAACATCAATTGCCCACATAAGTTCAGAGTGAAGCTGAAGAACATTAAAACAAGTTCACTACAGCCACAATTCTACTTTGCTGCTATCTCATCTGAATTTTGAGAACATAATTTGCTGCATTTAGCATTAAAATTCAAGTTCAAAATACATTATTGAAAGATTTTCTGCACAAAATACTAAATGATGCAGGAATCAACAAAATGAAATGGAAATAATACACAGTCACTGTACAAAAAATAACTAGTTTACATTCCATCATTTCAAAATGTAGCATATGAGCAAAACCAATGATACTGAAGGAAGAAATTCAAGTTACATTAAAAGAATTAGCTGTATATGTTCATGTATAAGCCAAGTTTTACAGCACATTCTTAATGCAGTCTTTGTGGTAAATTTAGATGTGTTGGTGAATATTTGGGTTGGCTTATACTAGAGTGTATATCATACCACAAAAATAGGCTTCAGGATGTGGAATACCAACCAAAATATTGCAAGATGTGATGAAACAGTCAATTGTCTATTCCTGGAAAATTGGAAGACAGCTACTTGGCCAACTCATTGGAGAATATTAGTATTTATGCTAATTCTAAAGAAAGGCAACCTAATAGATGCTCAAATTATAGAACAATATAACTAATATCACATGCAAGCAATTTCTTTACTGAAGATCACTCCACAAAAGTTGCAGCAGTACATTGACAGGGAGCTGCCGGATTCAGAAAAGAAGTTGGAACAAAGGATATAATTGCTGATGTCAGATGTATCTTGGCTCAAAGAAGAGAATGCCAGAAAGATGTTTACTTATGTTTCATTGACTATGCAAAAGAATTTAATATTGTGAATCATAAAAACCTGTGGATCCCCTTGATAAAAATGGGAATTCCAGAATGCTTCGTTGTGCTCATGCAGAACTTGTGCATTGATCTAGGGCCAGTTGTGGGACATAACACTGAAACACTACTTAGTTTGAAATCACTACTTGAGTGTGCATTGGGGTTGAATAATTATGATTATTCAATCTGTATATTGAGAAAATATGAAGCTGGATTATATGGAGCAGAATGCAACAACAGGTTTGGAGGAAGCCTTATTAGCAACCTGTGATACACAGATGCCACAACCCTCTGGGCTGAATATGAGGAGGTTTTGAAGCCCCTCCTGATGAAAATCAAGAATCGATCTGCTACCGTTAAAATTTACAACCTCACTTATCTGGGTTCCAAAATTTTCTGTATTTTTGGTTTGTATTATTTGTTCAGTGTTTGTTCATGTTACCATCTTGAAACTGTGTTATATGCTTTTCCAATTTCCAGTATAGGAAACCCAGGATTGGTGAACCTATAGGGACAGCAAGTAGGAAAAGAGGTTCAGGGGAAGGAGGGTAGAGTGGTGGTGGTAAGGTAAAAGGAAGACAATGACAAGGAATCTGCATTGAAAAAGAATGGTTGGAAGTTGATTGTGGTAGCAATTGTACAATTATACTTGGCATGATTGAAATATGGAATGATATATCTATTAAGTCCCAACAAAAAAAAATAAAAATGATTACAATCCTAAAAAGAACATCAAGGATCACAGTATTTAGAACGAATTACAACTCAAGGTAAAGTAGATAAAATGTTCATGACTGAACAAATACATAAATCTTGATAAATGCAGAAAAGTTTAAAGTTGTCAAGGAGTTTTCTTGCTGTATCCACAGTCATTGCTCATGGAAGTAGCTATCAGGAGATAAAATAATGTGTTGCATTGGGTACATTTTCAGCAAAAATCTAAGAACTCTTTAGAGTGGTGAAAAGTAAATATGTAACTTTGAAGAAGTAAATATGTAACTTTGAAGACTAAGGTGTGACTCAACCCAGCCATGGCATTTTCCATTGCTAGTCTGCATGTGAGAGTTGGACATTGAATAAAAGAGACCGAATAGAATCTATGCATTTGAATTGTCGTAAGAATCCTAACGACTGACAGAAGGACAAACAAAACCGTCTTGGAAGATCTACAGCAGAGTGCTCCTGAGAGGCAAGGATGGTGAGACTTATTCTTACATATCTAGGGCAGGCGTTATCAGGAGATACTATTCCCAGGGGAAGGCACCATGACTGGTAAAGTTGAGGGGCAGTGAAAAAGAGGAAGGCCCTGAAGTAGACGCATTGACACTCTGGCTGCAATGGACCCAAGCGTAGGAAGCATTGTGGTGACAGTGCCGATCTGGACAGTGTTTCATCCTGTTGTCAATAAGGTAGCTACGGGTCTTAACCAACTCGATGGCACCAAACAACACCAATCCCCCATAACATGATATAACAGAAAAATAATCAAGTCCACGATGAGGTCTGCTATGAGTGGTTAATCAAATTGAAAGGACTTTTCTGTTGTTGTTCTGAAGCATTGCCTGCATCAAATATTAGTGGACACTATAGAAAACCTTGCTTGTTATTTACTGGGCTTATATCCTATATCCTGGCTTATTATACTGTACAATGTTCGGTTCTTTGATGTTTGGCCGTGACCTGCCTTATTGTCTGCAATTACTGAATTCAGGTGCAGGCTAACATCTTACTTGCCAACCTTGAATTAATTGACCTCTGAAACCAGAAACTTGTCATTTTCCCTACTGAGAAATGTTATGCATCTACTCATGTGTGAGCTATTTCTTTAATATAAAACTCTCTCTATGTAGTACTCACTCATTCTGTGCCTGTGAATCTATACATAGTGACTAGGGTAGTTACATAAATTTGTGTCAACTTGAAGATATACATGTGTAGGAGTGGAGTCTGGCCTGTCAATCAGGTCACAGTCTGATGGTGCCTTCTTGTGGGCATGGCCTTGTCATAAGGAAGGTCCTGAGAGCCTCCTTTTCCCTGTATACATTCACCTTCCTGCTGAAGAACCACACATAGACCTGCCACAGCCCTGTGGTGCTTCTACCACCATTGGATCCACACGAGTTTGCACTCACAGTCCTGGGATCTTCCTGCCTTCCGCATCATGGCATGTGGCTGCATGAGTGTGAAGAAGGACTTAGAGACTAGTGTCGCACTTATGGACTTGAGTTGGCCTTGGTTCGCACATTTGTGAGATTTAGAATTACCTCTTGATATAAAGCTCATCTTATACATATCTGAGTGTCTCTGAATTTGTTTCTCTAGTCAACCTGGAATAACACAGAGACCCTATGGGATGTGGCAGAATTCCCTCTGTTGGTTTTGTGCACAGTGACTCTTTAAGGGAGTGGAAACCCTGTTTTTTTCTCCTGAAGAGTGGCTGGTAGTTACTGCTAACTTTCCAGTTAGTGTCCAAAGGATTCCCACTAAGCCATCTATATATACATGTATGAAATTCACTGGCTTTGCTTCTCTATGAAACTCAACATAAGACAGATCTATTGTCTGAAGGGACCAGGGCTTTGAGAAGAAAAAATGCTTGAGGAGTTGAAAAAGAAGACCTCACGAGGTGGACTGAAAGAGAGGCTGCAACAATGGGTTACACGGTAATAGTAGCTGTGAGGCCTATACAAGATTTAGCAGTGCTTCATCTGGGAGTGCACATGGCCGCTTTAAATTACAATTGACTGACAGCAGCATTTACATTGACTTGAATATTTCTTGTTTTGGGACAAGCAAACAACTACCAAGCTATAGCCTTTTGAACTTAGTTACAGGTTAACTAGCAGCATGCATAGAACATACAGAACACTTTTTAATTTGTTGACTATTTCATATGGTTATGTTACAAGTTTTAACACAAGATTTATACAGAATATAACATTATTACCAGGGGAGACCATACTTAGAGTTTCACTGTGGCATATGGGTTACATAGAAGGAAAAGAAATAATTGCTGTGTGTTTCCTCCAGACTCTATTTTTTTCAGTTTAAGAAACAAATTGCCTTGTTAATAGTTCTTTTCAAAATCATTTCCTTGGTGATGAATATCATATATAAAAAAAGCAGTTTCAATTTTCATGATTCTTTGCCCTATAATGTTAAAGTCATCATAGACATTTTTATGTTATTCCTTGGACAAATAAACAAGGGTTTAATTTTCTTTTAAATAATTTATTTTTCTTTTGGAGAAAAAAAGTATTTATATGAAAACCAGCTATCTGTTTTTAAATTAAAAATTTTAAATCTCTGTCATGTTTGTTTGATTACTTATTTGCATTTGCTCTCTTGAATTTACTTGTAATCTACTATTTATTTGTGTTTATATTTAATGGAATCAACTCCAAAAAAGTGTGTGATATGAAGTGGAGTCATTCCCCACCACTTGGAGTTAACGTAAGTCTACTCCAGCTCATAAACAACAACAAGAATAAAACACTTAACAAAAATGAGAATGAAATTAGAACCAAAGCAAGCTTGTCCATTGTGTTAGTTCATGTTGACTAGAGAAACAAACCTCCTCTTCATCTCATCAGGTTCTGATCAATTCAATGTGGGCTGCCTCACTTAACCTCATTAGAGTGCCCATTGGACACCTTGCCTTTAGACCATGGGCTGGTCACAAATTCTCTGGAACCTCAGCTCCTTGGGTTAGGTTATGCCATAGGCTCAGGTTCTTCACAATTCTATAAGCTTCAGGCCAGCCAACCCACTCTCATCTTCTCCTCTAGTTCCTGTTCACTTTGTCCATGGTTGTCAGTGGCCAGACTCCATCCATCTCTCTATTTCTGCTTTTCTTCTACTTCCACTCAGCAAGTGAATCAAGGAGGTCACCTAGCAAGCATTTCAGGCTACCACTGGTTCCCTTAAATATTCAGTAATAAAGAGGAGTTTCTTCATGATTCCAGATTTGTCCAGCCTCAAGCACAAACCACTAGTTCAAAATTAAAAAACTCAAAGAGTTCCTACCCCACCCCCACCCCCATCCCCAACCTGTCAACAGTTCCCTAGGAAAATCTCTTCACCTTTGAATGTCCTGAGCAATCTTAGATACTGGGTGGGGCTTATCTTTTCAGAACCTTCTTTGTAGGTGTGTCCTAAACCCATTTAAAAATTAAAGTTTTAATGGCTGAAAGCAAGGCTTACAAACTCTGTTTTCATACTTCCCAATAATAATTTCTATCAATCATCATTTCAGTAACAATAAGCAGAAAAAAAATAAGTTTTAGATAAAGTAGAATCAGATCCTAAGCTCAGTTCTTAAAACAGTCAAGTTCAATCCTTATCTAACTTATCTTATTCCTTATCTAAACTATTCCATTAATATGAAGTATGGCTTTAGGCCTTTGGCTCCTTCGAGCCAGGGCTGGGCATTCTGTTAGCCATTTTGATCTTCTGTCAGCCATTTTCACTTAACAGCATGGTTTCTGAGAAATTCAATGGGAAATTTCACCCCTGAGCTGAAAACATATATTAATCGCATTCATGTTCTCCATTTCAAATAGGAATAACTAAAGACAAAAAACAAACAAAAGAATCACAACTTTAATTTACCATATTCTTTCCAGAAAACAACATGGCCAACTGCATGGCCATATCTGAACTCTAGCTAGCCAAAGAACTATCATGAGGCAGACGCCAATCAAGTATCCAGTCTTCATCTTTATGATTTGCTTCTCTAGTACCACATTTCCAAGGTGCCATAATGTATTTGTCTGACTAGAGAAACAAATCCACAGACACTTATATGTATTATATTATATGTATTTTATATTATATATAACATATATTATTATATATATTATCTCAAAGACGCAATTATGGTGCCAGCTAGGTAGCAACAACTTGCAGATGAGTGGAGTCTAGCCTGTTAATCAGGCTACAACTTGAGGACCTCATTTGGAGGTGCCACGGAGACAAATAATTCACTGGAGGCCAGATACACACAGACTCTTCCTGTTGAAAAGCCACATGGAGCTATGTTGATGGCAGTCAGAGTCTTGGAACTAGAGGAGCCATATGACGACCCATGCCAGCACTGAGATGCTTCCACCGCCACTAGTTCCACAAGCCTTTCTATCCATTGGCCTGTGATCTTCCGTCACTCAGCATCATTGCACATGCTATGTGAGTCTGGAGGAGAATTTATAGTCTCGTATCAACATATGGGCTAATACAGAACTTATGGACTCTATGTGGACTGGGCTGGTATGTTGTCTTAAAGTGTAATATAAAGCTCTTTCTTATACATATATATGTGTGTCTTGGATTTGTTTCTCTAGTCAACCAGAGTAACACATCTATTGATTTGAAATTTCTGGACATACAATTTTTAACAGATTAAAATTTCTAAAATCCAGTGTTATAATTATAAACAAGTTCTACTTTATTGTTCTCCTGTCATTAGAATAATTACTGTTTAACCATTGCCCTTTTTATATAGTAGAAAATAAATGCTTTCAAGCAGGACTCATCATTCCATTTGTGGTTAATTTATATCAGTAAAGTGTATTTTGTCATTTTCTCCTTCTAAACTGATGATAATGCAAAAACATGTGGCTAATTTGAATTTGCTTTCTTGAAATATTTGTCAGGTTAATTTAATGAGTAGAGAAAGAAATTGTATTCTTTTTCAAGTTTTGTTCAGAAGTTTTGCACAGCGGTTGTAGAAGCATTTCATATATATTGTTCTTTACTACAATATTATTTAGATATGCATGCGATAAATTGACATTATTGTATTGTTTGTTCAAATAATTTTTAGAGATTTTCATGTCCTGACTATTCTATGCAACTCAGACCCATTAAGTTTATGATTATTCACAAATATCACCATTGAGATTAATATTAGGGATGAATCTACATCAATGGCTCTAAAATAAGATGATTATGTGCCCACAAGATATCTAGAAATATGAAGACAATTGTACTTATGAAAGCATGGATGAAGTACTCTTGGCATCTAATGAGTAGAGGCGAATAATGCTGCTAAATGTGTCACGATAAACAAGCAAAGCAGTCGTGCACAACAAAGTGCAGTCTGTTTCATAGGTCTACTGTGCTGAGGTTGAGATATCATAATCAAAATGGCATTGTGGTAGTTACATAACCTGGTGTCAATTTGGGACTTGAGAGGATTAAGAGTGAAGGGGTAGAGTTGTCTGTCAGTCGGGTCACAGCCAATGAGGCCTCTGTGGGCATGGTCTTCCCCTAGGGGTTCTGGGAAAACTCTGGTATTTCCTCCTTGGAGGTGGAAGACACTTCTCTCTCTCAACCCTTGGAGACTCTCTACTGACAAAGCGGACTTCCTGTGAGACATCCCTGAGGAAAAGCCACATGGACCTACTTTGATGCAGCCACATGAAGACCCCTGCCAGTGATGAGATGTTTACAACACCACTGGATCCAAAAACTTTCTGCCCACTGGCCTGTGATCATCCTTCATTCAGCATCTTTGTATGTGTTTTCTGAGTCGGACGAGGACTTTATAGATTGTTATCGGACATGTGGGCTAATATCAGATTTAAGGGCTTGGACTGGACTAGGTTGGGATGCTCTCTGGATATACATTTACTCTTTGAAATAAAGCTCTCTCTTACATATATATGACTGTCCTGCGTTTGTTTCTCTAGTCTATGCAGACTAATTAACACAGACATCATTTTGAAGCTTATATACATAGATTATGAAATTGAATTTGAAACTCCTCTTTTGTACATTCCAACTCATAGCTAGTCTGTATAGAGTTTTCCAGACTTCAAATCTTTCTGAGAGCAGGATACCCTCATCTTTTTTTTTCCCCCTTTTGGAGTTATGGTGGGTTTCAACCACCAATCTTTCAGTTAGCAGTACAGTAATACCTCCCAAACAACCAGAGATCCAAATATGTATTTAAGTTGCTTTTCTAACAAAGGCTGTTTTTATGAGGAACCAGGCACAAAGAATATTTCCTAATAGGTCTGGGTAAAATAAAGTATGGAAAGATACACATAGAGTTACATGGATTCCATTGTTAATGATTGTTAACAGAGTTCATTGAGATTGTTATTTTGATGGATATAAAATTAATCATCTCAGAAGGAGGAAATGGGGGTGTGGGTGTAGTGAGGACTGGATTGGGAGGTCAAGGTGGAAAGTCTATATTACTCCCAGCAAGAGAGAAAATCCATAAATGTCACAGTCTTTTGTTCCCTGAGATCATTGCACACTAACCCTTCTTTATCCCTGTGATAGTTGTTACACCTGAGAAGCAACAGTGGGGTGAGCAAAGAGAAGGAGCAGCAGATACCAGAACCACAGCATGAGACAGAGCAGTGGAAATTCCCACCTACAAAATAAAGCTGAGTGCCTCCTGGACTGAAGCTGGTTTGTGGAATAGGGTGCGTCCAGGTAATTAATTGGGGAAGCTTGGTTTACTGATATGATCACTTTCAAATTGAAGTTTATGGCAAAGCGCTGTCCCCTATGCACATTTCCTGAGATCTCTGAAAGACTTTATAACATTGGCCAGCAGGGGTAGAGTACAGGCCAAAAGGCTAAGGGATAAAAAACGTCTTGTTAATGGGCACAACAAAGAAGAGGTGGTCCTGACTGAAAATTTGCCTCCAACGCATTTCTCGCCTAAGTTGTAACCTGTTGACTTCCGTAAATCCCATGGCCATGAGAAGTAGAGTCCTGGATGGATGACTGGCATCAGAATTTGTCTGTAAATTGGAGGGTGGAGGTGGGTCCGTCCTAAGCCTCATAGTAACCATCCTTATGCTGATGCAGCTTATGTTGATTCAGAGTTTAGATTCAATTATCCTCCCCACTTGCGAGATTAGAGAAGTTCAGTTGCTGTGTATGCATTCATATTGCACACAATTCTACTGTTATCAAGTCTGTGCTGTCTCATTGGAACCCTATACAGGATTTCCAAGATTATAATATTTATAGGAGCAGGCAGCCTTGTCTTTCTCCTGCACAGGGGTTGCTGGGTATGGAATCACTGGCCTTGCATTTAGCATCCTTAGCTGTATATTATCTATATTCTTAGATAATATTTAAGCACGTTGTATAGTACATTGCTGAAATAGTTTACTTGTTTTTATTTTCTGTGTGAATATATGGTGTTCAAGTGTTATTTTGAAAATTTTAAAAATATATCTTATTAAAAATGACAAGGAGCTGCTCATCTTTTTTTCCTAAAATACAATTTACAAATGCAAGATTTAATTACTTGGAAAATGTGTCAGGATTAGTAATAATTCTGATGCAAAAATGTGATTCACGTTCCATCTCTTACTTCCTTTGCATGAGTTGTGTGAAAGAAACAAACATGAGCTGTAAATGCAAAATAACACAACTACTAGGGAAACTAATAGGAAATACAAAATGTTCTATTTTTGTGGAGACAGAAGGAGACAAGAAGAACTATGCAAATTTAGAAGGCAAAACTCATTCCAACTCTGAAGTCAAGTCTTGAATCTTGGCCAATGGATTCTAAAATGAAATAGATATATTGAATTGAAAAAAGAAGACAATGTCATTTTGACAAAATGACATGTGTTCTCTGATGTTACATTCTTTTTTATTTAGTCCATAATCCTTACTTTTAAAAACATAAATGGCACATTTCAATAGCAACGCAGAGTTTGGCTCAAAAAAGGAAAATTTAAAGGATGAGACCTTTGCAGTTCATGAGTTTGCATTCTTTATTTTGAAAATATGAAAAAAATGTATGTCTTTTTGTAGTTCATTTGACTCTGTCCATTTTATCTTTAAGGAGCTCTGGTGTCCTAATGGGTCATGCATTGAGTTACGTGTAATACCAGTAGTTCAAATCTGCCAGCTTTCTGTGATAGAAAAGATGAGCTACCTTCTGCTACAAAGATTTACAGGTTCAGAAATCAAAAAGGACAGTTCTGCTTTGTCCTGTCGGGTCCCTATGAGTCAGAATAGACTGATGGTAAACATTTAAAAAAAAAACACTTATCTATGGAAATCCCCTAACTTCCCAGAAAAAAAAATCATTCCATCAATCCTGACACATGAAAACTCAGACTGCAAAAAAGAAAAAAAGACTCATTTTGGTTATTTTGTAGCTGTGTGCTTTCAGAAAGGTTGCTAAAATTTCTTCTGAAGTGACTAGATATTTTCAGACTACTTGAACAATTAACCACCTTTGTTACCCAGAGATTTTCCCATGAATATCCAAAGTATTAGGTAGCAACAGCTGTTAGAGAAGGGTGTTTTGGTAGAAATAGAGGAGATAGCAAAACAATAAACAAAAACAAGCCATCTATAATCCAGTCACTTCTAATTCATAGAGACCATGCATAGGTTTCTGAGACTAAATTTTTATGGGGACAAACAGCCTATCTTTTTTATGTAGAATCGGTGGTGGGTTTGAACCATCAACCTTTTGGTTAGCATCCAATGTTTACTTGACTGCCCCTAAGAGCTCCTTTAACAAGGTCAGTGGGAGGCCGTCACTTTAAAGCTTCAAACTGGGACAGAAAGGAAAATGAAAGAGTACTACTTTAAAGTTATAAAAAAAACTATTACACAAAAATATAAAATTATGAAGCTTTTAAAAATTGATATATTCTCCAGCTTGGTCTATAGACTTCTGAATGTAGTGGTTCCATCTTCCTTACCCTTCCCTGAAGAAGTCTATATCCTTTGGGTTTCAATACTCAAAATGCCAGTTCCTCAAGGAACCCAAATTGTGTTCCTTTTGAAGGTTCATTGAGTTTTGAAAGTAAAAAAGAAGTCTGCAGGAACGAATCAGGGACATATAGTTGATGGGATAGGGTTTCCAGATGAAACTCTCAGAGGATAGCCTGACTAACCTGGAAGAATGAACAAGTGTGCTGACATTGTGGAGGAACAATAGGCTCTCTAATGATATCTGTCTATATACAAATCATCTAAATCGACACTGATCTATCTATATCATCTTTATACTTTTATCTGTGTGCATACTGTTTTTTTCCCCACAAAATAAGTTTTAAGTATTTTAAAGACTTCTTCAAAATAAGCTCTCATAGTGACCCTGTGTCCTTCTAGAAATTCTATTAAGACTAAAACTTTGGTTTCTCAAAGTGCATTCAAAATTGCTTCCTGAGCTGGCCTTTCTCCTTGAATTAAGTTGACGCAACAGATGTCCTCAGGAACAACTTTTGTTGTTGGTTTGGGATTTTCTTTAAAGCAAATAAAGGAGATTAAGACAATTATGTTACAGAGAAAACTCATCTACATCTACCACTGTTAATAAAGATATTATAAAGCACATTTACTGCATATACTCATATATAATCCTAGGTTTTTAAGCATCTTTTAAATGCAGTTTTGTGATAAAACTAGATATTTCAGCTGATATTTGGGTCAACTTATACTCAAGTATATACAGTAACTTGGAACAATAACCACGTATGTATGAAATGGACCTCAAGTACATTAAACATCACCCACCAAGAGTACGAAAGTCCTATTATTTTAATACTTGAGAACAAGTCATATCTGTTGCTGTGTATAAGGAGTTGAGGAAAATTACGTCCATGCTAAGAACTGAGTGCAGAAGAGATGGAGAAGTGAGCCTATTTCACTGGCTAGTGCCAGAAAATGTACTTGTGTTGTTGTTAATGAACATCCTTTGAACCATGTAAAACTTCTCTTCAAAGCTATTTCAAGATTACATACTATTTCATAGCAAAGGCATAATAGAGTATGGATTAATGATAATGCTTAATGATAATGTTTAATGAATATTAAGTCTAGCTTGGCATAACTAAGGTAATCCACATATTCTTTTCTTTTCTCATCTATAGTTCTTTTTTTAGTTTACTATTTTATTTTTTTAATTAATAAATATTTTTATTGGGGCTCATACAACTCTTATCACAATCCCTACATACATCAATTGAGCAAAGCTCCCTTTTACATTTGTTGCCCTCGTCATTCTTCCTTTTTTTTCTTTTTTTACATTTTATTAGGGACTCACACAACTCTTATCACAATCCATACATATACATACATCAATTGTATAAAGCACATCCATACATTCCCTGCCCCGATCATTCTCAAAGAATCTACTCTCAACTTAAGCCCTTTGTATCAGGTCCTCTTTTTTATTCCCCTCCCTCCCCGCTCCCCCCTCCCAATGTGCCCCCGGTAATTTATACATGGTTATTTTGTCATATCCTGTCCTATCCGGAGTCTCCCTCCCCCCCTTCTCCGCCGTCCCTCTCCCTGTGAGGAGGTCACACGTGGACCCCTGTAATCAGTTCCCCCTTTCCAACCCACCTGCCCTCCGCTCTCCCAGCATCACCCCACACACCCCTGGTCCCGAAGGTATCATCCACCCTGGACTCCCTGTGCCTCCAGCCCCCACATGCACCAGTGTACAACCTCTGCCCTATCCAGCCCTGCAAGTTAGCACTCGGATCATGGTCATTGTGGGGAGGAAGCATCCAGGACCCGGGGGAAAGCTGTGTTCTTCATTGGTACTACCTCGCACCTTCATTGACTCATCTCCTCTCCTGAACCCCTCTGTGAGGGGATCTCCACTGACCGACACTTGGGCCTTGGGTCTCCACTCTGCACTTCCCTCTTCATTCAATATGGTATATATATATATATATATATATATATATATATATATATATATATATATATATATATATATATATATATACACACACACACATATATATACATACATAGACACTCACATATATATACATATACACACATATATCTTTTTTTTTTTTGCATGATGCCTTTATACCTGGTCCCTTTGGCACCTCGTGATCGCACTGGCCGGTGTGCTTCTTCCATGTGGGCTTTTTTGCTTCTGAGCTAGATGACCGCTTGTTCACCTTCAAGCCTTTAAGACCCCAGACACTATCTCTTTTGATAGCCGGGCACCATCAGCTTTCTTCACCACATTTGCTTATGCACCCATTTGTCTTCAGCGATCCTATCATGGAGGTATGCAGTCAATGATATGTTTTTTTTGTTCTTTGATGCCTGATAACTGATCCCTTCGGGACCACTTGATCACACAGGTTGGTGTGTTCTTCCATGTGGACTTTGTTGCTTCTGAGCTAGATGGCCCCTTGTTTATCTTCAAGCCTTTAAGACCCCAGTCACTATCTCTTTTGATAGCCGGGCACCATCAGCTTTCTTCACCACATTTATTTGTTCATCCACTTTGGCTCCAGCCGTTGTGTCGGGTGAGTGAGCATCATAGAGTTCCAATTTAATAAAAGAAAGTATTCATGCATTGAGGGAGTGTTTGAGTAGAGGCCCAAGGTCCTTTTGCCACCTTAATACTTAACCTATAAATATAGACACATCGATCTACTTTCCAATCCTCCTATATATATTTGCATGTACATGTCTTATGGAGGTCATCTATAGTTCTTAAAACACATTATATGGAAACTTTTTTGTCAGTCTTACTGATGAGTTAAGTATCATGTTAACCTAATCATTAAAATGGAAAATGGAATATATGTATCTGTTAGTTAGGGATTATGTCAAATTGGCTAGGGACAGTATACAACCTAACAATTGGGTCAAAGCCTGATGACAGCTGCTTGGTGTCATAAGTCTTTTTGTAGAAGAATGAGAGGCACTGGGAACTCTCCCTCTCTACTTCTCCATCGCTCTGCATGCCAGACTCCATCTGAGTCCAGAAATGGCCCTAAGTGGGCCATCTATCCTGAGAGTTGTTGGCACCTTGCCATGTTTCCATCAACCTTGGATTTAGATAACTATGCAGCCATCACCCTGTGACATTCCTTTGTCCTGCAGGTATGTGAGTCTGACTTGCATTGAACATATGGATTTGAGTCAAACTGATCTTGGCTGTCTTCTTGATGTACAATTATTTCTTGTTATGTAGTTCTTTCTTGTACATGATTAGTGTCACTGCATTTGTTTCTCTAGGCAACCCATCCTAAAACAACTTCTAAAGATAGATATTTTGTAACAAATTATTTTTAAAAGGCAAGATATAGGTAAAGGCATATGTTTATAACTGAAACATTCAATAGTTGCTTGAGAATTCTGAATACAATGTCAGACTTATGAAAAATTAATCATCAGTTTTTCAATTTATGGTAAGAGTCATTATATAGTATTATGTGTTTCCATTTATTGGGCCTTTATGAAAGGTAGATAAAACTGACACTGCAGATCACAAGGTTAAGTTTTTCAGGACAAAATAACTATCCATTGGAAAAATCTTTTTACAAGATCATAAATGCTGGCTATGGTGTGGATTTCGATGGACAATATATAAAAGAAAGAGGTCAACTACATCTATGGAAAGAAATGCAGAGGAAGCTTAATATCATCATTCAGAACAAGTCTAAGGGCTAACTGAACAGCAGGCCATCCGTTGTTGCTCATATGTAAGTTTATGTTGTAATTGAAGTAAATTAAAACTAGTCTAGAAAAGCCAGAATACACTCTTGAGTATATCCCACCTGAATTTCAAATCGATTTCCTGAACAGATTTGACTCACTGGACACTAATGACTAGACATCAGTCAAATTGTGGGTTGACCTCATACATAAAGAAATGAAAAAAAGTAATGAACGAGATGGCATAGGAAGAAAGGAAATGTTATGTACAAGAGAATCTTAAGCTTGCTCTTGAGCAAAGAGATGATAAAAAAATTAGAAGAAATGATTAAATGGGATGCTGGCAAGGAAGACATCAAAGGGTGGCTCTAGTAAACAACATAACTAATGTGATGAACTATGCAAAGACCCGGAGCTGGAAAACCAAAAGAATGCTCAACATTTCTCAAGCTGAGAATACCTAAAACAAAACAAAAAAAAAGACATTAAATAAACAAAAAACGACAACAACATGGGTTAGACCAGAGCATGTGCACAGGTACAGATAAGAGATAAGAGCTCAGGGCACATGGAGGACAGGAGGGGGGAAGGAGGAACCGATCACAGTGATCGACATATAAACCCCCACCACCTCCTCCGACCCCACCCATACCAATGGGGCAGGGAGATGGTGGTTGGTATAAGATATGAAAGTAATAATAATAACTTATAATTTATCAAGGGGTCATGAGGTAGGGGGAGGGAGGGAATAAAGAGGAGCTGATACCAAGGGCTTAATAGAAAGTAAATGTCTAGAAGAGAATGATGGCAACATAAGGACAAATGTGCCTGATACAATTGATGTATGGATTGTTGTGTAAGAGTTGTAAGAGCCCCCAGTAAATGATCTTTTAAAAAAAAACACAAATAATAAAAAAAGAACCCTAGCCCTTAGGTTGTAATATTTTAGGATTCCAAAGGCAAAACTTTGAAAGATGTAAGAAGCATCAACATTACGTGAAAGGAGTGCATAGTCTATACAAAAATGAATTGCTCGATGTTCAACTAGTTCAAGCAATAGCATACTATCAAGAACTAAGAGTATTGAAAAAAACAAATCCAAGCTACACTGAAGGTATTGAAAAAAATTGAATTGTAGCAATTGACAGGATATCAAATGTGTTATTCTAACAAGAGAATGTAACATTAAAACATTTACTGCTGGATGCTGGAGGGCAGTTGTTATCCAAAGAACTAAAATATCTATAGTCCAACTCATTCCAAAACAATGTGATCAAATAAATTCAGAACGATTTGAACAATGTCAACAATTTAACACAAAAGTAAAATTTTGCTGAAAAAATCCAAAATGCTTACAGCAGTTCATTGATTGAGAACTACCAGAAATTCAAGCTTGATTTAGCAAATGATGTGGGAAAAAGGATATCAATGCTCGTGTCAGATAGATGTTAATTTGAAAGAAAGAATATCACAGATGTTTATGTGTGTTTTATTTGAAGACATTCAACAAATTATGAATGGCATTGTGAAGAATGGAAATTCTAAAAAACTTCATTGTACTCAAGCAAAACTAGTACAAGGAGCTGGAGGCAATCTGTAGAACCAAACAATAAGATACTATGGAATTTAAAATTGGGATAAGTGTGTATCATCATTCTATCCTGTGACCATACTTATTGATTTGTCTGTTTACCAAATAACCCCCAAAGCTGAACTACATAAAAAAGAATTTAGCATTAGAATATGAGGAAGACTGATTAACAAGATGATTTTGGCAAGTGAAACATCCCTGAATCCAGAAAATGAAGAGGACTTTAAGCACTTACTAATAAAAGATTATAGCTGTCCGTATTAAATAAACTTCAACACAAACAAAATAACACCACTTATAACTGGACCAATAAGCAACACAATGATTTATAGAGAAATGGTTAAATTATTAGATATTTTATTTGATTTTGATACACAATCAACACTCATGGCAGTAGCAATGAAGAAAGCAAACAATTACATTGGGTAAGTCCAACAAAGAAACCCAAACAATAAAAGTCCTTAAAAGTGTTAAAAGAAAGTCCAGGGGTTCCTTTAAGGATCCAGGTGCTCCTAACCCAGACATGGGTCAATCTTATTGTATTCATGCGAAAGCTTACAAATGAATCAAGAAGACTGGTGAATTGGTGCCTTTGATTCGCGGTGTAATTGAAGATAGGGAACATACCACGGGTGGCCAAAAGAAAGAACAGATATGTCATGAAGAAATACATCTTGAATACTCTTCAGAAGGAAGGATGGCCAACTTTGTTCTATGTATTTTGGATGTGTTCTTAGTCAGGGAAAGGCACTGGAGAAGGCCATCAGGGCAGATAAAGTAGAAAGCAAGCACACACACACACACACACACACACACACACACACACACACACAAAGGAAGAAAAAGAAGATATTCAATGAGTTGGATTGACAGTTTGGACAACAAATGTTGCATTACACAGGTAGGATTACTTGGAAAGGCGAGGTCTTTTTGCTGTATCTTTGCAGGTCTGTGATGAAAGTCCCTGGGCCTGGGTCCAGTTCTTTTCCTGTGCCTTCTAGCCAAGTGACAGATCCCAAGGCTGCTCTCAGTTGTGCCTTTGGCAATGAACCTTTCACTGTGCCCCACTGCCTCCTGGGTCTTGCTTAAGCTGATTGTATTGCAGTGGAATTTGTGGCTTTAAAAATGCATTTACAATTGCTTTAAAATCTGTTCTCTAACTTGCGGACTCATCTTTTAAGAGTTGAATCAAATAGTGTTGTGTAAGTTACTATTCTAATTCCCGGGGCTACCCTCCAGCAATGGCCTCTATCGCTTTTATACCAAAACATTTTGGGAGCCATGAGAGCTAAAAAAAAAAAAAAAACTCCCTCAGTTCAACATTGTAAAAAGATAAAGCCCTTTGATCTAAAAATATAAAGTGCATTTACACCTAGCAGCAAAGTTGAGGACACAGACTGATGCTCCTACCCTTGCTACTTTTAAAGGTCTTTATATTTTTAATATTCTACTAGCATTTGATTAGCAAAAGAACAAGAAAGGGAGGATGAGAAGAATTGAGGGAAGGAAGAAGAGAGAGAAATAAAACTAAAAATTAATTTGCATCTTTAGGACTTCATTACAGTGAAATTCTTTAGTGAGTTACCCTGTACATGTCCATAATATTACTTCCCTACTCCAATTTTTTTACAATAAGTATGAACATCTTCAAAGCATTCACATGTTATTATAGACTGATACTGAGATGACAAGCCTTTTATTTTTTTGCAGCACGTTAATGTTTTTTTCACAATAAGTAGGTAGAAAATGGCCTCGATATATTTTTCTTTTTTTCAATTGAATGTTTTCTTCCTGAATTTGAGTCTGGGAAAAGAAAGAAGTAAATTCAAAGGAAAGATCATTGCTCAAATTTATCTTCATTCCTCTTTTATATTTACCAAATAGAAAGCAGAGATGTGCTGCTGGTTGACAGTTGTCAGCAATTGTTAAGCTTTTTTGTTCATAAGAAATAATGATATGTTTACTACAAAAACTTTTTAATTAAGAGATGCCTAAGAAACTACCTTTAATATTTCATCTAAAAGTTTAAGAACAAATGACATTTTATGATGTTTTATAGTAGATTAATTTCAAAATTAATTCCTCTGGACTAAATTTCCTTTATCATCTTTCTATGTTTATTGGTATGCAACATAGCTCATATTGAATTTATTATCCTCAAGCCAATGTCATTATAACCCTAGTTTACTCTCTTTTAAAGAAAGTATTTGATCACTTCCTCTAAGAAATACATTTCAATTATTTTTTTAAGATGCAGTAACAATGCTTATTTTTCTTATGTGACTATGTCACACACTCCTGGATAGTCTATCCTGTTGCTACATTGGGTTATACACAAATAGAACACAATTATTTTCTTATAAACAAAATGGACAAAGGAACAAATGAGTTGCTACCAATCGTACTCTGCCTCTTGGTGACCGTGGTTCTGAATATGCCTGCACCTCATGAGCCATTCCAAGACTGATGTTTTCTTTTCAGAAGTGCATCGCCAGGTCTTCTTGCAAGGTGCCTCTGTATATTAAATAAGCAACCAACCTTTAAATTTGTGTATAACCATTTGTGTCGCCCGGAGACTTTTGCTTTGGTTTAAATTAAGATCTCAGTTCTGGGAATTTCGATCATCTTCCATTAAATCCATACTCCTTGAAGAAAGGTCACAAGTGGCACTTTTTATTATGTTATGCACTGACTAATAGAGGCTCAGCCTTATTCACACTAGGTTTGAATTGTCTTAGAGCAAAAAATAAAGTAAATTAATGGACAAGAACTGAAGGTAAAGAATGCTTTTTGAAACCCAGATGGTAACTCTTTGCTTTCTAACTGCTCACTTACCATTTTAATGTAAAACTGGCTGAAGCTGCCTCATAAATCTTCAACCCTGGCATGTGACCAGTATTGTTTACCAGAACCATAAAACTCCTTGCACACAATATGAGACACAAAAACATTGCCTTAGTCTTGTTGTCACCTAGGAGTTGTTTCATATATAAGTCAATTTTGATAAACTCCATTGGATTTGCCCACATCATTCTTCATTTTGATGGCACTATCCATATTTCGAGGCAAATTTCACAACAGTTGCCCCTGCATGGACAAGAGTGTTATAAAGGAAAATCTCCAATGACCAGTTATCAATATTCAAATTCTATGCATTTTTAATACAATGAAAGTTTTACTGATTTTACTAAGCAACACATATGATTATTTCTTTTGCAAAATGCCAAAGTGCTTTGTCATCTAGTATATGTCATAAAATAGATCAATTCAAGGATGGAATCACCTCGGAATTGGATATCACCTGAAGATTAGTGATTGATTTGATTTTACTATCAGAATCCCCTGTAAAAATTAACTTTTTTCTTTTCTTTACTGGGTGCTATCTTTTGATAGACCTTGGCTGACAGCACAGATGACAGAGAGAAGTTTACTTGTACTTTATTGATTAAGTAAATATACTCAGCTGGGTGGATCACAGCAAAGCAGGGAGAGACTCGAGAATAATAGCAATTCCAGAACCCTTTTGTCCTCATTTGGGGCCTGTACATGGATTGTACATGCAAGAGGCGTTGTGCAAAAAGAAGAAGGGAGCACCACATGGTTTCAAGTCAAGAAAGATGTGCATAAGGGTAGATTCCTCCCACCATCTTATTCAATGAGCATCCTGTGCAAATAATCAGAGAAGCTGAACTTATAAAGAAGAGTGCAGATAACAGTTTTGTTGGCTGAGAATGAGGAGGACTTGAAGCACTTGCCGATGAAGATCAAGGATTGAACCTCCAATATAGATTACAAGTCTCACTGAATCTCATTGACTTTGCTTTTTGCTCCAGACTGGCTTTTCAACAGAGAGAGAGAGAGAGAGAGAGAGAGAGAGAGAGAGAGAGAGAGAGAGAGAGAGAGAGAGAGAGAGAGAGAAGATTTGACTTCTGACTGATGGTAGTTCTAGATTCATTTAATACATTTGCAAGATAATTGCTATATTCGTTTTTGCTATTCAGAATAAACTTTAGACAACTCTCTAGAGAACGATGTTTAGGGATTTGAACCACATAACTTTCCTAACTTTGGGCCATAGAATCCTGGTTCTACAACATATTAATCTTACTTTAAAAGCAGCAAATGTTGTAGTCAAGTAAGTTAAGAAACATTGTATCTTAAATCTCTCTTGGAGATTTAGAGAATATGTTAAATACACAGAGAAATCCCACAGTGGAAAGGAAACCTGTTTAAGACTGTTCAATTCTTTAACAAAAAGACATTTCTGCAAGGAAGGCTTATTTCTCTACTCAACACTTAACAGTTTTTCCTTAATAAGTATGTGGTTTTGCTTCTCAAGCAAAAAGACAGCTTCTTTTTTAACTCAGGTTATAATCAAAATAAAAAAAGAGAAGAAATACTTTTTTTCTTTTAAAGAGCAGAGTCAATTATCTATTCCTGCCACACAGGTATAGCTATTTTGTAACGGTCATCCATAAGGAGAACATTGTAAACTATTACCCAGAGGGGTTATTTAAATGGAAATTTTGAAAAAAAATTACTTAGAATGGCTCAACTTGCACAATTAGATAGATCAACATGCACTATACTATTCAGGTTCCAGGTCTCTCTTGCCACTGACTGTAAAATATCTTCACTTTTTCTTTACCCTAATTTTATGATGACCCAGCACTTTGTTACTTTAATTGTGGTTAATGCGTTGCTTTTTAAGTGTCCTTTATTTTCCTTGGAAGTGTCCAATCAGTGCTTCAACATATTCTCATAAACGTGGCTCTCATCTGAAGGTCAGCAATACATACTCCTTGTTGATCCTCTCTGGTTCCAGTTTCCACCAGTGAGTATCCACAACTACTGAAGCCGGAGTCCTTTCACCAAGTCTCAGCACGATTGTCACTGTCAGATGTTTGCTACTCGGTTCTCACTCATAGCAAACCTAAGTACATTGGAACCTAACATTGCTTGGTCCTCTGACCTCCTCATATTTTTGTTATATCTGAGTCCACTGTCATAGCCATGGGGTCAATCCATCTTATTGAGGCTCTTCTGCTTTTTCACTCACCAGCTACTTTCCCAGGCATGACATCCTTTCCCAGGAGGCGGTCCCTCCTGTGTAGTTTCTGCGATGAAATATCTCCGTCTTTGCCATTAAGGAGCAATCTGATTGGACTTCCTCCAACAATGAAGTGTTTGTTCTTCAGTTATATCAACTAGAGGATGTCTGAGTCTTATAGAACTTTCACGTTATCCGTGTGTCAAGAATGCTGTACAAGGTCAAGACAACTGTCTCATAAACACATCTGGTCTCACTTGATCCAAAGGCCCTGACAAAGCTTTCTTTGGGCCAAAGCCTGTACAATGCAAGTTCATATCTCTATAAGACAACTCCATCAGAGGGTGGATACCATTACTTGCTTATAATTCACCAACTTCCTTTGAAAACATGATTTGTCCCCCAGATTCCAGCACCCACTTATTATCTGTAGGATTTAGAATGTAATACTAAGATAATCATGCTGATTAGTCTGCAATAGTCTTTCTAACTTTTCTTCAAGGCCTTCTCACTCCATTTGAAAATACAGTTGTGAGTTGGGCAAGAAGGCGTATTAGGATAATAAGTAGCATATAAAGGCTCCAAGTTGACAAAATGACCTATATTACATACAAAGAGGTAATTATCCTATGAAATAGGTTTCAGTTACTATATATTAATATGATTACTTGTGCCTGCACGTTCTACTTTAAATGGTTGATTCTCTGTATTTTATGATTGACTACGGAGATCTAAATTATTCATTTTTTGTTAAACTTTTGTGTTTATGATTCTGAAATTTTGCTTTGACTTACTATGACCCTCAGCTGTTTTTTTTAACAGTCAAAAAATGAGAAATGTATATAACGCTTCATTCTAAACAAGATGTACAAAAAACCCCACAAATTTCTACAGTGACTATATGGAAATATCACAAGTATTATGGATAGCATATATGTATAATAAACCTAGCAATTAAAATTATGTATTTATAAGTTGTGAGAAAATGTCATGTACTTAATGATTTTTAAGGTTTGCCTTATATATTCCTGGATTTATAAATACATTTTTTTTAGACATGGTAAATAGATATTTTATATTTAACTGGATTTATTTTGCTTTACCTGGTTCATGAAAATAAATACATTCAATTTTTACAATGAATATATTTCTCAAAGAAGAGCTTAACATTTATTTTCTGACTTACTTTGAGATTCAATCCATAGCTTTGTATATATTAATTCTACATTGGGTAGAACATTTTTGAAGCCTTTCCAGATGATTTTTATTACTTAATACATAAGCTTACCTAAATTGTTATACTGGAGAATTTTATATAAACACTCATTTAATTCCAGAACAACACCTACGATTTTTTAAAAATATGACTTCTTTCAATAACAGTCATTGTAACTTTTCTGTATATATTTTAATTCACAGTCCTTCTTTAAAATATAACTTTGATTTTATAAATGAAACTTATTGTATTATTGGTGCTTAAAGTTATTATATCTTTTAAAATTCTTTTTTAAGAGATAAAGATTTTATTATTTCTTTTAATTTTTTAAATAATTTTATTGTAAAATAGGTGGGATATTACATTTGAGATCAACTTTGTATTCACATGTTTTAGACTATCAAGCAACTTTTCCAACAGCTTACCTTTAGCCCCATCCCTTGATTTCTTTTTTCCATTTTGTAGTACTGCAGTTTACTTCACCAGTTAACACCTGTCAACTGTCTGGTGTATTGTTTTTTTAAAAAAGTAGTAAATACATTTATTGGGGGCTCCTATATCTCTTATTACAATCCATACATTCATTCATTCTGTGAAGCACATTTGCACATATGCTGCCACCATCATTTTCAAAACATTTTGTTCTACTTGAGCCCTGCTTTTTAGTTCTTAAAAGAAATGCTTCTTTTAGGACAACGGATTATACAGACAGACACACGTATCACTTTGTATAATAATGATAACACTGGTTTTTCTTAGCTGCCTCTCAGTTGATATCCATCTCTTAGCAACCCACACTACAGAGTACTACTAGCTATTCCATTGTATTTTCTTGAATGCAGTCTGTAGAGAAGCTATTCTTTCTTCATGGAGCTGCTAGGGGCTTTAGAGTTGCCAACTTATTTGCAGTTGAGTGTTTAGCAGATGCACCAGTGCACCAGTTCACTGCCATCCAGTAGATTCCAACTTACAGCAGCCTTGTAGGACAAGGTAGAACTGGCTCTGTGGATTTCTGACATTTTAAGTCTTTACAGGAGTAGAAAGCCTCACACACTAGGGGTAATCATATTAAAGACTTAACCCTATGAATATAATGATAAGTCATTACCTGGAAAATAAAAGTAACAGGAATATTACAATCTATTGTGTGACATAGGTCCAATAAAAGATTTCCTTTTGAAAATGTAAAAATACAATTGAGTTTTTTCTTAATTCTGATCCTTACCTGCCCAGACCAATTTTTGCCACCTCACAGAGACACTATGTAGGGACGAGTATGACCACTTGATAGCATTCCCAATAGAGAAATATTATGGGCAGTAAATGCTACATTTTTTTAATTCACACCAGCAAGCGGGTTCAAACTTCCAAACTTTTAGTTTGTGACCGGGCTTTTACTCACTGCATCCTTAGGTTCACTGCAGACATTGGCCAACACCTTTTTTCTATTCTACTTTGTGAAAGCTTTTCAAAATAATAGAGGTTCTTTTCCACAATGTTTCATACACACTGGTAGATAAGGATAAATATTTTTAATGAAATATCTAAAATCAGAATACTTAGTAATCTAGTACATGCTATAAATGAAACTATAATATAAATGAGTCATGGAACCTCTATGCACAGATGTTTTTGTTAGGTGCTGACAAATTTAGTCCATTTCATAGAAACCAAATGTACAACAGGGAAAAATATTGCCCCGTCCTGTGCCATCCTCACAATTATCCTTTTTTATGAGGCCATTATTGTAGCCATTAGGCCAATCCATCTCATCAAAGGTAATTTTTTTGTCTGCCCTTCGACTTTCCCAAACTTGATGTCCTTTTCCAGGGACTGGTCTCTCTTGACAACATGTCCAAACCTAGTATGGCACATGAAGTCTTACCATCCTTGAGTCTCAGGAGCAGTACGGCTATAATTCTTCCCAGAGAGCTTTGCTGTTCTTTTGGAAGTCCAAGGTACACTCACCAGCACCATAATTCAAAAGCAACAATTCTTCTTCAGTCTTCTTTATTCAATTTCATACTTACACATGCGTATTAGACAACTAGAGACACCATGGCTTGTTTCAGATGCCCTTTAGTCCCCAAAGTAATATCTGTGCTTTTCCACCCTTGAAAGAAGTCTTCTGCAGCAGATGTTCCCCGATGCAATGCATCATCATTTGATCTTTTGACTGCTGTTTCTTTGAGCATTATTTGTGGATCTAAGCAATACAAAATCCTTGACAGCTTCAATCTTTCCCCCATTTATCTTGCTATTACCTATCATTTCAGTTGTAAGATTTTTAGTGTATTTTATGTTGAGTTGTAGTCCATACTGAAGGCTCTAATCCTTAATCTTCATCAGCAAGAGGTTCACATCCCCTACACTTTCAGTAAGATTGTGTTATATGCGTGCCATCAATCGTTAGTAAGCCTTTCTCTAATCCTGATACCTCATTCATAGAATTCATCTTCTCTGATTATTTGCTCAATATACAGATTAAATAAATATGGTGAGAATCTAAAATGTTCTCAATCCTTCTCTGATATTAAACCAATAAGACATGCCAAATTAAAAAATATTTTGCCATCCAGTTGATTCAAAGTGGCCTTTGGGCTATAGTAAAATTTCTATATGAGACATGAAAAAATAATAATTTACAAGTTATCAAGGGTTCATGAGGGAGAGAGGATGACCTATTATCAAGGATTCAAGTAGAAAGAAAATGTTTTGAAAATAATGATGGCAACATATGTACAAATGTGCTTAATACAATGGATGTATGCATGGATCATGATAAGAGCTGTAAGAGCCACAATAAAATGATTTTTAAGTGCCATTTGGGGTTTCTAAAGTCATTAAGGAAGCAACTATTAAGGAAGCAAACCTCTACATACTTCTTTTGTGTGATGACTGATGGGTTTTAGGTTAACAGCCAAGGCCTTAACAACTGCACCATAAGGCTTGCTGCCAAAGTCATTTACAATGTATTTATTTTTATATGCAAACTTTTATGTTTATTTTCTCTGTAATAAAGATAAGATATATATCTACCAAAAATATCCTTTAAAATAATGGTAAATTCTTCATCTATAAGGATATGTAGGTGGCTAACAAACACATGGAAAGAAGTTCATGGTCATTAGTCATGAGGTGTGGAAGTGATCAGGTAGCAGACATGGAAGGACAAAATATCACCCTGGGTGCTTACCTTCCCCATACAAATGCTGAAGACAAATATGTGTATAAGCAAGTGTTGTGAAGAAGGCTGATGCTGCCCGGCTATCGAGAGATATAGCATCTGAGATCTTAAAGGCTTGAAGGCAAACAAATGGCCATCTAGCTCAGAAGCAACACAGCCCACATGGAAGAAACACACCAGCCTGTGTGATCACTAGTTGTTGAAAATCCATCTGTGGGCAACTGGATATCCCTTTGCAGAGGAGAGGGGTAATGGGGAGGAGACGAGTCACTCAGGGTGCAGTGCAGCATCAATGAAAGACACAACTTTCCTCTAGTTCTTAAATGCTTCCTCTTCCCACCCCATCCCCCACTATCATGATCCCAATTCTACCTTGCAAACCTGGCTAGACAAGAGGATGTACAGTTGTGCATATAGGAACTGAAAACACAGGGAATCGAGGACAGATGAATCCCTCAGGTGCACTGGTGAGAGTGGCGGTACTGAGAGAGTGGAGGGAAGATGGGGTAGAAAGGGGGAACAAATTACAAGTCTCTACATATAACCTCCTCCCTGGGGTATGGCTAACAGTAAAGTGGGTGAAGGGAGACACTGAGCATGTGAGATATGATAAAATAATAATAATTTATAAATTATAAAGGGTTCATAAGAGAGCAGGTATCGGGGAAGGAAGGGGAAAACGAGGAGCCAATTTCAAGGGCCTAAGTGGAAAGCAAATGTTTTGATGATTGTGGGGGTAACAAATGTCCAGATGTGCTTGATGCAATGAATGTATATATGGATTGCGATAAGAGCTGTATGAGCCCCAATAAAATGATTTAAATTAAAAATATCATTAAATCTAAACAAAATTCCATTGCCATAGAGTCAAATCTAACCCATTCCTCATTTTTCACTGCCCCTCCACTTTACAAAACATACTATCTTTTTCCAGGGACAGGTCTCTCCTGGCATTATGTCCCAAATATGTTAGACAAAGTCTTGCCATCCTTGCCTTTAAGGATCACTCTTGCCTTACTTCTTCCAATACTGATCCCATTTGTCTTACATATTGGTTTGTCATTTAATCAGGCCATGGTACTTTCAATATTCTTCTCTAGCAATAAACTTCAAATGCATTGACTCTTGTATTTCCTTATTCAATGCCCAGTTTTCACATGCATGTGATGCAATAGAGAATACCATGTTTTGGGTCAGGTCCACCTTAGCCTTCAAGGCAACATCCTTGCAATTCAATATTTTCAAACCCACTCACAATGCTGAGTCACTGGGAATCCCTGTGTGCTTCTGATACTGTAACTGGTTGTGGGAGTAGGAAACCCAGTCTTTCTTCTGCATAGCTGCTGGTGGTGTCAAACTGCTGACACTGCAGACTTAGCCAATTCTATTGTTTTTTTTTTACATTGATTTTATTAGTTTCAAAATTAAAAATAAATTCAACCCTGGAATATAATGATTTTAGGAAATGTGTTATATATATACACTCACATACATTTCTCAATTAACTATATTGTTGTTGCAATTGTTAGGTGCTGCCAAATCAGTTCCAATTCATAACGATCCTGAACAACAGAACAAAACACTGGCTGGTCCAGGGTGATCCTCCCAATGTTAAGTTTCATCTCTTTGGGACTTCCATTCTACAAATCCATCTCATCCAAAAATGTACAAAACTGCTCCATGGGATTGAACTCTGGAATGATATGATATCTGTATTAGCTCCAAGTGAACATGGTTTCTAAAAATAAATCTTCCTGTTTCGCTGCTCTTCTACTTGACCAAGCATGATGTCTTTGCGAGGCTGGTCTCTCCTGATAACATGTTCAAAGTGTGTTGATAGAAACCTTTCCATCCTTGCTTGTAAGGGGTATACTGGCTATAGCTTTTCCAAGAGAGACCTGTTTTTATAGCAGCTCTTGGTACTTTCAATATTCAACAGGACTGATTCTTCTTCAATATTATTTATTAAATGTCCAACTTTCACATGCATATGAGGTGATTGAAAATTTGGTGCCTTAAAGGCTTGAAGATAAACAAGCAGCCATTTAGCTGAGAAACAACAAAGCCCACATGGTAGAAGCACAACAGCTTGTGTGATCATGAGGTGCTGATGGGATCAAGCATCAGACATCAAAGACCCACAGCAAAAAATCATAACCTGAATGAGGGGAGGGAGTGTAGAGTGGAAACCCAAAGCCAATTTGTAATCAATTGGACATCCCCTTACAGAAAGGGCATGAGGAGAACACGGGCCAGTCAGCGTGCAGTGTAGTACCAATGAAACATACAGCTTTCCTCTGGTTCTTAAATGCTTCCTCCTCCCCACTATCATGACCTTAATTCTACCTTACAAATCTGGCTCAACCAGAGCATGTGCATGGGCTCAGATAAAAGAGCTGGAAACACAAGGAATATAGGACAGATACACTCCTTGGGACCAATATTGAGAGTAGCCATACTAAAAGTAGAAGGGGAAGGTAAGGGGAGAAAGGGGGAACTGATCGCAATGACCCACTATGACCCCCTCCCAGGGTGAGGAACAACAGACAAGGGGGTGGGTGGAGACATCAGACAGTGCAAGACATGAAAAAATAATAATAATTTGTAAATTATCAAGGGTTCATGAGGGAGGGAGAGGGGGAAGGGAGGGGGATAAATGAGGAGCTGATACTAAGGGCTGAAGTAGAAAGAAAATGCTTTAAAAGTGATTATGGCAACATATGTACACATGTGCCTGAGTCAATGGATGTATATATAGACTGTGATAAGAGCTGTATGAGCCCCCATTAAATGGTTAAAAAGAAAATACCATGGCTTGGATGAGGGGCAGCTTAATCTTGAAAGTGACATCCTTGTTAATCAACCATTTATAGAGTTGGTGCAGTTATAAGGATTTTGGGTTTCTTTACACCATGTTAGAATCCTTTCAAGCCATAACATAGCTTGATAAGCGTGGAAAATAAAAAAGAAAATTGAAAAGATACCGATATAGAAGGTGTGAGAGCAATTTAGATTGTTGCAGAGTTAAGACTTTATAGCAATTTTCCTAAGTATTTTGAAGATCTAAATTTTTTTCAAATTATACAGTAAACCTTTCAGAACACATTTTAACATCTAGAAGTCAATGGATAATTTACGTTAAATATTTCTGAAGTGAGGCTGACTCCAAGCTTCTTAACCCTATAATGCATGAATTTTTAATTTCAGGAAAAGTTTTTGTTTTTATTCTTTACTTTCATAGTTATCAATATATATATTAATATATACATTTAATTAAATGTTATGAAAATGTTATGCTCAGCATTATAGGGGTAATAAGAAGAATTCTGACTTTTCTTTCAAAATATTTTATGCATAAGTGGAGCAATTATCACATTTTATAACAAAACTAGAACATTTTAATTTTAATAAATGATTTTAACTCTGAGAGAACCATTGTGGGTTTCAGAACATTTGAATCTCTGTTTATTGTACCTGACTTGTTATTTCAACATGGCTAGAAACTGCAGGATTGACTATAGGCCCCTGGAAGCACTCTGTATTAACTAAATTGAATGGGTCTCCTGTCTCCTTGACTTTAGGTAGGTAGCAGGGCAAGAAACTGTGGAAGGTTATTTGGTGGTGGTCCTTCACAGAAGATTACTTAGTCTCTGGAGCTTTAGGGATGAGTTTCCTCCCCAATCCTGTTGTATTTCAGTGCACGGCAAGTTATGATTGTTTACATTTTAATGTCTATGTACTATTTCAAAGGAAAATATAGATGCCTGAAATTTATAGAAATGGATAGAAAATCTTATGGAATGATTTGTTTCTATGGGTTTAATATGTGGTAATTAATTATATATAAATAGGTCCTACTATCAAATAAACCACATGCTAGATATTTCCCACTACTTGAACAGAGAAAGGCACCACCTAAATATACGTACACCAAACACATGTATCTCTATTAGTAGAACCATTTTCAGTTAAACTGTGAACAGTCCTTGGGTTGGATCTCATACAGTTTTTCTCTACTACTTATTTTTGGATTCATTTAAAAAATAAATGAACTGAAGAGTCATAATAAGTAGAGTCAATTTATTGCTTTAAAAATGAAACTAATATTGAATTTTTTTCTATCTTAAAATATTAAATGTTCTACATTTAGGTGTATAAAAAAACCAAAGTTATTCTGGCTTCAGGGAAATTATAAATCACTTGATATTCTATTTTCTATCATAAAAATAAGAATATATTTACAACATATTTACCCCTGAACTGATGAGTTTGGCTTTCACTCAGGCTAATCTCCACACAGAACGGGTTAAAAGCTTGGAATTTTCAAGATGATTATTCCACTGGTATATTGGAAGACCTTAATAGTAAATTGAAATGTGAGCAACAAAAAAGGATTACTAAAAATAAAAGGCTATGTTTTGAGTGGTATAAATATTTATACAATAAAATATACCCTAAAATCAAAACCATTGTCATCTAAGCAATTCTGTCTCACACTGACCTTTCAGAACCCAGCAGATCTGCCTTGTAATCTAACCAAGTTCATAAGTATTTATGGAAGAAGACTGCCACATCTTTCTCTTACAGATGTGGGTTCTAACCACTGACCTTTCAGTTAGCAGCGGAATGCTTTCACCATTGCACCTCCAGGGCATTACTACTTGATTAAATCAAACACTAATCTATATGGTATTGCAAAAGATTAAAACAACACAAATGTAAAGTAAAATATTCTGGGGAATTCCAATAATGCACTTGCCAATTTATCTGTGTGTTAATATTTCTTTGATTTTAGATTTTTGCTTTCATCTTGGATGGCATGTCAAACGCACAGTACTAGATTCCATGTCAAACACATATTTTGATTCAGAACATTTCTCTACGTTACAAATGGTTTTTTAAATTATTAATGCTACATTTGGCAAAATAATGACATGGAATATATGACTACATATATTCCTTCCATGGAAATTTGGACTTTGTCAGTGTAATACAGTCAAATTTTAGAAGAGCAGATTGCCCTGAGTTTTATAGTGGACCCAATATCATCACAATGACTCGCAGGGCAGTGGAAGAACGAGATGTGCTGACGGCACACCTGGGGTGAAAATGGTATGAGATGCGAAGGACTAGGACACTATTTCTGGTTTGAAGACAGAGCAACGGGGGAAAAGGCAGGCAAAACGGTCCTGAAAGCTCCTGAAGGAATGAACCCCGGATGACACTTTAATTTCTGACCACTGAGGTGCATTTTGAATGTTTTAGTTCTACCACTGAAGATAAAGCCTTTTTGTCATAAGCCATTTGAACTTAATCCACTGTAACTTTGAATGAGGAAGATCAAAGATGAATCGATATATCTTAATTGTGGTGCTGCAAGGATGGCTAAAAGTACGAACCATATGCCTTGAAAGACGTGTGGCCAGAGTGCTCCTTGAAAACAAGGATGGTGTGTCTTCCCCTTGAACACTGTGGACATGCAGTCAGGAGAGACCCGTCCCTGGAGAAGCACATCATGGTGAGTAAAGTGGAGGGGCAGCGAAAAAGAGGAAGGTCCTCCAGGTGCTGGATTGACACCATGGCTGCAATAACGGGCACAAGCATGGGGACAAGCATGAGGCTCGTAAATACTGCAGAGATTTGTTCTGTTGTGCACAGGTCACTAAGTGTCGGAACTGACTCCATGGCACCTAACAACAACAATCACAACTCAAGATGATGCACTGAAAGAACAATAAGAATCCAGTACAGACGCTATACATCAAATCAATGTAAAGTGTTTAATGTCATTTCTAAATATATTGACATAAATGCCTAAAATTGGAATATTAAGACATATCAATTCATAGATGGAAATAATATAGGAATAGTTTTTTCAAATATGCAAATAAACATTCTTCCAATATTAAATTAATTAGTTTAAAACATCCTCCCAGTTTTACTGTAGTAATATTTTAATTTAAACTATATCATTTTTTGGTCTAAGTATGGAATTATTTCTTTGGGAAATATATATATCTGACATTTAATTCCACAGCATATGCCAAATTGGAATGTCTGTAACTGTCACTTAGAAACATGTAAGTAATTACAAAATGAAGTAGTATATATAGACTTATATATATTCATTTTCTTTATTCTGTATTTAATTTCAGCTATGTCTAGAATGTATCAGAATGAATCTGTTTCATAATTTGTGATTGAAACACAACAGAACAACTAATAAAATTTTAAGTATACTATCAGAAAAATTTTTAATCATTTTTATTTATGTTATTGTAGAATTATATGTTATTGTGAGGAATAGGCCGGAAAAAAAGAAGAAACAACTCACATGTAAGATAATACTGAATAATCTGAAATAAAGCTGTTAAAAGTAATAGAAATTATTAAGGAAATATAGCTTGATGTATAAATAGGTAATATACAAGTTTTCAGCGGTACTTGCTACGATGAATGAGCTACTATAAATGTTTGCTATCTTCCCAGGTAAGCTGACTTTCCTTGTATCCAAAGTGCTAAAATCAGAAAAAAATTTAAAGACATTTACTTGTTATGAATCATGCTAATGCTCATAATACATTGAATGCTCTTCAATTCAAAAGTAATTGGATTATGTTTTTCCATTTAAATGAGTAATGAATATTTGAAGAAACTAGACACTGTTTTGCTATGATCAACAGCCCATTTCACTGCTGTCTTTCAGAACTCATATTGAACTGGCCTATTTGGTTTTGTATTTTCATGACACCATCAAGTTCTATCTGCCGCTGCATGACTACAGCGCTGAAATCCCAAGGCCGTAAGATAGAAGTCACTAACCCATCTATTATAAATATTGACTACAATAAAATTATAGTAAGAAATTCAGTTTAAAAATCGGCAGTAATAATGGTGGCGTATAACTGAACCAGAGAAACAGGACGCTTTCTGCTCCATAAAATTATTCACTGCCTCGGAAACACAAAGAGGCAATTCTGTCCTGTGCTATAGTTTCCTTAGAAGTCAGAATAGACTGGATGAAATGGGGAGTAACTGAACAAAAGCCAAGCTACTCGATTCCAATTGTCATATATCAAATTAATTTATAGTATACATATTTTACATAATATTTTAATTTTTCACATTATTTGAAAAATAATTTTCCCAACATTGCCTTTTGCAGTTGGGGTGAAATACTGACAAATAATTTGTTTATATAAGTACCACTTTACATGAGAAAATATAGTGAAGATTCTTAAGAATGCATATTTCAAATTTCATGTCTGTGCTTGAGGAACGAAGCCCTGTTAAGTCCTGGGCTTCGTTGCTGATACATATTTTGTTTGCTGTCAGTATTTTTAAAAGTCCAAATGGTCTATCATCTTTGCTGGAACGTAACCAATATTTCATCACTTGAGGCTAGGCATCATTTATTTATAAAACTAGAAAATCATATCCTCAGGCACTGCGCCACAAGAACTGTTAGAGTTTAAATGACAAAATTGTAAGAACAAGAGGGATACAAAGATAAATGAGAGTTTCCATGATATGAATATATTAAACTGGCACATTTTCAATTCTCTTTGATGTTTGATACCATTATCAACCAAATTATTAATATGAAAGTTTTATTCAGAGTAACTGGCTCTACTGAATTACTATTTTTAAACTGTGTCCTGCATGAAACTTTAATCAAATAGTACTGTGATGCTTTTTTTAAATTATCAAACACAAATCTCACAAGAGAACAATATTGGATCTTCTCTACATTCGTGCATATCTATGTGTGTGGCTAAAATGCTGGCTTGGTTAATATGGTAAACTTTATCTGCCAACGTGTATTGCAAACTCCTTTGAGTAAAATATAAAATTAAGCCACGTTATCCACAATAATCTGCAAACAAGTTTTTATGAAGGTGTGTATTATCAGAAAATGATTAAGACTTTAGACTCATACAGGGGATTAAATAACTATCTCAATGCTAATTAGCTCTATGAACTTTGAAGCTCTATTTCAACCTCCGATTCTTCATCCATACATTGCTTTATTTATTCAGCTGTTATGTACTCTAATATTATAAATTTCCAAAAGATGAAACTTAGTAAGCTTAATTTGTATCGATCCCTCCTCTTCAGGCTAATTATATATCGGGCCTGATATATTTTCAGTAATATGAGTAAGTTTGTAAAGAGATTTTACAAGGATGTGAATATCATTGACTTCATGCTATCAGCGTTTAGTTCCACAAAACTAATTAATTGTACAAGGTTAAAACAAATCTGATCTTTTTACTAGGCCCATCAAGTAATTTTATAAGCCTGTGTAATCATGCTTTCACCACTCAGCTATAATAGTATAATAGCATGTGAGTTGCTGGGCTGTCAGAAATTATGTCAGATGTAAGGTAGTGAATTAATTAATATAGATCTTCTAGTTATTGTCCTTCACATTGGGATCTAAATACAGGCATATATGCTCCTGGTTATGGTCCTCTTTTGGAGTTGGTTGCATAATATGTTAAGGAGGCAAAATTACCTTGGGATGTAGACTTAGTCCCAGCCTTCTGGATGATGCAATCCTACTGACCAACCCCAATTGTCTTGAGGATTTTGTTTGCAAATTATTCCTCATCTTTGATAGTTATGTTAAAACAATAACTACATTCCTGTTTTAAGCTCTCTCTGTATTATGAAAACAGGAGGTAATGGAAAAAACCATGGCTTTGGTCAGGTGTACCTTAGTCCTCAAAGTAATGTTTTTACTTTTCAGTATTCTAAAGAAGTCTTGTGAAGCAGATTTACCTAATGCAATTGTCTTTGATCTCTGGAATTCCCTTTCCATGAGATTGTGGATCTGAGACAGACAAAATTCTTGACAGTTTTCAGCAGCTCCCCATTTAGTATCAGGTTACCTACTGGTTCAGTTGTGAGGACTATAGTCTTCTTTAGAGTGAGTCCAAATCCATACGGGTGAAATCCTTTATCTTCATCAGCAATTGCTTCAGGTCCTCCTCATTTTCAGCAAATAGGGCAGTGTCACCTGCATATCGCGGGTTGTTAATAAGCTATTGTCCAACGCTGATGCCACATTCTTCAGAGAATCCAACTTCTTGGAATATTTGCTCAGCCTACAGATCGAATAAGTATGGTAAGATGATACAATCCTGATGTATACTTTTCCTGATTTTAAATTATGCAATATTCCCTTGTTCTGTTCATACAACTGCCTCATGATTCATATACAAATTCTGTATGAGCACAATGAAGCGGTTTAGAATCCCCATTGTTCTCAAGGATAAACATTGTTATGATCCACAGAGTCAAATATCTTGGCATAGTGAATAAAACAGTAAGCACCTTTCTGATATTCTCTGTTTTGAGCGAAGGTCCATCTGACATCACCAATGTTATCACTGATATTCAATAGCATTCTATGTCCTTCCTGACTCTGGCCTACACCTAGGGCAGCTCCCTGTCAACATACTGCAGCCACCATTGCTGGATGATGTCCAGCACATTTTGACTTGCATGACATATCAATGATATTGTCCCAAGATTGAGCATTCTGCTAGTTCTCCTTTCTTCGGAATGGGCACAAATATGGATCTATCTCAGTCAGTTGGTCAAGTAGCTTTCTGGCAATCTTCTTGATATAAAAATAAGGAAGTGCTTTCAGAACTTAAGCTTGCTGAAATATTTAAATTAGTATTCCATGAATGTTAAAAGATTTGTTTTGGCTAATTCTTTCAGTGCACCTTACACTTCATCCTTTAGCACAATTGGGTCTTGATCATAAGCTACCCCCTAAAATTGGGGATATGTGGGCTAGTTCTTTTTGAAAAGTGATAGTGTGTATTCTTCCTATCGTCTTTTGATGCTTCCTGCATCATTCAATTTTGTCCCAGAGAGTTTCTCACTGTGACTTGAGGATTATATATTTTCCCCAGTTATTTCAGTTTAAGGACAAATTAATATGCTGAATTTGTTCTTCATTTTGGTTTCCTAAATCTAGGTCATTATTTTACTATCATATTTTACTTTGTCTTCTACAAATGCCTTCCAAAAATTTCTGGTCAGCTCTTTGATTTTATCCTTTCTTTTATTTGGATTAGCTACTCTATGATTAAGAGAAAGTTTCAGAGTTTCTTCTGACATCCATTTTGACATTTTCTTTCTTTTCGGTATTTTTTAGTGACTTTTTGCTTTCTTCATGACTGATGTTCTTGATGTCCTCCCACAGCACATCAAGTCTTATGTCAGTGTTAAATGGGATATTCTCAGCATTCAGGTGAGATAGAGTCAAGGTCATTGTTTATACTCCTGGACTTGTTTTAATTTTCTTCAGCTTTAACCTCAATTTACATATGAGCAATTGAGGGAATGCTTCATATTCAGCATCTGGTTTTAGATGCTGATATTGTTCTTCTCCATCATCTTTTCCAACAGATGTAGCCAATTTGATTTCTGTATATTCCCTCTGGAGAAGTCCATTCATATATTCATCTTTTGTGCTGTTAAAAAATATTTGCTATAAACAAGCCATTGGTCATGCAAAATTATATCATGATACCTCCAGATTCATTTCTACCACTAAGTCCTTGTTTTCCAACTACTTATCTTTCCTCTGTTTACTACTTTTGCCTTCTAATCACCAATAATTATCAGTGCATCTTGATGGCATGTTTTTTCATTATCTGACTAAGGACATTGGTACAAATTTTCAATTACTTGACCACTAGATTCTGTGGTAGGTCTATAAATTTGGATAATAGTTGTATTGGTTGGAATTCCTTGAAAGTGGATATAATCCACAGACAGCGTTGCACTTCAAGATTTCTTTTGAAATGTCCTGTTTGGCAGTGAATGCCGTGCCATTCTTTATTATTTTATTACCAGCCTGATAACCATATGCTTTTCTGATTCAGAAAGGCCAGTACCAGTCCATTTAAGTCACCTGTTCCTAGAATATTGATATTTATGAGTTCCATTTAATTTTTGATGATTTCCAATGTTCTTTGGTGTATACTTTTTACATTCTGAGTTCTGATCGTTTGGTGAATTTAGCAGCTGTTTCTCCTTACTTTGAATAGTCCCTGTTCAGCAAATGAAAATGCTGAAGTTTCCCCTCTGACAGCCTCTACCCTGGCTCACATCTCCGCGGTTGACTTCACTCCCAGAAAGCAGCTCCTCCACAGTCACATTGAGAGTGTGCTCTGACCCCAGAGGGCACTCACTTCAGTAGTTTTCTGCTTCCATTCATTAGGCTCAGTATCTGGCCATGCATACGGTTTTCAGGGATGATTTCTTCTGAAGTGGGCAGCTGATTCTTTTTTCATCATCTGTTCTTAATCTGGAAACTCGGTTGAAGTCTGTTTATTTGGGGTGATCTTGCTGGTGTTTGAAATACCAGTGATCTATCTTCCAGCATCCCAGCAACCCAACAGGCATCACCGTTTGACAACCTGACAGACAACTGATGGAAATGACAGAAAAGTAGTGTGATGAGGAATCAGACACTGGAAACATTATGAGTAGCAGGGAGAATTGCTCAGTATATAAGAAAGACCAAAGAATTGATGGATTTTCATTAAGTTGTTGGTTAAAAATTGTTGAAATTTCCACTAGACACTATGTTATAGTTTTTCTTTTTTGTTTGTTTGAGATGAACTTGCTTGTCACTAAAGACTCCAAGTCCATTTCAATCTTGCTTTCCCCCATTGATTTTAAAAGCCACTCAAACCACTATATAGGTTTGAAGGATAAAGACCCTGTATGGATTTTTCCTTTGTTTTATTTTTAAAGACATATTATATATATTTACATAGTCCCTCTTAAAAATGAAGTCAACAGAAACGTCCTATTAGGCCCTACATACATGTGTTTTTTTTCTACCCATCTCCCTCGCAGTCCTCCCTGCTCCCTATTTCTGCCCCTGTCCCAGTCCCAGACTTCCAGGTCTCCATCAATGTTTCGTCTATGGAGGAGTAAACTATGTTTCTTTTTCTATGTTTTTCCTTATAACAGTTATGCTTTTGAATATTTATCCATAGTGTTTTCCATGTAGATTTCTAGGCCTTTGGTCCAAAGCATTTTTGTGTAGAAGTTTCTGTTAGTAAACAAAGGCTTAGCCATATTAAACACACAGTGTATAGATTAGCTATACAGAATAACTACTTTTCACAGAAGTCCTGAAATCTTGTTGGCACCATGTTGTGAGTCTATCAATATTCAAAGATCTTACACTAGCCCTTTACACACCTAGGCCAGAAAATGTGTCTTGAGGTCCCCGGGCTTGTACAAAATATCATAATACTATAGGAAGAACTAAAAATCTTGCAGATAATAAACCAAAGAATATTCAAGGTCTGGGATTTCCAATCATGGTTCAGAGGGAATTGATATTTTTAGCTGCTATCAAGTAGATTGCAACTCAAGAAAAAATGTATGTACAGATCAGAACTACCTTATAAGGTGTTTAAGACTATGGACATCCAAAGAGGTCGTTGACCTCTTTCAGCAAGTGCTTCAAATGTTCTTCACATTCAGCAAACAAGATTGTGCATATTTCGCGTTGCTAATCAGCCTTCCTCCAACCCAGATGTCACATATAATCCGGCTTCTCTGATTATTTTCTGCATACAGATTGACTAAGTATGGCAAGAAGATACAGTCACACATCTTTCCTGATGTTAAACTGTGCAGTATCACCTTATTTCATGCACACAAGTGTCTTGAGCATGCCTTGTGTATATCCTGCCTGAATTTTAGGAACATTGTCCAGAACACATGTGATGCATTGAACACTAATGACAGGAGACCTGATGAATGGTGGGAGAATATCAGTCAGCACACTTCTTCAAGGCAAGTAGGGAGAGACTGGGTCTGAGCTACTATGGACATTCATCCCTTCGCTGTCAGTTTGTCTTACTCTTGTGGCTTGTGTGTGGTAGAACTCACTCTTTCTGTTCCAACAATTGACTCTTACACAAGTAATGCTGGGACACAATGAAATATTCCAGAATTCCCATTCTTCTCAAAACTATAGTTTTTTTATGACCTACATAGTCAAATGCCTTGACATAGTCATAAAACCAAAGTTAATATCTTTCTAATATTTTCTGCTTTCAGCTAATACCCATCTGATATCAGCAATTATATCCTCATTCCATGACCTCTTCTGAACCCAGTTTGAAGATGGGACAACTCCCAGTCAACGTATTGTTGCAACTACTGTGAGATGATCTTCAGCAAAATTTGACTTGCATGTGATATCAATGACATTGTTCTGTAACGAGCATTCTATTGGGTCACTTTATTTGGAATACGTACAAATATGAATATCTTCAAATTATTCTTCTAATTTTTCTAGATTCAAAATGCACACATTCCAAGTTCAGATCATTGGACTTTTGCACCAGCTTCCTTTACTTTGAGTTGAGCCCCACCAGCCAATGAAGATTTAGAAGGCTCTATTCCCACGGGTTTTGCCTGACTATTGTCACCCTGGCCGACTCCACTTGGAGACATCACCTTCTCCTTGGTCATATTTTGAGTGCCGTCACACCCCAGGGACTCATCCTCTGGCACACTCTCTGACAAAGTTCTGCTTCCATTCATTAGGGACTCAGTACCTGACAATGTTTCAAAAAGCTATGCAAAGGTGTTCCCTGGCTCCTCTGTCAACGTGGGGAATGGAATCCTTCTATGTCATCTGTTCTTAATCTGGAAGCTCGGCTGACAACTGTTTACATTGGATCATCCTGCTGGCATTTCACATTCCAGTGACATAGTTTCAAACACCACAGCAATACACTGGACACCCCAATATGATAAACTGACCAACAAGTGGCGAGTCAAGCACTCTTGTAATATGTTAGTTTGGATAAATAGATAGATAGATAGATAGATAGATGATAGATAGATGATAGATAAATGCCATCAAATTCACTTCCACCCTTGGAGATTCTTTGAGCAGCAACATAAAAACCTTCATGCTTCAATCCAGCATTGTGACAACTTTGTCAATCCATATTTACCATGGTCTCCTTTATCCTCACTGACATGGTAGATTACCTAATATAATGTGTTCAATAGATCCTTTCTAATATGTCTGAAACAAATAAATTGTGATACATAATATGTTTCCTGGCTAGTTATCAGAAGTAGATGCCCAAGACTCTGGGATCTCCCTGAATACATGCCCATCCTGCAAGATCATTTCGAGGTTTGGAACACTGGTAGCAGAGTTTCCAGCATCACCGGAACATGGAAATCACTATAGTATGGTATTTTGGCAGATTGAAAAGTAGTTATACACAATTAAGACAAGTAAAATACTAATATGTGGATAATCCTCCACCAATCAGTTTAAGATGCAAAAGCAAAGAATGGTAAATTCTTTAGTGTATATTCCGTTTCTAGACTATAAATAGACACTTTCTAAGAAAACAACTCTTAACTCTTTTCATAGCTTTCCTTTACCTATTTTGGGACAGATGCCAAAATGAATTGGCAGCCTTTTGCTTTGTCTGAGTTTGGATTTATCAATGCACCATTATTTTTCATGTAAATGCTTAACTTTCAATTTCTTCCAATCTTATTTTTCACTATCTCTATCATAAATCTATCTACCTATAGATCCTCTTGCTAGTGAGATAGAGAGCTTATCTATAATTTATCTTGCTGGCTTGGTAACCGACTAGCACATATCTATTTATCTATTTCATTATTTCTGCTTCTCTAGAGAAAACTGACGAGAGCAGCAATATAGAATAACACATTCAAAGCTTCCAGGGTTTAAATAACACATATATTTGGAAGGAATTTTGATGGTCTAGTGGTTATGTGTTGGGCCGCCCAGGATCCACAGGATTGACGCTTTGAAACCACCAGCAGCTCCTCTGATGAAAGACTGGGCTTTGTAACTGTTCCAGGGCACAGTTACAGCCTCCAAAACTCACAGCAGGGTCACTGGGATAGCATTCCCTTGAGGGCAGTGAATTTGGTCTGTGCTTTGATTTGCTTGCTTTGGTTAATCTTCGAAAGAAGGGTATTATTATTTTCTTTTCTACTATTCTTCCATATATGAGACAGTTTCTAATTAATGATTAAAATCCCTATATGCTCTCCCCAAAACCTCATCAGAGGACACCAGTGTCCACAGAAAATACCAGTCTAAGCCCATTACATCCTACCCTTGCAGCCATCAACCGGAAAGTCAAATGGGGGCTACTAACATAGTTAAAGAGGTAAAGAACTGACATAATCTCTCTGATTAACAGTCACTTTGAACATATTTGGAGTTATCATGTATTATGCAGGATCAGAGCAGTTAATGAATTTCCCATCTGTTCTTGTTTGTTATCTTACCAATTTGTCTACTATATATTCACACCCTTAAAAAGCAAAAATAGTTTCTTTCTGGAGGCCACAGAAGACCTTTGTAACACAGAGTATTATTTTGAGATGTTTTCCATTCCTGTAGTAATAATTCAAAAGGGTCTAGGTTGGCATAGGATTTCTCATTCATCCTTGTTCACTCGGAATCCCATTTAGCTCAAGGCAAATGGGACATATCTCCTTTCACATTGTTCACACTATTGATGAGCCAAATGATGAAGGATCTTACATCCCTTTGTCTTCAATTTCCCAAGTCCCATGATTATACCATGGCCTTTTTAATTGGAAGAAAATAAAGCTCTGTCTTATAGAAGAAAGTGATCTCAGATTTTGAGTTTATATAAAGTGGAGCCTAATAAAATTCTTTTATTTTTTCTACACATTTTCAATTCTTATAAAAATATAACAAAACATAAATTATAATCTTGGTCCTTTATCAGTCTGTAAATTAAAATGCTCAATGATAGTAAAGGTAGCAGAAGAACATTGGGCCTCCACTCAAGTACTCCCTCAATGCAAGCATACTTTCTTCAATTAAATTGGCATTCTATGATGCTCATCCTCCCAATGCAACCACTGAAAACAAAGCAGGTGAATAAGCAAATGTGGTGCGGAAAGCTGATGGTGCCCGGCTATCAAAATATATGGCATCTGGGGTCTTAAAAGCTTGAAGATAAACAAGCTGCCATCTAGCTCAGAAGCAACAAAGCCCACATGGAAGAAGCATGCCAGCCTGTGTGATCACAATGTATTGAAGGCATCAGTTATCAGGCATCAAAGAACAAAAAATTATACCATTGTATGCTAACCTCCATGACACGATCGCTGAAGACAAATAAGTGCATAAGCAAACGTGGAGAAGAAAGCTGATGGTGCCTGGCTATCAAAAGATATAGCATCTGGGGTCTTAAAGGCTTGAAGGTAAACACAAGCAACCATCTAGTTCAGAAGCAACAAAGCCCACATGGAAGAAGCACAACAGCCGGTGTGATCACGACGTGTCAAAAGGATGAGATATCAGGCATCAAAGAACAAAATAATCTTACCATAGTGAATGAGGGGAGGAGCACAGAGTGGAGACCCAAAGCCTATTTGTAGGCCACTGGAGATCCCCTTGCAGAGGCGTCTAAGGGAGGAGACAAGCCACTCAGGGTGCAGTGTAGCAACAATGAAAAATACAACTTTCCTCTAGTTCCTAAATGCTTCCCTCTCCCCCAACCCCCCAACTATCATGATCCAAATTCTCCCTTGCAAGTCTGGCTAGACCAGAGGATGCACACTGGTACAGATAGGATCTGGAAACACAGGGAATCCAGGGCGGATGATCCCTTCAGGACCAGTGGTGTGAGTGACCATACTGGGAACGTAGGCATAGAGGGAGGATGGGTTGGAAAGGGGGAACCAATTACAAGGATCTACATGTGACCTCCTCCCTGGCAGATGGGCAACAGAAAAGTGGTGAAGGGAGAAGTCGGATAGGGCAAGATATGACAAAATAATAATTTATAAATTGTCAAGGGTTCATGAGGGAGGGGGCAGTGGGGAGGGAGGGGAAAAATGAGGAGCTGATGCCAGGGGCTTAGGTAGAGAGCAAGCGTTTTGAGAATGATGATGGCAATGTATATACAAATATGCTTTACACAATTGATGTATGTATGGATTGTGATAAGAGTTGCATGAGCTCCTAATAAAACAATTTAAAAAAAGGCTTGAGTATCCCTGATATTTCATCCTCCATTCCAGACACTGCTAATTTACTTTATTGCCAGCTACCTCATATTTTCATCATTGTGCATGATATACTCTTTGGTCAAAACCATGATAACCCTAGTATCTTTTTAAATGTAGACTCTGACTCAGGTGACCCACACGTACAGAGCAGAACTGCTCCACTGGGTTTTTAGGCCATGACATTTCAGAAACAGATCAACAGTCCTATATTCTGAGACAACGTTGGGTCAACCTTTTAGCTAATAGTTCAGTGCTTTACTGCTTATGTCACCCAGGTACTCAGTTACTTTATTAAAAAACAAAGAAATCCATAAGAATGGAATCAACTCTGACTACATAGTCACTATGAGTCACAATCAATTCAATGGCAATGAGTCAGAAAACCCTTGACAGCAGATAACAACACTAGCAACAACTAGGTGCCTTTAGACTTAAGGTTTATCAACAATTTCAAGGAGGGAGTGAGTTTTTATCTTTAGACATTCAAGGTTGTTATCATAATTATGATACTCTGTGTAAAAGGAGCAAAAGAGCAGTGAACCAATCAGAGTTGGCAGAGAACTGAATTTTAGTTATCTGGTTGAGAACATTCCAGAGGCAGAAATTCCCATATGTACAAAATACTTCCAAATGAAGGAGGGCCAACAAAATTCAGCGTGGGCAAGTGTCATCTGATTTCCAATTACAGAAATCTCCTCTTTCAAATAAGTAGGTTCTGAAGATCAGATCAAGGACAAAACAAATCACTTGGTTGACACATTATTGGAAAGGAGAATTAAACCTATTCCTTATCATACCTGATGTCTGTGTTGGTTAGAGCTTACGTCCACTAGACATTACTGGGTGAAAGTCGGGGTGGTGCAGCCTGATGACACCTCTTTGGGGGCATGTGTGTCAAGATCCAAAGAACAGCTGTACTTTCTGCCATTTCATATGCTACTAGATTTGGATTCTGCATCTGGTTTGCTAATCTCCTGTTGTGTGTCATGCCTATCCCAAGAGATAACAAACGTCCAACTTTGTATTTATTTGGCTGACTTCTGATTCAATTACCTCTGGCTCCACCAGCGATGGAGCCTCCTGCTTCTTCTTCCTGCTCCGTATTTGTCAGATTCAACACTTATACTCATTAGCAAAGCCTCCAGCCTACATCTGAACTACAGAATTAAATTTGACTGTACTTACCTACTTTAACAGCAGTGTAAGCCATATCTTGACACGAATCTCTATCCCTGTATGCATACACCAGCTTTTCTTCTCTTGAGAACCTGCTAAATTTCTGGAGTGGCTTATACCTTGGTCCTTTGCTTCACATGCTGAAAGAATTCATGCCTAAGGATGGTGTGTGATCCAAGTGAGTTTTTATGAAGGACACGTTTCAGGTGTTACAGTCTCAAAAGGGTATACACTGTTTCTTAAAAGCATGCCAAGCTGCTCAGAAGCCATGCTGAAGTTCACACCTGGGTACGGACAACCATGTGGAAGAGAGCATCCATGCTTACAGAACTGTGGCGGGGACAGGGGGCCCCTGGAGGCCAGACGTACAAGAACCCTAGAGGCTATGAGCAAAAGGGCCCGCTTGGGGAGGGAGATCCCTCCCTCCCCCTGCCTCTGACCAGGAGCAGGCTAAGAGAGATCAAGGCTTTCCCACAGCCAGGATATTTCAAACTCTGACTGGAGAGGCGTGGTTGATGGTATCGGTTGACCCCATTACCCGAGTTAGCCCCCTCCTGCATGATAACATGAGTCTGGGCCTGGTTTTGGCGCCCAGGTGTACCTCCCACCTGGCTAGGGAGCTTGAGTATGGGCAAACCCAGTTTGGGGTCTTCATAAGTGTTCAATGGTGGTCAGATTTCATTTTTACTTCCTTTATGGGGGCCTTTTCAGTCATGGGAGGGACAACACCCCTGTCCCTAAGCTTTTTACCTAACAAACCCAACCTAACACAATATCATTCCCCTAGTATTAGTCCCTGTGGGAAACAGAACCTGGATGGAAGTGTAAGCAGCCTAATCTCTACATTCATGACCACAGGGCTTGGAAGCCCAGCACTCATGTTAGAGGAAGACCTCCAGAGGCATGTGATAAGAGATATGCTGAAAATACCCAATCCTCAGAAAGATTTCTCCAAAATTTCCCTCCATTAAAATGCTAATATAAAACTATCCCCTACAGGTGTCTGACTCCTCACTGCTGAGCTAAAGGATGCCTATTTTTAAGAAGAGCTAGATTCCTTTGTCCTTCGGAGCCTTCTTTCTCTGAAATGCTCGATTCTTATCCTGAAGTGTTCCCCTAGGGAGCTCAGGATGTCCACGATTCACATGCTGCCCATTCTACTGTGCATGTCCGAAATGGAGGCTTGCAGGCCTCCTTGCTATATTACCTCATTGTTGAATAAACTCGCTGTTATTTCCTCCAGAGATTGCATAGCAGCCCACTGTCCCCTGTCTTTCTGTCTTCTTTTTCCTATCTCTTCAGGACCCATTCATCTGTGCAGCTGTACCCCACATTCTCTCACGATAGCATAGCCAAAGTAAGTAAGATAAAAGTAAGTAAGATAATGTTTTCCAATCCAAATTTGTAAGGGGAAAAATGACAGTATTCCCTCAAAGAAATAAGAGTTCTTCTGTAAGTATGTGGTATATTCTATAACCTTCACAAACATCATAATTCCACTATGTCAGTTATTTTAATGAATAGTCCCCCCACCCTTGCTTGTCAGTGTTTCATGCATTCAAGGGCTGAGTGCTGTTGTGGGGATGGGACCCAGGGAGCTGGTCTCAAATTCCAGCACCGTTATCCGTGGTTCACAGATTTCTAGGCTCCATTGTGGAGCTTCCAAAAAGCAGACTAGGAAGCAGGAGGCCTGATGACTGGTGAGCTAATCACCTGGTCTTCAGTAGGAAATGGAAAAACTTGAAGAATTTGAAGAAATTCAATAATTCAACCAACTTCTGGCTACTCATCCTGGTAAGAAAAGTGAGACTTTCTGCTCCAGTAAAGGTTTCTGGCTTTAGATACCCAAAGAACAATTCTAGTATTTTGTTGTTTTTAAACAGGATCACTGTGGTTTAGATTTGACTTGACAACAGTGAGTAAGTAGAAAGGAATAACCCACATCTGAAATTTCACCCATTTCTAGCCTAATTAATAATAGTGGAGCGTTGTCTGATAGAGCACTAGAAGTTGACTCCTTGAGGCTGGAAGGCACTTGAATGACAGCAGAGGATGAGATGCTTCTTCCAAATGAAGTCAAATTGATATGGATGGAGCAAAGCTTTAGAAACTTTCATTTGCTAATGGGACATGAGTCCAAATAAGAAGAAATAGATGCAAAATTTCATTCATAATTAGAACATAAAATGTACCAAATAGGACTATTGGTAATATTCAAGTCTTCAGAAATGAGGTGGAACACCTAGATTCATGGGCTAGGACTGATTGAGGAGATGTGGACTTGCATTGGATGCTTTTAATTGGACAATCATATGGTTAGGTTAGGAACAAGAAATTCAAGAACAGTGTTGCATCCATCATCAAAAAGAATATTTCAAGTTCTTGAAGTCCAATATGGTGGGATTTTGTGTATGTGATGTGTTAATATCTATGCAGTTACAAGGAATACTATTTAATACAATTATTTGCTTCTATGAATCAATCACTAAAGTCAATGATGAAGAAGATAAAGAATTTTACCAACTTCCTCTGAAATCAATCAAACATATAAATATTATACAAAGACAATCCCAGGTGATTCCAATTAAAAGACAACTGGAGGAAAATCATGTTATAAAAATGAAAATGTAGGGACTGTAGGAAGATTTTGTGATTCCGTTCTGGAGCACTTGGATCTCTATTCCGTGCTGCAGCATAAGACGAGGTGAATGACTTCTCTGAACTCGGTTTGCGAGAACTGTCTGCTTACATTATTCACTCATCTGCGTTTGAAAACCATGGAGATATACACGTTGGTAGGATATTAAATATCTTCTTGACTCTGTAGCAGGAATATTCATCACTGCATGAACTTCAATAGTTATGTCTATTTCTTGAGGGAAATAAATTCTTGAATTTCCATCTCTAAAAAGTAAAAAAAGAACGTCTTCCAGACTTGTGCGTCATTGGTGGTTTTGTATGACTAAACTTAGTACTCTCTTGCAAATATGTTTTCAATAGATGTAATATATTATCAGAGTTAGTGAATCTACAAACCAGAAATGATGAATTAAGGAGTTGCATAAAATCTCTATTTTTACAGGTTAGGAAAATTAATTGATACATGATATTTTCCCAATTATTTTAGTTTGTAACTTCTTTTCTGTATAGTATAAAGATTTCTAACTATTTTAAAGAAAGCATGCTTGACAGCACTCTTGGACAAGCATTGAACTGTCAATTGCAAGATAATGGATTCAAAACCACCAGAAACTCTTCAGGAAAAATATAAGGATTTCTGCTACCTGAAAGATTTAGTCTCTGAATTTCTGTGAGTCTGAATTCATAACTGAATGACATTGGGATTTTTAAAATGGTAAATAAAATAATGAAATACTTAGATATCCCATCTTTATTTAAATAAAATCGAACATATCATCTTTAAAATTAATTTAAAATAAACCGATGAAGGAAATTGGTATTTTGTCAAAGCATATCAAAGAAAACAAAATCAGTAAGTTGCAATGTTGGTTATTAAAATTTAAAAATACTCTTTGATTAAATATTAATTCTGTATTAGGAAAGCTAAGATATGTGATTTTAGTGGGTGCAATTCAGTATGAAAAATGGATACACATCTAGTTAATGAGAAAATACACTCTGCTATAATGTTTTGCATTGACTTAACTGCAATTTGAGAATCATCTTGCCAAAGTGAAACACAAATTTTAAACATGGATGAAGAGAAAAAATGCACTGAATTACATAATGTTTTCATGAAAAATCTTTGTTTTGTCTATAAAACATTCCTGGCTAGGAAGTTACCTAGTTTACCCTTTCAAATTATCTTAGTACATACTTCGTTTGTCCTTTCTATCTTTTCAGGGACTTGCTATTAAAACAGTGTGGGTGGTGTCTGATTTTCTCTGACTTCACAAATGAGATGAATTATCAAACTCAATATCAGCTGTGGTGATTGTATAATCTGTTGTCAATTTGATACTTAAGAGTGAAGGGGTGGAGTTTAGCCTGTCAATCAGGTCACAGCTTGATGACCTAATTTGAGACACTAAGGAGAAAAATAGCTTGCTGGAGATGGGACGCACACTCACTCCCTTTGAGGCATTACTGACAACAAGCATGATAGGCCTACACTGATACAGCAAGAGAACTATCCCAGCGCTGAGATGCTTCAACTGCCACTGGATCCACAAGACTTCCCACCCACTGGCCTGTGTTCTTTCTGTATTTGACACCATTGCATTGCTGCATGAGTCTGAAGAGGAATTTATGTACTGGTATTAGACATATGGGCTAATAGTGGACTTATGGACTTGATCTGGACTGGGCTGGGATAGTTTCTCAATATTAAATTGCTCTTATACATAAAGCTCTTTCTTATACACAGGAGTGTCCATGAATTTGTTTCTCTAGTCAACTCAGACTAACACATCAGCCAAAGAGAGATTCTTATGAGACTGAAATAAGCCATGCTTCCACCTGTTAGGCAGAAATGGGAACTGGTGGGGCAGACAAGTGGAGCAATACCCTGACAACGTGTTCAATGTTGCACAGCAACTCCCGATGATGGCTTTGAAGCCTGGATGCAGATGGATGGAAGCTCCACAAAGCATTGTTACATTGCTACTGCATTACTAACCGCCCACCTGGAAAAACAGCCAAACTGCAATGGAAAATCCCCCAAACCGCCCCTACCCCAGACTAATACTCCAAATCCCTTCCCCTCCCTCCCAGGCAGGGCGACTGCTCTGGTCCCAACTATGATCCTGTGACCCTCACCCAGGAGCTCTATAATAAACCCTTAAAACTATTTCTGGCCTTTGTGTTCTTTCTTCCTTTCTGTTGCCAAACTACCTTACACCACCCTAAACCTGTCTTTATTAATCCCGTCATCAACCAACCTTTCCAAAGCACTGTTTCTCTGCTAAGTTCAAAAATTCATTGCAAGAGCCACACAGAAGTCAAACACAAAATTCAAAATTATGTGGTTTATTAGAAAGTGAACAGGTTACAATTCAGGATAGAAATGCTCAGGATATGGTTCTTCTAGTCAGGAGCACGTCACAGCTGTGCTCCCAGACATGCCTTTCTCTAACTGGGCCTATAGTTTGGAGCCCTTTGGCCTCTATCCTGCCTGGGCAAGTACTTCAAACCTTCTTTAGCAGTGTCAGTAAAAGTCTAAAGGCACTTTACCATAAGCATCCGTCCCAAAGTGCTCAGCTCTAGCTTCATGAGTGGGCAAATTTAGCTTTCTCCAGTAAATGTGTGAAGGCAAACCACTCCACAAGTGAACTTTCTACTTAAAGGCACTCATATTTCTTAATTTGTAAACCATGAAACCCACTGCTCTATCTCTTGATCTTTATATAAAGTGCTTCTTTATACACATGAGTGTCTATGAATTTTGTGTTAGTCTAGAGAAACAAATTCATGGATACTCCCGTGTATAAGAAAGAGCTTTCTTTACAAGAGCAATTGAATATTGAGAAAACATCCAAGCCCAGTCCTGATCAAATCCGTATGTCCTATTTTAGCCCAAATGACCAATACTAATCTATAAGGTCCTCTTCATACTCATGAAGCACATGCAATGATGCTGAATGCAGGAAGAACACAGGCTAGTGCATGCAAAGACTTGTGGATCCAGTGGCGGTAGAAGCATCTCAGTGCTGGCAGGGGTCTCCACGTGACCTTTCAGCTCCCAGATCACAGGCTCTATCAGTTTAACGCCATGTGTCCTGTCAGTAGAGTGTCTCTCATGGAGTGAGTCTGTCTCCTGCCTCCAAAGAGCAATTTATCTCCTTAGCAACGCCAAATGATGTCATCAAGCTTCGACCTGATGGACAGACTAAACTCCACCCCTTCCCTCTTATACTCAAATTGACTTCAGATTATGTAACGACCACAAATTTGTTTCTCTAGTCAACCCAAACTAATGCACCCCCTCACATATTTCCCCAATAGTGGATGGGCTTGGGGGTGGGGTACGTTGCTTTATGCCCCCAAGTTTGGATTCAAAATATTTACTATAGCTCAAAAGTTTGGTTTGGCTGCATTAATATTGTCATTAATTTTGCCTTGGCAGCTTTCAATGTATATAAAGTGACCATTCTGCCTCTGTAGCTCTTTGAATTTAAGGTATAAAGCAAGCCCCCTTGTGAGAAACAGAAAATTTATTCCTCAGGTTTCCCCTCCCCCCTATAATATATGCCAAACCTAAGGTGCTGTTCGCAAGCACATGGTCACTGACTATACAGTTGGAGGTCAACTGCTTAAAGGTTATCTGCCTGAAGGTTGTCAGACACCCTAAGTAAAGCCCACTCCCTTCTGAAAAGGACAATGGATTGTTCCCCTGAAGGAAAGCCTAAAGACCCCAAGGTCAAACCAAATCAGGGATGTCCATGGTTAGGCTCCCATCTTGACTCAAGAGCCCATTTATCTTGTTACAGGTGTGCCTTCCTGTCACATGTATGCCTATTGTACAACCCCTTCCTTTTACAAATGTGGGGACCTGTAATTAGGGGTTTGTATACCCCTAGAGTATATGTAAGCCTTGGCTGGAAATATATTCCATTTCTCTGTACAGACCTGGCTTCTGAAGTGATGGCAGTCACAGAGGTGAGCACCTACATGCTTTATTTGTCTGATGTCGCTTTAATTTTACACCTCAATTACACAACTGCCCCTTGGACCCATCCAATTGTTGAGGTTGGTACCCCACAGGTAGTTTTTTTCCTTCATGTTTTCTGGAGGTACTAAAAATATGTAGAGATAAACTTTGGGATAGATTCATAGTAGGAGTTTAAATATACTTATTGAAAATTAATTGAGAATAAAGGTTATCTGTCGGAGAGAGAAAGAGACCTATTAAGGGTCATTTGCAAGAATGTCTAAGAAAATGTGTGATGAATTGTCCTTTAATATAATGAAAAGTATAAAATACACAAATATAATGTTTAAACATGATTGGTAAATAAATGAACTACTCTGTAACAGAAAAAAGAAGAAGAAGGCCATCAAAACATGGATTGTCACAGAGACTACAGAATGGGCTCAGTACCTGAACAATGGTGAGAATGACACAGGAGCAGGCGGCATTTATTTATGTTGGGCATCGGGTAGCTATGGGTCAGAACCAACTTAATGGCTGTTAACAACATTCAATCCTCTGAACGGTCTCTTAAGTGTTTAGTATTACTTTAAGACAATTTGATCAGGCTAAGATTTTCAGTGGGTTAGTCAGAAAAATGGACTCATTGCTCTTCTTAATATAATATAAGGAAATGTAATGTAAACATGGTATATCATGCTATCTGCTATGATCAACTGATCAGTTGAAATGAGCATTTTCTTAGTGTTGTGGTCTCCCTCTAGAATATAAGTGAATATTTTTGTGGATTTCACTGTGTCGGACATCTGCATATTTCTTATCACCTGACCTCTGAATCTTAGGAATAAGCCTTCACATCCTTAAACCTGAGTTTTAGATTTTGAATACATGAGTCCCCACTATTCATTAGCTAGCAGAAGTCTCCACTTGCCACCTAACCTATCTATTCAGGACTTATCAAACCCATAGTTACATGATCCTTTTATTTCTGCATTTATTTATGTAAAAACATCTTACTGGTTTTGCTTTTATATGGACTCCAATTAAGACATGTTGAAAATAAAATGGAATTTATATGAATATATCCATTCAGTAATCAGTTTCATACTTTCTATTTTGCAGACATTCCTTAAGGTCTTCAATCAAATACATAAACCAACCAGACAAAAACTACAGTCTCAAGAAGTACAAAATAGGACATCTTAATAAGTATAGCATAAAAGGTATAGTATTTAAATAAGGCTTTTGTATAACATGTAGATAAAAAAGAGAATTTGTAATCATACTAGGTTCTTTTTTGTTTTTACTATGTTTTAGTAGAGTTTATAGAAAATCAAAACCAGTGAGTTGTTTTCTACAAATATGTGGGCGGGTTCATAGTAAGTTATCAATTATTATAAAATGCATCCCCACACAGTTTTACATACAAAGAATAAAAATAATCAATATGTTTATAGAGCTATCGTTCCTCAAAAGACTCGAGGGAAGGGTTTGTCTTACCCTTTCCTGATTTTTGGTGATTGGTGGCAATCCCTAGTGTTCTATGGCTTCTTTCTGCATCACATATGTCTTTACAGGACCTACTTCTGAATGCGTGTGTGTGCAAAAAAACCCAGTAATTATAATTAGGGTCCACCACAGTCTATTATGACATCACTTTAACCGTATGACATCTGTGATACTCTACCAGAAGAGGTCATAGTGACTGATAATGGGATTAGAGATTTGAACATATCCTTTAGGGAGACACTTTTTAATCCACATATAATTTTTTAAACATACATCAGTCAGTATCTATTTTCACTTATTTTTGTCCTTTTTTGTACAACAATATCAAAAAATATAAAATGATCACAATATCCATTTCCTAAGAACCCTTGAAACTATGATTTTCAGTGCACGTGCCATAGAAAATAGGTAAAATTCAGGATACTTCTCTACAGCGCTTAGCGTTGTTCATTTACTTGTTTTATTGATGATTACATTTAGGAAGTTCTAGAACCAGGCACTAAAATGCTTTATGCCTAGATGCAGTTTTTTTGATGACCATGTCCTAAGAAACATTTCTCAAAGCATAAGTAAGAGTGCACTTCCCAAATCCTTGTCTCACTTTCAATTTTATTTGATTAATTTCTGTTTGGAACATATCACTGGCTTCTGATTTTACAGGTATTGAAAAAGTTTGTTTTCTGAATTGAATGTGTAGATAACTAAAGACTTTACTGAGAAGGCAAGTTAAAATAATAATAATAATAATAAAATACATGAGAGGTGAGAAAGTTAACAACGTGGACCTGCAGAGAAGAGTGTGCTAAGAACAGAGAGCAGCAAGGGTGACGATAAGGAAAGAAGTGTATGTTTGACGTGCTCAACAGCCAAGACAGTCAGTGTGACCGGAGCGGAGAAAGCAAAGGGAGAACCATAAAGGAGGTTGAGATTAATGATAACAGGAAACTACATCACTTTAAGACTCCACAATGCCATGTTATTAATGTGGGCTTTTACTTAAGTGTAACGGTAAGCCATTAAAGGATTTTAAACATAGACCTATCATAAACATTTTTATCAATAGAGAGACCCTAGTGCCATTGCTGTGTTGAGGAAAGACTATTGGAGATCAAAGTTGGACACCGCTTGGAAGCTATGTGGGCATTCAAATGAGAAGCAAGGTGATGTTGTATCAAAGTCATAGCAATGCCTGCTGTGGTGTGTGAAGAAGAATTTACATGAATAAAAATTTTGTAAAGAACCTGAAGATATGTGAAACTTCAAGAAGGGCCCCCAATTGGTGAAGCAGTAATTTATAAAATGAAGTCTCTGTACTGATAGAAACAAAACGAAAGACAAAAACATCAGTGTGAAATGTTCAGAGAAGCGCTCTGGAGCTAAAATTCTTGAGTTGAAACGGATTGTATCCTGCTCCCACGATCTTTAATAATTCACTTAAATTATCTGTACTTCACTTTCTTCAGTGTGCCAACTTTTGATAAGATTATGACGTGTACCCAGATAATATGTATATATAATATTCATAGGGCATTTTTGTTCCATAATTTTCCTGTACAGATGATACCTTGTTCACTAATTTGAGGTTTAGCTTAGACATCTAAAATTTGAGATTCCTATTAGGAATATTATCAGAGATATTTAATAATCAATTAGACATTCAACTCCAGAAGTCATGGAAAAAGCCAATGATAGAGATATAAAGCAGTAAAGCAATACTTATTGTAATAAATGACAACAGAAATGGACATAACTGCCTCCACACTATCTCCTTGCTACCGTTTCTTATGCCAACAGTTCTGCCCTTTCCAATCTCATCTATGATGCATTGAATAATTCCACATAATGGCCACCGAACTCGCAGACAATACTCACAGCTAAGAGTATTTCTTAGTGATGTTAGGTTAGCACAAGTTAGGATGAGCAAATAGTATGGATATAGTCATTAGTTTCCTCAGCCATCTGAAAAGTTTCTCTGTGTGTATTAGCTTCTCAGCCATGTGGTAGTCAATTCTCTCTCCAGTTCTTAATCTCAGCCTGGTGGTTTGTTGTAGTTTCATATTTTCATGTCAACTTGATAAATAGCGTGAGGGGTGGAGTTTAGCTTGTCCATCAGGTCACAGCCCGATGATGCCTCCTGGTGGGTGTGACATTTTCATGAGGATTCTGAGAATGTCATAACTTTCTCCCTGGAAGAGGGCCACACACTCTATCTCTCTGCTTCATCTCCTCTATATCCAAGCTATATAGAGCCACACTGAGACCTGCTAGAGCCCTGGAGATGCTTACACTGTCACCAGATCCACAAGACTTTGCATCCAATGACGTTTGCTCTTCCTACATTTTGAATCATTGTATGTGCTGCTTGAGTGTGAAAAGGAATATATGGAATATATATCAGACGTATGGACTTGATCTGGACTGGGCTATTTTCTTAATATACAATTACTCTTTGATATAAAGCTCTTACTTCTACACATATGAGCGTCTCTGGATTTGTTTCTCTAGTCAACCCAATCTAACACATGATCCGTTGTCCTCTGCCTCCACCTCTTGTCCCACCAATTTTTCCTCATTGCCACACTATTCTGTAGTTTGAGGCCATAGAAGGAGAAGGTCCCCCACAGTCTTGATGCTTCTCTGAGTCCCTGTGCCACACTCTGTGATGCACCTGATTCTGGTGACTTCTGACATATTAGAGATTTTGAACATGATCACACACGATGCTTGGCGTTTCTCTCTTCTCTGCTGTTTCAAAGAATACTCATTCTTATAGCCCAGGGGATAGTAATGAAAACTGACCAGTCCCTCAATGAATATTAATCATACCCTATTTTCATAGTCCCACCCATTCATAGAGTAGACGTTACAAACAATTGGGTATAATAGCCTTATTACAAACTCTCATTCTACCACAATAATAATCCTAATTTTCTCAGTGCCAATGAATTGATTCTGAATCACAGAGAAACTGTAGAGTTTTTAAGGCTTTATGGGAACATAAGGTCCCATATTTCTCCCTAGGAAAGGCTGGTGGGTTTGAACTACTAAACTTGTAGTTAGCAGTCCAACATCTAACTCTACTATACCACCAGGGGTCCTTGAAATAAAAGTAACAGATCATAAAGTTAATAACTCTCTTTTCTTTGCTGTAATGTTCATGTCATCTAGGTGCTAAGTGAGGTCTATGAAATATAATCTAATCAGAATTCACCAAAGGAGTGACGGCTCTTAAAAAGAAACTGCTTCAAGTACTAACTCTTGTAGCACTGCAATGTCAGCCACTCCACAAGACGAGAAGCAATCAGCAATAGAAGCTGTGCAGAATTGCTTCCCAATGAGGAAGGAGAAAATCAGGACAGTAACATATTCTGAGGATGATAATGTAAACAACACCATCAAGAGCTGCTGAAAGTCTAATAGCGAAGAGTTAATTAATGACATTAAAGCAATTTTGATGAAACTTTGTTATTTTTGTTAATTGCCACCAATTGATTCTGACTCGCGGTGGCTAAGAATACTCAGAGTAGAACTGCTACACAGGATCTAAAATACCAGAATTACAGCAACACACAAGTCCCGCAGTACAGTGACATGATGGACAAGGGGTGGAAGTGCTTCCAAGGTGGTGCAATTTCAATCGCAGATTTTCAAAGCCATCTTCCCAAGTGCCTATGGGTGTGTTCAAATGACCAAAGTTCATCTTAGTAGCACAGAACTGAACCTGTGGGGCTATCTGGGCATTTCTTCTGGTGGCATAAGTGAAGACAAAATCTAATTGACATAGATAGAAGAGAAAATGAGAGGATAAAAATTAAAGAAAAATTTCTCTAATGTTTGGCAAAGAAACAGTGGTTGGTGAGGTATAATAATAATAATAAATAATAATAGAAAAAGTCTGGTGTTGCTTAACCAAGAAAGAAAATCAAAACAGCATATATTTATGCATATGAAAAATTCATAGCAAAATATATATGATTTATAGATTCTCATTCTAACAAATGTGACAGATCATATGCTCTCATTTGCTAAAGACAGGACACGTGTGAAAAACGACAGGGGAGCAACAGTGATCACAGGAAAGACAGAAAAGCATGTACATCAGGAGATAGAAAGGTGTGCTGTACAGTGTTGTTACTAGGGCTGTAGCTCATATATGCACAGGTTAATCCCCAAACAAACATAGTGTAGCATATTTCTGTAGTTAAAGAGTATTGGTAGACATATTCTCTCAATAATTCACTTGTTATACTCTTGTTAAGGTATTATCTTAGTCTGGTTTTTCTGGAGAACCAAATCAATGATGAACATACTCACAGATGCATATATACACACTAGGGGGTAACCCCCCAAAACTGGTATTCTCTTTTTAAAGCTATTGATTTAAATAGTTTTACCAAACAGCCCATCACCTTCAATGTACTTAATACATTTGTCAAATCTGTGATTTCAACTTGGAAACATTTTCCAAGCCCATCTGTTTGAATGGCTGATAGCACCTCCCTCATTTTTGCTTCACCTTTTCTATGTCGTCAAATCGCTGGCCTTTCATGTCCCTCTTCATTAGTGGAAACAAAAAAGAAGTCACATGGAGTGAGCTCAGGTGAGTAAGTTGCGTAGGGCAAGAGAGGCATGCTGTTTTCTGCCCAAACCTGACACACTGAGATGGCCACATGAGTAGGTGCATTGTTGTGGTAGCAAAATCATTTCCCAGTCTATCACCATCAGACTTTTTATGTCACACACTATTACACAATCTTTACAGAACCTCTAAATAGAAATCTTGATTAACAGTCTGACCTGGTGGAACAAAGTCCAAATGCCCTAGGAGGCGACATTTTCATCTGTTGTAGAAATTGACAGACTTCCAGAAATAAGTTTGTCATCAATCGACATTTTACCTTTTTTGACACAAGGAAACCACTTGTGTTTTTCCTTTGTGCTGTCCTTATAAGTTTGTTCAACATAACAACAGTTTCTGCAGCATTTTTCTTGAGCACGAAATAAAATGTCACACCTACATACCATTACAAAAAATGGAGTTTGAACAAAACTGCTTTTACAAAAAAAATCACTGTCATCTGAGAGAAACTTCTGAGGCAACACTACTGGGTAAACTAACTCAGAGAGAGTTGCTTGATGCTCATCTATTGGCAAAAATGCTCACTAAGAAATCTCTGCTCCACCCAGGGCAATTCAGGTTTTCTTTTTTAATTACCCACTCATAAACATATCAGATAATCTGAATTTTAAGAAGAATATGACAACATGACTGGAGGAAGATATCTGAGAGATGCTGATGACACAATTGTGTCATCTTTCTTGTCAAAGTGAGAGCTTGGAGCATTTGCTAGTCAAGTTAAAGGTGATTTCCTCCAATATGGATTAAGACTCAATGTAAAGGAGACCAAACTACTCAAAAACTGGAGCATGAGGTGACATCACGGTAAATGAAGTAAAAACTGAAGTTGTCAAGAATGTTATCTTGTTGGATCCACAATGCTCGTGGAAGCAGCAGTCAAGAGATCCAAATGCAAGTGGCATTGGATAAATCTACTTCAGAAACCCCATTCAGAGCATTAAAAAGCAAGGAAGTTACTTTGAGGACTATGGTGTGTCTGACCAAAGCCATGGCATTTTCCATTGCTTCATACTGTATGTACATTGAAATTAGATAAGGAAAACAAAAAAATAATCGATGCATTCAAATTGTGGATCAGGAGAACAATATTGAATATACCATGGACTTCCAAAAGATCAAGCAAATCTATCTTGGGAGAAGTAGTCCCAGAGTGCTCCTTAAAGGCAAAGATTGAGAGATTTTGTTTTAAGTAATTTGGACTTCTTATTAAAAGAGACCAAACATGCCCATCATGTTGGGTATAGGGGAGGGGCGGTGAAAACGAGGAAGGCCCTGGACAAGATGAACTGACACAGAGGCTCTATCAGTGGGGTCAGGACAGGAACAATTTGTGAAGATGATGTCACACCACCATGAAGTGTTTCCTTCTGTTTTGCATGGGGTCACTATGGCTTGGAGCTGATTGAATGGCACTTAACAACAATAACAACCCTGATAACATGTTCAAAATACCTGAGACAAAGTTTTGTCCTCTTTAATTCTAAAGACCGTTCTGGTTGTAATTCTAAAATAATTGTGTTGTTCTTCTCCCAGTCACTTTTAAACAAAGGCTAGTATATTTTTGGTTACTTTATGAAACCACACTGTAAGCTTCAGAAACCCTATCAGCTGAATTCATCATGAATGCACTCACTATAAGTTACAAAACAAACAATAACCCAAAACCCTTAACTAAGGCACTATAAGTATTCAAGCTAATGGACAGTGTACAGATTCTAATTAAAACAATTTTTAATAAAGATTAGAAGTCAAGAATACGAAATTAGTGGGAAAATAATAGGAAATTAGGTGTGGCTAATTGAAAAATGCCCCCTCAACTTTTTTTTCCTGCCAGAAATTGAGATGCTTAAACCTTACAGTATCACAACTTAGAGTAGGAATCAGTAGCAGTAGAAAGTATGCCCAGAGTGCTCCTTTGATGCAAGGATTGAGTAACTTGGTCTTGCATATTTTGTTGTGGTGAAGTCGATGGACAGAGAAGAAGGAAGTCCCTCAATGGCATGGATTGACACCAGGATTACACCATGGGCTCAGGAAAAGGAACGATTGTGAAGATGTTGCAGGACTGGGCAGTGTTTTGCATGTTGTACATAGAGTTTCCAGGGTTCTGAGCTGACTGCATGGCACTTAACAACAACAATAACAACCTATATCTGTCTCTCTCTCCCTCTGTTGTTGTCAGTCTCTGCCTCTGCCTCTCTCTCCCCCTTGGTATCACGGTCTCTATCTTTCATTGTCATGGAGTCAATTCTGGCTCATAGCTACACTATAGGACAGGGTAGAACTCCTCTTGTAGATGTCACGGATGGTAACTCTTTAGGAGAGTATCAAGCCTTGTATTTATGCTGAGATGATATATTTTGGTTCCTAAAGTTATTATAAAAGCAGGTAAGTCAAAGTCAAGGCAGATTCCTCGTCTATGGACAGGTAATAGCTGAGAGAATTCTGCTAGTTAATATAACGAAAGTGATCATGAACCTAAGATTTGCAGGACAAAGACTGATTTGTGACTGTAAAGGTACATGAATCCTGAATCTGAAGTTAAGAATTTTGGCTGAAGAGATTAATTTATTCAAGTTAGAGATTTTTTTTTTCTACCATGACAAAACACCTGCTTATTCTTCTACGGTAACAAGACTGTACTACTAGAATTTTGTTGGTAGAAAGTACCTATTCGTTCTTCAATCCTGATCTTGTCTCTTCAGCTATCCTACATCCCAAAGTAAAAGAACAGTTAACAGCAATATCATTAGAGTCATTAAAGAATAACAAAATTTCCCCTTTAACATGGTATAAATTCAGAGACAAAATGTGGGGGGAAAGTTTTGGGAGATGGAGACACTGCCTTTAAATATGCAAAAATACCAGATGCAGTTTATATTGAGAAAGAATAGCTCATCATCTTAATATATGTGTTTAGTAAAGATATCAAATGATTTTTTAATAGTTAGTTCAAGGACTGTTTATTGGCCTTTAGGAGTGTTTTTCGGTCGAGTCTGATGGGGCGCCAAGCCCGGGCACCCAAAGTCTATTTTTTCTACTCCCTGGGGACTTCGTTGCTCTGTTCCTCTTGCTGTTTTGTTGTACGCCCTTAGTGTTTTATCTCAGTGTGTTGTGGTCAGATCGGGCAGAATTCCCACACTGTGTCTCCAGTGTTGTCTGCTGTAAGGCTATAGGTCAGTGAGGGATGTCGTGTCTCATAATGGGCCCGGCCATATGGTCTTCTCTGTGGATTATTGGCTGTTCTAAGCAGGAATATTATCGTCAAGGCTTGGTGGGCCAGGATGTGCTCCACTCTCTCTTCATCCCCTCCATTTGCTCCCATGTGCTCTGATCAGACATGTCCTTCTCCTGGAGCTGCAGATTCAGTGCTGTCCTCTGAAATACATCTTTCTGCGGCCAGGGGATGGTGTCCACATAGTTGGATTGGGTCAGTCCTTCAGACCCCTCCACTGATTCCCTACTCCATGCCGGCATATCAATGATTTTCCAGTGATACCTTTTTACTTATCTTTGTATGTTTTAGCAATTTAAAAAATATTTATTCTTAGTGATTCTTGAATTAGAAGTACAGTTTTTCATATGAAACCGAGAAAGGGAAAGTATAGGAGATTTGATGTAGTCTGAAAGGCATAAAATAGTCTACTGGCAAATTATGAAAAGCAGAAAGGCAGGAAATTTAGAGCAAACCAGGCTACAATATCTTAATGTAGTCTAGGGGTTAGAAATCAGAAGATTGCAGAGCTTGTGGGAGTTAAGTTTATGGTTTGTTTTTGACATTTGGGGAGATATCAGGGTCATAGAAAGATGGATTAAAGTGACAAACAGAATCGAGGTTTATGCCATTTCTGCATGTCCTAAAAGTGTTTCAAGGGAAAACTGGATTCTGTTTAATTATTGAGGAATTAAAATACAATAGATTTGGGCAATACCCAAAGGGTGCAAGTAGTTAGTAAAAGAAATAATGCTTTTACTGCAATATTCTCTCCCTTAAACAAGTGCTGTAAGTTTCTGTTTGTTTCTATACTGTTATTAATTGATCTGAGTTTTATTATTGCTTTGTTCAGTAATTAATCCTTAAAGTAACAATGCCTTTCAGTATAAACTGTCATTGTAAGCCATATAACTTTCTTACCTCATCCTTGGCTTAATCTGTGTCTGTAGTAAAAAAATCAATAAAATCACATGGGTCTAGCAAGGTTACTTAAGGTATTCATACTCTAGAAGCAGATATGGGAAGAAAAAGGGGGGATTAAATATGACAGGTCCACGTCAAGACCTCTGAGTGCCTTCCTCTGTGCCTACTTCATGTTCTGGAGGGGCAGACATACCTGCTTCCTGTCAGCAGGAAGCCTGGTCTTATGCCAGCATTTCCCCCCCACATTTAGTTACTGAGCTATCAGGAAGACTTCCCCTGTGCATACTGCAGAACTGCTAGGTCCTGTCCATTGTGGAAAGCTTGAAGACCGTCAGTTGGTATTTCTATCTCAGGAAGCAGCACAGATATCCTGTTTCCCTAGATAGCAACTTCAGAGCCAACATCGACTCCTGATGTCTCTCTCATCGTGCACAGTCATCCTTCCACTTATTAAGCCTACCATTTAAATTTCCTTTGAATCAAACTTTTCCTCTCCATTTCCACTGGCAATGCCGAGTTTAGATCTTCATGATCTCTTTCCAGGAACTTTTCAACTGTGCTCTTCAGTACATATTCAACACTGAATTATCATCTCAGAAATCGACTTTGGTGTAGGCTTTGGTGGTCTGCTTTTTTGGCACTCTCATTGCTCTTGGGATTGCACAGGTGAGATTGATTGCTGAATATCTATCATTCTTGCTTCCTGATTTCACCCCAGTACCGAGCTCACTCTTCCCCTTTCCGGTCCTATTCTGTCTAATCCTTTCTGTTCTGTCCCATGCTTTTTCCTTCCTGTCTACACGGGCTACAAACACACACTACTGCTGTCAGTGTTTTCATAGCTGTTGTTTTCTTACCTACATTTTCTGGTGCATAAGCTAACATACTGTCGATTTTTAAGTTATCAATTCATATCAATCACTTTTTCATAAAGAAGTAGCGATTAAAGGAAAAGAGAGAAAGTAAAAGTTTTTCTTAGTTACTATAAAATTGTAACAGTTCAGCAGTTTAAATGGTTTAAACAAATTGGAAATTGTATTCTAAAAGAAAGCAATTAGTAGGAATGTATAAATAATAGCCAGATTTCTTTAAGAAGGTAACAATTTTATCTTCATAATCTAGTTTATATTTTCAGTGATGAAGCGTAACAAGAGTAACATGGGAAGAAAAACCAATTGTCCCATTGATTATATATTAGATGGTTTTAAAGAAGGCCAGTGACAGCTCAGCACTTCTTCAATTTTTATACTACACAGTGTATTTGCTCATCCTTTTTGTCATGTTTATATTGTCGACTCAAAGATGGTTGCTTCCATTATTAGGGACTCTCGTTAAAGAGCACGACTGAAAACAGTGGCATGGAAAACAGTTATGCTGCAGACTCGAGGTGACTCCAATGGTGATTGCAACCATTAATTGTGCTGGCCAATAAAAGTTGGAGCATCTGCCAGGATTCTTATGAGGAAAAATAATGAAACTAGGAGAAGCTTTAGTTCCAGCAAGTACTCAGTTTGTTGGGGTGACTCACATCCCATTGACTCTCCTTCCTCAGACTGGAGGCAAATAAATCATCTGAACTCCACTAAGGGCTGTACAACAATAATTGTATCCCACCCTGCCCCCTCTGAAATGGATGAAATCTTTCATTCTTGCTGGACACACATCTTTAGAAGCCCAGTTTTATTTTTTAAGACAAACACCAACATTAACTGTGGTTTTGTTTTTTTGGGTGGCATGGGAGGATAGGTTTGTAACAGAGAGGTAGCTTAAATGTAGACTTCATCATCCTTTCCTTAAGTTTTGAATATTGCTCAATATTAGTAAGTGTGCGTCTTTACTTTTCCCCTTGGTAAATATACTTGGTAAAACATAACTATTATGTAGAATTAGTTACAGAGAGATAGAAAAACAGCAACAAACATATTTCCAGGTCTCATTCAAAATTAAAAATATAAACTGTAGGTCTATGGAAGATTTACAATATATGATATTATTGCTTAAAATTTTTACTATATTTTGAAGTTCTTTGAAGGTCATAAGGTGGTCATTTAAAAGTGATTTACAATCTCCTTCAAAATCCTGGTCTAAGATCCACATATTTAAATTTGAAATGATTCTTAGCTAAGTTGAAAGAAATCCTAATATTGACTACTTTTTATGACTAGACAATATTATTCTAGAAGAGTCATTTCCCATCCATTATTGGAAGTCATTAATACCAAGAAGTCATTACATCTCTTTGAACCTATCCTCTCACCTACATTTTAGATGAAGAAGCCATCTGAATTAGACATATATTCTTTGTGCTGCTGCCAAAAACATTGTTAAAATGAACACAAGGGAAAAAGGAAACTAGCAAGTAGTTAAGTGTTCCAAATTCATATGCATAAGCTGTTATTACAGTAATGATATTTGAAATTCATTTAACAAAATTGTGAAAAACATGTTATTTAAATTGTATGGTTAACTATTTCTTAGAGTAACTTAAAAAAATCAGGTTACTAAGAAGACAACTCTGACTTTTTGGATTTATATTGATTGTCTAATGAAGAAAAAAACTCACCCCATAAAGATTGACTTCAGAAAAAAAATCTTACAACTTTAAAGATGGAATGAGTTCATAGAGCTCTTCCTTGAGTTTATTTCGTTTCAGTCAGATGATCATTGAGATTAAATTATTATGAACTCTTTCTCCATAAAATCAGGTTTTCTCTACCTCATTTTCCCATGGTTGCTGAACTACTTACATAATAACTCATATATTCTAAGAGCACAAAAATGAAATATGCTAGAACTTCTTTAAAGTTAAAGCAAGCCTCCGAATCATGCCATATTCAAAGTGCGATCAAACCACAGGGTGAGGTGAATACCAAGAAGGATGATTCGTTTGAACCCAGCTTTGCTAATGAACTGGTATCGCCACTCTTCTGAATGCTTTTCCTTGAATGGGCCAAAGAGGGAATGGAAAAGCAATTGAGGAGAGAAAAACAAACAGCATATGGTTTAAGCATGGAGCCAATCAACTGCACTTCTGTGGTTGCTTTCCCAGCACAGGATACATTCTTCTTGCAGTCTACAGCATCCTAATTTGTCAGGAAATATCATATGTTCCATGTCAAAGCAGTTTCCCATGAATGCTCTGCTCTAATTGTTTTCTCTTAATATTGCTATCTAACAGATTTTCTTCTTCTAAGTCCGGAACAAAATGCAGTAAGATAACACTGAAATTGGCCCATCTGTCTGAAGTAACTATTAACTTTAACCTACCTTGAAGTCCTGTGGAGGCCATTTATACAGAGGAAGCCAACGAGAAGTCACAGTGTCCTATACTCAAAGGCGTCTACCCAGAAAGAAATCATTTTGAAAGTTATAGGAATAATGTAACAAACCAAGAGTAGATCGTATCTGCAAAAGGGAATCGAAAACCAACAATAATATTTGAATGAAACTCCAATGGGAAAAGTGGTGGGAAGGGATTGTGTGGATTCTACAGACCACTTAAATATATGAGTACTGATGTCATACTCTGCATCTGCAAAATCCATATATTTCCGACAGACATGTCCTGTACCATCAAAGTATCCCCAAGAGGGTAATCACTGGAGCTGGCAGATTGGCCACTAGTTCCATTGAGGATTAAATTTTTATGTTTCTCTAAAGATGACTTTCTCATTCCCTGCTTAGAGTGATGTGCATGCGTGTCCATGTGTGTGAACTGAGATGCTCAGTGAGGACTGCACTGCATTTTAACGTACACTTGAGAGGAAGCTGGGAAGATCCTGTGCTTTGATTAGTCCCTTATGTCTCTCAGGTTCACATTTACATGGTTTTCCTTGAGAGTTCTGAGAAGTTAATAAGTGAGCCCATAGGGTGGGGAGGTGTAATCATAGTTACCTTAATGCATTATGCATGCCGAGAACGTAATCAGAGACATGGATTATATGAAGAGGAATGGGCCATGAGGATTAGAGAAGGATTTTTAACAACCTGTGATATGCAGATCCTACTACTCTGCTTATTTAAAATGAAGATTTGAAGTATTTGCTGATGAATATCAAGAGTTCAGAGATAAGAGCTCATGGCACATGCCATCCAGGGACAGGAGAGGGAATAGTGATACCAGAGGGTAGGGAGAAAGGGGGAGTGAGGAGGGGAGGAAGGGGAAACTGATCAAAATGATTGACACACAACCACACACACAAAACAACCGAACAACTAAACAACCGAAGAAAGACAACCGAAACTGTGGAGGAAGGGAGATAGCAGTTGGTGTGAGATATGAAAATAATAATAATTCATAATGAATCAAGGGTACACAAGGGGGTAGAAGAGGGAGGGGGGAAAAGGGAGCTCAATAGAAAGTAATTGTCTAGAAAAGAATGATGGCAACAAATGTACAAATATGCCTGATAACAATTGATATTTGGATTGTAATACAAATTGTAAAAGTCCCCAATAAAATGCTCTTAAAAAAAAGAGTTCCAGAATGTACTTCCTGGGGCAAATCTGCTGTGCAAGACCTTGGTTATTTTGAGGACGCAGATGCCCTTGGCCCAAGGCATGGCGTCTTCAATAGTCTCCTTTGCATGTGTAAGTTCGTCATTGAATAAATACTGCAGAAGAATTAATGCAGTTGAATGACGGTGCTGGTGAAGAATATTGAAAGTACCCTGGTCTGCCAAAAGAACAAGCAGATCTGCCTCAGAAAAGGACGGCAGTTCTCAGGGGCAAGGATGTCAAGATTTCATCTCCCGCACGTTGGACGTTTTGTCCGGAGTAACCCGTCAGTGAAGAACACTGCTAAAGAGTTTGCTAAAAGAGTGAAGCAGCAAAGCAGAGCAAAATCTTCAACGAGACGGATTTACATAGTAACGGCATCGATGGGCTCAACCATAAGAACCATTATGAGGATGGCATAGGACCCGGTGCCGTTTTGTCCCTAAGGTTCAGTTTTTAAGTATTATTGCCTCATTCATTTTTTATGTGCTCTTAAGGATTTTTCAAGTATTTGAACAGTTTATTATATTGCAGTTATTAACTATTAGGACATGCATTCAAATTTCTTTGTTATTTTTCTTCTGAAAATTTTCACATTCTATTTACTTTTTCTTTCTTTCTTCTTCTTTTTTTTTGGCTTTACAAAGAGAACTTTATTCTGTCTTCCTTGAGGTACAGGACAAAGAAATGTAGACGTGGCTGTTTAAAAAAATAAGGTTCTCAACAGATTGGCTTTAGAAAGTACTGGTCTCTTTTCAACATCTGAGGTGCCTGCATTCCTCAGAGATCTCCGTGTCTGGGCATTCATGTTTTACTGAGTCAAGAATGTTTCCAAGACAGGAATCTTGGCTTCAAAGGAAATTATTGTCTCCTAGGAGCCTGGTGGCGTAGTGGTTATTCATTGGGTGAAATCTGCATGATGGGCAGTTTGAAACCAGCAGCAGCTCCACAAGAGAAAGACTGGGCTTTCTACTCCCTTAAACAGTCTCAGAAATTGCTAAGAGCAATTGCAGTGAATTTGGGTTCCTTGTTTGCTGATTGGAGTTAGCATCCTCTCTGCCTGCTGGCTTTGCTCTCCTTTGATGTCTTGTAGAGGAGAGACGGGAAGCAAGCAGGGTACTTTTTCTTTCTAAGGAATAAGTATGTTTCTAGGAAATGTAATCCAGTATAGAAAACTATTGAGTATTTTTCATTTTACAAGAAAAAATATCATGAGCAATGGGTGATTTTATACATAATTACTCTATGAAATGTCATCTTTTTATTCCTTTCAAAGGGTGGTGGAAAGTTGGAAATCAGATTACTAATACCACTATATAGGATACATAATATAAACATTCCTAATATTTTTATTTTATATTTAGTTAAAATATTGATTTAGTTAAATGTTGGAATTCTTCTCATTAAAAAAATTAAATTGTGCTATTTTCATTGATGATAGGATATGTCCTATGAACATCTAAAATAATTATTTTTACTAATGAAAATGAGGAAAGCCAAAGGGATCAGTTATCAGGCATCAAAGAACAAAAAATCATATCATTGTGTCCTCACCTCCCAATAGGCTCACTGAAGACAAATGGGTGCATAAGCAAATGTGGTGAAGAAAGCTGATGGTGCCTGGTTATCAATAGATATAGTGTCTGGGGTCTTAAAAGTTTGAAGGTAAACAAGCGCCCATCCATTTCAGAAGCAACAAATCCCACATGGAAGAAGCACACCAGCCCGTGTGATCACGAGATATCAAAGGGATGAGGTATCAGGCATCAAAAACAAAAAATCATGGAAGGGTCACGGGGAGAAGAGCTAGTCAGTTAGGGTGCAGTGTAGCAATGATGAAACATATAACTTTCCTCTAGTTCCTAAATGCTTTCTCCCCTCCGTCCCCCTCACTATCATGATCCCAATTCTACCTTATGAATTTGGCTAGACCAGAGAATGTACACTGTGGTACAGATAGGAACTGGAAACACAGGGAATTCAGGACAGATGAACCCCTCAGGACCAGTGGTGAGAGTGGCCATACTGGAAGAGTTGAGGGAGGGTGGGGTAGAAAGGGGGACTGATTACAGCGATCTACATATAACCTCCTCCCTGAGGGATGGACAACAGAAAAGTGAGTGAAGGGAGATCTCAGACAGTGTAAGATATGACAAAATAATAATTTATAAGTTATCAAGGGTTCATGAGGGAGGGGGGAGCAAGTAAGGAGGGGAAAATGAGGAGCTGATGTCAGGGGATTACATGGAGAGCAAATGTTTTGAGAATGATGAGGGTAACAAATGTACAAATGTGCTTTATACAATTCATGTACATGTGGATTGTGATAAGAGTTGTATTAAACCCCAATAAAATGATTTTTTTAAAAGAAAGAAAATGGGGAAAGCCTATTATCAACTAACATATGCCTCACAAAAATATTATAGGATTTATTATTTTGTCATTTTATGAATAGAATAGAAAAATGACACACTTTTGAACAATTTTCCAAAATTTCCCCATATACCCAGGAACTATAGATTTGGTTTACATATGGTCAAATTTTCCATATAATATTAAAAAAAAGGAGAATTACATTTTATTTTGCTAGAGTGATTAAATTTTACAGCAAAATATTAATTACTAAGCAGCCCCTTTAACCTTTACATCAAAATTTAGATAGAAGTTGATTCTGTGGAAATAAACAATACAAAATAAAATATCTGAAACCGTATGTTAAAGAAATCGAAATCATGAATTGTGTTAAAAGTTGAAATTCATTTTTATAGCATGGCCAGGTAGTGTATCACACAGGTTAGGGCAGAGAACTAGCTAAAGCAGCAGTGTGCTGGTCAGATCACCAGGGAGCAAGAGAGGGATGGGATGCCAGATGTCTTTATTTAATCAAGCTAAGGCCCGATTCAACTCGGAAAACCTGTTCCTATTGGCCTAGTTGGTACAATGAACCTATCACACTTGTATAAAGAGAAAATTGCTAACTCACAGTTACTCAGGCTAAAAGTGAAAGATCAGCCTGTCAGCCATGTTGATTTCTCCTGAGACTTTGTGGGAAACTTCCACACATGCCTTTCTTTCTAGTTTCTGCTGTACTCAGGCATTTTTGGTTTGTAACTGCTGATTCACATACCACCTTTACTCTTTCTCCCTACTTCTGTATATATTTTTTTCTTTTTTAGGTACCAGAGTATTGTTAGATTAAAATCCACCTTTTCCAGTACCATGTCATGTTAATTTAACTGATAACAAATTCAAAGTCCATATTTCCAAAGTGATATCATTCACTGCGACAAGGTTTAAGATTTTATCATATTACTTTTAGAGGACACGATTTAATCTGTAATTCTACTTTAGAAACTCAGAAAAAAATGAAGTGCTTCTAACACCTTGATTTTACACAGTGATACCCATATAGATAGGGTTACTATGAGTCAAAATTGACCCCATGACAATGGGTGTGTTTTAAGTTAGGTGACTTATTCGAGCTTTTGATCTCCAAACTTCAAATGTAGTATATTTCTATGGTCTTTTATTATCAAGTCTTTGACAATCTACAGGTGAAATAGAAACCTAAATAATTATCCCATGTAACCATACATTCCTTTTGAAATGACTAAAATAAAATAATAACAGCAACATCAGATAAAGTAGAATTATAAAGCAGAATGACTCAAGGGCTCCAAATTAAAGAATATTTCTGTGTAATAATTTTATATATAGAAGGTGAATTAAGCTTCAAAGATGGGTGTATTGTTCAGTCTTTTAAATCTGTTTGAGGTCCAAATTCTCAATTTATTCAGCATTGCATGTAAAAGTTCTGGCAAAGCAATTTTAGGCACTGTTATTGTCAAGGTTGATAGTTCAAACCTACCATTCATTCTATAGTAAAAAGGATGTGACAGTCAGCTTCAATAATGATATATAGCATTGGAAACCCTATAGCTATACCATTTTCATACTCTATGCTACATGATTGCAAACATTTGAAATTGACTTAATAGCTATGACTTAAGTTGAATCCACAGGGAAAGCACTAATTTTAAAAATAGCATCCCATGTGGATTCTTGAAAATCGTATTATGGAAAATGCTAAATCTTAATATACAATAATCTAGAAACTATTCGCAATGTTGGACATAAAATCAAAATAATAAAGTTGAACTTGCAAAGGAGGAAAAATAAGAAATCAGATGGTTGGAACTAAGGGACCACATAATCTCATTTTTAACTTTTCACTTTAAACAAAATGTATCTGGGACCTGAGAGTTTCTGATGAATAAAAAATTGGTAAAAAATATTCAGTACATAAAATGTTATGAATATTTTAACTTATTATTTTTCTCTAAGGGCAATTTTGAATTTTTATTAAAAATTCTATAAACATGAATTCAAAATCTATGTAACAAATACTTCACCAGTATATAAAATTGTGATAATTATCACAATTTTTAGATGTTTTAGTATCTAGTGCTCTGTGAGCAGAAGTAATACATATTGTGGTTTTTAAGAGAAGATGTATGTCTCCTTACAGAAGCCAGAAGTTCAAGTTCAGATTCTAAGAGAAGGGCATTTTTTGTCAATATTAGCTCTAATAGCTTCTACAATCCTTGGCATTACTGGGCTTATTGCTACATCTGCCATCTTTGTCTGTCTTTTTCCTCCCCTGATGTGTTAGGCAGGGTTCTCTAGAGAAACAGAACCAGGGCGCTTATGATTAGATAGATAGATAGATAGATAGATAGATAGATAGATAGATTTATAAAGCACAAAGGAATATAAGTAGTCTACACAGCAGTAGTGGGCTCAGTTCAATTAACTTACATAGATTAGTTAAATACTTGAAGTCCTTCAACTCATTAGAGTTGCCAGGCCCAAGGTCAAGGAAGCAAACAGCTGAGTCTTCCTATGGCCCATGAAGGCAGATTCAGCCCACAGGCAGCAAACAGCAGGGTGAGTCACCAGTAGCAAGCAGTTCAGTAAGTTCAGGAGCTTAGCGAAGGAGGCCCGGATGGGATATGGACTCAAGCAATGCAGGACAACAGGATCCACCAACCTCAAGTTCAAGCTATGTACACAACTGCAGCATGGCAAAGCAGGTCTCAAAGGAACCTGAAGCTCTAGCAACACGATCCATGGGTTGGCTGTCCCATAGTTAGTGTAGCTCCCAAATTGAAGCAGTAAATTAGCTAATGCAGCTGCAAACTAGTCACATCACCAGAGAGCAAGAGAACAAGGGGCGAGCCTTGCTGAGCCATTTATTTCTTTGGCATCCAACCAAACTGTGACCTGATTAATCCCACATGTTCCCATTGGCCAGGTTTGCAAAATAAACCTACCCATCACACCAGGTGTGTCTTTTATTACTCTGCTCTTTTTACACTGAAAAATGATTAAGTTATAGTCATTCTACACAAGTATGACCTCATTAATATATAGATTTTAAATGACACTTATTTACAAAAAGGTTCTTATTTACAGGTAAACAATTGAGGATTTCAACAGATATTTTAAACAGGCACAATTTGAAATATAATATGAGATATTTCTCTGAAGAATATAAAGAGAATGGAATTACATCAGTTGAAATCTTTGAGCTTTATAAAGTGCCTCAATGTAAAACACAGGGAGGCATTTGGCAGATTCTGTTCAAGCAATAAGAAATAACATGGTACAAATTATGGCTCCTGAAAGCACAAAGGTTGTCTTATTAGAATTATTTAATTACACAGTGCCATGATGGTTAAGGGTCGTGTTGTTAGACACAAGGTCAACAACAAAACGGGGCTATCTACTCCCATTGCAAGTTATCATCTCAGAAACTAACCGGGGCAGTTCTACCCTGTCCTATAGGGTATCTTTGAGTGCACATTGCCTCAGTGGCAAGGAGTTTGTTTAGATTTTTTGTACATTAACTTCCGATCTGTTTTTGTCCTTAGCATATTTACTACTATAGCTGCAAATGAGAAGCTGAATAAAAATATAGTCTGTACAATTGCATTTATTTTCACAGATCCTGTATTCAATTTTGTAGAACGCCATCCATGCTGATGTTCTTTTAGCAGTGAGTCTCACCCCTGGCACTTCTTGGTTAATATGACATCAGCCCTATTTCCCACAACCATCAAGTTAATTCTCACTCGCCATGATCCAATTGGGGGGAAAAGACTGCTCCAAATGATTCCCGAAAGTTGTCATTTTTTTCTCAGGAGGAAACCTTCATACTCCTGCTAAGGAGTAGCTGATGTGTTTGAGCCAGGGACCTTTCAGTTAGCAGCCCAAAAGCTAAATCTTCTACTGCACAAGGGCATCTATCTTACCCGTTAATTAACAAACATTTTATTATTGAATAGTCTTTTCATTTATTAATTATAGAATATTGTTTTCAGAAATTGGTATAACCTTTCCATTTTTTTCCTTCCCTATTTGTCCCGATCTTGCCTGAATTGAGTTTAAAGTAAATTTTGGTTGTTGCTCTTAAACTTCTGTAACTTATTTATTTCAGAGACTGATACAAACTCATTCTTATTTATTTTGTTTGTGTGTTCTTATTTCCATTTTCATCTTTTTATAGATTTCATTTCAATTTTGAAAATTGGACTTGTGGGAGAGTTCCCTGGTTGCTAATACTATTGCTTTTGGCACTTTTTCATTTATATATATACACACACACACATACACATATATACATATACACATATATAGATATATATGCACACACACACATATATACATATATATGTGAATTGCAGAGCCAGAATGTGTTTTGAAGGGCTTCTCAATGCTTGAGACACTGTCCATCTTTCAATCTCAAATATGAAATGGCCCAATATTATCTCTGAGTGTGTTAAATATCTCTCTCATTTTCATGTATGTCTCAGTTACTCCTATTCCTATTGACATTCCAAAGTATGCACATTTTCCAGAGCCAGCTAAAAAATCAGCTTCTTTATTTTCCAGGAAGTAATTTCTACATTTTATTCAACATATTCAATTTTTTACACACCTTATTGACAGTCTATTTTAATTTCTTTCTTCATTCCCAATACCTTGCAAATCCATGTGTTCGACTTTGGCGCCATTTGTGTGCTTAAATCCAGGGACTTTTCGAGGACTCTGGTAATCTGGAATGTAGAAAGAAATCTTTGTGAGGATCCTCCTTCCCTTAGAGAACCTTCCACACGGTTACCTCTACTGCAAAGACTGCAGGGGTCCCACTGGGGCTGAGAGCAGCATTTTACGATGTGATTTATGAACTTAATTTTTGAAATCTCCCTTTCTCTCTCACTTTTATAGGTAAATATCAGTGCCAATAACCAGTGGTGGGTGTCAGCCTGTCTGCGTGGGTTTGACAGAATCAATACCTAATTTTATTGTCGAGTTTGGTGAATTGGTTGTTAAAATGGCACTTGTAAACAAGATTCTCTCTCATGTATGGAAATCACATATTTACATTCTTTATTTCTTTTTTTTATGTTTCTTTTTTCTTTATTTATTTTTTTTTAATTTTAACAATTTATTGGGGCTCATACAATTCTTTTCACAGTTCATACATATACATACATCAATTGTATAAAGCACATCTGTACAGTCTTTGCCCTAATCATTTTTTTCTCTTTTCTTCTTTTACATTTTATTAGGGACTCATACAACTCTTACCACAATCCATACATATACATACATCAATTGTATAAAGCACATCCATACATTCCCTGCCCCAATCATTCTCAAGGCATTTGCTCTCCACTTAAGCCCCTTGCATCAGGTCCTCTTTCGTGGTGCCCCAACAGACTGGACTGGAAAACGCTCCTAAGGGCCAGCAAACGATCCCTGAACTAACTACAAGCTTTTCTCTTGTGAACTGTTTTATTCTGTTCTTTGTCAGTGGTTTGTTTTTGTTGTTTTGTTGTCTGGTTGTATACTGTTGCTTTGTTTTCCTCTGTCTAGTTTCCGTGCATGTTAGTGACTCCACAGGTCTGTCTGAATAGGACAGGCTGGATGAACTATCTGGAGGAAAAACAACGGGACCGACAGTTTTGGGGGGACTTGGGGTGGGGGGGTAGGGGGGGGTAAGGAAGTGGTGTTAACAAACCCAGGGACAAGGGAAAAACATGGGACCCCAAATGGTAGAGAAGTGGGAGTGGCAGGCCTGGTGGGAAATGATCAAGGGTAAGGTTGCTTAGAGAAGAGGTATACTCTAGCCCAGGTGGCGATGAAGCATGGTAGTAGGGCAGGAGGAAAGTCAAGGGAGATGGAGGAAAGAGCTAGGAGTCAAAGGGCATTCATGGAGGTCTAGACAAAGACATGTACATGCAAATATATATAGGAGGATGGGGAAATAGATCTATGTGTCTATATTTATAGGTCAAGTATTAAGGTGGCGGAAGGACTTTGGGCCTCTACTCAAACACTCCCTCAATGCATGAATACCTTCTTTTATTAAATTTGAACTCTATGATGCTCACTCTCCCGACACAATGGTTGGAGCCAAAGTGCGTGAACAAGTAAATGTGGTGAAGAAAGCTGATGGTGCCCGGCTATCAAAAGAGATAGTGACTGGGGTCTTAAAGGCTTGAAGATAAACAAGCGGCCATCTAGCTCAGAAGCAACAAAGTCCACATGGAAGAACACACCAGCCTGAGTGAGCGAGTGGTCCCAAAGGGATCAGTTACCAGGCATCAAAGAACAAAAAATCATATCATTGACTGCACACCTCCATGATAGGATCGCTGAAGACAAATGGGTGCATAAGCAAATGTGGTGAAGAAAGCTGATGGTGCCCGGCTATCAAAAGAGATAGTGTCTGGGGTCTTAAAGGCTTGAAGGTGAACAAGCGGCCATCTAGCTCAGAAGCAAATAAGCCCACATGGAAGAAGCACACCGGCCAGTGCGATCACGAGGTGCCCAAGGGACCAGGTATAAGGCATCATGCAAAAAAAAAAAGATATAAGTGTGTGTATGTATGTGTATATATGTGTATATGTATATATGTATGTATATATATGTATATATATATCATATTAAATGAAGGGGGAAGTGCAGAGTGGAGACCCAAGGCCCAAGTGTCGACCAATGGAGATCCCCTCATAGAGGGGTTTAGGAGAGGAGATGGGTTAATTAGGGTGTGAGGTAGTATCGATGAAGACCACAGCTTTCCCCCGGATCCTGGATGCTTCCTCCCCCCAACTACCATGATCCGAATTCTACCTTGCAGGGCTGGATAGGACAGAGGCTGTACACTGGTGCATATGAGGGTTGGAGGTACAGGGAATCCAGGGTGGATGATACCTTCAGGACCAAGGGTGTGAGGGACGATGCTGGGAGAGTGGAGGGTGAATGGGTTGGAAAGGGGGAACTGATTATAAGGATCCACATGTGACCTCTTCCCTGGGAGAGGGACAGCAGAGAAGGGGGGAAGGGAGACTCCGGATAGGGCAAGATATGACAAAACAACGATGTATAAATTACCAAGGGCATATGAGGGAGGGGGCAAGGGGGAGGGAGGAGGGGAAAAAAAAGAGGACCTGATGCATTCTTTATTTCTTAATAGCATTCTTCTGTGCAGCAGTGTATCCTAAGCACCAGAAGTAATATTCATTTAGTCCATTGATATAAAAATATAGACAGAACTCTGCTTATGAAATGTATTTATTAATTTCATTAAACATTTTATATAGTTGATGAATTACTGCATTTTTATTCCCTTGTATTTGTTACTTCAGTAAACAAGCATAGAACACACAGAGAAAAGCACCAAACAACTAGAGGATGACATGCTGTTATTCCTTTTAGCTTTGCGTTATGACTCAAATTCCCACAAAATATTTTGAGTGAATGATGCAATTCTGGAAAGAATTCAAGAGCTAATACTATTCTCAGAAGAAATAGAAAGGGTTTTCCAAAGATGAACATCATCTATTCAGAGCACAGAAGCAACTTATTTCTAATTTACCAGACACAGTGACTATTGTCTAATTGGTCTGCCTCTAAAGGAATGGGATCCTACGCCGACAAGGAAAAGATAGTGAAAGACAAATCACAATGCTGCTGCTGCTGCTCTTGCTTGGATAAGAGTGAAACATATAGTAAGTGAGGACACCAATCAAGAAGCAGTATGGAACTTTCTTACAGAACAGTTTTATTATTTCTTATCAAGTATTATTTAATATTTTTATTAATATTTTAACTCTTTCTTATAAGATAATCTAGGTGTGTGCCACTTTTATAATTCTTATTTAAATATTAACTGTATGAAATTATAAACTACCATTTGGTTTGTCCCTCTTTAATACTTTAAATGGTCATTAGGGTAGTGAAAGCAATTGTTCAATTATTTGAAACTTACTACTACTTTTCCTGCCTATAAAACCCTATTCCAACCATTAAAGAAGAATTAGGCAATTACATTTTAATACTCTGGTTATTTGATTTTCTTCTCTATATTTATTATCGTCTCCTTAAATATATGAATGATTTGGTTAATTTATGAATTTATGTATATGATTAAAGATAGTGTTGCAAATTGATGCATTTGAAGTAGGTAACTGATTTCATATGATGAAGAGTTAAAAGCAGGAATATAAGATCATTGACAGGTTTCTGATATAAAAAATAAAGCAATCAACTAAAATATAAAATAAAAATGGAATATTTGTCTACAAATGTGTTTATTTTATTGTAGTTGTAATGTGTTATAGTCATAGGACAAGTTTACCCAGTCCAATAATATAGGGCTGCTATGAGTCAGCATTGACTCGATGGCAGTGAATTTGCTTACTTATATTTTTGGTCTTTATGTTAACATTAGTGTTGGGCATACAATTATTGTTTATCAATAGTATCATTATTTTGTAGTACTAAAAGTCAGGTTTAGTTTTAAGTACATTTTCTAGCATCATACAACTCCTGAGTAGTCATGCTTGGAACTAGGATTCTCACTAATGATTTCACAATACCTATTTCATTTCTTTGCAAGACTAATATTTTCTAAGATTTTTTTTGTACATTCCTATTTCAATGTTGTAGGCCTGTGCCCAGCATGTGACTGTCTCAAAGAATTACCAACTGGATATTGAAGTGGTACAATTTTTCACACTGTAGTTATAAGTTGTGAAAAATATGGATAATAGTGAAAATACTATACCCCCTCTTCACTTTATGATAGCATCCCCAAAGATTTCAAAATAAACTTGGGTAATGATTTTGTAACCATTAATAATATTAATTATTTACTGATAAATCATTTAATTCTCTCAGAAACCCTTCATTATTTACTTGAGCTCAAGAATATGAATTTATAGAAAGTGAGAGATAAAAGATGTATATACCAATATACCCTGTAATACTCAGCACCAGTTTATCAGTAGTTTATTTTGATGTTTCAGAGTTTCTGCTTTAAATAAGTTGAGCAAAGTAATATAGTACATTTTCAAGGAAACCATAGCAGATCGATTACTTCAAAAATAAATTCCTATTTATTCAACTTTTAAAAATGTTAAAAAAATAGTTGCTTTATGGTATCAATGAGCCATCTTTTCTATACCTAGTATTTCTCAACATGATATTATTGGGAAATTGTTAACATAAAGCCCTACGATTTTAGAGAGAGCCCCACCCATATGATTAATGTCAACATTAAAAAAGTAATATTCAAAGAAGAATAAACACTATGTGAAAACAGAAATTAGAGATAAAAATATGTTTTCAAAAGCCAAGGAATACATGCAGTTAGCAGATAATTTAATAAACTTGGAAAATTTTATCCGAGTGTAGCAGCACCAGAAAACGAATTCAGATCTTAAATTTTTCTAGATCAGGAAGTGGATAACTATCGTCTATTAGCTAAAAACAGTCCATTGAATTTATGATTAAAAAATAAATCTGATTTGAATATTATTTCATGGTTCAAAAATAAATTTTATTAAACTAATTAACTGTAATTTAAACCACATTGCTCATAAGTAGTTTTACTGAAATATAGCCATATAGTTTCACTTACATTTGTCATGACAATTTCAATTTTCAGTAGCAGAAATGAGTAGTAATTATGACGGAGACATATAGCTCACTAAACCTAAACTACTTTTTTACTGGCTATTTCAGATTAAGTTTGCCAACCTCTAGTCTAGAATATAGAGCACACTTTTATGGGGATACATTTACATAATCTAACTAGTAGGGTGTATTTTCCTTGTATATAGCAAATACAAGGTCAATACATATTTACTTTCACAAAAAGTAAGTTTTAAGGCATCTGAAGAATGTATACAATGAATTTAGATAACTATTAAGGGTTTATTGTTTTAAAATAAGATGACAACAAATATGCATACTGGGTATTTCTATTCTTCTCATCATTTTATGCATGACCGAAACCATTAACCAAGGCTTATTGAGTGTCAGATTAAGGCTTTAGGCTGACATATTTTTTTCAGATGAGTTCATCTAAGTGCCCTGTGTCACTCGTTCTCACATTTTAGTGTCATGGAAACCATGGGGCAATACTTGGAACACTAGCTATAACCTTGCTTGCTAAAAGTGAGGAGGACATAAGGCACTTGCTGAGGAAGACCAGGGGTTGCTGTCGTCAGTATGGATTATGCCTCAGTGAAAAGAAGAGCAAGATCTTCACCACAGGACCAACAGTCAGCATCATGACAAAGACAGTACTGGGACCAACAGGGAGCATCATGAGAAAGAGAGACAGTATTGAACTTGTTCAGGATTTTCTCTTGTTTGGACCCACAAGCAGTCCTCATCTACGTAGATATCAAGAGCTCCAGCAATGTGTTGGGTAAGTTAAATCTGCTGCCCAAGATCTCTTTAAAGAAAACAAGGATATTACTTTGAAGACTGAGCATGTTCCTGAACCAAGCCAGGGTATTTCCTAGAGCCCCATACACATGTGAAAATTGGACACTGAACAAGGAAGACCTAAGAAGAATCTCTGCGTTTGCATTGAGGTTCTGGAGAATACTGACAGAATCAAGACTGTTAAAAGGACAAAATGATCTATCTTGGATGAAGTACTGCCAGAATGCTCCGTTGAAGCCTGAATAGCAAGACTTCATGATACGCACATCGGACATATTGCCAAGGGAAACCAAACCTGGAGAAGGACGTTATGAATGGTAAAGTAATGGGGCAGTGAAAAAGAGGAAGGCCCTCAACCAGATGGCTGACACTGTGGCTGCAACCATGGGCTCGGGCATGGCACCGATAGCAAGGCTGGCACAGCACCATGCAGCACTGTTCTGCTGTGCAGAGGTTCACTATGCGTTTAAATAGACTAGACGGCACCTAAGGAATAAAAACAACAGGATATATGTGTATAGAAAGAAACGGAGTAAACATCATGGAGGCCACATGTAATCTCGTCTGGCTACAAAAGAGAGAAGGAAATTTCATTTCCACAGCAGCCCAAGTCCACAAGGCAGAGCTCAAACACGTCTCCACTCTGTCTTTCTTTACCCTCTTCTGATACCAACTCTTCTTCCCATAGCATTTGACTACACTGCTGAGTTCAATAATTCCTCGTCATGGCATGTTAAACAACACGATGAAACATACAACTTTCCTCTAGTTCCCAAATGCTTCCTCTCCGCACTCCCAGCCCCCACTATCATGATCCCAATTCTACCTTACAAATCTGGCTAGACCGTTGTGACACACTGGTATTCTGTCAAGTCTCGAGAGCTATCAATTAGTCAGTCCTCTGTAGAGCAATTCAGGCTATCCGGGCATAGGCAGCAAACAGCACGGCAGGTCACCAACAGTCAACCAGATGACAGGGTCTGAGAGTCCGCAGCTCAAGAGATGTAAATTCCAATAATATGGTGAAGCAGGTCTTGTAGGAACCTCAAATTACAGCAACAGAGTCCATGGGTTAGGTGCCCCATAGGTAGTGCAGCTTGCAAATTGAGGCACAGAACAAGCAAGGCAGCCGCACACTGATCTGATCATCAAAGAGCAAGAGACAGGAGGCGAGGCTGACCGAGCCATTTATCTCTCAGCCCTTCAATTAACCACACGTGTTCATTGGACATGTTGACACAATAAACGATACTATCTCACCCATATGGTTATGATGAAATAAACTCCACACTGGGAACTTACATTATACTTTTTTATATAAAGTAAGGAATTTATGAGTCTATCACTTTTAATCTGATTATTTATTGATTTTTTTGTTGTTGTTAGCTCCTGACTGCCATCTAGTTAATTCTGATACATAGTGACTCTATAATACAGAGTAAGCGGCCCCGTTTGGGTTCCTGAGACCCAATTGCTGATGGTAGTAGGAAGCTTTGTCCCCCTCCACCCCCAGGCTTACCAAGTGGGTGTAAACTGCTGACTTGAGGTGAGCTGGTCAACACATAACCCGCTACATCAACTTCTCAACTCAGTACTACTCAATGTAAAACAGAAGGCAAAGAAGACAAAGTAGATGCTTCCCCCTTCTGCAACATTCCCATGATCTGTCAAATGTAGCACCATTGTGTTTAACATAAGTTTGAAAAGTTGATTCTCAGAAGTAAATCAAGAGAGCTTCTTTCCTAACCTGTGATACTCCATGTAGCAGCATAGCAACACTCAAATCACACCTGACAGAAGGGGAGTTAGTATGCATGAAGTGTGTCCATCAGGGATTGCACTTTATCTGGGATGAAGATAAAAATTCTAGCACTAAATCACCAATCCAGGTCATAATTTAATTAGATTCTAAAATGTTTTATTTATATTTGTTTTTATGTCTCCTAAAACAGTTTCTCTATTTTTGTGTTGTTACAACTGAAAACATGTATAAATAAATAAAAGTGGGGAGAAGCATGTTATTGATATGGGAAGAGAGATGCATGCAGAAAATACATAACATCTAATATCACCATTTTAGTAGCAAAGAAGAGAACCAACCATATCGATGTGTAGGCCATACATTTACAGTTAAATGATATGACATGATAGTGCTTGCATGTATATATCCTATATGGACCATAACAAATTGCAGTCCTCTGAGCCTACGGTATCAATTAACATACAAGCTACTTCTTTAAAGCTTTAATGCTACCATACATTTTGATTTTCACTCCACAAGGTAACTATACTTATACTTTCTGAGGTTTTTGCTATTTTGCTATTATCTTCCTTTGCCCCACTTCTAAGAAATGAGATCTTATTTCTTATATCGGTAATGTATGCATTAGTATCTTAATCCTGTCTACCACATCTTTTTATGGTGACTAAGGGCTAAGTTGTTATAAAAATGACCCTCTTGCTGAAATCTATAAGAAATCAGACATTTGTGTAGCATGTGCACTTTTTATTTTAAGCTATTACAATCCAAGCATTGTTTCAGAAATAAGCTTAGTATTGTATAATTCAATTAGATCACTAGAACAACTTTATCAAATATTTTTTAATAAAATGGTTCAACTGCATTTACTAAGGATAGTGCAAACCAACTTTATTCAGTACCATACATGACCAGATGACACTCCATTTATATTATACATAGTTATAGGTTAATGTTCATATTTGTCCTTTCTCATTTCCTTGGAGAGAGAGGTTTACATATAAATCCAGAACAAGATAAATGAAAGTGTCTTTTTTGCACTTCAAGTACAATTAAATAATTTTATATATTTTTTGTTTTACTCGTGATAATTTATATTATACTGATCATACTTATATAAAATTTTAGTAATGATAGTTACATATAAAACTAAGAAAAATTCATTAAATTCCAAGCTTTCATTGCTATCTAGAAGTTGCATTGTAAACTGAATTCTATAAAAATGGAAACATCCAATTGATTACATCTATATGTCTGCATGGAGTCTCAGGTGGCACAGTTAAGTGCTTTCTTACTAGCCTAATGGCTGGTGATTCAAACCTCCCTGAGATGCCTAAGACAGACCTGTCTATCTGCTTCTGCATGGCCACAGCCTTCGAAACCCTACCCAACACTTGTGCTCTGCCCACACGCCATGCTGCAACTCAGAATATCCTGGACAACAACTAACAACAACATGGCTTACTGGCATATAAGATTTAGGAAGCACTAGGAAAGAAAAACACATTTGTTAACGTATTATATATTCACGTTTTCATTTTATTTCTAATCCTCTCTTCCTCCTCTGGTCTGATTGTCAAATTCCTTCATTCTGAAAATTTCAAGTTGGCCTCCAGTCAGTTTTAGCTGATGTGTTTTCTTTTGTATGAGCTGTGTTGGCACAGTAGTGAGGTACTCAGTTGCTAACCAGGAATCAACCTAGCAGCTCCATTGAATGGCCTGGGCATTTGTTGCTGTAAAGATTGAGCCAAGAAAACCCTGTGAGGAAATTTTACTCTGTCACATATGATAATCATGGGTCATAAACTGACTCAACAGCATCTAACCAGAATTTTTTCATATTTATGTTTACATTATCATGTATAATAATAATGAAAATAAACTGCAAGAAAAAAATGAATAAAATATATGTGCGTGATTGAATAGAGTAGCATGAGAACACAATTTAGAGAAAAATGAACTAAGAATTTTTTTATAAAACCAAATTATCTCTGTTTGTTAAATTGAACAGGAAATATAGAGTAAGAGGCATCAAAAATCCACAGGAAATGACCTATCTACTACATTCACAAACACCTAAAAAAGCCATCTGGTTTCAAGAACATTTCAAGCCAAGAAATCCCTCACATCACTCTTATCCCAAAAAAGTAACTGATAACTTTGACATAAAGATCAGCTGTTTCAATCATAATTTCTCATTTCTTACCAGATCAAAATCATACCTTTATGCAAATGGCATTTACTTTTGCCAGCATTTGATAAACAAAATAGACCATTCTATCATTTCATAGATAACATTGGAGCAACATAAAAAAAAAAGAACTAACCTTGTGAAAAAAATAGAATTAAAAATAGTGGGATTTGTCCATGAACTTTTGAATTCCCTCATATTTATTCAAAATGCCAAACATGAATGGTAGAAAAAACATAGCCAACTTGCCAGGTCTATAGGAAGCCTACAACTTGAACACTATCGTTGGTAGAGAATTAACAAGCAGAATCCATACCGCATGCACACTACAGATGATCACAGGGTATTCAGTACAAGTTAGTGCCTCCATGTAGATTTTACTATAATTTCCCATGAGTTTTCCCTTCTCTGATGAAGTATGGGCTGTAGGAAGGGAGCTGTAAGAAATGAGAATTCAGAAGGCGTGGTCTACACCAATCAGTCATTACCTGCCTGAGAACCTAAGCTTCCCGAAGCAGGGAACTGAAAATGATGGAATTCTTCTGAATTATTTCACAGAGATCACTCAATATTCTTCTGATAATGACACTGTGATATAAATCATTGATAGGTATTTCTTCAATGAAAAAAGTGACCTTAATTTTTGTCTTTCTTTAGTATTCACGGTGAATGAAACCTTAAATAGAACAGAAAGCAATGGAATCATTCACAGTGAAAAGGCTCATTCTCTGATTTCCAAGTCTGTGGCACATGCAACAATACCGATCTAGTGGCAGTAAAGAAAAAGTGAAGAAAGAATGCTTAAGGCGACATAGAAGTGGCTTCCCAGAGAAGAGCAATATTAACTTTTTCGAGATATAAACTGTACTGCTCATCTGAAAAAAGAAGTCACTGTTCTCAGATCTATATTATTCATCTAGGAATAATGGTTCATATAGATAACAGAAAGAAAAAGAAAATTCGAGATACAATACTTTCTCTCTTTCTACTTGTCTAGCTCATGTTGGAAGCACTTGTTATTCATTGACCTCTGTCTAGTCAAAAGGCTGGAAAACTGGTTAATATATGTTTCCCATTTTATAAATAATTATGAAAAGTTCTCACTCACATTGAACATGGATGTCCAACATTATTTCATACAATTTACATAAACTGGAATGATGAAGAATTTTGTTTTCCACTGAGTCAGGCTATATAATTTATTTCATTGAATTATAATGCAGAATGATCAGTTACTCAAGTTATTTTAGTGGAAAACATTAAAAAATGTTACTTATGATTTCTACAATTTTATCATTTAAAAATGTCAATTTATCTAAATACAAATGTAAAAATATGCATCAAATATGTCTTAGTCCTATGCATCATGTCAAATATGTACTTAATTTTTAGGCTTTTCACTATCATTTAAATATCAGTATCATTAGTATGGGAAGAAATTGAGGCTTCAAAATATGAAATCTCTTGCCCAAATTTTGTAGCTACAAAGTGTAAACTCCAAGGTTTGCCCATTGAATTGTCTTTTATATCTATTTAGTCATTTAACAAAGCTACATTACCAACCCATGTGAAAATGTCAATTCACTAAGAATTCCTGCTTCAAAATTATGTCCCAGTGAAAAGAAAATGTAAGCCATCTGAAAGTTAAGTGAACATTAATATGATGCCAGTGAAGAAAATTCTGAATATGTAAATTGATATATGGAAACTATTTTTGAATGTCTTAATATTTTACAAATATAATTGGATAGTATGTGATAGACTTATAAAAATAAAACTCAGAGCATTCTGAATATTTAATATTAAGTTAAAAATGTTCATTACACTGCCTGAATTCTAAGTATGCAATTCTTGAGTTTCTTTTTTTTCTTGTTAGTATCTGAAAAATTTAATAAATTCATGAAAGTTAACTAAACTATATTTGGCCCACCTATAATAAGTCAATGATACTAAAATGTGGTGTAATATATACAAAACTGGAAAGATTATACAAACTAACTAAGTTGTTTTGCTTACTTTTGATAAGTTTGTGCCTCAAAGGAACATCAGAACAAGAATTTAGATCTTGGAACAATCTTAGAAAAAATTTAAAAATAAGTCCTTATATTTTCTGTGATATCCTACTTTATGATATAATGGAATTGCAAATCCAAATGTCAAAAACTGATCATATCAATATTAATAAAGCTGTGAGAACTGATAATATCAATTGAAATGTTACAACAAGATGACAAAGAATGGTTTGAAAGCATTAGACTTTACCAAGCAATGTGGAGGATAACTACCTGGACATCTGACTAGAAGAGCTCCATATTTATAAAGAAAGGTAACCCAACAGAGTAAAGCAGTTACCAAACAATATTGTTAATATCACATGCACTATGTAAAAGTATTTGGCTGTGTGGATCACAAAAAATTATGGATTACAATGAGAAGAATGGGAATTCCGTAACATCTAATTGTGTTCACGTGGATCAGGTACATAATCCAAGAGATAGCCATTTGAAATGAGTAAGTAGAGAATACTGCACCTTTTAAAATCAGGAATTCTGTGTGTTAGCGTCGTATCTTTTCACCATACATATTCTACTAGCATGATGAACAAATAATTTGAGAATCTGAACAAAATGATGAACCTTGCCACAGAACTACAGGAGTCACATTAACAGCAAAGAGTATGTAGATGACACAACTTTGCTTGCTGAAAGCCAAGGGAGCTTGAAGCACTTACTAATGAAGGTCAAACACTTCACTCTTTAGTATGGATTGCATCCTAGTATAAAGAAAGCAAAAATCTTCACTATTGGACCAATAGATATTGAGATCAATGGAGAGGAGATTGAAGTTGTCAATTGATTTCCCTTGATTTGGATCCACAATGAATGTTAATGGAAGCAATAGTCAAGAAATCACAGGAAACATTCCAATGAGCAAATCTCCCATATAAATTGTCCTTAAAATATTAAAGAGATTAAATTCTTCCTCATCCAGCCGTGGTATTTTCAAATGCCTCACCAGTATGTGAGAGCTGAACAATGAATAAGGAAAAAAAACAATAGATGCACTTGGTTTTTGGTGTTCATAAGGAATATTGAAATTACACTAGATTGATTGCACAAAGAAGTCTATGTTGAAGGAACTACAGCCAGAATAATATTTTCAACCAATAATGTTTTAATTCCTCTTACTTTAGACATCTTATCAGAAGCAATAAATGCATAGTAAAGTGTATTATACTTGGTAGAGGGTTGTGAAAAAGAAGGCCTTTTAGGAGATGGATTGACATAATGGCCATGTGTTAGTCTGGGTAAATTATAGAAACAAATACACAGAAACTCATATATGTATGAGAGTTTTATATAAAGGGTAAGTATACATTCAAAAAGCATCCCAACTCAGTGCTGCCCAAACCCATAAATCCAGCATTAGCCCATATGTCCCATACGAATCTACAAAGTCCTCACCTCACAAAACACATGCAATAATGCCGACTGCAGGAGGAAAGCCGAATCAGTGAGCGTGTAATCATCTCAGCACTGGCAGGGATCTTCATGAGACTGATCCAACACCCAGGGCTGCAGGTAGGTACATGGGGCTTCTCCTCAGGGATGTCTTGCAGGAAATCAACCTTGCCAGGTGAAGCATGGAACTGGCTAAGGAAGCTGCACCCTGGCCTGACCATCAGAGAGCAAGAGACCCGAGAACCAGGAAGGCGAGGCTCATAGAGCCATTTATCTCTGTATCATTCAGTTGATTCCACATGCGCTTATCGGCCAGGTTGGCACAATAAACCCTAACTATCTCAATATCTCCTTTGCCAATTTGGCACCTATACACAATTCTTTAGCCTAACAATTGCAATTAAGTAACACTTACACCTTAATCCTATAATCCTATAAATACATTTCCCCATCTATGAAATTTTGTAAGCCAAACACTTCATGTCTTTATCCCCACAATTTTGGGTATCCAATTTCTATGCTGCCCACTTATATCAACCCAGTGCTCTGAGGAGACAATCATATTTTTTGACGTGAAGAATCTTCATTCCAGTTGGAACCTTGTGAAGTCCACATCCTAAGCAAAATCAAATCTGGACAGGCCATCCAAAAATTAGCAACAATATGCACCAGTTCACAGGCTCAAAAATCTCTTCATCTGGTCAGGTTCTGGTCAATTCAGTGTAGGCTGCCTGACTTAACCTCTCCAGGGTCCCCATTGGTTGCCTTGCTTTTAGACCATGGGCTCTTACAAATGCTCAACAAACCTAGCCCTCTCTTGCTAGGTCATGAACTTCAGATCAGTCAACCCGCTCTTGTCTTCTCCTCTTTTTCCTATTAACTAAGTCCACAGGTGTCAGTGGCCAAACTCAACCCATCTCTTTATTGCTGCATTTCTCCCACTTCCACTCAACAAGTAGGTCAAGGTAATCACCTAGCAAGCATTTCAACCTGGCCACAGGCTCCCTTTAACATTCAGTCCTAGAGTGGAGTTTTCTTCATGGTTCCAGATTTTTTCCAGCTTCTGAAAAAGACCACTAGAGTTCAAACTTCAAATCCAAAGAGTTCCTCCCCCAACCCCCCTAATCTACCAACAGTCCCTAGACAAGTCTCTTCACCTTCTAATGCCTTGAGTACTCCAAAGCTCTGGGAGGAGCTACTCTCTTTGAAGGATTCCTCCCAGGTGTGTCCTAAACCCATTGAAAGAAAGCTCTTATGTGTTCCAGTGAACCTGCTCCAGCCTAGCCATATTTGTAAGGTAGAACTGGGGTCCTGATAGTGGGGTTGGGATCGGAATAGGAAGCATAAAATAACTAAAGGAATGTTGTGTGGCTCATCAGTGGACCCTGGCTGACTTACTCCTTCATACTTTCTTTGTGATTCTTCTGTAAGGGGATGTCCAAAAGTCTACAGATGGGTTTTGAGTCTTCATTCTGACACCCCCTCCTCATTCACATTAATATGACTATTTGTTTTGGGTCTTTTGATGCTGATATCTGATCCTGTCTGCATCTCCTGATCACACAGGCTAGTGTGCTTCTTCTACGTGGGCTTTTTTGCTTCCTTGCTAGTTGGCCTCTTGTTTATCTTCAAGCCTTTAAGACCCCAGACAACAGCTTTCTTCACATTTGCTTATGCACCCATTTTTCCTTCAGCAAGCTTGTCAGGACGGTGAGCATCACAGAGTGCCAGGTTATTAGAACAAAATGGTCTTGTACTAGGGGAGTACTTTAATAGAAACCCAATGTCCATCTACAATCTTAATACTTAGCATTTAAATATATGTACATAGACCTATATCTCTATCATTATATAGTAATATATTTACATATGTACAGTCTATATTTATAAATGTATTTTGCCTCCTAATTCTTTCCTCTCTTTCCTTCTGTCCTACTATCATATCCAACCTTCATTCAGTGCTCAGTAATTCCTCTGGATTACATTGTACTAGATCAAATCTCACCATACATTTTACAGCCTCCTTGCCATCGATTTTAGATAACTTGTTCCCTTGTCCCTGGGTTTGTTGGCTCCCTCTTCCCTTTCCCCAACCTCCTCCTTTCCCATGTCCCCCAGGAGGCTGTGGCTAGTTGCCTTCTCCTCTGGATTGTCTATCCTGCCTATCTTATATGGATAGACAGAAAAGAAAAAAAGAATAAAAACCCATATGAATAGGCCCAGGTCTGTCTGATGACACTTATAAATGTTTTCCAGTTGGATCTGGTGAGGTGCAAATCTCTGCCTACCAATTCTAGTCTATTTTTGAGATTCCTCAGCAATTTCATTGCTTTGCTCCCCTTCATGTTTGCCCAGTTTTGGGGGCTTGGGGGGTGGGGATCAGACTGGGCACAATCATACACTGTAGCACTGTGGATCAATGAGGGGCATCATGTCTTGTGGTAGGACTGACCATATGGTCCTCTCTGTGGATTGGCTGTTTTGAGCAGGAATGTCATCCTTCAGATTGGTAGGCCAAGTTGTGATCCATTCTCTCTCTCTTTCCGCCTTAATTTACTCCTGTGTGGTCTGGATAGAACTGCCACTCTCCCCAGGCTGTATCTTCAGGACTGTCCTCTGTAGTCATTTTTCTGGGGATGGGTCAATATAGCTGGGCTTGGTTCCAGCCTTGTAGACCTCTCTGTTGTTTCACTGCTTCATCATGCCTGGATATTGCCCTCAAAGCCTGGTGTCCCAGATTGAGGTATGGTCTCTCTCTGCTTTTCCTGTGGAGACATAAGCAATACCTTCCCCATGAGTGAGTCAGTGCCCTGTTCCCCCACTACCCACATCCTCTTTTTTCCCTCTTTGCCTCTCATCTTTAGATGGCTGCCATATTTGTCCCTGGGTTGAGTCTGGCCCTACCAGAGTGCCTGGACCATTCCCCAGGCATTTATGTACTTAGCGGCCTTTTCCCTGTGCCCCTTCCCTTGTACATTTAAAGCTTAACTCAGTAGACTCATGTTTTACTTGTCCATTTTTGCTTGCCTTACTTCACTTAGCATAATTTCCTCCAAATTTTCCTATGAGATAATGTATGTCATACCTTCATTGCTGCTTTTTAGGGGTGTGTAGTACTCCATTGTATGTATATACCAGAGTTTTAATCCATTCTTCAGTTGATAGAAATTAAGGTTGTTTCCAATTCTTTGTGATTGTGAACTGCACTGCTATGAAAGTTGGAGTGCTGATATCTGGTCTTGGTCTGTTTCTTGCTTCTTCTGGGTATCTGACCAGTAGGGGAATTGCTGGGTAATATGTTTGCTTGATCTTCATTTATTTTAGGTATTACCAAATGGATTTCCATAATGGCTGCACATAACTACAGGACCACCAGCAGCAGATGAGAGTTCCTATCTTACCATATCCCCGCCAACACTTGTTGCTTTCTGATTTTTTTAAACTAGGCTGTCTTTGAAAGTATTAGGTGGTATCTCCTAGTTGTTTTAATTTGCATTTACCTAGGGCTAATGATTGAGAACATTTTCTCATATGTTTATTGCCAGTTGGAGTTTTGCCCTTGTGAAATTTCTGTTCTGTTTTTTTTGCCCACCTCTTCAATGATATATTTGTCTTTTGCTTATCATATGCTAGCAAAGTATTGTAGATTTTAGTAATAAGGCGTTTGTCTGATGTGTCATTGCCAAAGATGTTTTCCCAGTCTGTAGGCTCTCTTGTTACTCTCTCAGCAAAGTCTTTTGATGTACACAGGTGTTTTATCTTCAGAATATCCCATATGTCAATTTGTGCTTCGTCCTATATAAATCTCTTGACAAATATGCCCAAGTCTATAGAGGAAGACAAAATGTAATGTTTCATTGCATTGATTTTTATAGACAGATTTCTAAATCATATGTCCTTATTTTGGGGACATTTGGCTGTTCCTTCAGATAGGCTGACAATCTCTGAGTAAGTAACAAGTTTAATGAGCAACAGAATGGCAAATATAATCATTTGAGGAAAGCATAGGTCTAAAAAGTCTTAAAATTCTCATTTGGGTGAAGGGAGACAGCAGTCTGTGTAAGATATGAAAAAATAATAATTTATAAATTATCAAGGGTTCATGAGGGAGGGAGGGTGGGGGAGGAATATGAGCTGATACCAAGAGCTCAAGTAGAAAGAAAATGTTTTAAAAATGATGATGGCAAATATGTACAACTTTGCTTGACACAATGGTTGTATGTATGGATTGTGATGAGTTGAAAGAATGCCTAATAAAATGATTTTTAAAAAACCCCAAAACTCTCATTTGGAAACAAATACACAACAACCAGCATTTGTTACAAATACCGTAAACTAATAGACTTAAATAGCAAAGGTTCCTATAATAGCACTTAAGCATGTTTTGTCTGCTCGCTCTTGACATTTTGGTCATATTTTGTGGAAGAATCTACCTTGACCATTCTCCATCATGTGCCCTGACTCTTCCTTCCTCTAGAATCTTCCTTGAATCATTGTCTCTGTCTACATTACACTGCTGTTAATGTTAGAGACTACTTACATTAGTTAACAGGATCCCTGATGGGGTTGAGCTATTAACACCAAGGGCCACAGTTCAAACCCACCAGCCTCCCCACAATAGAAACAGAAATTTATCTGCTCTCATAAAGATTTGAAGTCTCAGAAACCCTATCTGGGGCTGCAAAGGGTCAGAATTGATTGAATGGCAGTGCATTTATGTAAGTTAAAGTTTGAATCTCTAAAAAGTATTTGTTGGTGAAACAATCACCTGCTTTTAACAGTCTGTATTTGTGCTGTCTCTATATACTAAACCAAACTAATTGTCTTCATGTCAGTTTTGACTAATGGTAGCTCTGTGAGTTGCAGAGAACTGATTTGTGGTGTTTTCTTATCTTTAATCTTAACAGAAGCAGATTCAGACCTTTATTACAAGGCACTGAGAAGAGGGTTCAAACCATCAACCTTTAGAGTAGCAGTTGAGGCAACGCTCTATACCTCCCAGAATCACCATGACTTTCTAAACTTACATTAAAAGTAATCAATAAACCACATTTACTGAGTAGATTGTGACACATGGTGACGCTCTAGGATAGCATGAAACTGCTCATACACTTTCTGAGACAGTGAATGTTAATGGAATGGATTTTTGTTTTGAAGACGGCAACCCAGCAGCACACACAGGAGGGACTTCGCAGTGACCAGCACAGAGAGGAAACAGAGAGGAATACGCCATGCTTCCAGACCACAGGAGTCTTAGCAAAAAGATAAGGAGACACAAATTTGTTAAAATAAAAAGGTTTTCCAGCTCTCCTGACCAATTTTTAAAAGTTGTGTATGTGATGTCCGGGCCAAATCATGTCATTGGTGCATATCCTTATTCCCCACACAAAGTTAGAGAATGTGCTAGTGAACAATGTGAAAAATGAAGCTTTTTGTTGCTCTTACCTGCTATCATATGGGTCCCATGGGAGCCCTGTGCACCATAAGAGGAAAGACTACCCAGGCCTTTGCCTTCCTCACAACTGTTAACATGCTTTCTTCATGACGCAGCCACTCTATCTGCCAATCTCATTGCAGGTTATTCTCTGTTTGCTGACCTTCTGCTTCACCAAGAATAATCTTCTCCAGTGACTGGTCCCTTCTTGTGACATGCCCCAAGAACATGAGATGATGTCTCCCCATGGCAAGTTCTAAGAAGTTTTCAGGCTGTACATCTTTCAGCACAAACTCGCTCATTCATTCTCTAGAACTCACTGGAATGCTTATTAATTATTATTCTTTAAGAAATCTTTTCCCAACTTTCTTGTTCATTGTCCAGCTTTCACATGCATATGAGCAAAGTACCATGTCTTCGGTGAGTAACACCTTACTCTCAAAATTAACACATTTCCTTTTCAGTACTATAAAGTGTTATTTTTCAGCATATTTTCCAAGTGCAACACATTGCTTGAGGTTCCTATTGTTACATCAGGAAGGTTTGGTTGTGGGGCCAAGCTAAGAAACAAACAACAATAAGAACAAAAATCTTTCATCTTTTCTCATTTTATTATGATGCTGTTTATTGGTTCTTCTTGTTGAGGATATATTATATTCTGAGGTTAAATCCATCCTGTAGTCTTTATTCTTCACCAATAAGTGTTTAAAATCCCCTTCCCTTCCAGTAAGCATGTCAGTTCATATGCCTATCTCAGGTTGTTAATGAGCCTTCCTCCAATCTTGATGTAATCTTCTTCTTCATGGATTATTTGGTCAATATGCAACATAACAGTATAGTGAATGAATATAATTCTGAAACATACCCTTCTTGGATTAAATAATGCAGTAGTGCTTTTTTTCTGTTCAAAGGACTGCCTCTTGATCTATGTCTAGGTTCCCCATGAACACAAGTTTTCTGGAATTCCTATTTTTGCGATGCTATCATATCCCATGATCAATACAATTCAATGCTTATAATGTGCTTTCAAGCAAGAACCATCTGATATTTACAATGGTATCTCTAGCTACATATCTTTTTCTGAATCTATTCTGCATTTCAAACAGTTCCCCTTACATGTATTGATTCATAGTTTCTTGAATTATCTTCAAATGTATTTTACTTGGGTCTTATATGAATGATATTTTTCTACCATTTCTGCTGGATATTTCCTTTTTTGGAATAGGCACAAATATGGATCTATTCTACTTGGTTGGCATGTAGCAACCTTTTAAAGTTCTTGGTATAGATAATTAAGCACACTTAGTGCTATATTCCTGTGTTAAAACATATCAGTGGACATTCACTTGATTCTTGGCATTTGCTTTTGCCTTAGTCAATAATCTTTTACTGTGTATTATTTCCTGAAATGAATTGATATCAACCAGTTATTTTTGGTATTTCTGTTGTTTATTCCATCCACCTTATTTTGATGCTTGCAGGCTCATTCAATAACATACAATATTGCAAATCTCTTTCAACTCTTTTCTTCAGTTCTTTCAGCTTGAGATATGCCAAATTTGTTACTTCCATTTGGTTTTCTAACTGCATGTGTTTGCACTTTTCTTTAAACTTTATTTTTCCTTTTCACATTTCCCTTTAAACTGTCCTGTTCAGTTTTTATTTTGATTAAGCTATTCTATGTACAAGAGCTAGCTTCAGAGATTCTACATGTTTCCAGTTTGATGTCTTCTCTTTTCCCTAACTTTTCATGGTTTCTTTAATTTTATCTGATAATTCATCATCAGTGTTCACTCCCTCAAATCAATTCCTAAGACGGTTTCTGACCAGTTGAAACCTACACAAGGTCCCACATGTTCCATCGTGCATGGAAGCACCATGATTTGGAGTTCACTGTCACGGCAGCCAACAACAACAACTACATATCTCCTACTTTTCTACTCATTGGCAGCACAAAAGAACTAAAACTTGTAAAACACGAAACAAAACAACTTAACCTCATGTGGCTTACATTACATCAAAATAGATAGTTATCATTGACAGGCTCCGCTGAATCAATTCCAACTCACAGCACTTCTGTGTGACTGAGTAGAATGGCCCTAAAGAATTGTCTAGTCTTCACAAGACAACATCCCCCAGGTCTTTCTCATGCAAATCCAGTGGGTGGCTTCAAACCTCCAACCTCTATCAGTAACCCCGTTCTTAATATATTAAATGGTGGAAAATGCTAAAGAGAAAAATACAGCAAGGAGAGAGATTGAGGGAATAAAGAGTGACTTTTGCTTTAGATGTCATGGATGTAAATTACCCTTTCCTTGTGGGCAGCATCACAGGGTAAGCAGTCACTGCAGTCACATTGTCAACGTTGCTGCTTTTGCTGCTGTGCTCATTCATGGAGCATAGCAAGTGAGCTTTTGTGTCGGACCAGGTTGGCTAGAGAAACAAATCCAGGGACAAGCATATGTGTACAAGAAAGTGCTTTATATCAAAGAGGAATTAGATGTTAAGAAAACATCCCAACTCCGTCCAGATCTAGTCCATAAGTCTGACATTAGCCCAACTGTTTGATACTACTCTATAAATTCCTCTCAATGATGCTAAAGGCAGGAGGATCGCAAGTCCATGAGTAAAAAGTCTTGAGGATCCAATGGAGGTGGAAGCATCCCAGTGCTGGCAAGAGTCTCCATGTGGCTCCTCCATAGCGAGGTGAAGCAGAAAAAGAGTGTGGCCCACATCCTGGGGGGAAAAGAGGAAGTTCTCAGGATCCTTATGGGAAGGCCATGCCCACAAGGAGTCATTAACTGGTTATGACCTGATTGACAGGCTAGACTCTACCCCTATATTTATTTATCAAGGTGATGTGAATTCCGTAACTACCATCACGTGGGTCTGGTAAAGCTTCTGAGCCAGAAAAATGTACCTGAAGTCCAACAGCTAGTTCTGCAGCCGCCTCAGTCAGGAAAGGGCTTTGATACTCCTTTGATGTTTCTCACATTTCTGACTCGTAGCTGTGAACCTTCCGTTTCCACTGCTCTCCTGGGAAAGACTTTCCATGCAGATTGCAGCCGGGAGCAAACTAAGGAACCTTTGGGAATGAAAGCACATTTGAACAGAGTATTGAGACCTTGGATTTTGGCAACAGGCTGCTTAGCTTCAAGTCCCAAGGCAGTGCTCACTATCTCCCTGTGCACAGTTTCCTAATCTGTAAAATGAGGATAGGGGGATCAACGCCCCCCTGAGCCTGTTCTAAGTACAGAAAGTAGCGAATGTCTGGGACGCACTCAAGAGTGACGTCAGGAGAGAGAAGCTGTGACTAAGCTAACCCTCCCTAAGAGCTGCTAACTTTTACATCCCTCTGGTCACGCTCCTCGTCCAGGCTCTTGTTCTCCCTCTTATGGGACACAGGGAAGCAGGGAGGGCCAGGTTCGATGTGATGAGACCCAGCCCCTCCCAAATGTCCGTGGGTGTGTCTGTCTGTCTGAGAATCACGCGTTTTGAAAGGCCCTTAGTCTCCAGTTCCCATGTAGCCATTGCAGACTGCTCACCCGTGACGATCCTCTTCTCCCCCATGTCCAGTGCTTCTTCCTTTCTCTGTGCCTCTTTTTGGAGATTTTTAAGCTTCTTTTTTTCACCTTCAGTTTGTGTATAAGACTATTTTGCTTTGTTTTGACTGATGATATTGAATTTGCCATGGTCTCTTTCCATATATGGAGTAAATGTGGTTCCATTGGTTTGGGTGGGTAAGAAACAAAACACGGTGTTTGCTATGAATAGGCTGTAGATCTTGCTCAGTTCTATTACGTGATCTTCAGTGCCATTTTATCACCACTTTCCTACTGTTGCACCTTCTTTGTTTCCAGTTCTTGCACTCCAGTCATCAGAAAGTAGTTATACACTGCTTTCCTGTTTGATCAGATTACAGAATCTTCCATTTTATCTTCTTTGGCATTAGTAATTGAGCCTACATTTGAACAATATTTCCATTAATTGAGCTTTCTGGTACATGTATGGATATTATGCCATCACCAACATCATTGTATGTCATAACAGATATTGAATGTTCTTTTTAACAATTAATTTAATGCAATTCATCTTCCATTTTTATATTCACATTTTATAGTTATGTCATTGAGTAGCATATGCTTTTCTGATTCAAAATGGCCAATACCAGTCTGTTATCGCTTACTCATGCTTCGGAAACATTCCATTTCATTTAGACAATTTCAATGCCAACGTGGTTATATTTTGTATGTATATATTCTATGTTTAATTATTAATGACTGTCTCCACTTAGGTCTACTTCTTACTTTAAGTATTATTAGTAAGTGGCGTTCCTGAAAACTTTGCTCCATCAATGGCATTAAGACCAATTCCACTTGGAAAAGGAAGCTTTTTCTGATTATATTATCTGTGCCTTACAACTCTATGGACATATGTTCTGATAATATATCAGGCAATGATCCACCATCCATAAGGTTTTTATTGGCTTATTTACCAAAACTAAATCACATCTTCTTTCTTCCTAGTCTGTCTTAGTTTGGAATTTCTGCTGTCATCTGTCCACTACAGCGACCTTGCTGGTATTTAAACTGATAGTTCACATATAGCTTCCATCATCTCAGCAATGCAGAAACCATCGCAGTAAGGAAAATTAAGAAGCAACCAAGCTACTAGGTGGGAAATTAATGTTAAACACTTAGTATTATAGAGAAAGTCAGCAGAATGTATAAAAAACCATGCTCAACAATTAATCTTTGTCAAATCCCTAGGGCAAAATCTCCATGATGCCTAAGAAAATATATGTATTTTTTTCAGGGCTAAAACAGAGTAAGTCCAGAACAAAAGTGAGAACATTGGCCATGAGAAAATTGGCTATAATATAGATTAATGAATAAATAGTCACACACAAGAGTGCTGGGGTAGCATAGAATTTGGGCGCATTTAAAATACAATCTTATCCAACAAGGTTATCTTGGCTAAAAGATATGTTTAATATTTTAGCTGCCCAACATGACAGGCTGTAGCTATGTATAACTTTAAATATTACTAGTAAAATGGAGGGACTGGTTTTTAAAATGCACCTAGTATAATTTAGTTCAATGTAAATCGCTAGGTGTGAACATAGCTCAACTATCAATATATGGGCTCATGCAAACAGTTTACATGCTTTGCTGCTAATGGAAAATGTGTGAATTCCAATCTGTTCAAAATAGACTTGGACAAAAGACCTAGAGACGTACTTCTAAAAAAACGGAGATATTCAAAATCCTCTGGAATGCAGTTCTACTCTGATATGCATGAGGTCTGCCTGATCCAGAATTGATTTGATGGCAAATGAATGTAAAACCAAGCAAATTAACAAAAATCCTGAACTTTCTGAACTATGCAATGAGAATTACATGCTCACTGCATGTAATTCTATGCTCACTGCCATGAAGCCAATTCTGACTTATAGTGACCTTTGGGGAAGGGTAGAACTGTCTCCTACATACCAGAGGACAAAATACCACCCTGTGATACGCCATTCCCACCATTGTTCTTATGCTTCCATTCCACTGTTGCAGCCACTGTGCTAATCTGTCTGAAAGAGCTCCTTCCTTGTTTTCGCTGGTCCTCTACTTTATCAAGGGACTAATGTCTCCTAAAAACATGTCCAAAGTGTGTGAGCTGAAGTCTCACCATCCTTGCTTCTAAGGATCATTCCGGCTACACTTCTTACAAAACAGATCTGTTTGTTCTTTTTGCAGTGCACAGTACTTTGAATATTCTTGGCTAACATAATGATTAACATGCACAGAGTCTTCTTCAATCATTTTTGTTCAATATTTAACTTTAACATGCATATGGGGTTATTGAAAATACCATGGTTTGGCTCAGGTGCAACTTAATCCTCAAAGTTATTATCTTTCATTTACAGTGTAAACGAGGATGAGTATAGAGTTATTTTATCAGGGTTCAAATCAATTTCCTCTGGGGGGCACACATTGTTTGTAAATTTTCTAGAAATATTTTGAGTGTATTATTATTTACCGCAGTGGCTGCTAGTGGTCCTCAGAGATCCAAAGCGTTCCGGGAACCCTAATAGAAAATGGCATTCCTGGATGTTATTTTTTTTTCTTTTTTTACATTTTATTAGGGACTCATACAACTCTTATCACAATCCATACATATACATACATCAGTTGTATAAAGCACATCCATACATTCCCTGCCCCAATCATTCTCAAAGCATTTGCTCTCCATTTAAGCCCTTTGCATCAGGTCCTCCTTTTTTTTCCCCTCCCTCCTCTCTCCCCCCTCCCCCATGTGCCCCTGGTAATTTATACATCGTTACTTTGTCATATCTTGCTCTATCCGGAGTCTCCCTTTCCCCCTTCTCTGCTGTCCCTCTCCCAGGGAGGAGGTCACATGTGGATCCTTGTAATCAGTTCCCCCCTTCCAACCCACTAACCCTCCACTCTCCCAGCATCACCACTCACACCCTTGGTCCTGAAGGTATCATCCACCCTGGATTCCCTGTGCCTCCAGCCCTCATATGTACCAGTGTACAGCCTCTGCCCTATCCAGCCCTGCAAGGTAGAATTCGGATCATGGTAGTTGGGGGGAGGAAGCATCCAGGATCTGGGGGAAAGCTGTGTTCTTCATCGGTACTACCTCACACACTAATTAACCCATCTCCTCTCCTAAACCCCTCAATGAGGCGATCTCCAGTGGCCGACACTTGGGCCTTGGGTTTCCACTCTGCACTTCCCCCTTCATTTAATATGGTATATATATATATGTATACATATATATATATATACATATACATATACACATGCATACACACACATATATCTTTTTTTTTTTTGCATGATGCCTGGTCCCTTGGCACCTCGTGATTGCACTGGCCGGTGTGCTTTTGCTTCATGTTTTAAAAAAAAACTTAGTGAGGGTCTCAAGATATAATCTTGAGCTATGTATCTATCATCGAGGCACTTTATAACTTGGCTTCAGTTTTCCCTTTGACTTGATTTCCAATTGCTATACCCCACATTTCTTACAGAGTCAGTTATTCTCACTATTTTCTGGACATCTTTTCCTTTCTCCCAGTCAATCTACCATTTTTCCCTCCTCCCCCTACTTAGCCTATGCCTTCTCTGGGTTGTTTATTATTAAACTCTTATTTACTCTTTTAACCCAATGTAGAAGTTATCTCTTCCTTGCAACTTTTCCTTCCACCCAAATTACTTGAGCTAAAGTCATTAAAATATTTGTTTTTATTTCTTTCTAATTTCATAACTCTTTGCATATCAACTCATCATAATTTATTATGCATTCTTCTTACTTATTTATTACTGACTTTTGTCTACCCTATGGAACATTTGTGACTTAATTATATTTAAAACCTGATTTATCTTAGATGGAAGGAAAATAAATGAAACAATGTTTCCTTGGTAAGTAATCTAAACCAGTTATTCAGTAAAATTATCAAATTCAATCCTCACCAAAATTACTTAAGAAAAATGTTGTCCTTCCTGTTCTCAAGATAAGGAAACAGAAGCTTAAAGAAAGATAATAAATTGGTCTTGGGCATATAGTTCTTAAGTATTCAATAGTCCATTCAAAGATTTTTGTATGTAACAGCATCTTCACTTACTGCTGTGTGAATAACAACAGTGTACTCTCCTGTAGGTATTTATCTTTGGCATCAGAGCTTAATCTGGAGAAGAGCATTCCCTTAATGAAGGGAATCTTAGCAAGTAGAATAAGGCTGACTCCATGATTCTTGCCAACATTTTCAGACGTGATGTTTGGCTTTATCTCAAACCAGATTCAGAGGAGGAAATATAATTTATGAAATGAGCTTTTTCACATACTTAAAAACAGCAACACAAAAAATTCAAGTGATTCGCAAGTTCCCCGGTTTCATCTATGAACTGTACCTTTGTACAACCCATAATGATGAAGTAGCGTAGAACACAAGAAACGTTACCTTTTCCTGGGTCTCTTGAGCGACATTGCCATTCTGTTATCTACCAGATCACAGGCTTATGTTATGAAATTCAGGATACCTATGGGACTTCTGCCTTCTAGGAAGGCAGCATGAAATGTGATACCTTCTAAATCTTCCTGTCTGGCATCCACAGAGTAGGAGCCATGAATTATCAACATCTTCTGAGGCAGCAGGGGAAACATGAACATTTTCAACTTTCTGTTATCTATAACCTAATCCCAAGAGCCTTAACTGAACCTAAGAAAAAACAAAATTCCTCCCAAGCTCCACTATCTCATGCCAGGCAGCTCTACTCTGATGCACAGGCTACCCTAGACTTGCCTGTCTTGAGGGAAATATAAAATTTGGACAAAAATAAAATCCAAGTCAATTTATTTCTTCTTTCAACTCAATATATGTGCTTACTTCATATATTCCAATCATTTTACACACCCCTCGCTATCTACCTCTGACCAGAAACAACTGGTTAATTACAGAAATGCTGGTAGAATATGTTAGCTCATAATTTGTTTTTGTTTTGGTGTTTTGTAAGGATGACACAAGGCAAGAGCCTGTTTCCTTCTATCATATAAAATAAACTCTTAGCAAGGGGCTCCATAGTTAATTTCCTTCACAATACACTTGCCAAACTTGATTATTCACTGAGCGTCCCTTGTTAACCATAAAACCCAAGTTGAATTAGTTTTCTTGAAGAACTGATCCCAGATGAAAGTTACAAGTGCTGTTCATCTAATCATGACCATACTTATCATCCCCTTGCATTCAGTAGATGGCACTGTTTACTATGTGGTCCTTATCTGAAAAACGCGGTTCTATTGCAGAAAGAGAAACTTTTGATATGCATTGTCTATCTAATTACACAATTCTAGGAAATGAACAGAAGTGAAACATTTAGTTAGAAAATCCTATGAAGGACAAAATTTAATTGTGTTGAGCACTTAAAAATATTCTCTCAACTACTTCTCAGGCTCACGGTACCATTTAGCCACTAAAATATCCACAAACCATAATGAGCAAGAAAGTCGACTGTCCATGAGTTTCCTAGAAAATACTGACATTGTATTTTTACTTTGCTCATCAAGTTTATATAGTCCCAAATTGGGTACTAACTAACTTTAAATCTGCACTTTCTTTTCCACTTCTTTTGCTATTGTTCATCAAAAATTAGCTACATTTTAAATTAAGTTCTATGTTTGCATATATCTTATTTCTAGTCTCTGATTCTTCCCCCCCCCCCCCACACACACACACACTATTCAAGACTACACAATTCTGCTAGAGGGCACACTTGCCAATGTGCAATTTAGACAATTTGATGGGGTAAGTATGTCCCAACATTTGAAATGAAAAGGGGCAGAAATCAAAATGACTAAGTAGTGGAAGACAAAGGTCTTCATTCATTCTTTTGCTTTGAGAAAAAAATGGGGACATGTTTTGTCATATTCTTCATTGATCAAATATTATCATGCAAACCTCGTTTAGAGCAGTATTTCTTTAAAAACAAGTGCTTGCCTCCAGATTCCTTAGCCCTCACACCTAAACAGTGGTCTGAGTGGCTTAAAGAAAAAAGGAGGAAAGTGAAACTGAAGTGGACTTGGAGTCTTGTGACAAACAAGTTCACTTCAACCAATAACACACACACACACACACACACACACACACACAAAAGACTACCAAAAAAAGTGCTTGAATTACTGTTATGCTCAAAACTTACAAAATGTGCCAAGGTGTATGTGCATAAATTATTTTTTACTAAGATCAACCACCCACTCACAATTGTGAAGCATGGAAATTAAAAACTGCTATGGACTTAAATAGGAGAAAATTACATGGAATTACTAAAATTTATAATAACATATTTTGAGAACCTGGTAACAACTGACCCTCTGATGAACTGTGGTTAGAGAGTCAGGGGCTAAGGAGAAGGAAATTTATGTAAAATTTAATTGAATTTTCTGTGTCCTAAATCAAAGAAAGAATATAAATGACTTGGAATGTAGAAAACTCTGCTTGGGGATTATTTTTGTATTTATGGTGCTTGGAAATGATTTGTATCAGTAGAGACTTATTTTGATTAATTTGTCATGATGTGTTCTGTCCTAGAACACTTAAGTGAAGCACACATATGGTATAAATATTCTTATCACAGAGTGATACGGTTTCCTTTCAATTTATTTCAATTAATATGTTTATATTACTACCATGATCTAGGAGTGTTCTAAGTTGTTGATACATATAGCAAGCAAAGCTGACAGGATTCTTTGTATTTGTATACCTTAGACAAGTTGTCTTACTCAGGGTTCACTAGAGAAACAAATCCTGGGAGACTTATGTGTATAAGAACGAGCAGATGGGCATTGGGCCTCTACTTAAGTACACCCTCAACACAAAAACACCTTGTTCTATAATCCAGTATTCTGAGATGCTCACCTTCCCTACATGACTGCTGAAGACAAAATGTGTGCATAAGACAATGTGGTGAAGAAAGTTGATGATGCCCGACTATCAAAAGGCTTGAAGGTAAACAAGCAGCCATCTAGCTGAAGCAACAAAACCCACATGGAAGAAGCAAACAGCCTGTGTGATGATGAGGTGTCTATTGGATCAGGTATCCCAGGAAAAAAGTTTATGTCAATGTGAATGGGGAGGAGGGGATGGTGTGGAGTGGAAACCCAAAGCCAATCTGTAGGCAAATGGACATCCCCTTACAGAAAGATCACAGGGAGGGGATGGGCCAGTCAGGGTGCAGTATAGCACCAATGAAACAAACAGCTTTTCTCTGTTTCTTTAATATTCTCTTCCCCCAAATCCCCTGCTTCCATCCACTATCATGACTCTAATTCTACCTAACAAATCTGCCTAGATCAGAGCATGTACATGAGTACAGATAAGAACTGGAAACACAGAGAATACAGGCAAGAAAAACTCCTCGAGCCCAATATTGACAGTAGCCATACCAGGAGGGGAAGGGGAAGGTGGGAGGAGAAGGGAGGAACATATCACAATGACCTAACTATGACCCCCCTCCCAGGGGGATGGTTAACAGTTAAGTGGGTACAGGGAGACATCGGTCAGTGAAAGACATGAAAAAATAATAACAATTTATAAATCATCAAGGGTTCATGAGGGAGGGAGGGGAAAACATGAGGAGCCGATGCCAAGGGCTCAACTAGAAAGTGTTTAAAAATGATGATGGCAACAAATGTACAAATGTGCTTGACACAATGTATGTATGTATGGATTGTGATAAAAAGTTGTATGAGGCCCCAATAAGATGATCAACTATATAAAAAAGAAATAGCTTTATATCAAAGAATAATTATATATTTAGAAAACATCCCAGCATAGTCCAGATTAAGTCCTTAAGTCTGATATTAGCCCATACGTCTGATACCAGTCTATGAATTCCTCTTCACACTCATGCTACACAAGCAATGACGCTAAATGCAAGAAGAACACAGGCTAGTCGCTAGTGGGTCAAAAGCCTTGTGGATACAGTGGCAGTGGAAAGATCTCCACACTGGCGGGGTCTCTACATGGCTCCTCCAGCTCCAGGGCTCTAGGGTGACTCTATGTATCTTGTCAGTAGGAAGATGAAGCAGAGAGTGTTTGTGTATCTGACCTCCAGCGAGCCATTTGTCTCCTTGGCACCTCCAAATGAGGTCATCAAGCTGTGACTTGATTGACATGCTAGATTCCACCCCTCCACAAGTTGACACCAGATTATGTAGCTGCAACACACACCGAAAGCCATTTATTCTCATTAACGAATGCATCAAGTCCAAATGTTGTAAGTGCTTGAAACTTTCAGCAAGCAAAGTTGTATAATTTTGCTTTACACCTTATTCCAAAATTGATATGGAGTTCTTCATAAAGTACAGTTTCTCAGAATATTTGCGCAGCACACAGATTGAATAAGTATGTTGAAGAGCTATAAGGGTGATATACACCTTTCCTGATTTCAAATCATGTAGTCTCTTTTTCTCTTCCTACGACTATCCTTTGTTCCATATACAGATGGTAAATGAGAACCATGAAATGCTCAGGAATGATTGATCTTTTGCCTTTCTTTTCCCAAGCCATTTTATTAAGAGATAATCCAGACATCACAGCATCCCATAATTCAATCATATCAAGCAGTGCTGTGCAGTAACTACCACAATCAATTTCAAAACATATTGCTCCCCGTCAAATATTTTGCATAGTCCATGAAATAAAGGAAACACCTGGTCATCACTGTTTTCAGCCAAGATTCTTCAGACATCAATAATGGTATGCCATGTGCCATGTTCTCTTCTGAATCCAACTTGAGTCTCTAGCAATTTCCTGTTGATCTGCTGCTGCACCTATTGTTAAATGACTTTCAGCAACATTTTACTTGTATGTGGTATTAATGATATTGGTTTATAATTCCCACCTTTGTTGGGTCATCTTTCTTTGGAATGGGCACAAATATTGAACTTTCCCAATCTGTTGGAAAAGTAAAAGCCTTCCAAATTTTTGATAGAGATGAGTGTGTGCTTCCAGGAATTTATCTGCTCATAAAACATTTCAATTTATATATTGTCAGTTATTGGAGCCTTGCTTTTTCCTGTTGCTTGGCTTGCTTGAGTTTTGCCTTCAGTATCTCAGATTTTGATCATATGTGACGTCTTGCACTGGTTAAATATGACCTTGAAATGGTCCAACGTTATTTTTACAGCGACTTCATGTGAGCTGTCCATCTTCTTTGAGACATGTCACGTTATGCAGGATTATACGCAGAGACTCTTGTACTATTCAATTCAAGGTTTGCATTTTCTTCAGTTATGCCAGCTTGAGACATGCTGATCAGGTTCTTATTTTGTGCTTTTCCAGCGTCGGGGCTTTGCACATTTTCATTAGGATATTCGTCTGGGTTTGCTGCCTTGTAAACTACTTTGTTCAACTCTTTTGTCGTTAAGTACTTTACCATTTGCCTTAATTACTCTAAAATCAAGAGCAAATTTCATGATTCAAATGGCTAACCACATCCCATTTTACTTCACGAATACCTAGGATATTGATCTTTAAACATTTCATTTCATTATTGATTAGTTTCAGTTTTCTTAGACTCATACTTTGTACATTCTAAGTTTGGATTATTAATAGGTGTCCACAGATTTTTCTTCTTATTTTTTAATGGTTCATCAGTAAATGAAGGTCCTGAAAGATTTACTCCATCACATCATTATGCCCACCATAGCTTGAGCAGGAGTGCCCTGGTGATACTGTAATTATGTGCTGGCCTGCTAAACAAGGTGAGCAATTTAAAACCAGTAGTCACCCATGCCTGGGGAGAAATGACAGGGCTCCAGTTACTGCAGAGGGATTTAATCTCAGAAACTCACAGGGAGCAATTCTTTCCTGTCTATAGGGTTGCTATGGGTTGGAATTGACTCAATGGCAAGGGGCTTAGTTTGGTTTGAAATTTGATAGGACAGCTTTTTATGTTATATTTTGAGTGTCTTCTGACCTGAGTGATCCATCTTCCCACCTTATAACTGACAGATGTTTATCTGATATTCATGAGGTTTTCAATTCATGACAATGTTCTGCTGGCATAAGGCTTGCCAAGGCTATTTCCTCAGATGTGGACAGAATAATATTTCTTTTAGTTAGTTCTTAGTCTGAAAGTTCTGCCGAAACTTAGTCACCTTTGGAGACTCTTCTGGTATTTGGAGTAAGAGTGCATAGCTTCCAGCTTAGTTTATCAATTCAAGCCTCACAGCAGAACGCGAGCCATCACAGTACAGCCAACTGACCGAGGAGTGATGAAAACTACAAACTCGGGATCCCAGATCACATCTTTTGGGATTCCTTCAGAATAGTCAGTATGGGGAGCCTCCCCCTATCTAGCTCTCAGGTCTCAGGGTGGAGGATACTGATGTCCTCGTAGTCCATTGGTCTTTGGACTGATTTTTTCCATGTCTGCTTTTTAAATTTTTCTTTACTCATTTTTGTTCTGGCTGACAAGAGATCAAGAGTAGCACCCATGGTTCAAAGGTTTTTAAGATACCAGGCACTACTCAGAAAAACAGAATAATTTCCTGCAGACTCAGTGACTCATTTTCTTTAGGTGTTTGCTTATGACTAAGATGTTTACACTCCTGTGTTCCCTGTCTGCGCTATCATAAACATTGATAAGGAATACACAAGTTAGAAAATACACAAGTTTGTTTTAAAAAATATTGTCTGCCTAAAGTACATATGCTTCTCAGTGTGGTCCTTTTCCCTGTCTCTTATTTGTCCAATTTGTCCAAAGATTTCTGGTTGATCTTTTTGTAATGCATGATTGTGCGGGTAATGGTTTTATTTCTGTTGTCTGTAACTCTCAAGCACCTCTTTTATTTTCAGTGATATTGTGCTGTTCATCCCTAAATGTATGTTGCCTCTCTTCACCCCAATTAAGATGTGTCTATTATCTAGAGATATTTCCTCTTTTCTCTGCTAGTCTGAGCAATAACCAAAGATATATAGTTTTTCTGCATGTAACCCTTTCTTTGATTTTTCTATAATAGTGAGATCATACCACACGTCCTATTGTGATTGACTCCTTTCACTTCTTTCCAGGTTAATCCACTGCAGAGATGTTTTATGGATTTTTTGTCTTTAATATTGCACAGTATTCCATTGTGTATGGATACTGCAGTTTGTTTTCCATTTCATCCACTTATAGACACTATAAGCTAAGTCTGCAGTGACCTAGTGTTTCTGTCTCTCTAACATTAATAAGGCTACAGCAAAGTGCGTGGTGCATACATCTGTCGGTATCTCAGCTCTTATTTCTTTAGGTTATAGTATGGAAGCTGCTAGATCAACGGTACATCAATTTCCAACATTTTAAGGAAGAAATGGCCCTGTTTTCCATACTAATCAAACCATATTGCAGTCTCATCAGCAGTCTATGGCATATTCAATCTCTCCATAGCCTTGTTAGAATATTTTTGTTTTCTGTTTTATTGCAATATTTTTATTGCTGCTCGGATGAGATGATATAATTATTTTGATTCTTATCTTTGTAATGGCTAATGATTGTGAACATTTCTTCATCTTTTTTGATGATGCCTTTTTGGCGGAGTTTCTGTTTATGTTCACTGTTTATTTTTTAAATTGGATTGTTTGACTTTTAGTTGTTGAAGAGTTCAAAATCTGTGAATTTTTTAGATCGGTCCAATGTCAGATATAGCATTACCTAAAAGTTTTGTTTTCCCTTAATCTGTAGATTTCCTTTTTATACTTCTGGAATAGTCTTTAATGCACATAAATATGTACATTTTAGATGGTCCTAATCACCTGCATTATCTTATTTTGTTTCTTCATATTTGGTTATGTTTGATCATGTATTTATGCCACAAATTCACATGACTAGATTTGACCCTATGATTTAATTATTTTTTATATGGAGGGCTTTGTACATCTTGAGTTAGCTTTAGAACAAGGTGTGACATATGGAGCTTGTTTCATTTTTCTTCGTATTTCTGTTTTGTCAGAACTATGTATTAAAGAGACTGTTTTTCCTTGTAGTAATTGATTTCAGCTTTTGTCAAAGATCAGCTATCCATAAGTTAATGTATTTACTTCTGGATTCTCAATTCTGTTCTATTGGTCTCTGTCTGTGATTGTCTATAATTGGTCTCATGATCAGATAATTTGGACTACTGTAAAGTGTCAGGCTATTTTGGTTATTAGAACTCTATATTAGGTTTTGGGATTATGAAGTATGAAACTTCCTATTTTCTTCTTCAGTGGTGCTTTGCTGATCAAAGGGTGCTTTACTTTCCACATAAAGTTAGTGGTTACTTTTTGAATATCTCCAAAGAATATTAGTGGTGATATTTGGATCAGGCTTAAATTATTTCTATAGATAATTTTGAGTAATATTAAGACATTTTCTTATTTTTAGCTCTTCCTATTCAGGATCAAGGTATATGCATCAATCTATAGCTTCTTGTTAGGTGTCATCTTCATTGTGACTCCATGCACAACAGAATGAAATATTGCCAAGACTTGAACTATCTTCACAAATGTTATGTTTGAGTCATTGCTGTGGTCAGCTTGTCAATTCATCTCGTCAAAGATCTTCCTTTTCACCGACTCTCCACTACAAGCATGATATCGTTCCTCCGTCTATTCTCTCCTGCCAACCGGCTCAAGTAGATGAGATGGACTTTTTACTAACCTTCTTTCAAGGGAATATTCTGACTACGTTTTCTCAAAGATTCATTTGTTCCTCGTGCAGTCGACAATTCTTTCAATATTCTTCACCAGATTCATAATTCAGATTTATTAATTTTTTTCTGATCTTTATCCATTGTCCATCTTTCCCATGTACAAGAGATGATTGAAAATACCATGTCATATATCAGGTGCACCTTACTCCTCAAATTGACATCTTTGCCCTTTAGCACCTTCACCAGGTCCCCCAAGTAGCAGATTTTATTTGTGCAATAAATCATTTGATTTATGTGTGTCTTAAATTATCAGTTGTATTTTATAATTTCTTTGTAGAAAAATGTATTATCTCGGATACGATAGTGATTATAAACAGTATTGTTTTCTTTATTTCCTCTCCAGATCTCTCTTTGTTAGTATAAAGGAACCCAACGTTTTAAAATGTTGATCTTAATCTTGTCACTTTGCTGCATTCTTTGAGTCTCTAAGACTTTCTGTTTAAGGAATTATGTAATCTGCAGAGAGGAGTACTTTTTCTTAACAATGTATTTATACTTAATTCCCCTCTCTTTTCTTATTGTGTCCTTACAAAGACGTTCAATGCAGCATTGAATATGAGTGGAGGTACAGGGCATGTTTCTCTGGTTCTTATTCACATGGCATAAGGCCTTTGGTCTCTCCATTGAGAATAATACTGGCTGTTGGTTTTGCACATATTTCCATAAATATAATTAAATAATTCTCCTTGTGTTCTGTTCAGCTGAGTTTTATTGTTAGGAACGTGTGTTGGATTTATCCAGAGCCTTTCTGCAGACAGGCATGACCACATGCTTCTTTTCCTTTCCTTTTGTAATGGATTAGGTTGTTTTCTAAAGTTAAACCATACATGCATAATTGTATGGATGCCACTTAGTAATGTTATCAGAAATTCTAATAAAATCAACCTCATCGTAATGAAGACACTATATAATTTCCTTCAGTAGCTTAAGCACACTGTACTTTTGTGTGGAACAAGCCAGGAGGTGCTAACTTAGAGATTGGTAGTCAAAATATTTTAGGGAAGCTTCACTGAGAATCTTAAAAAAAAAATCAGCCACTGAAAACCCTATACTGATTTTAAGCATACTTGCATAACAACCATATTTCCTCTTCTTTGTGTTGTATATATGATGTATTAATGTTATCATAGTTTAACACCTAAAACTTCTTTGACTTCAAGATATCATTGCTTTTTATTGACTCATGTGGACCAGCCCATTCTATTTAATACAATCAAGTTCTAATCATGAACAGGAACCCTGTTTTTATAGTAGTTATGCATTGAGCTGCTAACTGCAGGTTCGTAGTTCAAACCCACCAGCTCTGTGTGAAAACAATGCAGCTACACCCTCCCATAAAGAGTAATTCACTCAAAAACCCACAGTGCCAGTTACCATCTGTTCTAGAGGGTCACTGTGAGTCCGAATTAACTTGATGACAATGGATTCGGTTTTATCAACAAGATGTTAAAAAATGTAGGATCTGAAGTCCAACTGCACAAATGTAATTTTATCTTATTTTACTCTCCATCAGTTGCTTATTGAATGACTCTGGGCAAATTGGACAAGATAAAGTAGGAAAATTGACATGTATCTTAAGCAATAAATCTCAGTTTACTACTAGTCTACATATTTTTGGTGCAGCTTATAGTATATCTATATTGCTTTTGCTTCCTATAACAATATATTAATAAATTTTCATGGTGAACAACTTACACAAACCAGTTTATTTTATGTTTTTTTAAAAAAATTTCATGAAGTAATTTTAATACATATCTCATGTGCTGTAGCATGTCGGTTTTTCACTCAAATTACTCTGTGCACTATATAAGAGCATTAATAACAATCTGTATGGATCATAACAAACTATGGATACAAGCTCATTTGTTACTTGTACATGGATTAATTAGCAGTTGTATTCTCTCATCATACTTATTGGTATGCTGAGCAGATAATAAGAGATTCTGGGTTATATGAAGAAGTATACAGTATCCGAATAACAAGGTTGGAAAAGGCTTATTAACAACCTGTGATATGCAGATGAAACAAACTTGCTTACTGAAACTGAGAACTTGAAGCCCTTGCTAATTAAGATCAAGGATTATTGCCTTTAGTATGAATTGTAACTCAATGTAAAGAAAACAAAATCCTCACAACTGGATCAGTAGGTAACACCACGCTAAAATGAGAAAAGATGGAAGTTGTCAAGGATTTTTGTCTTGCTTGGATCCACAGCCAATGATCCTGGAAACAGCAGTCAAGAGATCAAAGGATACATTGCATTGGGCAAATCTACTGCACAAGGATGTTACTTTGATGACTCAGATGGACCTGGCACAAGCCATGGTCTTTTTAATTGCCTTATATGCATGTGAAAGTTAGACAGTGAATAAAGAAGACAGAAGAAAAATTGATTTACCTGAATTGTAGTGATGACAAATATTATTGAAAATAGCATGGACTGCCAAAAGAACAAACAGATCTGATTTGGAAGAATAAGGCCAGAATTCTCCACAGAGGAAAGGTGGCAAGCCTTTATTTTACATCTTTTGGGTATATTGTCAGCAGAGATGAGTCCCTGAAAAAGGAAATCTTGCTTGGCAAAGTATAAGACCAGCAGAAATGAGGAAGGCCCTCACTAAGCTGATCCACGCAGTGACTGCAACAATGGGCACAAGCAGAGGCAGGAATGGGAGAATGGCTCAGGGTCCGTCAGGGAGCCTTTCCTCTCTGTATGCCTGGGCTGCAACCAGTGGGAACTGAGCGCATGGCATCTAACCAAGGCAACAACAATAACAAACACTTAGACACTTCAAATAATGTGCCAGGAACTATGTTGCTTGTTATAGTTATCATAGTTTAGTAACCATAATTCAAAATAAATTTGATGCTGGTGAATTTTTAGAACTGAGCAAGTATCAATAAATACATACATGCATACATACATACATTCATCATTGCCATTTTATTCAGACTCATATAGGTCCTACAGGATGAGGTAGAACTGAACTGTTAGCTATAGAAGAAAATCTCATCTTTTTCCATGGAGAAGTTTGTGGGTTTGAACCGATGACTTTGTTTGTAGAAGTGGAATGCTTGTCCCAGTGTGCCACAATAATTCCTTCTTATTTCCTTTTGTTAAACTACAAAAATGAAACTTAAATCAAACCTACTTGGAATAAATAATTTGTCTAACATCACATGGAGTGTGTAAGTGACACAGTCTGGATTCAAATATGCTTATTATCAACTACATAATACATACAAATGACAAATCTATAATACTTATATTTGAAATTAATTATCCCAACTTAGTGTCTATGAACATTAACTAACTTCTTTTATTAAGAGCATTATCCAGTAAATATTTATAGCCTCTCTTAACTGATTACTATAAAAATTAAAGAAATTTAGCTTAATAAATAATATTTTTATCATTACCTCCATATTACCACCTTAACACTGATTCAGATTTTGTCAAGTCATACAAATTGCAGATAATTGACATTCTTTTTGGTATATATTAGGCTCCATTAACTGTGTCCAGATCAATGTCATGTTTCACTAGAAATATTTGTTCTCACAAAAATCTTTTATGCTACAAAATTCCCAAGAAATACATTTCTAAAATATAACTTATTCATTCTTCTTCATTGATTAATAACATCTATTACTGTTTTGAAGTCTAAATGATAGGATCAAAACTTCAAATAATCAATTGCTGTTCATGTAATTTCCTATTTTCATTGTAAACAGCATGTTTAGATAATACAAGGAATTAACAATTGGTCCCTTTGATCTTACAAATTTAAAAAAATTATTGAACAATTTAATGTCTCAATTCAATGAGTTGTGATTTATTTTATCTACATGCAAAATATTATACTAGATAAAGACTATATTGTTATCCGAAAGCAGAAAGTTCAACATCGTTTCTTAAATACAACATAAAATGATAAAATATAACACAATATGATAGACATTATTGTGTACCTCCCCCCCAAAAAAAAAACTCCAAGCAATAGCATTAACAACCTAATGAAGAAAATCCACCATTATCTAGTTGGTTGCAATCATATGGCAAGTTGGGTGATAGAAGTTAAAGAATTGTTCCTGTGGGTTTCTGAGGCTATAATTTTAAAGGAACAGAAGATTCACTTTCTCTCTTAGCATTTGGTTGATTCTAACCGTTGATCTAGAGGGTAGAAGTCCAATTCATAACCTGCTGTGACACCAGAGCCCTTGTTTGCTCTCTTTGTGTGTGTGTGTGTGTGTATACACACAAACATACATGTATACACATATTCCTATTGGACACATGGTGCCTATGAAACAAAATCTAAATGATGCCACCATATAACATGTGAATATGTATATGTGTGTGTCTATATTGTATATACATAGATGTCGATGGCTGTGAGTTTTTATGTGCTAATGTTACATATATATCTGTGTAGGAATAAATGTTACATAAGAATACATATAGATGTATATATATCCTTATAAATAGCATATTCCTATATATAAATACATAGCAATGCATATCAATATATGTATATAATAATCTATCAGTATGTCTTTCTGTAGAGGCTTCAGTGTTGCTCTGACGCTGTGATCTGAGCCACAGGTGTTTCAACTGCCAGGAGGGTCACTGAAGGTAAATGAATTGCAGCAGAGCTTCCAGAATAAGAACAAACAAAGAAGGACTTGGCTCCCTCCTTCTGAGGAAGACGCCACTGAAAACCACATGCATTTCTACAAATCATTACCAAAAACTGCAATCCCACACAAAGGGTGCAAAACAGTGTCAGAGGTACTGCCTCCAGATGTACCCCTCAGGCACTGGGTCACTTGAAATGGGACCTAAGAGGAGCTAATTTCTTGGAGGGGAATCGATCAGGGTGACATCAGTCAGTTAAAGCTTGTGGGAGTGGAGTCTTTGTTATTTCATTTGCTGATTGGGCATGAGTCAATTAACTCTGTTAATTGGATAAGGAAAAACAGCTTCAAATGTCTTCTAATGATCTGGATTTGGAATGTGTAAAGTATTAAATTAAGAAAAATTGAAGTGGTCAAAAATGAAATAGAATGCCTGAAGATCGATATCCTAGGTATAAGGAAGATTAAATGGACTGATATTGGTCATTTTGAATCAGAAAACCATATGATTTACTATGCAGGGAAGAACACAGTGAAGGGAAATGGCATGCCCTTTATGGTCAAAAAGTATCTTGCTAAATCCACCATTAAGAACAATGCTGTGTATTAGGATTATATCTATCAGCTTCAAGGAAATCTAATCAATACAATTATTATTCAAATTTGTGCACCAACCAGAAAAGTTAATAATGAATGAATTGAAGAATTCTCCCAGGGACTTCAGTTGGAAATTGATCAAACCTGCACTCAAGATTCATTGATAGTTATTGATGATTGGAATACAAAAGTTGGAAGGAAAAAAAAGGAAGGAAGGTAGTTGGAACAGTAGTTGGAAAATATGAAGTTGGTGATATAAATTAAGGTGGAGGCCGCATGATAACATTTTACAAAATTAATGATTTTTCCATAGCAAACACCTTTTGAAACAACACAAATATTATCTATATACATAGACTTCCCTAGAAGGAATACACAGAAATAAAATACTGCATCTGTGGAAATACATAATGAAGAAGCTCAATGTGAGTAGCTTACACCAGACCAGGAGATAGCTGAAGAACAGATCATTCATTGCTCACATGTAAGTTCAAGATGAAATTGAAGAAAATTAAAACAAGTCCACAAGACCCAAAATATAACCTCAATTTTAGCTCATCTGAATTTTGCTGACATCTCTAAGAAGTGATTTGTTCATTGAACAGTAATAACAGAAGAACTGATGAGCTGTGGGGAGCATCAAGACCATCATTCATGAAGAGAGCAAAAGGTAAATAAAATAGCAGGAAATATCTTACACCAGCCTATGTCTCCCCTTGTCCACATCTCCACTGTCCATCCCCCAGAAAAGAGGTTATATGTAGACCCTTATAATCGTTTTCCCCCTTTATCCCTCACCTTCCCTCCACCCTCCCGATATCGCCCCTCTCACCACTGCGACTCAGGGGTTTCTCTGTCTTGTATTCCCTGTGTTTGCAGTTCCTATCTGTGCCAGTGTACATCCTCCGGTCCAGCTGGATTTATAAGGTAGAATTGGGATCATGAGAGTGGTGAGAAGTGAATGAGGAGAGAAATTGGATGGTGAAAAATATAATAAAATAATAATAATTTATAAATTCTCTAGGGTTCAGGGGGAAGGAGGAGCAGGGAGGGAGGGAGAGGAAAAATGAGGAGCTGGTACCAAGGGCTCAAGTAGAAAGCAGGTGTTTTGAGAATGATGATGGCAACATATGTACAAATGTGCTTGACACAATTGATTTATGTATTAATTGTGATAAGAGTTGTATGAGCCCATCACAATTGCATGCACAACAAACACACTGCATGGTCCCATGCTGTCCTCACAATTGTTCCCATGCCTAAGCCCACTGTTACAGCCACGGTGTCAACCAATTCCCTGAGACTCTTCGTCTTTTCAGTGTCTCTCCACCAAACATGATGTCAGTCTACATGGACTGGTCTATCCTGATAACATATCCCAAATATGTAAGACATCTCACCATTCTCATTTCTAAGGAGCACTCTGGCCATACCTCCTCCAAATACAGATGAGCTTGCCTGTTTAGCATTTCACGATACTTTCAAGATTCTTCTCCAGATCAATTCAAATACATTGATTCTTCTTTGGGCTTCTTTATTCGATGTCCAATATTAACATATATATGAGGCAATTGAAAATAACGTGGCTTCGATCAGGCACACATTGGACCTTACAGTAAAATTCTTAGTTAATTAGTTAATTGCATATATATATATAGATATATATATATAGTTAATTGCCCAAGTGGTAATTCTGTCCTATCTAAATTTCAGAAAATTCAAATTGCTGATTTTGTAGGAAGTAGTCAAATTCATAACCCATTATGGCACCAGATAGATAGATAGATGATAGATAGATAGATAGATAGATAGATAGATAGATAGATAGATAGATAAATTGTGCAATCAGTTCCAGCTCATAGTGATTCTGTGTAACATAGACAAAACATAGCCTGGTCCTGTGCCATCCTCACCGTTGTTCCTATCTGTGAGTCCAATGTCGCAAGCACTGTTGTCAATCCATCTTGCTGAAGGCCTTCCTCCTTTTCTCTTCCCCTTCATTTTACCTGGTATGATGTTCTTCGCCAGGGACTTGTCTCTTTTGATAATATAGCTAATATATGTGATATGAAGTTTTGCTGTCCTCTCATCTAAGGTGTATTTTGGTTGTGTAGATTTGTTCCTTCTTATGGAAGTTCTAGGTACTTTCAGTATTCTTCACCAACACCATCATTCAAATACATTGACTTTCTTCCTGTTGTCTTCCTTATTCACTGTCCAACTTTAAAATGCATAGAGACTATTGAGAACCCCTGGCTTGGGTCACGCATGGTTTGTTCCTCAGAGTGACTCCTTTCTTCTTCAACACATTACAGAGCTCTTCCGTACAAATTTTCTCCATGACACGAGTCATTTGAATTTATTTTATTGCTGTTTCCACAAGCACCAATTGCTATTTCAAGTAAAATGAATTTTTTTAAACCTTTTTATCCGGGGCTCATACAACTCTTGTCACAATCCATACATCCATCCATTGTGTCAAGAAGATTTGTACATTTGTTGCCCTCATCATACTCAAAACATTTGCTCTCCACCCAAGCCCTTGGCATCAGCTCCTCACTTTTCCCCTCTCTGTAACATGAAATCTCGACTTCAATGTTTTTCTCTGTCTTTTAATGATGTTGTAGATTGGCCTGTTATTATTTTTTGCTGTATTTAAAGTGAGCTATAATCAGTGGTGCGGTTCATCCAGTTTTCACTGGTTCAGCAGAACCAATACCTAATTTTTTGTTTATTTTAGAAAACCAGTTGTTTATACAGCCCTTATAATCAGAATTCTCCCTAAGGTGGGCAGACATCTAATGTGAAAATCACACACTTATTTTCCTTACTCTTTTTTAATGTTCATCTGATTAAAAGTGCATTCTAAGCACCAATAAGAATGATGATTATATCCATGGTTATAAAAATATATATGTAACTATATTTATAGCATTTATTTATTTCATAAAACCCATTATGCTTTTGATGAAATACTCTATTTTTATTCCCTTGCATATATTACTTCAGCAAACAATCATATAATATAAATAGAAAATGTGCTAAACAGCCATTGAGTGACATGCTCTCATTTGTTTCAGCTTTATGTTAAACCCCAAATTCCCACCAATATTAAGAGTGAGTTATGCAATTCCTAAAAGTGTTCAAAAGCTAAACATATTTTCAGAAAATTGCTGAAATTCAGCAGAAACAGAAAGGGTTTTTAAAAGATGAACATAATATGCTTAGAGAAGTAACTTGTTTCTAATATAGCAAACACAATGGTTATTGTCTAATTGACCTACCTGTAAAAGAATGGGATTCTATTTCAACAATAAAAAGGTGGCTAAGGATAAGTCATACAGCAGATGGTGCTTGGATAAAAGCAGGGAATATTCCAAGTTTGGACATTAATCAAGAAGCAACATGGGGATATCTTCAATAACAATTTTTTTCTTTTTTGTGTGGAACTTTTATTTTTTAATTATTTTATTGGGGGGTCATACAACTCTTATCACAATCCATACATCTATCCATTGTGTCAAGAACTTTTGCACCTTTGTTTCTGTCATCATTCTCAAAACATTTGCTTTCTACTTAATCCCTTGGTGTCAGTTCCTCATATTTCCCCTTACTTCCCACTCCCTCTCCCCCATGAACCTTTTATAATTTATAAATTATTATTACTTTGTCATATCTTACACCGTTCAACATCTCCCTTCACCCATTTCTCCACTGTCCAACCCCAAGGAGGATGTTTTTTGTAGATCCTTGTAATCTGTTACACCTTTCTCCTTAACCTTACCTCCACCCTCCCTGTATCACCACTCTCACCACTGGTAGTGAGGGGTTCATCTATTCTTGATTCCCTGTGTTTCCAGTTCCTATCTGTACCAGTGCACATCCTCTGATCCAGCCATATTTTTAAGCAGTCTGAGATGCTCACCTTCCTGGCTCGATTGCTGAAGACAACAGATGCACAAGCAAATGTGGGGAAGAAAGCTGATGGTGCCTGGCTATCAAAAGATATAGAATCTTAGATCTTAAAGGCCTGAAGATAAACAAGTGGCCATCTATCTGAAATACAACAAAGTCCACATGGAAGAAGCATACCTGCCTATCCCAACACGATCGCTGAAGACAAACCAGGTGCATAAGCAAATGTGGTGAAGAAAGCTGATGGTGCCTGGCTAGCAAAAAATATACAGTGTTTGGTCCTAAAGGCTGGAAAATAAACAAGTGGCCATTTAATAGGGAAACAACAAAGCCCACATGGAAGAAGCACACCAGTCTGTGAGACCACAAGGTGTCGAATGGATCAAGTATCAGGCATCAAAGACCAAAAAAAAATCATAGCATTGTGAATGAGGGGGAGTGTAGACTGGGGACCCAGGAACCATCTGTGGTAATTTGGACATCCCCTTGCAGAAAGGACCACGGGGAGGAGATGAGCCAGTCAGGGTGCAGTGTAGCAATGATGAGACATACAATTTTCCTCTAGTTCTTGAATGCTTCCTCCCCACCACTATCATGATCCCAATAAATAACAGTTTTATTGTTTTTTATTATTTAATGACTTTTCATAAATATGTTAAAACTCTTCTAACATAATACAGGTTTTGTATCTCTTTTATTGTCCTAATTTAAGTATTAACTGTATGAAATAATCTACCTTTTGTATTATTTTTTAAAGTTTTAAACGGTCATCAGGGAATGCATGAAACCTACTGTTAAATAAGTTAAATCCCACTGCTGACTATAATCCATGTTGAAGATTACAGCCTTTGATTTTCATCAGCACGTGTTTTAAACTCTCTTCCATTTCAGCAAACATCATTGTGGCATCTCTATGTCTCAGGCAGCTAACAAGCATCCTTCAAATGTTGATACTATATTCTTTGTCATATAGTGCAGTTTCCCAGATTATTTACACAGCAAACAGTTTGAATAAGTATGATGAAAGAACAAAAGGTTACAATCCTGGTGCACACAACTCTAGATTTTAAATGGCACAGTACGGTCCACAAGAGCACAATGAAATGCTCTGTAATTCCCATTCTTTAAAAACAAAAAAACAAACATTTTATCAGGGACTCATACAACTCTTATCACAATCAATTCCCATTCTTTTAGCCAAGTTCTGTCTGACATCAGCAACAAGCTCTACCAAGCTCTGTCCTCTTCTGAATCTAGCTTGAACACTGGCAGGCCCCTACCCATCTTCTGCTGAACAGTTTTTGAAATTAGTTAGAAAAAGTATACCTGGGTGTCAGTTAAAATGATTGTACAATAATTGCCACACTCTGTAGAGTCACCTTTCTTTGAAATGGCCACAAAGTTGGACCAATTTCAGTTAGCTGACCAGATAGCTGTCTTCACAATTTTTTTTAGGGGGTGGCTGCTCCATTGCTGCTTCATGATAGCGAAACATTTCAATTGGTATACTGTCAGTTCCCAGAGTCATGATTTTTCTTAATGCCTTCCATGAAGTTTAGACTTCTTCCTTCTGTATCACTGATTCTTATTAATTGGCTACTTCTGGATGTGGTTGCATGTAGACTAGTTGCTTCCTGTATATTAACTCTGTATATTCTTTCACACTTCAGTTGATGTGTCCTTGTATAATTCGCTGTTTAGTCCCTGTTGTTGCTGTCAGGTACATTGGAGTCAGTTCCCACTAACAGCAGCCTTGTGTCCTATAGAACCAAGCATCGCCTCCTGCTGCATAGTCCTCACGTTTGAGCTCATTGTTTCAGCCCATGTGACCATCATCTTAGGCGAGATATCCCACTTTTCATTGCATCTCAGCTTTACAAAGCATGCTATCCTCTCCGGGAACACTTCTCTTCTAATAGCGTGTGAGAAGTACGTGTGATGAAATCTCATCATCCTTGCTTCTAAGGAGCATTCTTTCAGCACTGGTTCCTTTGTGGTTTTCTAACTTTAGAAATACTTAATTATAATATTTGTATTTGTCTTCTTGAGCTGCTCTTTGAAATTGTCTATGCAGCTGCTTAACTTCATTACTTCTTCCCTGTGCCATAGCTACATTATGATCAAGAGCAAGTTTCAGAGTCTCTTCTGACATACATATTGATCTTTTATGTCTTTCCTTTCTTTTTGGTAACCATTAACTTTCTTCATAAATGATGTTCTTTTTGTTATTGGGTCTTCTATCATTAATATTAATGTGGCAAATATGTTCTTGAGCTGTACTCAAACTTTGGGTGGGCAAGGCTCAAGTTTATGTTTTACTCTTGTGAATGTATTGACATTTTCTTCTACTCCAACTTGAACTTACATAGATGCAATTGAGGATCTGTTCCACAGTCAGCCCATGCCTACTTTTAGCTGCTTATATTGAATTATTCTGTTGTCTTTTCCCACAAATGTTGTCAATTTGATTTTTGTGTATTCCACCTGGAAAAGTTCAACATGTATAGTTGCTATTTTGTTCTTAAAAGGGCACAGTGACGCATATGCCAATTTTCTGACTCAAAATTGCCAATATCAGTTCATTTCAACTCAGGAATGCCTAGGATGTCTTTATTTATGCATCCCATTTAATTTTCATGGCTTTCAAGTTTTTAAGACTTCATATGCCTATAGAATCCTTTAAAACTACAACTTGAGGATTAGAGGCTCTTTTTTTCCTTCAGTTTCAGCTTGAGGCAATCTGAGCATTTTCTTCCTTTTCAGATTTCTAACTCTAGGTTTCTGCACATTTTAATATAATGCTCTACTTTTTCCTTTTAGAGATGTCCCCTGAAATTGTCTATTCACCTATTTTACTTCATTGGATGTCCCATTTGCTTTAGGTACTGTAAACTCAAGAACAGCAAGTTTCGGAGTTTCTAATGACATTGATTGAAGGGTTTCTTTTCTATTCTTTTAAATGACATTTGCTTTTTCTCATGTGTGCATGATGTCCTTTGTGTCATCTCACAGTGTTTCACTTCCTTCGTTGATATTCAAAGTGCCAATCTCCTCTTGATAGTGTATCTAGATTCAGGTTGGGCTCTCCTCTTTTCGTTACTTCAGTTTCAATATGAACTTGTATTTGCATAATCGATCATCTGCTTCATTGTAGGCCCTGGCCATGTTTGGGCTGACAAATTGGGCTTTCCCATTTTCCTTTACCACAAGTGTAGGCTATTTGGTTCTTGTGTATTCCATTAGGTGAAGGTCACATTTGTAATCACCTTTTTGTTTGTCAAAAATGGTGTTTGAAAGAAATTCATTGTTTTTCCAAAATTCTACCAAGAGATCTCTAGCTCTGTTTCCATGACCAAGTCCTTATTTTCCAACTACTTGAAGTAAAATTATTTCTTGATTTACCATTACAATTTTCAATAAAGATTGATGCCTCTTCAATTCACTTTTATTAGTTTACCTGAAGACCTTTTTAGAATTCTTCAATCTAGTCATCTATTTGTTAATGAATAAATTTAAATAATTGTTTTACTTTGTTGACTTAATTTTTTAAGATTCAAAAGATGTATTCAGCTTTAGAGAGGCATTCAGATGAGAAAACACCTAGTCACATGAGTGAAAACATGTTGCTTTTATTTGTTTTTAGTACTCATGTGAGTCATTTACTGAGTTAGGAAGGGATTTACATTTCAGACCTTCAACACCACATTCATAGTTCAAACTACTCACCAGCTCCTCCTCAGCAATCCATCCCCATCTCCTCCTCGTTGCCCTCTCTCATGTGGACTTCCATCCCCCTTTCAATGGAAAAAGGTCATCATTGCTTTATCTTCCCTCACTTGCTTTCGCCATTCCTTTGAGAACCTTCAAAATCTGTTCCTTTTTTTATGAAAGTGCTGGTATTATTTTATTTTTATAATAGAGGTCTCATACAATATTTGACCTTTTATAATGGAATAATTTCACTCAGCATATTATTCTACAGGACCATGCATGTTATAATGTGTTTTATGCTTTCATCATATTTCAGTGATGTATTATATTCCATTGTGTGTATATATATATATATATATATAAGATGACATCCAAATAGCTAACAAACATATGAAAAAGTGCTTCCAATCATAAGCCATCATGGATATGCAAATCACAGAAGTGATTGTATACAACTTTACTTGAACAAAAACAGCAAAATTAGAAAACCGATCAGCCAATAGCAACAAAACAGAAAACAAATTCTGGAGAGGGTTTAGACATTTTAGATTTTCATTGACTATAAATATATTGTGTACAATCATTGTGGAAAGGAATACAGTAGTACTGCAAATGGAAATATAAATTCTATATGATTCAGCAATATTTTTGGTATGTACTTTAAATAACTAAGACAATATGTTCATCATAGTGCAGTTCAAAATAACAAGAATTTGAAACAACCTATTTGATCATCAGGAGAAGAATGAATGAATAATAGTCTTATTAACTCTGACTTCCTTATAAATAAATATCCAATCACAGGCATCACTGCATATAGTAATGTGGCTGTTGTTAAGTGCTGATGGGTCATTTCTGACTCAAAGTAACCTATTCACAATAGAATGGAATGTTGCCAGAACCTGTGCAACCTTACCCTGGTGGTCCTGCTTTATCCCATTGTTGCAGTCATTGTGTTGATCTAATTTGCTGAGTTATTGTGGGTCTTCCTCTTTTTCACTGACCTATTAATCTGCCAAACATAATTTCCTTTCTGGATATTAGTCTATACTAATATCACGGCAAAGAACATGGCACACAGTTTCACCTTCCTTATTTCTAAGAAGCATTCTGACTCTATGTCCAACATGTATTTTTCTTCTTCTTTCTCTGGGAGTTCTTGTTACTTTCAATATTCATCACCATCACCATGATAGATTATGAAATGTTCTTTCTGACAATGAATGTGGCACCATTCCTCTGTACTTCGTAACTCCTGGCAATAGCAAACCTTATAATGGTCAATAAGGTCAATATCAATCTTTTTCAGCTCACTAATGTCTAGGATATTACTGTTTACATGCTTCATTTTATTTTTTGAAACTGTCCAATATTCATACATTCATACTTCACACATTATAAATGCCAACTTGAATGGATGTTTCCAGACTTTTCTTCTCCTTTAGAGTTCTGCCACATCAGCAAATGAAGGTGCTTCAAGCTTTACTCCATACACATCATTCGAGTGTACTGCCTGTTGCTAATAGTGTACCACTTTCCAGAGTTTTTTTGATTCCATGGTTTTGTTGTTATTACTTGTTTGCTTGCTTAGAATAATGTGGAATGGCTTTTGAGTGCCTATAATCTAAATTTCTATCTCTTGGTGGTATTCAAGCCATTCTTTATGGGGTACAAATTAGTATTCCCATTTTAATTATTTTTCTGTGTTTTGCCAGAAATCTAGGTACATACTTAGTGTCATTTGTGTACTGACATATTCCATTGCCTATATCCTTTGTGAATATTCTTTGAAGGATGAAAAAATAGCTATCATTTCTTCAACCTGAAATATTTTGTCATTCTTTTTTTCTCTAGTAAAATTGACTTTTTTAGTCCCACCTTGCATTTCCTGTTTTCTAAGCAAATCTGTTATACAAAATCTGAACTAGACATCAAATTTACATATAGTAAAATATTAACATTCACATCTTAACCACAATAATGCACTTTCTCAATTTTACATGGAAAAGCACTAACCTATCCACCCTACAACGCTAATCTTACCCCTTCAGATTGCTTTTTGTTCCCGAAACACAAATGACATTTAGAAGAAATACTGTTTGAGTTCACTGAGAACATCAAAAACCATTTTGACAGATTGCAGATGTTAGATATAAGGAACCACTACCTCCAGAAGTTTATAGACCCAGATAGAGCATATTTTGAGAAATAGTAGCTTCATAGTTTGATATTCTTATTTAGTAAAGTAATTAAATTTTGTAGCAATGCCATTTGACATGCCTTTCAATCCTAGATTCACAAATGAATGAAAAAATTTCCCCAGTCTGGAATTTCAAATTGGAATTTTAGGATGATATAATGGAATTACAACTTGTATTGACCATGATTCTTAGGGTTTTGGTTGTTATATAATCATGAAATATCTCTCTTAGCATGATCTGAAGTAATTAGCCAATCTTTGGTTGGGAAGTGGAGCAGGTCCTTTGGACTGAGGGACTCTATGCTGGCAATCTCCTAAACCCGAAAGACGTTTGGTGCCAAGACACATGGAAATCTCCAAGGATTCCTGGACTCAGAAAATTGAACTTGAAAAGTTACTTCCTCCACAGCTGGCTAAAGGTTAAATTAATGTTGAACTTGAAAAGTCACTTCTTCCAGAGCTGACTGAAGGAGAACGTTTCCCTTACAGCTGGCGCTCTGAATTCAGATGGTCAGCCTCGTGGACTGTGAGGGAATGGCCCCTGGTTAGTACAGTCCACATGTGGGATTCTTGTGATAGCAGCACTAGAAAAGTCAGATGTCAACCAAACACACAGGAAACTTCTTTTCAATATAGGAGTGTAACATAAATACAAATTGTATGATGTTGTCATCATTTAAAGATGCAGTTGTGGTTATTGTTACTGTCATCTGATTTCAAACCATAGTGACACCCTATGTGTAGAATATAACTATTCCAGAGAATACAAACATGAAATACAATCACATTAAAATTCCTTCTGATAAGCAAACATTTCTATTCAACAATTTATTTTTCTCCCACATGTTTTCTGGATTAACTAACTGAATTGGTTTTTATCAAACTTTAAGAAGTCGATCAGTGTCAAAAGCATGGCCTTCATTTCATTACCATGGTAAAGCAGTGTCAGATAATGATGACGTTTAAAGGACACACTGTCTGATCATGGGTTCTCAAGAATAAATCTTTCATACATATGTATTTCATCACAAGTACCAACAATAATTGAAAGCATTGGTAAATCTTTTATGACATAACCGTGATAGAAGAAGGTATATATAGTAGTTTTATGATGAGATAATTTGGTCACTGCAATTAATATAAAAATTGTCTTCTTTTGTTTACTTTTACATTTTAAAAGTGTTTTATGAGCATATTAGTTAGGTGTTATTGTTTCAGATAGGTAAAAGTAAACTAAAGTGATAAAATTTATACAAAAAAATGGCTACCATCTTCTCTGTGCTAAAATGTCTCACGTCACTGAATTCTTTACTTTTTATTTGCTTTCAATATAAAAGAACCACTTTAGACAGAGGAGAGAGAGCAGAGACAATGATTACTGTTAAACATTACACTTCTTATATCCAATTCCAAAGGAATAACGTTTATGGTATTTTAGAGTTGAATTTTCAATTCTCAAAAGTAATAAAATTGAAAGTAAAGCCATGTGTTGCTTAGGGCCCATAATTCATTCTGTGAAACCAGACAAAATGTGATTTGTTGTGCCAACACTGTATTATGAGCCAGTTCCATTGCTAACTTTGCTTTTTTAAGTAAAACGTATGCATGAATCAGAACAGCTAGGTATATTGTGTAAAATTAGTAACTTGATTATTTTGCTATATAATATATAGTGTTATTTTCTGTGCATGAAACAATTAAAGAAATGTGTTCAGATAGTGATAGTAACCACTTTCTTATATTTGTCAAAAAGTAGTGCTCATTTGCTCTTAACAACCATTGTATGTATCTCAAAATGTTCATATGATAAGCTTTATGAAGACTGAGGGTGTTAGTATATGCAATTGGACATTGTTATTCAAAACATGACTATACTTACTATCAATCAAAACCATATAACAGTACTTACCAATATAAAAATAGAATCTAGCCTGTTAAAGCATATCTTACTAAGAGAAAAACTTATCAATTAATATTAAAGGGCTTTATAACTTTCCTCCCAAAATCAGGAACTATTTCCCTGTTTGAATCAGTGCTTTTGTGCATTGACTCAATGGGATGGATTTGGCAGTGAGTTCACCAAACAAACAGAAGTAATAATAAAACCATACAAATCTGATACAACCCAAATTCAGTACCTTTCATAAAATAACAATGGAAAATATATCTTATTCATGTATCAATCACCTTATTCAAACCAGCTATGGTGCAAGTTTGGAAAAATGTTGCTATAGAGGAAGACAGTCTGTAGATTTAAAGAACTAAGTACGTCCATACCATTTGACAGTGTGCTAACCAGTATCCAAGATAGCGTCCCATCATTCCCAGACCCTGGTGCATACATTCCTGGGTAATAACCTCTCAGACTGTGTACCCGTTGGATTCTTGTGACCTATTGTAGAGCATGATCACCTAATCGAGGCTAAAAAGACATTGAAATCTCTTTCTTCCTCTCTGGCAATGCTCAGTCTACAAGAAACTTGTTGCCTTTTGTGAGGTCAGACCTAAAGAGAGATCTATCTGGCAAGGAAATGACATCATGTGACTCACAGTCAGCAAAGGAGAGTTCCAGCTCATAGAAATGAGAATGAACCGTTGTGGCCACTAATTCACTAGCCCCAGTTAAACTTCTGATTAGAGTTCCAGCCAGAATCTTCATTTCCGTTTCATAAAAGTCATCTACCAGACCAGTGACCGTATGCTGTTCTGCTGTTAGTTGACACAGAACCACCTCCAACTCCTGGTGACCTTGTTGTGTATAACAACTTTGTACTGGTCTCACCCCAGCCTCCGGGTTGTTATTATGGCTGAATTCATTGCTGTGGCAATTTGTCACTCCGAATCCATTTGTGCAATTCCTGAATTTCTGACCTACAGAAAATACGTGACATTATACATATTGTTGTGTTAAGCCTTTACATTGGAAAAGCGCTTTGCTATGTAGTAAATATAGCTAATATAGACAGAATAGTGTGTTAAAAAACCACAGTCTACAAGTGCACATTTGTATGTCTGTGGATATAAGGGATAGAGTGAAATGCATACATATTCAAAGCAACACCAAGACAGCATTTATCAGGAAAAAAAATTGTGAAGTTAGCACATCCTGTTTCTGAAGGAAAAGCACAGTGGGTGATAACAGATTTTCAAAGAAAAAATGAACACAATAAATTCCTCTCGCACAATTCATCATGCCAAAACTGTGCAGCATGGGTCGGTGCCCACCGATGCGCAGCAGGAAAAAGATTACAGGATGTTTAACCAGGAGCCTCCAGGGCCGTCCGCCATTGTTGTCAACCAAAATGTTCCGAACGGCTTCTCTCAGACTGTTTGCATTAATGAATAGAGGATGTCTAAAACCATATGGAATTCTCTACTTGCCTTAATTAAAATTAATTGTCCCATGAATGATTAATGCTTATTCTGAGGTTTCATACTTCTTATATTACTGAGATACCAAACAATGGAACTTATCTCCATATTATGTTACTTTTTCAATTCTCTTTTTAAAAGTAATTAATTACTGCATCTGTCTTCGTTCACGAAGTTCACTAAATTTGACTAATTGCTCCTTTTTAGGCATTTAGTAATTACTAAAAAACATTTTCCTGAAGAGATTTTTGATTTTGATACAGGTTTAAGTTTTATATGATATCATGTAAAATAAATATCAAATGATATAGATAATACCTCAAAGGATTGTTTGGCTTTATCAATGATGGAACTATATCTGACATTATTCAAATTCTGGATAACTAAACCCAAACATGTAAACAGATCTGTAAAATTATATTTCCAAATGTTTTAATTTTCGCCCTGTTTTATTAGGCTTTAATAAACAGCATGTTTCTTTGCATAACATTTTTGCTAAGTCACTGCCATGTTCAAGAGGCAGTGCCTTCTAAATGGACTACTTCACTCAAAACGCAAGGAGTAAAAGGATCACAGGAGTATTCAGCTTTGCGGAGGGATGGTCAGTGTTAACAGGATTTTTGTGACAGAACCCGGTCAGGTGTCTTCTTCAGAAGGAAAGATCTGGTTTGTCACGGAGCTATAATGGCTCTGAACACATAAAAAATACCAATTTGCTTGAGGATTTAAATTTTTAGGGGGGAAATAAATTAGAGCTAAGCATCTCTTCAGATACACTTTAAGTAAAGTATACTATTAAGTAAACTAATCAAATAGACCACCTTGGGTCATTATTGTTAGTTCGATGTTCTCAAAATCAGTGAACTAATTATCATTGTTGTTAATTTATACGAAAGCTAATGATACCAAAGTCCATGTCTTTATTTGAGCATGCTAAGGTGTTGCTTGGATAAATTTAGCTCCCATCACATATTTTTATTGATGTATTCCTGCAGTTCACTGAATTATTTAATATGGCTTTCGAGTTATAATCTTTGCAACTCTCATAAAGTGACTTTTTCCTGATTGGTCTGGGTGAGAGCAGGTTGAAAAAGATACTGATGGGATTCTGATATTTAGCTGTGACTTGTTGTTAAAAGGCCTCATGGTGATTGCCAGCCTGCTGGGTGTGACATGAGCCATCTACGCAGCAGGATTTCATTACTGGCAAGAGAGAGGAGTTAAGAGCTCAGTGTGTCCGTTGGAGACCTATATCCCTGCACATTCAGCCTCCTTGCTCCAGCAAACCACTCTGACATCACAAGAGCAAGAGACTGAGACAGGCCAGTGTACAACTGTGCCCACAGAATGAATAAGACTGAATGATTTGGGGCAGGAGACTGGCTTGTGGATGGGAAGTCCTTAAGACCCTTAATTGTGTGAGCTAGATTTACTAACCCAGTAGCTAGAGCTCAATGCTTTAAGGTTCAGGCTCATGGTGGAGTGGCATGCCCTTTGGCATTTATTGGATGTCCCACAAAGTGATGAAAGGAGTTAACCCATCATAGTGGTCTCTGAAAACAAAGAGGATCACAAATCAATATATGTGGCTTCTAGAAGTTGAAACTGTCACTTCCAAGAGCTAGAGGAGAAATGACGACCTCACTTGTACAATAGGACAGACATAGTTTGTGCCCCAACTCACCGAAACCTGAAACCCAGCTCACCCTCAGATCCTCCAGATTAAGAACCCACAGAATGCAACACAGTGATTTCAGACCAGCAATGCCCTAAGCAGCCTTAGACACTCCAGTAGAGAATAGAGTCTGGAAATGTATTCACTACCAAACTAAGAGGTAATCACGGAGCATTATCTCAGTCCATAAAATTCATGATGACTTCCTAAAGCAGAAAAAGAACCCCGGCCATTCATTACTGCATTTTTATTTTAAAAAATACTGTACAACTCAGTAGCTGCTACTCAAATACTGGGATTTAGACCAATGCCTCACACAGCCATTACTAATGCTATTTCTTTGATCTGTCTCCATGTTGTATCTACTATTTCTCTACATACCATCAGTTTCTTAATTTTAAAATTTTTAATCTTGCATTTTTGGGATAGTATCTTTCAATGATTTCCTGAGAGGACAAGAACTATTTCAGTTTGGATGACTTTCTTGTCTGAACTTAAATTTAGTTTGCCTTCATATTAGATCAATAAGTTGTCTGGGTATAGAATTCTGGCTTGGAAAATACTTTTCTGGTTGTAAAAGCTATTTTCCAGTCTTTCTGTCCAAATATTCAATAACAAGACACCTAGAACAATCTCACTCTTTGCTTGTACCATTATTCCACATTCTTAATAGCCATTCCCATTCATAATCTTCAGGTTTCTTCTTGTACACATTACAGAATCAAGCAATCATTGTGAGTGTAGCATACATATTCCTGAATTATAATTCATACGCTGAATCACCCAGGAGTATATTTCAGATAAATACTCATTGAGCATTGCTGGGTTAATAAGTAAAATGAAGGAAGGAGGGTGGTTCTATCGGCAGGATTTATTCAATGGCATTTAGGAGCTCAGTGCCTCCAGCTTCCTGATTATCTCCCTGTATGTCTCCATCCCAAGCTTTCTGATGCTGTTTCTTCCAAATCACTTTAATTTCAGACACCATTTGGGGATTGCAATTTGCTTTTATTTGGTAAAATATTGTAATGATTATAATTAGACTCTGGTATGATATTATGTTATTACAAGGGAAGGAGCATTCCTTCAGAATACAAGTTAGCATTTGAGCCATCAATCCACACCTTGAGCCCCTCTCTTTCTTTTTCTACTTTATCTAGTGAAAGGAAGACCAGTTATCAGGTTGTGATAAACTGCAATGGAGGGGCCTGTCACCCTCTGGCTTCCTTATTGACACAGGAAGGGATTAGACAAGCCTCCATGTTCCATCCTTCTTTTCCTATTCTGATATCAACAGGTACTCCCATTCCACTTTATATTTATGCTGGATTGGTAATTTGTTATAAGGGCACACAGAACCTGAAATATTCACAATTAAGGGGGTATGGTTGTCTCACAGCTCTTCCCTGGTCTCATTATCAGTCAGCTGCTGGTATTGAGCTTCTCCATCACCTCTTCCTTCAACTGATTCCTTCTTCACAGTTTGTTTAGAACCTGGAAGCTCCATTGAAGCCTGTTCACTTTGGGTGAACTTGCTGACATTTAGGATTCCAGTGACATTCAGCATCCCAGCAACACTCCAGCCACCATAGTACAGCATGTCCATTGTTATAAGGTGCCATTGAGTCAGTTCTGACCCCCAGCAATCCTGTGACCGGCAGAACAGCACGCTGCCTTATCCTGCACCATCCTCACAACCCTCCAGATGCTTGAGCCCACTGCGGCAGCCAGTGGGCCAACCCGTCTCTTCGCGGGCCTTCTCTTTTTCACAGTGCCTCTCCACCGAGCATGACGTCCTCTCCAGGAACTGTCTCTTGGAAGAGTCCCTGGGACTTTCAACATTCCCCAACACCACAACTCAAATTCATTGAGTCTTTTGTCCTCTTCCTTATTTAATGACCAACTATCACTAGTATACCAGGATTTATATCAGGGGCACCATACCACAAAACAGTATTCTTTCAACACTCTAAGAAGGTCTGGTGCTGCTGATTCACTCAATGCAACACATCTTTTGATCTCTTCCCTGAGCATTGTGTATTGAATCAAAACAAAATCCCAGACAACTTCTATCTATTCTCCATTAATCATAAAGATATATCATGATTCCTTGTCTACATCACCTTCTGAATCTAGCCTGAATCTCTGGCAGCTCGCTGTTAATGTCCCGCTGCAGCAGCATTTGAATGATCTTCAGCAACATTGTGCTTGCATGCGTCATCAAACCTAGCAGGGACTGCATCTATCATCTGAGCATTCCGCTGGGTCATCTTTCATTAGAATGATTCTCTACCAGTTTGCTGGCCAGATGGTCTTGTAACTTCCTGGCTTAGATGAGTAAGTGCTACCTGTGCTTTATCAGCTTGTAGACATATTTCAACTGGTGTTCCATCATTTCCTAGAACCTGCTTTTAAGTTAATATTTTCAGTGCAGCTTGAACTTCTCCCTTCAGCACTGCTGGTTTTTGCTGACATGGTGGAATGTGGACTTTTAAAATTTCATATTATTTATTTATTTTTTAATGTCAGTGAGGGTTTTATCCCTGTTCTTTTCTTCTTCTTTTTTTTAAACCATTTTATTAGGGGCTCATACAACTCTTATCACAATCCACCCATTCATACATCAAGTGTGCAAAGCACATTTGTACATTCATTGCCCTCATCAGTCTCCAAACCTTTGCTCTCCACATAAGCCCCTGGCATCGGGTCCCCTTTTCATGGAGTTACTCTGCGCACTCTTTCCATCTTCTTTTGATGCTACTTGCATCATTCAATATTTTGTCCACAGAATCTTTCAATATGGCAACTCAAACTGTGAGGTTTCTCTTAAGTGTTTTAGTTAAATTACCCTGCGCATGCTAATCCTTTTTGTTTTTCTAACTCTAGATCTTTGTACAGTTTTGCAGTTAGATAATGGTGTCAATAGCACCTATAGTGATGTAATTTGACAATTATGCAATGGATTCATAGTCTCCATTATGTGATAAGCTGTCATTTGGAAGCGAAACAATCCCCTCCAGTCACAGCCCTAATCTAATGTAAGGGGAGTTTCCTTGATGTTATGGGATTAATAGTAGGTTTGTTTTTGCAGCTCTTTTTCTTTCCTTGACTTGGGCGCCATCAGCAAATGAAGACCTGAAGACTCCGCACCCACAGACTCTACTCCATTCAGATAACCATTGCCAACCATGCTTTAAGCAGACAGTTCTTCTGCAGTCACATTTCCAGGGATTTCCCGCCACAGGACCCACCTCTTTCCATCTCTGACAATCTTCGGCTTCCCTTCACTCGGTCTTCAGTATCTGACAATGTTTACACACTCTGCAATAGCTTTTCAGAGGCTACTTCCTCCAAAGTGGGTAGTTGGCTCTGAAACTCTGTTGAAACAGGTTCACCTCTGAGAACCTTACTGGCATTTGAAATGCCGATGACATAGATTTCATCATCACAGCAACATAAAAGCCACCATAGTAAGGCAAACTGACAAAAAAGTGGTGGGAGATGATTTATTAAGGAAGTGAATAGGCTACCACAAGTCAAGATAAACAAACAGTAAGTACACAAACATTGATATCCTTAGCCAGCAGTCAAAGCCCTCTCCAGTTGTCAGTCTCTCAGTCACCGAACCTCTGGCCGGTGGCTCCATGGGCCTGGAAGCTAACCTATCTATTACTCTGTCCCACAGTTCCAGGGTCTTGGGCCAGATAAAGAGAAGCACAATTTTGGTGCTGTTCCTTTAAGTCTCCAAGCCACAGTCTGTGATGTATCCTGCTTCCCCAAAAGTAAGACATCCTCCGAAAATAAGACCTACTTACAGTTTTGGCCCTTGCTGAAATGTAAGGCATCTCCCTGAAAATAAGACCTCCCCAAAAATAAGGCCCCAGAAGTTCCCATAACTCTGGACTCTGGACTATAGTGGCAGGCGCTGCCCACGCAGCTCACTGTTGGCCGCAACACAGCCAGAATGACAGAAAGTTCAAGGTCTCTTTTAATAAAACAATAAATGTGTACAGTATTGTTCTTCATGGAAAAATAAGACATCCCCTGAAAATAAGACCTAGCACATCTTTGGGAGCAAAAATTAATATAAGACACTGTCTTATTTTGGGGGAAACAGGGTATCTGGTGCTGGCAACCTTTGCCACTCTAGACAGAGATCTTGAACATGCTCATCCAAGGTCCTTAGGTTCCTCTCTTCAAGGTTGCTGCTTCAAAGATGGCTCTTCCTTATCGCTAGGGGAGTGGTAATGAAAACTGACCACTTCCCTCTGTGGTTTTACACATGCCCTACTTGTGTAGCCTCACCCAATCAGGTAGTAAGGTACTAGTCCAAGGAACACTTCAGGAACAGAAATGGGAGTAGAGTTGTCAGGAGGGCAGGGGGAAGGTGGGGAGAGTAGGGTGGAAGAAACCACAGGGGAACGGAGACAGCTGACAGTGTAAGATATGGAAATAATAATGATGTATAATTTATCATGGGGTCACGAAAGTGAGAGTGGGGAGGGAGGATACAAAGAGGAGCTGGCACCAAGAGCTCAAAGAGAATGTAAATGTTTAGGAAATAATGATGGCAATATATTACAAATATGCTTGATACAATTGATGTATGGATTGTTATAATAGCTATACATGTTCCCAATAAAACGATCTTAAAAATATTTTTTCAATCTGCCACACAGGTTTCAATATATTTCTCATCCCGAACCAAATTGCTTAAAAGTTTGATTGTTTGCATCACAGTACTGTTTATGTGATCACCAGTGCCCACTTTTCCGAAACACTTGATCTATTGACTGTAATGTTTCAAATTTTAAATTGCCACTTTATGCCATCCTCTTCACAAATGGAGGTAGAATTATGGGCACTCCTAACGAGTGAGACCTAAGAAAGAATGTAGAAAACTCACACGTATGGTCTCATTTCTCTGGAAATACTGCTGAAGTTTAAGATGGGTTCTCTAGGGAAGTACGGCCAGTGAAACGCATAAATGTACATACACACAGGGAGATGTATCTGAAGGAATTAGCTCATGTGGCTGTAGAGCCTCGCCTTTCTTGTCTCTCGCTCTTTGATCATCAGACCAATGTGTGGCTGCCTTGCTTGTTATGTGCCTCAATTTATAGGTTATATACACTACCTGTGGGACACCTAGCTTGTGGACTGTGTCTCTATAAGTGGAAATCCCTTTAAGACCACCCTATTGGAATGTACATCTCTTGAGCAGGGGACTGACTGTTGGTGACCTGCCTTGCTGTTTGCTCTCTGTGCTGAGATAGCCTGAATCTCTCTACAGAGGACTACCTGGTGGCCCTCAAGACTTGAAGGACTGCCAGTGTGTCACAACTCTCTCATGGGAGTGAGTTGCACTGAGCCATTTGTACTGCTTTAGAATTTAACTGTTCATTTCTTGTATTATATTTATCTATCTGTATAGATTTAATAGTTCATTTCTTGTGTTATCTATCTATCATATATATGTACATATAATTACTAGCAATCTGGTTTTGTCTCTCTAGAGAACCCTGTCCAACACACTATTTTTTGTGTTTCATTGATTTGTTTCCCAGTATTAAAATCATTATCATGTTTATGCTTTAAATTTAACCCGTGAAGGAAACGTTTGTCATCTGTTTCTGATCTGTGCTCCATGTCCATTGTTTCATGAGACCAAAGGTGAAGCTGCCTTGTTCATCTTAGTCCCCTTGAATAATCTGATTCACGTTGTTGAAAATCAACTGGTCTGCTTTTCCTTCCGGGGGTTGATAGGACTAATGAGCACTCAGCTTTAATTCACTGGAAGAAGTTTTGCAGGTTGAAATTGTTTGTTAGTCATGGCGAAAATGAGCATACTGCTCCAGTGCAAAAATGATTTATTACAATTTTTTGCAATACCAGCAAAAATGGCTCAATTTTGCCATTTTCTGCTTTCTGTGCAAAACTTTTTAAAAACAGAAGTCCCTGTGTACTTGCTATTAATTATGGAACTACTTCCAAACAATGTAAGTTCTAGAGAAGTACCAGCACTGCTTGGATCATCTTTCCATGATCCTTCCAATAGTATGAAATCATTTGTAAAACTTTTTCTTTTCTTAGGGTTAGGGGAGAAAGAAAAAAAACTTTTTCTTTTCTTCGGGATGTTAATTTATAACATCTAAGAATACCATAAAAATATTTCTATCTACCCAAAACAAGGTTTTGACTTTAAAAATAGTCATTCATCATGTAAGTCAACATTTGTGCAAATTTTTTCTAAATGTCTTTATTTTCAGAGAAATGTCTTGATACCCTATAACATCACAGAATCTTTTTTATAGTTTTACATATCCTCAAGACAGTTGCCACAAATAGTACCATGATGAGCCCAACCTATCCTGCATAACTGATGAACCAGTACTGCATAATCTATGAGCCAGACCAGTCCTGCATAAGCTTAACTATTGTCGCTATGTTTGAGCACATATGGGCAATCACTATGCCAATTCTTTTCATTAAGAATCCTCTTCTCTTTTGATAACCCTGCCCTTTACCAAGCATGATGTTCTTCTAAAGCAGAGGTTCTCAACCTGTGGGTCGCAACCCGGATCACAGCATTAGGAAGGTTGAGAACCGCTGCTCTAAAGAAAGTGGTCCTTCTGGATAACAAGTCCCAAACCCTCAGACAAAGTCTCCCCGTGCCCATTTTCAAGAAGCACTTGGACCGTGCTTTTGTCAGGACAGGTGTGTGTGTTCTGGTATGAGCTTGTTCACTTTGCTGATTTGTATATATTCTGCCAACACTAAAAGCAAAGTACGTAAATTCATTTCCAGTAGACCCCCCTGTCTGTCAGTTTGTCGTACTGAAGTGACACATATGTGGCTGTGATGGTGGAATCTGTACATCTTCCCTCAAATGCCATCGGGATCACCCAGAGCGAACAGATTTCACCTTCCAGACTCAGAACAAGGAAGAAGGAATCTACTTCCCACTTTCAAGAAGGTAGCCCCTGAACTTTGGATGCGTAGCATTGAAACAGTGTCAGACTCTGAAGGTCTAATTAATGGAAGGAGAACTTTGGGAGGGGCAGTGCAGGAAGACAGGCCTCGAAGGGAAGGTGTGGGGTCACTCAAAGTGAGACCAAGGAGGAGCTGCTTTCTGGGGGTGGAAATGACCCTGGTGACGTAAGTGGTGTAAAGCCTGTGGGTGTGGGGCCTTCAGGATCTGCATGTCCTGATGGGGCACAGCTGCAATGGCCTCATATGCATGTGAAAAATGGGGAAATGAATGAAGAAGACCTAAGAAGAATCCCTGCCTTGGAATTGGGGTGCTGGGGAAGAATATTGAAAGTACCATGGTCAGCAACACCTATCTTGGAAGAATTCTGGCCTGATTGCTCCTTAGAAGTCAGGATGGTGAGCCTTTGCCTTTACGTTGGGTCTGAAGCATACTGAAGACTGTACTGTTGATATGTTCAGTAAATGCTTCAAGTTTCCTGATTCCAGCAAGGAAGGTTTTGTCATCATCCTGTCCTTGGAAGTTTATGAGTCTCCCTTCGATACAAGCTCCACATGCTTCTTCACACACTCCATCTTGTCAGCTCTTCTGAGCTCAATCAGCATACAGACTGAAAAAGGATGTTAACAAGACTAGATCCTGATTGTAAACCATTGTAAACCAGTTGATATCCCCCTTTGCCTCTTGGTCTATGTGCAGTTTCCACAGGGACACAATTGAGGGCTCTGGAATTCCCACTAACGCTACCCTTAGTTTGTTATGATTCCCACAGTCAGTACAACAAAGGTAAACTTACTTCTGACATTATCTTCAGAATTTGATTTCATCAATAGACGTCTTTGTCTTAGGTTTCCTACTGAATCCAGCTTAAACTTCTGGTCTCGTCCTGATAATTCATTGCCGCAACTATTTTTTATGTATATTCAGTGAAACTTAAATTTCATATGATATTGTTTCATGAGTTTCATAGTCTACTGTATCACTTTTATTTGAAATGGACACAAATGTAAATTTCGTCCAGTGGTTGGTGAAGATGCTGCCTTCCAAGTTTCTTTGCATAGCTGTGTTAGTTATATAATCATTTGTCAGTTTAAGATGATTAAGAGTGATGGGATGGAGTCTAGCCTGTCAATCAAGTCATAGCCAATGATGCCTCTGTGAGGGCATGGAGGTCTCCTAGGGATTCAGGGAACTCTAGTTTCCTCCTTGTAAGTGGGAGGCACTCTCTCACTTGACTTACTCCCTGTGAGACCTCCCTGTGGAGAAGACACCTGGAGAGAGGCTGATGGAGCCATTCCTATGGAAGCAGAGAAGCCATGTGGAGACCCCTGCCAGAGCTGAGATGTTTTCCATGCCACTAGATTCACAAGAATTCCCACCCACTGTCTGTGATCTTCCTGCATTAGGCAGTATTGCTTATGTTTTGTGAGTCTGAAGATGGCTTTATAGAGTGATATTGGACATATGGGCTAATATCGGACTTATAGGCTTGATCTGGACTGGGCTGGGATATTCAACTGCTCTTATATATAAAGCTCTTTCTTATACATATATGAATGTCTATGGATTTATTTCTCTAGTCTACCCAGACTAACAGACTAGTTAATGTGTCCAGCACTGTTTCAGTGTATTAAAGCATTTCCATTGGTATTTCATTGATTCCTGGAGCAATGTTTTTTGATAAAACCATCGGTACAGTTTGGACCTCATCCATTAATATTCATTCTAAATTGTAAGACACCTCTTTAAATATGGATAAAAAGCCAATTCATTTTGCAGAGTGACAATAAGCAATCCTTGCTTTTTAAATATTTCCTCCAGAGGCTAGTATTTTGCCAAGAAAATCTTTCCATATTGCACCAGTGGACTTGAATTTTTTTCTCTCCATTCTTTAGCTAGAGAAATTTCATGTTGTTTCTCAAGCTCCAAGTCTGCAAATTTCATTATAATTCTTTACTTCTGTCTTCTCAGATGCCCATTGGAATGTTCTGTGGAAATCTTTTTTGTCATCCCACCTTCCATTTGCTTTACTTACTCGGCAGTCAGCAGCAAGATCAGCATCTCTTCTGACATCCGTTTGGGTCTTGAATTTCTTTGCTGTCTTTTGGTTGACCAGTTTTTTTGTTCATGTGGGATGTTCTTGGTGTCATTCCACAACTGTCTTGTGTGCAGTCACTACTGTTTAACATTTAAAACCTTCTTATAAAGATATTTAGGGACTAGTCAATTTGCTTAAATTGTCTTCATATGAACAATTGCTGCATATGATTACATATGAACAATTGATAATCTGCCCAAGGTTGGCTCCTGATCTTGTTGTGGCTGATGTTTTCAGCTGCTCTGTCATTTCTTCCCACAGTGATGGTCATTCATTCACTCCAAATTTTGGTCATACTGATTTTTAAAATGCATTATTAGTAGAGCTCTCAAATATCTCAGTTTGGTTTCCAAAAGGTGAATAGTAACTGGAGTGTGAAAGAATTTTAAAGATGAAGAAATAATATTATTCTTTCTAGACTTTTATTGTGAAGGGACCATGATGTGCTATTGACATTACAAATAGAAACAGAAATTTCTGACCCTTAATGATTTCTGGCTGTGTTAGATTTCCCGGGTGGGAAACACCCTGCTTCTTGGCTTTGCATGAGAAAGAATTCACACCGGAGCCTGGTTTGTGATCCAGGTGGGTTTTTATAAAGGATGGAAGAAGTTTCAGATTTTACAGTCTCAAAAAAGTACGTGCTATTTTAGGGAAGCATGCCAAACCACACAGAAACTGTGCTGAGGCTTGCTACTGAGCACTGGCAACACTGTTTGCCTGCACACTCACACATGGTGGCCTCAGGCCAGAAAGACAGTGGCATGACCTAGGGCACAGGACAGGGAGCCGAAAGGAGTGTGAAGAAAAAAAGGGCTGGGGGTCTTCCTGTCAAGGTATTTGAGGCCTCTCACTGGGAGGCATGGGTGAAGGTATTGGTTGACCCCATTGGCTGAATTAAGCCCACTCAGGCAAAGTTTGGGCCGCCCAGGTATACGCTCACCTGCTTCAGGCTTGAATTGGCTTGTATCCAGAAGTCTTTATGGCTAACTAAGGTTTCCCTGATTCTCTTCCAACCTTCTGTAGGGTGTCTTCAGGCAGGGAGAGGTACAACACCGCTGTCCCTGCCTCTTCCTACTGAACAGCTCTTGTATGGAAAGAAACCATATAAAGAAATGTAAGGAAAACCAACATCTTCAGAGCTGGACCAATAGATAACATCATGATAAACTGTGAAAAGACTGAACATGTAAAGGATTTTGTCTTGCTCATGGGAACAATAGTCAAGAGATCAAACGGCACATTGGTTGGGAAAATCTTCTACATGAGACCTCTTTAACTTGTTGAAAGCAAGGAGGTTATTTTGCAGACTATGGTGTGCCTGAACAAAACCATTGTATATTCAGTTGCCTCGTATGTATGTGAAAGTTAAACAACCACTGTTGGGTCACCTTTCTTTGGAATGGACACCAATCTGGATCTCTTGCAGTCAGTTGGCCAGGTAGCTGTCTTCTCATTTTCCTGTCCTAGACAAGTGAATGCTTCTAGTGCACCTTTACCTTTTGAAACATTTCATTGAGTATCCCATTAATTCCTGGAGCCTGTGTTGGATGAATGCATGGTTTTTCTAGCCAAAGTCTTTGTAACTCACACCAAATGATTGGATAGAACAATTCAAACCAGGTGTGTGAATGTGTAATTCAGGGATTAGTCAGTTTTTCAATTCTGCTGCATGTAATTTCAGCCATTTCAGAGGCAGTAAAAAACACAATCTACCACCGTCAAGAATAAAGAGCCACCAGTGGACCAAAGTACTTCCTGGTGAAGTGCTGGCGGCTGTAGAAGCATCAGCGGTTCCACCATGAGTCATAACAAGGGCTTCTGGCCCACAAAATGAGTAAACCTGTGTGCCTTCAGGCAGAAAGCTAGCTAGCAGAGGAGAATGCCCTTGGGAAATTTATCAACCCTGAAGGTGTATTGGTTCTGAGTTGGGCTTTTCTGAGACAGAGGTGGCTTTCTACTCCTACAAAGAGTTAAAGTCTGGGAAATGCACCATTGTCATGAGTGATGCCTGTGAGTTCTCTCTGGCCACATGGACAGATTATGTAAGCTAGCAGAGTAGGTTGCTATGGGAGTGAAAGTTGGTGTTAGAATAAGGGAAAGAAGGATGGGGTGGAGGCCAACTTGACCTGTCCTTCAGAGGTGTCCTACATTGGTTTATAGGGAGTTGGATTCTCTCTCGCCCATCTGTAATTAGAGGAGGAAAGACATGGCCTCCGTGCCACTTTATCAGGCACTTTCTAATTCTTACAAATTTTCAATGTTTAGACTCGCCTTCTGCTGTTACTTAAAGATCAACATTGCATGCTCATATTTTTCAACACTCCTCATAATCACAGATGATCACTGAATCCTAAAGAAGAAAGCATGACCAAGTATTTTGTGTTCAATACAGTAACATATATATTTTTAATATTCTGATGTTGCACTTTAAATGACATGTCAATAATTAATGTGTGCTAAATACAGTATACTCCATGTTCTTTGAAATATATATTTAATTACTCTTACCTATTTATCTTAAATTATTTATGCATTGCTACAATGAGGTTTGGAATCAGGGGGAGTTCAGTAAAAATGAATCATAATGAAAGAATTGTAATTTTAAACCATATAATATGCCTTTATTTTTCTATAATGAGTCAAGCCTCCCAACTTTATTAGCTTGCCATCAAGTATCTGTGCTTAGATTTAAATTTTCTCATAACACTACCTAGAGATTGTTTTTGCTAAAGTCACAAAAGCTACAAAAGTTGTTGGCATAATCTCACTGTAATTAAATTCCCATTTATAGAATTCTAGTGTTTGAACTGAAAGTGCTCTATTTCCATAAAACCTCAATATGCAGGATCTTATTCATGTTACTACTCAAATATTAAAAAGCTCAGTCAGTGAAAACATAGTTATAAAGTCAATTTCCATTTAAGCACAGAGTTTTAATAGTAGCAGAGAATGTGCTATTTACTGCATTAGTGCTTTTGCAAGTTGTCTTGAAAGAAAGCTTTCACTTTCTTTTTACAACTATATAAAAGACAATTATAGAATGGTTCACTCAATTCTTAGATCAAAACTCATTGCCAGCAAGTCAATTATCCTGGTTAAGTTTCTCTTTGAAAGGAAATTACTCTGTTTAGAGGGCATTGAAGAAGAGCTTTTACATCTATTTAGAAACTTTGGATCTTCTTTCTAGAGTCAGTTGGTCATATGTTCAAGGTTTTACAGGCATCACTGGTTCATCAAATACATACCTTTGCTTCTTTATTTTTTATATAATTGTACATCAATTCATCAATATTCTCAGCAAAATTAGTAGTATCAATTAAAAAAAGTTTACTACATACAGGAGCCCTAGTGGTGCAGTGGGTTAGTGTTGGGGAGTTAACAAGGTGAAGGGTTCAAAGCCACTATCCACTTCATATGAGAAAACATGAGATTGTCTGCTCCTGTAAATTTTTACAAATTCAGAATTCCTCTGTAACAGTTACATTCTGTTGTTTATGTTTGGTCTGAGTTAGATTCAAGTCAACTGTAGTATATGGATTAGATGAGGGGAATTTGAAAAAAATCCCATTTTTCATTGACGTTTATGAACCCGTCTAGCAATGTCTACTTAACAAGCCTTATTATTTGGATTTTATTATATTCAATGTTTTGAGAGTAACGAAGTTACTTGAATTTCCTACACATACGCGCACATATGCGTTCCCTAACATCGCTCCTTATATGCATACCTATGTAACTCTGTGCAGGACACATTGGGGTAATAACTACAGTTTAAACCTAGGAAAAACTCAGTTGAAAAGATGACCCTGTCTGCCGCCATAACGACTCACAGTCTCGAAAACACCTACATAGCATAGCAATGAGTCCTGGCAGTGGGTATTGCTCTGTTTTTATGTGTCTACAAAGAGAAAGATTCCTGTCCAAGTAGCCTGTGCATTTTTGAGAATGTCAAGATAGATGACTAACTCTTCCTTTCTTAGAACTATCTGGAAAGTGGGACAGAAATATAAACAGGGAGTTCTTGGACTGTTGGTCTCACATTACTTTGTCTCTATTTCTTTTTAAAATGGCACAGTGCAATTTGGAAGAACCCAGATCAATTCCATTGTTGTCTTTTTGTGAGGTGCTATCCAGTCATGAGTTGGTTGGCTCATCATGACCTAATGTAGAAAAGGATGGACGCGCCCTGTCCGCCCCATCACCACGACAGTTAGGCTTGCTCTTACTGGTGTACTCAGTGCGAGCACCTTGTTACTGGTCTTCCTCTTTTTCTCCGACTTTCTGCTTTCCCAGTCATGAATCACTTTCCCTGGGAGTGGTTCCTTTTGTGTTGGAATTGACACGATGGCAATGAGATAGTATGTCCTTAGCATGTGAGGCAAAAGTCAGCTACTTTTACTTCCAAGGAGCATTCAAAGTATACTTTTCCAAGACAGATTTGCTTGTTCTTGTGATCCTTTCTCGCAAATACCATGATTCAAATGCATCCATTCTTTGGCAGGGTTCCTGATTGACAGTTCAGCTCTCACATCAGTATGACACCATAGAAAACACCATGGCTCAGGGGAGGCAGACCATAGCCCTGAAGTGGCATCTTTATTCTTTGATATTTTAAAGAGGTCTTTGGAAGAAATGTTCCTAATGCAATTCATCATTGATTCATTTACTGCTGCTTCCGCGATATTCATTGTGGATTAAGTGAAATAAAATCATTTTCACATAACGACCTTCTTCATGTGTGTTATGCATTGGCCTTGTTTTGATGAATTCCATTTTCTTATTGCAGTGCACTCCACACTAAAGTCTGCCAGCTTTGCTTTTCATCAGTCAGCATTCCCATTCTTCTTTAAGCACCTCAGATCGTGTCATCTGTACATTGCAGGTTGTGAAAGAATCTTTTCTTATACTGATGCCATTTTTTCTTGGACCCCAAAACTATGGTTTAATATAGTGCCCACACCCATGCGTTCAAACGTGCAGCTGTATGGAAGAGGATTAGGCATTGCTTTGTTCTCTGGTTTTATTCATAGAGTCTTGAGGAGCTGGAACCCGCAGCGGCACCTGATGGGAACGGCAGCCACAGTGGATAAGGGGAGTCTTTTAGAATGATAAGAAACAAAGACAAATGAGTTTGTTAACTGATAATGGATTGTAATCATTCTAAACTTTTCCTTGATGACTTGCCTTCATGATTCTTTTAAAAGAATAAAAACACACTTCTGAAGAGAATAAAAAACACTCCCTCATAGCCATCAGGGCAGTTTTGACTCAGAGCGACCCTGTAGGGTGGGGTGGAACAGCCCCTGTGGGTTTGGGAGATTGTAACTCATTAGTGGAGATGAATGCTTCAGATTTCTCCCCTGAGCTGACTTGTTTTGAATTCATAACCACTATGCCCCACGGCTGCTATAGGACAGAGTTAAAGTGCTCCTGTGAGTTCCCAAGACCATCACACTTCATGGGAGTAGAAAGTTTCATATTTCTTCCAATTGACTCAAGCTCCTGTTAATTGTTGTTAGGTGCCATCCAGTTGGCTCCAACCCATAACGACCTTATGCTCAACGGAAGGAAGCAACATCAGGTCCTTAGCCATTCTCACAGTTGCTCTCATCTCTGACCCTAATGCTGCAGACAAGGCATCCATCCATCTCCTTGAAGGCCTTCCCCTCCTTGGACGACCCTCTGTTTATCAAGCATGATTGCCTTCTCCAAGGCCTGCCTTCTCCTGACAGCATGTCCAAAGTATGCAAGATGAAGTTAATTAGTTAACTGTTAATTAGTTTACTTATCAATTAATTAATTTGCTAAAAACAGCCAAATCTAATTTTTGGTGTTAAACCTCTTGATACTTAATATTAAAAAATATTTATACTAAAATTAATAAATTTTTAGTTTTACCATGTCAACATTTTACCATATGTCATTTATTTAACTTTTTGTAGAGATTTTAAGAACTTCTTTGGGAGTTTATGTCAAAGTCTCATTTTGTTAGCACTCATCAGAAAAGTGCTAATTAGAAGAAAAACACAAAAGTTAGAGAAAGCATTTTAAGAAAACTATTAATATCCGGCTTCTTCCACTAACATGATTTTCTTGTTTTTTTCAATGAGCCAATATTTGCTGTGATCCAAAAGTATTCTGAGAATGTAGTCATTACTGTAAATATCCCTCAGCAAGATATAAATTCTGCTAATTACCATATGTCAAGTTTTCCATCTCTCCACTTAGTAACAAGTTATCAGTTTTCCTGTGCTTAATGCCAAAGATAACATTTAAAATATATATATGAAAAATTACTATGCTTTCACTTAATAGAATAATCAGAATAATGCTGCTTGAGCTTTACAACATTTATCTACAATGTTATTAACATCTGGAGAATAGTTCATTGATATTGTGCAAATGCTACATTAAGTTTTAGTGTTATTAAATCTTTCAGGAGACCAAGCAGTATCTTCAACTATTTCAAGCAAATGCTGCGGTGTCAAGAATTACAATAGTATCCCAGCATAGTTCCATAATTACACATTTATTTAACCAATTAAGCATGAAAGTGGCATTATTGTCAGATATATGATATATGACCTGAACATAATTTGGTTAATGAGGAACAAGAAATGCCTGCATATGTAGGACAGGTACTCAGCATAGATTGCTAATTGTCCCTGACATATGTCACATTAAATGTTCTTATAGTTAACAAATAAAAAAATGTCAATTGAACAAATCATGGGGGGGGGGCGGGAGGCACTTTAATATTAGTAAGTATATAGCTGTATCTATAATGTTTACAAGGATTTAGGTCTGGGAAGATAAAAAAATTAAATTTTTTATGGACAGTAGTTTTAGCCATTATTCAAAGTATCCTGTTTACCCAGTAAATAGTAAATAATAAATCTGCCATTTCAGAGTTTGTCTACTGTAAACCTTTAGAGAAAAATATTTACTCCAAATTTCTAATTATCCAGTCTAACAAATGCTTCCACTCATGAAATCGGTTGGCTTAACTTTCAGACAAATTAATTCCCCAACCCCTTACAACTCTCAACTATTTTCTTTCTTTAGAATTGTAATAAAGTCCATTTTTTAACCTGAGTAAGAGAACTATATTTGAAATAATTTATTGTTGGATACCTGTTGTGTTATTTCAGTGAACTTCTTTATTGCTGGTCACAAAAGATTTAGTGGACCACTGGAGTAGGCAAGGAAATGGGATTTTTGATGCAAAATATGAGGGAAAATGGAAATACGGGGTATTAATGCAATTAATTGTGAGATACAGGGTATCAATCTATCTTTATGACAAAAAAATCACAATGACCTGGCTTGTAAGTAATGAGGTAATTCAGGGTGATACATAGAAATAGATTTGTGTCACAAATACTAACTTGCATTGAAAAATGGAAATGATGTTGACTTTTCTGGCATAGATATTTATATATAGACATGGACACGTTTTATCTGGAAAACTACTTGTTACCAATTTCCTTTTCTTTACATGTCCTTTGATGTGAACGTTGTGATGACCAGTGTCAATGCTGCTTATGGAGATACTGTACCATGAGGAGAGATTATACTATCCTCAGTTCCTGTACTGTGCTATGTAGGTTTCTGAGACGGTAAATCCTTGGAACAGGAAGTCTCATCTTCTCCTCCAGAGTGAGCGGTGGGTTTGAACTGCCAACCCTACCATTAGTCACCCACTACTCAACATATAGCACCAAGGGTCCCTGGGTTTCTTGAGACTTAAAAGATTGATCCTATTTGCCAATTTGAATACAACTTAAAACCTACTCCATCATCAAGTACTTTTATAAAGTCTGGCTGACCTCTTAAGTTCATCAACCAAAAATTATACTTCATATTAACCTACAATAGTTCTCTCCTTATTTCTATCTTCATTCACTCTCCACCTCCATGAAGGAAAAGAAACAATGCTATTCCATGACAGTAGCACTTCCCGGGCAATTGAAAGACTATGCCTGATTCAGATTCTTAATTTGGGCTCTATTTAAGTTTTTTAAATTTGTTTCTAATACCAAGTATCTTTATTGACATAATTAAGACACTGGTAAAATAATTACAAATTCCCATTTGGTTTACAACTTTCATTTTTCTCTCCACTCATTATCATCAACTATCTAAGTGATTAAGGAAAGTCTTAAAATTAAGTGAAGTAAAGAGGTAATTTTACTAATGGATGATTCTGTTGGTAGATGTCATTTTATATTATAGATACATTACATTTTTAAAGTATTCATTTTCTTAAATAGATGAGTCATGGCATAAAGATGACATACATTTTATTTTTCATTAAGATACTTTCTGTTGTTTTTATCTAATATAATAAATCAATATGTGTCAGATATACATATATATTTACATATATATATGTACATATACATATTGTGGCCAATAATTAGGATAATGTAATTTAAAATTTTAGCAAATCCATGCAATGATTATATTGATAAGTAAGATGAAAGTCTCTAATATTTTCTGAATTAATTTCACTGTGATATGCATTGTCATCAAATTATATTAATTTGACCACATACCTACATGTGGATGAAAATATAAAAGTATTTTATTTGATACTACACTAAACCTTTACAAGTTATACTCCATCAATGTTAACTTCAATTGTGGAATACACAATTATGTAATCAAACCTAGAGGTACTGGCTTTGATCTGTTAATTAACAGCAAGTTTTGCCTTTTAAACCCATACACTGCTCTGCAAGAGAAACACGAAGCTGTTTTCTCAAGTAAAGATTAATGTCTTAGGAAACCTGTGTAGAATTGCTATGAATGAGAATCAGCTTGCTGGCAGTAGGGTTTTAATTTTGCTTTTTGTTTTATTCCCTTACAATAAACTTAAATAGACTGTCATAATTTCAATGGGTACTTTATGCATTAATATTTTTTCAAATATCCACATTGGCTCCTTGGGAAATACTGATTCAATGACACAGAGAGACTCTCACTGTGACCAGTTCCACGTATCACAGCAAACATTCACATTCTAGGGGTCGTGTTTTCTTCGTTTTTCTGCAGGAAAGCTTCCGGAATACTTGAATCCACTCTGTATCCTACATGCACAGGCATGTCTAAAAGGTTGATACGGTAATGCAGTAATAGGGACGGGAGAGGTCAAGATGGTGGATTTGTATATTTTCTTACTGCTTATTTTCTATAATACTAAGTTTAAAAAGAAGGAACAATAAGAAATGCTAAGGAATTTTTTCTGTTGTTTCAGCCCTCATAGCCTCATCTGGTTTTCATGTTCTTGTTTATGTTAAGTGACCTGGAATCACTTCTGCTTTATAATGACCCTATTTACAACAGCTGGACGCCCAGCCAGATGTGCTTTGGCTCTGTGTAAATCTACTGTGACAACCATTGCTATGAACCATCTCATGATTCACCGACCCCCTACTCCTACTCTGACACATATACTATGCAAACTGTAGTCGGGGCAGAAGATAATATTAATAATCTGAATATGTTAAGGGTATTCCAAGTACATAAGAATATTCTGTCACTCTTGTATTATGTTTCATAAGACTTAATAACAGTATTTGGTGTTTAAAATATTTTGTTTTGGTTTTAAACAACAGGAAAGTTTGCATAGGAATTAGTGTTATTTGTCAGATCAGTGGGACAAAGATGAGGCTTTCTGCTCCTGTAATGAGTGGCAGTGTTGGAAGCATACTGGGGCAGTTCTACACTGTTCTACAGCTTTGCTGGGCATCAGAATGGACTTACGAGCATTGAGTATGGTTTGTTTTATTTTGATGAGCTTCAAAATTATTTTAGCATTTAAGTAAATGCTAGTTATTAATACATTAAGCATGAATGTGTATATATATATTAGTCCTAGTTTACACATCCAATTTGGCTAATTAAACAATAGTATTCATTTTTATATATTCAATTTTTTTCATGTAATTTAAGTATTAGATATATTAGATATCTTTCTATTGTTGATGTTTTTATATTCTTATATTCACTGGTATAATTAGCTATGACCTAACATTACTCATTCACATCCTTTAAAATAAACATTAACAAAGAAATGTTTTTTGTTGCTAGCTTTCTTATTTTATATACACTAAAAATAGCAAAGACCTAACCAATACCTTTTTATTGCTTATAATCTAATTTCTGTGGGTATGCATAGTTACAATAGGAAAACAAAGCCAGATCATTTGTAATTAAGTTATAGTTTATTGAAAAATATACTCTTCTTATCTGGTAAGTCATAAAATCATCAATCTCTGATTTATTAAATTAAAACAAAAAAACTTCCTCATGTTTCTTTTCTTTTGCTAAATAAAAAAATACTATTCAGGGTTCTTCCCAGTTGTTACTTTCCTAAAATATTTTATTGAAAATCCTATGAATCATATGTTGACACTATTTCCAATTGATATGTCAGTTCTGGCCTGTATCAAAATAAGTCTTTTGAGGACGTTTTGTCTGTCATCCATAAACAGTGAATGTTATGAGCGCTTTTTTAAGTGTCTTCTTAGTGAGACCTCACTCCAACAATTCATATATATTTCTACTACCTTCATCAAGATTCATCAGCTCATAACAGCCTAAGGCCCAGATGACACATGTAGATTCTGATGATTCCTACTTTCTTTTTCAAATTCAGGCAGGGTATTTGAATTTGTTTTATAATTACCTAAGCAAATGACCATTTATAGTGTAATTATTCCTGAAAACTCATAATGCTTTATCTATCTTATAAAAAGTGCATTTCCTAAATCTTTATTTTCTTGTAACTCAATGTTCCGCTGGTTGCTCTTTTTTTCTTCATCTACTCCCTCCCTTTCTCTCTCTCTCATTTACTTATGAGAGATTTTTGTTGAAAAGGATAACCACTGAGTCCATACTGACTCATAGTGACCCTGGCGGACAGAGTAGCAAGAACAACCCCTTTGGATTTCTGAGGCTGGGAATCCTTTGGGAGTAGACTTTGCTGTTAGCAGGCCAGTGTGTAACTCACCACAGGACCATGTCTCCTAAATCCCACAAGCCCTTGGTAAATGCTTGGGGAATGGGAATCAAGCTGTGATGTCATCATTTAAAGGTACTTAAGATCCTCCATTTCCGTTCACTCTGTCCTAGGAACCAGCTAATACTGAGGCGGGTCTTTGGTCAGGATGAGCTGAGCAAATCTCCCCAAAGAGAAGGAGAAAATTTCACGGGAGTCCTATTTTACTTACCTAGGTAGTAACCACCTGCTACATTGTCTGTTACTGTTATCCCCGATTCATAGTCAATGACTTTGGTTATCCCATGACTACTTTGGAACCCTGGATTGTAGCTCTTATATCTGCTTGCAGGGCCTTATGTCCTCTGCACAAAATATATATATACATTTTTGAGAATATACACAGCAAAACACCAATGAGTTGTTTCCACGTTGACAGTTTAGTGACACCGATTACATTCAGTTGGGCAACCATCCTCACCCTTATTTTCTAAGTCGTTCCTCCCCAGTTGACATGAACTTAGCCCTACCTGAGGATCCTATCCACTACTTACGGCTACTGCTGTCACTTGCTCCCACAGAGCTCGCTCTTAAAGAGAACAGTGCTTCAGCTTTGCATGGACGAATTGTAACATTAGGCTTTAAAGTTCAGAACTTAAAGTTGTGGACTGGGAATGACCATTTACAATGAAATTTTAAGCAGTCATGCCACCTCGTTTAAGACATTGCCTTCCTGTTGCCTAGGGGAGTTCCTGTTTGATGGAAATGTCAAGTGCTTGACAGCTACTAGCTGGAAGGTTAGCGGTTCTAACCCATCCAGAAGCACCGTGGAAGATAGGCCTTGTCTGCTTCCAAAACGGAACAGTTTGGAAAACCCTTTGGAGCACAGTACAATGCATACCTGGGGTCACCTTGAGTTAGAATGGGCTCGATGGCAAGTGACAGTTGTTCCTGAGAGTGGTTCTACTGAGCTAGGCTCGGGGATGAAAAACATCTGGGTTGTGGTATGGGTAGCTGTAGCTGGATTTGAAAGTCAGTAATGAAGCAAGGATTTTTGTATTATTTGTGTATCAAACCTTTTCCATGAACAGTAAAGATAGGAAATGGACTGTGAGGTGGTCTTTGACTCTTTGTCATCCACAGATTTTTTACAACTGCAATTCCCAGAAGCCCCTGCCCTAACCCTAATGAAGGAGTTTAAAAATATGCTTGCTGTTCTTGTGTATTTGTGCCTATACACACAGAAACAGTAAATGCAATAAAACCATTGGTCATTCTTTAAACATGAAATAAACTATTGGGGTGCTGAGTTTCTAAAAAAATGATTCCTTCCCCATGCTAAAACAAAAATCAGGAAGGGATTAAAATGAAGTTAGTGTCTTTAGCAAATACGAGTAACATTTCAACTAGGTGAGAAAACATGTTCCAAAGATGAGACAACTTTCAAGGCATTCTTTTATCTTCTCAAAGGCATTCTCACAGAAAAGAAGGCAAAAATAATTTCAATAATGCAACTATTAGTTATGAAGGATTTCTATTACTTTTCCCAGAACAATTAAACAATTACTGATTTACCTTAATACAAAACTACAAAACTCTAGTCTGATCTTTGGATTCTTTGTTTCTGTATATAATAGATTAAGGTACGTAGGGATTATGTCAACTAGAAACTCCTGGATGAAGAGGAAACAAAATCAAGTGATGGTAAGATTCCTGAGGATGTGGCCTTTTGCATGAGGGTGAGGGACTCTGGGAACTGCCTCTCTCTATATGCTGCCTGCTGGACATCAGCTTGACTCCATGGCCCAGTGTGGACCTTCCAGCCCTGTGAGTTGTTGGCACACTGCGGTGTTTCCAGTGACCCTGAATCCACGTGGCTATGCACTCCCTGGTCTGTGTTCTTCCTGCTACAACATTCTGCATCCCTGGACTGAAGCTATGTAAAGCTAGAGTGGTTTATAGACGAGCATCAGATTTATGGACTGGGGTTGGACTGGGCAGGAATTCCTTCTTCTGGTACAAGACTACTTGTTTACAGAAAGTTCCCTCTTGCACAAAGGTTAGTGCCCCTTGATTTATTTCAATATACAACCTGGCCTAACACACTGGATATAGATAATTCTCCAGAAAGTGAAATAAAGCAAAAAGGTCTTTCCCAGTTTATCTAGATCACTGTTACTACTCAAAGATAAGTTTCAGAAACCTGTTTATCCAAGGCTTAAGCTTCCAATGTATATTTAAGGATCATGGCCTGTTTGAATTACCACAACTTCATGTTCTCTAAATAAATGAATTAAGGAAAATTAAAAGCATTTTCTACTAGAATAGGCCTCTACCCCAGTCAGATATACCGTCATCACTGTTCGGTAACTTCCATTTCCACTTATTACACCTGTTCAACCCAGTTTCCCATACCAGGTTCACACAACCCTATTAAAGAAAAGTTATTTTCTGCCTAACTCTCAGACACCTGCAGATCTTCTTTTCAGAGATTCTTATTTCCATGATCTCAATAAAGGAATTATTACTATTATACTTAGTGTAATAGTTGTAGCAATGCAACTCTCTCAAAAACAATATCACTGTTTTTTATGTGGCATTTTTCCTGTAAAAATTGACAAAATTGAACACAATTTTGAATTATTGGAAAAGCGTATAAAAGATCATAGAAATCTATGAAATTATTGCACCAGTCTGTGTTCTGTCTGAAAGGAGACCCAATGCTACAGTGTTTAAAAGATTAAAGGCTCGCCAGAAAGTCGGTGTTGCAAGAACACCTAGATTAGAACGGCCAAAGGGAAGAACATGTCCAGCATATTCAAGCCTTGAGTTCCAATTTTGCACGATTCTGCAGGCAAAATGCTGAATGAGACAGAAAGCATCAAGAGAACGTGGAAAGAACACACAGTCTCTGTACCAAAGAGAAATACTCAGCATTCACACATTTGAAGAGATAACATATGAGCAAGAACCAATGGTGTTGAAGAAAGAGGTTGAAGTGGCACTGAATACACTATCCAAAATGAAGGGTCTAGGAATTCATGGAATACTCATTGGGATGTTTTAGCAAGCTGAAGAAGCACTGCAAACAATCATTCTTATATTCCAGGAAATCTGGGAGACAGTTACTTGGTCAACTGACTGGAAGAGGTCCAGTCAGGTAAAGGTGACCCAACAGAGTGCTCCCACTACAGAAGAGTATCATTGATATCCTACAGAGTAACATTTTCCCTACGATCATTCCACAATGGTTGCAGCAATACATTGACAGTGAATTGTCAGAAGTTCAGGCTAGATTTAGAAGAAGAGATGGAACAAGGGTTAATGTCAGATCTTGGTTCAAACAAGAAAATACCAGAAATATGTTTACTTTTGTTGCATTGACATTCAAACATGTGGACCACAATACACTGTAGATAGATTTTAGAATAATGGGAATTCCAGAACACTCCATTGTTCTCATGTATAATTTTTTTGTTGCTCATGTATAACTTTTACATGGATCAAAAGGAGGTTGTACAAACAGAAAATGGAATACTGCATTGTTTAAAATCAGATAAGTTTTGGAACATCGCCATATCCTCTCACCATACTTGTTCAATCTGTAGGCTGAGTAAACCATGAAAGAAGCTGAATTTTATGAAGTAGAGTATGGCATCAGGATTGGAGGAGGAATTGAGCTCTTGATGATGAAGATCAAAAAGTCTAGCCTTAATTATGGATTACAACTCAATATAAGGAAGACCAAAATCCTCACAACTGGACCAATAGGAAGTAACATCAGCGGAGGCAAGGTTGACGTTGTCAAGGATTTTGTCTTATATGGTGTCACAGATATGCTCCTGGAAGCAGCAGTAAAGAGATCAAAAGACTTATTGTATTAGGTAACTGCTACTTTAGAGTATTAAAGAGAGAGAATGTTACTTTCAGGGCTAATGTGTGCCTGACCTAAGCCATATTATTCTCTATTCTATCATATGCATGTGAAAGTTCGGCACTGAATACAGCAGACCTTAGAAGAATCTAAGCATTTATATTGTAACGCTGGAGACAAATATTGAAAGCACATGGGCAAACCAATCTGTACTGGATGGAATGTGGCCAAAGTGCTCCTTAGAAGCAAGGATGGCAAGCCTAGTCTTACATGCTTTGGCCAGATTATCAGGAGAGACCAGATACTGGAGAAGGATATAATGCTGGGTAAAGTGGAAAGGCAGCAAAAAGAGGAAGTTCCCTGATGAGCTGGCATGACGCAGTGGCTGCATCAAGGAGCTCAGGCATAGTAACAATTGTGAGGAAGGCACAGGGCCGTGCACTGCTTTGTACTGTTGTGCACAGCGTCACTATGGTTCAGAGCCAATTCGACGACACCTAGTAACAACAAAAAGGTCACTCCATACACAATGGAGCAAAACACGACTCTTTGGAATTGAGTATATGAACTTCACAATTAACTTAAATCTCTCAGTATGAGATTGTGGCTAAAGTCTGAAATCAAAACTCCATTTTTAATTAAAAGGAACCGCGTCAAGAAATGCACATCTGTTATCCCCATACTTTCCATTCTTCCCCGGAACAAATTCCTTGGTGGATAATTTTAAAATAATGATACTTTATTTAAGAATTTTGCTTCTTTAAGAATATGCCCCATTTAGGAAACTAGCCACAACATAGTCCTCAGGCCAGATACAATACTGTTGGTCAGTCAAACACTGAAATCTCATTGAAATTTCATATTCTTCTATAACTCATATGGATCCTCCCCCATTTTTTATTTTTAACCAGTACTGAAATGTCTATCAATCACTGAGTTTTTCTTCAAGCTCCTTGAGTTTTTCTTTTTTTAAAAATCATTTTTAGGGGCTCATACAACTCTTATCACAATCCATACATACATCAGTTGTGTAAAGCACATTTGTAAATTCATTGCCCTTATCATTCTCAAAACATTTGCTCTCCACTTAAGCCCCTGGCATCAGGTCCTCATTTTTCCCCCTCCTTCCCCACTCCCCCCTCCCTCATGAACCCTTGATAATTTATAAATTATTATTCTGACATTTCTTGCCCTGTCTGATGTCTCCCTTCACCCACTTTTCTGTTGTCTGTCCCCCAGGGAGGAGGTCACATGTAGATCCTTGTAATCGGTCATCTTTTCCAACTCACCCTCCCTCTACGTTCCCAGTATTGTCATTCACACCACTGGTCCTGAAGGGATCATCTGCCCTGAATTCCCTGTGTTTCCAGTTCCTATCCTATCTGTGCCAGTTTCCATCATCTGGACTAGCCAGGCTTGCAAGGTAGAATTGGGATCATGCTAGTTCGGGGTTGGGGGAGGGGGGAGGAAGCATTTAGGAACTAGAGGAAAGTTGTATTTTTCATCTTGCTACAGCACACCCTGTCTGGCTCATCTCCTCCCGAGACCCCTCTGCAAGGGGATCTCCAGTGGCCTACAAATGGGCTTTGGGTCTCCACTCCACACTAGCCCACTCATTCAAGATGGTAAGATTCTTTGTTCTGATGATGCCTAATACCTCATCCTTTCAACACCTCCTGATCGCACAGACTGGTATGCTTCTTCCATGTGGACTTTGTTGCTTCTGAGCTAGATGGCCGCTTGTTTACCTTCAAACCTTTAAGACCCCGGACACTATATCTTTTGATAGCCGGGCGCCCTCAGCTTTCTTCGCCACATTTGTCTTCAGTGATCGTATCATGGAGGTGAGCACACAATTATATGATTTTTTGTCCTTTGATGCCTGATAACTGATCCCTTCGGCACCTCATGGTCTCTTATGACATTTCCCTGAACAGTATCTCTTAGAATCGCTTAGTTCAGAATCCTTGGAACCTTGTGAATATCAATTAGTAGTGGTTTGTTATTTGTTTTTGTGCTTCTTCAATAAATCTCTTTGTTTAATTTCAACAGAAACTGCAGTTTGCTTTTGAGAAAACACTGCGATTTTGTTAGGCTGGGTTCCCTTGAGAAATAAAACTCATTGTAGAATCTGGTAATAGCAGTCCAGCTTAAGACTCTAATTCAGATATTCATATGGAGATTTTTCCTGACTTGCATGACTACCAGGGCTCATGATTTACAAAGCAGAAGATGAAGAAGAAAGACAGAGGGTTGTCGATGCAGTGGCAGATGAATCCAATGTGACAAATCTAATATTAGGTTCAAATTGATACTATTGCCTGAAAAAATATTCTTAACAAAAAATAAATGACAACCCTGTACAATAACCAATTTCATTAAACTCTCTCCCTCCTTGTCCACAGGCATTCCTACAAGTATTTTGATAGGAATTGGTCACTTTGAGTCAGAAAGAATCATATTCCAGTAGCAACTCACACAAATAGCTGGTGAGATATGACAGCAAAATTATTTTAAAAAAGGGAAGTGGGGAAGGTAGATAGAAATCAACAATGTAAGTTGACATAGAGATTGGTTTCACATGTTCCAAGCTGAAGAACTCTAGGTGTGTTGTCTGTTTAAGTTCAAATATCCATTGCAATGGCTACATAGAAATTGCAGGTAATACTCATGATTAAAATATTAATTATGGAAATTTTCAAACGATAATAACAGTGAGAAATCCTGAGCTATTTCTCAGGGAATACTACAAAGTTCTTTCAGGTTTGCTAATAAATACCCAAACGGCCGTACCACATTCTGCTGGCTGTAATCTTCAACCCAAAGTCATTTAAGCTTTGTGAGTCAGCAGACCTAGTCATCTGAACTAAGTACCCAGAGACACCTCACTCTACAAGACAAAGTATTTGTACAAAAGTATTCAGTTTTACTTGCTCAAAGGTCATACTTGCAAACTTATCAGCCACTCCCCAAGAGACAAATGAGGCTTTCTGCTCCTGTGAAGATTTATATCCTTAAGAACACAGCAGGCAATTCTGCTCTGTCCTATAGCTTTGCTGTGAGTTGGACTTGATTTGATGGTTGGAATACGGTTCCTGATTGGAGTCTTTCAAAGGCTAACCAACTACTCTGGTAGTCTGAATTCTTGATTAAATTATTTTTAATGCTAATGAAGAGCTTCCATGATGTTATTTAGAGATAACCTGCATATATATATAATATATATTATATATAATATACACACATATGTACTCTGTCCAACAAAGCATTGTTAAGTAATATTAGACATAATAATTAAATTATATTTTGTATTCCCTTGTTTACCATTATTCACTACTCATATAGACTATAATTTTAACATAGAAGAAACAATTTTGAAGCTGAATGGCTTAAAACTGTGTTTTCACTTTACCAAATACTTCATCAGTCAGTCTCACTTTTCCTAACTTGTAATGCTCATTGTATTGTATTTCATTATATTGAGTAGCCTCTGTATGCTATTTTCTTGATTATCTGACTCAATAGTAAGTGTATAGCTAAGTTTTGAAGACATGTTGTGTGAGTCTTACAAAAGAAGCACTGTCGGTTAAGTTCCAGAGAAGAAAAGAAAATACGGCATGGGTATTACACAGAAAATAATATTGAATTCAGCCAAACTACATTTGAAAGTAGGTAGCAAGTTTGAGAAATAAAGGAGAGAGAGTATTTGTGCAACATAAGTGATTTCGGTAGCCAGTCGTGAGTGAGTCAATTCATGAGACACAGTCACACTATCTTGCTCTACCCATCCAGCTAAGGAATAGCGACTTATGTACCTGCTTCTCAAGGCAACTCAGATTCTGAGATGAGCAAGGGGAAGTACTTGGTCCCAGGGAAAAGTTAGTTTCTTGATACAGCTTTGCCAGAGTCTCCTTCAAAACGTAGCTCATCTTCTCTGTGTTTCCAACATAGTGTAGCTTTCAAGAGAAGGAACATTCCCATGTGAATCCTAGCACTTAGTTGATGTTCTGGGTAATTTATGGCAAACCCTCTCCTACTGCCAAGCTGGCTAGATAGAAGCAGTAAAGGAAAGTCTAGTGACACCCTGGGGACCCAGTTTCTACCAATAAGAGGGTTGATGGAAAGTTTTGTCTTCCAAGCAGACATTTTACTGCAGATTGGCAGAGGCTTACAAGACCCCAGGGGGTCCCTAAGCCCGAATGGCCTAAGAGGTCCACCCATGAACACCACATGGATCCATGCAATCTGGGTGATCTAGGCAGCCTGTCTCAAGTGACCCAATTCAAAAGAGAGGGCAGAAGTTCAATTGAAATGATATATATTGGCCTGCTACCCACAAGGCTAGGATTTCCAATGAACCGGGTTCTCTAAGGGAGAAAAGGGGAGGATTTCTGCTCCAATTAGCAAATAAAGTCTCAGAAACATTAGAGCTGTTCCCCTCTGCTTTATAGGGTTACGCTGAGTCAGAATTGACTCCATAGCTATGAGGTTAATTTTGGGGTGAGTCTTTCTTTGAAAGGCATTGTCCATCAAAATGTGCTTCCTTGAGGAGGAGGGGAGGGGATATTTTATAGGCAAGGCTTGCGGACAAGGGTCTTCTGGAGAAATGTACCTTTTGAAGACAGGCTGCCTGGTTCTCAGGTTGTTTTCTTTGCTTAGAGAGGTGCATTCACATCCCAGCTGCAGGCATGGCTAGTAAGTTCTGTCTTTAGGTGGAGATGAGTTAATTTTCACTTCTGAAAGGAAAAGTAAAGATTTGTTAAATTATCATGAATGTTCATATAACTGCAAGTTTGAAACAAAAGAGAGAAAACGACAAGGAGCTCCATTTGTGAAGCTGGTACCTAGTATGGTATCAGAAATTCACATTCAAATAATTAGGGTTTTTTTGTAAAAGATGAAATACATTCTTATCCTGAAGGAATAAACAAAACCAAGAAAACATAATAAACATGTTTGTTGCTGTTTTAACTGTTGCATTAGCTCCCAAAACAGTCAATACTGACATTTTGATGTGTGAAAAGAAGATTAATTTTGCATAAAGATATAGAGTACTAAAAGCATTAAATGCTTTTTTGAGGAATGGTGAAAAAAAATCTATTTTTGGTGCCTGTGTTTAGGCTACAAATGAAGCCTAATCTCAAATATAATTTAGGAGAACATTTATGAAGACTGAAGAGGGACAAACACAACCTAAAGACACAGACATATCATCTGAATGAGGGTGGATGTTAGCATGATATCAAAATGGCATCAGATGATTCACAGTCAGAGGATTCAGCTCATTAAATAGGCAATGAACTAAGAGAACTGTCACAAATCCACAATTTGAGACAGAACAAAACATTATAGTTACAGGTGTGATGATAGAAACAAGAATAGACTGATAATTGGGACACGTTCATTATGTTAGATGGAAGGGCTTACTAGATTGGTTCATGACCTTCTGAGCAAGGCAGTTGGGGTGATACTTATTTATATAGCTTGCAACCCCGGCACTGTCCCTAGGATGGTAATTCCATTAACTTGCCCTTGAGAGATCCGGTCCCTCTCTGGACTAAATGGAGAGATGTGACGGTAATCTATTTTCCAAAATCATTCTGCCTGAGGGCAAGATTATCAACATTCTTGGTTAATAATCAGAAGCAGTTAAATGGAAGCTAAATAACGATGGAGTTACATGGGATTTCAAACTGTCACCATCATGCCTAGCATTCTGCAACCAGCGATGCTCAGAATTTAACTCTGCCGTTATTCTTGTATTGGAGCCTAAATTCTAGGTACTTGATTGGAAGAAGGCTATGTTTTACAGTAGGAGCATTAACTCTATTTTAAATCCAGGCATATATTCACTCTCTATTGAGACCATTCTGCCCATTAACTGGCAATGTAAAAAAAAAATGTTTTCAGGCAGAGGGTGTTGGAAAGTAGATTCCAATGACCTCCTAGCCAGCCCTCACTTAATGCCCTCAGGTTGATTCTGATTCATGGCGACCCCGAAGGTCACGGTAGAGCCATTGTGGGTTTCTAAGACTAACTCTACTGGAGCATGGACCTTCCTCTCTGTCCCACGGGTGAACTGGTGGCTCTCAACTGCAGAATTTGCTCTTATCAAGTCAAATGAACAACCACTGCTCCACTAGAGCTCCATCGAGGTGTCCCAGAGAGGCGCACCTTGCTCTCAGGGATCTCAGGTGGTGGGCCCTTAAGTCAGGTTGTGTGACCTTAGCCCAGTGGTTAAGATTCTTCACCCATCAAAAGGGTCCGAGGGCGCCAGAGAGCCAATCTTGCAAACTTTTATAATCTGTGAGCACGGTCCCCTTTACCTACTTCCATTGCCTTCCCTAGGACAGTGCAACCTAATTTGAAGTAGTCTAATTTAAGGCATGCTTTCCCTGTCTCCCACCTAAATTTCTGGAATTGTCCTAACTTTCTATAGTTCAAAGGCAAATAGGCTGAATGTATATGTGCATCTAAGTCTAAGAGTCCTCTGTTTTCTGCCTCATCTAATTGTTAGTAAACAAGAAGCTAATTTCTGCTGCCTGATTTGTCAACGGAGACATCCTAAGTTGTCCCTAAGACCTGCAAAATATTATTTTGTCTCCTTGCTAATAGTCAACAAGTAGGTCCTATGATTAGCCTGAAACCTGAGTTAAGGAAAACATCTGTTGACTTCCCAGGAGCTGAATTCTAAGGTAAAAAGCACACAGTCTCTATATATTATGATTTCCAATGGGCTGCCATTACAGGAGATTAACAGGGAAATTGCTGCCACACTCCCTGTTGGTTGGTTGGTTGGTTAGTGGTTGGTAGCTTCCATCTAGTCAGTTCTAACCTATAATGACCTTCTACACAGCAGGACTGTGTCATCCTCGCAATTATTCCTGTGCCTGTCACCATTGTTGCAGTCGAGGTGTCAGTCTGTCGCCTTGAAAATGTTCCTCTCCTTCTCTGTCCCTCTGCCCTATATAACATGATGCCCTTCTCCAGGGACCAGCTCTCCTGAAATGAGTCCAATGTATGTAGACAATTGTGCAAGTCTTGCCTCAAAGGAAAAGTCTGGCTATATTTCTGCCAAGGCAGGTTGGGTTTTCCTTTTATCAGCCATCTTGGTAGCATCTTATCCAGAAGCTCTTTTTTTTTTTTTTTTAACTTTTTGTCTAGGTTGTAGTTAGTGAATTTGACTCTGACACTTCAGAGCATGAATGCTTATTAAGCATAATGAAAGTGATGAAATAATCATTTTGTCAACCCAAGAAATCAGAAGCCACCAGCCCCCATGAGGAAGAGATGTAGGGTTTCCATTTCCTTAAAGATTTCCAGGCTGGGAACCCAGAGGGACAGCCCTACACTGTCCAAAAGGATCACTACAAGTTGGATTCAACTAAATGCCAGTGGTTTTGTTTTATTTTTGTACCATGGCTCCAGCATGATTTGGTGATACATTTCCTTTGTTTTCTACTTCCTACAAATTGCCAGGCCTACCATTTGTGTATCAGGAGGGCTTTGTGCTGAAATAGATCTACATGATGTCTTTGTCTTCATTTTTTTTAACACTTATTATAGGGATCTCTGTGAAACATACTTGAATTTTGAGTCTTCCCCCACCCCATCAAATAATAAATACCTAGTATTTCTGTGCAGAAAAGAGACAAATGATGAAAAAATATTTGAGGGCGATGTGTTGAGATATTAAAAGGGCGGTTTTTGAAAGAAAGTATTAGAAGAAGATAATTTTCTTTTTGTTAAATACTTTTATTGGGGCTCTTACATCTCTTATCACAATCCCTACATTCATCCAGTATGTCCAGCACATTTGCACATATGCTGCCATCATCATGTTCACAGGATACTCTTCCCACTTGAGTCCCTGATATCAGCTCCCCACTTCTTTCCCCTCCCTCTCCCTCTCTCACCCTCCCTCATGAACACTTGATAAGCTATAGATTACTATTTTCATATTTTATAGCATCCTCCATAGCCTCACCCACTTTTTCATTATTCAACCCCCTGGGAGGGGGTTCTAGTTGATCCTTATAATCAATTCCCTCCTTTTCCCCCCAACCCTCCCCTAAACCTCCTTGTATCACTACTCTCCTTGTTGGCCCTGAGGGGTTTATCTGTCCTGGATTCCCTGTGTTGAGGGCTCTTATCTGTATCAATGTGATTTCTCAGGTCTAATCTGATCTTTAAGTTAGAATAGAGGTCATGAGGGAGTGAATAAAGTTCCATAGAACTAGAGGAAAGTTGTGTGTTTCATCACTGGTATACTGCACCCTGCCTGACTGGCTCATCTCTTCCCTGCGACCCCTCTCTATGGGGATGTTCAATTGTCTACAGCTAGGCATTGGGTCTCCACTCCTTCCCCTAACACCCCATTCACATTAGATATGATTTTCAAAGGCATGAAAAAATAAAATGACCAAATGTTTCACCAAGATATATTATCAAATTTTGTTTGTTAAGAACCAGCCTGGGTGACCGTGAGGTATCAAAAGGATCAGGTATCAGGCATCAGAGGACAACAAAAAAATCATATAACTGTAAATGAGGATGGGTAAAGAGTGCAGACCCAAAGCCCATCTGTAGGCAGCTGGACACCCCCAGTCCGGGTCCAGGATAGCAACAATGAAACATACAACTTTTTTCTAGTTCTCAAATGCTTGTCCCCCCCCCCAACTATCATGATCCCAATTCTACCTTACAAATCTGGCTAGACCAGAGGATGTACATTGGTACAGATAGGAACTGGAAACAGGGAATCCAGGACAGATGATCCCTTCAGGACCAGTGGTGACAGTGGCGATACCTGGAGGGTGGAGAGAAGGTGGACTAGAAAGGAGGAATCAATTGCAAGGATCTACATATAACTTCCTTCCTAGGGGATGGACAACAGAAAACTGGGTGAAGGGAGATCTTGGGCAGTGTAAGATATGACAAAATAATCATTTATAAATTATCCAGGGTACATGAGGGAGGGGGGAGAAAGAAGGGAGGGGGAAAATGAGGAGCTGACACTAAGGGCTCAAGTAGAAAGCAAATGTTTTGACAATGATGATAGCAACAAATGTACAAATGTGTTTGACACAATGGATGGAGAGTGATAAGAATTGTACAAGCCTGCAATAAAATGATATTTTTTAAAAAGAAGTTATTTAAGAATTATTTTTTATTTACTTTATGCTTTCAATTTTATATCTTATTCAAATATTCTTTATTATGGAGGATAGCGGTTTAGAGACTACTAAAAATCAAATCACCATGGAGACATATCTGCATGTTACTGATTGAAAATATATGCATTCACACCCAGACATGTGTGTATATGTAAATAATGTTTATGCTAGCCCAGGTTGACTAGAGGAACAAATCCAGTGTCACTCAAATATGTGTAAGAAGAACTTTACATCAAGATATAATCATATATCAAGAAACCATCCCAACCCAGTCCAAATCAAGTAAAAAAGCCTGATACTAGGCCTTAAGTCCCTCTTCAAACCGACGCAGGCACATGCAGCGATGCTGAATGCAGGAAGATCACGAGCTGGCGGGTGCATAGAATTGTGGATAAAATGTCCATGCACAAGTGGCAGGGCTATGTGGCTCTCAGAGTCACCAAGCAGGAAGGAGAAGGCAGAAAGAGAGGGAGGTCCATTAGGCCTCCTTATGGGAAGACAGCACTCATGAGGAGGCACCCTAGAATATGACCTAGTTGACAGCTTGGATACCACTCCGACACTTTTTAAAAAATCATTTTATTAGGGGCTCATACAACTCTTATCACAATCCATACATACATCAATTGTGTAAAGGACATTTGTACATTCATTGCCCTCATCATTCTCAAAACATTTGCTCTCCACTTAAGTCCCTGGCATCAGCTCCTCATTTCCTCCCCCTCCCTTCGCCTCCCTCCTTCATGAACCCTTGATAATTTATAAATTATCCGACATCTCCCTTCACCCACTTTTTCGTTGTGAGTCACCCAGGGAGGAGGTCACATGTAGATCCTTGGAATCTGCTCCCCCTTTCCAATCCACCTTCCCTGTAAGTTCCCAGTATCACCACTCACACCACTGGTCCTGAAGGGAACAGCTGCCCTGTGTTTCCAGCTCCTATCTGTACCTGTGTACATCCTCTGGTCTAGCCAGACTTGCAAGGTAGAATTGGGATCATGATCGTCAGGACGGAGGAAACATTAAGGAACTGGAGGAGAGTTGTATTTTTCATCGTTGCTACATCACACCCTGACTGGCTCATTTCCTCCCTGAGACCCTTCTGTAACAGGATGCCCAGTGGCCTACAAATGGGCTTTGGGTCTTCACTCCGCACCCGCCCCCCACTTCCATTCACTATGATAGTTTTTTTTTTGTTCTGATCATGCCTGATGCCTGATCCCTTCAACACCTTGTGATTACACAGGCTGGCGTGCTTCTACCATGTGGGCTTTGTTGCTTCTGAGTTAGATGACCCGCTTATTTACCTTCAAGCATTTAAATCCCAGACGCTTTATCTTTTGATAGCCAGGCACCATCAGCTTTCTTCACCACATTTGCTTATGCACTCAATTGTCTTCAGTGATTGGATCATAGAGGTGAGCACATAATGATATGGTTTTTTGTTCTTTGATGCCTGATAACTGATCTCTTTGGGACCACATGATCACACAGGCTGGTGTGCTTCTTCCATGTGGTCTTTGTTATTGCTTCTGAGCTAGATGGCCGCTTGTTTACCTTCAAGCCTTTAAGATCCAGTCACGGTATATTTTCATAGATGGGCACCATCAACTTTCTTCACCACATTTGCTTATTCACCCAATTTGTCTTCAGTGGTTGTGTCAGGAAGGTGAGCACCATAGAATGTCAATTTAATAGAAAAAAGTATTCTTCCATTGAAGGAGTACTTAAGTGGAGGCCCAATGTCCTTCTGCCACAGTAATACTAAACCTATATATATATATTTCCCCATCCTCATATATAAATATATTTGCATATGTACATACCTTTATCTAGACCTCTATAAAAACCCTTTGCCACCCAGCTCTTTCCTCCATTTCCTTTGATCTTCCTCTTGTCCCACTATCATGCTCAGTCCCCACCTGCATTTCAGCAATTTATCTTGGTTACATTACCCTTGATCATGCCCTACCAGACCTCCCATACCCTCCTCACCCCCAATTTGAATCACTTGTTGTTCCCTTGTCCCTGGATTTGTTAACACCACTGCCTTTCCCCCTACCTCCCCGTCTCCCATGTCCCCCCCAGAACTGTCGGTCCCATTTTTTTCTCCTCCAGATTGTTCATCCAGCCTATCTTATTTAGACAGACCTGCGTAGATAATAACATGCACAAAAACAAGACAGAAAAAAACCAAGCAACAACATACAACAAAACAACAGCAACAACAACAACAGGCCAATGACAACAAAACAAAACACAAGAAAGAAAAGCTTGTAGTTAGTTCAAGGATTGTTTGTTGGCCTTTAGGAGTATTTTTCAGTCCAGTCTGCTGGGGCAACACACCCTGGTCCCAAAGTCCACCTTCAGCATTTCCTGGGGACCTCATGCCTCCATTCCCTTTGTGTTCTGTTGTATCCCCTTAGTGTTTTGCCTCACTGTGGCGGGATAAGATCGGGTGCAATTCCTACTCTGTGTCTCCAGTGTTGTCTTCTGTAGGGCTATGGGATAGTGAGGGCCGTCATGTCTCATAGTGGGGCCAGCCATGTGATCCTCTGTGTGGACTAGCTGCTCTAATTGGGAACATCATCCTCGCGACCTGGTAGACCAGGATGTTCTCCACTCTCTCCTCCTCCCCCTTCATCTGCTCCCATATGCTCTGATCAGATATGTCCCTTTCTCAGAGCTGCAGATTCAATGCTGATCTTTTAAATAAATTCTTAGAAAGGGGAGGGGCAGGTGTCCATGTAATAGCTGGGATTGGACCCCCCGAGCACCACCACCACCTATCCACTCGTTCCCTACTCCATGCCAGCATGTTGCAGTCACATCTTGGAGCGCTGGGCTGACGTCTAGTCCCTCCTTCCCTGTGGTCAAGTCCGACACTTTTGTATATCTTCAAGTTGATGTGAAAGATGTAATTACCACAATGCTACCGAGAGGCTAATTTGATATTAATGGCTTATTTATATACAAAGCAAGAGCAATTTAAATAAATTCATTACTTATTCTAGGGACCAAGGAAGTATAGCTAGGGGTAGCAGGTATTTTGTCTCCAAATATATAACTTTCATCATCTGGCAATATCATTTTTTTAAATGTGTAAATAATCTTTGTAAACTTTAGGTATTTGTGTTTCAGGTGAGAGTAGCTAGCATACCTCTGTTTCTGAAAAGACATATACATGATCCATTCTCTCCGAGCCCTACCTGTATTCCTTGACATGCCCACAGTTATTCATTCAGACATTGCGAGTCATGCTGGTTGCTGCAGAGAATCGATGCACTATCTAAAGTAAACATATTTGAGTGGAGGATTTGGCAAAATGATAGTAGTTGAGTCTAGGACACTTGTGGATATATTAAACCTAACTCTTGGTGAGGAGGCTTGGGGTTAAAATGAAGGAATGAATGAATGTAAAATTAACCAGAAGTGTAAGTTCAAGGAGGAAAGAAAGTGAGAACAGAAAGTTAATCTTGGAGAGTATGGATATGGTCATGCAAGAATTTGTGTGCCAGAAATGTACATAAAATAATAGATTTCTTTATTTCCTTACATGGATTTGAGTTAAATTCTTGTCACATGAAGGTATAGTGCTTTGTTGCATAGAGTTACTAAAATGACTAAATTATGATTTCCAGAGAATGTGTAATTAACTTCACCTTTTACTAACTACTAAGCCAATTCATGTGTTTTTTATAATCTTCCGTTTTTGTCCTTTTTCTAATGTGATAGCTGATCTCCTTCATTATTATATATTTTACCTATATTAAGATGATAAATATTTCATTCTGCTTCACTGAAAATTCTAAATATGTATAAAGTTTTATCTTTCCTCTTTTTAGTGTGTCTGTGTATACTCTGAACATCAGTCTTTTCCTGCTGCATAAAACTCTATATAGTCAGTTTTCCTTTTCAACATTAAATCACTGTTATAAATTATAAGCTCTGCAATAGTGACCTGTGGAGAAACTACCATTAAAAGAAAGCAAAACTATGCTTTCAGTATATCTTAATAATAGAGCAGATACATTACCATAGAAAAAATCAATTAAAAACCATGTTCTTTCATTACATTGTAGTCTTTATGCAGATGTTAAAATTCAAAATGCATTTGTGCTAGGTGTGAAGAAATTCAGCTTCATCAAATTAATTGAAGTATTTCCAATTTTATCAAGAAGATTGTTTTTGTTAGCTTTATTACGTTTTGTTTCAATATCTTATGTGTTTCAAAATAATAAGCTGAAAACCCAGAGATATGATCTCAGTGTCTATTTTTGGAAGAAGAAAAAAACATTTCTATTTGCTTCTTCAAAGAATGAAAAAAATGTGTGTGTGTGTGTGTTGTGGTTCTATGTCTTATTTTCCTGTCACTGCTGACACACAAAGGCCAGCGGCCTGACATTACACAACATGCATGTATTTCCCCACAGTTATGGAGCTTGGAAGTTGAAATCAGGGTCTCTGCCATGTGTATTCCTTCCTTTTACATAGCAATTTGGTTCCTTAAAATATAGAGAACCTTCACGTGGTGCTTACATTCCCAAATGTATGTGAATTTTTTGTCTAAAATCTACTCATTTTTATAACTCAGAATGATTTGATTCAGATGTTTTAAATGCCCTGCTCACTGACCTGTGGGCATTCCTGCACTCTCCTCCAGGAAAGCCTCTGAAGACACCCATGGGGCTGCTCACTCATTTGTTTTACTTTTTTCCCCTCTGCATCTTCCAACCCCCTCACCTTGCCCCTAATGCACCTGTGCCTCCAGCTCATCCCAAGCGCTCTGGTTGGAATCGTTAGTTCTGCACTGGGCTATTAACCACAAAGTCAGCAGTTCAAACCTGGCAGCTACTCCTCAGGAAAGACAGGGGTGTCTATTCCAGTAACTGTTTATAGTCTCAGAAACTCTAGGGACAGTGAAGCCAGTTCGACATTATGACCATGGATTTTCACATTTTCACTTCAGTATGATCTATTTAACATAACAAAGAACATTCTTCTTCCAAACAGGATCACAATAAACGTTATAAAGGACTGAATTCCAAAACCTATTTTTGGGATGAACAGTTTTCTCCATAACGCTTGGCTTGACATTTATGCTTTATGATTCTTTTTACAATTTCTAGAAGTTATTAAGGAGTGATGCTGCTGAATGGCCCTTTGGTTTGAAGGACTGCGCTTGTCATTACTGTGATCCAGAAGCACTATCAGAAGAGTCAGGTTTTCTTCAAAGGCCTGAATGCCCTGATGCTTGTTAATGAGCTTCTTGATAGCAGGGTCGTTGATCGTGACCTCTAATGCCGTTTCAGTAATCTAACGCTCCATATGAGGGGTGACTAATGCGGCTTCACAGCATGTTGTCATTGAGCATGTGTTACTGGAGGAAGCAGTGCAATTACTTAGCAGCTATGAGGGCCTAAAATAGGATCTGCTAGAGGTGAGTATGGTCATGCTGTGGGCAATAGCAAAACATGGGTCCTTCCATTAGGACAAGACTGACCATAAAGACTGCGCCATACCTTGTCTGCCTAATGACACAACAAACTAATTATAACTCAAGGAGAAGCCTGATAGATTATTTAATTATTCATATTGTTGTGGAAAAATCATGCCCCTGTTGGAGTAGATGTAGCTCATTTTGATCCCAGAGGACCCAAGTGTGAGAGTGATGGAGATTCAAATGTACCAGATGAACAAAGAGTATACCATCATCATCATATTCTTATTATTAAGAAAATGGATTCATTCACAGTCAGAATCTCACCTCCTACAAATGAGTGTACTACATGATCATTGCCAAGGACTTTCATGAAGTCCACATTATATTGCTCAAAACCTATAACCTACTGCAGGAAGGTGAAAAGTGACTCCAAATTGTGGTGGAGGTAGAGATTGCCTGTGTGCTCACACTATGCCACACGTTCTTGTTGTTAGTTGCCCTTGAGTTGGCGCTGACTCATAACTACCGTACGTACAACCAACCAGAACACCGCTCACAGGCCATCCTCATGACTGTTCCTATGTGGGACTCCATTGGGGCCGCCACGGTGCCAATTGATCTCATTGAGGGCCTTTCCCTTTTCTGCTGCCCTTCCACTTTACCAAGTCTGATGTCCTTCTCCTGAGACTGGTCTCTCCTGACAATATGCCCAGTGCATGTTAGGTAAAGTCTCGACACACGTGCTTCTAAGGAGCACTCTGGCCTCCTTCCTCCAAGACAGATTGGTCAGTCCTTTCAGCAGTCCGTGGCACTTTCAATATTCTTCTCCAGCACCACAACTCAAGCACAATGGTCTAAGTGTCATGTCCTACATATCACTCTGATTCTAAAAAGACACTGGTCATCTCTATGAGACACTGAAGAAGGAATTGGTGAGTCTAAAATGACCTGATTACTGTTGGGGTTTTATGCTGCTAATAAAAAAATAATTTCTGGTGATATTGTTAGGTAAGGGTTGGATAAATAACCAAAGTACAGGTGATTCACTGACCTCTCCAAGCTATAAATCTGAAGCTTTCTGCTATCATAACATTTAGAGATTTAGAGCTGAAGAAACCCTGTATAGAGTTGCTATAAATCAGAAATGACTCAACGACAGTCGGTTTTTTTGAATTATCAGTGGTTAACATGGACAAAGGTTTGCAGAGACTCTGATAAGGCCCAGTATTAAAGGGTGGCACAAGCAGTTAAGCACTTGACAACTAGTGGGAAGATTGGCAGTTTGAATCTTCCCAGAGCCTCTGCAAAAGTAGGGCAGTTGATCTGCTTCTAAAAGATCCCAGCCTTGAGAGCACAATGAAACACTTCTACTCTTTATACAGGAAATAGCCAGTGATTGCAATGACTTGATATCAACAATCAACCTACAACCACACTTTAGAAAACAGGCTCTATCTGCCCACCACGACACCTGTACTGAGCACCACATTTTGTTTTCCCAGGACAAGAATGAGCAAGGTTTTTCTCCATCCTTTCATTAGGAAATTGAGATGGCATATAAATGAATAGCCAGAGGCAACTTTTTCTGTGTCCCTTGGCTAAAATATAGACATTTATATCTTTACATGTAATGGTAAAGCTCATTTAACGGTGCTTATTTTTGTTATGAATAGAATAAAATAAAAACGACTCCAGAAATCTCATATGAGCATTTAAAAAATAGTAAATATATATTTCAAATGTTAATAGAATTTAGTCATCCTTGATTATGAATGATCATTTAAGGGATATAAATGATTATTTTCTATAAAATAAGGACTACTTATAAACACCTTTGGGTATTAATATATTTTAAATATGTTCATTACATTTTTAACGTTCAAAAAGCTTTCTTATCATTGTTTTGTTAGACTCTAAGCACATACACACACAAACACACACACAATCAAGGTAATGTGTGCCAAATTCTGAAAGGATATCTCAATTTTCATATAAAGCCACACTGTCAGAAGGGCCACAAGGAAGAGAAAAACCAGTCAGGGTGCAGTATAGCACTGATGAAACACACAACCTTCCTCTGGTTCTTTAATGCTTCCTCCTACCCCCACTACCATGACCCCAGTTCTATCTTACAAATCTGGCTAGACCAGAACATGTACACTGGTACAGATTGGAGCTCGCAATACAGGGAATCCGGACAGATAAATCCCTCAGGACCAATAAGGGGACTAGAGATACTAGGAGGGAACAGTAGATGCAGATCAGAAGCAGAAGCAGAGTAAGGGGGAACCGATCCCAATAATAGACATATGGTCCCCTTCCCAGAGAGACGACAACAGACAAGTGGGTGAAGGGAGACAGCAGTCGGTGTAAGACATAAAAAAGCTATAAGAATAATTGATAAATTATCAGGGGTTCATGGAGATGGAGTGGGGGAGGAAAAAATGAAGAGCTGATTACCATGAGCACAAGTAGAAGGAATTATTTTTGAAGAAGATGATGACAACAGATCTACAGATGTGTTTGATACAATGGATATATGTGTGGGTTGTGATAAGAGCTGTAAGAACCCTGTTAAAAATAATTTTTTTAAAGTCATTATTTAAATATGACTTGAAGAGTCAACTAAATAAAATAGCCAGCCAAATGGAATTGTGGTAACACCAAGCTCTTTCCTTCTCTCATGTTTTCTTCCCTCTCCTCGGCATTCCAGACACTTTAGCTCTCCTCTGCCATCCATGTGAAACAGTCATAACTCAATAGCAGAAGTCGTTTGAAGATGTCGATCACTATTAGCCCTTTTTAACTTCTACTAAGGGTGCTCATATTTATGTGATATAGTCTATGGTGTATAAAAAGTTCATGGTTAGACCTTGACTTCTAAACTAAACATTGATGGTGGAAGAATTTTCTAATTATATGCTTCTACAAGCACCACAGCCAGACAACCCTTTAGAGTTGTCTAGTTTCAAATGATGGGGTTTACATGAGTCAAAATTGACTGGAAAGAAATATGCATAAATCATTCAACACGCTGTTTGTACAAAAAGAAAAAAAGATTTTTCAAAAGAAACACAAATTCTTACCAGTTCCTTTCACTTTTCCTTTATCCCATGAGGAGTTAAACAGGGTTCTCTAGAGAGACAAAACTAGATTGCTAGTAATTTTATATATATATATATATATATATATATATATATATATATATATATATATATATATATAAAGATAGATAGATAGATAGATAACACAAGAAATGAACTGTTAAATTATAAAGCAGTAAAATGGCTGAGTGTGACTCACTACTGTGAGAGAGTTGTGAGACACTGGCAGTTCTTCAAGTCTTGAGGGCCGCCAGTTAGTCCTCTGTAGAGAGAGCTAGGCTATCTGAGCACAGGCAGCAAACAGCAAGGCAGGTCACCAACTGTCCTCCAGGTCACCAACAGTCAGTCCCCAGCTCCAGAGATGTAGATTCCAATAATGTGGGCTTACCAGGACACAGTCCACCAGCTAGGCGTCCCACAGGTAGTGTAGCCTGTAAATTGAAGCACAGAACAAGGAAGACAGCCACACACTGGTCTGATAATCAAAGAGCGAGAGACAAGAAAGGTGAGGCTCACTGAGCCATTTATATTTCCACCCTTCAATTAATCCCACATGTGTCTATCGGCCAGGTCGGCACAATAAACTATCTCACATGAAGTCCTCAAAATTCTTACTTTTTACCAGTTTTCATTTTGCTTTATCCTCTAGACCAGTGGTTCTCAAATTTTCAAATGCCGCGACCCTTTAATACATTTCCTCATGTTGTGGTAGCCCCCCCAACCCTAAAATTATCTTTGTTGTTACTTCATAACTGTCATTATGCTACTGTTATGGTCTTTTGACCCCTAAAGGAGTTGCGACCCACAGAAAGAACGATTGCTCTAGACACACTGGCCTCTTTACTCTTCTGAAACCTCTCAAGTTGCTATGTGAGATCCTGACTCATTCTCAAATATTCTTTCCTCAGATATTCTAGAACTCCCTCATGTGAAGTCTCTGCTCCAACCTCAGCTGAGCATTGAACTCTCCCTGATTTCCTTGTTAAAATCACTAACTTTTATACAAGGCATCTTCTGTATTGCTTCCTTAAACAGCACACTATTAATTTCATGGTTTTGGTACTTCCTTGTACTTCCCTTTTGATTTTCCATGGGAAAAGGTGTTAATTCCATTTACCCATTTGACGCTCTTTGTGGTCAATTTTCATTGTATTTTTAATGAGGGATTTCTTCTATCATCTTACTGTTTAGTTCACACACAAATATTTTATGCATTTTGTCAACATTATTTCTTCTTTGTGATTGAGGATGGCTTCATTTTATTTCTGGATTAAGCAGGCAGCGTCCAAGGGACCACAGCATGTTGAACCTGAGAGAGACTTGGGTGCTAGCTGAGGAGAGGCACTGATCTGGACAAAAAACTGTATCCTTACTGTTTTTCTGATCCTGGCTTGTGGTGACCTGTTAACTTCCCTATTAATCTTCTTTAAGTACCACCATTGCCTTTTAGTTCTGTGCAGCTTTGCAACAGATTATTGGACCCAGCAGCAAAACGGAATGGGCTTCCTAGGAGAAGCTGTAGATGTCGGCCTAGGGTAAAAGACCTGCATTGACACACCCGCCCATGACCTTTATCTTACTCTGACAACAATGGCATGGTACTTTGCTAAGTTCCACATCCATTACAATGGCCGCATAGCACTCACAGAGAATGCTCCTGACTATGGGGCTTTATTACTGAAGCTTACAACTAGACACCAGGATCAGGGACATTAGTGATATAGTTCTTTTGTTTATAGTGCCTCATCACACCTTGCTTTTAGGTACGGCTCTTTCTCTGCTCCTTAGTCTGAATGGTCATGAAGATCCTAGAGGTGTCAAGGGCAAGTGGTCTTCAGGTCTGGGATAGTCAGGAGCATTACTACTTAGAAAGCAGCCAGAGATCATTCCATCCCTTTATTGTGTGGTGTTTATTATCAGAGCCTTCACAGATGTCCACAAATGTTACTTTTATCTTTCAATAATGCTAAGTGTGTACTTTGCATACTTGAACGATACATCTTCACAATCAGTTTTATTAATGCTGTTCATCAGTAGAGACATGTATGCTAACAAAAAGCATAATAGAAAAATAAAGACACGTTCAATCTAAAGACAAGTTTGGTTTGCTCTATGCAGAGCAGGCCTATCCATCTCAGGAGCCACAAGATTATAGGGATGCTTCCTCCTATGGTGGAGAAGAGAAAATTCAATCAGGTCACTCTGAAAGGGGCAAAAAAGGTATATCTGTGGTACAGAATGTATGGTAAACAGAAATGGAAATGGCGTATCTGACCTACTCTGGCTTCCTCATTGCCACAAGGCAGCGATCAGATAAGATACACAACTCATCCTTCTTTACCTATTCGGACACCAGCCACTCTCCCCACGCCACCTTACACCTACATTGGGTTTTATCATTTGTTTCAAGGACAACATAGCGCTTACAGACAATAGAGGTTTATTAGGGAAGGGAAGAGATCACCATAAGTCAGCATCAGCTAGCTGTAAGAATACAGTCATTGATTGGTCTCTTGTTTCAGCAGCCAAATCTCGCTCTGGTTCTCAGACTCATGGCCACATGATCCCTTGGCCTTTGCCTTCAGGAGGCCAGTCTGCTTGTTGCTTTGTCTCGCAGATCCTCAGTTTTAAGCCCGAAGAGGAGAAGGTACCCCATAGTCTCAGCACCGATCTCCTGATCCTCCCTGCTATTGTCACTGGTGCATCTGCACTTCAGAGCTCTTGGACTTGCTCCTCCCATGGACCTTCTCTCTATGACCTCAACAGCTCTTGAACACCAAGGAATGGCTTTTCTAGAGGTGTGGTTGTGTTCAGCAGACCATACCCAAAAGGGGAACAGGGGATACTACCTTAAATCACACCCTTTAGTAAAACCATAAAGATGCTCCAAAGAAAACACAAGGTGTAGCTTGGTTTACATTCCCTTCTAAGAGAGAGCCTAAAGATGCCTCCAAGGGACAGAGTGCGACTTGATGCACATCCTCTACTAATTCTCCACTCAACGCCATTTAGTCCAGTCAAACTCATAGTGATGCTACAGTCAGGTTTTAGTCTCACCCTTAAACCTGTGTAGAAGAGAATGCCCTACTAAAAGGGATTATAACAATAGGTACAGAGTCCAGAATTATAATTCATCACATAGGGAGTTATGACTGAAAGGGCCTTATCGATTGACTACATTTTGTAATGTACTTTTTTCCTTTTACAATGTATTTTATTTTTAGTATTGACCTGTTTAACTCCCACATTTATATATTTGTACATAATTGGTATAAGAGTAAGACCATTTCTCAATGAGCAGGTTTCTTTTTGAGATCAACAATGTTAATCTGTTTCCTAAAAGGAAGCTAGTCCATAAGGGAAAAAAATATTAACCTACACTTATATCATATTATCTAAATATTAATTTATTTCCTCAAGGAATTTTTAATTTCCTTATATGAAGACATGTGAACTATACTGATAAAATATAAATATAGTGTTCAAATAAATATCTTTTGTGGTTTCATGGAAGCTTAATTTATAAACTCAGTAATTGATGTAAAGCAAAAATATATTTTATATAATAAATAATATTGAATTTGTCTCCTCTTAATGTGTTTAAAAATCTTGTTTATCAGCATGTAGAGTAATACCAAGCAGTGTGTTCTGCACAATCATTAATAAAAAATAAAACTCATGATATATAAATTAGCTTTTCATTTTAGATAATCATACAAATTTCTGATATTTAAAAAATTACTATGTTAGCATTTTGTTATTACCTATGTCAGTATTATATTAAATGCATTTTAGATTGTGTCTGCATGTATGCCAATCTTATAAAACTAATGTTTTAAATATTATTGCTTACAGAATTTAGCATGTTTTTATGGAAATGTTATGGAGTTAAATTATAACTTGACTGAATTAAATTATAATGGTTGATTTTCTTGAATTCTCTCATTATAATAACTCCTGTTAATTATAATTGAAGTTACCATTGATGATTGCCTGGACATTTGCAAGAGCATATCATTGTTGATGTATCATGACTAAAAGTATTGTTGACTCTCCTAGATGGAGTGGCTGGATCCATAGATATGAATGTGCAATATGAATCTCTCAAAATTCATTAGAGATTTCTTATCAATTAATAGATTCCATTCTTATTCAGTAGCCACTTATTTTGTAACTCGTTGCATACTGAGTGAATGCAGCAAGAGTTAGATTTGACAGCTCCTCCTACCTATTGTTTATTAGAAAGAAATTTTACATTCTTAAGAGATCTGCTGAGATATGTGGTTTCAATTATAGAAGAGGGGGCCATAGGAGACAAATGTCAATTAATATGTTGAAGTCCTACAGTTCTAGTAACTTACCCTTGAGCATGGGTACCTTTCCACTCCCTCTTAAATATTATTTCTAGCCAACACTTTCTCATGAACTGGAATTGTTAAAAGTTTCATTTTGTGCCATGCCAGTTCCCTTCCACTGTGATGTTCACTCTTCCTTGCATCTAGCCTGCTTAGTACTTGCCTTTGCTTTGGACAACTTCTCTTCCAGTTTGTTCCTGGTATAAGCAGGTGCTGACTTTGCATATTGGGTAGTGCATCTCTGCTTCCGTTCACAGATTTCTTTTTCCTTAAAACTGTTTTGTGTTCCAGATGATTGTGAAGATCAATATCTTCTCTCAAACCTAATTTCAGAAATATTGGCAGGATAATGCATGGGGCATAGACAAATGGAGAGAAATATAACACTTTGGAAAATATAATTGTGCTTTTGTGTGTGTGTATATATGATTTGGAGAATAGACTTATTTTCACTTTACCTCTGAAACAGATTCTCACACACAAACATGCTCTATCCAGTTGCCTATCGGGTGAATATAGCATGAGACACAACTGAACAGCTAGAGTTTGCTTCGTAGAGAGTGTATCGGTCTATTATGCCTGCCACATAGTGTGAGGCTGACAGACTTTCTTTGGGACAGACTCATCTCGCCAGTAAAAAATGGATTTCCACCTGAGAATCCTTTCCTAAATAAGGCAAAGCATCACTGAGGTATGTGACAGAGTCAGTGCAGAGTGGGAGAAAGCAAAGGAGAGCCTCATTTATGTGGGAGCATGGACTTGGTCTTTAAACGCACACACAATATATTATCAACCTCAAAGTCTTGGGAAAAAATCAATACATCCTCAGAAAATGATAAAAAGAAGAAACGTGTTTTGTTTGTTATAATTCATCCCATTTCAAAGAGGTCACAATTCTTATAACAAAATATATCTCGGAATTAATTTTAATGTGAAAGTAATGACATTGTTACGCTTCACAGTACATTCAGATATCATGATACTTTTTTAAAATTCCTGGAGTACAGTCTTATTATACTTATTTAATTTAAAACTCAGATATTTAGTTCTTGGAACCTCTTCCAACGTTTCATGGAACCATTTTCGGTTACTTGAAAGTCAATGCTAATTTTTGAGATACGTATGTCACCAGGGACAAATAACCTAATTTAGATGAATTTTGATTCAGATATTCATTTAAAATTCAAGGTTGACCTAAATCAAATGTGAAAGCCTCAAACTTTGGTTAGCATTATTCATTAAATTTATGCTTTATATGTCTTTGTATTTGCTCTTTCTGGTTTGTTTTAGAAACCGACTTCTTATATTTGGAAAACGGTTTCCATGTTGATTGTACTGTTGGTGCAAAGAGTGCTCTACAGCAGTGGTTCTCAACTTTCCTAATGCCTCGGCCCCTAATACAGTGCCTCCTGTTGTGGTGACCCCCTCCCCCAACCATAAAATTATTTTTGATGCTACTTCATAACTGTCATTTTGCTACTGTGATGAATGGGATGACCCCTGTGAAAGGGTCATTCGAACCCTTAAAGGATTACGACCCACAGGTTGAGAACCACTGCTCTACTGGATTGCCACTCTGATGTGAAATGTCAAGGACCTAACATTACCTTGTGCAGTCATTGCCTTATGCTGTTTGGAATAGAATTATTTCTGATTATTTGGAAATAGAGATTTCCACTTACTCTAGTAAAGCAGGGTGGGTATTACAGTTAGTCCCTGTAATGGCTTGTAAAAAGTGCAGAAAAGGTGCATCCTTGTGAAGGGAACACGGCAACTGAAGCCACGTGAAGACGGATGTATATGAATCCACCAGTCCAGGGAATCCAGTGATTGCTAGCTGTTTCTAGAAGCTGCAAGAGACAAAGAAAGACATTTCCTTCCGAGCTGACATCAGACCTTCAAACTACTAGTCTGCAGAATTCTGAGAAAATATAAGTCTCTTGTTTAAAGTCATTGACTTAGATTTTTGTCTACTGGACTTATTAGTGAAAACAGGGGTTTATGGAGTGAAAGAATACCAGCGTCTGCAACCTGAAGCTCACATTAGTCTAAGCCAAGAAATTTGAAAGACAATTTCCAGGTGAAACAGCTGGAAGGAATGTTTATTTGTGTCCATCCCAAAGAAAATTGACCTCCCCTAAAATTTGGAAATTGTCAATATCACATGCAATTAAATTTTTACTAAAGATAATTTAAAAAACAGGTGCAGTTGCACATAGACAAAGAAACTGCTAGAAAATTAAGCCTGATTCAGAAAAGGAATTGCAACAAGAGATATCATTGCTGAAATCAAATGGATTTGGGTTGAACAGAGACGATGTCAGAGAGATCTTTATTTTGTTTTATTGACTGTGCAGAGACTGTGTGACTGATAACAAACTATGGCTAGCGTCGTGAAAAGTGAGACTTCCAGGACCTTGATTGTCTTCATGCAGAATTTGAACGCATTGCAAGAACCAGTCACTCCACCAGAGCAAATGGATACTGTGTGGGTTAACGTCAGAATATGTTGCAGCCTTTCACATCAATTTTTCAATATTTATGCTGAACAAGTGAGAATCTGAACTATGTGATGAAGAGAGTGAATCACAATTGAAAAAGAGCTCATTAATAACATGCAGGTGTCACCACTTTGCTAACTAAAAACTGTGAGGACTTGAAGCACTTACCAACGAAGACGAAACTCTTCAGAATAAGCTTACAGCTCAGTGTAAAGAAAAACACAATTCATAATGAGACTCATAGACAATATCATGAACAATATGCAGTTGACACAATGTTGCTTGTAGAAAATGAAGAGGATTTGAAGTACTTTCTGATGAAAATCCAAGATCTCAGCCTTATGTATCAATTACAGCTCAGTGTAAAGAAATATGAAGTTCTCAGAACTAGTCCAATAGGTCACATCTTGATAAATGAAGAAAAGTTTGAAACGTTAAGGATTTCATCTTGCTTGGATTCACAATCAAGGATCAGGAAACCAGCAGTCAAGAGATCAAATGATGCATTGCATTGGGTAAATCTTCTGCACAAGACCTCTTGAAAATGTTGAAAATCAAAAATATTGCTTTGAGGAATGAGGTGACCCTGACCTGAGCCATGATATTTCTATGCCTCTGGTGTATGAGAGTGTTGGATATTGAATAAAGGTTGAAGAATGGATGCATCTGAATTATGATGCTGATGAAGATTGTTGAAAGCATTATGGAGTGTCAAAAGAACAACAACAAAAATGACTGTCTTAGAAGAAGTACTTCCAGAAGGCTACTTAGAAGCAAGGACTGGGAAACTTCCTTCCAAGCACTTTGGGCATGTTATGAAAGACCAGCCTCTGGAGAAAAGTAGAGGAACATCTAAAGCAGAGGAAGGCTGTCAGTATGATGGATTGACACATTGTTTGCAACAATGGGATAAGACATAGGAATAATTGTGGGGATGAAGCGGAATCGACCTGAGGTAGCTGTGAATCAGAAGGTAGAGGAAACTTAAAACAACATCCCCGTGTATTCATTGATTCAAGGTACCCAGTACCAGCAGTAGAATCATAGACACTTAACTCTTGTTTTCTTGACTGTTTGGAAAAGGTAGACAATATTTTTGTTTGTGTGATTCTTTGCGGGGGAGGGGGGGTAGATATTTTGTTTTTACTTTAAGCATTTTTCTATAAATACAAACATCCATAATGCTAAAGAAAACTGTAAGCCTAACAAATTTTCAATAAAGGTGAATGTGAGTATACTGCTCGTATTCTTAATTCCCCTTTAAACAAAAAGTTCCACATGTGCTTGAGGACATGCAAATGTATATTTCTGGTCCAGTCCCATGCTTTGTTTTTCTCCCAGAATTACTGTTCTTGTTGTATGCCACTGAGTCTCTAGAGTTTTTTTAGATCATGTGATAAAGAGGAACGTCCCTAGGATTTCCTAGACTGTAATATTTCCGGAGGGAGCATTTTTCTGTGGAATGCTGCATGAATATGAACTAAACCTCCTGATTAATAGCAAAGGATTTGCCCATGCTCTGTCAGTTATGTTCATTGTATATCTTCATCTTAGTAGTTTTAATTCTCAAATGGGTGTAATTTAGTGTTTCCTGAGGAGATGGTAACTATTGTGCACAAATAATCTTTTACATTGTTCCAAAAATGAGGCCTCCTTAATCTAATTTATTCAGTTCCTGAAATCACACAGTTTAATTGATATTTCCTTCATGTTATATGACTTTTTAATAAATTGATAATAAGATTTATACCAAGTTAATGCATGTTATACATCTTTTTAAATATAGCATTCCCTCTTCATCTGTTATTGGCTAATTCTTGTTTTTCAATTTGTATTCATACATTGTTGTGTTATTCTGGGTTTCCAGAAACAAATCCAGGGAGAAAGCTTTATACTAAGAAAACATCCCGGCCCAGTCAAAATCAAGTCGATAAATCTGATCTTAGACCATGTCTGATACCAATCTATAGATTCCTCTTCAGACTCACACAACACATGCAATCATGCCGAATGCAGGACGATCACAAGCCAATGGGTGGAAAGTCTTATGGATCCAGTGGCAATGAAAGCATTTCAGCACCAGCATGGGTCTCCATGTGGCTCCTTCAGCTCCAGGGCAGGTTCTAGCACAAGTCCATGAGTCTTGTCACCAGGAATACTAAGCAGAGTGTATCTGTCTGGATTTGAACTCCAGTCAGCTGTTTATCTCCGTGGCACCTCCAAATGAGGTCATCAAGCTATGACTTCATTGACAGGCTAGACTCCACCCCTTTGCTAGTCGAACAGATTCTGCAACTACCACAATTGTTCACCTCTGTCATTCACTACAATCGGTAAGTATGAAGGATGATTTTTTAGTTACTATTCTGTCATTCTTTGTATGGTGTTTTCTTTATTCTTATAGAATAAATGCTTTGTTAAAATATGTTCTATCATCAAGGGTAAGGTTGCTTAGAGAAGTGGTATACTCTAGCCCAGGTGGCGATGAAGCATGGTAGTAGGGCAGGAGGAAAGTCAAGGGAGATGGAGGAAAGAGCTAGGAGTCAAAGGGCATTCATGGAGGTCTAGACAAAGACATGTACATGCAAATATATATAGGAGGATGGGGAAATAGATCTATGTGTCTATATTTATAGGTCAAGTATTAAGGTGGCGGAAGGACCTTGGGCCTCTACTCAAACACTCCCTCAATGCATGAATACCTTCGTTTATTAAATTGGAACTCTATGATGCTCACTCTCCCGACACAACGGCTGGAGCCAAAGTGGGTGAACAAGTAAATGTGGTGAAGAAAGCTGATGGTGCCCGGCTATCAAAAGAGATAGTGACTGGGGTCTTAAAAGTTTGAAGATAAACAAGCGGCCATCTAGCTCAGAAGCAACAAAGTCCACATGGAAGAACACACCAGCCAGTGTGATCGAGTGGTCCCAAAGGGATCAGTTACTAGGCATCAAAGAACAAAAAATCATATCATTGACTGCACACCTCCATGATAGGATCGCTGAAGACAAATGGGTGCATAAGCAAATGTGGTGAAGAAAGCTGATGGTGCCCGGCTATCAAAAGAGATAGTGTCTGGGGTCTTAAAGGCTTGAAGGTGAACAAGCGGCCAACAAGCTCAGAAGCAAAAAGCCCACATGGAAGAAGCACACCAGCCAGTGCGATCACGAGGTGCCAAAGGGACCAGGTATAAGGCATCATGCAAAAAAAACAACAACGATATAAGCGTGTGTATGTATGTGTATATATGTGTATATGTATATGTATATATACCATATTAAATGAAGGGGGAAGTGCAGAGTGGAGACCCAAGGCCCAAGTGTCGGCCAATGAAGATCCCCTCATAGAGGCGTTTAGGAGAGGAGATGGGTTAATTAGGGTGTGAGGTAGTACCGATGAAGAACACAGCTTTCCCCCAGATCCTGGATGCTTCCTCCCCCCAACTACCATGATCCGAATTCTACCTTGCAGGCCTGGATGGGACAGAGGCTGTACACTGGTACATATGAGGGCTGGAGGTACAGGGAATCCAGGGTGGATGATACCTTCAGGACCAAGGGTGTGAGGGACGATGCTGGGAGAGTAGAGGGTGAGTGGGTTGGAAAGGGGGAACTGATTACAAGGATCCACATGTGACCTCTTCCCTGGGAGAGGGACAGCAGAGAAGGGGGGAAGGGAGACTCCGGATAGGGCAAGATATGACAAAATAACGAGGTATAAATTACCAAGGGCACATGAGGGAGGGGGGAAAGGGGAGGAAGGGGAAAAAAAAAGAGGACCTGATGCAAGGGCCTTAAGTGGAGAGCAAATGCCTTGAGAATGATTGGGGCAGGGAATGTATGGATGTGCTTTATACAATTGATGTATGTATATGTATGGATGGTGATAAGAGTTGTATGAGTCCCTAATAAAATGTAAAAAAAAAAAGAGGAGAAAAAAATGATTAGGGCAAAGACTGTACAGATGTGCTTTATACAATTGATGTATGTATATGTATGAACTGTGATAAGAATTGTATAAGCCCCTAATAAATTGTTAAAATTTAAAAAAAAGAGAACTTTAAAAAATTGAAAAAAATATGTTCTATCTTTAAATGATTTTTATAGCTATTGTATTTCCCACATGATTTCAAATAAAATGATGCAAATAAAAATATTGCATTTTAACTCCATACCAGATTTCAGTATTATATACTTAAGAATGTATTTTACCTAAATGTTCTTTTGACTTAAGAGCTCAATATTTGCTAAGACTGCAGATTTGACTGTTTACTTGGATATAATATTTATTTGGCTCTGACTTAAATATGAGTGAATATTAGCTTCTTTAAAAATAGATATAAATTGATTTTTATTGCTATTTTTCACTTCTCAAAAGTTTCTTTTAAGTATGTGTAAAATTTGGAAATTTTTACAGCTGTACAAAATAAAAGGATTTGGAAATAATCTATTTCTTGGTTTAATTAATCTTAAAGAAGATTAATATGGACACTCTGTAAAAATGACCCCAGTGTAACAAAAGTATCTATAATGTACCTGTTGGCTTATGTGCAGTTGCAATGCTGAAATATATGCCATAGGCATTTCAAACACCAGAAAAGTCCCCTGCGGTGGCAAGCTTGAAGGGGACGCTCCAGAGTAAGGTGGATTAGGAAGGAGACCCTGGACATCTGCTTCAGAACATGGTAGCTTGTGAAAATCTTACGAATGTCTGGGTGGGGGAGTTTTGTGGTATAGTGCCAGCGGAAGAGCCCCTGAGGCTGGAAAAATCTCAAAATATGACCGAGGAAAAGTTCGCTCCTCAAAGGAGGGTCATCCAGAAGGAGATAAAGCTGTCGGGACAAACGAGTGGTCATGTGGACTAACAATAAGCAAAACAGCACCAAGTGTCCATTACTCATAACAGGAGGTTAAATGTTGAAAACCTCTACATTTTCAATATTAAAATGCTTGATGATAGCTATCCAACGTGTTAGTGAGATGAAGTTAGCTATCGCCTATTTCAAGACAGAAAATTGAAAATTTGCCAGGAACGGCAAATGGAAGAAGAATTGCATCACAATCCTTGTCCAAAAGAATTCAAGATCCATCCGGACACACAAAGATGGTAATGAGAAGATAATATTCATAATCTACAAAACAGTTCTTATAATGAAATCATTTTCACCAAGAGCAACCCACACAGCTTTTCTCCGCAAGGATTCCTTATCCCATTAAATAGTGAGACCAACAGTTATTTTTTCTAGCAGTTGTGCGTTTTAGAAAGACATTGTGAATTACAGTCTTTGACAGGTAAAAGCAAGTGAGATGTATCATGACTCATTTGGAATGGAAACATAGCTATTTGAGTGGGTTCATAGGTATGAACAGATGTACAAATGCACCTAATTGCATATTTAAACTATGTGTCATTTATTTTACACAGAACAATTTTATACCAATAATGTCATTAAAATCTTTATATGAAAGAGGTGTTGGACTCGTCTTTTTATCTTAATAGCTAAAATAAGCAACTGTTTCTCTTGTTTTCACAACATAAAATGTAAAAAGTTACATTATTTATTATACATTATTTATTGCTCTTATTTACTATATGTAGAATTTCATGAGATTAAAAAGTGTATCTTAAATATACAAAAACTAAAGATCAGCTCATTTAGACAATTAGCATAGTGAAATATCATCTATAATATTATGAGGCACCACAAAGTCCCCAGAAGCTGAATTTTTTTCATATCTATAATATCATCTAGAGATTTTTCAAGTAAGTATAGTATTACTGAGTACTATACTGTATTTATATTTAGAAAATGTAGAGAATTACATTAAAACATAGAAATGTGTTGAAATTTTAAAGCAAAGCAGGATAGAACACTATTTATGAAACACTTAAGACCAAACGTTGACTTCTTCCTTTCACATCACCTCCACTTTTGCTTTTTCTCTTCTGGTTTTTCTCTCCCTCCATCATCCATTTTCTATTTCACTTTTACCATTTTTCCTTTTTCCCATCTGTCTTATTTTTTCCATCATTTCTTCTTTTACTTCCTGCCAAAGGTGCACAGTAGGTTTCAGTTTAGAAGAAATCTCCAGGTATTAATGTAAATATTAGTCAGGATATTTTGATAGATTAATGCAATTCATTTGTCTTTGCCAAGAAAAGTAGAAGATATTACCATCCAACTGACTGGAAGAGATCTAACTATTTTTAAAATTATTTTATTGGGGCTCTTATAGTGCTTATAACTATCCTTACATCAGTGTACCAAGCGTATTTGTACATATGTTGCCATCATCATTTTCAAAACATTTATTTTCTATTTGAGCCCTTGGTGTCAGCCTCTCTTTTTCACCTCCTTCCCCCATCCTTCCACCCTTATGAACCCTTGATAAATATAAATTATTATTTTCATGTCTTACACTGATGGCTTACTGTCTTTTTCCACCCAGGCTTCTGATATTCTTCCCCTACTCCTGCGGGGATGGTTGGGGGTGGGTTATGCATTCATCATTGTGGTTTGGTTCCTCCTACCTCTTCCCCCCACCTCCCCCTACCCTCCGGGTATCACTACTCACATTTCTGTTCCTGAGGGGTTCACCTGACCTGGATTCCATGTGTCATGAACTCTTATCTGTACCAGTGTACGAGATTCGGTCTAGCCAGAACTGAAAAGCAGGACTGGGGTCATGAGAGTGGGGGTGAAGAAGCCTCAAAGAAGCAGAGGAGTATTGTGTGCCTCATCGGTGCTCTACTGCCCCCTGGTTGACTTATTTCTACCTTGTGACTGTTCTGTGAGGGGATGTATTATTGTCAACAGAAGGGTTTGGGGTCTCTGCTCCAACCCCTCTCATTCCAAACTTATTGTTTTGTTTTGTTTTTGGACTTCTGATGCTTGTGACCTGATCCTGTCGACATCTTTATTACGGAGGCTGGTGTGCTTCTTTCACGTGGAATTATTGATTCTCTGCTAGATGGCTGCTTGCTGAACTTCAAGTCTTTAAGACTCCAGATGCCATACCTTTTGATAGTCAGGCACCATCAGCCATTTTCATCACATTTGATTATGCAGCATTTTGTCTTCAGTAAAATTAATATTTTTGCTCATCTCAAAGGCAGGTGATCCAATGGGATGTGGAAATTATTGAATTATATAACTTATAAAACACACAAGTACCTTTTCTGAAGATAACTTTAAATTGATTGCAAAGGTAGATTGACAGGCTTATGCTAAAATTTCAAGCCTGATCCAGAAGGAAACAATAAGGTATTTCACTGTTAATATAGAGAGATATTGGCTGAAAAAAAGAGAAAAAAAGGAAAAAAAATTGACCCTTTTTTCAACTATGCACAGGAATTTGCGTTTGTTCATTACAAAAATTATGTATAATATTCAAACACTTACTTATGCTCATTCTGAACCTGTCCCTGGACCAAAATACAATTATCCAAACAAAATAAAGTGGGAAACAATCTGTTTAAAATGAGAAGAGGTGAGTGCCAAGATCATACCTTTCACAATTCTTCCTCAGTTTGTATACTGAAAAATTAATCCAAAAAGCTGGGTTAAAGGATGAAGACTGGAGTATTAGGCTTAAAGGAAGATTTATTAACAACCTTCAAAATAGAGATGACACAACCTTGGTTGCTGAAAATTATGGGCAATTGAAGAACTTACTGGTAATTATCAAAGATTCTAGGGTACATTCTGCATCTCACTGTACTAATAATCAACCTCACACTAAAGAAATGTGCTGTGAGGGTTTAATTTTACTTGGGTCTACAATTATGGAAAAATCTACTTCCAAAATGTTAGAAAGCAAAGTTGTCATTTTGAAAACTGAGGTTCGCCTGACCCAAGTACTAGCTTCCTCCATCACTATCACTGTATGGGACAATTATGCAATGAATGTAAATGACTGACGAGGAATCAAAACCTTTGAATTGTGGTTTTGGTAAAGAATATTGAACCAACTATGGACTTCCAGAAGAACTAACAGATCTGTTTGAGAAACACAGCCAGAATGCTCTGCAGAGCAGATTGTAGGATCTTGTCTCACGTATTTTAGACATGTTATCAGGAAGAACCAGGCTCTGGGTAGGGATGTCATACAGAAGTCAATGAAAAAGTGGTAGATCCTTGCAGTGACGTGCTTTATTCATTCATCACTGTTTTTTGTTTTTTTTTTTAGCAATGAGTAGTACTCCCCTGTATATATGTACCACAGTTTTTTAATCCAGTCATCTGTTTCCAACTCCTTGCAATTGTGAACTGTGCCATGATGAACATTGGAGCACAGATGTCTGGCAGTGGTTTCTTTCTTGCCTCTTCTGGGTATATGCCCAGTAGGGGGATTGCTGGGTCATATGGTAGCTCAATTTCCATCTGTTTTAGATTTCTCCAAAGTGATTTCCATAGTGGCTGTACATACATACAGGTCCACCAGCAGTGAATGAGAATTTCTATCTCACCACAGCCCCTCCAACACTTGTTGCTTTCTGATTTCTTGAACTGGGCTATCTTTGAGGGTTCATCTCATTATTTTAATTTGAATTTCTCTTATGGCTAATGATTGGGAACATTTTCTCATACGCTTATTGGCCATTTGGATTTCTACACTTGTGAAACTTCTGTTCAGGTCCTTTACCTACCTCCTCAGCAATTAGTTTTTTTTTTCTTTTTGGAAGCTAGCAGGGTATTATAGATTTTAGTAATAAGGCCTTTGTCTGATGTGTCATTGCTAAAGATGTTTTCCCATTTGGTGGGCTCTCTTATTAGTCTCTTGGGGAATTCTTTCTCTGTGTACAGGTGTTTTATCTTCAGTGTATCCCACTTGTCAATGTGTGACTTATTTGTATTTGCGTCTTCCCTATTTCTAATAGCCTATGTAATCCCTGTGCCAAAGTTATCAGGTTGGTCCCAGTTCCCTCATTGATGGCCCCAATAGTTTGGGGTTTTACCTGGAGGTCTGTGATCTACCTTGAGTTTATTCTTGTGCGGGGAGTGAGATAAGGGCCTTGTTTCATTTTTCTGCACATAGGTATCAATTTTTCCAGCACCACTTTTTGAAGAAGGCATCTTCTTCCAAAAGATCAGTTGTCTGTATGCTGATGATTTTATTTCTGGGTTTCAGGCCTTTTCCATTGGTCTCAGTATCTGTCATTATACCACTGTGGCTGTATAATATGTGTTAAAGTCAGGTAAAGCAAACCCTCCCACTGTGTCCTTCTTATTAAGGAGTTCTCTGCTCATTTAGGGCTTCTCCCCTCTCCACATGAAGTTGACAATCAGTTTCTACATCTTTGAAGAAAGATGAGGTTAATTATATTGGGATTTCATTAACCTTATGTAGTATCTTGGGCAGAACTGACATCTTTACTATATTGAGTCTTCTAATTCATGAGCATGGGATATCCTTCCATTTGTTGCGGTCACTCTTGGTTTCTTGTCATAGCGTTCTGTAGTTTTCCTCATAAAGATCTTTTGTTCTGTTAGTCAGGCATATCCCTATATATTTCAATTTGTCCTTGGCTCTTGTGAAGAGTACCACTTTTTTTATATCCTCTTCTGTGGTCTTATTCGATATGTGTAGCAGTCTGATAGATATCTGTTTGTTGTTCTTGTATCCTGCCACTCTGCCATGTTACTCTATTGCTTCTAGTACTCCTCTTGGGGAGCTTTTTGGATTATCCATATATAAAATAGTATCACCTGCAAATAATGATAGTTTTACCTCTTCCTTTTTGGAGAATACCTTTGATGTCGTTTCTTTTCCTTATGCTGTTAGCTAAAACATCAAGTACAATGTTAAATAAGCGTGAGGACGAGGCATCCTTGTCTGGTCCCCTTTTTCAGTGGGATTGTGTTCATCTTTTCTTCATTGACTACCATGTTAGACTGTCAGTTTTTCATAGCTTGTATTATCTTGAGGAATTTTTCTTCCATTCCTATTTTCTTAAGTGTCTTGAACAGGAATTGGTGTTGGATGTTGTCGAATGCTTATTCTGCATCTATCAATATCACCATGTGGTTCTTATAGTTTTGCATGTCAATGTGGTGAATGATACTAATGGTCTTTCATATGTTGAACCATCCCTGCATCCCTGGTATGAATCTCACTTGGTCATGGTGAATTATTTATTTTATATACTTTTGTATTGGCCAGTATTTTGCTAAGGATGTTTGCATCGATGTTCATTAGGGATATTGATCTGTAGTTCTCAATTCTAGTGGGATCCTAACATGACTCTGCTGAGGTAAGCTTTAAACAAAATGCAAATGGGGCATAGATAAAACAGCTACTATATGCAAGCATTCCTGGGGTGAAGTCCAGGTAGTATGGCAGGGGCCAGACCAAATCCACAGATACGTATGGTAGCCAACTAGAAAGGGCAGGGGGAGAAAAAGAAAGAAAGAAAGAAAGAAAGAAAGAAAGAAAGAAAGAAATGAGTAACAGGGGAACAGGGCACTAACCTACCCAAGGGGAGGGTATTGCTTATATCTCCATGGGGAAAGAGGGTACAGACTTCAACCCAGAGCTCCAAGATGTGAATGCAATACACCGGCATAAAGAAGGGAACCAGGTGAGAGGTCTGAGGGGATGACCCCAATCCCAACTACGTGCACAACTTCCCCTCCCCCCAGAAGAATTTACTTCAGAAGACAGCACTGAAGTTACAGCTCAGAGAGAGGAACATGTCTGATCAGAGCACACAGGAGCATATGAGGGGGGAGGAAGAGAGAGTGGAGCACATCCTCACCCACCAAGTCTTGAGAATGATATCCCTGCTCGCAGCAGCCAATACACAGAGAAGACCATATGTCGGGCCCACTAGGAGACATGACATCCCTCATTGACCCCTAACCCTACAGGGAACAGCAATGGAGACGCAGTGTGCGATCTGACCCCACCACACCGATGAATACACTAATGGACGTGCAACAGAGCAGCAAGGGGAACAGTGCAAGGAAGTCCTGAGGGATTACCAAAAATAGACTTTGGGGCCAGGGCGTGGCACTCAATTAGACTCAACTGAAAAACACCCTAAAGGTCAACAAACAGACCTTTAGCTATTTATGGGCTTTTCTTTTTTCTCCTTATCATTGTTTTTGTTGTTGTTGTTTTGGTTCCTTTTGTCACTTTGTGTTGCTGTCTTGTTTTTGTGCATATTATTACCTCTGAAGGTCCATCTAGATAAGATAGTCTGGATAAGCAATCTAGATGAGAAAACAAGGGGACCAATGGTTTGAGGGAGACATGGGAGATGGGGAGGTGGGGGGAAGCAAGTGGTGTTAACAAATCCAGGGACAAGGGAACAACAAGTGATCCTCCAAATGGTGAGGAGGGTGTCAGAGGCCTGGTAGGGAGTGATCAAGGGCAATATAACCAAGAGGAATTACTGTAAGCCAAATGAAGGCTGAACATTATAGGGAGGCAAGAGAAAAATAAAAGGAAATAGAAGAAAGAACTAGGAAGAAAAGGGAATTTATAGAGGTCTAAATAAATGCATGTACATATATAAAAATATTTTTACAATGATGGGGAAATAGATCAATGTGCATATATTTCTGGCTTAGTATTAAAGTAGCAGATGGATATGGGGCCTCCACTCAAGAACTTCCTCAATGCAAGAACACTTTGTTCTATTAACCTGGCATTGCATTATGCTCATCTTCCCAACATGATTGCTAAAGACAAAGTGAGTACATAAGCAAATGTGGTGAAGAAAGCTGATGGTGCCTGGCTATCAAAAGATATAGCTTCTGGGGTCTTAAAGGCTTGAAGGTAAACAAGTGTTCATCTCTCTCAGAAGCAACAAAGCCCACATGGACAAAGCATACCAGCCTGCGTAATTAAGAGTTGTCAAAGGGATCAGGTCGGCTTGCGGGGAAGAGACGAGCCAGTCAGGGTTCAGTGTAGCAATTTTGAAATGCAACTTTCCTTTATTTCCTAAATGCTTCTTTCCCCACTGCTATCATGATCCCAGTTCTACCTTACAAATCCAGCTAGACCAGAGGAAGTACAATGGTACCGATAGGAACTGGAAACACAGGGAATCAAGCACAGATGAACCCCTCAGGACCAGTGGCGAGAGTGGCAATACTGGGAGGGTGGAGGGAAGGTGGGGTAGAAAAGGGGAACCAATCAGAAGGATGTACATATAACCTCCTCCCTGGGGAATGGACAGCAGAAAGTGGGTAAAGGGAGACATCGGACAGCATAAGACATGACAAATTAATAATAATTTATAAATTATGAAGGGTTCACGAGAGAAGGGGAGTGGGGATGGAGGTGAAAATGAGCTGAAACCAAGGGTTCAAGTAGAAAGGAAATGTTTTGAGAATGATGATGACAAAAAATGTACAAATGTGCTTGACACAATGGATGGATGGATATATTGTGGTAAGAGTTGTATTAGCCCCCCCAATAAAATGATTTCAAACAAAAAGGAAAAGAGGGAAATCAACAACTCGTTGTGTTTAACCAGTGACTTCAACAAATGGCTCATGCATGAAAATGATTATGAGGTTGACACTGGAACAGAAAGTTGTATGCCAATAAAATTATTTTTTAAAAAAGAAAATTTTATTAGGGATGGTATGTGATATAGTTAAAGCTTATTGTGTCTGTCTGGCCAATACGTAGATGTGGGGTTAATTGAAGGGCAGAAGGATCAATGGCTTAGTGAGCCTCGCCTTTCTGTTCTCGGGTCTCTTGCTTTCTGATGGTCGGACCAGGGTGCAGTTGCCTTAGCAGTTCCCTGCTTCAAATGGCAAAGCTCATTTCCTACAAGACATCCCCAAGGAGAAGACTCACGGACCTACCCCGATGCGGCCCTGGGTGCTGGAGCAGCTGCCTGGAGACTCCTGCCAGCGCTGAGATGCTTACATGTTCACTGATTTGGCTTTCCTCCTGCAGTTGGCGTCATAGTGTCTGTTTCATGAGATGGAGGAGGACTTTGTGGATTGGCGTTGGACATATAGGTTAATGTTGGACTTGTGGGCCTGGGCAGCACTGGGTTAGGATGTTTTCTTGATGTGCACTAAACCGTTCTGTAAGACTCTCTCTTATACATGAGTTTGTGTGGATTTGTCTCTAAAGTATGCAGACTATCGCAGTATGAGTCAGCAAACTTGACAGCATTTAGTAACACCAGCACCTTTAAATGGGCACACAGCCACACAGGAGATCAAATCAGGAGGGTACTGTGGGAACTCCTGTACACATGTGCACATGGTTCTTTCCAACAAGACTTGGCCAAGCCACTCTTTTTGATCACTGACTGACTGAATAAAAGTACCACACTTGCTTTAGTCTTGTTATGGTGCCTTGAAAACATAGGCCACATAGAGACAGTGGCTTCTAAGGGAACCTGTTGGGAAAGTACAATTCAAATGGAGATTTTAGCTCAGAAGTTTGTGGTGTTTATGCTTTGAATAATCTTAATAGATTTTCTCGAAAGATAGAGGATCATCACAGGGACTTATTGTGCAGAAGTTTTAAGAAACTGAGGAACTGAATAATATTTTCTGGATGTGGGGGGAGGAGGTTTTTTCATTTTCTTTCCAGATTGGGAATTGTCTCTGTTGTGTTTAGTTATTATTAGTAGAATCCTTGACTTGCCATTACAAATCTTTCTGTGTATTTTTAGTACATGAAACCTAGGTTGGGTGAATCTCCAGAGTCAGTAATCAGAATAAGGGTTCCCAGGGGGTATGTCAGGGAAGGGAGGGGCTAATGAGAAGTTGCTAGTAAGAACTGCTAGAAGAAAGATGTTTTAAAAATGATTGTGGCAATGATTATACAAGACTGCTTGATATGACTGGAGTAGTCATTGGTATGATGTCCGGATTATGACCTAATAAAATGATTTGAAACAAAAAAATGCTTCAAAAAAGGTTTTCCCTAAGAGTTTCATTTTCCTGCTTTGCCGTCCTGTAGAGAAACAACCAGTTCACATGCTGTAGTTCACTTTATAAGAAATGTTTATATAAGGTTTTGTAGCAAAGCTTTTGATTTACCACAAAAATAATACTGGCTATAAAACTGCATATGGTACAGAGGAATGAATGCATATAATAGCACTATAGAAAGTTCTACATGATAGAAACTATGAAAATTATTCACACATATGAAATAACATCTTAAATTTTATTAAATATGATATAAACTATATATTAAATATTAATCTGGACACTGATTATGTCAATTGATTTGAAAAGAAAAAATATTTGAAGACATAAGGCCATTTAGCACATCACAATGCTATGCATTTTTAATAGACAAGTGAGAACAGAAAAACATCACATGTTATAAAGCAGTTTCAATTTGATTGTTGCTGTTATGTACCATAGAGTCAGGTATGGTTCTTAGTGATCATATGTATAATAAAAAACAACTACTCAGTGCTCTGCCATTCTTATGGTATTTGTTATGATTAAGCTGAATGTTGTAGGCAGGATGTCACTCTATCTTCATGAGTGTCTTTCTTTTTCCACTGACCCTTTATGTTATCAAGAATGATAGCCTTTCCTGGACACTGATTCTTCCTTACAACCTGTCCTTGTATGTTAAAGGAAGTCTCATCACCATCAATTCTGAGTCATTCTGCCTGCACTTCTTCAAAAGTGTATTTATTCGTTTGTGGGGTAGCCAGTTGTGTTTTCAATATTTTCATTAACACCATGATTCAATGATGTCAATTCCTTAATTTTCCTTATTAATTTTCCAGCTTTCCCATGCATATGAGATGATTAAAAATACCATGGCTTTGATCAGGAGAAAGTTAGTCCTGAAAATGATACTTCTACTTTTTAACACTTTAAAGTGGTCCTTTGTAGTAAATTTGCCCAAAGGAATGCATTGATGACCTACCTAAGGGTTTCAGAAACACGAATGTGGACTGAAGTCAAAAGAAAAACTTGACATCTTCAAGCATTTAGTGTATGTTTATCATAATGCTGTTTATTGGTCTATCTGAGGAAATGTTTGTTTTCTTAATGTCAAGGTGTATCCATGGGGGGTAATTAAAACCTTTGATCTTCAGTAGCAAGTGCGGCAAGCCTTCTCCTTCTTTTTAATGAGGCATATTGGAATCAGTGTATGCTGTCTACATGGAAAGATCCCTCCAATCTTGAGTCTATCTTTTTTCTTTGTATATATATATATATATATATATATATATATAGTCTAGAACTTCAGTTTATTTGGTCATTCTGCAGATTGAATATAGTGAAAAATACAATATTGAGACATGTATTTCATGATTTGAAACCACAATTGTGCTCATTTGTAACCTCTATCTACACCAAGATGTAGTCATTTGAACAGACACATTGAGTTACTGCATGGTTTAAATTAAGTAAGATGTGGGGAGCACAGAATGGAAACTCAAAGCCCATCTGTAGACAATTGGACATCTCCTTGCAGAAGGTCTTAAGGAAGAGATGAGTCAGTCAGGGTGCAGTATAGCACCAAAATTATATATACAGCTTTCCTCTGCATCTTTAATTCTTCCTCTACCCTACCGTCATGACTCCAATTCTACCTTACAAATCTGGTTAGACCAGAGCATGTGCACGGGTACAGATAAGAGCTCACAACACTTGGAATCCAAGATAGATAACTCCCTCAGTACCAATAATGAGAGTAGCATACCAGGAGGGGAAGGGGAAGGTGGGGGAAGAAAGGGGAAACCAATCACAATGATCGACATATAACCCCACTCCCAGGGGAACGGACAATAGTGAAGTGGGTGAAGGGAGAGAGTGGTCAGTGTAAGACATGGAAATATATATATATATTCAAAGGTTCACAAGGTAGGGATGGTGGAGAATGGAGGGAAATGAGCTGATACCAAGGGTTCAAATAGAAAGAAAATGTTTTGAAAATGATGATGGCAACATATATACAAATGTGCTTGACACAATGGCTGTATATATGGATTGTGATAAGAGCTGTAAGAGCCCCCAATAAAATTATTTTTTAATAATGTAAGATATGTTTCAGAAAACTATCTTTTTAACAAGCATAGTTAATATGTATGTGTTGTGATGATTTAAAGAATCTGGACTGTGGATATGAAGAACATGCAATTAAGATTGGAGAAAAACTTACTAACAATCTATGATATGCAGATGACAGATCTTGTTTCCTGAATGGAAAAAAAATGATTGAAGCAATTAATTAAAGTAGAAAACTTATTTTTAGTGTCTAGTACGCTGTCAATGTCTATATGGTGAAATCATAAAAATGGAATCAATCGAAAGAATCAATTGCCCACATATGGATTACAATTCAATGTAAAGGAAACATCAATCTCCAAAATCTGACCATTAGATATCACTAAGATTAATGGAGAAAATACTGGAGTTGCCAAAAATTTCATGTTATTTGGATCTACAGTCAACTTTCCTAGAAACGGCAGTCAAGGAAATCTGGGGAAATATTCTGCATAAGATCTCTATAAATGTTGAACACAAAGTATGTCATTTGGAGGACTAAGGTGTGACTGACCTAAGCCATGTTATTTTTGGTCGCCTTATATATATGCAAAAGTTGGGCAATGACTAAAGAATGAATAAAAACTGATACTTGTGAATTATGATATTGGTAAAGAATACTGACATAATCATGAACTGCGGGCAGAACGACAAGTCTATTTCGGAGCAGGTGCATCCAAAATGCTCCTTAGAAGCAAGAATTATAGGATGAGATCTCATTGGATGTATTTTGGACATATTATCAGCATTAACCAGTATGGGGGAAAGGACATCATCATTGGCAAGGTAGAATGTCAGGAAAAAAGACCACTTTCCATAAGATGTTCACATAGAGGTTGCAACAGTGGGGTTACTTCCAGTGACAGTTGTGAGCATGGGGAGAGCCCAGGCACATTTTCTTTCTCATGTTCAAAGAGTCAGTATGTGTTGTTACTTTGTCTCTGCGAGCTAACTCAACATTTAATGAAGGCTTAGAATGATTAACTTTTAAAGCAAACCTTGAATTCAAGGGGAAAAAAACTCTCAAAAGCTTGTGTGTGTTACACATGCATTGTCATCAAAGGCTCTGGTAAGAAATAATAAGAATGAAAATCCCTAATCAAAAATGACACAATAAGAACAAATATCATTTACTACAGAGAGAAACTAATCTTTAATTTATTTAGGAAAACGTATTGTCTCTGTATCACCTGCGAAGACATACCTGGAATAAACTGGATTTGTGCAAACCGAAGGACACAGGCCAAATAGCTAGCCCATATATTGCATTCTTCCCTTCATAGCAAAAAATCATGATTCTATCTCCTTCACTTGTAAAAGCTGTGTAAAAATTTAACTGTACAAATACTGAACTGTATAATTGTATTCTCTAGTAAACTTTGTCCTGTCAACAATTCACTGATATATTTGAGCACTCCACAAGTGACTTTTTATTATCTTAGATATTACTTGAATGCACTTTCTATACACACATATCAGCTCAAAGGCATAACTTCCTATCAACTCATTCCACCAATGTTTCCTCCCTAACTTTCTGAGTTAGAGCTTCTATTATCTAGTAGATACATGTTATTCCTAGGGAATAATGTCTGTTATTATATTGCAGACCTAGATGTGTTATTGTAAACTAATACGTTTCTAGAGTTTTGAAAGCAACCCTTAACTACTTTGTGTTGTACCTTGCAACAAAAACATATTGATTTGAACTAGAGGGCAAATGATCCCTGCTGCATGATGACTGCCAAGATACTGGATAGATGAGGCAGCCAGCATTTATCAATACTCACTCCAATAAAATTTTTATTTCTGCAAAACTTCTAAAATGTCTTCAAATGCAAATCAATAATAAATGGAACAAATTTTATGTAGACTTATTGTTCAGTAGAAATTTCTTAAGATTATATTTGTTTCCTCATTATTTCACAATTTTAAGTGAACAGTGTGCCTTAACTAAAGGACAAATACAAATAAAACAAAATTATTAATAAATATATATCTTGCTTAATTGCTTGCATTTTAATTGATTAAATATTCTCTGTCATAATTTATGTAATTATAACTAAATTATATATCTTACTAGTTGTTTATAAACCAATATAATATAGTATACATTGAGTTAAAATAGTTTAGTTGAAAATTATGCTTATTTATTATTCTGTTTTCAATATTACATAGCTCTGTTATTTACTGAATAATTAAGGTACATAAATTTCAAGCCTGTACTTCAATAATAAATAGAAAAGTTCAAGAATACCTATATAGAGGAAATATAAAACTTTCTATAAAAGTTCAGTACATAGAAAAAAATATAATGCTTAAAATAAAAAAGCCATTTCAAGATATTTCATTTGAGATTTGTTGTTTTTCAACTGAATTCAGACTATTAAAAGTTAATGTGGTTTTTAATTGGAAACAGATCAGAAGAATAGAAAATTAGTTTGTAGCTAATGCTTATCAACGGGTTTATCACTATCTGTAATGAATATATGATACATAAAAATAACCTGGAAATACTAAACAATCCTCTTGATGAACACATAATAAAAATATTGTATAACATATATTAGTTACTTAATAGGAAGTCCATTAAACATACTTTTTTAGTGGAGGCACACTGACATTTAAGGCATAAAAACAAACCAGAAACTATTCCCTTCCTTAATATCCTCAGAAAATAGAAAATTATGCAAAACTGAAGTAGCTTTAAATGTACACACTTTCATCTAACATTTCTAATTTCCAATTATGCCAAGCTCATTGCAAAGCATACATCATAAGTTTTTTCCTACAGAAACTATTGTCCTGTGAAAGCAATAATGATGCATTTCTTTGATTTAATTTTTTCTATACAAACACACAAGGCCCCTCTTAATAAGTCATTGGAGATGAGTTTTCAGTCCTTGACAATATAAATATTTACTTATTGAGCTAGAATAAAAATAGAATATTGATATCTCAGTACCATTAACTCTAATGAGAAAGATAAATTTATGACTAGCTTTGGGAGTGTTTTTGACAATAATTTTGGAGTTTTTCTTCAATAGTTATAATATAAATTAAATTAAATGCTCGAAATAAGATGCCTCAAAGATATTAAAACCGTTGGATGTTTTAAGTCCCATAACACCAAACATCAGAGCTGATCAGACAAAGCGATCATTTAGTTGTCCATCTTTATATTTCAAAACCTACATACCATTCAATAAGGAAACATATGCCTCTCTCTCTCTGGGCTCTCTGGGACTGGTTACTAAGTTTTAAGGTGTGTTACTCTAGGTTGACTAGAAAAACAAATTCAGAGACACTGCAATGTACAAAAGAGTTTTATATCAGAGTAGTTGTATATTAAGAAAATATCCCAGCCTAGTGTAGATCAAGTCCATAAGTCCAATACTAGTCCATACATCCTTCTTCAGACTCACACATCCACCTGCAATGATGTGCACCACAAGGAGATCACAGCCTGGTGGGTGCCAAGCCCATGAGTCTGATACTAGTCCATCAAACCCTCTTCATACTCAGCACATGCAATGATGCAAAATGTAAGAATATCACAGGCCAGAGAGTGTAAAATCTTGTGGATCCAGTGGTGGTGGAAGCATCTCTAGGGATCTCACAGGATTTTGCATAGCTCCACATGGTTTGTCAACAAGTATGTGAAAACAGAGAGAATGTGTGTCCTGTTTCCATGGAGAAAGAGGAGGCCAGCTTCAGAAAGCCATTTATCTCGGTTAACCTCTGATCAAGCTGCGGCCTGACTGACAGTCTAACTTCTGCCCACAGGTTCCTAATGGAGCCAGGTTGACACAGAAAAAATAACTACCACAGTCCACCTTGTGACAATTTTGCACTTCTACACAATTCTTCAACCATATGTAATTCTCAGATATTAATAAAATCATGCTTACACCTAACATCATAGAGCTAGCACACAGAATTTTTAAAATGATGAAAATAGTAAAATCATATTTGTGCCTAATAGGACAAAACTGGAATACCTACAACACAAAATGTGCCAACACATTTAAACATGATATTCTATAATTTAACAAAACAAAAATATCCTATGCCTAACAACGGCATTCCTTTGAACACCTACACCTTATTCCTATATTCTTATCAGCACATTCGCCACCCATGAGTTTGTAAGCCAGCCACTTCATACCTTTAGCCTCCCCATTTAGGATATCCAATTTCTATACTGCTTACTTCTATCAACCTGGTGTCCTAAGGAGACAAGCACGTTTTTTGAAGTGAACAATCTCCATTCCTGTTGGAAACGTGTGCGTCCTCTTCCATAAGCAAAGTCAAATTAGGGCAGGCCATGTCATAAAGTCAGCAGTAATAGGTACCAATCCATAGGCTCAAAAATCTTACCTTCTTCTGGTCGAGTTCTGCTCAGCTCAGTGTGGGCCACCTCACTTAGCCTAAACAGGGAACCCACTAGTCACCTCACCTTGCAAAGATGGGCGCCATCAGAAATTCTCAACAACCCTAACTTACTTGGGCTAGGTCATGCATTTCAGACCAGCCAACACTCCCATCTTCTCCTCTAGTCCCTGTGAGTCTCTTTGTTGCTGCGTTTCTCCAACTTCCCCTCAGCAGGTAGATTCAGGTGTTTACCTCGAACGCATTTCAGGCTGCTTGCAGATCCCCTTTAATGTTCAGTGCTAGAGAGGAGAGTTTCTCATGGCTTCAAATTTTTTCAGCTTCAGACACAGACCACTAGTTCAACATTTAAAAATCCAAGTGCTTCTTTTTATTTCTTCAGTCTATCAGCAGCACCCTAATCAAGTCTTTTCGAATGCACACTTCCTTGAAACTCAAAGCACTGGGTGGGCCTTATCTTCACAGAGCCTTTTTGCAGACATATCCTCACCCATTTATAGATTCGAATTAATGTTTGGTGACAGTGATCTTGCAAACTCTCGATTTTCATGCATCCTATTGAGCATTTCTATGAATCATTATATTAATAACAATAGGCAGAAGAAATCAGTATAATTCTAGTACAGCCAGATCCTAAACACATTGTTAAAGTCAAATTCAATTCTTATCTTAACTATGACCCTCCTGTGTAATATGGCCTTAGGCCTCTGGCTGCATCAAGCCAGGGCAAGGCCTCTGTCAATTATTTTCACCTGCTTTCAGCAATTTTGACTAAGCAGCATGGTTTCAGAGAAGAAATCAGGGCCCATTTCCCCCCGAGCTCAAAAGTTACATTTATCACACTCATTTTCACCGTTTTGCACAGAAATAACCAAAGAAAAGAATCCAAACTTTAACTTCCATTGTTCTTTCCAGAAATAAAAACAAAAAGCAGTAAACTGAAGTGCCGTATCTGACCTACAGCTCCCCAAAGAAGAATGATGGCCTTGAGGCCGAGGTCAGATAAGCATCCATTCTCCATCTTCATGATTTGTTTCTCTAGTAGCCCACTCCTAAGTTACCATAATATGTTAGACTGGTTGACTAGAAAAAAAAATCCAAAGACACTCATATATGTGCAAGAGAAAGCTTTATATCAGAGTATAGTACATTAAGAAAACATCCCAGCCCAGTCTAGATCAAGTCCATAAGTCCAATACTAGTCCACAAATCTTCAGACTCACACAGTGAGTTAGTTTATTGTGCCAACCTGGCCGATAAACACATGTGGGATTAGTTGAAGGGCAGAGGGATAAATGGTTAGGTGAGCCTCGCCTTTCTAGTTCCTGGATCTCTTGTTTTTGATGGTCGGACCAGGGTGCCAAAGTACCCAAACTAACACACACAGTCACCTACAATAATGCATAACACAAGAAGACCACAGGCCAGTGGGTTAAAAGTCTGGTGGATTCAGTGTAAGCATCTCTGTGTGACTCCATGTGGCTTGCCAACAGAAAGGTGAAAACAGAGAGAGGGTGTGCGGCCTTCTCCCAGGAAGAAAGAGAGAAAGTGGTCAGCCTCAGAAAGTCATTTATCTTGGTAACCCTCCAATCAAGCTACGACCTGGATGACAGGTTAACTCTACCCACATGTTCTTCTGGGACCCGTGCTGGCACAGAAAACCTAACCATGGCATAAGGTGATTAATTGGAGCTCCCAAATTTAGTTTTATATATTTAAATGAATTAAAGAGCCTTACATTTGTCACTTGGCTGTTTTAAAATTATAAAACCAAAAGCAAAACACCGACATCACCGAAGCTTCTTGTTGAAAACAGTTATAAAAGGTCCCACACAGCATTTATATTTATGATGGCTCAAATTTATTTGACAACAATTATTTTTGTGTCATAACTATAAAGGGCTGTCTGTTTTAGGAATATGTTTATAGAAAAGTATTGTTGCTTTTAGGTGCCATTGGCTAGCTTCTGAATCATAGCCACCCTAAGTGCAATCGACCGAAACACGCCCCGGTCCTGAATCATTCTTAAAACATTCTTATATTTGAGTCATTGGTGTAGCCACTGCGCGAATCCATCCCATCAAGGGCATTCCTCTTTTCTCGCTGCCTCTCCACTTTTACCAGGCATGACGCCCTTCTCCAGGGACTGAGCTCTCCTGAGAACATGCCCATAGTTGGGGAGAAGAAGAATTGCCATCCTTGCCACTAAGATGCATTCTGGCTGTACTTCTTCCAAGATCTGTTTGTTCTTTGGAGAAGAGAACTTTGGACAGAAATTTAGACCCAATTAAAAACCAAATTCACTGTTATCCAGTTGATTTAAACTGATAGCAAAACTTATTAACCCATTTTGGTGATGTAGAGAAAAAAAAGTTTAAAAGTTGTACAGTGTCTCTGCACCCCAAATTTATCAAGTCTATGTGAGGAAAAGCATGAGCCCTATGTGCTCACCTCTGGCTTTCCTATTGCCAAGAGGCAGGCACCACACATGCCCTCCTGGCCTCTCTGATCACTGCTTTCTATAGAATGTGCCATCACACTCCCTTAATTGTTAAACACTTCTTTTGCTGAAGTAAGTCTTTGGTGATCATTTCCATAAGACACAAATATTTTCTTTCTGGAGAGGGGATTCAGAAGGATCTATCCGCATACCTCTTTGTCATACTTCCTGATTACCAATTTTCCCATCATCCTTCACTATGACACACCAATAGCGGCCAATCGTACATAGACTCTAAAGTGTACCTCTATCTACTACTGATACTCCAAGTGCCAATGAATAAGTTGGAGCTATGAACCAAGGAGCAGATTGGCTTTCACAGCAGCCTGAACCTATGACAGAACCTTGTCTTGTTGTGAGATCTACTCAAAACTAGAAACTTTTCAAATCACTTGAGAAATAGGCCAGAATAGCACATGTAAACCAGGAACACGCTGTCGCCCAAATCCAAAGAGGCCTGTCAGGCATTGTATTGCCCTTTTAGTTGTGGAAGGGACCAGATGCAACAAATTCACTTCTTAGAAATATCTCCACATTCCCCTATAGGAGAGAGTCGAGTTTCTCCTTCAGCTTTTAGATACTAAATCTTTACTGGAGCATTCGTGGACTGGCTGGTGGCTTTGTCTGAATAACCTTGCAGTTAGCAGTTCAATGCTTAACTGACTGCACAGCTAAGGCTCTCTGTACTGAGCCAATCATCGGTATCAAGTGAAATTTGACTCATAGAAACCCTATAGGACAATGTAGAACTGTCCCTGTGTGTTTCTGAGACTGTAAATATTCATGGGAGTAGAACCTCTAACCCCTATGGAGTAGTTGGTGTATTCAAACTGCTTAACTTGTGGTTCAAAGTCCAACACAAAACCCACTATGCGACCAGGACTTACTCGACTGGCTAGGGAAGGTGTGATGTATTTTAAAATACCCACTGCCTGAAGGAAAAGGTTCTGTTACATTACTGGTAATTGTGAGAAAGAAATCTGCTATCATAATTCATTAAGTATTTGGTAGCTATTCTCAAGGTTGTCTGTTCAAATCCTCCAACCCCTCTGGATTTGCTTTAATTAAAACTTACAATCTCAGGAATCCAAAGGAAAAATTCTACTTTGTCCTGTAGATGTACTATCAATCAGGGTAGACTTAATGATAGTTGATATTCTTTGTATGCTTTGGGTAATCAAGAACTTAAATGGGTAATGAATTTAGGTCAATACACAAAGGAAATTTAGGGCTTTCACTGTAAAATACAGCTTTTTAAAAAACATTTTATTAGGGGCTCATACAACTCTTATCACAATCCATACATATACATACATCAATTGTATAAAGCACATCTGTACATTCTTTGCCCTAATCATTTCAAAGCATTTGCTCTCCACATTTGCTCTCACAACTGCTGAAGCCAAAGTGGGTAAACTACAGCTTTTAACAAACCAAATTCTTTAGAACCTAAGCTCACTTGAGTTATGGCCCATCAACAAGTGAAGGTCCTCAGAGTTGCACCCCATCAATATAAGAAAGGGTTTCTTTACTTTGAGGCGGGAGCTCCAACCTCATGTAATGTGGGTGCTTTCAACGTGAGGGTCCACCTCTGGCATTTTTTGAAGAACATATCCCCCCGCCTGCTATTCAGTCTTTAACGTGACTAGCCCTTTAGAATCGGTCTGCCCATTCTGACTCCTAGTCTGTTTTAGTTTGAAAGCTCTTCTGAGACGTGTTCACTGCGGTTATTTGAAATGCCAGTGACATTGTTAGGTTTATGCCACTGTTCAACGACTATATGAACCTTTCTCATTAAGTTATGCCGACCTTCTACTTCGCCAGCAGGATGTTCTTTTCCAGGCACTGGTCTCTCCTGACAACATGTGCAGGGTATAGGAAATCAAGTCTTTCCGTCTGCATTTCTAAGGGCATTCTAACTGTTTTTCTTCCAAAACAGATTTATTTGTTCTTCTGGTGTATCGTAGTTCTTTAAACATTCTTCACTAACGCCGTAATTCAAATGCACCAACTATGCTGTGGTCTCCTTCATTCATTGTCCAGTTTTCACATGTGTGTGAAATGGTTGCATATGCCACAGCTTGGGTAAGGCGCGCATTAGTCCTCAACGGGGCATCTTCGTTAGTCAACACTGTAAAGAGGGCTCATGCGGCAGATTTGCTCAGTGTCATTTGATTTCCTAATTGCTACTTTCATATACATTGACTGCGGATCTAAGTAAAATTAAATCCTTAACAACCTCAAATTTTGCTTTGTTTATCATGATGCTCTTTACTGGTCCAATAGAGATAAATTTTGTATTCAATATTCCATCCCAAAGGCTACACTTTTGGATTTTCATCAGGTAATGCTTCAAGTCCATCTCATTTTGAACAAGCGACACTATGTCATCTCCATATCATGGGTTATTAATAAGCCTTCCTCATGCCTTACCCTTCTTCATGTCACTCAGTTCTCAGATTATTTCCTCAGCACCCACTTGAGTAAGTACGGTGAGAGGATACAATCTTGTCACACATCTTTCTTGACTTTCAATTATTCAGTATTCCCCTTTTCTGTTCCCTCAACTTCCTCCTGAAGTATGTATAACTTCTTATCAGCACAATGAGGCACTTTGAAATTTTCATTAATTTCAAGGTTATCCATAGCTTTGTTAAGGTTCACACAGATGAATGCCTTTGTATAGCAAATGAAACACACATCAGCACCATTCCAGTGCTCTCTACTTTCAGCCAAGGTCCATTTGACATGAACTATGATATCCAAGATGACTCATCTTCTTATAAATCCAGCTTTCATTTTTGGCAGTTCCTTTTTGATTACTTGCTATGACTATTTTTAAATTATCTTCAGAAAATTTGATAACATGTAGTATTAATGATAATATTTGATAATGTCTTCAAGTTTGGGGGATACCTTTCCCGGGAATTCCAGGAGACATGGTGGTATAGTGGGGTATGTGTTGGGCAGTTAATCACAGGTCCACAATTCACAACGACACCGTGGGAGAATAATGAGGTTTTCAACTTTTGTAAAGAGTTATAGTCTCAGAAATCCACTGGAACAGCTCTCCCCTGTTCAAGGGTTGCTATGAATCAGAATAAACTAAATAGTAATGAGGTTTTTAATGGAATAAACATAAATATGGACTTTTCCCATTTCTTCTTTCATTTTGCCTTTCTAACTCCTGGTCTTTACACAATTCATTATATTATTTTATTTAACTTTCTAAAGATTCCTTTTACTTAACACTTTTTCCATGTACTTGTCCTATCCCACTATCGTAGAACACGAGCAGACTAATGAGCAGAACGTCCCCTTACAAAGTCTGGCCATTTTATCAGGAGAGAGCAATGCCTACAAAGGTAAATCATGCTTGCTAATGTGAAGGAACAGCACAATGGAAGGTGAGATGGATGTATATCGTGACTGTACCAATGGATTTTAAACATAGCAACAACTTTGGTGGTGGTGCAGACCCTAGAAGTGTTTCATTTTATTGAACATAAAGTTCGAACTGCCTAGCAGCATCCACACATATATAACTACACACATTGATTTATTAACTGGGATCACAGCATTTAGTAAAACCAAAGAAAGGGTGTCACTTTTACCAAGTTTGGGCATCAGGATAAAAACACAAAGAAATAGCTTAATTAATAAAAAATATATGGCCATTGAGAATAACTATGATATTAAAGTTAGTGACATTGCACTCCCAAGATACTTTGTCACATCAGTGTTCAGGCTCTGATCTGTACCCACCTCAAACTATTTACAGCTTTAAAATGTGATATTAAATAAGAACTATTTAATAAATTACTCTTTTGCTTAAATAAGAAGGGGGGAAAAGTCAACGATGATTGTGTGGTACATAATCTGTGTACATATAATTCTAGCTTGAGGCTTATTCAGGACAGTGATTTCATGCAGTTAGAAGAAACCTAAAAGACAAAGCATAATCTTGTCCAAATCCTATTTAAAGAGAAGGAAATTCTCCATAACAAAGAGACCAAAATTATGGGAGCAAATTGGATTTAGTTCCTTAATTACAATATTTTTTAAAAGATGGTTTTATAGAAGCAGAGCCCAGAGATTGAAGCCTATGCTTGCTAGTTCTCAACTGCTTCTCCTGCTTGTTTTAGGGGTGATTCTGACCATGCTTGCACTTGTCTTTAATCAAGTTGTTTCTCCTGATAACATCTGATTATAATTTAAGTATTCTTTTGTCACATCAGGTTACTCCAGTAGGTATCCTTTCATGAAATTTTTTTAATAATTCAGAATTATGATATATCTTGAAACTAAATATTTGATTCCAGGACATTATTTACTGTTTTAGAATTCCAATATTACTAACTCACAAAAGCAAAGGGAAACCTACTTCTTACAGATCCTTTGCCCAGTGTAAATTTTATTAAAGTCCATTTAATATATTTAGACACTGAATATCTCTGGAGATTTGTGGGTAACAGATTGATCTGTTCATTGTTTGTTTAAAGAGTTAAACTATGTTGTATGGCATTTAAAAATTGAGGTGCATCATTGAAATATACTATTAATACCAATATAGAATATTGTCTAAATACATGTGTGGTGGTGTTGTTAAGCGCTATCCAGTCAGGTCCATTTGATAGAACCTAGTAAAACAGAAATAAATTTAATTCTGCACCATCCTTACAAGTTACGTTTGAGACCTTTGTTTCAACCATTGTGTCAATCTCTCTCAGTTAAGGCCCTGCTTTGCGTGCCCTCCCCAGTTCCCTCTCCACCCCAGTCCCTTGCCTCTGAGAAGCCCGGTGGTTTAGTGAGTTACATATTGGGCTGTTAACCACAAATTTGGTGGTTCAAAGCTGTCAGCTACTCTGTTGCAGGAAATTGAGGCTTTCTGCTCCCATAAATAATTACAGTTTTAGGAAGACAAGATAAGCCAGATAAACAATCTGGAGGGGAAAACAATGGGACCACCAGTTCTGTGGGGGACATGGGAAAAGGGGAAGGCAGGGGAAAGGAAGTGGGTGTTAACAAACCCAGGGATAAGGGAACATCAAGTGATCCAAAATCAATGGCAAGGAGGGTATAGGAGGCCTGGTAGGGCTTGATCACAGGCAATGTAACCAAGAGGAATTACAGAAATCCAAATGAAGAGTGAACATGATAGTGGGATGAGAGGAAAGCAAAAGAAAATAGAGGAAAGGACTAGGATGCAAAGACCATTTATAGAGGTCTAAATATCGGCATGTACATATGTAAATATAATATGTAACAGGTTGTTAACGAGGCTTCCTCTCCAATTCTGTCACTTTACTTCACCATAGACTCCAGCTAATCAGATTTTTTGCTCAGCGTACACATTGAATGTTATGGTTGTTGTTAGGTGCCATCAACTTGGCTACGACCCACTGTGACTCTATGTAAGATAGAACGAAGGACTACATGGTCTGTGCCATCTTCACAATTGATTAGATGCCTGAGTCCATTGATGAAGCCAGTGTGTCAATCCATCTCATTGAGGGCCATCCTCATTGCACTGCCCTTTCACCTTGACCAAAGATAATGCTCTTCTCAGGGACGAAAAGTATGTCCAAAGTAAGTGAGATTAAGCCTCACATTTCGAAGGAGCAATCTAGCTAAATTTCTTCCAAGGCAAATTTCTTCACTTTATCTGGCAGTATCAACCTTATTTGCCAAAACCACAACTCAAAGTAATGAATTCTTTGTTTGTCTTTCTTATTCAACATAGACCTCTTGCATGCTTCCAGGGAAATGCAATGTTAGGGTTTGGTTCAGGTGCACTTTCTTCCGCAAGCGGGTATCTTTTCAATCCTTTAAGGAGATCTTTTCAAACAGATTGGCCAGATGCTGCATTTGGTGTAATCGCTTGAATGCTGCTTTGACTGGTATTTGTTATGGATGCATGTACCATAAAATCCTTGAAATGTTAGCATTTTCTCCATTTATCATGTTCTTGCTTAATTGGTCTACTTGTGAGGCACTTTGCTTTCCTTATGCAAATGTGCAGTTCATACTGAAGGCTTATCTTCATCAACAAGTGTTTCAAGTCCTGCACCCATCAGTAAGAAAGGTTGTTTTCTCTACCTATTGCAGACTGTTGGTGAATATTCCTCCAATCAGCATGTCTAGCTTTGTTCATTAGAACTCAGACTGAGTAAGTGTGGTTAGAGGATTCAACTGAACGGATGTTCAACCACATCGTGTCCCTTTGTTCAAATGATGGCTTCTTGGTCTGTGTACAGGTTACCCATTAAGACAGTTCATTCTTCTGGAAGTCTTATTCTTCATATTTCCTTAGTATATCATGACCCACAAAGTCTAATACCTTCACATAGACAATAAAACAGAGGCAACCACTTTGCATGAATTCCCTGCTTAGCTGAAATAAGAGCCCTCTGATATCCGCATAGACATCTCTAGTTTCATACTCTCTCCCAGAAAACAAAATCTCATTGAGAGTATGTGGATCTCATCTTATGCCTGGCCTACAGGACAAAGAAGAACTGCTCTAGTTTGAAACTAGAAATCTTCATGGTATTAGACAGCTTCATCTTTCTCCCACAGAGCAGCTGTTTCTGTTGCTGGGTGCTATCGAGTCAGTTCAAACTCAAAGTGATGCTAGCGAGAGGGATTGAAATATACACCTTGCCGTTCGTGGCCTACACCCCAGAGTTTCTTTTCCTCATCTCAATCTAATGTGAAATTCTGGCAGTTCCAATCCAAAAACTACCACAATAATTTTAAACTACATGAAGATTACTTTTGCTTGCATATGATATTATCTGATGATCTCTTCAGCATTGGATCATCTTGCTTTGGAATGCTAATGAATATCTTCCAGTATGTTGGCCACACAACTGTCTTCCAAAGTTCACGACAATACCTATATAATATCTTTAAACACAGAATGGGCTTTGCCACAATTCTTCATGCCTTACTTTCCACAAATGTCTTCTTTGCACATCAACATCTTCTTTAAGTATTATAGAAACAAATGATTTCTTAACTTTCTGTCACAAACTAACCATTATTTCAATAAAGTAAAGGCACTTAATTATTTCTCTCTAAATTTGTCCATTTAATAGAATTACATAATTTTAGATATTCTACATTTAATCTGTGCAGAATTAACTTTGATTCCTTTAGCTATGATCATGACATTAATGTACCATTTAAATTTTGATTGTTCAATGAATTATTTATATAAATTATCTATAAAATGGAAAAAAAACAAACTCAAGCTCAAAGTTCTTGAGTATTTGTACTACTTAGGTGGATAATGGAAGTGTATACAAGGGGGTACACACACACCAAAAAACAGATTTTTTTCCCTCAAAGCTATATATTTAAATTTTTATTTGATTTGTTCACAATACAACCTTATCACCTTCAAAGTACTCTCCATTACACTTAATACAGTTGTCAAATCTGTAATTCTATTCTTGGAAATATTTTTCAAACTCATCTATGTTAATGGCTAAAAGCACCTCTTTCATTTTTTCTTCATTTCTTCCATGTTGTCAAAGCATTCTCCTTTCATGTACCTCTTCATTTGCAGAAACAAAAATAAGTCACACAGAGCAAGGTTGGGTGAGTAAGGTGCTTGGGGCAAGAGAGGCATGTTATTTATGCAAAAGCCTGGCACACTGAGGTGGCTGTGTTGAGATGAGCCAGGTACATTGTCATGGTGGCAAAAGCAGTCCCTAATATGTCACAAATTAGGCCTGTTTTGTCTCACTCTGTAATGCTACCTTTCCAGAACTCTAAATAGAAAGCTTGATCAATAGTCTGAACTGGTGGAATGAACTCCAAATGCACTATCCCCCTCACGCCGGAAAAGATAAAGCGTCTTCTTGATCTTTGATTTTACTAAATGGGTGAAGTAAAGATGGAGTCTTCCACTGGATTGATTGAGGTTTGATTTCAGGGCCACAAGAATAGTGCATGCCTCATCATCAGTAATGACCTTGGGGAAAAAAAAAAGCCGGGGTCACTTTGGAGCTGTTCTCTCAAAGCACGGACTGTTTCTCCTAGAAACACTTTTTCCTGATCAGTCAAAATCTGAGGCAAAAAATTCACGGTGACCTTTCTCACTCTCAAATCTTCCATTACAATTTGCTGAACCAAGCTCCAAGTCCAGATAACTTCCCCATCTTTTCAATGGCTAAGAAAGCCACTTGTACACTTGATTTTGTCCCGTGTTGCTGCCTTGTCAGCTGTGTTCAACATCACAATAGTTTCTGTGGCATTTCTCCCATGCAGGAAACAAAATTTCACAACGGCACACAGTTCTCTTAAACTGGTTAGCACATGCAAAAAAAATTAGGTTTAAGTGAATTCGCTTTTATGAAAAATTCACTGTGACCAGAGAGAACCTTCCCAAGCGATGCCACTAGCTGCACTAATGCAGGGAGTTGCTTGATTCTCGCCTGGCAGGAGAAATGTGTATGATGAAAGCTCCTCCAAGCAGAGCTTTTTCATGTTTGTATATATATGTATTTGACAGAGAATGTTGCAAATATAGCCATGAATGTGGTGGATCACATTTAGGAAACTTCTTTGACATAACCACCAACAAGAAGGATCCAGTCACTGGGTCTAGAGGCTCAGTACCATAATCTCAGTGGAAACAAAGGTCAATTGGAAGAAAATAACCCACAAAGACATTTGGTGAGTAGTGACTGCCCATGAACACAATTAGTCCAATGGACTAATGGATTCTGAACATCACTCTCAATGATCCTAAGACTAGAAGAACTAGATGGAGGCTTGAGATCACTACTAATTTCTCTGAAAGGAATTGCAACAGAATATCCATTACAGAATGTGAGAAAAATGAGGGAGAAAATGTAAAATCATAAAAGGTCAGGATTACTGATCAGATAACATCTGGTGAATCTCTATGACCAAGGTTATTAATTAGTTCCACTTCAGATAGGTAATTGGACTCACCTCTTGTGTTAATATTTAGTCACATAATAAAACTATGATAATATCAGAGTGGTGTGCGTATACCTAAGGATATCTCGGGAAGGGTAGAAAAGAAAATTAAAAGAATTAAAAAGGTAACACAGGATGCAAGTGAGATAGATGATTTTACATTGTGGGGATTGCAAGTGATGTAATGAGTAACTAATTTAAAAATTGGTTGCAGCAAAATATATACAGGGAATTCAAAGACAATTAGCTTGATTTAGAAGAGAATGTGGAACATGACATAAAATTACCATAGTCAGACATATCTTGAGTGTACCATAATACCAGAAAGAGATATTTACTATGTAAAGGTGTTCTTTTGCCATACTTACTCAAAGTGCTCCATTTTAATTGAAATGCTGGAGAAGAATATTGGAAGGACTTTGGAATTCAAAAAGGACAAGCAAATCTGCATTGGAAGCAGTAAGGTCAGAGTGCTCCTTAGAGACAAGAATGGCAAGACTTCATCTTAGGTGCTTCGGACATGTTGTCAGGAGAAACCTGGAGGAACCTATTAGTAGAAATAGACTTAATGCCATTTCTTTCTTTCTTTTTTCTTTCTTTCTTTCTTTTTCTTTTTTTGTATGAGAAGTGGCCATACTTTGAAGAACTACGTTTAGTTTTGGTAAAGTACAATAATCCACTCATTACTTCGAGTAGATTCTGACTCATAGTGACTCCCCAGGACTCATAGGACAGGGGAGAACTGCCCCTGTGGGTTTCTGAAACGGTAGCTCTTTACAGGAGTAGAAAGCCCCATCTTTTTTTTCTCTCAGAGCGGTTGGTGCTTTGAGACGCTTCCTCCTGCGGCTCGCAGCCCAATGTGTAAACCTCACACTATCGGGTTGAATAGGATAAATACCATAGAAGAAATGTGGTGGATTGACACATGACTAAAGCATAGGTTCAAGTCAGTATATTGAGCCACTTAGAAGCTGTCTGGTCAAGAGTGACAGGAAGAAAGAGGGAACTCTGCACAGCCGTCTTGAATGTGTGTCACCTCATATCAAGTAGCTGTGTACCATGAGAGGAGTATCAGGTCCTAGTATCCACTTGGGTCAAAATCCAAAGAAGAAGAGTTCTGGTTGCTATGTAATACTTAAATTGCCCTTATTTCTGTTGGGTCATAACTAAACTAATGTAATACGTTTGAAGCCCTGCCTCAAACATAGCAATGATTGTGGGCCTAGGTCAGGAATAGACAGTGTTACATTCTGTTGTACTCAGAGTGAGTGTAAATCAGGCTGATTAGTGGGCACCTGACAACACCATCACTCACTGCTTGAGGCTACCATAACAATTGAAGCCCTTTGCTTCATTAGTTTAATCAAACTCTGGGTTTAATATAAATGTTTGCAAAGATATCTTCTGAACAGAGGTATTGGGTGGATCAGTCCATTATATATTATTTCATTCTTTTCTTCCAAAGTTACTGGGAAATCCTTCCTTCTCTTGAATTTCACGTACACATTCACACCTACTTCTCTGGCTGCTTTAGGCACAATTTATCTCATGCTGTGAATCAAATGCCTGTACCTGAATTTCATTTCTGGTCCCCAGTTTCCCAATTTAGAGATCATTTTCTCCTGTTATTGACTTTTAGAGTGGACAGAAGAATTTATTAGAATCAATTTTACCTATTGCTTTCAGAATTCTGCGACTTCAATAAGGTCAGTAAAGGTTAATAGTCTTTATTAAAATGAATAAGGCCAATTTCCTCAAACTATCTTTTCAAATTACATCATTGATTCTGATACACTGTATGTTCTGCTTCCTCAAGGGTAATTATGCCTTTAAGTGGCTGTACTTCAATGAGCACTTTATAGCATGTTTCAGCTATGTCCAGAACAACACAGATACTGGTCTGCTTGAAAGGGCATTCCTCCCGCAGAGTATTTGTTATATTTTTGTTATACACTAAGCTATAAGTCCGTAGTTACTCGAAGCCCACCCATTAACAAGCAGTGCGCTACAACACCCAGTGGCCCGAGAGGACAGAGCAGAAGTGTCCCTTTGGAGTTCTGATGCTTTACATGCTTCCAGTTGGAAAATGCCGTATTTTTCTCTCATGCATTTGAACCTCCATCCAATTACTAATCCAATGTGTAACCATTTTGCTGCTAGCTCCTAATATGTAATTTAATTATTATAAATCATTTATATCAAGTATATAAGGTCAACTTCCATTGAGATGGAATCACTGGATTTATTTCTCTGACACGTATGAATCATGCTTGTTCTTCGTGACGTTTATGGTACTCCTTACCTAAATCAGCTGTTCAGTCTTTGGTGGCACTCTCATTATCCACGATCGATTAAAATGTCGCCATTTCTAGTAAAGTGTAATTATTGTAAGTTCATGGCGAATTGAAATCCACTCCTATTGAGTGAATTCTGATTCATAGAGACCCTGTCAGACAGTACAGGGCTATCTAAGGTTTCTTAGACACAAGTGCAGCCCAAGCCATACTTCTTTAGAACGTGTCTCCTGAGTTCACAGTGCTAACCTTGGCATTAGCCCACGAGGCCACCAGGCCTACTTAAGTACATGGTGTTATACTGCTGTGGTGAGGTACTTTCCAGACAGTACTGATCCTCGGTGAAACAGAACCAAACACTGCCTAGTTCTGTGCCCTCCTTACAGTTGCTGATGCCATTAAGCCCATTGTTGCGACCATGCGTCAATCCATCCTGGTGACTGTCTTCCCCTGTCAATGACTATCATTGTCAGGATGACGCCCTTCTCTAGGACCTGGGCTTTCCTAATAAGGTGTTCAAATTATTCCAGGGAGAATTCCGACTGTACTTTATTCAAGACAGATTTCTTTATTCTTCTGGTGGCAATTTTCAATATATTTTTGTAAACAGTATTATTTAAATATCCTATATTCTTTATTCATTGTACAACTTTCACATGTATATGAATCAGTTAAAAATACGATTTAAGTCAGGAACCCCTTAATCCTTAAGGCGATATCTCTGCTTTTGAATAATAGCTTTTGGTGTTGACATGGCCACAGCAATTTGGCTTCATAAACAATATTGGATTATGAAATGCTCACATTTATATGTATGCAGTGAGGAGGAATTTATCTGTTATTTAATCTTCATATATATTTACTAGTTTTTCTTAAGTTCACTTGATATTTACCCTTTTCTCATAAAATTTATTTGGTTCTTAAATTAAGCTTTAAGCAATTCTTTACAGCAAAAATAGTAGTAGGAATACATAATTCTAATTTCTTTTTTGATGGGGTGAAAAATTGTTTTGCATGTGTTGGCCTAAGGTACACAATTCATAGACAAATTGCATTTTTCATTAAAATTTAACTTTCAAGAACTTTCTAAAGTCCTCTCATATATATTGTATTAATATGATAGCAGATAAAATATCAATCTATTTATTTGATTAGATATTTTAAAGTGTGTCTTTTGAAATTATGAAACTTAATTGCTGAATTTAAGGAGACTAATATAAAAGGTAAACGTATGATTTCTTTTTTGTCAGAATCTCTGATATAGAGAGTTTATACGGTTCCCCTCTAGTTGAGTCCTGTCCATGGGACCCTATGTGTTTGAGAGTAGAATTATGTTCCATAAGGTTTTCAATTGCAGAATTCTGTGGAAGATTTTCTTCAAAGGATACTTGAGTACACTTGACCCTCTTTCTGTTATCAATTGAGTGGATTAACTATTTGCAACCCCAAGAAGCATCCACAGACTAATTATTTCAGGCTAAACCAAACTTGCATTTATTTTTAACTCATTAAACTAATTTGTTTGCAAAAGGGGGTCACAAATGGAAATGTCTTTCTACCAAGATTAGGAGGCTCACTCACTCACTGCAGTCTTATCCATTCCAACTCGTAGCAAGCCTGTTGACAGAGTGGACCACCCTGTCAGTCTCAGAGACTGCAGTCTTTACAGGTGTGGAATGTCCTATCTTTCTTCTACAGACTCTGGAGGACCGTTCCGTACTTCTTGAGCTTCTACTTCCTGATTCCTTGGAGTTCTCTATCTGTCTTGGCATCCATCTCACATCAACTCTCGTCTGGGCCATGACTTATTTAATTTTTTATATAACTCAAAAGAGATCCATTCAAGACAAATCCAACACTAACCTTGACTAATTAACATAATAAACAAACCCATTCCCAAACAGGAGTATAATAACAGGAAGAGAGGTTAGGTTTAACAGCATGTATTTTGTGGGAGCCATGCTCAGTCTGTAACAAGAGTGACAAATAAAATTAATATATTGCTGCATTTAAATATATTAAATTTTCTTAGTAGAGATAAAAGAGTAATGTGAGATATTAAGAAGGGGCTGCATTAATAGAACACTAAAAAGAAAGGATCGTTTATAGCTAGATATTTAAAGCTTGATATAAAGCTGATATCAATTACTGAGGGAACTGTGATGAAATCTGCAATCATAATTGTGACATGTATTTTCCTTCAGTCCTATCAGTATTTTCACATATTTTAAAGCAGGTTTTATTTATCAAAAAGTTATCTATGCTTCATCTTAAATACTTTATTAGATAACATGCCACGTTTTAAGTCCATTTTCTATCTTTTAACTTATACTTTTATATTAGTATTATGATATCATCCCAAATTTTGTTATTGTTTTCATGTCATATCCTTTTGGATTCTATAACTTTTAAATTTTTGATATCTTTATAACTAAAGATTTATTAACCACATATATCTGAGTATTACTTTTTATCAACTATTATAAGTTTTGACTTTTAATTAGAATGTTTTCCAATTAATATATTTCACAATACAGAGTAATTTTAAATACACCACATTTTTATTTGCTCTCTGTAAGTCCTTCTCTTATCTGTTCATGATAAACTGATTTTTTGAACTATTCCTTTAAAAAATTCTCTACATATCGTGATATATCACATATGGAAGAAAAAAATGGGTGAAAGGGAACAGAACCTATCATAAGTTCTACATTCAACAATTCATACACATTTTGTTTCATTTCATTGAATGCAATTGATCAATGAAACATCAACTATTCCCCTTCTGCCCTGTGTTTCTGTTTCCATTCTTTGTCCTTTCTTATCCTCATGAACTTTGTCCATGAGTAAATGCGGCCACTTTAAATTCAAGCAGTTGATTATTTTGGGGTTTGTGCACCCCACTAGTGTCATTGTTTCCCAATTCAGCCATGGTGGTGAGCTCAGTTACTGATCTGAAGGGACTAAAAAAATCACAGTCTCTAGGGGACCACCTGTTTATCACAACCGTGATCCTCGTATCATTTGTTTTTTGTAATAGTTATTTATTAATTTATTAGCTGGAATATCGTACCAATTATGGTATTACTCAGTGGAAACTATCTTATAGAAAAGGCAGTGTAAATGCTTAATTTCCATCCACAAAATGGTCAAATATGACCAATTCCATTAGTATAATTATGAGGTCATGATTTTAAGTATCATCAACATTCTTATATTAGTCTTTTTACCATGCTCAAATTTTCCCGGTTTTACGCGGTGAGAACCTCTGAGTTGACTTCAGCTTCCATTTGGCATTCCCTCAGTAAACTCTGCTAGCTTCCTGTTTTCTAACATCACAAGATCTAGCCTATCATTTATATTTCCTTCCCAATATCAATATCTAGAACCAATCATTTTTCCCAAGGAGCTGTCCTGATTCCTTAGTGGGCAATGATACATTTACACACAATAATGTGGGATTCAAGGATCAATCCACACTGGCATTATTTCTTATTTTGAATTTTGTCCCATATTTTTTCCCAATCTGTCTTTCTCATGTAATGTCTTTCAGAGAAGTTGGTAGAATAAGCCAGACACTATCTAGTTCTTTGGATCTCAAGGTTGTAGAGGATTGTTTCTGTGCGGTCTGCTAGTCCATTGGGCTGTTTTTCCCCATATGCCCTTCAATTTGGATTACTCTCCATTCATTCAGATAGGGAGAGCTTAGTAGTTTCATTGTGGATGGTCACTCACAATATTTTAAGTCCCTGTGCATTACTCACCAAATTATGGTGTAGACTATGATATTTGTGGCTTATGTAAATCCTGTTGATCATAGTGTCTTCCAGGATGATAATTCTGAAGCTCAGGCCCCATCAAATGACTTCTCTCAATGTGCTTACTTATATCAAAGACATTTTTATACTATATCCACTCTGTTTCAACAATTCATGGATATATTTGCAGCAGGGTTAGAAGCACATATACAAAGACCACCCAACAGAGATATTTATAGGTACACTCCTGTGCTTCCTCCCGCATCAATTCAGTCTTCAGGTGAATCTGTCCACCTATTCTTACAGTATCACTATTCAATGGTTAGTGTGTATCAGGATTTACCTCTGTTGCTCGTTAGCGTTCATTTACAGAGGTCTTTTGCAGCAGATATGCCTAATGTATTATGCCATTTGATTTCTTGGCTGTTGCCTCTGTAGGTGGGGATTTTGGATCCAAGTAAAATGAAATGCTTGTCAGTTTCAGCTGTTCCTCTGTTTATCATGATGCCGGTTATATGTCCGCTGTGAGGACATTTTTCTTTAGGTTATCATCATGTAAAAATTACATTTAGAAAAGTATAAGAAGGAGTTCTACTACATCTTGGCTAGCCGAGAGTTAAAAGTAACTCAGTTGAAAGAGGAAAGGCAAGCCCACATTTTCATTTGGGATCTTTGGGTTTTCCCTTCCATTCGCTATTTTTCAATGTAATTCAGTATAGGTTTTATTGCTATATTGTCAAGTTCTCTGATATTCCTATTCAGTACCTAATTTGTCCATTTCAATATGATTAGTTTTAATTTAAAATTTAGTTTGTTTTTATTTGCATTTGCAAGAAAAATTTTGATCTTTTTATAGCTTCTAGTCTGTTTTGGAGCTTTATTTCTGGTTCATACTTTCCTATTTTCTTTCATATATTGAGTGAGAGGAAATGCAACTTTCACATATATTTACTTTCCTCTATAGATATCCTTTTCTGTCAATTTCATAATGTCTGTTTTTGAAACCATCGATTGATTTTCTCCTTGTCAAACATAATATTTTCTGCTTCTTTATATGAATATCAAATTATTTTATTTTTCCTTTGACAGTTTGTATTACTTTCTAAAATTCTTTTGAAGTTACTTGAAAATAACTTCATTCATTTAAGGCTTGTTTTAAAATATTTTCTATGGAATGTCTGTAGTAGCCCATTTCCAAGCAAATTTAAATGACAACATTCCCCATCATATTATCCTAAGTTTCTAATAAAATATATAATTCACTCTTCCTTTGAGTTTCAAATTTTACCTTCAGATATTATAGCAGCTGAAAGAAATTTGATGTATAATTTTCTACATATAAGGGCATACATGTAAAAAATTGAGGCAAATTGGTAAAGATAAAATCAGAAGGTTTCCTAGCTAAATCTCAATCTAAAATGTTATTTAATTAATAATTTTACATAATGAGTTAAAATGGTATCTTATAAATGAATTGTTTACATTTTTGATACTTATCTTTTTATGTTTCTTATTCTCATGTTACTTTCGTGTGCATCGTTTTACAGAATTTTAACCTCATAGAATAGAGATTGAATAAATAAAGTAACATTGCTTGTTAGCTGCCCTACTCTGAGGTTAAAGAAATTCTAGAAATTATTATTTTGATAGGAAACTATTAACAAAAACTACCTCTTTTATTCCTGTTTCTTGAGTAGGAAAATATTTACTTATTTTGTAAGTATGTTCATAGACAAATACTGTTTTTATTTCTACCACAGCTATAAAATTTACTTCTACCATTTTTCCATACATACTTAAGGTGTGTCGTTAACATCATAAAGTTTATCTGTTTTATGAATTAAGTTCTTCAATATCACTAACTTTGACCAAGATAGTTCAAGATGCAATGTTAAATTATTTGCTAGTCTTTTATTTGTCCTTACTTTTTTCATCTCTTATTATTTCAAGGAAATTCTAAAAGTTAGTTTACTTTCTCAAGATTACAGAGGCCCATTTTCTTAAAGTGCATATTACGTCTACAAGATATATTAATTGAGTCAGAGAATCTTTCCTTAGGAAAGTAGCTTTGGCTAATATTTATGAGCTTGACTTCACATTCATAGTTATATTTTTATCTTATTTCACAGAATACTACTTATTATTAAGCTCAGTTGAGTCTAATACAGAAATAACTAACTGAACTCATTTCTACACCACCTGACCCTCAGAACTTGTCCTTACACATAGCCATTTTGTGAGCACAGCCTATATTACTATTTTACAATAAAAATTAAAGAGGATTATTATCAGATTATACTTGTCTCTCAATTTGAACCTTCATAAACTGCTAGTGAGAATGTATTGATGTGTAACCACTGTTGAAACCATATGGCATTACTTAAAAACTATAAATGGAAATTCCATATGATTGAACAATACCTATGCTGGTTATGTAGCCTCAAGAAGTAAGTTTCATAACACAAACAAACATCTGCACACTTATGTCCATCATGCCTTTGTTCACAATAACAAAAAGCTGGAAACAGTCTAAATTCTAAAGTCTAAATTCCCATCAGAAGAGTAAATAAAGAAACTTTATTTACATAAACTTTATGATACATATACAGTGGAATACCATGTATTATTTTAAAAAATGACATTGAAACCATGAAGCACCTTACAGGACAAATATGTATGCCAACAGTTAGGGAGGGACAGAAAGTTAAAAAAAACTTTTATACCAAAGGGAATAAACTTTGGAGCTTGCCAAGGTGAGGACCCCACAAGAGGGGGGACAAAACAGTAAAGGACTAGAGTGTTGATGGGTACTGACGGGGTTGAAATGAAGCATACCAGTCAAAGAATGGAGGAATCAGTGAATGGGTGTGGGACAAGCTATCGGGGAGTGTTCTGAGTGGATTAATGAAGAGAGAAAGAGAGGGAGAGAGAAAGAAAGAGAGACATAGGCATTAAAAAAAAACAGATCATGCAGTTATAGATGTGAGCAACTCCAGTCAGGTTCAAATCTGTGGGCCAGGCGTTAAATGGGAGGCCTTTCCTGACTCATGTATCCTTGGGGCTGATATTCCAGAAAAGAAAGAAAACCACAGGCTTGTGAACCATGAGTGTTACATTCATGCTCAGCAGGCAAGATGACAGCTGGATGACAGGTACTGTGAATGGTGCGGTTGTTTGCTTGAAATTCTTAGCAATATCCTGCCAGGCATCTTCCTCCTGTAATGTTCCAGATGCCATATCAGTGACCATAGCAGTGACTGTGTGCCCAGTCAGCACCAGTGAGCTTATCGCCCCAAGTGTGGTTAAAAAGGGCAATAGTTTTACTGGATGTAGATTTATATTTTTTGCATGGGAGGGATGGTGCTCTTGGTGGAAGTGACTCCATGGAATTTAGGACTCAGTGTCATTTCTTCATGATAATCTGTCCATATCTCCTTGTTCTAAGTACCAGGGTCTCTTTTATGTCCAACCAGTCCCCTCACTTAACAGAATACCCCGTTTTAGGTAGAAAATGCATCAGACCTTGTAATTAATCCACTGATACACACTGTAGATTTGGCTTTTGGAAATATCAGTTGTGGAAGAACTAAGTTCTGCAAGAAATAAGGTTTGCTTTCATGGTCCAGGTGAACACTGTGAGCTTCAGCTGTGCATCTGCAATCCTGGGTTCATCTTTCTCCTCATCAGATGGCCTGTAGTATGTACTACCAGCCAACAAGCTTCCCTGCACTTCTCATTCTGAGAAAAAGTATGCAAATATCAAACACAAGGTCAAGGAGAGTCTCATTCTTACCATTACGCCATCGACTTGTGGTGACATTTGGGTACTGGTATTGCCACTCAGTGATTACCGCCCTCTTTATGAGCAATGGATACCTTACCCACCGTGCCGTTATGACTAATCAGACTTGAGAACCAGGGTAGAGAACTCATCCTCATGCTTTTTTTCCTCTAGAAACACTCCTAGTACCGTACCTTTTCACCTGTGTTCTCTAGACAAAACAGCAACACACACCCACACACATTGACACCAAGAAAATGGTTTATACAATTTTGGAAGCAAGTAATTCTGGTCAAGTTCAAATGTATGAATCAGATGTTAAGCTAGAAGCTCTTCTAAACTCAGTATGCGAAGATTGAATGTTAGGAAGCAAATATGAACCAGGAAACAGGCAAAGCTTGTGGAGCAGAGATGGAGGAATCTGAGGCCAATTAGTTAGGCTGATGATTAGAAAGCCCAATGAATCCAAGCTTAGCCAGAAATATGGCCAGTCACTGACGTTTCATGGGGTAAGCAGGCAAAATGAGAGACCGCCGACTCCTGTCCAAGTATGCGGGCAATGCGACAGAGAGTCCACACAAGCTTGAAGGCACAAACCTTTCCAAAGACTGTACTGAAGTAAGACTAGGCCACACTCTTGAGGAAAGTTTATTTCAATTGCATCAAACCTGAGTTTGAGTGTGACCTGAGTCATGAGACGGCACTCCTCCCTAATCCTGTTACAATTGCCTGGCCTCCCACAGCGGATACCATCATGGAGTTCAGCGTACGCTTAGGTCATGTCATGGGAGAGGCTTCAACTGCCAAATTACTACGAATTCTGGAATACACAACCTGACACAAAATCCTTCCTTTTCACATCTATCACACTGACTAATACCTCTAAAAAATTGTAAAAATATTTCCATTTGTTATAAGCAGCAATGTATTTGTTTCCCCTTTTGCAGGACTAGATCAATAATTATGTATCCTCTCTGTGTGACCCTATTATTTGGCTATAGTTGACTGGACAGGAGTAGACATGACTGAAATACTAAGTGAGGGTACCAGATAAGGACACCAGTTGAATATTGATTGGGCAAAGAGATAATCCCATTATAATATCTATATGTGGAGGTATCGCCCTAAAAATGGAAAAAAGGCTCTCTGGGGCAACACTTCCATAATACGCATTTTTCCCTTCTAGGCCAGCATCCAGCCACTTGCTCTGAGTGAGTGCACCCTGTGGCATCACCTGGGAAGATTCTTTTTGGTCACAGTGATTTTTTTCATGAAGGCAGTTTTGCTCAAACCTTGTTTTATGTAATGGCTGATTTAAGAGAACAGCATGTGACTGAAATTCCCGTTTGCAAAAAAATGCCGCAAAAACTGTTGTAATGTTGAACACAGCTTTCAAAGACAACAGTGTGGGAAAATCTCAAGTGTATGAATGATTTTCTCATTTCAAAAAGGTGACATGTCAATTGATAACAAACCTCTTTCTGGATGTCCGTAACTTCCTGAACAGATGGGAATGTCAGCTGTAATGAATCTGGAGTTCATTTCACCAGGTCAGACTGTTAATCAAACTTTCTATTTAGAGGTCTGAAGAGATTGTATAGCAGTGTGTGACCAGAAAGGCCTGAATTGTGGCAGACAGGGCACTGGTTTTGCCACCACAATGCACCTGCTCACTCAATCATTTCAGTGCACCAGTTTTTGGCAAAAAACAAACAAACAAAAAAAACCCAGCATGCCTCTCTTGCCCCATATAACTGACCAGCCTGACTTTGCTCCACGCATCTTCTTTTTGCTTCTGCAAATGAACACTGACACGAAGGGACAGCGATTTGATGATGTACCAGAGGTGAAGAAGAAGAATGGGAGAGGTGCCGTCAGCCATCCAAACAGATTCATAGTTTTGACAAATACATTAAGTGTAATAGAGTACTTTGAAGGATAAGGTTGTTTGTTTTTGTTTAATGTTAAATACATAGCTTTGAAAAAATCCGGTTTTATTTTATTTTTATATAGTCCATTAATGAAATTGTAATATTTGTAGTATGATTCTACATAAACACTCTATTTTGCTTACTTCATATGCTTCAGGTATTCTTGATACCTTTAGAATTTTAATGTAATGACCAATCCACTTGACATTTAATTGTTGCTGGAGGCTGTCAAGTTAGCTCCAGTTCATAGTAACATTCGTCCAGCAGAAAGAAGCACTACCCAGTCCTATGCTCTCCTTCAGCGGTTATGTTTAAGTCATCATTTCTGTCATGCTCGCCATCAACTCTTTCTTCTTGTCCTGCACTTTTTTTGCATCAGCTTCTTCTTTTAACGACTTCTTAGGACCCACCACCCCTCTCGGGCCGGAAAAAAATTGTGCAACCTGGGCCAGAACATCTCAGATTCATTATGAATTTGATTTTGAACGAATTTTGAGTTATTTTGTGTTCAGGAAACTTGTCCCCATGCCAATTGGTTCTCAGTTCCCACATTCAGTTACGTAACCCCTATGGACTTCAAACTCAGTTGGAGAAGTTTTGAGGATGCTCTGCTTTCTCCAAGAAGTAATCCTCCTGTTAATATATTCAAAGAAAACAAAACACAGTTTCATCACCCTCATTTTTAAAGAGATAGCTCGCTGTACTTTTGTTATTCTAGCCGTCCCAGGCACTTTCAATTCTTCATTAACCCTGTCATTCAAATGCCTCAAACTTCTTCTCCCTGCCGTATTATTGTCCCGCTTTTGCATGCATATGAGGTTAATGAAAATAACATGACATGGGTCAAGTGTAAGTCTGCCCTCAAAGTGAAATATTCACTCCTCAAAACTTTAAGTAGATCTTGTGTAGATTTGTCAAATACAATATATCCTTTGTTTTCCTGACTGCAGTTTCCATGAGCATTGATTATGGATACAAGTAAAATGAAATCATTTGAATTTTTCCATCTTTTCTCTGTTTATTATGATGTTACTTAAGGGTTCATTTGTAAAACTTTTTATTTTTTGAAGTTGATCTTCACCAGCAAGTGTTTCGAGTTGTCTTAGTTTTCAGTGAACAAGGATCTGTCATCTGTGCCTTGCAGGCTGTTAGGATCTTTCTACCAAAAGGAGAGCCCAGTTTTCCTTCATCTAGTCCAGCTTCTCAGAAATTTTTTTCACCATAAAGACTGAAGAAGTGCTGTAAAGGGTTATAACCGTGATACTCAGGTTTCCTGGTTCTAAACCAAGCAGCAGCCCCTGGGGTTCAGCAGAGTCACCTTCCTGGTTGTGAATCACAGGTGGCATAACTCACAGTGTCTCAACTACATTGAAACTGCCATAGTATAACCAAGGGACCGATGAGTGGTGGGAAAATTAATTATGAATCAATAAATATTGACATATCTCTACTGAAAGTAGGTCCGTAGACTAGTGAATGGGATATTGCATTTTTAAAAATTAAGCTAAGAAAATCACTTTACCAAACAATTATCCCTGTACAAAACTAAGATTAAACGTTTGATACATTATCTCTTGTCACTGCTGGAATCTATAATTGCTCTTCTCTTTCCCTTGTAGGCTGTGCTATGCCAGTGCTGGTGCATAATTTGCTCAGTTTTGAAGGCTTTATGGTGAATGGCCTATTGGCCTTAATTGTTTCCAGAAGTTGAGACTTTGAATTTGGGATTGTATGTGATCTCTGAGTGTCACTTTTTCTATATCACATTTATGTGTCCCTCTGAAGCTCTTCATCAGCTAGCTGGTTAGATTTCTACTATTGTTATTTCACAATGCCCAGCTGAGCAACATTGATTTCTTTTTTTACTTATTTTTTTTATCTCTATCTCTTCAGTGTGAATGATCTTATTGCTGAAAAGCCTGTCCTGTTATTTTATATTACATTCTGAAATAAGTAAGATTGCTGATTTTATCAAATACATGGAACACTTTAAAAATATGTACAATGGGTCTTAATTTAAAAAGCATATATTAATATTTCTTTTATCAGTGATAATGTATATCATATTTATAATAACTGCTTAAATTTACTTTTCACTCAGTAATTAATCTACACGTTTTTTGGCTCAAGTCCAATTTATTTTAAGAAGAGAAATATATAGAAAAAAGTAAGTGCAAACACACACAGAGACAGAGACAGAGAATCTCCCCTATGCAAGAGAATATTATACCAAGTGACCAAAATATATTCCATCAGCTATATCGTTTCACTCCATTTCTTTAACTGAATACAATACTTTCTCTATTAGAGAGTCCACGAATCAATATTTTAATTGTAATATTTATTACCTTGATAGAAATATTTTTCTAATTGCTCAAATGCCATGCAAAAGGCATACTTTCTGCTACAAGTGTGCGTCAGGTAAAGCTCTGTTTGCTTAGTGAGGTTTCGGAATTGGACTCTTCTGGTGAATATAAATTCTGGTTGTCTATAGAATGTGGTCTGGGTCACCAGGGGCTTCAATAAACTGTGGTCAAAAGTGCATGATTAGGAACACAATGTTATTATTGTGAGGTGCCATAGAGTTGGTTCCTTATGTACAAGAGAGGGAGACACTGCTTCGTCCTGCACCTGCTTCAGAATCGTTCTTCTGTTTGAGCTTGTTGTTGTGACCACTGTGTCAGTCCATCTCGCCAAAGGAAATGTTTCCTGGCCCTGAGCCATCCATACCTTTGTTCCTATGCTTGAGTCCATTTGCAGCCACTGACAATCCATTTCATCTAGGTGGCAGTTCTCAACCTGTGGGTCGCGACCCCTTTGGGGGTCATATTACCCTTTCACAGGGGTCACCCGATCCATAACAATAGCAAAAATATGGTTATGAAGTAGCAACAAAAATAATTTTATGGTCTGGAGTCACCCCAACATGAGGAACTGTATTAAGGGCTGCAGCATTAGGAAAGTTGAGAACCACTGATTTGGGACCTGCCTCTTCTACTTTGCCAATCATGATTTCTTTCTCTAGGGACATTGCTGATATCAGAGGGATTTTGGCTGAAAGCAGCAAAATCCAGAAAAAAATATTTACTGTGATTTTTGACGATCCCAATGGATCATAATAAATTATGAATGGCCTTGTGAAGAATGAGAATTATGGAATACTTCATCATATTGTACGTGGATCAAGATGCAGTTGTACGAATAGAACAAAGGGCACTGCAGAGTTTAAAATTAGGACGGATGACATGCCTGGGTTGTATCCTCTCATCATATGCATACAATCGGTATGCTGAGTAAATAATTAGAGAAGCTGGATTATATGACGAAGAAGGCAACTTCAAACAGCAGCCTGTATTTCTTCCTTCGGGACACAATAATAAACACCATTAGTAAATAAATGTTCATAAGATCTAATTAGATTTTCTGTCCCCAAGTGAACAGAGTCAACATCACTCACAAATTACTCTTTCCAACTTGTTGACCAGCTATCTAAAGACAGAAGCAAAGGACTCATTTCCTCCGTGGTAAAAACAAAGGCCAGAAAGCTGGCAAGCACTGCTCTCAGGGTATTCTGACTCAGAGGGACCCGATGCACAACAGAACCAAACGCTGCCCATCCTGGGTCCTGTGCCTCCCGCAACTGCTATGTTTGAGTCCATTTTTGCTTTCACTCTTTCCGTGAATACAATTGGGAAACTCTTTTTCATATAACTTGGTCAAAGTATTGGAAAGACCGTCTCACTAATCTAGTTTCTAAAGAGCATTCCGGATGTTCTTCCATGATTGTTAAAAAGCAAGCACTGAATGTGTTAAGCTGGATTGACAAGAGAAACAAACCAAATGATTCTCACATATGTGTAAGGAAGGGCTTTATATCAAAGAGTAATGGTATATCAAGAACATTGTATATCATACAATACTAGTGCATGCATCTCTCTTCAGATTCATGCAGCCATATGCAATGATGTAGATTGCAGGAAAATCACACGCTGGCGGATGAAAAGTCTTGTGGATACAATGGCGGTGGAAGCATCACAGGGTTGGCACAAGTATCCACATAGTTCAAAGTGTCTTCTCAGTAGGAAGGTGAACCAGCAAGAGAAAGGAAGTTCCCAGGATCCTCCTGATAGGAAGGTTACAACAACCAAAAGACATCATCAAGCTGTGAATTGACCAAATGGCTGGACTCCACCCCTGAAATTTATTTATCAAGTTGGCATGACATTATTCAACTGCCACGCTGAATGACTGAATCAATGCTATTTTGACTGAAATTTCAATAGATGCTACTAAAATATTCTTTGAAATATGTAATTGTAGTATAGAATTGAAGTGAATTCCTGCAATAAAACGCTGGTAATCAAATATATAAGAAATCTACTTGCTCTCATGGATTAATATGTGTGTTTATTACCATTGTTCTGATAATGTTCTGTTGCTACTTACATGACTTTCAGAGGCTAATTCCACAGAAATGGACAGCCTTATCCTTCGTTGTAATCTGGTCATAGTCTGGAAGCTAATTTTGGATGATCCTCCTTGCATTTGAAATTCCAGTTACATAGCTTTCATCACCACAATAAAACACACTAACAGATAACTGGGAATGCTACTGAAAGATACAGGATATGTATATATGCAGGATATATATATTTCCCAGAGATATATCCCAGAGTCACATTATATTAAATATACTAATGGGCATTTTAACATTTCAAGCGATAGCATAGGAACAAGAACTGAAGACATTAAAGGAATAAATATATATCAAAGTTGCATTTCAGGAATAAGGGAGAGAAAATGATCCCAGGAGTTGAGAGAATAATAATGGAAAGATTTCATTATGCTGAAGAAGCACCGGAAACACTCACTAGTCTATGGGAAGTCATTTGGAACCTAGCCAACCAAGAGCAAGTTGAAGGGATCACTATTTCTACAGATTCCAAAAAGGGGAATCCAACTAGAATGTGGAAATTATAGAACAATATCATTAAGATCACATGCAAGTACAATTTTACTGAAGATCATGTCACGAAGATTGCTCCAGTTCATTAACAAGGAGTGCCCAGAAATTAAGATGAAGTTGTTGAACAAGAGTTATCACGACCGGTATCAGCTACAACTAGGCTCAAAGAAGAACTATCAAACACATGTTTACTTGTGCTTCATTGATTATTCAAAGGCATTTGATTGTGTGGATCATAAACAGCTGTGGATACCATTGATAAGAATGATAGCCTGCTCATGCATCAAGAGGCAATCTTTTAAACAGAATTATTTAAAATAAGGAAAGGGATGTTTCAGCACTGTGTCCTTTCCTCATACATATTCAACCTGCAAGTTGAGCAAATAATCAGAGGAATTGGCCTAAATAGAATGAGGCATAAGGATTGGAAGAAGACTTATTAACAACCTGCTATATGCACATAACACAATCTTGCTTGCTGAAACTCAGGAGAACTTGAAGCACTTGCTGAAGGAGATCAAGGATTGTAGCCTTCAATGTGGATTACAATTCAATGTAAAGAAGACCAAAATCTTCATAACTTGACCAGGAGGTAAAAACATGATAATGCAGAATAGATGGATGTTTTCAAGGATTTCATCTTGCTTGTATCTACAACCAATGCTTATGGGAGCAGCAATCAAAAGATTAGGAAGGAAATTGGTGTTTAAATTTAGCTCAGTTGAATAGTCTTATTCTAAGAACAGTTAAGTAGAATCCTTAATTATGTCTTCCATGTCATTTCCTCCTCTGACACATAGCAGAACATAGTCACAGATTCTAGTTAGTAGGATATATTATGGATGTGCCAGATGTTATATTAAGCATTGCAATGAGAACTATGGAAAGAAGAATTCATTTCAATAGATTTTATATTGAGGACAGTAGTAGATTGGCTTCCCATTCTGTTCTACATCACCAAATCTCTGGGTTGAATAATAACCAATGTGGGGAGCGGGGGGTGCAGGAAGATAAAGAGTACTATTATAAAAATAAAATGATTGATGGTAAGTTAGTGTAAGTGCCTTCCATTCAGGTTATTTGACTTTAGAAAAAATAACTAAGCCCCTAAGCAAATTCATTGCCATCCAGTCTATTCTAACTCATGGGATTGCCAAGACTAGAGATTCTTATGGAAACAGACAGCTTTCACCTTTCTCCCATAGATTGACTGCGGGCTTTGAATCCAGGCTTGTAATCAAAAGCCTACCCCCCAGTGCCATCCAGCCTCCTTCAGAAAAACACAAAGAACTGACACTCTATCATTTTAAATTAAATGGAACAAATCAAGCCTTCTTATAAAAACTTGATTGTTTACCTCTTTTGCCTACAACCACTTACTTCTTACACAGAGAGTAAAAGGAATGTTCCAAAGTTTATTATATGAAATGTTGTTTAAGTTACAAGGAATTAGGTATGTATTTTCATTTTGAAATTTTATGGAAAAAGCATACTGGGACTTCACTAAGAAAAATAAAACAAAACTAGATGTCTTAAAGTTATAATGCTATCGGAAAGTTCATAAATATCTCCTATCTACAGAGGAAACAGATTTTAAAAGATCAAATCTTTTCTTGGGATTTAAAAAATAGTATATTTCAGAATGGACATTTATTCCAAACCTGTCTCTATCATAATCAAAGCTGTTAATGTTTTTACTGGCCGTTCCCTTAAATCACATGATCAAAAGTAGTATGGCAATTCCCAATTCTACCTTACAAATCTGGATAGACCAGAACATGTACACTGGTACAGATAGGAACTGGAAACACAAGGAATCCAGGACAGATGATCCCTTTAGGACCACTGGTGAGAGTGGCGATACCTGGAGGGTGGAGTGAAGGTAGAGTAGAAAGGGGGAACCGATTATAAGGATTACATATAACCTCCTCCCTGGGGATGGACTAAAGAAAAGTGGATGAAGGGAGTGGGTAAGATATGAAATAATAATAATAATTTATAAATTATCAAGGGTTTATGAGGGAGTGGTGAGCAGGGAGGGAGGCGAAAAGTGAGGAGCTGATACCAAAGGGCTCAAGTGGAAAGCAAATGTTTTGAGAATGTTGACAGATACAAATGTACAAATGTGCTTGACACAATGGATGGATGGATGGATGGATGGATGGATGGATGGATGGATGGATGGATTGTGATAAGAGTTATATGGGCCCCAAATAAAATGATTAAGAAAAACAGAAACAAAAACCCCTCTCATAGAGTAAGTTTTCCATTTGGGATCTAGGAATTTCTGTTTTAAAATATATGCAAAGTATATTGGTAAGTATATTTCACAGGCAGCTGGAGCTACATTATGTTTTACAGTGCAGTAACTTTAATTCCTGGAAAATGTGCTACTGGAGAAGTATAATTTGATTTAGAAGCGGATCTTTTAAGAAGTTAGGAGATGCCCAACCCCAATGTATCTCCCACTTCCAATCTTTATAAGTCTCCAATTCCCAACTAGAAAAATCTATAAATTAAAAGCCACAGACAGACTTGGCACTGTACAAAGGTAGCTATATTGTTCCGCAAGAGTTGGGGATGGGCATCTTTTTTCCAAGCCACTTAGTTTTTGATATATGAAATATCAAACTAACCACATCAAAGCCACATGAAACCCATTTTTGAGTCCCTCTGAGAGCCCTATTCCTGAGATGTTGCCAGTAACCTGTCAGTTACACTATTTCCTCACTGTCATTGGCAATGTTTTCTCACTAAGGAAAACAATCCCCAAACTACTAAAATTAATGTTCTCTTTACAATGCTGTCACAAATGAATGGATTTTCAAATAGAAATTATACAAGGAAAATTGGTTCCAGAACAAGACCGCATTCTGCAAGAAGAATGCCATGCCACTGTTGATTTGTCTGACCATAGGCTGCTGGAAAATAAAGTTTATTACAGAGCAGTGCGATGGGCCTGTGACAGACACAGCAGCAGCGACTCTGCTAGGAACATGTTGCGTAGTCAACACAGAGCCATTACTTGTCAGGGAGACTATTGTAGATGGAACGGCAGTCCCCTGTTAGCAGCACTTTTGTGACTACGTTTTGAAGCATTTTAGTCTTTATAATCAGCAGGAAAATGAATGAGGGCTTGTTAAATTATACTCATTAGGTGCATCACACTCTGCAGGTAGACACTGATACACATTTCTCAACAACATTAACTGGATATTGTCTCCCACATAATTGTGCCTTCATGACTCTCAATATTAATGGGAATTTTATAAAATAAAAATAACATGATATATGCATTACTCAAACTTTGCTGTCTTGTGCTTTTTGTTGCTATTACTATTTGTTTGATTGCTTACCAGTGGCTGATAGGATAAGTATATTTGGGAATTATCATGTATTTGAAGATTCACTTTGTTAGGTGCTCTGGTCAGTTCCAACAGATAGTGTTCTTACACACAACAGAGTGAAAACCTGCTGTCCCCACAATCAGTACCATGTATGAGCCTGCCCTTGCAGCCACTGTGTCAACCAAGGACTTTCTCTCTTTACCAAGCACAGTGTCCTTCTCAAGGGACTGGTAATTCCCGACAACGTCCGCAAAGTCTATGAGATGAATGCTCCCCACCTCCCATCAAATAACCATTCCAGCGGTACCTCTTCTAATCCAGATTTCTTTGTTCTTCTGGCAGCCCACGATATACTCAATGCACTCCAATAATACTGCAAACTAAAGGAAACTGAACTGTATTTCAAAGGTATTTCAACTCCTCTGTAATTCAAATACAATTTTTCTTCAGCTTTCTCCCCCTCCATTTTCCACATGCACGTTGGGACAATTGAAACTGTCAATATTTGGGGCAGGTGCACTTCATCCTCAAATTTACATATTTACTCTTTAGTTCTTCAAAGATTTTACAAGTAGATTGCCCAATATGGCATGCCCTATAATTCTTGTCTGCTGTTCCCATTGTTTTAGATTGTGAACTCAAGTAAAATGAAATTTTTCCCAACTTCCACCTTCCATTGTTTGCTATTGCTGATCTCTCTAGTTGTGGGGATTCTGGTTTGCTTTATGTTGAGGTGCAGTCCCTGATGAAGGCAATAGATTTTAATCTTTGGTATAAGTGCTTAAATTTTTTTTGTTTATAGGGATGATTCTGCCATCTGCATCTCATAGTTTGTTAAAAATTGTTCCTCTAATTCTGATGCCAAGTTCTTCTTCATATAGTTCAATTTCCAAGATTATTTGGTCAGTATGCAGAATATATAAATATGGTGAAATAAAGATGTTGGATCACAGATACACGCTTTTTAAATTAAAGAATGAAATCCCCTATTCTGTTTGAATGACTACTTTTTAATCTATGTGCACATCCTCCATGAGCACAAGTGTTTTCAGTTCCCATTCTTTGCACTGTTATCCATAATTGCTTATTATAAACACAGTGGAATGTCTTTACATTCTTGAAAATACAAGGAAAAACATCTCTCTGGTGTTCTCTGCTTACAGCCATGATCATCTGACAAGAGCAGCGATGTCCCGGACCTTGGGACCCTTCTCTAAATCCAGCATGGATTCTGAACACTTCCTGTCTTGGTGTTGCTGCTCTCTCACTTTTGAATCCTCAGCGACATATCAAGGTAGTTATTTTTTTTCTTTCCCCCAATTGCTAGTTATTTATTTAATTTAAAAAATCATTTTATTGGGGGCACATACAACTCTTATCACAATCCATCCATACATCAATTATGTAAAGTACACTCGTTGCTCTCATCATTCTCAAAATATTTGCTCTCCACTTAAGCTCCTGGCATCAGCTCCTAATTTTTCCCCTCCCTTCCCACTCCCCCTTGCCTCATGAACCCTTGACAATGTATAAATTATTATTTTGTCATATCTTCACCCACTTTTCTGTAGTCCATCCCCCAGGGAGGAGGTTATATGTACATCCCGATACAAGTATTTAGTTCACTATTTTGGCAACATGTATCAAAAGTCTTAAAAATGTTCATCCCCTTTAATCAACCCGTGCTATTTCCAGGAATTTTTTTTCCTTTTTTCAGTTCATTTTTATTTTTTTTGTTCTTTTTTAATTTTTTTAATAAATCTTTTATTGGGGCTCATATAACTCTTATCATAATCCATACATACATCAATTGAGCAAAGCGCCCTTATACATTCGTTGCACTCGTCATTCTCAAAATTCGCCTTCTACTTGGGTTCCTGGAATCAGCTGTTTCCGTTTTTCCCCCCTCCCTCCCCGCTCCCTCCCCTTTCACCCCTTCCCCCTGCTCCCTTAATAGTTTATAAATAATTATTTTATCTTATCTTACACTGCCCGGCGTCTCCCCTCACCCACCTTCCCATTGCCCATCTCCCAGAGAGGAGGTTACACATAAATTGTTTGATAATTGTTGCATTCTGCTGGTTCCCCTTTTTATCATGGGGCATAAACATAGCTCTCTCACACTCACTTTTCCAGGAAGCTGTTCAAGTTTCTTGGCGTACATGAGTGAGAATCCCTAGCGCTGCATCTCTGTTGAAATGACGCAATTAGTTTCACGCCAATTTCTGGAGCCTTGTTTTTCATTAATGCCTTCATGACAACTTGGATGTCTTCCTTCATGGCTGTGCATTATTGATCATACTTGGGATACCCAAAGAAAACCGGAATTCTGTTGGGGACAGTGGAGCTTTCCTGGTACGCATTTTCGAGGCCAGCACCATACAGCTTGTTCTGAGTTAGTGCACCCAGAGGCATTGCCTGGGAAGCTTCTCTCTGGTCACAGAGATGTTTCTCATGAAAGCAGTTGCACTCCACCTCATGCTTTTGTGATGGCTGATTTAAGAGCTTGCGGCTATGAACTTTTGTTTTCTGCTTGGGAAAAATGATGCAGAAACAGTTGTGATGTTGAACACAGCTTACAAGGAAAGTGCGATGGGAACAGTCATGTATATGAGTGGTTTTCTTATTTCAAAAAAGGTGAAATGTTGATGGATGTCCAGAATGAGGTTTTTCCATCAATTGATTTCCTCAATGGATGAAAGTGTTGACTCATAATGCATTTGGAGTTTGTTCCATGAGGTCAGACTGTTAATCCAGCTTACTATTTCGAGCAGTGGTTCTCAACCTTCCTAATGCTGCAACCCTTTAATACAGTTCCTTATGTTGTGTTGACCCCCCAACCATAAAATTATTTTCATTGTTACATATTAACTGTAATTTTGCTACTGTTATGAATCAGGCAACCCTATGAAAGGGTCGTTCCATCCCCAATGGTGTCGTGGCCCACAGTTTGAGAAACACTGATTGAGGCTCTGAAGATTGCATAAGACTGTGTGACAAAAAAAGGCCTGATTTGTGACAGGTGGGACACTGGTTTAGCCACCCTGACAGTGGGCCTTCTCACACAGCCATCTCAATGCACCAGTTTGTGGCAAAAAATTGCAGTCCTCTCTCACTCCATGTAAGTTTTCACCTGATCTCATTCTATGAGACTTCTTTCATGCTTCCACAAGTGCAGAGGGACATGAAATGACAGCAATTTGATGACATAGAAGAGAAATAAACAAGGGAGGAGCTCTCAGCCATCTAAACAGATGAGTTTGAAAAATGTTTCCAACAATTGAATAGCAGATTTGACAAATGTTTTAAGTGTATTGGAGAGTACTTTGAAGTTGATAATGTTGTTTTTTAATAAATAAGTAGATAGATCTATAGATAGATAGATAGATAGATAGATAGATAGATAGATAGATAGATAGATAACTTTTAAAATAATTCTAGTTTGGTGGATACCCCCTCATATATTATCTCCTAAAATGGCTCACTCATGTTAGAAAATAAACCTGCTTAAGATTTATTGCCTACAATATCAAAGGGACAATTCTACTCCATCCTGTAGGCTTGGGAGGAGTTGGAATTGACTGCATGAAGAGAGTTTTAGTTGAGTGAAATGATAAAATTTGACCAATGCCTTTTAGTAAAGTGATTCTGTGAACTCCTACCTTCTTTTCATGATGCTTCGTGGGCCACTCAACATTTCGTCTAACGAGTCAGTACTTCAGGGCCGTTTTTTATTTCTTCATTTATTTCACCTTAAGAACACCAAGCTTGTTCTCTAGTTCAAGATTTTTCAGCCTTTCATAAAGGCACTTCACTTTTTCTTCTGAAGCTATGTTTGGAATCTTCTGCTCAGCTCTTTCATGTCATTATTACTTCAATCCACTTTAACTTGTTATGAGCTAGGGACTACACCATTATGCTTTGTTAAAAATAAACAATTATGGATTGCCTAGACCAGATTCAAAGAATTAACCCAAACTGTAAAAATACTATTTTAAACAGTGACAAGAAGCTATCTCTAGTTCTATTAATAATTAATTACTCTTCCATTTGGCCAGGATATACAATTCTTAGGATAATTTTGAATTTTTTTTCTCATACAATCCATATTTTATCTGTTTTCCACCATTTATTAATGGTAATTCTTGAACATGTGTTCATAAAGAGATTTACAGGGATCAAGAGACAATTATTCAAAAATAATTAAAGGATGCTAGATGGTTTAAAATTGTACAAAATATGAGAAACGTTTGAATTATTTTACCTTATTTTCTTAGCCTATATGTAAAAAATATAATATGAGTAATCCAAATATATGAAGAGGAACATGCCTTCAGTATTGTAAGAAATATTAACCTGTGATAAAGCAGATGATACATTGATTTGTGAGAATTATCATGACTTGAAGTACTTAATGGTGAAGGTCAAAGAGTATAATTTTCTATATGGATTAGACCTTATTGTGAAGAACATATTTTTATAATTAAATTAGTATTATTAATCAATAATATAACTAACATTATAATAAATGTATAAAATATTGAGGTTGTTAACTATTATGATCAACCTGAACCTATAATTAATGCCCATGGACATAATGTCACGGAATCAAAGAATACATATTTTTAATAAAAAATTGTGGCAAAACGCTGTGTAAAAGTTTGTGATAAGAATCGTATGAGCCCCCAATAAAATGATTTTTAAAAAGTCTTTGTAAAACAAAGATATCACTATAATTATTAAAGTAATTAACATTAATTCAAGCTAGAATCTTTTGTTTTAAAATATATTTTCTCTTGCCATTTATGTATAAAAATGATGGACAATTAAAAAATAAAGCAGAAAAGTAGGTGTCTTTGACTGTGGTGTTAATAAAGAACACTTAATATACTACAGAAAACAAATAACTCAGTCTTTAAAGAATACAAACAGAATGTTCCATGGAAGGAAGGAAGGAAGGTGAGATTTTTGACTTACTTACTTTGGATACATCGTTAGGAATGATCTATTATGTGGGAAAAAATCCTTTTGGGTAAAATAGAGGATCAATGAAAATAAGAGTAATCCTCAATGAGCTGGATGGATGTTATAACTTTCCCCCTAAAAATTATTTTAAAAATATTGACCAAAAAGATGGCATAGGTTCAAGCAATGTTTCATTGTATTGCACGTAGGGTTTTCAATGTATATTGGATCCAATTGAAAAGCAATTAATGATAACAAGATTAAGCACTTACTGACCAGGTTGGATATACTGAGCATCATATTTTGGTTATCATGGACTTGGTTTGATTTCTTTTCCAGCTTCAACCTGAATATACGAGCAATTGGTAGTCGTTTCCACCATCAGCCCCTGGCCTGGCTTTAGTTGCTCTCTTGAGTTCTTCATCACCTCATGCCACAGATGTACTCCGTTTGGTTTCTGTGCATTCCATCTGGAAAAGGTCACAGTCACCTTGGTGACTATTGTGACAACAGTCACCTTTTGTGTTGTTACTCAAAGGTATTTGCAATGGAGTCATCGGTCTTGAACAATTTTATCGTGCGCTCTCAGGGTTTTCCTAACATCAAGTCCACATTATCCAGCTACTGCTCTTTACTCTTTTTGAATTTTCAATTCCAATCACCAATAATTACCAATGCATCTTGATCTCATGCTTGATCAGTTTCAGACTAAAAACGTGGTAGAATTCTTCAACATCTTCATCACTAAATTTTGAAGTTATTGCACAAATAATAATTATATTTATTGATTGGATTTTCTTGGAGGCAGATAGATTAATTCTATTACAGACAGCATAGAACTTGAAAATCTACCTTGAATTTTTTTTAGAAGAGGAAAGCAGCATGATTCCTCTAGATTATTTCATTTTCTGTGTTTTAAACCACATGATATTCTGATTCAAAATGGTTAAACCCTTGCCATTTCACCTTATTGTCATATTTGATGTGTTTCATTTCATTTTTGAAGACTTCAAATTTTCCTAGTCATACTTCTTATATTACAAGTTTTGGTTATTAATTGATGTTTGCCATTGTTTCTTTTTAGTTTGATTCTTGCCCATTAGCAATTAAAGGTCATACAGGAATTACTCCATTCACATCATTGTGGTCAATTCTACACTGGGAGGCCAGCTCTCCCTTAGTCATATATTGAATGCTTTCCAAATTGAGGGCTCATCTTCTGTCATTGTCTCAGACAATGTTCTGCTTCTTTTCTTTTAAAAATCATTTTATTGGGGCTCTTACAGCTCTTATCACAATCCATCCACCCTTCCATTGTGTCAAGCACATTTGTTCATATGTTGCCACCATCATTTTCAAAACATTTTATTTACACTTGAGCATTTGGTATCAGCTCATTTCCCACTCCTCCACCCTCCCTCCCTCATGAAGTCTTGATAAATTATCTTTTTTTTTTTTCATATATTACACCGACCACTGTCTCCCTTCACCCATTTTCTATTGTCTGTCTCCCTGGAGGGGGTTATACATTGATCATTGTGCCTAGTACCCCATTTTTCTCCACACCTTCACCCTCCCCTCCTGGTATTGCTACACTCGTTATTGGTCCTGAGGTTTTCAGGACTTGACAATGCTTCAATTCTGTCCATAGGTTTTGAGTGGTTAATTTTTGGAAGTGGATAACTTATTACATCTTTGTAGTGTGTTTTTAGTCTATAAGCCCCGTTGAACCCTGTTCACTTTGAACAACTCTGCTGGCATTTGAAATACTGCTGATATCGCTTCCAGCATCACAATAACACACAAACTACCAAAGTAGGACAAACTAACAGACAAGTGGTTGTTGACTTACACAGCATGATAGAATACAAATACAGGAAAACATTGTTCAGATTTATCTTATAATATGTATGTATTTATATTTATAGCTAGTCATGGGATTACAATAGCCAAAGGGAAATTCACACGTAGCATCATCAAAGTTCAAAGAACTGAAAAAAACCTCAAGCCTCAGATTATATTAATCAAATAGTCTTTGGGAAAAATATTGTATGAACAAGCATCATAAACATATGGAAGGAATTCACAGGGCCACTGTTCCAAAAAAAAAAATGCTAACACTTCACCATTTTAAGATGTAGTATATGATCCAGAAGGAAGAAGTCCAAGCTGCATTGAAATCATTAGTGAAAAACAAGTTCCCCAAAACTGAGGAATACAAAGAACAAAATTTCAACAAATATGCTGTGCAGGAGGCATTCACAGCCAGTGCCAAGGAATTTGGAAGACAGCTACCTGGTCAACTGACTGGAAGAGCTATGTATTTGTGCTCATTCCAAATAAAAGTGATGACCCCATAGAATGTGGAAATTATCAAACAATTTCATCACTATCCCTCATGTAGACTTTGGCTGCAAATAATTCCAAAATAGTTATCCCCGTACGTCAACAGGTCCTAGAGTTGCTGCAGTCAGAAAGGCGAGTCACGATGAGAAGAAGACTTGGCAAGAGGCCTATCATCGCTGATGTCAGATGAATATAGGCGGAAAGCAGAGAGTTTCAAAACTGTTCATTGTGTTTCATTGACTCCTCAAAGAGCTTTATGTATGCAACTATAGGTAGCATTGGGGATAATGGGAATTCCAAAATACCTGTGCTTATATGAACCTACACGTGAACCATAAGCCATCAGTCATTTGGGCAGAAAATGTGATACTGCTTGTATTAAAACCAGAAAATATATGTATCATTAATACAAACTTTCACCATATCAATTTAATCTGTCTGATGGCCAAATAACTGAAGAAGACAGACAGTGAATTATTTAATGGGGCTCTTCCAGCCAACCTCTGACTCCCACCAAGTGACATTTCCTTGCATGGTTCTGGTTAAAAGGTTAGGGAAGATACTGATAGGATTCACCTGTGCGTAATTGTGAACAGGATTCCCTGGTGTGCGTCCAGTTGCGTTTAAAATGTGCCATCTGAGAGGCCAAAGGAGGGATATCATCACAAGCAAGAGTCAGGAGTGGAGCATGGCCTCTGGACCAGTGAGCCCCAGGGGTCCGGAGGACAATGACCCCCTCTGAGGAGCGACACTCGAGCAAGTGGTCGGAGCAGGGAACACAGGAAGGGACCTCCCCACCAATGAAGCAAGATGAGTGCTTTAGTCCAGAAGCCTGACTGGCAGAGCGTGGTACTTCTGAGCATGTAATTGGATAAATTGCCCTTTCTGACCTTCAAAAGTGGGGCTGAGGTCCTTGGGCTCAGGTGTATTGCAGTGAGGTGCTTTTGGGCAATTGATTCAGAAATCTTGGTGATGACCAATGGAATTGAGCTGAATGCCTTTTTGTTGAGGCAAAAAGCAGAGTAGTGTGCCCCTTTGAGTACTTATTAGCAGACCTGCAGCATAGCATCATGTCCCACTAAAAACAAGTTCTAAGCATTTTTTACAAACATTATAGCTTGTTAATATCCTTAATAAACCATTTAATCATGAATTTTGTCTGAGTTTCTGTGTATCTATAGCAATGCATATGAGAAGCCAAAGAGATCAAGTAGTGAGGTCAATTAAAGAACATTAATTAAGATTTTACAAAATAAATGAAAAAGAGTAAGATTTCAGAATTACAGGTATGTACAAAGGGATACCCCCAAAAAACTGGATATTTTTTCAAAGCATGTATTTTAATTTTTTTTTGTAAAGCAAGTTATCACCTCCAAAGTGCTCTCCAACTCACTAAAAACATTTGTCAAATCTGCCATTCTCAGAAACATTTTTCAAATATTTTTAAAAATCAAACATCATCAGTTCGGATGACTGAAAGCACCTCCCTCATTTTTGTTCTTCATTGTGTCAAATTGCTGTCTTTTCATGTCCCTCCACATTTTTGAACCAAAAAGGAGTCACAGGGAGGCAAGATCGGGTGCCTTAGGTACACAGGGCAGGAAAGGCATGCTGTGCTTTGCCGTAAAGTGGTGCACTGAGATGGCTGTTTGAGCAGGTGTATTGTCAGGTTGGGAAGACCAGTCCTGTTGGCCACCAATTGAGCCTTTTTGTCTCCCACTGTTAGGCAAGCTTTTCAGAACCTCTGAACGGAAAGCTTCCTGAACTGTCTGACATAGTGGAACAAACCGCAAAGACACTGCAAGTGGACATTTTCATCCATTCAAGAAGTTGACAGGTCTCCAGAAGGAGCTATGTCAGCAATTGACATTTCACCTTTTTTGAAACGAGAAAACCCCTCATACACTTGAGTTTTTCCCAAGGCGCTGTCCTTGTAAACTGTGTTCAACATCACTACAGTTTCTGCGGCACTTTACCTGAGTAGAAAACAAAATTTCACAGCCAAAAGCTGTTCCTTTAAATAGGCCATCACAAAAAGTAAAGTTCAAGCCTCAGTACTTTTAAGAAAAAATTCACTTTCCCAAGTGACATTACTTAGTTCACAGACTCAGAGCGGGTTGCTTGATGCGTACCTCATGGGGAAAAATGCTTACTATGAAAGCTCTACTTCACCCAGTGCAATTCCATTTTGGGGGGGTGAGGACCCCCTCATCTATTAGCAACCTTCAAAATGCTGATGACACCACATTTTCTGAAAGGGAGATGACGAGCCACTTATTGATGAAATTCATAGAACAGGGTATTCCGTATAGATTACAAAACAATGTAAAAATTACAAAAATCTTCAGAATTGAACCAATAGACAACATTATGGTATAATTATCAAATATTTCATTTTACTTGTATTTATAATCAACCCAAATCGAAATGACAGTCAAGAAACCAAACAACATATTTCATCGAACAAGTCCATTACAAAATATTTCTTTAACCTGTTGCAAAATATTTCTTTAACCTGTTGAAGAGGCAAGGTGTCACTTTGAGGACTCTAGTGCCTCTGGCCCAAATCAGGATAGTTTCAATTGCCTCATCTGCATGTGAAGGAGCACTGATGTTTTCATGGGTTACATGTTGTGTTCCTAACATTAATTTCAGCAGTTAGAACTCACCAGTCGATCTGCAAGTGTAATACAAAGCTTTCCACGCCCTTAAAGATTTACAGCCTCAGAAACCCAACAGGGCAGATTTACTTTGTACTATTATGAGTTGGAACCAATTCAGTGCAATGGTTTTGCTTTGGGGTTTGCATACACTAGTGAAAGCTGGACAACGAATTAGAAAGTCCAGAACGAAAACAATGGTGTGTTTAGATGATGATGTATGGGGGAAATGTTGAAAATACCAAAGAGATGAAATGACCCACTGGCTGTAAAAATGAGCTCAAATATAGCAATTACCAGAAGGCACCGGATTGAGCAGTGTTTTGTTCTCTTTTTTATAGGATAGCTTTGGGTTGGACTTGCTGTCATATAATTGAATCCTACTCAAGTCATGTTACAAACTCAAAGCCATTGAGTAGATGCTGACTCACAGTGACCCTAATGACAGGGTAGAACTGCTCCTGTGAGTTTATGGGTCTAGAAAGCCCCGTCTGTTGCCCACAGTCCAGTCTGTAGTTTCCAACTGCTGACCTTTTGGGTTGCAGCTGAACTCATAACCACGGTGCCATGAAGGCCGTAAGTGATGCTATAGGATCGAGCTTACCTTTACAGGAAAAGGAAGCTGCAGCTTTCTCCCTAAGAAGAGCTGATGGATTCAAACTGCAGATGTAAGTATAATCCACTAGTAACCAACTAAGCCACTAAATCTATTTATCAACCATATGTTTGTTTCTATATCGTCTATTATCTCTACATACACATAGTGATATGTGGTGGATGATAGCTAGTACAATTATTTTAGATAAGGGAAGTCATGATACATATTGAGTTCGTTCTTGCCGACATTCATGTTTTATGGTCTAATTAAAGACTATTAGTTCTAATTCACATTTTCTGAACATTTTGAAAATAAATATTAATGACTGTATAATTCTGCCAAGAACAAAATCCAAAAAGGTGATCCCCATAGTAATTTATAACAGTTTAGCTTTCTTTTCGTCTATTAATATTCTACCTCCTTTCAGTTTTCAAATACTCGAAAGAACCATTTTCTTTCACTTTAAGGAATTAGATGTACCACAAAAAATATAACTACAAAGCATATTTTTCCCCAAAATCTTTCTTTCCTATTTACTTCTTGAAAAAGAGGAGAGGGCAGTACCCAAGAACCATATTTGTTATAGAGGTTTAAAGATGAGTGGTTGTAAAACTCTTTGTATAAAAGACTAAGGTTTCAAAAAGAACGCCACATAAACAATACAGTATTACATTTTTAAAAGTTGCTAAGAAGGGACATGAGCACTGAATGCTCTGTACTAGGTTAAAACAAGAAAGGCTAATAATCCCCGGAAGGTAAAATTCACAAAAGAGACATGATGTTATTATTGCCTGAAGAAAATTGCATGGGATCCAGACATGACCTCTCCATACCAGGCCAAGGTTGACTGGCACAAGGCAGAGATGAGCTATGCCTCCATCTTTCATTCTTTTTTTATGCATTTCCACTCCAACCACCCCTCCACCGCACTCTACTTCTCTCCAGGAAAACTTACCATTGAGGTGCTCAGACTTGTGACTCAGCAACAATGTGATTTGTCTAATGATGTAGGTGTAGTTATGCAGGTGTAGTGATGCACCTGCCACTTGAAATAGGGATCTCACAAAAAAAGATGAATGTAAATTGACGCTTTTTAATTTCAGAAATCCACAATGAAGGGGCACAATAGGTCAGGGCTTGCTGATGGGGTGATTGGGCTGAGATGATGTGCTGCTATAGAGAGGGTTCGATGTGATGGTTGGGGAAGGAACCCTGTCCCCGGGGCATGTGACTGAGGACCAGTAAGTCCCCTTCTCCCTGTTCTCATTCTGGGAAATGAGTCTTTCAATCTAGACTGTCTTGCATTTGCAGGCAAGTAGAATTGAAACATTCCTACACATTTCTTTCATCTCAATGGATAATATTTTGGGAAACATAATGTAACACAAGAGACTGCAACTCAATGCAAATGGCTAAAACAAATTGTTGCTTTTTGACACTTCACCCAGTCACACTCACGCCCTTGACAGCTGGGGGCCGGGGGATTTCAGCAGAGCATTATAGGTCACTTTCATTGGCATGCAAGCTGGAGTGGCCAAGCAAGTGCCATGCCACGCACATCCCACATTTAGGATGCAGCTTGTGTCACAGTGCTCTTCTCCCATGCTGGCCAGGATGCCTGCAGCAGCCCTCTTCCTTCTTTGCCATAATATCTAGGAAGTTATCCTTTTTCTGTTAGTAATTTGGGTAAACACACGCACACAATACACACATGCACCTATATCAGCATCTATATCTGTATAGTGATTCTACCAAAAGAGAAAGCCAGTTTCCCCTGATTTCCATGTCTGCTCTGGGAACAATGGCTGTGCTCTGGAAAATCCACACTAGAAAGTCTCACAGAAGAAAGTCTTCTTTCTTAATGGTCCTAGAATTATTTCTATTGCTCCTCCTTCTAGGGTGACCAGGCAAAGGCCAACCCCATCCGTTTCTTTATTAATGTTTCACACCTAGTATTTACATGTTCCCAAGTCGTTATTTGGTGGGAGTTACACAGGCATAAAAAGAAGAGCCACACCAGTTCATTTCACATTATCCTGCTACCACTCTCAAATTAATGCAGATTCCTATTCAGAAAGTATTGTTTTTTTCTCATATTTTTTCCAATCCCTGGTTTCCTTTTATGGGTCAGCACTGCTTCATCACTGATGTTTGGAAAATATTCCTTCATAGTAGGTTTTGTGTATATCTAATAGACACCTTTATTTTTCCAACAAACTTGATTGGTCTGCCATTTTCCCCGGATCTATTTACTAACCCTAACTGTATAACTTATAAAAATACAAATCTACCCAAGGTACACTGGTTCCTTAATTTGGTATCTTTACAAATTAGAATATTTTTCTTGAGCTTTCAAATTTAATGTACCTAGTTTAGCTAATAGAGTTAAAATATATCATGTTATTTAGCCAACACTCTTTTTTGACTATACCATGGACACTAATTTAAATAAATCTCTAGACTAATGCCCATAGCATATTATAAGAATTGCTTTGTTAACGTCACTAACTTTATATAGAATGAACACATATAACAATAAGGTTGCATAACCTATTTTCCTCCCACAAAGCAAGGATCCTTAAAAATTCTGTTCATAGAGGGCCACGTGAATAAAGAGCGTGGCTGAGCACAATGCATTGAGCTCTCCTCTTGGAGCAGTGCTGTGGTACAGTATTGTCGCAGTTATGATGAAAATCCTTCTCCTGCGTACTACCTAATTCATGTTCAAGTCCGTATTTCTTATGGATCATAGTATTACAAAATGTTAAATTCATAATGCAAATTCACTCTATTTACTCAATTCTCAGTAGGTGATTAAAAAAGTCAAACTACCTTCCTTTATTATTTAATATAGTTACTTATGGAAGATAATTTTTAAGATGTACAACATCTTATCGTATCATTTAAACTATTGCCCTCTTCCTATGAACACAATTGGCATTTATTTTCCATAAACATGACAACAGTTGGTTGCTATTCCCTGTTTGAAATCTATAAACAAGGTCAGATTATTCCAACCATCTTCAGGAGAAGAATAGCAGATACTACTATTTCCCAGTAAGAAATAATCCAGAGACAAATTGAGCAACTAGAACATTAAGGCATTATTTAGTGAGAAATGCAAAGTATCACCTATCAGTAGCAGCATTTTAGCATTGAAACACATTTGGAAGGCATGGACTACAGATAGAAGCATTGAAGAATGATTTAATCTAGGTTAACTAGAGAAACAATACAGTAATATATATACATATATATGTATATATGTATGAACTTTATTTCAAAAAGTAGTTATATAATGAAACATTCCAACCCAGTCCAACTCAAGTTCATTAGTCTTGTGCTACTCCATCAGTCCCTCTTCAGACTCACGAAACTCCGTGCAATGATGCAGAATGCAGGAAGATTTCAGGCTCTTGAGTGCAAAGCCTCTGGATCCAAGGTCCAAGGAAACGTGATAGGGCTCCAGCAGCTCTCCAGGTCGCCAGAATGCAGGCAGGTGAAGGCAGAGGGAGGGGGAAGTTCTTGGGGCCCTCCTTAGGGGAAGGCCACACCCACCAGGAGACGCCATCAGGCTATGACCTGACAGGTAGAACACCACCCTTCACTTTTATATACCTTTAAGTTGACATGAAATTATCAAACTGTGAATTTATCAAACATGAAATCATCACTAAACTCAAAATGGTATACAGGATTCAAGTTTACTGTTTTCTGATTTTTTTCCATCCCTGTTCTTATACATAATCATTTTCTTTTCCAATTTTTTTGTGAAGTGCTTTAAACCAGCGGTCTCATTTTCAAGCACTATATCATAATGCAAGAGACAACATCCTGACAATCAGGGAAAAGATTGAAGTTTTGAAGGATTTGGTCTTGCGTGAATCCACAATAAATGGTCATGGAAACATCAGTCAAGAGGTGGAAAATGCTTTGTATTGGGCAAATCTGATGAACAAAGCCTCTTTAAAGAGCTGAAAAGCAAGCATGTTGTTTTAAGAAGTAAGGTGCCCCTGGCCTAAGCCTTGGTAACTTCAGTTGCTTCACATGCTGGCCACTGAGTTAGGCAGACAGAAAAAGAATCCATGAATTTGAATGATGGTGCTGGCAAAGAATGTTGAAAGTACCAGGGACTGCCAGAAGAACAGACAGAAGGCCAGCCAGCACAACCTAGAGGCAAGGCTGATGAGAGCTTCCAGCATCACAACACCACAAAAACCATGACAGTAAAACCAGCGACAGGCTCTTTGATTGATGGAGCTAAACTCTTGAAAGTCTTCAAAATTATTGTAGCTTTTTCAGCATCTTGATGGTTGGTTTGTAGATCTCATTTTGAATCCTTCCTTCCAAATTTGTAAGGTGAAACTTCGTTTGTGCAGTGGAAAGATCATTTGATTGGGGGCTCTTTACAGCTCTCATAACAATCCATGCATCAATTGTGTCAAGCATATTTGTACATATGTTGCCATCAATATTTTCTAGATATTTACTTTCTATTTGTGCCCTTGGTATCAGCTTCTCCTCCTCCCCATCCTCGTGATCAATTATTTTCATATCTTGTACCTACCACTGTCTCCCTTCCCCCATGGATTCTGTTCTTTTTCCCCCTGGAGGTGTGTGCGTGGGTGGTGATTATGTGTTGATGATCATGATCAATTTTCCCTTTTTCCCCTCCTCTCCCCTCCCTTTCCCTTAAAACAAAACAAATGTATTTTTTTTGCCACCAGAAGGTAATATTTTTTTTTTGTTTTGTGTTAAGCCAGGGCTTTTAAGGTAATGTGCTAAAGCAACCCTGGATTTTGTTATTGTTGTTGTTAAATACTCAAGGTTTTTCCTTATCTCTTTCACTTTTCCTGTGTTCTTTGGTAGTAATATGTATGTGTATGTGCATTTTGTATGCATTTGTGTGTTTCCATTTCACAAGGAGGAAGATAATGGCTATATCTCTTCTCAATTCTTTGAGCTCAAAGTTTCTATTTCTAAGTGATCTTGAATAATGTTATCATGAAACTTAAACATGTAAAATAATTTAACTTATTCATTAACTCACAAATTAATTGGATTATCTGACACTTGAAACTCATTACTGACCCAGCGGGGAAATGATCAGAACTGTTTTCCTCGGGAAAAAAGAAGAAGCAAAAAGATATAGTCCGTATAATGGAAATAGTAGAAAAATAAGATACACAGAAAGACTTTGTAGTCCACAGAGCTTGAAAGTTTTCCTACAGGTAATATTGAAATAAGGAAGAGAATGACTAGCTACTTTGCATATGAAGCCAGATTAATCTGACTTTGTTAGGATGGGAGAACTACCTGAGGCAAAGAGGCCAAAGAGGAGACTCTTACTCTTGGGGAGACTAACGAATGCAGTCATGGAGGACAGGGAGTTCTTGGGCTGCTTAAATAATTCATGAACTCAAATATGAACAGGGAGTTTAAAGGTTTGAATCCCTCCAGAAGCTCCTTGGAAGGAATGCCTGACAATCTATTTCCAAAAATATCAACCATCAAAGACTTCACAGCACGCAGTTCTCTGACATGCAAAAGTTTGCCTGGAGCCAGAATCAACTCACTGGCAACTGGTTTGTTTCCTATTTGTTATAATGGGAAAGAGGATACAATATTTCAGGTTTAAAGTAAAAATGATATTATTACTCAGATGTTTGGTAAACCTGAGACGATTTGGTTGTTTCAGTGACCCTGAGTAGGGTTTCTGAGACTGAAAATCTTCCTGATAGTGTACAGCCACATCTTCCTCTCATGGAGTGGCTGGTCGGTTTGAACTATCAACCCATTGCTTATCCCCGGTGCCACCAGGGACACTTTGGTAAAGAATAGGGATGCCGAATAACGTTGAACAGGCATAAAGGAGCTTCAGGCATGTAGACATGAGAATTGGCCTTTCTCAATGTTGGCAAATCCCTCCTTTGTTGCCTGGGATAAGAAGTTAGTTGGCTTCTATGTGAAGCAAGCATACAGCCACTCATATTGTTCATCAAGGTCATTTATGTTTTCAGAAAAAAAATGCATGCCACAGATCTGAATAATTCTTAGACTATTAAATATATATTTGTCATATTTTTATAGTACTCAAAATTGAGTCTGATCCAGTGAGATTATGGCCAAGATATCTGCAGAACTCTCTCCTAGATAAAGTTAGGAAATTTAAAAGCACGAATCAAGTTCCTTGAATTGTTAGAAGTAAATACATCCTTTTTCTAGTGTGCATATTTTTAAGATAATTTATGGTCTAAGTTCATAAATCATTTTGTGATACTTGTAATATGTAGTATCTGAAGTTAAAGATCCTCTAAATCATGATCTAGAGACATTATGTTAAAAAAATAAATGCACTACCTAAGAATCCCCTCGGTCCTTGGTTTGTACAAATAGCTTGCACTCAATTATAAACTGAAAAGATGGAAATGTAAACACACCCATGAAGACTGCAAAAATAATGTCCGACAATCTGCTTCCATAAATAGCCTAGCCGGTCAACACTGCGGTGCAGTTCTTCTCTGTAACACAGGAGGGCACCACACGTTTTGATTGACTTGCTGACATTGTCATTTTCAGTTAAGAAGATCCTGATTAGCACACAGGAGCAGATGAAATGGGAGGACGAGAGAATGGACCACATCCTGGTCCACCAGGCCATGTGAACGATGTTCTCAATTAGAGCAGCCAGTCCAAAGAGAGGATCAAGTGGCCGTCACCATCCTGAGATATGACACTCCTTCCTGACCCACAGCCCTACAGGGGACAGCACCGGGGACACAGTGTGGAAATTGCACCCAATCTGATCCCGCCACACTGAGGCAAAACAATAAGGGGGTACAACAGAATAGCAAGGGAACAGAGGCATGAGGTACCCAGGAAATGCTGAAGGTGGATTTTGGGGCCAGGGCATGGTGCCCCAACAGACTGCACTGGAAAACACTGCTAAAGGCCATCAAACAATCCTTGAACTAACTACAGCTTTTCTTTCTTGCTGTGTTTTGTTTTTCATTGGGTTGCTGTTGTGGTTGTTTTGTTGTACATTGTTGCTTAGTTTTTCTCTGTCTTGTTTTTGTGCATGTTATTATCTCTGCAGGTCTGTCTAAATAAAATAGGCTGGATAAACAATCTGGAGGAGAAAACAACTGGACTGACATTTCCGTGGGGACATGGGAGATGGGGAGGCGGGGGAAAAGTTTTGATGTTAGCAAACCCAGGGACAAGGGAACAACAAGTGATCCAAATCGGTGGTGAGGAGGGTGTAGGAGGCCTGGTAGGATGTGATCCACGGTAATGTAACCAAGAGGAATTGCTGAAACCCAGGTGGGGACTGAGCATGATAGTGGGACAGGAGGAAATTCAAAGCAAATAGAGGAAAGAGCCAGCAGTCAAAGGGCATTTATAGAGGTCTAGATAAAGACATGTAAATATGCAAATATATTTATATATGAGGATGGGGAAATAGATCTATGTGCATATATTTATAGGTTTAGAATTAAGGTAGCAGAAGGACATTGGGCCTCCACTCAAGTACTCCCTCAATACAAGAATATTATCTTCTATTAAATTGGCATTCTATGATGCTCACCTTCCTGACCCAACCACTGAAGACAAAGTGGGTGAATAAGCATATGTGGTGAAGAAAGTTGATAGTTCCTGGATGTAAAAAGATATAGAATGTGGGGTCTTAAAAGCTTGAAGGTAAACAAGTGGCCATCTAGCTCAGAAGCAGCAAAGAGCACATGGAAGAATCACACCAGCCTGTGTGATCATGAGGTGGCAAAGGGATCAGTTATCTGGTATCATAGAACAAAAATTCATATTGTGGTATGCTCACTTCCATGATACGATTGCTGAAGACAAATGGGTACATAAGAAAATGTGGCAAAGAAAGCTGATGTTGCCTGGCTATCGAAAGATATAGCGTCTGGGGTCTTAATGGCTTGAAGGTAAACAAGCGGCCATCTAGCTCAAAAGCAAAAAACGTCCACATGGAAGAAGCGGTGACCAGAATTCTTTCCATCGAAAGAAAGACTAATATAAAACTTAACCTTCACAGAAAGCTTTGTTGTGACAACTGAGGACTGGTCATAGGAAATTTCCGGGGAAGGAAAGGAAGCCAGAAAGAATAAAGAAGACAGACTGTGAAGGTTTGAACTGCTTTTTCTACATACTGGTCTCCTACACATCTGTTATTTACTCGCTGATCCATGCATATTATTGTGATGCTGCAAACAGGCAGTGTGCTGCTAACATTCCTCAAGTGCACAATTCTGTGTACATATGCACAAAGCAAAGAAACAACAACAGAGAAAATCAATAAAAACAAAAGGCAATTTCTTGTGGACATTAAGCATAGACTCTAGAGTTGCAATATTTTATCACATCACTGTTATTTGAAATGTCTTGTAGCTGAACAACTAATCCACACAGACTAGGGAGCCCTTGTGTCTTCAGAGGACAAGAGGTAACTATTGTTATCCACATGCATTGCTTTTTCAATGGCAAAGCCTTTCCTTCTGTGCATGGCTCTGTGTTTGATTTTCAGCCAATGCACCGTGGGCAGACACCACCTATCTGTCGGCTGAACACATGTATTCTGCTATGATGCTCACAGTTTCCAACACAGCTTCCAGATTAAGATGGACTTGGTATAAAGAGCCTATTGCTGGTCACAGTAATCTGATCCTAAAGCCATCATGTAGATTGCGTAGGACTAGGCAGTGTTTCAGTTTCATCGCACATGAGGCTAACTTAAAGACCTGATTCATTTAGAGACCTGGATTAGTCGTCTGTCATTCCATCTATAATATTCCAGCTTTTTTCCCAAGTATTTTTATTCCATGCATGTACCATGTCTTGGGAAATCTGTGATGAATAAATGTGGTTGGATATTTCTGTTATGGAAACCCAAACTCAACTTTCCTATTTTCCTTTCCCAACATCGCAGTGCGGTTATTCGTTTAGCTGTTTATATTTACTTCATGTAGCTCATGTAATTTACACTGGGCAACAATATCTAAAACACAGTCTGGGTACAGAAATTAGCATAAACCCAGATTATTCTCATGCTCACTAAAATCAATTACAAATGATATGTGCCCGAGTTTAGGCCAATGGAGTGAGGGGTGTCCTTGTTGCAATCTTTTCTAAGTAGTTCCTCGCTATTAAGGAGTCCCGATGGTACAGTTATGAATGATTTGGCTTTTAAACAAAAGGTTTCCTTTTGAACCTACCCAGTCACTCCATTGGGTAGAAACCTGGTCATGTGTTTCCATGCAGATTACAGCTCCTGAAACCATATGCCTCATACTCTGTGGTATGGGGTTGCTATGTGTTAGAATACACAGATCAGTACTCAACAGCATCAGTTATGAAGAGAGGGAAAACAGATTGGTTTTGCTTGTTTCCAAGTTTCATTTTTTTAAACGGAAGCTGTAAATCAATAAAGCTACATTGTAAATTGGGAAAATTATCATTACATGATAATCTGCAGTTGCAAATTTATTTAAACAAAATCAATTTGCTTTCTCTGCTTTAAAAAATAACCATACACATATGCTCATTAGTTCATGAGTTTGTGCATTCATATTTTTGTGGGATACAATAATACATTACATTTTGTTGTTGAATTCAAAATTTCAAATGCAAAAAAGGTAGGTTTTTTTTACTAGAATAAATATGTTATGAATATTTATGTGTAAGTCATCACAAGAACCCATCAATTACTTTCTCTTTAAGAAATACTGGGGAGTGACATTGTTATGCTTTAAACCAAGCGTAGTTTTAAATCTATAAGTAACTAAAGAAATATTCCCAAAGGAAATGTAGTATTCTTCATTCCACCAGTAATGTCTTAGAGTATAAGCATTTGAAACATCTTGGTTTAGTTAGACTTCCCTTAATGATTACTTGATGATTCCCTGAATGATGTACTGTTTTCCAAAGCTTATCAGATTCTATATGCAGTAGGCTGGTTTTTATTTTTAATAGGTCACTTAAGTTCTGTTAAGTTTTTTCCAATTATTTCTCTCTGTGTTTCACTTTAGTTGTTTTCTTTTCATTTATCTCTAACTATAAGTGTCAAGCTTCTGTAAAATTCATGTGAGTATTTTCAGCATTTTGGCTCTATTTTCAGTTATTAAAATTCAATGTAATATAATTTTATTTATTGCACCCTACAAATTCCAGACACCCTATTATCTCTGAATTATGCTACACTCTTCATTTATTTATTTTTTAATTTTGCTTAATCAAGGCTTCATGTGCCACGAAATTTTTTCTTGTGGGTCGTATCTTCCCTCAAGGTCCTGCAGCTCACAGGACAGGCTAGTCATAGGGTCAACGTTAATTGTTCTTCTCTGTTAATGTCTTAGATTTGTTTTTGTTCTTTCCAATTTCTGAAATCATCTTCATGTAATAAATCTAATTTGTAGTTTATTCATTGTAATTTTTAGAAATTATATGACACTCTGTTTTCAATGCTCCAGCATATCTGCACATAGACCTCTATGATATACAAGAGGAGGAAATGTGGGGTTCAAAAAGTTAATGGTGTTAAAAGAAGATGGAAACGTATTACAATTGTTGAAGCCCACGTGCAGATTTTATTATATAAAAACTACTACTAGACACAATTATCCATGAGCTGTGGTGAAACATTTAAACATATTCTCATTTTATCCTAAAATACACATTATGTATGATATTCTATTCTCCTATGTATTTAAAGGAATGAATAACAAGTGAAGGATATTAATTAGAAAGAGCTATAACAATATCTGGACCCAGAGATTTGTCAATGTTTTATCCAGGATCAGAACAGGGGAGGGGACCTGAAAGGAATGGAATATGTAAGCAAAATTGTAGAAGAATATCTTTTCATTGAGTTATTGAAATTAATCTCACTTTCTTGAAGCAGAGGTTAGAAATAAGAAATGATTTAATGTAAATCTAAGAAGAGATATTATACTGACCATAGAATGCAATAAATGTCAACATAAGAAGTATGAATTTGATTCTGTAATCAATGAATAAACACTAAGGGATATTTCTGATACTCCTCTGATTGACATTGCTCCCAACCTAGGATGGAATAGCTTTCATGTACATTTCTTTAATACCGAGAGAGGTAAGTTCACATGCCTTCACAATTGCAAGGATATAGTATTGGCTGATTTACCAAGAATTCTGGCAATGATACTTTGAAGGAAAGGCAACCAGTTCCAAATTAGAAGCTTTATATCACTTGGGTAGAAAGCCTCTGGCATTTCTGTTCAGTATCAGAGAAAAATTGGCAAGGCAAGCCGATAATACTTTGGAAATGAAATATGTCATGAATGTCCAGTAATATAGACTGACTATATTTCAAAACATTAGATAATATCCACCATGGACAAAGTCTTTGCTTCCTATTGTCACAAACTGATTCTACATATCATATGGGGGAAAAAAAAAACTAACCCAGATATTTCAGCTAACAAAGATGAGAGAAAATAAGATTTCTATCTAGTATCTTACCTTGTCAAGCAGCACGAATATATCACTTTCAGTCGTGCGGCAAATGTAGAGGCCAATTGAGCACAGCAGTCGCTACAGAACCTGTTTTATTTTGAAACTGAATGTTGTCCAGAACACTAGGTAACATCTCAACTCCGTTAACCCTCAGGGAATTTAAATGGGAATTCCACCAATTCGGACGAGCATAAGAGAAAGAAAAATTATGAGGTCTCTGGGATGCGTTTGTGTCACAAAAATTTTCCATAAAGCTATGATAAGGCTGAGAAGTGACAGAAACCATTATGAACATATTTTTTCTCTAACGATATGTAATTTTACTATTATATTTTGGAAGAGAAAATCACTTACGATATGACAGTATCCAAGATGTTAAGTTACCACCATTTTTCTTTTCTTTTTTTAAATTCCTCATTAAATCTTCAACTTCTTATTTTTGGTGGGTTAAGGATTCTTTTATAAACCTCTCTCAAAACATCTAACATACTTTATACCTTTAGAGTCATTCACCACAGCTCCGCTTTGAAGAAGGAGATTTGTATTTTTATGGAGGAAAATTAAGAAAATGAGCACTCCCGTCAAAAGTGTCCAATTACTGAGTAAGTTGTGCTATTTTAAAATTTGTTGTTTATTTATTTCCCCAAAGAGTCGATATGATTTCAGTGGGTATTAATTTATTTGGTGGTTTGAAAGAGGCACATCAAATTGATTAGCTGTTTTTCAGTGCCCTTCTGGCTCTGAGAATGGTCAATATATGTAGCACTGAGATCCTGACCTGAGAAATCACGAGGCACTTTCATTTGCTTGCCTGTCTGGTTCCTGCTGTAACAGCTGCGGGGCTTTCCCCCCACGACAGCCGAGCAGTACGATCTCATGGCCTGGGCCCAGTTCAAACCATCCTGCTTTAATTTCACAAAGACTAATCGCTTGGCTACACAGACCTGAAACTACCCATTCGCTAGCAGTATGTTCAGAGATCACGTAATCATGGGCCCGGTTTTCCCAGATGTCTGCCAGTTTGCACAGCCATGTGGTGATATAAAATTCATTGTCATTTTGGTCTACCGTATTTTGGATATTTCTTGAAAATTCCTTTGCAACAAGAATTCTAAACAGCAGTGTGGGAGGTATATAAACTTTTCTGAACAAGAACTAGAGTGGTGTGCTTTGACATTTTCAGGTCCAGTCATCAGAGTAATGAGTGCTTTTAACCATCTCTTGTGTTCAGTATAATGAGCTGTGAAGAACGCCTCCTGGTCACAGGATGACATCATTTCAAGTGGGCGAGTTGTGACTTTCATTTCTAGCTCCACTCCACTGGAACTTACTTCGTGACCTTGAACAAGCTACTTAACCTCTCACTGACTTATTTTTATCACCTGCAAATTGAATAGAATCTGCTCAGCCTCCCTCAGGAGGAGCATTAAAATAATGTCTTCAAAATGCTGTCGGTCTCTAAGGAACAGGCCCTGCAACAGCAGTTTTATTGGAAATCTGACCACAGACCACCCTGGCAACCCTTAAATGGCATCATTTGCATCCATCTTCATGTCCAGCCCTTGCCCCTCCAATGGACCTCAATCGATTTTAACCTTCAAAACCTCTCTTAAGAACAGGTGAGTTATTTAAAATGAAAATCCAGTGAAATGTGTAGTTTATGATATGTTTTTTGAAAACCCTACAGATATTTTAAATATATATTAAAAAACATCAAGTTTAGAGACTATTAAAAATGGTAAGCACTGAATTACAAACAGATGAGTAAATGGAATTACCTTATTTGACTTTTAGGAAAATGCAGTAGATCACATTAAACGTTTCCTTACACATTGTACCACTGAAAACATCTTTAAAAGCTTCTGTCAGTGGTTGAAAATATTATTTTATGAACATTTTAAAAATACATCTTATTTTCACTCACAACACACTGTTAACAGTGGCATAATTTTTATTTTAGTTATTCCACCTTTAAGATAATGTTTGCACCTCTTTTACTCTTGGAATAATTGTTACAAATCCTAAGTGCAAAGAAAGATCTGTTAGCATTATATTATTTCCTTGTAGCAGATAATTATATCTACTTAGTGTCTGTCATTTGAAGATGCCTGTGTCATTTTAGCATCATTTTCCCTTAAGGCATTGCATGATCATTGCAGGATCAACCAGAATTCTTTTATCTTTGTTATCATTCTCTCCCATTCAGATCAAAAGTACCAAATTTATATTTTTATATCGGGAAGGCCACACTCCTCTATTTAGTCATGGGCAAAATCAGTGAAAACCAGCAATATTTTTCCAGCCAAGAGGATTATATGAGTTTATTTATTCAATCACAGGGAATATTCTCAGCCAAAACAGCTCACAGGTAGTATTTGGAGAAGAGCAGTGATTATCCATTTGGGTGGACTTTCCCAGGTAATATATTGAATACACTTTCCTCAGATATATTTGGTCACTTCATAAAATTAAGGACATCCTATAAATGACCATGCTTGGTCATATTTCAGAGAATGACCTGAGAGAACTAAAATCAATTCTTAAAGAAATGGTTATAATCTCGTTCAGAGTATTAAAACGTGTCCCATAAGGCTTTAGTCTCAGAGATGTTTGGTAGTATAGTGGGAAACATCAGGATTGAGGTCTTCAGTATGTATATTGTGGTGCCATTCTTGAAATGTCTTGTCTCTTTGACATTTATTATGACAGTCCAAATAGTACCAATCTCTGCACAGCCTAGTGGAGGTGTATTTCTCAAACTTTTATCTATAGCAAGTATTTTACATGACACATATTAAGGAAACTGTGTTAGCCCAGGTTGACTAGAGAAACAAATTCAAAGGCACTCACATTTGTGAAACAGAGAATTTTGCATCAAAGAGTAATTGAATGTTAAGAAAATATCCTAGCCCAGTCTTGATCAAATCTGTAAGTCTAATATTAGTCGATATACCCCACAACAATTTGTAAATCCTTTCCTCTTCAAACTCACAAAACACATGCAATGATGCCAAATGCAGGAAGACCACAGGCCAGTGGGTGGAATGTCATGTGGATCCAATGGTGGTGTAATCATCTCAGCACTGGCAGGGGTCTCCAAGTAGATCCTTCAGCTCCAGGGCTCTAGCATAGCTTCATGTGTCTTCTCAACAGGAATTTCTCCTAGGGAGCTCCATGAGCTATTTATCTCCTTAGAGCTTCTAAATGAGGTCATCAAGCTGCCACCTGATTGACAGGCTAAACTCCACCCCTTCACTCTTAAGTCTCAAATTGAGAACACATTATACAACTACCACAGAAACATATCCTCAATTTTTAGCATTGTACAACTTATTTAAGTATCAAATGAGGTTGAGCTTGGAAGGAATAGAAATCGTTGCTGAAACCAGTGTTCATAAAACATAAATAGAAATTAAATTCTTCATATTGAAGCTAGGGTTTAAGGAATTGACTGGTACAATGAAAGATGGTCATTTATATGGAATAGAATCAATCAGTAAATATTAAACATCCGTACATGTTCCCAAACTGTTGAGAATAAGGTATTTTTTAGAGAAATAATTTAGACATGAAGACTAGTTATCAACTTTGAGGATAATTTTACCCCACATCATATAACCCTCTGACATTACATATCTAAAACCCCCAAGCTGTCTGACACCTACCTATCCAAATCTCCAAACCCTCTGACACCTACCTATCCAATCCCCAAACCCTATGACACCTACCTATCCAAACCCCCAAACCCTCTGACACCTACCTATCCAAACCCCCAAACCATCTGATACCTACATATACAAACCCCCAAACCCTCTGACACCTACCTATCCAAACCCCAAACCCTCTGACACCTACCTATCCAAACCCCCAAACCTTCTGACACCTACCTATCCAAACCCCCAAACCCTCTGACACCTACCTATCCAACTCCAAAACCCTCTGACACCTACCTATCCAAACCCCCAAACCCTCTGACACCTACCTATCCAAAACCCATTTCTTCACATTGAGATGGACTTGGAATCATCTTTAGTGACAAATCCTTTTATCTCCAAAATAAAAAAAATAAGTAAAACCCATATTCTTGCAAGATTAGTACTTTAAGGACAAATATATCAGGGTGATATGTAATTAAGGAACGTTTGTGTTTCGGTGGGTAAGCCCTGGGCTGCTAGCCACAGACCAGAAGTTCAAAATCACTAGCTGCTCCATAGGAGAAAGACGAGGCTTTCTACAGCTATGCAGAGTTTCCATCTTCAAAACTCACACGGGTTGTTCTACTGTCTGCAGGGTCACCATCCGTCTAAATCAACTGGATGGTCGTTAATTTTTGTTTGAGTGTTAACCTACTGATTAATAGTCTGATAATAATCTGTTTTCTTTATAATATGGTTAGAGGTCAAACTTGCATAACCAGCTTTTGATTACAGTCAGATTCTGCCAGAACTTTTTTTTTAAATCTAAAAATAGAAAACTGAGGGATTAAGACAAGTTCAAAATATATACAGCAGGTTCAACGTTTTTGTTGTTGTTTCTTTGAGACTCAGAGTGTCTGATGATACATGTGTCAGAGTATCTTTGACTCTATCTGTGCAAGACAGAACTTCTTTCAAAAGGTTTACAAAATAAGAAGATAGTGTATATCATTCATAGCAGGGGGCAAAGAGGCAAGGTGAACCCAACATTAATTAATCACTCTGTTTAAAGATGTCATCACAGATCTGAGTTGCTTTGAAACAAACTCCTCACTCATTCATCATTCAACAAATACATGTTGAACTCAGTATATCAAAGGTACTGACTCAAAGCACTGAGTTTTACATGGTGTTGCATTCAATTTTTAGACCCCATTTATTTATTTATTTATTTATTTATCTATCTGTTTATTTATTTATTTATTTTAGACCCCCCCTTTGTATCGAATTATGGGAGTCTAATAATTCCCTATCCCGAAAGCTCTATTGGTCTTAGCACACACGCTCTGCCACACGAATAGAATGGAAATGTTTTGGCACTTTACAAAAATGAGATAACAAGTCTTGCTGCTTCCAACTGAGAGAACTTATTCTCAGCCCAGTTGTTTTGGAACCCAGTCCCCACGCTGTGACAAATGCAAGCCATGTGGAGAGATGGCATGGAGGCCTTCCAGTGAGCCATCTGTGCCGAGAGGCCAGCAAACAAACCAGTCCATTTCCAGCAATGTGCGTGTTCAGCTGACTGCGATCCCAACTACCATTTAATGACAACCACAGAAGGGACCACTGGTGACAACCAACCACTTTAGCCCAGATATCCCACAGAACTAAGAGAATAGAAATAAAACTGTTGTGCCGTCAGAAAATGTGGGGTGGCTTGAGATGCAGTGATTACCATGAACAAATTCCCTGCACTCAAGGAGGCCATTCTTTCAGTGGAGAAGCAAAGACAAAGATGAATAAGGGATGCTAACTTTGGATATGGGAAGATGAGCAACTAACGACTTGTGCAAGTAAAATGCTGAGGGCGGGGCACAGAGTACGTACGAGAAAAAGAGAGAAGTCAGAGTAGAGTTAGAGCAGTGGCCAACAATGCAGCGGAATTCAATAACTTCAGGGCGGTAGGGAGGAAATGTTTTTTCTTGAGTCTTACGTGTAAAATGAAAACACAAAAATGTTTTCCCAGGAAAGTTCTTTTTCCCTCCTATCTGATATGACAGAATTGAGTCACATGACCAAACTGAACACTAGCAATGAGTGATCTAGAATTAAAGGGTTGAGCTGATAATAAATTTAATATTGATAGCAGTCTTAACTATGCAAAGAACACACCCATGTAGGGCCAGTGGATGTCATAAGTTACTGAGTTGATACTTAGTCTTCTGAAATTCTAAACTAGAATTTCATGACCCTCTCAACTTAAGTGATCATGTATGTGAATAGAAAAGAGATTACATATTCAGGGAGGAGGCAAGGGCTGTCAGAAATTAAGGCTGCACCAATTGGGGAAATAGCGATTTATCATCTACTTGTATGCATTCATATTAATTTTAAGTATTTTTACAAACTTATAAAGAATGCAAAAAAGAAAATAACATTTGAGACCCAATAATGCTTTATAAGAAAAACTGAATATATATACCATGTTATATTCCAAGGAGAGATTTGTGTGAAGGAGAATTTTTCCATTTAAAAACAAATTAATTAAGACAGACTGAGGAAGACAGATAAGAGGGAGAGAAACCAAATAAGAAAAGACAAACATATATATTTATAGAAAGTGTTGTTTTGCTCTTCTTACAGTACATACATAACCTCTCATCACCTTAAAGGATGTTGTCAAACAACGATATAAAGTCAAACATAGGTTAAAATATATTATCTTATCATTTGGTATCCCTTTGGACCCATTTTAAAGCTGTTTCAGTTTTTTAAAAAGCGAAGGGGAAGTATACATGGATTAAACTGCTCATGATGTAAATAACCTTATTGCAATACAAAATTCATTGGAAAGCGATCACTGCAGATTCAGTTAGGTTAAAATTTAACAACTTATGCTTTTTTGGCCTTTTTGATATATTTTCAATTTGTTCTAGTTTTTAATAGTTTCTATTTTCTTTTAAGTTGAGGTTTTTATCTGCTTTACTTTGTTATTGTTATTAAGGTTTTTTGTTTTGCTTTTAATGTTTTTCCCAGATATGAAATCAAGGATAGGTAAACCTATAGAGGCTGTAAGTGGGCTCAGAGTTCCTCGGTGTAGTATTTTTCAGCAAGCCTTCAGTTTATATAACACATATAATTTACTTTTAATAATCAATTAACTATAGTGTAAACTACTTGGTAGTCATAATTCTGCATGGCTCATTAATTTGTGCAGGGAAGACTCATTTAAAATAAAATCAGACAATCTGGTCAGATAACTCTCCTTGCTAATATAATCTCTATGAGAAAGACACTGATTTCTCAACTATAGATGTGATGTTACCATATGCTTCCCAATGTAACTAGCAAGGACTTAATGCTTTTCCATCATTGTTTTCTTATGAACTTAATTAAAATACTGAAAAGGAAGGCACATTCCAGAGTAGCTGTCAGAATGCTCCATGGTAATTCTACGTCATCTTTTGGGAAAAATGGAAAATGTGCACTTGTCAGGTCTTCTGTATTGCATTGACAACATTTACAGCAAAACATAACCCTGTATCTAATAATTTCAGTTGAAGGAATTGTTGTTAGTTTTAATGACATATTCATTTGATATTTTAGACGTAAAACCTAGCAACATAAGTAATTGCTGATTAATTATTCTTCAATCATCATCAGAGCCAACATATACTTCTAAATCAGTCTTTAATTAATGTCATTAAATTGACTATATTTAATTACCTTTAATTAAATGCATATGTAACACAAGAATCATGCAACAATTCACAATAATATCAGTTTCATCTTCTTTTTCTAAATGTCAAGAAGCTTGAAGTTGGCAGTACAGCAGTTTTCTTTGAGAATTTTGTTGTCCAGATTGATACTTGTCTTAGTTAAAACTTAGTATTTTTGCTATTTTTGCCACTTATAAACCCATTAATTTATACACATACATAAATCACCTTTCTTGGATATTTAGCTTCATTTATGTTTTACATATATTTAATTTATACAACCAAAAGATGGCAGTACTTCATCAACTATTTCTTTACTATAGGCTTAATATTCATGTTCCTGATAGTCAAACTGGGTTTGGCATCATTTTTTACATTTCAAGAGTACATTTAAATTTTTCATATTTTAGAGTAAAATCATATTCTAACAGCTGCTAAATACATGTACTTTTTTAGCTATAACTCAGTATACATTTCTCTAAAATAAATTGCAGAATAAAATAAAAAGTCAAAGATCATGCACTCTGATTGGCAGTTTTAAACACTTCTTTAGCACATGTCCTGGTTTTATTTTATTAATTGCTTGTGAATCACACTGAAGATAGCTCTTTGAAGACTGGTAGAGATACTTTTCTTTTAATACAATGATCTTGGTCTCCTTTCAAAGAGCTTGACATATATTTTGATGCTTTTACATGTGAAAAATTAAGATTAAGTCCTAAAACTCTTAGCTCAAGGATTTTGACTGTATATATTTTTTGTTTTGTGAGTTCCCGTGTGTGTGTGTGTGTGTGTGTGTGTGGTTGGCTTCTTCTAATTTATTTTTTAATTTAACAGCTTTATTGATTCATAGTTCACATATCATATAATTCAATAGTTTGAACATTGATTATGATTTTAACAAAGGCAGCCCAATATATTTCAAATTAACATACCATCAATAGAGGTAAACATAATTTCAGTTTTAAGTGCAGTAGTGGTACACTTCAATGCATTTTTCTCTTTTTTCCAATGTAGAGTGATAACTCATTGAGCCCTTAAATTTTCTTCATTGCCTTTTGAAATGAAAGCTAGTTTCCTTGATAATACTTATTTCTTCTTGCCCCTTTCATATTTCTCACAAAAATGCCAAATTATCACTTTTAATGGTTAAATCGAATACTTTTTAGTAACACATCTTGCATAACAAATGAATTAAATTTGATATAGCTGTAAACCAACCAAGCCCATTGCCACCGCTTTAGCTTCCTCTCACTCATAGAACCCCTGCCCAAGGTGAAACTGCCCCCCTGTTTCAAAGGCTCCCTAATCTCTACCGAGGCCGACTGCCTCATCTCTCTTCCGTGGAGCTGCTGGTGACTTTGAACTGCTGGTGCTCTGTCCACTGAGCCACTAGTGCTTCTGCTACGTGGACAATATCCAGTGCTATTTTCTGGTCCACAATCCTGCCTTTTGGAGGAACGCTGCTAATATTCTCTTTTACCACTTACTCTGGGAAGCCAGTGCAAAGGGATTGGCCACTTGGGACTGCTTTTACCTTGTTGCTGAGATTGCTGAGAGACAGTTGTCACAAGAGAATCCCTGTGGTCTTTCTTATTCAGGACGTGTTTGAGTAAGAAGCAACTAGAATGCATCTTAAAAATTGGATTTTAAAAAAATGACCCAAAGCACTGGGTGCTTCACTAAAGAGTAGTTTCCGGGAGGTCGGGCAAAATTGTGTAGCTGTTGGCAATGACATCCATCTCCGCTTCATTCCCCAGTTGCTCCCAGAATCTGGGGGAACCATCTTCATTTGAGAAGGATACATATGGTGAAAACTGGCAAAACATGTTGAGGAAACTGTAGTGCCTAATAAAAGATACTGCCAACATTGATGATAACATGACAGTGATGAGTGAGTTAGAGAAGAGGCCTGTTACAAGGGGAACCAGCTTCAGACTTTGTGGAGTTTGATATTTATAAAATCTGGTAAATAGTTAGTATGGTAAAAGGTCATATCTTGAATATAAATTTGTTCTAATAATTCCTAGAGTATTCAAATGTGCGTTCCAATGAACAGGTGAGGTGCCTGAAGCTTAAGAATCATTATTTCCTTGTTAACTCTCACAGTAATGCAGCCACTTGAAATAATAGTCAGTTTATAGAGGTGGGGAACATCAAAGTTTGGGCTATATAAGGCTTTTGAAATAATTAAAACAAATCTCATCAAAGGAAGCAATTCCACCATTTATATTAACGGAGAGTTATTAAATGTTTGACCAATATGGCCTGAGAATGACATTATAAATGACTATAAAAAATGATCCTTGGCAGGAAAAAGGTTACTCACCCCTAGTTTAGAATGCCAGGAAAACACACACACACAGTGTCAATAATACACAAATAAATAAAACTAATTTGAAATTAGTAATTTATTGGCCTCTAGACAAGCCAGAATTCAGATTTCACAGAACCTCTATCAATAAAAAAAAATCTTACTTCCACTGAGTAAATTCTGAGCCTATAGGACAGAGTACAATTGCCACTGTGGGGTAGCAAGGCTGTAAATATTTACTAGAACAGAAAAATTCATTTTTCTCTTGTGACGTTGCTGGTGGTTTCAAACTGCTGATCTTGAGGTTGTAACACAATGTATAACTCAAAAGTTCTATAAAGACTATATAGGTCATGAAATAAAGTCAGCACACATAACCCAGAGCAGATATCAGAAGAAAGGAAAAATGTGTTAAAATGAACAAGGAATTAAAAAATATTAATTAAAAAATGTGTTAAAATGAACAAGGAATTAAAAAAAATTTGTCCAGACTTTTTGATTTACCTAATGATTATCTTCCTATAATTAAGATCAGTTCAAGAAGCATGTGTGATCATCTTTAACTGGTAATACCCTAAAAGTTGAAATAATAGTGCTATGTGTATAAGTTATTCTGACCCCCAGCTAACCACTGTTAGGTCAACTTTACTGCAGTAGAGCATAGTTTTCCACAAGACTGACCACACATCAGAAACTAGCTGAAATTTCAGGAAGCCTCTTCCTTCTGAACAATTGGTTAAAATTTGGGGATTACCACCTCTTCAAAACTGATAATTTACTAAAATAAATTAAAGAACTTAGGAAGATTCTAAATATTTGATTACAATTTAATTATAGAAAAATACTCCAAATTAAAAGGAAGATACACATATGGAGAAGCCTGGAAGGGTCTATAATATGGATTCATTGCTACAATTATCTTTTTCCTGTGGAACCAAAAAGAGTGACATTGATGAGTGGAAATGTGTAGAACTGTCAACCAGGGAATCTTTGGTGTTTTTAATGGGGCTTCTTTTGGTCCACAGCTCCAAAGTTTTCATTATAGATTTAGTTGTCCTCCAATGAAAACCCCATCCTGAGTAAGTTCATTAGCCGCAGACTATCGAATGGGCCATCAGCAGTCACTGAAGAAACACAAATTATCTGGTGTGGTCCAAGGACCATCTATGTATCACAAAGAAATTCCTATAACACACATATTCCAAAAGTTTATACCACCTTCAAAGTAAAGGACCATGGCCAGATAAGTTAAGAGGGCATATCAAAGAGTATTGCTACTGGAGCTCTAGTCTATATGTACACCAGTTTAATAAAATACAAATAAATTATCAATGATATGTTCAAATTGTAAAAAGCAAACAGCAAACTATATCTCAGAGAATTTATATAATTTTGAAAATCAAGACAATTAGATAAAAATAGATAAACCCTCCTTGCAAGCATTCCATTTTAATTTTATACATCTCAAAATCACAAAGAACATGACAATTCCTTCTGCATTTTTAGACAAGATTTCACAAGCGCCCATCTTGTTGAGAAGCAGCAAAGCCCACATGGAAGAAGCACACCAGCCGGTGTGATCACGGGGTGCTGAAGGGATCAGTTATCAGGCATTAAAGAACAAAAAATCGTATCATTGTGTGCTCACCTCCCTGATACAATCACTGAAGACAAATGGATGCATAAGCAAATATGGTGAAGAAAGCTGATGGTGCCTGGCTATCAAAAGATATAGCATCTGGGGTCTTAAAGGCTTGAAAGTAAATAATCGGCCATGTAGCTCAGAAGCAACAAGCCCACATGGAAGAAGTACACCAGTTTGTGTGATCATGAGGTGTTGACAGGATGAGGTATCAGGAATCAAAGAACCAAAAATCATATCATTGTGAATGAGGGGAATTGAGGAGTGGGGACCCAAAGCCCATCTGTAGGCAGCTGGATATCCCCTTACAGAAGGGTCAGAGGGAGGAGATGTTCCAGTAAGTGTGCAGTATAGCAATGATAAAACATAAAACTTTCCTCTAGTTCCTAAATGCTTCCTCCCCCTACCACCAGCCCCTCATCTACACACACTATCATGATCCCAATTCTACTTTACAAATCTGGATGAACCAGAGGATGTATACTGGTACAGATAGGAACTGGAAACACAGGGAATCCAGGACAGATGATTGCTTCAGGACCAGTGGTGAGAGTGGCAATACTGGGAGGGTGGAGGGAAGGTGGTGTAGAAAGGGTACACCAATTACAGGAATCTACATATTACCTCCTCCCCGGGAAAAGTGGGTGAAGTAGGTGAAGGGTGACATCAGACAGTGTAAGATATGACAAAATAATAATTTATAAATTATCAAGGGTTCATGAGAAAAGGGAGAGCTGGGAGGGAAGGGGAAAATGAGGAGCTGATGCCAGGGGGTTATGTAGAGACCAAATGTTTTCAGAATGATGAGGGTAACAAATGTATAAATGTACTTTATACAATTGATATATATATATGGATTGTGATAAGAGTTTATGAGCCCCCAATAAAATCATTTAAAAAAAAAGAAAAGAAAGGGTTTTACGACTCTCATGCTAAAATTTTTTTAATTGATGTATGGATTGTTATAAGAGCTGCAAAAGTCCCCAATAAAATTATCTTTAAAAAAATTAAATGCCAAGTATTAAAAAGTGTTAAACATGTAAAAAAAGATTTCACAAACATTATTCTGTAACAAAATCAGGAGAAAATCCTTGTCTTGTCATTCCATATAAGAAAATTGGACCTTCTTGATTTATGTAGCTCATTGTAAAGTCTTCTTGTAAAGTCAGTACTATAAGGTGACAATTCAGCACCAGCTGCCCATGAAATCTTCTATGAGTTCCCTGGACTTTCCAAATGGCCCTGACATGGATGGTTTTCATGAACTCAGACTTTAGATCCTCAATGTTCATTTGCAGTTTTAAAAATGGAAATGTTTAATGGATGCGTTCCTGTGAAGGAAATGAAACTTTTCTTTACACGGCCCTCTCTTTCCAGATTTTTCTTCACCTTTAAAGAAAAGTCATTAGCTTTGCTCAGTTGAAAGTCTTGTAGGCAATACTATCTTTTGTAGCGCTTAAAACTTTTGGAAGTATTGACTGGAAAACCAAAGGTTTTGGAAAGCCGTATGAGTTTCAGTGCTTGTTGTAGTCAAGTATGTTTACACTTGCTTCCTAAGTGAATCCAATGAACTCACACTCATTAAAATATATTTATGGTTACTTATTTCCATGATATAAATTATACAAACCGGGAGGCATCCAAAGATTTGGATAACATCACAATAATGAAAAATTCTATTAGTATATACTTTCTACATATGATTTAGGGACATATAAGGGAGCCTCAAAAATACTGCCAAAATATTTTATTATCTTTTCATACTATTTTCCACAAACTTTTTAAAGCACTTTTGTTTAAAACAAAAATAAGCTATGGTTCAAAAGGATGCAGAAATCAACCACACACTAGCAATAAGTGATATCATCTTAAAAATGCAGGAAGCAATATTTTATATCTATTACAAAAAGAATTGACAATAGACTGACATTTGTAATGACATGTATATATCTGTTTCTCATTTGTAATATTTTGTTGGACTTTGCACAACTAACTTTACTGATCACATAATTCATAACATTCTATATTTTACATTGACATGGTTATAGAAATAGTATAATTAGTGTCTTTTTATATGCATACCTTTTTGCAAGAATAACAATATGGTGCTAAATAGTTTTTCTGGAATAAACTATATTACAACAAAATAAAATCTGTTTGGGAAGTTGAATGCAATTACATTATGATTGTCCAAACTAATAGGGCATTTTAAGTGTCAAATTAAAAAGTGGATCATGAATGTGATGTAAGTAATGCTTTTATATAATCAGTATGCCAAAATCGGTAATGTGCATGTCTCTATTTTGGAGTTTCTGTTTTGAGAACACTGAAGCATCACATTCACCTAAATTGTATATTATTTTATTTCTGACCTACAAGCTCATATTTGGGTAGTTTAGTCAGTCAAATAAATCTGTTGTTTATAATAAAGACCACATAATGCCATATCTATGAGAAACTTGCTAAACATGTCCAAATATATCAATCTTGCTAGTATCATGGGTGTATGAAAAAAGATTATTCTTCCATGTTTAAAATCCTTAGCATAGTAAAATCAGACAGAGCACAAAGTGGGAAAATAACTTTTGCATAAAATATTTTGTGATATTTTATTTAAAGATGCATTGATTTTATTACATATTTAATGAGTTGAAGGCAATCTTCAAATCTGATGATGAATATACTTATAGAAACCTTTGTCCATAATTTTCTTCTTTTAAAATCAAAGCTCATTTTGGACTTATTTTTTATCTTTCTTATGGAAGCATTTGGAGAAGATCCAAGAACTGTAATTTCCTGTCCACTAATCATGGGCTGATGTCCCATGGGGGTGCAGTTTCAAAGGTTGATGGTTCAAACCGCAAGCCCTTCCATGGGAGAACAGATTTGGTGACCTGTTCCCATTAAAAACACAAAACAAAACAAAAAACCTCAACCAATATGAAGAACATTGATGCCAAGTTGATTCCAATTCATGACACCCCTACAGGACAAAGTATCATAGTGTAGCTGGATTTCCAGTGAGCTCTGGTGGTGGAGTGGTGATCCACAAGGTTAGTAGTTCAAACTAGCTTCTCCCTTGGGGAAAGACAGCTTTCAGCCTGAGCGAACAGTCACAGTCTCAGAGAGTGACAGGGACAGTTCTCTCCTGTCCTACAGGGTTATTCTGAGTGGGCATGCACCCAAAGGAAGAATTTGATTTGGGGTTCACTTTTACAGAAGCCACATCTTTCTATGAGGGAGCCGATGGGTGAGTTCAAATTGGTGACCGTTCAGTTGGTTAACACCTCAGTGCTTAATAGTGTGTCACCAGGATTTCTTGCCATAGTGATTGTTGTTCATATTGTAGGTGCTCTTGAGTAGGTTCTGACCCACAGCAAACTCATGCTACACAGAGGGAAACACTGCCGGTCCTGCACCAGCTTATGTATAGTTACACTCTGCCATTTAGTTGTTGTGAATCAGAATAGAGCAGATAGCACAAAACAACCATCATTGACTTGAGGAAATATTTACGAAGGAGAATGATACCCTTGATTGTTAGAGGATCTAATTTTTTTCTGCATAGTTTAATTTTGGTACTCATTTCTGTGGGGCATGCAATAGAATGTTGCATTGTAATTATCAGAAATATTTATTAGGATGTTTCTTATGCTTTTCTTCTCCCTCACCAAACAACTCTTACCCCTTCCTTCTTCCCATGTAGACATAATCTTTAGTTTGTATCACACTCTTACAATCAGGGATATAGTTCTATATCTATGGGTTTTATCTATCATACACACTGAATTAGAATAAAATTGAACTTCCTTCAGGCTATTTAATTTGAAAATCTTAAATCCATAACAAACCTGAATTTCAACAAAAACATCAGTGCCTAGGAATTTTCAACACCAAATTTGATGGTGTTTTTGTTTTTCAGCATTTCTAAAATATACATATTTTAAAGTGTGGCAATCCAGATTTATGTATATTTTTAAAACTTAAGGATTCATTAATGATGATGACTCAGCCTTTGTTCTGCTTGTTCATGTTTATTGGAGAGAGACAGAAAATTCAATTATGCCTAGTAATGGAAATAATGTCATTTTTATTACATTTCTAATGCTGTTGTTTGAATTAGGTTCCAGTGGTTTGAAAAGTAGACCCTTTCCTCAGACTGACATGAACATCAGGACCTACTAGGAAATTGCTGCTACTCCTTACAGATCTCTTGACATTAGATAGACATATGGCTTACCAGTAAAGCATATTCATGTATATATACATATATTTACATTTCAGTTAGCAGATTATATTTTAATTTTTGAAAAAAATCTATCACTCATTTGCAGCTAGATGTTAAAATATCTCTATTCAATTGATTAAGTTTATTCCAAACAATTCTGTGGACATATTTTACATCAGCAAATGGGTTCTTAAAATACTGGATATCACGAAGTCTCAATGATTTTTCTTCTGTTTTGCAGAAGTGCCAATAATGTCTAGACTTCTTTATGCACGCCAGTCTGAAATAAGTTACCTTTCTACAATATAGTTTAAAAAAATCCAGTAAGCAATTCAAGAATCAGAGGGCACTTGGAAACTGCTGGCAACGAGACTGCTTTGACAAGTACACCTGAAGTGTGTAGGCAAAATTCTAATAATATATGAAATATAAAGGTTTCCATCTAGTCAAGTACTCAGTGATTTTTAGGCTAAGCTTCTTGTTTTTCAGTATCAAACGTGTAAAATGTAATGTCTTTTATTTGTTTTTTATGGGAAAGATACTTAGATTTGTGTTAAGTTTCTCCATTCTTTCCCCCGTTGGCCAAAAAAATCAAAGAGTAAATAATAAGATACATATTAAAGACATTTGCAAAAAATTCAATCTGACATGAAAAATGAATTATCCCCATTTTCCTTTGAAAATATAAGTATGCATTGAATGGTTAATAATAATTTTAACAGATGGAATATTTGTCTGAGTTTCTGTGAGTATTTTATCATGCATCAGTAACTTTATTCATTGAGAATTAAATATGCACTGTCAGAGTAATGTGACTGGAGAAAGGAGACATAACGATGATTGTATTTCCTTTCTTTCCTTATAGAAATGTACATTTGAAAAAGGAAGGGTAAGAGGAGTGATTAGAGAAAAATACAAAAAATCCTTAAATAGAGGGAAAGAAGTTATAATAGAGATACATTTTTTAACAATGTTCAATATGTTCAAACGGTGGACTTCCTTCTGTGGGAGTAGAAAGAGCAGGACCAGCATATTGCTTTATCAATTCAAAATATTTCTGTATGCATTTTAGTTAAAGCCATTTTTTAAAACTCATTACATAAATGGAAATAAGATAATAAGGTGATCATCCCGACATTTTGATCCATGAGGATGAAAACCATCCAATACTTATCTAGGAGAATATACTTGTATCAATGTATTATTTACCACTATTTAAAGAGTCCAGATTTTGTGAAGTTACATGTTAACTAAATTGCAAATATATAGCAACTATATATTTGAATCAAGTAATTGAGCAACAAGCAACTTGAGAGGACTCTTACCTGATTTCTCATAAAATTTGTATATGTACTTGTGCAAACTTATGCTAATATTTCCTTTTAAACTGTGTTTCTTGATATCGTCTAAAATCCTCTTTAAGCTGATAACAGTCGTTATGACTCTGAATTAGTTCCTGCTCAAGGTCCACTTACGGAAAGCACAACCAACTGTCTTTTGCCGTCTTCATGTGCAATGTTTGGCTGGTTTGCGCCCATTGTTTCTCCATTGATTCGGTCCTCCTACTTATGGATTTCCAAAACTTTCACTTGACCCTCTCCTTTGTTTCTATTAGTGCTTCTTTATGCTGTTGATAAAAATAAACAAAAGTTTTTCATTTCTAAAAAAATTGCCTGAAATTCTTCTAAGACTGAGTTCCATAGTACTTTCTGTATTACTTGTCAATATAATTTGAATGCATCGATTTTCTTCTATCTTCCTTCTCTTATTGTTCTGTTTATCATGAATATCAGTTTAAAGTTTTATTACCCTATAGATCAATAAATCATGTATTGTAGTATTATACATTTTAGGACAGTTTTGTTATCTAGGGATTTGAAAAACAATGTGTGTTTTAGGGTAAAGCTTTCCACTAGAGGGAATATAATGGATTATGAGAAGAAAATGGCAAAGAGACAGAATATGCTACTTGTACAAAGTAATTGTTCAGTTTTATGAAACATATAATGTTGAATGAAGCAAGATTGTATCACATAGAGATTAAAATTTTAAAAAGATTGCTGATGTGTTTTATGATTAACTTCTTAATCTTTATAAATTAATTTTCTGTTGGCATTATTGGAAAATATTTTTAATTCTAAAAGTAAAAATAAAAATATAAAAAGCACTATGTACCCCCCCAAGCCCAGTATTTTTAGCTAAAAGAAACAGGAGATAAATTAGAAGTTTGCATTAACTTCACTTCTCTACAGCATCAGCCAAAGTCCTGAAATGCTAACTTTTGATAGTTCTGTTTTTTTGTTTTTACTTGCCTTCCAGTCAATTTGAACGCATAGCAACTCTATGCACAGCAAAATAAGACATTGTCCTGCACTGCACCATCTCTCACTCATTGATGTTGCAGATATTGTATCAATCCACTTCCTGGATGGTTATCATCTTTTGCACTGACCCTTCAGTTTGCAAGCATACTTCTACTAAGACAGCACGCAGTGCATCTTTCAAGGTGACTGATTCATTCCCAAGCACTAAATGCTCACTCTAGGAAATCAGGTGGACTGAATTCTACTCTGCTGTACAGGGTTGCTATGGATTGTGATTGGCTGAAGGCACATGCAACAACAAAACTACATAGCATAATGTGACCTGAAGGCACACAATAACAACAAAGAATGACTCAGGAAGCTGTTTTTTTTCTAAATGTCCTGCTATTGTGTTCTGCTTTTATTTTTATTCAATACGTGTGTGTGTGTGTGTGTTTGTGGCAGTGAGTTTGGCTTTAGTTTGAGTGAGTTCACAAACTACTGTAACATGTGTTCAGCACTCTCCCATTCCTTTTATGCTTAGTAAGATGTATTAATGAAAAATTTTAATAAAAATTAATATTATGAAGTGCATTGAACAAATGGATAGACTACTAATTATAGCACACCTCAAAATAGATTGTGCCATTCCAAGAGTACTATATCGTATGTACTATTTACATTATTAATCCTTTTGCTCTCACTGAGAATGATCATAGTTAAACCACACAGTTGAGCAAACATATAAAACTCTCAATAGTAAAATTCATTGCATTTCACTTAAATTTACTCTCTTCAAAAAGTATCCGAATATATTGAGTCTAATTTGTAAATCTCATTATTTGCTTCCCGAATTTGAAATTCAGATTTAGCTGTTTATTGCTTTTAGGATAAAATCCAAACTTTTATGTGATTCTGACTTTGTTTGCTTATCTTGTTTTAGTTTCCAACACACTGGCCATTGGTCATATTGGATTAAGTGAAATTCCTCATTGTTCTTGCTTACTTGCACTTTTATCATGTTTATGTACCTTTCTTCTTTTGGACATGACATTTGCCTCCCTCCCAGTTGACTAAATTGTAGTCATAGCTGCATTTATAGATGTTTGAGAGAATATTTATCTCCCGCTGCAAGACTACTTGGTAGTCTTCAAGTGTATTCTTATAATTTGAACGATCAATTATATTCACTCAGCCTGTAGAATAATCTCCAAATACATTGCTAGCAATATTTTCCCAAAATGTATTAATTTTTAATACAAGTACTTTAAATATGTAAAATTGTAATTTTATTCATTTGCATTAAAGTTTAGGTGAAATTTTATGTTTTACTCTTAATTGAGAAGTAGTTCTCTTCACTTTACAGATTTATTTTTTTGAGTAGTAGTTGCTACTATAAATATTTTTTAGCTAATTTCCAATTCCAGTTGTCTGTATATGTGTGTGTGTTAAAAATTGAACTTGCAATAAGGTACATGAAAAACATTTAGCAAATAAATGTTCTCAAGTTTTCACTTGTGTGATTTATAATTAAAAAATTATTCATTCAAAATATATCTATTATTTTAAAGTACAATGATGTTGTGTATTCTTTCTTATTTCATGACTATTTATTTCAGGAAAAAGATGGGAATTATTAATTTTCCATTATATTTGACATACTTTCTTCTGTATATAATTATATTAGATATGATGTTATATGTCATACTTAGCATATAGTAAGTATATCTGTAATATGATCAAAGTTTATGTTCTACTTTAATTGAAGGGTTGAACATGGCAATAATTTAAAAATATATATCTATGTTTGTATTAAGTAGGGAAGTATAAAATTTATAGTAGCATTTACACAAAGTACCAATTGGGGATAGCATAATTTGGAAACAGCAGTTAAATGGAGTTGTATCAATTATTATGCATGCATGTTTTATTTTATATTTTTAACAAAATAAAATAGGAGGGATGCAGCAATAGTGTTTGACTGAATAACTTGTGTAATCTAATTTGAGAAATGGATAAAATAACTTTAAAAGAAAACGGGGGAAACATTTTAGTTGAGTATATTATTGGCTATCTGCCATGTTTAAATGGTCCCTAATAGTGCTTTGTGGAGATTGTATTAACTAGTGTGCATTAAGTTGAATGCACTTATGTCCCAAAAATATCCAGCTAGTTTAATAATGCAGATTAGATTTATATAATGCTATGTGTATCATGCTAGCAAATCTTCAATCATCATGGTATTTTACCTTAAACAAAACTCTACAAGACAAATAATTCAAACATATTTTTAGATGTAGATGTGAACTTATGTGAGAGATGTACTGCTAAAATTAGGTTGATTCTAATAGATTGATTTCTGGTAAGTTTAGCTTCTATGTAAATTTTTTAAAAATTCTAAGCTCATCTTCCCCTTCTTGATTCCATATTTTCCCTTTTCTCCTACTTCTATACCTTAATTTCTTTCTACTTTTTATTCTAAAACTTCAGGTTCTTAAAAGAAATAATTCATTTGTGAGTAAACATTTTAAATTTGGCCCCCATAATGGTTTATACTCTACTAAATACTATCCAGCCAGAGTCTCTGGCAACTCCCCACCAATATGCTGGTCCAAACGTTGTTGGGTGATTTTCAGCAATTTATTTCCTTACATGTGACATTATGATAATGTGCTACGGTGTGAGCAATCTGTTGAGTTACCTTTCTTTGGACTGGGTGCACATATGGATTTCTTCCAGCCAATTGACCAAGTACTGTCTTCCAAATTCCCTCGCATAGATGAATAAGCATTTCCAATGCTTCAAAAGCTTATTGAAATATTTCAATTTTTTCACTGAATAAGGAAGATGGAAGAAAATTTGATACAATTAAATTGTGGTGCTGGGCAGAATATTGAAAATATGGCCTGCTAAAAGGACAAACCAATCTGTATTAAAAGCGCAGCCAGAGTACTCTCTGAATGCTTTGTCTTACCTATTTCCACAGATTGTCTGGAGACACTCATGGCTGGAGAAGACATGACGCTCGGTAGAGGAGCAGTGAATGAGAGGAAGCCCATCGACAACCTGGATTGACCCAGTGGCTGCAGCAGTGGGCTCAGGAATAGGAACAGGGAGAAATGAGAATGACAGGCCCGTGCATTGCATCCTTCTGTTGTGCATAGGGCCACTAAGGGTCAGAACTGACCCAATGGCAAGTAAGAAAACAAATAGACTCTATTCTATCTGTAGTATCAAATATGACTGAGGACAAGTGGTGGGACCCAAGGAGAGTCAAGCATGAAGAAGGGAGCTATGTAAAGGTTTTAGGGCCTTCATTTATTGATGAAGCACAAATCAAAATGAGAAGTTAACTGAAAATATCTTTTAATAATTGGAACATGGAATGTACAAAGGAGAAATTTAGGAATTTGGAAGTCATCAAAAATGAAATGGAAAGCATAAAAATAGTTATCCGAGGGAGTAGTGAGCTGAAATGGACTACTTTAGGCCATTTTTGACTCAACCATTCACATAGTTTATATCATTGCTGATGCCAGAATAGAATAAAGATGCTTACTTGAGTTATATTTATTATGCAAAAGCATTGGATGTTATGGATAATAATCTGTCCACAATCTTGAGAAAAATGGGGATTTCAGAACAATTCATTGTGTTTACATGGAACATATACATGGAATAAGAGGAAGTTATGCCGATTGTATAGGACAAAATCAAGAAATACATGCATTGCACCAGCTTTGTTTTCTCTCATCGAAAGTGCTTATTCTGTATGCTGTACAAATTAAGAGAGCAACTGGAGTATATAAGGAAGAATAAAGCACTAAGTTTAAAAGAAGACGCTTCAGATGTCCAAGTGACACAACTATGTTTGCTCAAAGTTACTAGGACACGAAGCACTTGCTGATGAAAAGCAAAGATCATATCTGTCAGTGTGCATTACAACTCAACGTAAAGAAAACCCAAATCCTCATTAATCGATCAGTAGGTAATATCATGATGAATAGAGAGAAGATTGGAGTTGTCAAGGAATTTGTCTTTATTGGATCCCCAATCAGTGCTCCTGGAATTAGCAGTCAGGCAATCAAAGGACCAGTAGGATTTTGTAAATCTGCAGCAAAAACTTCTTTAAAATGACCCAAGCTCTGTATTTTCAATCACCTCACATGCGTGTGCAAGGCACAAGACCAAAGAAGAAATAATGCAAGCAAATTATGGTGCTGTAGAAGAATATTACAGGTACCGTGGAATGCCAAAACAGCAAACAAATACGTCTTTTAAAAAGTGCATGATGTATGTATATGTATGAACTGTGAAAAGAATTGTATCAGCTCCAATAAATTGTTAAAATAAAAAATAAATAAATAAATAAATTAATAAAAATTAAAAAGTGCAATCAGAATGCTCCTTAGCAGTGAGGATGGGGAGACACTGTCTCATGTAATTCATATGTTTTATCAGTAGAGGTCAGTTCCTGGAAAAGAACACCTTGCCTGGTAAAGTGAAGGTGGAAGCAGAGAAAAGAAGACCTTTGACAAGATGGATGGACACAGTGGCCGCAACAACGGGCTCAATCATAACAACCATTGTGAGGATGGCCAAGGACCAGGTGGTGTTTTTGCAGTTGCACATAGAGGTCACAATGAGTCAGAAATGACTCAGTGATACCCGACAGCAGCAAAAACCTCCTGTGAAACTTATAGTTAATACATACATAAACCACATCCACTGGCACAGAATGGAACCCTAAGCATAACGTTCTTACAGGGTGTTTCTTTATGAGTCTTTAAAGCAAAAGACAGCCTTCTCTTTCGCCCATGTAGTCCCTGGGAAATTTGAACAATTGAGCTTGCACTTCATAGCCCAATGCCTAACCTACAGACCCACCAAGACTCCTTTCCTTAATGGAGAGAGCTCCATTTTTTTCATGTTTCCATTTTTCTTTCTCTTCTCATGGAATTGCTGACAAGTAGTGGCATCTCATCCACCATTCAAGTGGTTTTTCACGTTACCATGGCTTGTGTGTTGATATGCCACCAGGAAATTTCAAAGTCCAGGATTATGAAACAAGATAAAGCGATACCAGTGCTGTTGTCCGACTACAATAGACTAGAAGAACCATCCTGGCAATCTACTTCCAAAAATGTGTTAATTAAAACTCAACGGTCCACAACAGTATATACTAATATACTGCCCGAAAAACTGCTGCTAGATGAGCCCTGGGGTGAGGAGGCACTCAAAATGCAGCTGCCATGGAAACACATGAACCAAAAATTGTGAAACTGCTGTAAAACATGGCAACGCTTTCTTCTATTATTCATGTCATTTCCATGCGTTGGTGCCAAAAGAACTTAGAATATATGTGGAACTAATATAACATGTGATTTAATATATATTTCATGGTGTTGTTTAAAATGAAACCCAAGATTTTTACATAATCTTTATCCTCAAAAACATGAACATTTGGTTTGGAACAGAAACCCTGTTAATTAATTTTGAGTCATTCCATCCTCTTTTCACTGTATCATTGACAAGAACGTGGAAAGCCTATCAGTTATTAATAATCACCAAAACATCAATAACCCTTTCTAAACCCTAGCCAAATGCTTCTCCTACATTATTTTATAAATTCTTTTTCTCCATTTACCTAATTGCTTTACAGATTGCTCTCTTAGAGTGTCATATAATTTTGAAAAGTCACTTTATTTTTAAAAATATGCTTATCTTCATATTTTTAATGAATGTGGTGAGAGTTCCTCTTTAATATCTAATTAAAAACAACCTGCTTATATGTTTTGTCCTTTCCCTCTTCATTTCACAAATTTTTATATCATTTAATGAAATGTTTGCTACCTTTTAAAAATCTTAGGCTAAAAGCATCTCTTTCACTTCACTAGCTCTGGTCCTGCACTGATACATTTAAGTTTACCCTCATTGCTCACATTGACATTGTTTTTCTTTCTTGCCATTTTCTGCTATCAGATGGATATACTAAAATATGTCTCCATGCTCAAATTTCTACCATGCATTCCTTATTTAGCTGTTCACTCTCTTTTACAGTTTTCTCTGACCAATTCTCCTTTACATGTATTCCAACAGCAGTCCCAAAATGTAAAGTCTATGCCACTAGATTCATGGTGACCCTTGCTTCAGAGTACAACTGTTTTTTAGACGCCTCTTGGCTGTTGTGTCATGAAAAATTATTTCCAGGTAGGTGGATGATTGTATGTCATCTAGACATTCCTGGCTAGGGACCAAGTCAAACCTGTCCATCTGGTCACAGCCTGATGCTGTGTGCTGTGTCCTTCTCTCTCTTTCTCTCTCTCTCTCTCTCTCTCTCTCTCTCTCTCTCTCTCTCTCTCTCTCTCTCTCTCTCTCTCTCTCTCTCTCTCTCTGTCTCTCTCTCCCCTCTCCCTCTCTTTCTCTCTCTCCCTTTCAACCCTGCCCCTTCACTTTCCTGCTTGCTTGTCACTCTGAGAGCTGCCAGAGCCTTGTCATGTTTCCAACAATGACCTTGAATCCCATGAATCTGTACCCACTGGTCTGTGATCTTCCTGCATGCATCATTGCATGTGGCTGGGTGAGTCTGAAGAGGTACTTATGGGCTAAGATTAAATTTATGGTCTTGAGTTTCCTGGGTTGGGATGCTTTCTTTATAGAAACCTACTTCTTGATGTAAAGGTTTTTATTATACATATATGAGTGTCACTAGATTTGTTTCTCTGGTTAATACAGTGTAACACAGACCTTTCTTACAGGGTAACACTGGATGAATTAAAAGCTCTATCCTTTCAATGAGTAATCAAGAACAACCATTTGTGCTACCCAGAGGCCATTCTAACTCCACCTATCTCTACATATTTGATTGCTTCATATTCCTCACTACACCTCTCCTTCACACCACTGTCCTTCAGTTGTTTCCACAGATAACAGTTATTTCAGAAAACACAAATGGCACCACATGCTCTACAGGGTATCTTGAAAGTGGGAGTAGGCTTATTCCTCACCAGCAGGGGTGGATCCCAAATGCCAGGTCAAAATCAATATCTATGGAAATGAAGGATGACCCCATCACATCACAACATGGAAAATGACTATATCATTGTATACCTGCCAAATTATATCATTACATAACTGATGAACCACTGCCACCATGGCCCAGCCAAGGTGACACAGAACTTAAACTTCAGTGATTTCATCTGATCGTTCAGTGGTTGTGGCTCACAGATATACATCATTAATGCACTACATATTTTGACAGAAGGGCTTTTACTATAGTAATAAATGCAAATGTTTGGATGGCAAGATAGTCAATATGCAATCAGTAGGCATATTGCTTCATAAGCAAACTTGTTTTACCTAATGATTTTTAAAATTGATTATGGATTGGAAATAAATACATATATCATATCAGTCCATAGTTCAATCATGTCAACCAGAATTGTACAATTGCTACCACAGTCAGTCTCCAAACATCCTTTTCCTTCCTAGACTCCTTGACATTTTGTCCATTGCATCCACCCATTCCCCACCACCACTGTCCCTTCCACCACCGAACACCCTTATTCTACTTGATGTCCTATAGGTTCATCGATGCTAGGGTTCATATACCAAGACACAGAAATACACATACACAACGGATTCAGGGTAACCTCCAGTGATTGAAGAGATGATATCACATTGAGTACACGGCACCAAGGATCTAAAACTCCCACCAATTACAGAAGAGAGCCACAAGCTAAAAGGCTATGATCCTTATAGGAACCCATAGAGAGCTGGATATTTGGTCACTTGGAGTCGCTGGTGCATATCAATTCCTTTGAGGTTAAAAGCCAAGTCCTTAACTGTTGCGGCATCGAGGCTGCTTTCTTTGAGATGTTGTTAGATGCCCTTTAGTCAGTTCCAACCCGTGGGAACACTCCGTATAACAGAATGAAAGAGGAACCCCCTTCACTGTGCCCCCAACCATTCCTATGCTTCAGCTCCACGGTGGCAATTCATCTCACGATGCTTCCTCTCTTCACTGCCCCGCTACTTTACCAATCACGATGTCCTTCTCCGGGATTGGTCTCTCCTGACAACATCTCAAGACTATGACATAATGTCCTTCTCCGGGACTGGTCTCTCCTGACAATATCTCAAGACTATGTAAAAGGAATTCTCGCCATCCTTACCCTTAAGGAGAATGCTGACAATATATCTTTCAAAAAAGATTGGCTTGTCTTGTTAGCAGGCTATAGTACTTTCAATATTCTCCACCAGCACCCAATTTGAATGCATTAATATTCCTTTGGTCTTCATTATTCAGTACCCAACTTTCACATTCATATGGGGCAATTGTAAATCCCACAGCTTAGGTCAGGCACACCTTATTCCTCAAAGTCTTGCTTTTCAATACTTTAAAAAAGTCTTAGGCAGCAGATTTACTGAATTCAACTCATCTTCTGACCTTTTGACTGTTGCTCCATGACTCTTGATTATGGATCCAAGTAAGACAAAATCCTTGACAATGCCAATCCTTTCTCCATATTTCATGATGTTACCTATTGCTCCAGATGGGAGGATGTCGGTCTTCTTTACACCGAGTTGTAATCTATAATGAAGGCTTCAATCCTTGATGGACTTCAAGTATATCTTCAAGTATATACTTCAAGTATATCGTCAGCAATACTTCCAGTACTTCTCGCGTAGCAAACAAGGTCGTGTCGTTGACATAAGGGATGCTAATGAGTCTTACTCCAATTTTGATTGAAAGCTCTTCTTCATATAACCATCCTTATCTCAGTATTTTCTCGCATGAAGATTGAACAAGAATGGTAAGACCTCTCCTGATCTTAAATCAAAGGATCCCCTTGTTCTGTTGGCACAACTACCTCTTGATCCACGTACAGGTTTTTCATGAGCACAATGTAATGTTCTGGAATTTCCTTCTTCTCAAAGTTAGCCAAAGTTTACTGTGGTCCACAATCTAATGCCTTCGTATAGTCATTGAAACACAAGTAAACCTCTTTCTGGTATTCGCTGCTTTGAGCCAAGATCCATCTGCCATAAGCAATGAGATCCCTTATTCCATATCCTTTTCTGAATCCAGCCAGAAATTCTGGAAATTCCCTGCCAATGTACTGGTGCAAACGTTATTGAATGATCTTAAGCACAATTTTATTTGCATGTGATATCAATGATATTTTCCTGCACTTTGCTCATTCCATTGGGTCGCCCATCTTTGGAATGGACACAAATATGGATCCCTTTTAGTCAGTTGGCAGTCACTGTCTTCCAAATTTCCTCCCAGATGTGAGGGAAGGCTTCAGTGCCTCATCAGCTTGTTGAAATGCTTCCGTTGACATTCCATCAATCCTGGACTTCTGTGTTGGGCTAATGCTTTCAGTGCAGCCCGAGCTTCTTCCTTCAACACCGGTGTGCATCCCCATGTGCTACTTCTTGAAATGGAGGACTGTTGACTAGTTCTTTGGGTGACAGTGTCTCTCGGTACTCTTTCATCTTCGTTTGATGCCATCTGCTTTCATATGGTTACAGAAATTTAAACAAAAGCAAAAATATCAAAACCAAAACATAATTCTTGAGCTGACTAATACTGTCCCTCATGGACAGAATAAAACTACCTCATAGGATTTTCAAGTGTTTAAATCTTTATGCAAGCCCACAACCACATATTTCTCCCATGGATGGGACTGGTGGGTTTGGACTGCCAATTGTGTGGTTAGCAGTTGAATGCTTTAACTACAATGCCACCAAGGTTACTATGAAGCAAAAATAGGCCACACACACACACACACACGCACACACACACAACCCCAATTCAACCTAACATCTACATGTTTTTAACATATAAAACACATGTACTAAAAACAAAAAAAATCAAAAAACAAACAAACACATGTACTATAGATTTTAAAGTTTTCACATATTCTTAATTTTCCTGTGACAGTGTAATTTAATCAAAGTTGTACTTTATTTTATTCAGAACAATACCAAAGTTAATATTCACTATTTAACCAAGACATCAAGCACCTCTGACAGAGTTGATTGTGGCATTTGAGCTGCCATTTTGACAGACCCCCCCATTCTGCATGTGTAGCTGTCACACACAAATATGCAATGGGGAGATGGCACTCCTTTAACTGACTTTGGAAGGCATTGATTCAGTTCCCATTCCCATTCATGATAATCCCCCAATCGTGTAGGGTATAACTGCACTCTATAGGATAACCCCACAGCAAGAAGTCTCTTGATAGCCAAATAAAGTATCAAACTATTCAACAGATGGTACTCTTTAACATGCATTTAAAGGAGCTTTGGTGGCACAGTTGATAAAAAAAAAAAAGTTGGAGTACTAACATCAAGTTTGATACTTCAAATCCAGCAGCAACTTCTGAGGAAAAGCAGGAGTCTATCTGCTCATATAAAAATTTACAGCCCTGAAAGCCCTGTCACTATATTAGGCTGAGTTTCCTAAAGAAACATATCCATTTATGAATAAGAAAGGACTTCATATCAAATAAGAATTTTATATAAGGGAAGCAACCCAGCCAGCCGGGCTCTAATTCAAGATACAGCTGCTGCTGGAGACTCTCAGACTCATACAGCTGCCGGAGTGTGAGGCAAGAAGAGGAAGAGGGAAGTGGGGAGATCACAGAATAGTGGGTGCAGAGTTGCATTATCTAAGGTCTGCGCAACCATGGCAGGGCGTCGACAGCCCCCAGGCTTGGATGAGCCATTCTCTGCTGTGAGGAATATTCCTTTTTGGAGGAAGAAGAAGCAAGCTCGAGAGCTCACTGCTCCACAGCACCTCTCTCATTAAAAAATCCACAGCTCCTAGCAGACATCACCAGGCTGTAACTGAGAGGTTGTGTGCAAACAGAGGTGGAATCCACCCTCTCAGTAAAGAAAATTATTCCAAGTTAGTATATAAATAAAAAATAGAATGATAAACTTTTGTCACATCAATCAAAATATAAGCACCCATTATAAGCTTTAAAAATGATAAAGCTACCTTAGGACAAGCCCCACAGATAAGAAGATTGTAAAAAGAGTAGTATGAGAAGCTTATGCTAATAAGTTAAACAAAGTAGTGATATGGGCACATTCACTGAAAGACATTTATTACAAAAATTCACTCAGGAAAGATAAAATAGTATTAATTTTTATGTGAAAATTATCTGTCTTTTTAAACTTCCCCACCAATTAGTTGATGGCCAAAATACTTCGTTGCTCCATTTTATCTAACTATTAAATGAGGAATGATGTCAGTAATGGCCAAAGATGTCACAATGTCCAGTTCATGGAGTTGACTCGCCTTGATTTATTTAGGTTAACAACCCTTCCTCTCCTTTTCCCATTTGTAACCATTCTTCAGAATGACTTCTAATCACTTTATATATAACTACAACTAAATCATCATAAACGGCCTCAGACATACAACTATTCAATATGTCTTCTTGTCTAAAACCCAAAATCCATTGAGCTCATTCCTACTCATAGAGATTCTCTAAGACAGAGTAGAATTGTTCCTCCAGATTTCCCGGAGTACAAATTGTTCCAGAAACAAACAGTTCAATTCTTCTGAAGACACGTTGGTGTCCTCTAATCTGTGATCTTGAGGTTAGTCATTGAGCACTTTTATCACTGAGTCACCAGGTTCTTTCCTTGTGTCATATGAACCAAATTCTTGTGATTTTCGCTGTGTCTGTGTAAATAGTTCCCCTATTTACGACAGAAAGGAGGAGGCCCAAGTCCTGAGATGTCCTCACAATGGTTCTTAGGTCTGAGCCCATTGGTGCGCCAACTTGTCTATCCATCTTATTGACCCCGCCATTGTCAGTCAGTTTACTGCACTCTGATGGCTTCTGTTTCTGTGATGTTGAAAGCAATGCTACTGATATTTCAAATACCATCAGGGTCGTGCAACGTGAACAGGTTTCAGCACAGCTTGCAGACTACGAACTGCCCATGATGAAGTAAAAGGCTGGACACTTCAGAGACCAGCCCGTGAAAACCCTATGGAAATGTATTCCTACTGATAAATCATAATATGCAATGATTTACTCTCTCTTCTAATTTATATAAAAGCTAGGATATTGTTGCTTTCTGTCATGTAATATTTCAGAAAAGAGAAAAAAGGAATTGCCTTTTTTGTAGTAGCAATTGGAATCTGAGCCACATACATGGGTGAATCACCACAGTGTGAAACCAAGTCTTTATCATCTTTCTAGTATGTTGACTCCTAAACATTGAGATCTCTCTAAGTGTCTGCTGCTCCTTGAGTCCACATCCCTGAAGAACAGTCAATGCTTGAAGAAGGAACGCAGCACTTTACAGCTATTGCCTTTCACACTTCCTCGTTAATTTGTTCACCTATTTTTGTTATGTAAAGTTCAACCTCAGAGTCACCTGTTCCAGGTAGTTTAAGTCATTTCAACAAGGAGTAAGATTTAAATGTAATATTTACTTGGTGTTTGCATCGCAACTATTTATTAGAATATTCAGTACAAAATATTTGTGAAATGTTAAATCAAATGAGTTGATCAAATGACAATTTAGCATTGAAACCTCCTGCCTCTTCTCAGAGCTGATCAATATTTTAAGTTTCCAATGAAGTCAACATTACTACAGCTGTCATTTCTAAATAACCAAATATCCCCACTTTTATATTCTAGAAATTTTTACCTTATTTCTTCTCTTTCCTTTCTTCCTCACTCCTTTTCTCCTTCTTGTCTTCCTTTCCTCCTCCCCCTTCCTCCTGCCCCCTCCCTCCTTCCTTTTCTTTCCTTCTTGCTTTTATTTTTCCAAGCATTTCATTACAAGGTATCATCCTTCAGACTTCAAATGATTGTTTTACTCTGAATTTCAGTTCATAAAATTTTTGCTTTATTTATATTTTATAAATCATTTTATTAGGTGTTCTTACAGCTTTTATTACAATCCATACATTAATTGTTTCAAGAACATTTGTATGTATGTTTCCATCATCATTTTCAAAACATTTTCTTTCACTTGAGCCTGTGGTATCAACTCCTCTTTTTTACTCCCTCTCCCACCTTCTCACCCTCGTGAACTTTGATGAATTATAAAATTATAAAGTATTATTATTTTCATATCTTACACTCTCTGCTGTCTCCCTTCACCCACATTTCTGTTGTTTGTCTCCCTGATGGTGGTGAGTGGGGAGAGTTAATATACTAATCAATGCGATCGGTTCCCCCTTTCTCCCTCTTCTTCCCCTACCTTCCCCTTCCCCTCATGGTAGAGCTACTCTCATTGCTGTTCCTCCTGAGGGGTTTGTCTGTCCTGGATTCCATGTTTTGAGAGCTCTATCCAGATTTGTAAGGTATTTGTCATGGTAGTGGTAGCAGGATGCATTAAAGTACTAGAGGAACGCTGTGTGTTTCTATCTTGCACCCCAGCAGATTCACCCTGTGTTAGTCTGGGTGGATTGGACAAACAAATTCATAGACACAGAGCATCTATACATTAAGAAAACATCCCAGCCTGGTCCAGATCAAGTCCATAAGTCTGATATTAGCCCATATGTCCAATGCCAATCTATAAGTTCCTCTTCACACTCATGTAATACATGACTCTGAATGCAGGAAAATCACAGACCAGTGAGTGGGAAGTATGGTGGATTCAGTGGCCTTGTAAGCATCTCAGCGCTGGCAGGGGTCTCCACGTGGTTCCTCCAGCTCAGGGAACTAGGGTAGTTCCATGTGTTTAGTCAGCTGCAATGTCTCCCAGGGAGTTAGCATGTGTCCTGCCTTAAGCAAGCTATTTATTTCCTTAGTGCCTCTAAATGAGGTCATTAAGCTGCAACTTGATTGACAGGCTAAACTTCCCCCCTTCACTCTTAATCCTCTCAAACTGAAAACAGGTTATATAACTACCATGCATTCCTTCCTTGTGACCCCTCTGTGAGGGGATGGCCAATTCTCTAGAGATGGGCTTTGGGTCTGTTTTAAATCCTCTTAGTTTATCTGCATACATAATAGTCATAAAAAATCACCTTTGCCTTCTGAACAATTTTACTTCACTGCTTACTCTTGAGTATTTATTACACTGAGGTCCAATTCAAATTTATTTTCTCACCTTGTCAGAGTTGATGGGATTCCACCTTTTATCTATGGACATAAATATCTCTGATTCTCTTTAGCCAGTCCTTCCATTAACAACCACAGGAGAACTGATCTAGGACATAAGACGCACCAGGTAGGTTTCCTAGAATTTGGCTGCTAGTCCAGGTCCCTTCCTGCTGTAGTTACATTTAGTTATGGAGAAAGAGAAGCCCTATTCGCTTTATGCTCCTGCATCCTTTGTGGAAGAGTACTTGCTTGGAATAAATTAATACCTGTTATTTTAAATGCCTGCTTTTCTCCTCCAGTTTTACAGTTTTCTTTATTTACATATTTTCCTTTTCCTCTGTATATTAAGAATTACCACATTCTAGAATGTTCACAGGGTTGTAATTGTAATGTAGCACAATCCTACCTAAGACTGAAGAATTTTAACTGTGTTCTCTGGAGCCTAAGTTAATCCTTATAGTCTCTGTAAAATATTTTACCTCTATGCAATACATACAGAAACAATCTAATTGCTCATTATTACAGCCCTGTCCTTTCCATAAAGTGCAAACATTATATTAAACAATTCCAAAATAATGACTGTTTTGTTTGTAAATTGTGAATTACAGAAATTTCTATGCATAGATGTAGAAAGACCAAGATAAAACAATGACTTGTTAGAAACTATATGTGAAATTAAGAAACACCTAATAAAAAGAATCCACTGTGACTCTTACTTGTAAGCACTGGTTTCTCTGCTTTGGCAAAACCTCTAACTTAGCTATACAGCCTATGATATTCAAATATCATATATGTATAATGGGTTTTAATAAAGGTTATGTAATTTATAATATATATTAGCAATACAGTTAACAGTGAATGCAATTTTCCATCATTGTGAAATAAGACTTTACAAAGATACAATTCTTCTTTTTCCAATGGGGAAAATATATATTTTATTCTAAATGATAAATAGTTCATAAATTAAAAGAAAATAGCATATATATTATTTACTTAAAATCTTATATTTCATACCCCAACAGTTCTTGTTTAGAACAAAATACAGAAAATAGAACTTAGTTGAAATCTTTTATTGTGTAACCATTATGTAGATAGAGAAAACTGAAAATAACTGAAAGATTTGAAATCTGCTTTCTCTGTGTATCTGATGTTATTGTCTTGAAAATAATTTTGAAAAACTTAAAATGCAATTGACGATATAAATATGTATTTAAATTTTCAAATTGAATTAGTACTTAATCTCCGAGATTACTAGTTTACTTAGAGATGTCCTAATTTAATTAAATTGTTTGTGCTTCTCTAGGAATTACTTTTAACATCTCAGGATTATCTACGGAGCCACTCTCAATCAAGTGAGCTATTTCTCTGATAACTGTAATGAGTTGTACTAATCCCTTGATGCTCTTTCAGCCTCTTCAGTCATTCTTCAGTGGATGCTTTGAGGCAGCCATATGTGCAGTATCAGGAGTACATAGTGAAATGGATTTCAGATCAATGTCTGAACGACTTGTGAACCCATGATGTATCCTATTCTGCTCATGGCTTTGATTGTAGGTAGGCATTCTGAAAAAACCCTTAGCCCAAAACAAAATAAACAAGCAAACAAAAGCACTTGCTATTGAGTTCATGTCCAGAGTCATAGCAACTACATGTACATTAGAGGGAAATTCAGTTCCATGACATAATTAAAGTTTGATATTTCAGAATTAGATTGCCAAACTTTTCTTTTGATCAGTCTGTGGGTGGTCTGGCACCTACAGCATTTCAGCTAGAAGCAGAGGGTGGTAACTCTTTGCAACACTCAAACACCTAAAGTGTGTATCCTACCATGGGTCTCAGGGTTTTGAGAAGTCAAATGTGTATCTGGATGGAATCACACAGCATTACTGCAATAATGAGAGAAGAATAATTTTAATGTCAGTTTATTTATAAGGGATACAGGATATTTGATATATAGCATAAAGAATCTAGGCATCATCTTTTCTGATAAAGAAAATTATTGCAGCACTAATCATGCAATCATCAATAATTATAAATATGTAGAATAATAAGGAACTAATACAGAGCTTATATATATATAATTATATATATAAATTTATCATATGCATATAATTTGTATTGGAAGAATTTTTAGACAAATTGATTGATTCATAACAACTCTCATATATCTGCATATACACACATATATTTTAGAATAAACCATGATTTCTATTATTTTATTAAAACATATTTAAATCTTGCATTACTAAATTACATAAACTCTAATAGAAATTATTTCAAGTAATTCATATATTTTCCCAGAAAATAAACAAGTGTTTTCACTTGATTGTTTCTTTTCAAAGTTTTCTTTAAAACAAATAATAATCCATGATATGCATATTGCCTTGTTCTTACCAAATCTAATGTGAGTATAAAATAATTTACTAAATTAATTTCTCTTATGTTCAACCATTAAAGTTGTTTTTAATAATATTGAAATTAACATTTTATACTCTATTTAACATTATGTTGTTAGGATATAATCTGGGAAGACAACTAGACCAAAATATAAGAACATATGAAATATTTTATTTTCCACTGTGAGTCCTTCCTGTAAAATGTTACCAGGACTCACTTTGAATAGACGATGAGGAGGGCAAGGTGGTCCAGGGGTGAAATGCTTCTATTCCATGCAGGAGATCTCGATTTAATTCCTAGTCAATGTCCCTCAAGATCAGCTACCATCCATCTGTGGTGGAGGTTGTATGTTACTCCGTGTTTATCATACATAATTGTGCATACTTACTCATAAACTAGGCTGACATTTGATAATAAATGATTTAAAGGTGAATATATATGCATTTTAATACATTTGCCTGGTGTCATTTATTTTTCTTCTTTACATTATGTAGCTCCTCCATCCTTTAATCTTGAATATCAAAATAATGGAAATAAAGGTTACTTGATGAAAGAAGAAATATTTTCAATTTTATCATGACAAAGCCATTAGATGCTTCATATATATATATATACATTTGTTTAGGTGTCTGATCTCTTTTGTCACATTACCTGAATTTAAATGCCTGGTTGCTCACAGCAAGGCTGGCAGTTCAAAACCATCAGAAGAAAGATAAGCCTGTCTGCTGTCATAAAGATTTGCTGTATCAGCAATCCTATAAAGACTCACGAGTTGGAATTGACTCAATGGTAAGGTTTTTTTATTATTATTATTTTGGGTATCAAGCACTAGTAATATAATTTAAGACAATATAACTTTTGTATTCCGTTCTTGCACCATCATTTAAGAGGAAATCATGGTTAACTTGTGATATTGTTATGACATACATATACATCACATACACTAATTGTTTCAAATTTTAAGAACTCAATGATCTTCATCATTGAAAGACATGAATAGGGTTATTGATTAAAAATATAGGCTCAAATTAAATTAAATTACTCTATTAATCATAAGTGACAAGAATTAAAAAAAATAAAACAAATTACTTTTCTATTGTTGTCTTAACATAGGTAAAATTGGCAAAGATTGGTACTTTTCTAAACTGTGCTGTGTAATCTTGGATAATCTGTTACTATAACCAAGCCATGGCTGCTGGCGATAGCCCGTGATTAAGTAAATGTTAAACACTTTGAAATTGCACTATATCAGGCACCATAAGGATTTCATAGGAAGCCATAACATATTTAAGTCACATACCAATTGAATGTTTAAAAGAAAGGTGACCCAACAGAATGCACAAACCATAAGAATGATATAATTCACATCTCACACAGGTAAACTGCAGCAATGGTCGCAGCAGTACATAGACAGGGAACTGCCAGAAGTTCGGGTCAGATTCAGAAGAGGACATGATCAACGGATATTTGTTGATGTCAGATGGAGCGATATTGACTCAAAGCAGAGGATACCAGAAAGATGTTTATTTATGTTTTATTGCTTATGTAATGGTATTTGACTCTGGGGATCATAATAAACTTTGCTTAAACTAGAGAAGAACTGAAATTCCAGGACACTTCGTTGTGCTCATGAGGAACTTGTACATGTAACAAGAGACAGTTATGCATGAAAACTGAGCCAGGAATAGTGCATGGTTTAAAATAAGAAAAGTTGTGCATGAGATATTTATCTGCTCATCATACTTGATTTAAACTATGTGCTGAGCCAATCAGTGGAGAAGCTGGATTATAAGAAGGGTATGGCATCAGGACTGCAGGAAGGCTTACTAACAACCTGGTATGTGCCACTGACTCGCCGGACTGGCTGAAAGTAAGGACAAACTTGAAACTCTTGTCATAAAGCTCGAGATTTGAAGCCTTCAGTAAGGATTACAATTCGATGTAAGCAAGACCAAAGTCCTCCCAAGTGGACAAAAGGTAACATCATGATAGATGGAGGAAAAGGTGAAGCTGTCAAGACTTTTGTCTTGCTTCAATCCACAACCAATGCTCATGGAAGCAGTCAAGATATCCAAAGCTGTATTGCTTTAGGTAAATCTGCTGCACAAGACCTGTTTAGAGTATTCAAGAGCAGTGATGTTGCTTTATTGACTAAGTTACACCTGACCAAGTCAGACTTTTCTCCATTGCACCATACGTTTCTGAAAGTTGGACATGGAATAAGGAAATCTATAGAAAGCACGATGCATCTGAATTTTGAAAATGGAGACTACTGAAAGGACCATGGGCTGCTGAGAGGATAAACCAATCGCTTTGGTACACGTAAGGCCAGAGGGTTCCTAGGCAAGGATGGCCAGACTTCATCTTACATACTTTGCAGGTACTGTCAAAAAGAGACCAGTTTCTGGAGAAGGATATCATACCTGGTAAGATGGGGAGGCGGTAAAAAAGAGGAAGTCCTTCGAAGAGCTGTATTAACACCTTGGCTCCATCAATGGGCTCAGGAATAGGAACGACTGCCCGGAACCCTGCTGTCTTCTGCGCTGCTGTACATAGCGATGCTATGAGTCAATGCAGTCTCTCTGTCCCCCAACAGCACTACCAATAACTGAATGAGTCATGTGCTCTGATTACTACCTTTTATTTTATTTTTCCAGTTTTATTCACAAGTAATTTACATATCATATAATTTGAAAGTTCAGTCACTTAATCATATTTAGGAAAATTGTACAATCCTTTCCACATCAATTTTGGAGTATTGCCCCTCCCCCATGGTCTAATCATCTATAAGATTAATCCGTCCCAGTGCTCCTTCCCTGTTCCCGTCTTCATTAGTTACTACAGAAATGCCCTTTCAGGCCCCCTCTCTCCCACCGCCCTGTATTCCCTTTTTCCCTTTATCCCTTATATCCATTATTCGTTATTCTCTCTATGCACCCACTCCTCCTGTTCTTCGCAGCTGGAAGCCCCACAGAAAGCAATGGAAAACAAAATCATGCTAACTTGGTAAGGGCAAAAGCTTAATAGTATACAGACGAAAATGCTAATCATATAGGTAAGAAGACAGATTTGGAGACAACCAATATTCTACAAAAATCTCCATAGCTGGAGTTTAGGAAAGTGAGATATCAAATACAATCCTATTATTGAAATTATTTACTATAAGTCTTATCTCTCTCTCTCTATTTTCTCGTACTAACATTGTAAATGGGGACATGTGAGTAATATGATGTAATCCCTCTCAGTTCTGATCAATGACTTCATATTCTCAAATATTTCTACATTATGTTGGTAATGCAAAGTCACTTTTTAATTGTTCTTAAGGAAAATAATTTTCTAGATTTTTAATCAATTAACATAAACTATTCTGATGGTAAATATGTCTAATCTTTTTTACTGGCAAAATGATCTGATAAAAAGAGAATTCATATATTTATCAGCTATCATTTTTGTTTCCTGTGATGTACATGAAGACAGAAAAGTACAGAGTTTAATAACACCTATAAGATACGCATAAGTGCTCAATTCTCCCATCAACGTTACCAATTTTCCTTTGACCCAAAGAGATGAGCACGTGAAATTAGGGCTCTTTTTGTAAACTACTCAAAGGAAACGGTCAGCAAATTTGACTGCAGTTGTTTAAGAGTCTTTAGTTAAAATATCTGTGAAGTACTTCGCACAAGTAAATGAGTTTCCCTCTGTTCTTTACACTTTGGGACCCTCGGCTTCCAAAAATATAGGGAAAAAAATCTTAAATCACAAATCTCTTTGAACTACATCTTCTAATAAAAATGATTTTTCTATTTCTTACCATTAATCTTTCAACCTACTGTTCAGAACAAAAATTATTCTTCCATCTTGTCATGAATCTGTCAAAGGCACCGCTTCCAACAAAATTGACTTCTCAAATTTATGTTTCCTTCCCAGGATCTCTCAGGTCTAGGTTCCTCTTTTAGGAAAAAAGACATCACAACCAAACCAAAACACAAACCCTCAGTTTGTCCAACTAAGGTCTTTGGATGGTACACACACAGAGATTTCATTTCCATTTTGGTTAAGGGTTTCCGTCTGTGTAAATATGTGTAACAAAATAAAGCATGAGGCATACTTACAAATCTAAGATGACAATTATTCAAGGAATGATTAGGGATATGGCAATACCACCTTCAGAAGTGTATAGACCTGGATGAAACATAAGTTGAGAAATAAAAGCTTTACAGTGTGGTATTTTTTTAAGTGGTAAATATGGGTTCAAATATAAAAATGAATGTGAAGCTGGTGCGGGATCGGGCACATTGTTTAATTCTGTTTGTGTTCATAGAGCTGCGATGAGGCAAAACAATTCAATTGCATTTCACAACAAAAAGTTTCTGTGATTTTATGGCAATAGATCTCACTTACCCTCATATTTTCTGAGCAAATAAAATTGTATCAAAGTGTTCTCTTGAATAGAATAAATAAATCCCTGTCTATTGGATGCACAAAATTGATTCTTCTTAAAACAAGTATAATTTCAGAGCATAGTGAAGTTTGTTACATGATCTTTTATAATGATATATTCTTGAAGATGAAACACACATCTGATGGACTCTAGCTATCAGAGTGGGAAGGGAAATCCAACTCACATCTGCCCAAGGTTGATTCCTCTGAAGCAGAGGCCAGCCTTGCCTTTCAAGCCAACACTTCTTAACTCGATCCTGACAACTTTCCCTCCCAAGGCACTCCTTCACCCTCTGGACTCATTGCAATGACCACACGCACTTCACCCACACGACTCATGACTATGGGACTTTATTCGAGAAGGTCCCAGGCTCAGAAAAGTTACATATATACTGCTTTTGTCCACAAGGCCTCTTCTGTGCCATGCAGACAGGCACACCTCTGCTCCATAGCTGGCCTTTCAGCAACACAGCCCCTCGGTCTCCCTCCTGCTCCAGCAAATGTAGCAAAGTGTTTTGGTTTGGTGTTTTAACTGAGATATATGTCCTAATGGCATGCCACTCTGAAGTCCATTTGTCCTGTGCGTCTATCGCTCTATCTTCTGGTCTCAGTGCGGCAACATCCGGGGCCTCTGGTGACGTCACTGCTTTACCGGGTGGGGAGTTCAGGGCCTCTTCCCCTGGCTGTCTTTCAAAGTTCCTGTTCCTGCTGCAAGAGATGACTAAGTGCATCCCCGGAAGAGGAGCAGCACTGACCAATCCCCTCCTATTAGTTCCATCTAGGCAACTGAGCTGCAGGCTCCCACACAGGCTTTCCTGAGGTTTGCAAACCCAGGACGTTACAAAGAGAGAAAAACCATCCTGAGCAGTTTCCTATCACCATAATTGTCGACAGTGCTATGAGTACATACATGATACACGCAACTGCATTTATTCCCTCTCTTTTTCCTTTCAATTTCTGACTGACAGGGATGGGAATGTACAGCTGCTGTTGAGCAGGCAAGCCTGCAGTCCCTGAGGGCGCTTTGTGTGGGACGCGCGTTAGCTCACACAAGCTAGCCATTGGGTTAAATGAATGACTAATGGCATTCTAAATAGTTAGATATAGCCTTGGTCGCTTCATTTTTCAGGTGATATACTCTGAATCAACATGTATCTAACTTTTCATTATGTCAGCTATTGCCAGTTGGTATGTCAAAATGAGAGCGAATGGGAACAAGAGCATCTGCACTGGCCATAATTTATGAATATGTCTCATCAAAGTTGGCAGAGATAATAGGTGTTTTGTTTTTCAGACATCCTGTCCTCCTCACCAAATAGTGACAAGTGCTTCAGCCATTTTTTTTTAAAGAGGGATGTTTTCATATCAACACAAAAGCATTCCCTACAAAGTTCTATAACGGGAAAAAAGGAAAATTAATACATTCAGTAAAACTTCTCATCAGATCAGTTAGAAATATTTATTTTGTTAAGATAGTTCAGGTTGATGTATCTTTGAACGTGGCTAAAGAGATCTTTCAGAAATGTAACACAATCTATAATGCTTACATGCATTCTTTCATCTTCTTCACGGTCTCACTGTTGTCATAAAGAAACAGTGATCTGAGTAAAACGTGTCATACATTTCTGGGTGGGTCACCTGCTCTTGGGAAGGCACAATACAACATGATTCAATATAAATAATACAATATAATACAACATAAACAGCTTTTACTCATTTTCTGAAACATTTTTCTGAGAGCAAAACAGTAATACATAGTGTTGTACCAAAAGGTAGATATAAATAAGTAATGCATACATTTCAGTGCACACTTAGAATTATTGTTCATTGTTCATGATTATATAAGCATTATTCAGCCATGGACATTATAACTTCTCATTTTTACGTTAATAGAAACCGCGTATCCTCAAATTTGTCAAATATCTCACTGTACTTGAATCAAAGTCTATTCAAGTATTGCTTTAGCAGAAGTATGGCTCTTAGCTTTTCTAATGCTGCGATGTTTTAATAAAGTTCCTCATGGTGTGGTTATTCCCAATGATAAAATTATCTTTGTTGCTGCTTCATAACTGTAATTTTGCTACTGTGATGAATCAGATGACCCCTGTGAATTGGTCATTTGTCATTCAAAGGGGTCACAACCCACAGGTTGAGAGCACTGCTTTAGCTAAATCTAACGCAAAGTTCTTTTTAAAATGCAAAAATGTCACTTTATTAACTAAGAAATATTTGATCATGTAGCATATACAACTCAGTAAATGCCTAAAAAAATATTTTAGATAGAAAATGCATCTTGATAATGCGTTCTTGGTAGAATTAAGTCATTTAAATATGCAATTAGAGGCTAATGTCTGATAAAAATAAAGCATATAATGATTTTTCTCATATTTATAATCAGCATTGTTTATTATAATGCTAAAATTTCCATCTTTTAATTTTATTATGTAGATTTGGCATATGAACTAGAACAATGCCCACAAAAATTACTAAAAGAGTCCTCAATCTGAGAGGCTATTTCAGAACTAAGATTGTGGTTTTGTCCTATTATTCCAATTTTATGCCTGGCCCTATGGTGCTGTCATATAAGCTTTGGTCTGCTAACCTCAAGGTTGGAGGTTCAGCTTCACCAGCTACTCCACAGGATAAAGATGAATTTATCAGATCCCTTAAAAATTACAGCGTAGCAAATATAAATTTGAAGGGAATCAGAATAAATTTAATAGCAGTGGGGTATTTATTTTTTTGGTGGGGTGAGTTCTGACTATTTTGCCCAGAGCAGAAATGATTCATGCAATACTAAGAGTCCTGGGGATTCTCATAGGTTTTAAGGTAAAGCCTAATCTGTATAATATAATGAAAATGTACTGTATTTTGGACCATAAAAGTTTCTCCAGCTACCAAAAGCATTTTTTGATCTCCCTTATAAATTTATAAACCTATAAACTATTCTTAAAACATAAATTCTCAAAAAAAAAACAAATTCTCTCAGGTGGAGTGCTCTGATTCAAGCTTGCTGTATTAAAAATAATTTTAATCATTAAAGTGTCTATTATATTAGAAATTTATCAAATGTTCAATAGCATAGATAAGAACATATTTTCAAATTGATTAACTATGAGGATTTTTATTTTCATAACCCTCTGCCATAAGTTAATTCCAATGTATAGGGATCCTGTAAGATTTATCTTTAAATATTCATCTTCAAATCTTTATTGGTACAGATAGCTTCTTCTTTCTCCCACAGAGCAGCTGATGGGTTTGTACTGCCAATTTTTCTGTCAACAGCCTAATGCTTACCTCAAAGCACCTTCAGGGCTATCAGCCCTCAGGGCTATCAGCCCTAGCACGCTCACTGACGAAAACCAAGGATTGTGAAGTAGTACAGTGTTAATTTAACTCAATGTAAAGAACACCATGATTTTCACTATTAGACTAATAGAAAATTGCGTGATAAATGGAAAAACTTATTGAAATTATCCAGATTTAATTTTACCTTGGTCCTCAATCAATGCTCATGTACACAGCATTCACAGAATAAAAAACTTGTTGAGATGAACCAATGTGCTGCACAAGATCTCCTAAAATGTAAGAGAGTCAGGCTGTAACTATGATGATTGTGGGATGCCTGGCTCCAGACAGGGTTTACTCGATTGCCTCAGATGCATGTCAAATGTAAAAATGAATTTGAAATTCCCTGAAGAAGAAGCACTGTATTCACACCATGGGGTTTGAGAAGAATATTGAATACACCATGAAAGGAAATAAGCACAAATTTCCTTTAGAAGAAATATTGACAGAAAATTAGGATTGCGAGCCTTGATTTTATGTATTTCAGAATATTGTTCAGGAGATACCAGTCCAGGGAAAAAGACATGGTGGTTGGTAAAATGCAGTGTCAGAGAAAAAAATCAAATTCCTCAATAAAATGAGTTGATATTGGAGCTACACCAATAGGGTCAACAAAAGGAATGCTAGTGCAGACAGTGTGAGCAGGACAGGGTTGATTCTGTTAGACACGGGGTCACTATGAGTCAGAACCACCTCTGTGATGGCTGACAGCAATAATAGCACGGGCATTTAAGTCGAGGCATATTGTCAAAAGGACGTGTGACATTCCCTTTAATATAGTGCTCTTTATTGCACTGATTTTAGCACATACGGTTAAAGCAAATTTTGTGCATATCAGTTAAAAGCAAAAACAAAAACCAGAACACAAATTTGGCGTTACATTTGACTTGACATGGAAAATTATTTAAATAAAGTCAAGCCAAGATCACTAATTGATGCATCTTCACCCCCTAAAGCTGCATGAAATGATTTGCTAGGCATTTATGTAATAATGACAATGTCTCCACAGCAATGTTGTTGGTATCCATTGAAATTGTCAAGCACTATTCAAATCAGACATTCTAATGAAATCCGTCATGGTATTGTACAAGCATTATGCCTTGTGTGTTATAATTTTGAAGGATCTGTATAAAAAGCAATTACTAATGTATGTACATTTCAATCCTCATAACCAGCAAAGGAATCAAGGAAGACATCTAGTGCTTTCTTTTCTTTGCTCCCTTTCCTAATTGATTACTCGCTGCTTACGTGAGCTGCTTTGTCCCACGAATAATATCTTGGATATTCAAGTTGATTTTATCATAGTTCCCATTCTAACAATGGCAGTGACTTGAGTCACATACTAAATGCCAGCTAGACACTCATGTGATTAGACAGAAATCTTTGCAAAAGAGATTATAGAGTGTATGTGCAGCTTTATTTTTTCTATGTTATGAGGAAAAATTATTTCATTTGCAACTGTGGTCATAGTGTCTAAAGCAGGGTTGGGGAAGATACATCCCATGACATTCTCAATGCCAGCTAATAACACAGGTTTTACCAACTAGAAGTAGTTCCAGCTATCCCATAAGGGGGAGTTAATTCAATTTTTGAACAGTATGGCCTTCAAATTGTGTTGTAAATATCTAAATGCCCCTTGGCAGAGAAAGGGTTCCCCAATCCATAGTACAAAAATTCAATCTGCCTATATTTTACTCTAGTGTTTTATTATTAGTGCAGAGGCAATAAATTATATAATGTGACTCTTCTACCCAATGTCTCTGCTACTCTCAACAAAATGTATTTCCCTGCCTGGGTCTGGAAAGAAGTTGGCAGAAGATACTGATGGGTTTCACCTGTGAGTACTCGTGAGCAGGATTCCCTGTGGTGCTCTCCCACCACGTATAACACGAACCCTCTGAGAGTCATGAGGAGGAATCCCATAGCCGGATCCCATCGCCAGCAAGAGCCAGGAAGGAAGAACCTCCATTGCACCCAACTTCCCGGTGCAATGCACACCCTGGACCCAGAAGACAGCTATGACCTCAAAGGAGCAGCAGAACTAGGAACTGGAATGTGGACTTCCCACCCAACAGAACAAGGAAAACCGAATACCTCTATGCAGGAGGCTGGCTTGGGAAGTGGGGTCCCTGTGGGCACATAACTCAGGGAGCTGAATTTGCTGACCTAAGGAGTTTGATCTGAATTCCTTTGATTTGAGGCATACAGCAGAGCCGTATGCGCCTTTGGACATTTATTTACAGACCTGAAAGAGCTTTGTAACATATCCTGATAAACAACTCAAACTGGAGCATTTATCACATTTATTAAAAATTGTTATATTCCTTAATAAATCTTTTAACCATGAATTTTTTCTTTGATATCTGTGTAGCCACAGAAATGGATATTAAAAACAAGAGAGATAAAATAGATAGCAATCGTTAAGGCAACACAACTTACTTAGTGCAAATTTAGACAGCAAGCACAGTACTATATGGTGGTTAAAAGTGTGTTGGAAAGTACTATGGACTGCTAAAAGGACAAACTGATCTGCATTGGAAGAAGTATGGGCAGAGTGCTCCTGAGAGCCAAGGATGGCAAGACTTTGTCGTACATACTTTGAGCAGATTGTCAGGAGAGACTAGTCCCTGAAGGACATCATGTTTGGTGAAATAGAGGGGCAGCAAAGGCAAGGAAAGTCTTCAGTAGGACGGACTGGCGCAGTGGCTTCAACAATGGGCTCAATATGGGAGCCTTTGTGAGGCTGGCACAGGACCGGGTGGTTTTAGATCTGTTGTCCATAGGTTGGAATTGACTCAATGACACCTAACCCCCACAACAACGTGTGTTATCAGGTGGTATCAGTCATAGGAATCAAAGGCAACTTTTTGATGTAGAGGGTCAGCAAAAAGGTGATAGACCCGTAATAATTGGACTGACGCAGTGGTCGCTCCAATGGACTCAGATATAAGAATAATGTGTGCAGGACTAAGAAGTGTTTCCATCTGTTCTCTATTGGTCTCGATGGCTCAGGGAAACCTAACAGCAGTAGCACATGCTGTATATTCTAGTTCCAATGCTGTCATCAGGTTTGCAGTGACCACTATCTCAGAAGTGGACAGCCTACTCCTCCTTATTTGGGACATTGAATAAGGACGCCCAGCAAAGAAACAAGGCATTTGGATCATGGAACTGATAAAGAATGTTGAAAAAATGAACTGCCCAAACAACAAATAATCGGACTTGAAGAAGTACAGCCGAGTTGTTTCTTTTTCTTTTTCTTTTTTCCTTTCAGGTGGCTTCTTTAATTGAGGATGGCGAGACTTGGTCCCGTATTTTGGACATGTGTTCTGGAGACACCTGTCCCTGGAAAGGGACAGCATGCCTGCTAGGGTGGAAGAGCAGTTAAAAAGAGAAAGGCTCTCCAGGAGCTGTATTGACATGGCGGCTGTCACAGGGGACTCAAAATAGCCACAATCTTTCAGATGCAGAACTAGGCTGGGTTTTTCCCATTATCCATAGAATCACTATGAGTTGGAACAGATTTAAAGGCACCTAACAACAATATAATCCAGTTGACGCATTCTTTTCTCCTTTGTCTTTATTCTGACAGGGCAGAATTTGCTAAAAATTATAATTTTATCCATTTCTAGAAATTTCTTTCAAAATGCATTTAACGTTGGATAGCTTTCTTTCTTTAACATACTGACTATATTATACTAATTATGTTAATTATTAGGAATATATTTTTTCACTTTGCATAAAAATCTGATTCTTTTTTCAAGTATGTCCTGTTAAATTTTGCTTAAATTAGCTTCCTTTATTTAGTTATATTTTTCATCCCATGAGTAGTGCTGAGTCTTGCCATCTTTGCTTCTATCAAGCATTCTGACTGTACTTTTAAGACAGATCTGTGTATTCTAGTCCACTGTATTTTCCATATTCTTCCCCAGCATTGGACTTAAAATGCATCAATCCTTTTCTAGTCTTTCTTACTCTGTCTAACTTGAATAAGAGATGATTAAAAATAGCATGGCATGGGTCAGGTACACCTTAGTCCTCAAAGTGACATTTGAAGCAAATATGGTGTGACCTTGCCCTGTGTACTATGGACACCTTATCAGGGAATGGCAAAGTCTGGGAAAGGACATCATGCTGAGGGAAGTAAGACAGTGACAAAGAAGACACTAAGACACTGATTGGCTCATGAAGCTGAGAAGCAGCAAAGACCACATGGAAGAAACACATCGGTCTGTATGATCATGAGGTGTCGATGAGATCGGGTATGGGGCATCAAAAACCCAGAACAAAAAAATCATGTCGATGTAAATGAGGACAAGCACGGAGTGGAGACCCAAAACCCATCTGCAGATAATTGGACATCCCTTGCAGAAGGGTCGCAAGGAAGGGATGAGCTGGTCAGTGTGCAGAATATTTACAACAAAACATACAACTTTCCTTCAATTCTTTAATGCTTCCTCCTGCCAACAATCATGACCCCAATTCTACCTTACATATCCAGCTAGACCAGAGCATGTTCATGGGTTCAGATAAAAGCTTGCAACACAGGGAATCCAGGACAAATACCCACAGGACCAATAATGAGAGTAGCGACGCCAGAGAGAGGAAGGAGAAGGTGGGGAGAGAAAGGGGAACCGATCACAATGATCAGGATATAACCCCTCCCAGGGGGATAGACACAGAAAAGTGAGTGAAGGCAGAGAGCAGTTGGTGTAAAACATGGAAAAAAATAATCATTCATAAATTATCAAGGGTTCATGAGGGATGGAAGGTTGGAAAGGAGGAAAATGAGTGAATACCAAGGGCTCAAGTAGAAAGAAAATATTTTGAAAATGATGATGGCGACCAATGTACAAAGATGACTGGCACAATGGATGAATGTATGGATTGTGATAAGAGCTGCAAAATCCCCAATAAAATGATTTTTTTTTAAAGAGAGACTGATTAGCTCATTGGGTGTAATGGGTGGCTCAAATTCAACAAAAATTGTGAGACTGGTAAAGATGCAGGCGTTGCATACAGGGTTGCTATGCACAGACATGACACAATCGCACCTAACTACAACAACACGATGGCACTATGCACAAGGCATTTGTGAATTGCTGTATACAAAAAGTTGTACTAAGATATGTTTTTAAAGGGAGATTGTGTTTTTGTACTAAAATGTAGACAAAGTCTTGAAAATTCTTATGAATTCTACATATATTTCTACTTTAATTGGAGTTCTATAAGTATGTTGTTTCTGATTTTAATCCTGCTGCATAACAGATGACTGATTATGAATTTTGAAGGTAGGTTATTAGTACCCTATTTCCATATCTATCAAATTTGATTGTTATTTCCCTACACCAGGGTGTACAATTTTAAACCTAGTCACAAGTTATATTGAGTGTTAATATTTAGAAACATTGGCTATTTATTGGGATTTGGGATCTGAATAATTAAAAGATAATATAATATACAGTTTTGGGTACCTGGATTTTGGGTTTTTTTATTTTGTATTTGTTGGATTAAAACCATAAGCTTAAACATTTCTGTAATTGTCATATTTCCTCAGGGCTGCTGTAGATGCTTTGCTAGATTTCCAGTGAAATTTTTGCTTTATTCAATGTTTTTAACTTTCATTGATCTTGTTTTATTTTTATTTTCTTCCTCAATAGGATATATATATATATATATAACTGTACATACTACATTTTAGATATACTACAGTGAGATCTCTTAATACTTAATATTGATATTTCCTAAAATTGAAGGGTTATTGTATTTTAATTAATATTTATGCAACATTGTATAAACTATGTGGCTGAGTGATAATACTGGTATGATTTACAACAACCTTCAGCACCTCAGATTATATTTTTTATGATGAAATAAATGGCACTGACTTTTAAAATAATCAGTTAATAATACTCTTTTAAATAACATGTAATTTAATAATAAAAACAATATGGGTCTCCTTTTAAGTTATTGTAGATGCTTAATTTCACATTTTTTCTAAATATAAATTATCCTTGAGAAATATTGCATTCTTGCTTTCCATCCAATCCAATATTAGAAACATTTTTCTATTATATGCTGGTCCCTGTCTCTTTGGCTCCTGCCCATATTTCCTTCTTGGTCTGCTTAAAATTTATGACTCATTCAAGTCTGTCCTTCTAAATTTGGCTGCTTCCCAAATAATTCGAACCACTTTCCTTCTCATCCTGTGGATCAGTCCTCAAAAAAAAAAAAAAAAAGAAAGAAAGAAAGAAAGAGAAAGCTTATCTAGCCTCCATATGAGGGAAAACTCAATTTCTCTACTATTCCAAAATGCTTGTCATTCTACTGATTACTTGGGAGAGAATATTCAAATTGTTTGTCCATGTCTGTGGTTAATTTCAGTGACAGGCAAAGGTGGTCATGGCAGTCACCGGTCCTTTGAGCTTGAACCTGTTTTCCTCCTTTTCTTTTAACTAACTCTGTAGCCTTGGAGAATCCAGAGTTGTATCTGAAAAATGAGAAGAAATTTACTTCTGTGATTTTATTGATATTTAAATGAAAAAGCCATTAAATCTTAGAATAGTGTTCTGTGTGTGTGTGTGTGTGTGTGTGTGTGTGTGTGTGTGTGTGTGTAGTCTCTATTATTTGGAATCAACTCAATGGTAGTGAGTTTCAGTTTGATATAGCTATGTGTGTGCTTATGTACATTCAAGAATACAATTCTTATATACGAGAATTACATTAAATAAAGCAAATACATAAATAAACAATTTAGATTTACAATTTTCTAAATTAGAAAAATGCATACTTAAAATTTTAAGATATAAATATGTTGATGCTAATATATTAGTATAGAAATGCATGTACATATCAATATCTTATGATATGATTTATCTAAGAAAATAAGGACTGTTGTTATATAATATAAATACTGAGACGATAAGAAAAGATTGGTGTGCAAGCCCACAGTGTGGGGGAATTATATGGAAGTCTGCTTCTATAAAGATTTATAGTCTTGGAAACCTTATGGGAAAGACCTGCTCTGTCTTATAGTTTTCTATGAGTTCAAATTGTGAAGCAGTAATAGCTTTTATTTTGTTCTTATTCTGCTTCATATTGGAAATAGTCATTTCATAGAGAAGTCAACTTGAAGGAAATATTTATACCTTTAAAGTAATTTTATACATATATTTGATGACAAATGAACCTGCTTTTAAAGTGAGTTTGCTAATTGTACCACTTGTGAAGCCTGTGTTATGGACTTGTAACTTTCTAAAATATAAAAGATAAGTTTCTGTTAATTAAATCACCCACTTGTGATATTTCCATTATAACAGCACTATATAACTCAGACAGTCTGTCAAAATACAGGTTGCTTGTCTTTGAAAAATCTGATATGTTCAGATACAATTAAGAGAAAGAAGACAAATTAATTCAATGAAGATATTCTATATATAACAATAAGTCAATATTATCTCACAGTTTAGCAAAGATCAATATTTTATATTCAGAATCATATAACAAACCAAAGCCAACTACCATCCAGTCAATTTCACCTCATGGTGATCCTGCATTTGGACAGAGGAAAAGGGACACTTTGGCTTTCCGAGGCTGCAAACCTCTAGGAAAGCATCAATCCTCATCTTTCTACTGAGAAGCACCTGGTACATTCAGTACATAACCTACTATGTCATGTTGATTTGGACACGATATTATCATGCAATGGGGAGAAATACAAAGATGGAAACAAAAGCATTGGTGGTGAAGAAAATAGATAAATTAAAACTCCTTAACCCAAACAGAAAACAAATGATAAGTCTTGAAGAAGTACTACAATAATAATGATACATGTACATATCAATATTGTGTATGCATATACATATATTCACAGAGTGTGCTTTAAAACTCCAGCATTCCAGAGACTGGTAGGATAAGGAAGGATACGACTAGCTAATCTAATTGGGTTACACACAAATAAACTTTACAAGGTATCTTTAATTAAAAGTCACTGTAAGTATTTATAGAAAAATTGCTGTAAAGAAGAAAAGATATATATTACTTATAGAATCAAACAGTAAACAAAGTGAACAAATGTGATGTAATCATATGTCTTTCATTCCCGTAAATAGGCCAATTAGTATTTTAGCAATGGAACTCATTTATGTCTGAAAGGGAGCCTGGACCATTCACTCTAACCAAATAGCTCATGTCCACTATGAGTTGGTATCAATGAGATGGCAATGACTCTGGGTTGTGTGGAATTTCTGTGTCATGGGTCAGGAGTGTCATCTACTAGCCATCATCAGTAGTGTGTGTTTCAATCTCAGACATATCGCCAGGTCAGAAACAGCACTGATATGTGGGTTATATGTATTTCTCCATAGCAATTATTGATTGGCTCTGGCATGTTATGTTTACTGGTCCAGCTCCAGAAAACCCATGGGAAATGGTCAGAGCTAGGATGACATGAAAATAACTTTCTAGATAAAACTCTTTTTAACAAATAATTAAATCATCTTATTGGGGGCTTGTACAAATCTTACCACAATCCACACATACATTCATGTGTCCAGCCCTTTTATATATTTGTTTCCCTCATCATTCTCAAAACATTTGCTTTCTACTTGAGCCCTTGGTATCAGTTCCTCACTTTTTCCCTCCCTCCCTGCCTCCCATGGACCCTTGACAATTTATAAATGATTATTGTTTTGTCATATATTACACTTCCAACATCTCCCTTCACCCACTTCTCTGCTGTCCATCCCCCAGGGAGGAGGTTATATGTAGATCCATGTAATCCATTTCCCCTTTCTCACTCACCTTCCCTCCATCCTCCTGGTATCACCACTCTCACCACTGGACCTGAGGGGTTCATCTGCCCTGATTCCCTGTGTTTCCAGTTCCTATCTGTACCAGTGTACATCCTCCGGTCTAGCCGGATTTGTAAGGTAGATTTGGGATCATGAGAGTAGCGGGGAGGAAGCATTCAAGAACTAGAGGAAAATTATATGTCTCATCATTGTTACACTGCACCCTGACTGGCTAGTCTCTTCGCCTTGACCCTTCTGCAAGGGGATCTCTAATTGCCCACCTATCGAAAGAAATAGCCTCTGCTTTTAAAGGCCTGAAGATAAACAAGCGGTCATCTAAGTGCGAAACAACAAAACCAACATGGAAGAAGTACATCAGCTTGTGAGATCATGAAGTGTTGAAGGGATCAGGTATCAGGCATCAAAGATAAAAAAAATCATAGCTTTATGAATGAGGGAGGAGTGCAGAGTGGGAACCCAGGGCCCATCTGTGGGCAATTAGATGAAACTCTTTCACAGGAAACCTTTGTGTATTATATGTTCCATAGTCTAACAACTACTTGCTCTTAAGACAAGTCCTCTTGTCCCTTTGGACAGAGATCGCTTCATTTTATCCCTTCAGAGTGGTCCGCTATTAGCTAACCTTTGGGATACAATTCTCAGCACAGGTGAGACATGTTCCTTGGTGGCTAACTGTTTAAGTGCTTGGCTGCTCACTAAGGGATTTTTAATTGAAAGCCCACCAGCCATTCTGTAGTTGTAGCATCCTGCTCTCAAACAGAATTATACCCTGGGCAGCAGTTTTCCCTTTCCTGAATTCCCAACTTCATTGGTGACCTCTTGCACATAAGTTCTCAACCACTATCCGCAAGTCGACTAAGCCCACACCCACAACCTGCTCCACTGGCTGATTAGCTCATCTTGCCGAACTGGATTCTCTGCCACCGAGTAGCTAAACAAATGAGAGGTGGAAAAGTAAAATCGATATTAGCCCATATGTCCTCTACCAGTCTATAAATTCCTCTTCAGACTGACACAACATGTGCAGCGACACTGAGTACAGGGAAATCACAGGCCAGTGGGTGGAAAGTCTTGTGAGTCCAGTGGCAGAGGATGAGAAAATCAGACTTACGCTATTCATCTTTATAGAAATAGCATCTTCGATTGTAACTGGCAGTATAAAAATAATCATTTATATTGCCTTGACATTTTTTAGTGTTTGGTTTGGTTTTGGATTATTTTTGCTCCCCCCACCCCTATTCTATAAAAGAAAACCTTACAGTGTGACATCTTATTTTCTTTAGATTTACAAAATATTCCATATTACATTTTTAATTTAGATTTTATTTTTGAGAAAAGTGGCTAAACATAAAAAAGAAACTCTCATAATGTAATATTAGCAGTTGTATGTTGAGTAGCTTTACAGTGTCTTTATTAAAAGATGTTTTGAATAAGAATTGATTTGTCAGGCATCTTTTTGTTGTAACCATTGTGCTTTTTGGCTACTTTTTTCTTTAATCCCTTATTCCTTCAAATAACAGGTTAGAACACTTTTGCTAATGTGTAAAATTTTCATTATTCGAAAGTACTTATTCTGTCTATCACATATTATGTGGGAGTCTGCCTTAGGCTACTGAAGGCCTGATGAAATAATGTCAAAAAAGTGGTATACATAATTATTTCAATAAACATTATTTTCTCTTTTCATTACTTTCAGACACTCTAGTTATACAACCACATTTATGCTTTAAAATTAACTTTCTGGCATTTTTCTAATAATAAGAAAATAGTATTCAGACATCTATTACTTCTCTCCATACTCAGGCTGTGCATGGCAAGTATTGCTTTATATACTTTTAGTTTTACAACTAGACCTGTTCTCCACAGCTTGCTTTTACACAGTGCATTCCTATCATACATTTTGCTTTGTCAAATTCTATACCAAATTCAGTGCCAAAACCTAATCCAGTAAAAATGTACAAGTGGAAGCAATCATGGTCACAAGAGTTTATTCAGCCTGTATAGACAATTGGTCCAGTTAGTCTGTGGATTTCAGATCTGCGGAGTCAACCAATTTTTGTTTTTAAAGTAACTAAATGTCCAAGTTACTTAGTTGGCTAAGGTTACGAGGAACATAAAGTGCTATTTATTTACTTGGTATTTACACAACTTATTCTTTATTATCAAAGACTAATCATTAGGGTAGCTTTTTCTGGTTGTTTATTTGCTTGAGGAGAAAACAAAAGTTTATTTGGCATATGCATAAAAAGTTGAAGAGGGATGGGAAATGAACTGGCATACCACAAAGGCTCTGGCTGACGGAGTCCCAACAGGGGGTTTGAGTTGGGCTTCTAACCACAGGGTCAACAATTGAACCTACCCTTTCTATGGCTTCACAGTAAAAAGTCAAGGTTTTCTGCTCCTCCAAAGATTTGCACCCTCATGAACCCCAAAAGGGCATTTATAACTTTTCCTATAGGGTCATTGTGATTCAGAATCAAGTCCATTTCTGAGGGTGATGTGGCTTTGTGAGGTATTATAGTCTAGAGATGATTTATACTAAATGGGGGATATAGCATCGGCTGTATATACAAATATTAGACCATTTTATAAGGAACAATGCACCTGAATTGGAGTGCTGGAGAAAAATATTGAAAGGACCATGGACTGCTAAAAGGACTAACTGATTCATCTTCAAAGAAGATGGCCAGAGTGCTCCTTAGAGGCCAAGATGACAAAAGTTCCCCTCACATACTTTGCATGAGTTGTCAGGAGAGACCAGTCGCTGGAGAAGAACATCATGTTCAACGAGGGTCAGCCTCCTCAAAGAGGAAGGCCCTCGGGAAGCTGGATTACACCGTGGCTGTAACACAGGAGTCAGGCCTAGGAACAATTGTGAAGATGACGCAGGACCAGACATGGCTTCCTTCTATTGTGGTTGCTGTGTGTCCTTGAGGGTAGGAACCGAATTGATTGCATCTAATAAAAACAACCTAAAGAATTTTGAGAATCCACAGATTTCAGTATTAGTTATAATTCTTGGAATGAGTTCCTAGTATACAATGAAAGAAGATATAGAGATATTGTCATATAGTGAAAGAAATAGAGATATATATCCCAAATTCACTGCCATCGAGTCAATGCCAACTCATAATAACCCTCTAGGACAGGGTAAAACTTTTGTGAGTTTATCAGACTCTCTAACTCTTTACAAGTGTAGAGAGCATCTTTCTCCTACAAACCAGCTGGTGGTTCCAAACAGCTGACCTAGCACTTAGCAGTGCCCACAAATAGGCACTATGTCACCAGGGCTTCATATATACGTATAACTTTTCCCCAGATTCCATTGAGTCAGTGCCCTCCAATATTGACCTTAAGAAAAATAGAATGAAACTTCCTGTTCTTATCTGTCCTCGCAAATGTTCCTAAGCCCAAGCCACTGCTACCTTCACAGGGTCAATCCATCTCATCCACAGCCTCCCGCTTTTTAGCTGCCTCTCCATTGTATGAAGCCTACCCTGTTTCCCCGAAAGTAAGACATCTCCCCAAAATAAGACCTACTTACATTTTTTCCTCTTGCTGAAATATAAGGCATCCCCCAAAAATAAGACCTCCCCCAAAATAAGGCCCCCCAAAGCTACCCGAACACTGGACTTTGGACCATGGTGGTGGGTGCCACCTCACAGCTCACTGTTGGCTGCAGTGCAGCTGGAGCAGACAGCAAATGCAAGGTCTCTTTTAAGAAAACAATAAATGTGTACTGTATTCTTCATGGAAAAATAAGACATCCCCAGAAAATAAGACCTAGCGCATCTTGGGGAGCAAAATTAATATAAGACACTGTCTTATTTTCAGGGAAATAGGGTAATTAACGATTCCAGGGACTGTTATTTCCTGATAACATGTCAAAAATATGCAAGATGAACACTTGTCAACTTTGCCTCTACAGAAACATGCATTTTTCCAACACAGGTTGTTTGTAGTTTTAGAAGTCCATGATGCCTTCAACAATCTTCTGCAGTTCCACAATTGAAGCACAATGAATCTTCCTTGGTCTTCCATATTCAATGTCCAAATTCTGAATGCATATGAGGCAATAGAAAATATCAAGGCTAGGCTCAGGAATACCTTAGTCTTTAAACAAATATCCTTAGTTTTCAATGCTGTAAAGAGGAGCAGCAGATTTACCTAATGCGATGTTTCTCTTGATCTATTGACTGCTGCATCCATTAATGCTGATTGTGGATCCAATAAGATAAAATCCTTCACAACTTTGACATTTTCTCCATTTCTTGTGGCGTTACCTTTTGGTCCAGGTGTGAGAACATTGATCTTCATTGCAATTATTTGTAATCCTTACTGAAGGCTGCCATCCTTGATCTTCATTGGAAAACGTCCTCCTCACATTCAGCAAGCAAGGTTGGGTCATGTTTGAATCACAGGTTGTTAATAAACCTTCCTCCAATCCTGATGAACTTCTCCCTTCCTATAAGCCAGTTTCTCTAATGAGTGTGGTGAGAGAATACAACACTTATGAATACTTTTCCTGATTTTAAACCATACAGTTTTAGTTTGGTAGCATAACTAACTCTTGATTTATTTACAACTTCAACAGGAGCGCAATGAAGTGTTCTGGAAGTCTCATTCTTCTTAATGTTATGCATAGTTAATTACGGTTCGCACAGTTAAATGCATTGTCGCTGTCCATAAAACACACTTGAACATCTTTTTGGCATTCTCTGCTTTGAACCAGGATTCATTTGACATCAGCAATGATGTCCCTGATCCATGGCCTTTTCTGAATCTGGCCTGAACTTCTGGTGGTTACTTGTCAGTGTTGTGCTACAATCATTGTTGGATGATCTTCAGCAATATTTTACTAGCATCTCATATCAATGAGATCTTCCTTTAGTTTGGTCTTTCTTTGGAATGGTATGGATCTCTTCCTATGGGTTGGCGAAATAATTATTTTCAAAAGTCCAGGCATAGATGAGTGAGTGCTTCTAGTGCTTCATCAACTTGTTGAAACACTTCAATTTGTATTCCATCAATTCCTGGAGCCATGTTTTTGGATAATGCACACAATTATGCATATCAATATTTATACACACAAATATATAGAGAGATGCATATATATTTACATATAAAACACAGACATATACACATGTACATATATGTGTGTGCATTTGTGTGTGAATGTATATGTATGTATATATATATGCATATCTTTGTATAAGGACTGTGATACTGGCTGTAACTTGAATTTGTATTATGGTTGTGACACTGCTTGAAAATTTCTGGCATAACCTAGTGAGTGCTTCTAGTGCATCATCACCTTGTTCAAGCATTTCAATTGGTATTTCATCTGTTCTTGGAATTTTGTATTTGGCTAATACACACAAATAGATATATGGATATGTACCCAGTATATATGTACACAAATGAATATCAAGAAACACATTTATATGTATGGATGTGTATACATATTTGAATGTGTGCATACACTCATACACACACATATATATTTATTATTATGCCCATGGTACTACTTGTTCTCTTTCCTATCATAGCAAACTATTTATGAGAATCCATAAAGTTTCTATGTATATGTGGGATATAAAAATAATTGATGCCTTTGAGTTATTGTGTCAGTCTGGGTACTTGAGAGAAACAAATCCACAGAAACTCATATATAAGAGATAGTATTATATAAAGGTTAAGTGCACATCAAGAAAACATCCCAACCCAGTGCTGCCCAAGCCCACAAGTCCAACATCAACCTATTAACCCATTTGTCCAACACCAATGCACAAAGTCCTCCTTCATCTCACAAAACAGACACAATGATGCCGACTGCAGGAGGAAAGCCCAATCAGAGTATATGTGTAAACATCTCAGCGCTGGCGGGGGTCTCCACATGGCTGCTCCAGCACCCAGGGCTGCATCGGGGTAGGTTCATGTGGCTTCTCCTCAGGGATGTCTTGCAGAAAGTGAGCCTTGCCAGCTGAAACAGGGAACTGGCTAAAGTAGCTGCAGCCTGGTCCAACCATCAGAAACAAGAGACCCGAGAACTAGAAAGGCAAGGCTCACTGAGCCATTTATCCCTCCACCCTTTAATTAACTCCACATGTGTTCATTGGCCAAGTTGGCACAATAAACTTTAACTATATCAGTTATGTTTCAGAAAAGGATTCTTGAATATGCAGTGGATAGCCAGAAGAACAAACAAATCTATCTTATAAGAAATACAGTCACAAAGCTCCTGGGAATTGAGGATATAAGTATTATTCTCACATATATTGGGAATGCTATCAAAAGGCAACTGTCCATGGAATAGTACAACATACTTTGTAAAATATCAGTGAAAAAGATGATATACAATGAGATGAACTGATTCAATGATTCCAACAATACACTCAAGCATGGTAATGAATTGGATGATGGCACAATATTCCCTTCTATTGAGTATAGGGTCTCTGTGAGCAAAGAGTGACTTGACAGAACCTAACAGTAATAATAATAATGCAATAAGGGAAAGGAAATGATAAAATTCAGCTCTATTTAATTTTAGGAGTCTAAACAAGACAATATTTTAATGATGTGACTTACATTACACAAGAATAAGAAATGAAATAAAGCAAGAGAAAATCTTCAAAATATATTTGTGCAATATAGATGAAAAAAATGAAAGTAAGAATACAAGCTCCGTAACTTTAATGAAAGGATCCAATTTATTGGTAATGTGGGAAAAGCAAAACCAAAAAAAAAGCACCTTAAATTACAAGATTTTGAGAATAAAATTGTTAAACGAACTTTACTGTGAGAAAATAGAATTAATTTAATGGCAATATAAAACATATTTTATATTTAAAGACTATGTTTTCTTACATAATAATTTAAAATAATTATTCATGCAGCAATCTAGGTGTAATAAATTCTAATAGATGAGTAATACTGAAATACCAAACCGTAAAACCCACAAGAATTCTTACTAAGAGAAACATTACAAAAATATCAGTCTTTCCTTTTCTTGCTTAATTATCTTATTATAATACACGAGTAAAAAGATAATCACTTTGCTGAAAAGAATGGCAGAGTGCTCAAGGATTCAGAGATATAGTTAAAATTTTAAATGTATGATTAGATATAGATACAATATCTTATAGACTTTTTTCTTAATAATACAAATATTTTTTAAAAGAATCAATCACTCTATTCTTCAAATTTAAATTCGAAAGGTATCTGTGTTCATTTCTTTTTTATATTCTCTTCTTTTTTCTAAAAAAGTTAAAATCACTGTTTTTAAATTCCTTTTAGAAACACGTTTGAGAATTGATAATTGTGTAAATGACGTCTTGAACATATTTCCAATAGCAGTACAGTCTGTGTAATTTACCTAAATCACTCTGCATAATCTCTTTTGTATCTAATTATGGGTCCAGATATTTCAACTAGACACAGTCTAAAGAGTGGAAAGACAGTGATTGTACGTCCCACTGACGAGAGTCCCAGACGATGATCAGGATGCCTGCAGATCCCCACATTGTGTCCACACCTCTGTAAACATGGTGTGGGGAAGCTCTCCCCACATTGCCGAGCTTACATAAGTCATTTCTCAGTTTTAAAATGTGTACTATATGTTTTAATGAAGACATCACATGCAATGTTAAGAAGTTAGCAGTTGTTTTAATTATCATTATATGATTTATTTAAGTTATTTATAATATCCCAATTTTCAAAATTAATTTCATTGTTTGGGTTTGGAGGTTTTGGAGGACTTTTTTGTTTGTTTGTTTTTTCCCACATAGGAAACAAGCACAGTTCTCGCTTTCCTGCAATTGTTATTCAAAGCAAAAGGTTGAAGAAATTATTTTTCTCTAAAATTGAAAAATGTTTTTTGAAGCATTTGCGGCATAATTCAAAATTTCACGGTTTCATTAATTAATTAATAAGCACATATTTAAAATCGCCCTGGCAATAAAGTAAGGTCCACAGTTAGATCCCACCAGCTTTCTACTCCCTTAGGCATTCACAGAGTCGGGCACTCACAGGAGCAGTTCATTCCATCAAAGAGGCATTGGTTCGCAACCAGTGGATCGCGACCCAAATTTCTGATAGCCTTAGGAACTGAGGCTCCTCCGTCTCCAGGTGGGTTTGCCCACATGCAGATATGCTGATCTGGGGAGAAACAAGCTAGATCCACCTTCCCACTGATGGTGGCTTTTTATCTACACTGTAATGAAATGTAGCAATGTAGTATATTAAGCAATGTTGTTATATTAAGACAATGCTACACCATGCTTCAAGACAAAATTTCATTTATTTGTCATTAGAAATAAATATTTCACAATATATAATGACACATTGTTCTATGATTAATCACTATGTTTTAATTATGTTCAGTTTGTAACACTGATAATAACTTCCTGCATATCAGATATTATTATTCATAATAGTAGCAAAATGACAGTTATGAAATAGCAACGAAAATAATTGTATGATTGGAGGTCACCACAACATGAGGGACTGTATTAAAGGGTCACGAATTTGGGAAGGTTGAGAATCACTGCTACAGGGTTTCTATAGGTTAGAGTCGACAAGGCAGTTTGTTTGTTTTTTGTTTTTTTTCGGTTTTTAAGATTCCCTGGTTCAAAGTGCTTGACTGCTACCTAACCAACATTTGGCAGTGCAAACCCATCGTGGCTCCGAAGGAAAAAGATGTGTAAAGATTTACATCCGTGGAAAACCTATGTTGTTTTAGGTGCCCTGCAGTCAGTTCCAAGTTACGGCGGCCCAGTGGACAATAGAACAAGCCGCTACTCAGTCCTCTGCCATCCTCACCATTGTCCTGATGCATTAGCCTGTCAGTGCAGCCACTGAGTGTATCCATCTTGTTGAAGGTCTTCCTCTTTTCACTGCCCCACTGTGGTACCCAGCATGATGCCCTGTTTCAGTGACTGATGCCTTCTGACAACCTGTCCAAATATGGTGAGCAAAGTCTCACCATCCTTGCCTCGAAGCAGCATTCTGGCTGATTTCTTTAATCCTTGCCCATGCTGTTGCTGTTGTTAGGTGCCATCAACTTGGCTTTGAATCATATCGACGCTGTGTACAACAACATGAAACACTTCATGGCCCTGCACCATCCTCAAAATTATTCATATTCCTGAGCCCATCAATGCAGCCCCTTTAACTCCATCTCACGGAGGGCCTTTCTCTCTTTCCCCATTGTCCTTCCACTTTACTGAACATGATGTCTTTCTCCAGGGACTGGCCTCTCCTGACAATATGGCCAAAGTATGTAAGGCAAACTCTTGTCATCCTTGCCTCTAAGGAGCATTCCGTCCTTACCTGCTCCAGTATAGATTTATTGGTCCTTTTAGCACTCGATGGTACTTCAATATCCTTCCCCAGCACCACAATTCACATGCATCGAATCTTTCTTTCGCCGTTTCCTTACTCAGCGACCAAATTTCACATGCAAATGAGTTCATGGGTTTCAGTTTTCAATGAAATATTCTTTCTCTTGGATACCCTAACAAGGTCTTGTGTAACTTATACAATGTCTTTTAATCTCGAATGCTGCTTCCATGAGCATTGATTGTGGATCCAAGCGAGACAAAATCCTTGACAACTTCAACCTTTTCTCCTGTTATCATGAAGTTACCTACTGGTCCAGTTGTGAGATTTGGGGTCTTCCTTACTTTGAGTTGTAATCCATACTGATGGCTGCGATCCTTTATCTTCATCAGCAAATGCTTCAAGTCCTCACTTTCAGCCAGGAAGGTTATGTTATCTGCATGCCTCAGGTTATGAATAAGCCTTTGTCCAATACTGACGCCACACTCTGCTTTACATAATTTAGCTTATATGATGATTTGCTCAGCGTACAGATTGAACAAGTCTGATAAGAGGATGCAAACCTATGCACACTTTTCCTGATTTTAAAATGCACAATGGTCTCTTGATCCATTTACAAATTCAAAATTCAACTTGGAATATTGAAAGATTCTGTGGGCAAAAGCTACGAAAACCTAATGCACACCTTTGAACTATAGAATCTTTCAATATTGCATTTGAGGTTTGAATATTTTCTTGAGTTCTTTTTGTTTGAGATTTGCTGAGTGTTCTTTTGGGGTTTTCTAACTATGTCTTTGCACATTTCATTATAATATTTTATTTTATCTTCTTGACCTGCCCTTTGTCATATCCTGCTGAGCTCTTTGGCATCATCATTATTTCATGTGCTTTTGCTACTCTATTAATAAAAGCAAATTTTAGCATCTCTTCCAACATCCCTGCTGATCTTTTCTTTAGTTGCTTTTTTCTTTTCAAAGACATCTTATTGGGAGCTAATATAGATATCATATCATTCCAAAGCTCAATCACATCAAACAGTATTTTACAATTGCTGCCACAATCAGTTCCATAACAACCTTTTCCTTTTTGAACTCCTTGACATCACCTCCCTTGTGCCCTCCATCGTATCCCCAGAAACTGATTTTCTACTTGTTGTCCCTATAACTTCATCCATCCTGGGTTTCATGTGCCAAAAAGCATATTACAAAAATTTAAGAGGGACTCCCAATAACCTAAGACATTTGAGATAAACTCCATTATGAAAAAAAAAAACAGAACATGCGGAAAATCAGATCAGGCCTAATGTCCATCACAGTGGACATCACTTGACAAGGTTTAAAGCGATCAAGTCAGGTTTATGTCTTTGATCTTCTGTTTGGTAACCATGTACCTCTGCTCCCTCTGCTTTCCGGAGGAAACTCACCAGAGGCTTATTTCCTATGTGGATCCGACAAAGGTATCCTGCGCCCCCACTGTCATCCTTAGCCTTCTGCAACCAGATTCTCAGAATTTAGGCTTTTGTACTATTCTGTCTATCGCCCTCGGATTATGTGATTTACAGTCCTTCAGTGACTGCTTATGGGGTGTTTTTCCATACGGCCTTAGTTGACATCTCACTTAGACGATTGCTTGTTTGGACACAAGCCTTGAGGACACTATTGTATCTGATAGCTGAGCACCATTAAATAAACGTCTTTATCACACTTGGCTATAGCACCCACATCTTCTGTGTTCCCTTCCTGAAGGGGCTTGATGCAAGAATTAATTGGTTTTGAATTTGAGCTAAGATTTAATGTGAGCCCTAACCCATTATTTGATCTATGTATTTTGTCAGCTTGTTTGCTTTCGTGTCTTTGACTCCTTTTCAAAGGAGCCATGCACAAATGCATGACCGCTGGTCGGAAAATCCAGGAGGTGGGGGAAAGAAAGGATGACTGAAAATGCTTTTGGGGACATGAGTGGGAAGTGCTCCTGGTGGTATGTACCGAATGGGCCACATTGATCTGAGCTTCTAGATGCATTGTGGGGACCCAGGCAGGGTGTCATGGAATGCTGGGGCATTTCACATTGGACCTTCAAGGAATCTGGCATGCTCCAGAGGCTGCGTCCGTGAGATGGGATTGGAAAAATCCACTGGGCGAACTGGACTGCCCCTCAGATACACTTGCAATCTGTCCTGACATTTTAAGGACCTTTGCATTCTTCATACATGCTGGTCCAGATGTCACCCACAGCTCAAGTCTTTGTCAGTTATTTTCAACTCATCAAATCTGCTCTTCAGAGGTTCTCAAAGTGTGGATGGGATAGAGTCTAGGTTGTATTTTTGCTTTCATGGAGTTTTTTTTTTTTCAGATTTAACCTGTCGTTATTTATGAATAATTAAAAGTATGTTCCACAGTCAGCTCCTGGTCTCATTTTACCTGCTCATATTGAGCTTCTTCATGGTCTCTTCCCACAGATGTAGTTAATTCCATTTCTATGTATTTCATCCAGTGAAGTCCATGTGTGCAGTTAGTTGTCTTTTAGTTTAAAAAGTTATTTTCTATGAAGAAGACATTGGTCTTATCAAATTTCATCATGCAATTTCCAGCTTCATTTCTTATACCAAGATCATATTTTCCAACTGCTGTTCCTGCTTCTTGGTTTCCAACTTTTGCATTTCACTTACCAATAATTATAAAAGTATCTTGATTGCGGATTTAATTCAGTTCCAACTGAAGACATTGGTAGAATTCTTCAACTTCTTCATCACTAGCTTTTTGGTGGCTGGTGCATAAATCTGAAGAGTAGTTTTATTGATTGGATTTCCTTGTATTTGGGTAGATATAATCCTATCACATGCATGATTGTACCTAAAGATCTTGAGTGTCCTTTTGATAATGAATATTGTGCCATTGTCTTTTATTTTTCATTCCTAGTATAGTAAACTACATGATTTTCTGATTCAAAATGGCCAATAGCACTCCATTTCAGCTTACTACTACCGATAATGTAAATTTTTATCCATTATATTTCATTTTTTACAATTTATAATTTTCCTAAATTCATACTTTGTACATTCCAAATTCTGATTATTAATTGATGCGTGTAGATTTTTCTTCTCACTTAAAGTCATAATTCATCAGCAAATGGAGATCCTGAAAGCGCTGTACACATACACTTTATTCCGTCCATGTCACTACTGTCAATCCCACTGCGAGACAGCCACTCTGCCTCAGTTGCTATTTTAAACGCCTCGGATTTGAGGGACTCCTTTTCTGGCACTATTTCTGACAATGGTCTGCTTCTTTTCATCAACTTTTTAATATCTGAAGTGTTCTGATTCTATCCATAAGGTTTTCAGTGGTGAAATCCTCACAATTGGACAGCGTATTCTTTCTTTCTAGCCTGCTCTTAGTCTGGAAGCTCATCTGAAGCTTATTCACTGTGGCTGACCCTGCGAGCATGTGAAACATTAGGGACACAGCTTCCAGCATCAAAGCAGCGGGCAAGCTGCCAGTGTGACAAACTGACAGACAAGCGGCGTGAAATTCCTGTAGTAAAGTTCTATACTCTCCTCAGAATCCCTATTAATTGGAATCTACAATCAAACAGTGTTATACAAGAAAGTGTTTACTGAAATTTCAGTTAATTTTATCTTAGACAACTTCATTCTGTTATCTGTTTACTGTGAGGTTGCATATTTGCCCGGTTGTAAGGATTTTTTTGTTTATTTCACATGGAAGTTAACTCCATAAGGAAAGCTGTCTTTGACTTTCATCAATGAGTACTACGTGTCTTCTTCACTTTCAGCAAGCCAGGTTATGCCATCTGTATAGGGCGAGTCTTTACAGGGTCACCTTCTGACCCTGATGCCACGCTCTTCACCTAGGTCAGCCTCTTAGCTTGTTTGCTCAGCACACAAAGGAATCAGCAGGCTGTAGAAATACAACCCTGATGCATACCGTTTCTAATGGATGGCTTTGTCTATGCATAGGTTCCCCTAGAGCACAATTTATTCCTCTAGAATTCCCATGCTTGTCAGTGTTACTCCCAACTTAATATGATCTGTCCAGTATCATTCCTCTGGATAGCCAAAAATAACAAAACAAGATAGCCATTTTTCTGGTATTCTAAGCTTTCAACCAATATCCATCTGCCAACCTCTGCTGAATCTGGTTTGAATTTCTGACCAATGTAGTGTCATAAACATTTTAAAATTAATTTCAGCAAATTTTTATCCATGTATTATATTAATGACATGGTTCAATTATTTCTAAATTGTTTCCCATTCTAAATTTCTGGCCATAGACAAGTGAGTGTTTCCAATTTCCCATCCATTTGTTGAAGCTTCTTAATTTGTATTTCAATTTAAACTTGGGCAATCTCGACTTATTTTTCCTGAACAATTATTTAAAGATGGTTTGATGCCCATGAAAGTAACAGGAAATGAATCGACAAATTGGGCCATACAAATCATCTGAAAAAACTTCTTTTAATTTTAAAAAGGAAAATTTATTTTGAAATCTAAGGTGCAACTTACCCAGACCGATGGATTTTCAGTCAAGTCTTATGCATGTGAAAACTGGACGATGAATAAGGGAAGCAGAAGGAGAATGGACGCTGGGGAACTATGATCTTAGCCAAGAATATTGTGTGCACCATGGTGCACTCCAGAAAACCAAACAGCTCCATAAGGAGTGAGGTACAGCCAGAATGTTGGTTTGCACTGAGAATGGTGAGACCTCATCTCACTCCAGGCTCCTTCTCAGGATCACTCAGGCCCTAATGAAGTACATCATGCTATGAAAATTAGAAAGTAAACCCCTGATAGGATGACCCTCGAAGACCTGAATTGACACAGGGCTTATGATGAATGACTCCACAACAGCAATTTGGAGGATGCATTTGATTGTTCTCTTGTGCATCAGTACTGCAGAACATGAGTCAGGACTGGCTTGAATATACATAACAATGAAAGAAGTCAACATATGTAAGATCAAATAGAAATATTTTATTTTTATTTTTTTAAAGATCAGGAAACTCTATAGCAAAACGAGAACGATACACTCAATTTGAGAATGTTTCACAAGTTAAAAATTATAATTTGAGAATTCTTACCTTTAGCTTTTGATTTTTTTTCTTTCTTTCTCAACTCTTTTCCATTTTAACTGTTATAAAATGTCCATTTCCACTCTCCCATCTATGTTTTTTTCTCTTTATGCTAGGAGAGATTCTGGATACATTCGCCACATCTATGATTGTGCTGCAGGCGCTTTCCACTTACACAAGTTTGTAGTTCAAAATCCTCTCAAGAGTCAGTGAAATGCAAGACTTCCAGCCAGTCTTACAATCATTGATCTGGAAAGTTTTGCTCCGTTCAGCTACTTATGATCCAGGCAGTTGTCAGTTAAAAGGAGATTCTTTAAATGCGTTTTGAATCAAACCCCAAGGAAAACACGAAGCTAAAGTGGAATTCAGCAGATGAAAGCTCAAATGTGATTCTATTTTTAATGATTATATCAACTTTATTATTGTGTGGAAGTCACTATGGTTTTGAAAAGCTTATTTCTTCTCCCTGATGCCAATCTAGAGAAGAAAATAAATTGACTTAAGTAAAAACATTAAAAATTATGTCGCTGTGGCATTCATCCAGGGAAAAAATTATATGTGAGTTTGTAACAGCAGACTTGAATATATAAGAAACAGATACTAGATTACAAATGATGTACATGCTTTAAGCAGTGTGTTTTATATGTTCAAAACAGTACTTCTTGAATATGCATTTTTCATGAATGGATATGATAATCTTTAGTGTTTCTTTAAATAAAGCTCAACTGTGCTTAGCTGCAGCAGACTTCCATAGGGGGAAATGCCTACCTAATTCTGCAAGATGGTTTGTTCCCTTCTCAAAAGATATCTATCCAAAATGAAAAATCCATTTGGCATTCACTTCATTTCAATAAGAGCCTACTGTTTATCCGACATGTTTTCCATGCTAAGTTATCACCATATGCAGTTATCTAGTTTGTTATTTAAGTGCCACCTATACTTTCCAGAAAATTAAAATATATGAGATTAAATCCAGATGATGTTGCAAGTCTGTTGAGAACTTGTAAAATAAGATTTATATTGAATTTTTAAATTTTATTTTAAAATTGATTTAATAATGTGAAGCCATATAATTATTTTGTATATGGCTTGCTCTCATAATCATTGCAATACAATTCTTTTTCTAACTATTTTGATTCTTTTAATATATATAGTACCTAAAAATTGAATTGCCTTTGGAAAAATTGCAAACACCATGAAGGATGAAAAATCTAATTAAAATATTTATATTTCTTTATTTAAAGGATATGACTTTTTTCCCCATTGCTGGATGAGATAAATATTTTCAAGAACCAGAAAATTTTATACAAAGTTGTGGCCAGCTGCAAGACAGAAAACACCCAGCTATGTGGAAACCATTTCTTTGTGTCTCAGAGCCACCACAGAAGTCGAGAGAGAAACCCCAGCTGTCAGGTGAGGAGCAGCTTGGAGATGTCTGTCAGTAACAACCTTGATTTTCAGGTGTGGCCATAATTTTGATCATTCTATAGTTCATTTGAGCTTGCTATGATAAGCATCAGATAGAAAATCAGTGGCCCTATTCTCTAATACTAAAACAAATCAAAACACAAATCCTGTTGAATTTAAGTATACAGAGTAAAGCTGTTCCATAGCAATTTCTTAAATAAAGAATACTAATTTACTCTTAGAAATAGAGACAAAATGCTTGCAGATGCAAATTGCTAGGTGCGTAAAGGGCAGAGAGGAGCCATAGCCAACCCATCTAGCTTCTCTATTGCCACAAGGCAGAGGCCAGGTCTGTCCTTTATTTTTATTCTAACATGAACCTCAGAATTCTAATTCTATACTGTTTTCCATAATTTGTTGCAATGGTCAGATAGAATTCACATACAATGCTTATAATTATGGGGGTTTATTAGTGAAATTAATAGGGTCCCTGTTGGAATAGTGCTTACGTGTTGGGCTGCTACCTATGAAGGCAGCAATTAGAAATCGCCGCTGATAATCCAGATAAAGATGAGACCTTCTACTCCTGTCAAATGTTTCAGTCTGAGAAACCACAGAGGCAGTTCTACTCTGGACAATAGGGTTGCTATGAATTGGCATCAACTTGATGGCAGTGTTTATTTATTACTATTATCCAGGGAGTTAATAGAATCATTATGTGGGAAAGGTACAGTCGTTGGTCTACAGAAACACCTCCGCTTAGCCATCAGCTAAGACTCTATTATTCAGCTTCTCAGCCACATGGTCCCTTGGCTTCTCTCTCCATGGACCAGATAGCTCCCCATTCAGCACGGCATGACAGTCACATTCTTGGCATCAGCCTTCTGCTCCATCTCATGGTTTCCTCCCACGATCTATGGGCCCTCTGGTCTTGGTCTGCACCACATCAGGCAGATATCGTGATGTGCTCTTCTACCGATGGCCCTGAGATTTCTCTTTATGCTTCTAGAATAAAGCACACGTTTGATGGAAGTGTGGTCTGGGTTTTTCAGCAGATCATGCCCCCAAGGAAACAAAGGATGTGAATTGGTTCACACTCACTACTCAGGTCAAGATTTAAAACCATGCTAATCTACTGTCTTTAGCATAACAGAAACTCCCTTCTAAATGGAACTCTAGTCACAGATGTAGAGGCGAGAAGTATACTGCTTCACATAAGTGACTATGGCTAGAGGTTCATATTAATTGACTATCTAACTAGGGCTTTTTTTCCTCAGCACTGCTGATTAGCTTCAAAATACCCATCTTTGGGTTATCAATTTAGCACAAAGTGTTGGTAGTCCATAGGTACCAACATTAAGTGATTAAATATACAGCCCAACAATGAAAACTCTTTTTCCCTTGGTGCTTTAGTTTTTAAGCCTGTTCCTGGTTTTATTTGGGCACTTGTTCAGAAAGTTACACTTGGATAGACCGCACTAGTTCTGGTTTCTTAGCTATGGCATTCTACTCTATTTTAAGCTATTACTTTATACTAACATATCATCCTAGTTTAGCTATGAGAAATTAGACCCACAAATCGTACGTTAAGACAAAGAAGGCAAGAGAATTCATAAGGAAAATCTTGAGAGATTTTCTCAAAGGACACAGGACAAACCTGGTGGCTTCTTATGAATACAGTTGCAAGAAATTGAAAACTGACTTGGTCAAACTAGTCCAGAAAAGATGGAGCCAGTGATGTCTCCCCTCCAAAATTATGCTTGTTCTTTCCTCATGGGTACCAAGCACCGTCATATAATAATTCAATGTGGAACTCTCAGTCCATCTACTGTACATCCCTCAGCTTGAAATTTAATTATCTCGATTTTGGTTTCCAAAACTCAAAGAACATTTCACTGGAAATCTATTTGAATTTCTCCAGTATGCCTAAATTGACATTTACATATTATGTAAATTAGAAGCCCAGAATTCTTCAAGAAAGGGTTAGAGGAAGTGTTGGTATTCAAATAATTTAACCACAGGTTCACTGCTCTGATGACCATTTTAGGTATTAAAATGATATACAGGTTAGTAGTTCACATAATTAATGTGTAATTAAGAATAATAAGTATACATACAAACTATATTATAAGAGTTTCTAAATATTAATGGAAAATATTAAAGAATATCTGACAAAAAACAATAAAACTGCTTTTTAATATATTTCCCTATTGTTTCTAAGTTTGCATCCTCACTTGCAATATTCTTTGCTTTTTTCTGAGCATCATCTTTTCATTATAGGAGTTGGATCCTATTACTGTAGAGAATAATATGTTCAAAGAAGGGGTCAAAATTATGTTTGATGTATTAGAAACAGGCAACCTCTTCTTTGAATACATTGTGGTCATTTTTGAAAAGCCCCTTTCTGCTTCTGCTGAAATTAGAGCAATTTTTCTGACATTTTCAGCTCTTTGAACACTTGCAGAAATTGCATAATTCACACATAGTATCTCTTGGGAGTTTTGGTATAACACAAAGCTGAAATGAAGGACAGCTTGAAATCCCCTCCTTGGTTACCACTTTTTCTCTTTATATGCTTTTCTACTGAAGGAACAAACACAAGGGTATAAAATTGCCATATTGCGAGTTTTATGAATTGAATAAAGAAATATTAAATGCAAAGGTCTATCTACTTTTTTATACTTGTAGACACAATCAACATCACTACTGATGCTTTTAGAGTATGCTGTTGGGAAGATGGATGTCCAAAAAACAAAGAATAAATAATGTAGATTTGTGATTGCCCATGTTAGAGAAAACCCTGGTCACCAGTGCCTTTTAACAGCGAGTTCACTGAACTCAATGAAACTTTAGGTATTTGTTCTACCAAACTGGTGGGAATTACCTGATTGTCATCTCTAATTGGATGAATGGTCACTCTTCTATACATCAGAACTGCCCAGAATTAGATGGCTTTGTTGAGAAACAATAGTTCCACATTTTAATATTTTTGCTAAATAAAAGTATTTTTATCTTGTTGAAATACTTTTTCTCTTATCATTGTATTTGATTCTCATTCTTTTTAAAGCATCAGTAGAAAATTGACATGAAAGTCAGAAATAAATTCAAGTCATATTTATGAATATATAATAGGAAGTTGAGTAGTGTTGCATAGATGGCGATAATAGCAACTGATAATTTTAAATTATGAAAAGAGAAATACAGCTTTAGAACAGAAGAAAATACATTTTAAGCTCACATTTATAAGCATTGGATTTCATTAAGTTTTCACTTGAATAGTTGGATTTTATGTGCATTGGGTAAATTCCAACATTTTAAATTAAAACTTAATAAAATTCACTATTTATAAAAACCCAATGTACAATGTCTAAGAAAGTTAGCAGCCAATAAAACACTGTACATTGTGTTTTAGCAGCTGTATTTAGGTTGGAATGTAACAAATGTCATTTGATCTCTCTCCAGAGCCAATGTTAATTATTCTACATTTTCCATATTCTTTGTTTTCCCTTATACTGAGGTCTGGACCTGTTTTACATGGTCATGATCACTGGTTTCACATTTGTTGTTTGCCATTGTTTTGTATATTTATCTGTATAAGGAACCTGGGATGGGTGGAATTGCAAAAACAGCAACAGGATTCATGATTGCTTGGGGGCAAGTAGGGGAAGGGAAAGGTGGGGAAAACAGGGTGTCAACATCCTTGAGCACAAGAAGGAAGAGGAAGTTCCAAAGGTGATAATGGTGATGATTGTACACCCCTTCTTGATATGATGAAACTACTGAACTGTGTGATATGTCAACTACAGCCTCATAGAAGTTTTTTTTTAATATTGGGATTTATGTGTACATTTATTGACAAAGCAGTTTATCCTTGACTGTGCACTGCAGTTACACATTCCTTACTTTGATTATCCTGTTATCTGATATTTCACATCAATCATGACAGTGAAACACCTATGATTCAACTGTTTTGCATATTAACAACACATGTCTGGCAGTAATCAATGGAGATGTGTTGGGAGAGTAATACTGGCTTTCAGGGTTAAACTAGCATGTCCAGTTGGAGAGCTATTCTCCGTGATTTAGCAGAAAAAGGTAATGCTTTAATTTAGCAGATACGGAATCTTGTAATTTTGCATCCATGTAATGATGTAATCATATTCCATTTTGTAATCCTATCGGGTCATCCTACATTTTTCTCAAATGCCAATTTTCACTTATTAAACTTTACTTTGGAATCTAATCATTTTGATAAGTAAGGAGAGAATGCTTTTGTGTTTTATGTAAAATTTATTTACAATTGACCTTATATGAATTTTAGATATTTTGGCCAAAGCATAGTTACCCTATTTTCACTGAGAAAAAATATTTCTTATAACTTTTTTAAGTCCATTTGTGCAAAATTTGATAAATAACTGACTTTCAGATTTAATATTTATTTATAAGACTTCAATCTCAATTCTTGGTATAAAACTGCCGAATGCTTGTAAAAAGTGATTTATATTTTTTACTATATTTACTATTATCATATACATCACATTTCAATACAATCAATTTTAATTTTCTTATTAAAAAGGGTATCTAATTGTCAAAAAATAAAAAGGAATAGGGTGTTTGGAGAGTTTAGGGTTATGAGATTCTATGATTATGTTACACTTTCTATAACATAATTGTACCTTGTTATACATATACATGCATATTATAAATAATACCTTACATTTTAATATATTCTTAAAAAGTACAATTCAATGTTTGATCAAACTTTTCATATTTATGAATTCAAAATTATAAGAAGCAATTATTCTTAATGTAGCAAAAATATTTTAGTCTTTAAGCTGTCATCATAGCTATTTTAATATTAATATGCAAATTTAATATACTAATCAACTATATTATTAGTAATTGGCCAACTGATAGAAACAGGTCCTAGATTTTTTTTCCCTTCTGTTTTATAAGGATACGGACAACAGGATCACCATAGGGACTTTTGAAGTTTAAAATATTACAGGAATTTATTCTATAAAATAGTCTCAAGCAATAACCAAAATGAATTTTGAATTATTTACTTTACTAATAGGAAAGCTGTGCACATCATCTACATGTTCCAGACAGGATTTTGAAATAGCCTTCACGATTCTCGCTCCCTTGAAAGCAGCCCATATGTTGCTGTTGGTTTTCCTCAAGTTGAAACTGACACATAGCAACCCTACGCACCACTCACCCAAACACTCCTTGGTCCAGAGCCCTCCACACCCTGGGTCCTACACTTGAACCTCCTGTTGCGGCCGCATCTATTTAATTGAGGGCCTTCCTCCTTTTCACTGCCTCTCTACTTAACCTAGCAAGATGTCTGTGTTAGCTCGGGTGGACTGGGGAAAGAAACCCAGAGAGAATCATACATGTATAAAAAAACCCAACTTTATATCAACAAGTAATTGTATATTGAGAAAACATCTCAGTCCAGATCAAGTCCATAAGTCCGATATTAGTCTATATATCCAATATGAATATATAAATTCCGCTTCAGACAGAAACAACACATGCAATGATGCTGAAGCAGAAAGATCCCAGTCAGTCATGGTGGAAGCACGTCAGCACTGGCGTGGGTCTCCATATGGCTCCTCTAGCTCCAGGACTTTGGCTCCATCAGCGTGGTTCCATGTGTCTTGTCAGCAGGATGATGAAGCAGAGTGTGACTCTGGACTTCTGTGAGCCATTGATCTACATAGCACCCCCAAATAAGGTCACCAAGCTGCAACCTGAGTGGCAGGCTAAACTCCACCCTTTTACTCTTAAAAGTCCAAGTTGGTGAAAGTCAACAGAGGACAATGTAAAATATGAAAATAATAATCTACAATTTATCATGGGTTCATGAGGGAGGGCAGGTGAGGGAGAAAGGGGGGAGTAGAATGAAAATGCATGGAAAATGATGATGGCAGCATACGTGCAAATGTGCTTGACACAATGGAGAAATGGATGGATTGTGATGAAATGTGAGTCCCCAATAAAAGTATTTAATAAAAATAAAATGATGATGGCAACGTATGTACAAGTGTGCTTGACACAATGAGTGGATATATGGATTGTGATAAGAGCTGTAAGAGTCCCCAATAAAGTGATTTTTTTTAAAAAAGTCTCAAGTTGACACTAGATTATGTAATGACCACAATGTCCTTTTCCAGGGACTGATCTCTCCTGATAACATGTCCAAAATAAATGGTCTGGCCTTTTCTCTGAGGAACATTGTGGCAGTGCTTCTTCTAAGATAAATGTGTTTGTCCTTTGGGCAGTCTGTGACACTTCCAATATTCCTCAGCAGAAGGCCTTACATAAAACCCTGTACTTGAATATAGACAGAACTCTGAGTGTGTGGAATATCACTCGTACACGTTATTAATCAGTTGACTTTAAGCTAATCTCAGTGCTGGTGCTTAGGTGAGCTTACATTGATCTAATATACGGTGAACCCTCCAAAAGATTCGTTGTTTCCTGAAGTCAGAGATGTTGGAAGTATTGGTAGCCTGCAAAGCGCAAGAAAGTGCTAGTGGTCTCTTGTTGCTGAAAGTAGACCTTGATCAGGGCAAGAGGTCTAAAACTAAATAAATGCAAACAAATCAATGTTGTCAGTAACCACAGTGACTTGAAAAAGAACTTGAATTCCAGAAACCAAAACGACCCACCTTGATTTCTGTTCATGAGACTCTGAGAAGAATACTTAATTAAAACATGTTCTGGTGATGCAATGGGGTAAGAGTTGAACTGCAAACCAAAAGTCAGTGATTCAAACCCAGGAGTGACTCTGTGTGTAATGATGGACAGTCTCAGAAACCCTATGGGGCAGTTCTAGTGTGTCCTGTAGAATCTCTATAAGTTGGAATGAACTTAATGCCTGGTTTGGTTTTGTTTTCTTTGGGGGGTGAAAGTGTTGCAATTCTACCAATAACAACTATGCTGTTTTAAGGTGCTACATTTTAAATAATTTACAATAGTGTAATAAAGTATTAATGCATTGTTTTTATTTGAAAATGCTATGTTTAAATTATAAACATAAATCCTATATAAATTAGGGCTGAAAGCTGGTTTTAAAACATAAAAATAGAGTGTTCATGTTCAAGATGACTAAATGATAGTGAATCTTTCTACCACAGTGATGGGGGAAGGATCAAGCAAATAAAAGATGGGGTGCAAGCAGTCACAGAGGAGGACTCAAGAGATAGGTAACCTGAGTCCCACGAGATCCAGAATACGAAAACAGTAGATGGGAAGGGGAAGAGTGGTGCACTCAGGAGACTAAATTTAGCCATTCTCTCACTGGACTAAGCGGCTGATCTCACAGCAACTTGGGTGGCCACTTAACTTCCCAGCTAGTGTCTACTCCTTATACCTAAACCCGAGTAACCACAAAGTGTCCTTGTCTTCCACTGGTAAGCACTTCTTTCAGCCAACTTTTGGCTCTGGTGGCTCCAGAAACCACCTCGATCCCAACCAAAGGGCCAGCTGGCTTGAGCACCCTGGTCCCCTCATGGCACCATCCCCAGCCAGCACCAAATTTAGCCCACTCCAGGGCATCCTGAGCAATCGCCTGTCCTCTCTGGAGGCTTGTGGTCATCTCCTCCTCTCCTCCAATCCCGAAAAATGATCTTTCCTCACCACCCCCAAAGTGCCTCCTCCCCACCCCCTCTCTGAGACCACCATCTACTGGACAGTGTGAGCCTCCAACCTGGGCTGCTGAAAGTCGGTACCTTCAACACAGTCAGGTGCACTTGGTCCTCACTAGAAGACCCCTTCCTAACTAGAAGAGCACGTGCCTCTGAGCTATCCCAGCCCTACTTGACCCCTTCACATCTCGGCAGGCAAGTCCAAGTACACAGTAGATAGGACAACCACCTTAAGGCACTGTGACCTGCTCAAGCAACCTCTACCCCCTATCCTTCACATTCTTTTTTTTTTAATTTTAACAATTTATTAGGAGCTCATACAATTCTTATCACAGTTCATACATATACATACATCAATTGTATAAAGCACATCTGTACAGTCTTTGCCCTAATCATTTTTTTCTCCTCTTTTCTTTTTTTACATTTTATTAGGGACTCATACAACTCTTATCATCATCCATACATATACATACATCAATTGTATAAAGCACATCCATACATTCCCTGCCCCAATCATTCTCAAGGCATTTGCTCTCCACTTAAGCCCCTTGCATCAGGTCCTCTTTTTATTTTCCCCTCCCTCCCCTTTCCCCCCTCCCTCATGTGCCCTTGGTAATTTATACCTCGTTATTTTGTCATATCTTGCCCTATCCGGAGTCTCCCTTCCCCCCTTCTCTGCTGTCCCTCTCCCAGGGAAGAGGTCACATGTGGATCCTTGCAATCAGTTCCCCCCTTCCAACCCACTCACCCTCCACTCTCCCAGCATCGTCCCTCACACCCTTGGTCCTGAAGGTATCATCCACCCTGGATTCCTTGTACCTCCAGCCCTCATATGCACCAGTGTACAGCCTCTGTCCTATCTAGGCCTGCAAGGTAGAATTCGGATCATGGTAGTTGGGGAGAGGAAGCATCCAGGATCTGGGGGAAAGCTGTGTTCCCCATCGGTACTACCTCGCACCCTAATTAACCGATCTCTTCTCCTAAACGCCTCTATGAGGGGCTCTCCTTTGGCCGACACTTGGGCCTTGGGTCTCCACTCTGCACTTCCCCCTTCATTTAATATGGTATATATATACATATACATATACACATATATACACACACTTATATCGTTGTTGTTTTTTTTTTTTTTGCATGATGCCTTATACCTGGTCCCTTTGGCACCTCGTGATCGCACTGGCCGGTGTGCTTCTTCCATGTGGGCTTTTTTGCTTCTGAGCTAGATGGCCGCTTGTTCACCTTCAAGCCTTTAAGACCCCAGACACTATCTCTTTTGATAGCCGGGCACCATCAGCTTTCTTCACCACATTTGCTTATGCACCCATTTGTCTTCAGCGATCCTATCATGGAGGTGTGCAGTCAATGATATGATTTTTTGTTCTTTGATGCCTGGTAACTGATCCCCCTGGGACCACTCGATCACTTCCATGTGGACTTTGTTGCTTCTGAGCTAGATGGCTGCTTGTTTATCTTCAAGCCTTTAAGACCCCAGTCACTATCTCTTTTGATAGCCGGGCACCATCAGCTTTCTTCACCACATTTACTTGTTCACCCACTTTGGCTCCAGCCGTTGTGTCGGGAGAGTGAGCATCATAGAGTTCCAATTTAATAAAAGAAGGTATTCATGCATTGAGGGAGTGTTTGAGTAGAGGCCCAAGGTCCTTCCGCCACCTTAGTACTTGACCTATAAATATAGACACATAGATCTATTTCCCCATCCTCCTATATATATTTGCATGTACATGTCTTTGTCTAGACCTCCATGAATGCCCTTTGACTCCTAGCTCTTTCCTCCATCTCCCTTGCCTTTCCTCCTGCCCTACTACCATGCTTCATCGCCACCTGGGCTAGAGTATACCTCTTCTCTAAGCAACCTTACCCTTGATCATTTCCCACCATGCCTGCCACTCCCCCTTCTCTACCATTTGGGGTCCCATGTTTTTCCCTTGTCCCTGGGTTTGTTAACACCACTTCCTTACCCCCCCTACCCCCCACCCCAAGTCCCGCCGGAACTGTCGGTCCCGTTGTTTTTCCTCCAGATAGTTCATCCAGCCTGTCCTATTCAGACAGACCTGTGGAGTCACTAACATGCACGAAAACAAGACAGAGGAAAACAAAGCAACAGTATACAACCAAACTAACTACAAGCTTTTCTCTTGTGAACTGTTTTGTTCTGTTCTTTGTCAGTGGTTTGTTTTTGTTGTTTTGTTGTTTGGTTGTATCCTTCACATTCTTAAACTGACCCAGGTAAGAGTTTACACTCCTGGGTGTTTTGTTCCTGTTTCATTGGGGTGGCTGGGTGTGTGTGTGTTTGTTTTCATCCCCTTCTTTAAAGCAAAATAATGTACTATTTAATCATTAGCAGTCAGGACGCCACTTTCTTTTGTACTTTTAATTGAAATGTATTTTTCTATTTCTATAATGCTTAAGTCAGCAATAGAATTCTCTTAGCCAATACCTCATTTACATGATCCAAGCCATTCAGAGCTACCCTCTGCCCCCGGGATGCCTTGGCCTCCTGGCATCCTCCCCTGGGCCCTCCCAATAAAAGGTGCCAGCTTTGCCTCCTCATTCTGGTACTCTTCTCAGAGACCACTGCCTCCTGAAAGCAGGAGCCCGTCCCTCTCCAAATCCACTCCTCTGTGGACTTTCCTGAGTAAATTCCCCCTATCTCACTCAACAGATCAATCTCAGACCACCATCAAGTCTGGATATTTTCTAGCCAACTAAGGACCTGACCAGTTGGAGCCACTTGCCCACATGAACTGATTGCAAGTGCTCAACTGGTCCACTCTCCTTGTGCTTCCAGCTCAGGGCCTACACCCACCTAGGCTTCCCATCTTTCTCCTGACAACACACTTGTCTCTCTCCCACGCAAGCTACAGCATTTTGGGGCAGAGTGTAGACAGAATACCAACAGCTGCACCATTTTAATATTTTCTTTCTCTCTTTTGTTTTAATGTGTCTTTCTCATTCCTTTGCCTCAAAACAAAAACTTGTAATATCTTTATAATTATTTTTGCTTAGTATTACCCTTTTTTCATGCTTTAAAATTAACATTATTTATTTATTTCACTTACAGTTCATAAGATGGCATTATGAGATCATTTTATTCTTCTTTCTTCTATTAGTTTCCTTTTAGTTTTTTGGATATTTCCCCTCTCTTCCACTCTGCCCTTCCCGCTTGATGCCTGTTCTAATGTGCCTAATATTCCTCTTCTGCTCCACTTAAAAGACATAACTAGCCTCACAAAACCCAACCACCATTACCCCCTGAACGTACTCACAAAAGAGAGAAACAGGCACCAAAATGTGAATGATCAGCAGACCTAAAGGGAATGGATGAAATGTAACAGACTATGGAAATACCAGAAAACAATTCAGAAGAACGATGATTGGAAACACTCACCAGATGAAGAGACTGAGAGAGGGAGAGGAATATAAAATCTAAACACTTCACTGGGAGTTTTTCAAGAAAAACTGTAAAGAGAAACACAGAAGTCAAACACCAAGATATGGAATTATACAAAACTAGAAAAGACCAGACATTTATAAGTGAAGAGCTGGAAATCCGAGATGGAGTTCATCTGCTGCATGAAATTAATCAGTAATATAAGGACAAATATTGCATGAGATCACTGTAATAAAAATTAACACCAAGAGAATCATACTTCTGTTCTTAGGTCATCTAATCTTCCGGTGCAGTTCCCTAGGAGCCCAGCAGGGGGCTTGTCACTTAGTGCTAGTGCACCATGTAAGACCACCTTGTAGACACATGGTAAGACTACTCTGAAAAGGAAGGGGTCACCTAACCCTTGTCAATTCTCCATCATGCATGCAGAGGGAGAATCCCGACCACTTCCTACTTACAACATTAATTTACAGTTGCCACAAATTAGCAGACACTCCTGTAAGAGTGATTAGTAAAATTTACTCTTAAATCAAGAGATGGTTGGTGGAAGTCCTGTCTCTCTTGGAAAAGGTGTCTATGCATTTTTCTGAGGCTACATGGGAGGAGAAAGCTTATCATTTGGAAAAAGTATATAAACAACTAATGGAAAAATTTGTTATCAAATCTCTAAATTGAAACATACAACCACGGTAAGGTTTTTTTTTTTTTTTTTCTCAGTGCTTGGTGACACGGACCAATCTCTACAAACAACCAGAACTTTAGACTGTCTTTTCTAAGTGCATAACGTCCTCAAGAGGCCATACCTGAAGCATCCAAGCTTGAACTACCAATAAGCAAACTGGACTTCACCTTAAACACACTGGCAAGAGATTAAAGGAACAGAAACGCCATCGTGGTGCTAAGGCACAACGCCCCTGTGTGAGAAGAAGTAGGAATTACTCCGCCAAGGATATGAAAGAAGGAGTCATGGGATTTTAGTTAAAAATTTATACCTTGAGGATGCCGCCAAATGGAACTCCAGACTACATATGGGTGTTAATTAAACACTCTATTTGCTTTCTTCTGACAGGCCAGTTCAGTTCTACCTTTCTGAATGGACTCATTTGCAGGGTTCCTCATGCTGATTAAGCCTTAGGTGAATCACTTCTGTCAATGGTCTAGATAGAGTCCTTTCCCAACACCAAATTTCAAATGCATCAATTGAATATGGCATTTTCATGTATTTTCCAGTTTTTCCATGCATATGAGTTGATTGGAAATGCCTTGACTTGGGTCAAAGGAACCTTAGCCCCAGAAGGGACACCATTGCTTTTTAATACTCTAAATTGGTCTTTTGCATAGATTTTTCCCAATGCAACATATTATTTACTTTTGTGGATTTATTCTGAGGCAGAATACATTGTATGGATTCCCCTTGTTGTCTCTTTCTATTTGCCTATCCTGTATTTCACATAAAAAAATAAAAAAGCAAATTAAAAAGCACAGCCAAACAACCAGGATAGGATGAAATTTTAAAAATCTCCACTGAAAAAGCAAGAGTATAATAAACTAGAACACTTGCATAAAACAAGAAGGAGCTCAGATGACAAGGTGTCATATCTGGACCTGACTTTAGACGTACTTCATGTACCCACTTGAGGTATGCTGTCTGTCAAGAAAAGTCCCTCTTTTCCCAAGCATTATGAACTTCTCCAGGGCCGGATCTCTCCTGACATGGCCAAAGACAGCAGTCATTGTCACGTTTGCCTCTAAAGAACACTCTGACCGTACTTCTATCATCACAGATCTGCTTGTCCTTCTAGCAGTCAACCCATACTTTCAATATTCTTCTCTAGGACCACATTTTATTTATTTTTAAACACTTTTGTTGGGGGTTCTTACATCTCTTATCACAATCAATACATTCTTCCAGTGTGTCAAGCACATTTGCACATATGCCACCGTCATCATTTTCAAAGAATTCTCTTCCCACTTGAGTCCCTAATATCAGCTCCCCATTTATTTCCCCTCCCTCCCCCCACCCACTCTCATGAACCCTCTATAAGTTATAGATTATTATTTCCATATCTTAAATCGTTCTCCTTCGCCCCTTACTCATCTTTCCACTATTTGTCCCCCTTTGAGGGGATTCTAGATTGATCCTTATAATTGATTCTCCATTACTTGCCCCACCATCCCCTAATCCTATTGGTGTCTCTACTCTTCTTGTTGGCCCTGAGGTCTCTATGCTGGATTTCCTGTGTTCTGGACTCTTATCTGTAGCACTGTGCATGCTCCAGTCTAATCTGATTTATAAGGTAGAATTGAGGTCGTGATAGTGGGGTGAAGGAAACACTAAGGAACTAGAGGAAACGTGTGTGTTTCATCGGTGCTATATTGCACCCTGACTGGCTCATGTCTTCCCTGTGATCCCTCTGTGAGGGGATGTTCAATTGTTTGAAGATGGGCATTGGGTCTCCACTCCATGCCCAATGCATCAACTTTGCTTTGGTCTTCCTTATTCAATGTCTAGCTTTCACATGCATATAAGGTAATTGAAAATACCATGGCTTAGGTCAGGTGCACCTTAGTCCTCAGTGTAACATCTCTTTTCTTCAATATTCTAAATAAGTTTTGTCTAGCAGATTTACCTAATGGAACACATTGTTTCCTCTTTTATTTGCTGCTTCCATGTACACTAATGATGAAACCAAGCAAGACCAAATCTTTGACAACAAATTCTTACAAATGGACCAAAAGATAACATCAGTATACATGAGGAAAGGATTGAAGTTGTTGAGGATTTTGCACATCAAATCTTTCCATATTTAGTTTTTTTATTTTATCATTTCTTCCATTTTACTTAGCTACTCTATGATTAAGAGCAAGTTTCAGAGAATCTTCTGACATCCATGTTCATATTTCTCTTACTCCTGTCTTTGTTATTTTTATGTATTTTCCAGTTTTTCATGCATACACATTGATTGAAAATGCCATGACTTGGGTCATGGGAACCTTAATCAAAGAGTGACAGAGTAGCTTTACTCTAAAAGATCTTTTGCAAGATCTTTTCCCAATACAATAGGTTTTTTACTTTCTTGACCATGACTTCCATGGACGTTGATTGTGTATTCAAGTAAGACAACATTTTTGACAACTTAAAAATAAATAAAACAAATAAATAAAAATACACATGCTCAAATGTAAAAGTAATCTCATCACAGAGTAGAAGTCAGCTTTTAGAAAGGGTTTTAATTTTTTTCTCATTTGAGGTATTTCCTTTCCATGTCATATCATTTTGTTTTAAATACTTCCCTCTCTCATCCAGATTAAGCCAAGTATCATAAGAAAGCAAATATCCAACAGGTAGACAGTTTCTATATTGAATAAAAATAAACCAAGAAGTAAATCTCAACTTTAGTGTTAAATTATTTTCCAAACTAAACATGAAAGACATTTCTTAAGGATTTATTAAGTGTGCAATTCACAAAAATCATGTTACCTTAGAAATTCATGGCACAGAAATGAAGCTGTCAAAGTATCAATCACTCAAAAAGGGTCACTGATCTTTGTGTCAACACAGTAGATGAAAAAGAGATGTGATGTACTTTGCCAGGTTTTGAACTCTAATAAAAAAGCCAAACTGTGTTTATGAACGCTCTAAAATTGACAAGTGGAGAATGCAGCAGCATCTCAGCATCCCAAGGAGATTTATAGGTAGTTAGGCATTGCACACTGCCCATGATGGCTTTATTTGCTCCATCCTTTAAATTGAGGGACCCAGAAGCACTACAAAAATCCAAGCAGAAATGATCACTGTTTTTGCCAAAATGCATGACTTGATTACATTATCTGTCACTAAGAACTTATCCACTAGGCCACCATTACCCTCGGGGGTGGGGTAGGATTTTCAGTTGAAGTGAGGAGTGAAAGCATTATGAATTTAACATCTTGAAAAGTATTTTACATGAAGATAACTGCAATTACAAGGGGTAACAACTATTTTCTAAAATAAAATAGAAAGTGGGGGAAACTGAAGTAAAAATATTCCATTGAAATTTAGGTCTTCCAAAATAACACTAAACAGCACATATTCATTCTAGGCAACCTTAATTCTATTGAATTTGAATGATGGACACAATCAAGAATTGTCTTTTATTTTTCTTTAGAGAACAGGCATCATTTTCACTCATATAGGATTTGTCAATGTCCCAGGGATACAATTTAGTGACATCAACTATTATAACCATGTTGGACAACTATCAATGATATCGGTGGAGCAGTTTCTTAATGTAAAATAAATCTATTATTCTGATGATTGTACTATGCATTTTTAGCCAAAACACAAAAGGTAAGTAGTCTTAGATGGACTTCTTCATGTTAACTTATTTCACTCAGAAACTTTTATAATTTTCTAGGCATTTCTCAACAATACTTTACAATATCACAGTATTGGGCTTCAGTGGTGAAGAGAAAATAGTTCACTTTTTGGTTGAAGTGCATTATGGTTCATTTTAAAAGAAATTCCAATCCATTGTTTTTGATTGGTTTCAAAGGAGTGAAGTATGTTTGCTTAAATCTCTATATAAGCTTACTTAAATCTCTATCTAACCTTAATGTGGACCAATCATGATCCAACAAAAACATTCACAACTAATCTCCAGAATTTCTGAATATTATATTACATGGCAAAAGGGACTATAAACCTTCAAATGGGAAGCTTATTCTGGGTGAGCCAGGTTACAGTCTGATCAAAGAATACTGAACGCACCATGGACTGCCAGAAGAACGAAGGAATCTGTCTTGAAAGAAGTACAGCCAGAATGCTCCTTAGGGACAAGGATGGAGAGACTCTGTCTCACATACTTTAGACATGTTGTCAGGAGAGACCAGTCCCTGAAGAAGGGCATCCTGCTCGGTCAAATGGAGAGGCCTAGAGAAAGAGAAAGACCCTCAACAAGAAGGATTGACACAGTAGCTGTGCGAATGACTTCTTCATAGCAACTAGATTTTTTAATAACACAAAAAGTTCTATACATTTGCAGTTCTCTAGATGAAATACACAGACATCAAATTACCTACCTCTGTGGGAAGAGACTTTGCAGAAACTCAGCATTAGGAGCTAAAATCAGGCGAGGGGCTGATTGTGGAATGGATGGATCATCTATTACTCATATGTAAGTACAGGTTGAAGAGGAGGAAAGTTAAAACAAATCCACTGGAGCCAAAATACCTGACTCTGTACCACCAAACTCCCAGGCATCTGATTGTGAATTTACTGCATCAAACATGAATGAAAGCAGACCCGATGAGCTCTGGGATGACATCAAGAACATCACACATGGAGAAAACCAGACTACTTAAATGGCAGGAAAACAAAGGAAAGACAGGGATGATGTCAGAAAAGACTCTGAAAATCTCAATCCCAGTCTAGCTCTCTCACGGCCAAGTGTGAGTCACATCACCCCTTGAGGATGTCTGGGGAGTATAAACCCTGCTCTTTCTCCCACAGAGTTGCTGCTGGTTTTGAACTTCTGACCCTGTGGATATAGCAGCCCAGCACTTAAGGACTACACTGCCAGGGCTCCAAACAGAAGCTAAGACAAATGAAAGAAATGAAGTAAATGAACTGATCAGAAAATTTGAAAGGACAGCTTGAGAAGTCAACACAAAATAGTACAAATGACACGCTCAATGAGCTACAGTTAGATGAACAGACGAGAACATGCTTAACATATCTGACACTAAAGAATGAAAGAAAATGTCTATCTCAAGTTGCAATATTGAAAAATTTATGAGCAAAATACTGAATGATGCAGGAAATATACAAAGATGAGGGAAAGAATGGATAGCTCCTATGCCAAAAAGAACTAGTCAACCTTGTGTTATTTCAGATGGTAGCATATGAGGAAGAACCAATGGCATTGAAGGAAGATGATACAAAAGAATGATCCAATTATAAAACAATATCATTGATATCACATGCAAGGAAAATTATGTAGAAGATCATCCAACTATGTTGCAGCCATCCATTGATAGGGAGCTTCCAGAGGTTCAAGCCTGATTCAGAATAGCATGCGGAGCAAGGGATATCATTGCTAATGTCAAACGGGTCTTGTATGAATTCAGATAATAAAAAAACATGTTTACTTATGCTTTATTGACTATGGTAAAGCATTCAGCGGTGTGAACAACAACAAACTGTGGATATCCTTGAGAAGAATGGGAATTCCACAATACTACTTTGTGCTCATGTGAAACTTGTACTTGAATCAGCCAATTGACAGTTACATGAATAGAACAAGGGATACTATAAAATCAGGAAAGGTGTGTGTCAGGTGTGCATCCTCTCACCATACATAGTCAATCTGCATGCTGTGAGTGGGATGGTAGAATTGCAAATATACAGGAAACCTAAAGATGGATTGAGCAAGCTAATTTGAAAGTGGCCTCACTACCTACAGAACGTTGTGCCTTGAAAAAGAAGAAAACTTCCTCCTCCAGAGGGGCCTTCTCAACTTGTGATTGGAGCCTGGTGCATTCTTTAAGACGTATCAATTCTATGGGATTTTTAATCATTTACTTGGCTCAGACAACTCTTGTCACAATTCATACATACATCCATTGTGTAAAGCACATCTGTACATTCTTTGCCCTCATCATTCTCAAAGCATTTGCTCTCCACTTAAGTCCCTGCCATCAGGTCCTCATTTTTTCCCCTCCATCCCTGCATACCCCACTCCATCATAAGCCCTTGATAATTTATAAATTATTATTTTGTCATATTTTTCCATCCGTCGTCTCCCTTCACCCACTTTTCTGTTGTCCCTCCCCCAGGGAGAAGGTCACATGTAGATCCTTGTAATCTGTTCCCTCTTTCCAACCCATTCTCCTTCTACCCTCCCAGTATCGCCACTCACATCACTGGTCCTGAAGGTATCATCTGCCCTAGATTCCCTGTGTTTCCAGGTCTATTCTATGTTTAAATAAAATGCTCACTTAGTTCTTTTGATGTGATGTGATGTGAGGTGAGGTGATGTGTGTGATCTCTATTATGTTGCATTTTTAAGTGAGACTTTGGACTTGCTAGCATCCTTGAGGAAGGTAGACCCCGCAGCAAGCAGCAGAACGTGGCATTTCTCTGCAGGACACAATCTCATAGAAGATATGGTCTGTTTAAAGACAAAAAAGCCTTTCCACTGCGAGAGAAAGAGAGAGAGAGAGAGAGAGAGAGAGAGAGAGAGAGAGAGAGAGAGAGAGAGAGAGAGAGAGAGAGAATTCCTGAAAGCATTGGGAAAAAGAGCCATTGACAGAGTACTTTCAAGATCCCTCTGTACTGTACAGTGGGGGAGCCAGTAGAGAGGCATACCACACTGAGATCAGAGGCTGAGGCAAGGAGAATGTGAGACAGATCAAAGGAGCAGCGCTGAGACTGAGGCTGTGACTCATCCATGGAGGTAGAGGTCTAGTAGTCATGTGGTGGAAAGTTGGAGTGTTAAAGAGACCCTGAGCTGCTGGCTGAGCAGAGACACGGCTGTGGACTAAAGACCGTATCCTTACTAATTTCCTTTATTAATATCCTTGATTGTCAGTAATGTTTGTGAACTCAATGAGGTATTTGAAGTGAATTATCACATTCAAGAAAGAAATACAGTACTAAGAGGGGGCGGGGGGACAGTCAGTGTCAGGACAGGGTGAAAGAAGGATGGGTGGTAGAGGCATGTTGTGTTGACCTTCGGCCTCAGGGCCACCAGCCTTGGGTTTCTTGGGGATAGAGTCTCCATCTGCCTTGTGCAGTCACAGAGGGTCAGATATGGTCACTGTCACTTTCTCATAAGGAATTGCCTATCTATAAACTTGATTTATTTATTTAATGCATCATATTCTTGTTTACATAATGTTAGCTAAAAAACTCACTGCCATCAAGTCAAGGCTGACTTGAGTTTCTGAGACAAATTGTTTAGGGGAGCATAAAGCCCTTTCTCATGCAGGGTGGCTGGTGATTTCAAACTGCTCACCTTGCATTTTGAAAGCCCATTGTTTAAGCACTATGCCACCAGGGCTCCTGATCCAGTTGTAAAATAATTTAAGATAATGCAGAAAATGTCTATATTTTTGTTATTATTCCTAAAACATAAAATATAATTTCAAACTTTATATATAATGCAAATAAAATGTGAGATTTTTCATCAGAAAAAAATACTGAATGCTATTACTAACATTATGTTAGTAATCAATGTGACTTTGATTATTTTCTTTTAATTTAGTATATTTTCTGATGAAAAGATCTATATTGTGTTTGCATTTTATATTAAGCTTGGCATTTTATTTTGCATTTTAGAAATAATACAGACATGTGCTTAGTCATCTTCAATTATTTTACAACTGGATCGTATGAATGTCCCTGAAAGATGCCTCTTGGAAGTATATACGCTTGTTTCTGTGATAGAGACCAACGTACTTAGCATTGAATAGTTCTGCAATGATGCTTGGAGTCTCAAATATTCACTGCAGTAATTTACAAGGCATTGAATAAGGTGAAGGGATGATTAGATGTAGGTTAAGTCCCAGCATAAACTTTCTCAAATTGTTCTACTAAATTTAAGGCGCTGATTGAGAGAGGATTAAGTGGTGTTCAAGAACTACTTTATAAGCTCTAGGGGAAGGCAAGCACTATTTTACTCCTTTATTCTAGTTTTAAAAGCTGTCTTCAGAAAGAAGTAGGTCACATATATATTATCTTTATTTTATTTGGATTTCTACTATGTGTTGATTTTGTACATATATTTCTGTGGTTATGGACTTTACCAACAATTGACAAATTAGTAATCACCAGGCTCTGTTATACTCAAAGATGATTTGTACTCAGAACTAAAATTAACTATTATAGAGATACTTTATGTAAATCATGATATTTATTTTGATAGACTAATGCATAATGATCAGTTAATTTATCTTATCTTGGTTATGCTAACAAGTAAGTGTGATAGTCCCAGGATTAATCTCTAGTATTTAAATAATACATGACATAAAGCCCTTCAAAATTTGCTCCTACTAACTTTTTCAAATTAAGTTTTCATAATACGTCCAAAGCTTGCAACTAAGCTAGTCTTTCTTTCCAGAAGACATATTGTATTCTTTTTGTTTACATTTTCCATAGCATGGGCATGTGTCCTCACTGTTCTGCTCTCTCTAATGTGAAGCCTTTTAGATGTGTGTCTTTATTGTATGAAGTAATCTCTGTATACTGTAAGAGTAAGTTCTCTCAGTGTATTTACAGAGCACTTCTTTCTTTACCATATCTGTTTCCCAATGCCTCAGATATATCCTAATTTTTGTTTTCTTAAACTTCTACTTCACTATATGATGAATTTCATGAGAGAAAAGAACACACTGTACCTCTATTTGACAATCCAGAAAATTAAACATTCCTAGGCATTTATTAAGCATTCAATAAACACTGGTTACCTGAGTTGATAGTGGGGGAATGAATATTTATGTTAAAATATTATAAAGACTGTCATAAACAAAATGGGAAAATTCTCAGATGATATTTTACAGTGTTATCCTACATTTCTCTCATTTTAACGCTAACTTACCACAAAATAAATAAAATTTATATTTAATTAATCAATAAATAGCAAAAGTAATAAACATATGTAATTATACTTTTAAAAACTGTTATTTTATTGGGGGTTCTTACAGCTCTTATCACAATCCATACATACATCCATAGTGTCAAATACATCTGTACATAAGTTATCCTCATCGTGTTCAAAACATTTTCTTTCTACTTGAGCCTCTGGCATCAGCTCCTTATTTTTCCTCCCTCTATGTCACACCCTCCCTCCCCCATGTCCCCTTGATAATTTATAAAATATTATTTTTTTCCTGCCTTACACTGCCTACTGTCTCATTTCACCCACTTTTCTGTTGTCCATCCCACACACAAATAAACAAAAAGCATATCAGTGGGAATTAGGGGGAGGACAGATTAGAGACCCAAAGCTCATCAGCAATCAATTGGACACCCCCTGTCAGAACAGCCAGAGGAAGAGGAGAGCCAGTCATGGTGCAGTGTAGCACCGATGAAACACAAAATCTTCCTCTAGTTCTTAAATGCTTCCCCACCCTGACTACGTAGACCCCAATACTATCTTAAAAATCTGGCTAGACCAGAACATGTATACTGGTACAGATAAGAGCTCACAACACAGGGAATCCAGAACAGATAAACCCCTCAGGACCAATAAGGGGAGCAGTGCGATACTAGGAGGGTAAGGGGGGGCCAGTTAGGGGAAAACAATCACAATGATCAATGCAATTATACTTTTATGTTAATTCCATTAAATTACATAGATAATTAAAATAGTACTTAATACATGCAATATTAATAAACAATTTTAATTAATGTGAATATATAAATACCAATAAAAGGCTATTAAATGATCATTTCAAACAAATTAAAACTGTGTGTATATAAAAAACCTAGAGATAAAAAACAAAACATTTACTAATTCCCCATTCCAAAGGTGTAACTTTAGTAAATTTTAGATAATGTAATAAATAAATAAAACATTAAAAGAATTAAGAGCAACAGTCTATGTGGAATATATTTTAGTCACTGAAATGATTTCACATATAATATTCTCTCCATGTCTCCCTCTCTTTTGTTTAATTTCTGGAAGATAATTAGCATACTAAATCCTTACATCTAAATAAGGTGAATGGATGATTAGGCGACTTTATTATTGACTTTGGTGTGTTTTCATATGCCTTTATCTTTCCGTAAAAGGTAAAATTTTTGTTTCTACAGGGATTCTGGAGGGTTACGGGATTATTATTTGTTGATTTTCATCTAATGTCCGGTTCCCGTGCTTGCCCTTTCCTGCTCCCTCCTGTCAGAGGTTCTTTAAAGACATTTCAAGTAGGCAAAGCCTTGAGTCATGTAAATGCACTAACCCGTGTTTCCCTAGATATTGTCTGAACTAGTTTGTCTTCCTCTTTCATTCGTATCATTCTTCCTGAGTTTTATGGGTTTTTTTAAAAACAAAATTTAAAAATATTAATTTTATTGGGGCTCTAACACTTTTGTTACAATGCACATATCAACTGTATCCAACATATTTGTCCAAATAATACCATTGTTCTTTTCTAGACATTTGCTTTCCATTCAGCCCTTGAGATCAGCTCCTCCTTTTCCCCCACTTCTTCCTCCCCCCAACCCTCATGACCCCTTGATAGATTGTAGATTGTTATTATTTTTCAAATCTCACACGGGCCACTGCCTCCCTTCCCCTGTAGTTTTGGCTGTTCTTGCCCCGGACGGGGTGTGTGGTTATGTGCCATTCATTGTGATAGCTACTCCTTCCTTCTCACCTCTCCCCACTGCTCCCTACATTTTTGGTATTGCTATTCCCATATATCTGTTCCTGGGTTCCATGTGTCATCGAGTTTTGTCTCTTGCCTATACTAAAATTGTTTTGTAGTTCCGTGACAAATATATAAAACACAGATAGATGTAAAAAAAATCTCCTTTTTAACATCCTCATTTTTTCGTTAGAGAAATTTCAATTTTGCTTATTCTATAATCAAGTGAGACATTTATCATAGACTATTAAATAATTGCCATGAATTTATAATCTACATTGTTAGTGGATATTCAAATAATTAAATTGCTTAATGTTCTGCTATCTTAAAATGTGTAGTCTAGGAAAGTTAATCCTGCACATACATATGGTCATATACAACAGACAGAATTGACATATTTATTGAGCACTCACTATTTTCTAATATACATTCCAATCACTTGAAATGCTTCAGTGTACAGAGAGATAAAGTTCTTTTTTAAAATAACCTTATGTTCTAGTTGGGAGAATAAAAATAGTAACAGAAAAATGTGTCAGATAGTATATGCATTATGAATATAAAATAAGGTAAGGAAGCGAAGAGTGCAAATAAGCAGCTATGTGCCTCAAAAGGTATGCGTCCTGCCGCAAACTTCATTGTTGGCAGTTAAAACTTAAACAGCTGCTAAGTAGGAAAAAGTTTTGACAATCTGCCCCTGTACAGATTTCCATTGACCTCTAGTTGACTCTGACACATAGCCAACCTCTGTAGGGTTTTTCAATGCTGTAATCTTGAGAGTTGATAGCCTCATCTTTTTACTTTGATGTGGCTGTTGGGTTTGAACTGAGAACCTTGCAGTTATCAATCCAATATGTCCTTGACAGTGCTCTTGAAATCCTGTTGAGAAATTCTCCTCAGTTTCTATGAGAGAGATTCAACTTTGCAGAACACAAAAGTAACAACAAATGTTAAGCAGAGAAGTTCAAAAAGGCTTTTGAGATGGATAATATTTGAATAAAAAACAGGATGGATTAAGAAATGAACTCTTTGGATATCTGAGTAGAACTTTCAGTCCAAGAAGAAGAGTACCGCAATTTACACCTTAGGGAGAAATCTGTGGTGTGTGTTTTTGGGAAACAAGGACATCATTGTGAGAGGACTAGAAAGAATCTATGTAAGCGTGTATTAGATTACAAAAATAGAAATGTGGAAAAGTTAAACAGGATTTCATTTAATATCGATTAAAGTGAAAATGGTGAGAAAATGTGAAAAAATAATTGTGTGTACATAGCCTAAGAAATTAGATATTTAGATAATAGTGTATTAAGGATCACAACTGGAAGGAGGAAATTTAGGAATTATGTACACTAAGATAAAAGAGTGGAAAATACATACCTGAAGTAAAATTTAAGTCAGAAATAAAAAAAGAGTTAGGTATGGTCAAAAATAGCTACATCTAACCAACAAGTATGGCTATTTAGATTTTATTGGGATTAAAAGTGATGGCATTTCATTCCTCTGGCCTCAGACAATACAGCATTCCTAGGAACGTTCCCATAGCCCTCCCAAGCCTGGTTTCGGTGTCCTTATTTTGTGTCTGTTGTCATCATGTAACCTGTCATTCAGTCACTTGATAAACTGTCTCCTGCTATTAGGTGTCATTGAGTTGATTCCTACACATAGTAACTCCATGTACAACAGGAAGAAGCACTGCCTGGTCCTGCAAAGATAGAATGTTTTCAATCTTTCCTATGTTTGAGCCCAAATTTGCAATGGCCATGTCCACTAATCTCATTGAAGCACACCCTCTTTTGCACTAAATCTCGGCTTCACCAAGCATAGTGTTCTTTCGGGGACTGCTTTTTCCTAATAGATATCTTCAAAGTAAGTGAGATGAAATTCCATTACCCTTATTCCGTTGAAGCAATTCTCCCAAAACAGATTTGCTGGTTTTCAGAGAGCCCTTGGGATACTCCGTGCTCAGCCAACACCAAAAGTCAAAGCTATCAATTCTTTGGTATTCCTTTGTCATTGTCCAATTTTCATATATATATGAGATGATTAGTTATGTTTCTTAGTTATTTTCTGATCAATTGGCCTAAATATATATCATTGTACCAATACAAATCTGTTTTGATTACCATGACTGTATAATAGGTTTGGAATCAGGGAGTAGGAAGAATTCTACTTTTATTTTTGTTTTCAGTAGTTTTGTTTATTTTGAGTATCTTGCTTTCCATGTAAAGTTGATGTATAGTTTTCCAAATTCTTTGAAGAATTGTGCTCTCAGAAAATTTAATGTTTTCACTATATAAAGTCTTTCTCGTCATGAATGTGACACATTCTTCCATTTCTGTAAGTCACTTTTGGTTTCTTGGTTTCTTTTGGCATTTTATAGTTTTCTTTTTATGAGCCTTTAATTTCTCTCCTTAGATTTACTGCTAAGTGTTCTATATTTTGGGTGGTTACTGTAACTCATATTGCTCTTTTAATTTGCATTTTCCAAGTTCTCTTTCTCAATATATAAAAATCCAATTGATTTTTTTATGTTGATCTTGGAGTCTGCTACATAGCCAAATTTCGATCAATTTTGAATTAAAACTTTGGATTTTTTAAATATATGTAATCATGGTAACTACAAAAAGAGAGTTTTAATTCTTTGCTAATTTGAATAAGCTTACTAATTTTTGATGTCTAATATCTCTTGATAAGATTTCCAGGATTATATTTAACAATAGTGATTATAAAGGACAAGCCTGTCAGGTGTTTATTCAGAGGGAGAATGCTTTCATTTTGTCTCCATTGAGTGAAATTCTGACTTTTGGTTTCACATACATTTCTTTTATTATGTTGAATATTTTCCCACATATTCCTATTTTATTGAGTGTTTTCTCTCAAGAAAGTAAGTTGAATTTTATCAAATGCCTTTTCTGGATTGATCGATATAATCTCATGGCTCTTCCTTCTTATTTTATTATATGGTAGAATATTGTGTTGACTAGAGAAACATATTCTGACACACACACATATATATATGTGAGAGATATCAAGGAGAAATTGTATATTAAGAAAACATCCCAGTACAGATCAAATCCATAAACCTAATATCAGCCCATAAATCCAACTCTAGGCCATGCCCACAAGGAAGCATCATCATTGCTGTGACCTCATTGACAGGCTGGACTCCACCCCTACACTCACTTATCAAGTTGACATGAAATTATATGATTGCCATAATTATATTGATAGTTTTTCTAATACTGAACATCCTTGTGTAACAAGTATGACTCCAACTTTATCATCATATATTGCTTTTTAAATATTCTGTTGAATTCTATTAGCTAGAATTTTGTAGAAAAATTGGGTTTTGTGGCAAAAGGGAATATTGTTTATAGTTTTCTAAATTGATAGTGTCTTGCCTGAATAAGGCAATAGAGTTATACTTGTTTCATTGAGTGATATTGGAAGTCTATTTTGATTTTATTTAATTTGAATTATTTTATTTTTTAATTTTTGTCACAGTGATGTTAATCCTCTAAAAGACCGCTAGAATTCCTTGGTAAGACCATCTTTCCCCATAGTTTTTTGTTTGGGGAGTTTTTATATGACTAGATTTACTGAAAGTTTTCTATATAAAGCATGATAATGTAATTAGTTAATATGTTTCTAGAAATTATATAATTTCTTCTAGATTTTCAAGTTTGTTGTAATACAATTTTTCATAATATTGTGTAATTACCCTGTGGATTTTAAAAATTGTTATTTTAATTTCTAATTCATGTATTTCTCATCTAATCTTTATTATGTTTTGTGGTGTCTGAACTTTGTTTTATTATCTTGTTCTATTTATAATAGGTGTTATGTTGAGGCATTCATTTTTATTTTTCTCAATTTTTAATGTGTTCACTTATAAATTGTCATCTGAGTACACTTTTTTGTGTCCCAGAGATTTCAATATGTTGTATCTTTGTTCTCTTTTGTTTCAAAAATTTATTTTTTAATCTGTACTCATTCATTCACCAGTGGTTTTTAAGTAAAGTGTTGTGGCATTTACATATAAATGATTTGAGGGAGTTGATTATTCTATTATTGATTTCTAATTTTTGAGAATTTTTATATGAAGGCATGGTTTGTAGTATTGTTATTTCAAAATGTATTGATGTTTATTTTATGCCCTAATATGTAATCTATTTTGTAGTTCATTTCATGTGCCCTGGAAAAAATATATATTGTGTTTTTGTTGGATGAAGTATCTTATTTATATTTAAGTTGATTAGTTTTGTTGTTTAGGTCCTCTGAAACTTTTTCATTCTAGTAGATCTGGCTTTGCTTAAAAATGATTTATTAAAGTTTCCTATTTTTACTGTATGATTGATTGTCTATTCATCTCTTCATCTCTATGCCAGTTGGGTCTTTTATCAGGTCTTTTATTTTCAGGGTCTTTTATCAGGTGTATAGTGGGTTATTTTATTCTTTCTGTGATATATATATATATATATATATATATATATATTTATGAGAGAGAAAGACAGAGAAAATTTTTTAAAAGATGGTGTTTTATATTATTATAGGAGAAAATTTGCCTGTATATAGAGATTTATTTACTTTCGGTAATAATGGACTGATGTCACTATAAGCCGAGACACTCTTATATTAGAAATATAATTTTGTTGGCATAGTACCCTGCAGTTTAGATCTTATGTGATATGAATTTTAGAGAAATGTTTTTGTTATCAACATAAAAAGCACACTCCAATTAGAAGCATGTGGTCTTTTATTTTTAATGGTAAAGTTAATGTGGCCCGCTATTAAACTGTGTACTCACATTAAACTAATACATGTATCCTGTGATTGCTTACCTTTCAGTCTTGGAATTCAAGTTTGTCACTTCATGTTTTATTATTTTAATGCTCTCTCTGATTCTCTGTTTAGATTTATGGTAAAATATATGCCACTTGAATTAGAATTGCATTTAGTCATATTTAAAGGGAAATGTTGATGTTAATCGACAAATTCACATGTACCAAGCCTGTTTATTTAGCTGAAAGCACCCTTGCACATTATATAACTTACAGAATACCATCATTAGTGTGGTAGCCCTGGGACATAGTGGTGTGTTAGTCTGGTGGACTAGGGAAACAAATCCAGGACACTCATATATATGTAAGAAGAGCTTTATATCAAAGAGTCACTTTATATTAAGAAAACATCCCAGCCCAGTCCAGATCAAGCCCATAAGTCTGATATTAGCCCATATTCCTGATACCAGTTGAGATAGTTAAGGTTTATTGTGCCAACATGACTGATAAACATGTGGGATTAATTGAAGAGCAGAGAGAAAAAATGGCTCAGTGAGCCTAGTCTTTCTGGTTCTCGGGTCTCTTGCTTTGTGATGGTTGGACCAGGGTGCAGCTGCCTTAGCCAGTTCCCTGCTTCAGCTCACAAGACTCACTTCCTGCAAGACATGCCCAAGGTGAAGCCGCATGGACCTACCCCGATGCAGCCCTGGGCGCTGGAGCAGCCATGTGGAGACCCCTGCCAGCGCTGAGATGCTTACACATTCACTGATTCGGCTTTTATCCTGCAGTCGGTGTCATTGCGTGTATTTTGAGATGGAGGAGGACTTTGTAGATTTGTGTCAGACATAGGGGTTAATGTTGGACTCATGGGCTTGGGCAGCACTGAGTTGGGATGCTTTCTGAATGTACAATTACCCTTATACATATACCCTATACATACATAAAACTCTCCCTTATACATATATGAGTTTCTGTGGATTTGTTTCTCTAGTCTACCGAGACTAACACACTAATCTATGAATTCCTCTTCGGATGTATGCAACACATGCAAGAACACCAAATGTAGGAAGGTCACAGGACAGTGAGTGGAAAGTATTGTGGATCCAGTGACCGTGGAAGCATCTCAGCACTGGCGTGGGTCTCCACACGGCTCCTCCAGCCCCAGGCCTCTGGTTGCATCAGTGTACCTCCACGTGGCTTGTCAGCAGGAGTCAAAGCAGAGAGAGTCTCCTGCCTCCAGTGAGGCATATAGGAGTTCCCAGAATCCTCAGGAGAAGACCGTGCCCACATGGAGATCTCATGATTGGCAGGCTAGCCTCCACCCCTGGGAAAGTTGGCAAGAGATTATGTAATGGCCACAAGTGGCTATCTGTTGGGCTGTGAACTGCGTGGGTGGTGGTTCGAAACAACCAGCTGCTTTGTGGGAGAAAGACTGTGCTTTCTGCTCCTGTAACCAGTTAAAGTCTCACAAACCCATAGGGGGTTCACTATGAGTCAGCATTGAATCCATGGCAACGAGTTTGGTTTTTTAGCATTATTGTCCAAGTGCAGGGAAATCTTGCCTTTTGAGAGGCATACAGAGATAAAGAACGATCTCCAGTCGATTCATATGCCAACCTCAGAATTGTCCTGCTATAGTGGACTAGTAGACTGCCACTGACAAATGGATTTTCTTAACAATTATTTCACTTTAGCCCAAGAAAGAGGATGTAGCACATCTGTATTTTAGGAGTTGGCTGAAGTTTAGTTATTTGTCATTTGTGTGAGGATGAGCAGGCTAGGTGTATTGGTTATTTTAATGAAGCCAACATTGACAATGGAGCTCAGGATAACAAGATAAGGCATTATTCATTTTCTTTCCCACTTGTTTGAAGTTGTAAGAATGTGGCATTTCCAATCCTGGTTTTCTACTCAAGGAAAGATTCCGTTTTAGAAATCCACAGGAGCAGATCTGCCCTGTCCTATAGGGTCACTATAAATTGGCATTAACTCCATGGAAGTGAGGGTTCTTTTAGTTAAAATAGTGTTTATTTCAGGTAATCCATGGACAAATTTGTAAAGCTACTTGAGTGGGTAATACCTTGGCCCTTGGCTTCTCACAATAACAGAATTCACGCCAAAGCCCGTTTTGTAATCCAAGTGGTATTTTATGAAGAACAGGACCAGTTTCGAATTTCACAGTCTCAAAAGGGTTCACAACTGGGCACAAGCAACATTGTGGTAAGGAGCACCCATTCCAGCAGAACTATGGCGGGGGCAGGGGACAATCCCAGGGACTAAGGGATTGAGGGAACAAGGGGCTGGAAGGCGCGAAGCCAGATTGCAAGCAGGCTGGTACACAGGGATAAGAGAGGCTGTGGGCCCTGAACAGGCACATGTGGGTGCCAAACAGTCCTGCAGCAGGCTCACAAGGGGCATTCCCAGATGGTGCAAGTGCACCCCCACCCTCAGACATGCCTCTGGCCAGGTATAGAGTCAAAAGAGGGCAACCTTCCCACAGCCAGAATATTTCAAGTTTCTGCCTGGGGAGGCATGGTTGATGGTATTGGCTGACCACATTGGATGAGTTGAGCCCACCTGGGTGATGTCAGGAGCCTGGGCCTAGTTTGGATTGCCCAGGCATACGTCCCACCTGGCTTGAAGGCATGAGTGTGAGCATGCTCAGTTTGGGGTCTTCATAGATTGCTTTTTTCTCAGCCTCCTTTATGGAAGCCTTTGCAGGCTTGGGAGGCTCTACTTACCTAACATTTCCCCTACTGAAGAAGCATGGGCCCAAATCTTTGGGGTACTGGGCAACAGCATCTCTGGCTGCTTCTTGCTGACAAAGGGGGCATGTGGTGTTTGGGGTTCACACCCTTCCTACTCTATTGGGAAGGGTTGTCCACTAAGGGCCCACAGTGGATAAAGTTGGGGGCATCCAGAAGCTGGTGATCAGAAGCTGGCAATCTCGGTTTAGGGTCATTGGTAACCTGGTGACTTCTAGAAGAAACAAACCAGCTGAACAGTGTAGGTACGGCTGGGGCAGTGCTGAGAGATGGCAGTGTCCTTGGAATTGTGGGTTAGTGTCACCAGAAGATTAAGAAAAGAAATCTTAGGACTTCCAGGCATGGGTGCCAATTTACTTTAAACATACAGGATTGCGGGAACGCACTTACTAGTTTAAAGAGGGAGAGTTTTCTGTCTCGAGGTGGTGGTGAAACACCATGTTAAGACTGTCCAATGGGTCACAGGAGGACTTGTCTATTTGATCAGCTCCACAGGGGTCCGGTTACGATGGCTTCCACCCATGAATGGTGCATCCAAGTACTATTCCCTGGAATTTTAACAGCAGTGGGAATAGAGAGATTACGGGGAAGGGAACCTACCAGACTGGTTTGAGCTGGGAATTGGGGGACCCATCCTTCCAGGTTTTTATAAGAATTCGGTCTCCTGGTAGTGACAAGGACGATAGCTTTTCCTCCCTTGGGCCTGGATGAGCCCATATTGATGAATGCCTCCTGGCATTGGGCTACTGTTGTGGCATATTGCTTTATTAAAGTGACCACAGAGTCTACACTGGCTCTGTTACCATGAAAGGTCACCCATATAAAGCTTCATATGGGATTAAGCACATAGGTTGCTGTGGGGTAATTCTGAGATGTAACATCACTATTGGTAGTGCATTTTTCCAATTCATCTGAGTTTCTTGCATCGGTTTCCTGACAGCTAGCTTTCAGTGTTGGTTAATTCTCTCTCCCTGTCCCCAGGACTTCAGCCGCCTGACTCAGTGGAGGTGATAGGTTATGCCGAAGGGTTGAGAGACTGCCTGAGCGATTTCAGAGATGAAAGCAGGCCTGTTATCACTCTGCAGTGAATTGGGAAGCCCACATGGAGGAATTACTTCCTGAAGTAAGCTTTTAGGCACTTCATGAGCCTTCTCAGTGTGGATGGGATATGCTTCAATCCACCCTGTAAGGTGTCTATGAACACTAACAAATACTTGAATCCTTGGATGGCTGGACCCTGGGTACAATCAATCTGCCAGTCTTCCACAGAGTAGAATCCCTTGTGCTGAGCAGGCTGAGCAAGGTGACTTCTAAGTGCCTCCTTGGGGACTGCTGTCTGGCAGGTGGGACAGTGAGAGGTTACTGACCTGATAGTCAAGGTTAAGTTGGCTCCACAGAACTGTTGAATGAACAGGATCACGAAGGGCTTAGAGCTGAGTGGTACTGTGGAAAGCTCTTGCAAGTTTCCCCTCTAACTATTGTGGCAAGAGGAGTTTTGTGGTTTTCTCCCACTATGCATCAGGCCGGAGTCAGAGGTCCTGAGTTTTAGTCTGTTCTACTTCTTCCTGAGAGCAATCTGGAAGAAGAAGCTGGTTTGGGGGAATTAAGTATTTATGGAGCCTAGGGGGGTCTGCCTGTCTGGCTGCCCCAACAGCTGTGTGGGTGCTCACGGTGACTCCCCCTTCTGGTGACCTCAACAGTGCACTACTGATACTTCAGAAGGTTTTTGGACAGCCTCTAAAAGTGCCCTGATTTGGCCCTGTACTTAATGGGGTTTCCCTGAGTGGTGAGATATCCTCTTTCCTGCCAGATGGAAGAGTGCCTTGTGAACGAAAAATCCATATTTAGAATTAGCATAAGTGTTTCTTTCTTTCAGTATGTCATAGTGATCGCGCTTGACCTTCATGGAGACACTGTCAGCGGTCTAGTCCTTCTGCATATTTCAAAGCTCTAATGATAAGGGAAGAGTGAAGGTTATGGGTAAGCTTTGAAATAAATAGAAACAATTCTGCTTAGATAAACATTGACAGTCTGCAACTGTAACAGCACACACCAGTGGTAATGGAAAAAGTCCAGACAGCCACGGAAATGGTGGCATTCTTCACAATGAACTTCCAATATTCTCCCTTATTCATCAGCCCAGTATTTGGGATGTTCAATTATAACTGTAATGAAATGATTTATACCTTCTCAAAATATATGTTTTGCATCCCTATGCCTGTGAGAAATAAATTCTAAACTGAGCTTTAGTAATTAAGGGAAAAAAGGTTAAAAAGTTATTAAGAGCACAAGCTTATATCTGATGTGTCAAATGACATCTTATAAATGAAATTAATCTAGGGAGGAACAAAGAAGGGAATCTTTCCTGGAGGTAGGAACTATAAATTAAGGAAGTTGGCAAAAACCTGGAAAGATGGTTAACCCTAAAATACTCAACCAACCATTACCAATGAATAATACTATTGTTGGGCAAGGTCTTCCATTATGTTATCTGAGGTTTAGGCACCCGATTTTGCCTACAAAAGCCTCTCTCTGGTTAAAATAGGATTACATTGGATTTCTTGAGCATTCGTTGGTAAACACTGGGTGACTACCCATCGGTAACCACATATGGGATAAGGTGGTCCACCCCAGTTCTGTCTTTGTGGTATGGTCCACGTTGGTGTGTACGGACCTGTCAGTTCCCAAGAGGAACTGATATTGTGTCAGGATGTCAATATCTTTTCTCACATGCCTATAGCTAATAATGTAATCCAATTTGGGCACAGGATTTCCTTATTATTTTAATGAAGTCTCTCACAGGGGAAAATAACCACAAAATTATAATTACTGAAGCGAAAACAAGATTTTATTCATCATATGTGTCAAAGAGAAAACAGAGATGGGAAATGGACCGACATGCCATCGCTTATGTTTTACCAAATCTGAAAACTATACACGATTTATTCATTTTATATGGCTTTGGTAGTGGTTTGGTTCTTACAATGGATGAAATCAACAACAAAAGTAAAATCTGAAAAACATTTGTTGAAGATTTATTAAAGAAACAGTCAGGTGGAGTGTTTTGTTGATCCATCAGATCAGAATTAGGAAGGACAAAAGAAATTGCTCTCTCCTATTTGCATATCTTGGGCTTGTGGGTAAGCTGTCTTCTGTCCACATTTTTCCTTGTTGTCTGGTCTCCCTTCACCTATCTATTCCTTATGTCCTTGTCGATTCAGTGAGTGTGTTCCTCCTTCATCTACCTTTCCTGTAAGCCTTGTTTCCCTCCCTGCCTTCCCAGATAACCCAGGTGTTTGCTCAGGGTTCCTGTCCTTTCCTTATTCTTTGGACTTCACTTTGACAGCCTGGGGGTCAGAAAGTAAATGTGAGTACTCAACTTGGCATTTGAACTAATTTCACAGCTGATGCTGAAGCCAGAGCTCTGTCAGGGGTGCCTTTGCTTTTAGGAACTGAGCTTAAATCAGGCTGGTGTCTTAGGGGCCTTCAAATCGGATTCAATTCATAGCAGCCCTGCATACAGCAGAATGAAGCTGTCCACTTCTACGTCGGCCTCACAATTGTTTTTCTCTTTAAGCGTATTATTGCAGCCACTGTGTCAATCCATCTTTTCAAGGGTTTTCCTCTTTTTCTTTGTTCCTCTGCTTTCCCAAGCGTGATGGCCTTTTCCAGGTCCTGCCCTTTCCTGATAAGTGGTCCTCAGTAAGTCAGAAGAAGTCTTGCTGTCCTTCCCTCTAAAGAGCATTCTGGTTGTACTCCTTCCAGGACAGATTTGTTTGTTCTCTTAAAAGTCTGTCATGTTTTCAGTATTCTTTGCCGGCACCATAATTCAAGTACGTCACTTTTCTTATCTGTCTTTCTTATTTAATGTTCTACCTTCACAAACGTAAGAGGCGGTTGAAAATACCAGGTGCACTTTACCTTCCGAGTCTTTCAAAAGGCCTTGTACAATAGATTTACTAAATGCAATGCGATCTCTGGTCTTTGGCCCACTGCTTCTAGGAGCAGTAGGGATTGGTTGTGAATCCAAAAAAGACAAAATCCTTGGCAACTGTGCAACATAAGCAAGCCCTGCCAGAAACAACTGAGATTTACTCTTTGCTTGATTTTGAGTTGTTTGTTTGTAGCATACTCAGAAATCTTTTACTGTTGACCAATTTTTCATGACGCCCACATTGAGTTACTTCTTAAGTCTACAGTTTAGAAGCTTTGCCATTAAAGTTTGAGGAACCATTTTCCTGCCAATACCAATGGTATACAGCATCATTTGAAGACCATACAAATTATTATTAAAATAATAATTATTGAAAATTAATGTGTTCTATTTGGTCAAATATTTAGTTAACACACCCCTTGTGTGATGGTTGGAACTGCTTTTCTTTGATGAGTCATGTGATGTTAGCAGGTTTTGAAGATTTGGGGGCCTTTTGCAGTCCCTGGGCCAGATGCTCCCCACTCCAATACTAATAGACCTCTCAGGTGAGAAATTGGCTTGATTATTGAAAAGATAATATGATTCCTCCTGGCCACTGTTGGGCCCATGGTGAATTGAATACTGATCAATTAATCACATAAACTCTTAGTCTAGGTCCCAACGGCATTATCCTGGGGCCATTCTTTTCAAAGGGTCTTGAGATATAATACCACCAAGCAAGATGTAAGATTTAGAGAATGGAAGGGTTGGATATAGAATGCAGATGGATGAGTGGAGATAATAGAAAAGGGGATATTGGTCTAAGGGTTGCATTATCAAGAGCAACCTATCCTTGGAGAAGGATATTATGCTTGGTAAAATAGAAAGTGATGAAGCTCCTCAAAGAGGCTGATTGATACAGTGACTGGTGGCATACTGATTATAAGTTGGGTACTAACCTTGAGGTCAACTATTCAAAACCACCAGCAGCTCTGAGGGAGAGAGAGCAGCCTTTCTATTTCCTTAAACAATTCCAGTTTCAGAAACCCACAGAGGCAGTTCTTCTCTTCCTTATAGGGTCACCATGAGTCAGAATTGGCTTGATAGCATTGAGTTAGAGTGTAAAGATGATTTAGGACTGAGAATAGTGAGTTGTTTTTTTTTTCAGTTGTATATAGGTTGGTCATTAGGTGGAACTGACTCAAGAGCACCTAACAACAAAAACAACTTTGGGAAATATCATTGACCCACCATCTGACCTGCACATTTTAGATTTATTTGCCTCTCCACTCACCAGCTTATCCAGTTGATACTAGATTGATCCACTTCAGCAACCACCAGCCTATGGTCTCTCTATCAATCTTGGGTTGATGAACCCTCAAATCTTCTTGACTCAGAAGCCTCCAGTTTAACCTTTTAATCATGGACTTGAACACTGCTTGGATTCAGGCTGGACAGTTTCTACAATTAGGTGTGCAATTTCTGTGTGACATATATACACAGAAAGGGTCACTATAGTGGTTACATATTGGGCTGCTAACTGCAAGATCAATAGTTTGAAATCACCAGCTCTTTGTCTAGTGGCAGGTAGTTGGGAGAATCTCTGTAGAGGTTAGCATAGAACTTGGCACCGCCACTTAGCAGGGAAACAGGGATGGGGCAAAAGGACTTGTACCCATGGTACTGAGTAGATGGCATGACACTATGAGTCGCCAGGCTACAGTAGGGCAGTGAAGGAGGGAAGATGATGGAAGTCTACCACCATTAGTCAACTGAGCGCCCTCTGGTGTGCTGCAGACCACTTAGTAGCTAGGTGTACACTGCCAAGCAACTTTGGGATACTGGTTGTCAAAGCAGTAGGACAGTGAAAGGTCGCAGCATGCCCCACCAATTTGTGGGGAATTGTAGTAGATAAAGGTAAAGCAGGTAGCATGGTATCATTGGAGTCATGTGCCCTGGCTGCCAGGGAAGTATTGCAGCAGCAGATCGAAGAGTATGCCACCTACCAGTGAGTGTGGGGTGCAAGATTTGTGAGACTATGTGCTCTCAGCCACTAGGACAGCGGTTCTCAGCCTGTGGGTCGTGACCCTTTTGGGGGGGTCAAATGACCCTTTCTTAGGGGTCACCTGATTCATAACAGTAGCAAAATTACATAACAACAAAAATAATTTTATGGGTGAGGCGTCACCACAACATGAGGAATTGTATTACAGGGTTGCAGCTTTAGGAAGGTTGAGAACCACTGCCCTAGGGGGTCCCCGTGGTGGTGGGAGTAAGAGCAAGTCACCAATTGCTCAGGCAATGGTGATGGAAGCACAAGGAGGATCATCAGTGGCTGCTCACTCCTCCGGCTGCCAGAGGAGAAGAGCAGTAGACTATAACGGGAAGTGTGGGCCGGCTGATCAAGCACTAGAGTGAGGGCCAGAGTGTTATTCTTCAAGTTGTTGATCACGGGAGTGGGTGCCAGTGCGTTCAGTACTGAGTGCAGTTAGTGATTAGTGAGTGCAGCGTGAGTAGTGAGCAGCACCCCGACATGACCAGTCTGAGGTGAGCTTTCCAGTCCTCTCCATCCACGGAGCCTTCCTCAGTCAACTGAAGATCAATGTCGGTGATTGATTTTAACCTATTTCCTGGAGCTGTCCTTTCTCTGGTACCTTGGGTCTCCTGAGCTCTCCTTTCCCTTCCCGCACTCCTCTCCCCTAAGTCTGGCTCATAGTCTGTTCACCTGGCTCCACTCTGGATTTTTCTGCCCTATACCTTGATTCCCTCTTAGGTGTTCCTGCAAGTTCCTCAAGAAGCCTCATTGCTTTGAGATGGTCAACCTGGGCCAAGCAGGCTAGATGCATATTTATATTTCTGCTTTTTATAGCATCTAGTTGCTGTTTTCACTCAATATCTTCTCTCAAATGGTGTTCCATACTATTCTGTATCCTTTGATCTAATGCTTGGGGCTCCAGAACTGTCATTTGGATCTTTTGTGCTTGGCTTCTCAAGTCTTTGCTGTAGAGAGATGGTGTGACATGTCTGACTAAGTCACCATTGTGGTCCTCTCTCCAAGGTTATTTTAAGTTAAAATATAATATGTATATTAAGAAACTTGTGAAAGGAAATAACTGATAAACTGCTTATGATTATTTTGTTCTTTTTGTCTCTAAATTCACTTGGAAGTTGGTGTGTAATGGAAAAGTAGAAGATAAATATATAGAATGATCTAATCAATTTTGTTGTTTTGGTGTCAATGCATCCATTTCTACTTTGAAACAAGGCAGGAAATTAGAACCTTTAGAGAAAAATACAATACACTCATAATTAGCTATATTTAGATAATTTTATATAAAATATATCAATGCTGTTTTTGTTTAGATAGGAACCTCCTTGTCCCGCCCCTTATTAGAAATCTATAATTTTAAAAGTCATAGCTATAAGAGAAAGGAGACAAATTACCAGCAGAGTTAAAATTATATGCAACCTCATTTGAGGAAAAAAGGAGGGAACAGCATAAAGTTATGTCAAAACAAAATCACAGTTCTAAATATAGACGTGTAATGAATATAATTTACTTTACTTTTAGAAAATCTCCATTAACACTTCTCTTCCTTTGTACTGTTGAACTAAGTTATGGTTTTAAAGTTAATGTATCTTTTAGGGGGAAAAAAGAAAACATTCGTATTTTAATGTAACCATGCAGTAATATATCACTTAGTGAAATGACTTTCTTTGTATAACCATAATACTTTATCTTTGATCACAAAACCAGAACTAAATAATGAAATATAAATAACGCAAATTAAGTTTAATGTTAAAATTACACATATAATGGTTTGCAGAATAAAAGTTAAGTACATACTAATGTAGAAAAGCAAACTATATTAACAAACTACTATGCCTTTACATGTTTTAGTATTAACCATGCTATTTTTAAGATAATTATATGTAAGAGCATTCCAATTTGTGCTTCTTCCCTCACCCACTTGAAAATAAGAAAAATGAATATGTGGCTAAAAATAACATATACAAACTGAAAAATTTTATGTCCTCTCAATAAATCATTTAACTATTTGTATAAACAATTTATTTTGCTCTATGTTCAAGACATACTGTAGCCTCGGAGAAATGTAAAAGTATACCAAGCCCCAGAGACAACAATGTATTTGTAGAGCTACATATAGGATATGACAAACGTAAACAATAAAACATACTCATTTAGGACAAAATAAATGACCAGAATACGTTACAAACATGATATGTCCTTGCAACTTTTCATTTCCTTGAAATAGCTCTCATCTTTCTAGTAAACATTGCATTTCAAGTATGCAAGTGTGTTAAAAAGTATTGCGAAAAATCATATGCCCAATACACTCGAGTGTAAGTCGAGTTTTTCAGCACATTTGTAATGCAGTTTTTATGGTAAAATTAGGTGCCCCAGCTGATATTCGGGTTGGGTTATACTTGAATATATACAGTAAATGTTTATTAAACACAATATAAAAATGTGAAGCAATTGTTTTCTTACATATCTCCCATCTAGGCACAAATGCTTCTGAAGATGGCATTTCCATCTCTCAAACTCTTTCCTGCAGAATTCTGAACTTTCATCAGTACAGCAGTCTCGGCACCCTTGGGGGTTTCAAGTCACTTCCTTCTCCATCTTTGGACAGAAGGTTTTCTCAGTATAAACAACAGACATCAAAGAATGAGCAGGTGCATTTTCATGATGGAAAATATTCCTCGCTGTAAATATCCTGCCTTTTTTTTTCACCAGACAGTTTTCAAATTTCTTAAATAATTCCCCCAATACACCTCTGTGATTGTCCTGCATCAAATAAGCTCCTGTATTCTTCATGAAAATCTATCAAGATGACCCATGAAAAATCCCAAGAGACAGTTGCTACAACCTTCAGAGTTCTCATTTTATACCCATCAGGACTGGTGTACTCCAATGAATACCAGTCAGAATTACTCATAGGTGAATCCTGCCAGTGTCTTCTCCCTATCTTCTTACCCAGAATCACAAGGCTAAGGGCATTTGGAGGGAGTTAATGGGGCTTTTTGTAGATGAGCCACATTAAATAATTGACTGCACTTGTGACCTGGCTCATGTTAAACACTCGTTAAAAGCTAGATTTTAATATGATTCCAGTAATCTTCATGCTTTGAGTCATTGGCAGTAGAAATTAAATATCTAAACTTTAAAATGGAAAAATAAGTAGATGTTATACAGACATTTTTTAAGATTTTCTTGCGCTGTTATTTTTCTATGCAAATCTTTAGTCAATACTGAACGCTGGAAAGTAAATGTCGTGCTTCTTTCAATGGTTGGCGAAGCTATGACATAACATAGAGCTAATTTTACATTTTTATAACTGTGGATTTTGAGTGTAGGTATGTGACTTCAGAAAAAATAAAAATGCAACCAATACTGATATCTCTCCCTTAAGAAATATACTATATTCTTCTTCCTCAGAGACAAAGGAAATCTAGGTAGTTTGACAATAAATATAAGTAAAATGGAAATAAATTTATTGTAACATTATTTTGTGCCACTCCAACTTTACAACTATTCGTATTATCACTAAAGTTATAATATGGTACAGACGATTAAATGTGTCACTGCTGGCAGCTCAACTTCACCCAGATGTACCTAAGAAGAAAGGACTTGTAATCTGCCTCTGAAATTTCAATACCTTGAGAATCGTACGGGGCTTCTCAACTTTGCACACGTGGGGTTATCATGTGCCGAGAGCCATCTGGAAAACAACTAACATTACCAATTATAATTCATGTAAGTAGGTATTTTAAATGCTCACTAAAATCTCTGTGGATCAAAGGATATCATCGCTGATGTCAGGTGGATCATGGCTGGCAGTGAAGGATAGCAGAAAGATATTTACTTGTGTTTCACGTCCTGTGCCAAGACATTTGACTGTGTGCGTCATAACAAACTCTGAGAAGAATGGGAATTCTAGAACACGTCATTGTCCTCATGAGAAACTTGTGCATGGGCCAAGAGGCAGCTGTCCTAATAGAACAAGGGAATACTGTATGGTTTAAAATCAGGAAAGGTAAATAAAATAAAATCAGGAAAGGTGTACAATATAGTTGTGTCCTCTCGCCATACTTTCAATCTGTATGTAGAGCAAATAATCAGGGAAGCTGTGTTATATGAATAACAATGTGACATCAGATTGCAGGGAGACACGAATTAAGAACCTTTCCATATGCAACCTTGCTTGCTGACAGTAAGGAGGACTTGAAGCACTTGCTGATGAGAATCAAAGATTGCAGCCTTGAGTATGGATTATGAGTGAATCTAAAGAAGACCCAAATCCTCACCACTATACCAATAAGTAATATCATGCTAAATGGAGAAAAGGTTGAAGTTGTCAAGGATTTTGTGATTTTTCATTCCACAGTAAATGCTCATGGAAGCAGCAATCAAAAGATCGAAAGACAAATTGCATAGGATAAACCTGCTGCACAAAAAAACTTCAAGGTATTGATAAACAAGGCGTTATTTTGAGGACGAGGGTCTGCCTCACCCAAGCCATGCTTTCTTCCACTGCTTCATGTGCCTTGGAAGTTGAACATGGAAGAAGACAGGCCAAAGACGAATGCATGTGATTGAATTGTGAGGTTGTTGAAGAATAGTGACAGTATCTTGTTCTGCTAAAAAAGACAAACCAATCTGTCCTGGGCAAAATATGTCCAGAGTGCTCCTTAGAATGAGGATGCCAAGACTGTGGCATATTTCTTTCATACATCGGCATGCCCGAGAGAAAGACAGCATGTTAAGCAGGTAGAGGAACAGGTAAAGAGAGGAGGGCCCTTAGAAAGACAGACTGACACTGAGGCTGCCGATAAGGGCTCAAGGATAGGAACAATTGTGGAGCTGGCGCAGGACCTTGCATGGTTTTGTTGCGCTACCAGTCGAAACAGATTTTATGGCATGTACCAAGTATAAGAGGAACATTTCTGTGGAATGACGTATATAAGGAGAGTCCCAGGAAACTTTTAATTAACTATTAAAACACATAAGGAATGCTAATATTTCATGTAGTGTGTTTTTCACTAAACTAATAGTGTGTAAATTTCTTCCACAGCTTGCATGATCCATCTTTGTCTTATGAAAATAATGACTACCCCCCGAGGCTGCATCATTAAAATAAAATGGTTAAGGCCTCTGTGTGAAAAGCTTGCTTAAATTTTCTTCACATTTTCACTGGAAACAAACTAGAGTGATGTTGATAAGGTAAAATTATTTGGTTATATGGTTTATGATTTTAGCCTAAAATGATTAGATAATATATGAATTAAAATACTGCTTTTCTTTAGAAATGAGAGCAATTTTCTCTAAAAGTGCTTCCTAAATTATTATCAATCATTGCCTCTGATGATTCTTCAGATTAACCTCTCTTACCTAAAGATTATTTTTCTGTTGTTTAATATGAATATTCTTGGACCTAGAGCAATGATTTGAACATTGTAATTATTAAAAATTACAAAGAATTAAACATAACAAAGTATTAAATTTATGTTCATCTACAAATATGGTGGGATTATTTTGTTTGACTCTAAAAATAGACAACTAAATCTTGGCACACGTATTTTGGTGTACCGAGTTTGAAACAAATATGAAAGCTCTCATAACATCTGCAAGTATTTCAATTGCTGAACCCATAGCAGTGCCAGGTCATGACTCAGAGTTGCTGGTGGTTTAGATCAATGGCGAAATATCTGGTTTGGACATCTGCATTTGTAGAATGAACAGGCTGAATTCCAAAAAGCTGCCTGGCATGTTGATCTGTTGAGACATAAAGCAGCTGTGTTTACATGACATGACGGAAGCAGCCATGGAAAGGCAACTTTGAGTTTTGTTGGCCAACTACCTACAATCAATCAGATTGACTGTGGCCGTTCACATCAGACATGACAATGAATGAAAACAGTGAATCGACCTTGCTGCAATCCGGTGTTAGGTCTCACAGGCATGCAACCTGTTTATAACTGTATCAAATGAAAGAAGGAATAGCAATAGGATCAATAAGCTGCACTGGTCCTATCAGTTTGATCTATTTGAATGCCTATAGTCCCCCAAAGCTAAGCCTATTGGGTCAGTCACAAGCTTCCCCAATCACTAGAACATCGTGCTGGGCCACTTTTGATGGTATAATTTTAAGCAGATCCAGAAATAGGTTTTTCCCCATTCTTAATTATTTTTCTATTACTAAGACTCTTTCCACCCAAACTTTTAGATATTTATTTTTAAAGCAAATGAATATTAATTTTCAATTATATTTTGGTAACATTATATTCAAGCTAAAACTAGAGACCCACAGCCATGGAGTAAATTCTGACTCTGAGCAACTGTACACAATGTTTCTGAGATTGTAAACCTTTATGGGAATTGACAGTTCACAGTTCATCTTTCTCCCAAGAACTGCATGATTAGCAGCTGGTAGCTAGCAAAAATATTGTGAATTTAATAACAGTCTCCCAAAAATGATTTAAATGCTGTGATAAGTCCCCATCAATAGACTATACGTATTTCCAAAGAAAAAAATTAATGTTTCTTTTTGTTTCCTATGTTTCATTTACATTTAAAAAAGAAAGCAAACCCTTTCTCTGTAGGATTGAGGAATTTTATGGTATAAATAATTCCTATTCACTTCCAGGGTATTCTCAAAGACTTTGTATTTCTTTTGAAAATGTTTTTGCTCCTTTTTTTTCTTAAAGTGTTCGCATAGTGTAGGTGTTCAACTCATTAAAATTATTAAAAATTTGAAAAGAAAGTATAAAAATTAGCCACAGATGAAAAAACAAAACCTATCTGTTACTTTCACAGGTACGTTTTCTTTTTTGGAGATATTAGAAGACTCTATTAGACGACTGACTACTGGCAATTTATTCATGCTATTGTTGGTCAGTTCCTTCCAGTTAATTCTGACTCTTGGAGGTAACAGAAGGAAACACTCCCTGGTCCTACACCTGGTCCTACACCTGGTCCTACACCTGGTCCTACACCTGGTCCGACACCTGGTCCTATACCTGGTCCTGCACCTGGTCCTACACCTGGTCCTACACCTGGTCCTACACCTGGTCCTATACCTGGTCCTGCACCTGGTTCTGCACCTGGTCCTACACCTGGTCCTACACCTGGTCCTGCACCTGGTCCTACACCTGGTCCTACACCTGGTCCTACACCATCCTCATATTGGACCCCATTGTAGTCCCAGCATCAGTCCATATTCTGAAAGGCCATTATTCTTTTCCCAAACACTCTACTTTATGAAACATGACGGCCTTCTTCAGACACTGGTCCTTCCTGATCACATGTCCAAAGGATATGAGCTGAAGTGTGTTTAGAGCTCTAGGTGTTCACACATTTCCTTGTAATATTTTACTCTGTCTTTTCACACAGCTCTTGGGAATCCTCTGGTGTGTATTTTGAGTTTCCCATCTCTCCCATTTGCCATCAGTGCTGCACATTTAGGAGCAGGCTTGACAGGGTTGTTGAGCTCTTCATGTCATTCCAGAGTCTCGTCAGTATTGCTCAATGTAGCAGATCTGCTCTTGAGACGTTTTCAAAACTCATGAGATACACACAAGGTCCTATTTTAGATTTCAGGTTTGTTTTCATTTCTTCAGCTTCAACCTGAATTTACAGAAGAGCAATTGATGATCTATTCCAATCAGTCTTTGGCATATTTGATCAGTTTCCAACGGAAACAAAACAAAACAAAAAAAAACCTGGTAGAATCCTTCAATTTCTGCCTCACTAGCTTTTGTGTTTGGTGCATAAATTTAAATAAAAATTGTATTCATTGGACTTCCTTAATGCGGATGCATATAATATTATAACAGACAGCATGGTACTTCAAGATAGATTTTCAAGTATCTTTTGTGACAATTTATTCAATGCCATTCCTCTCTCTTGTTTCATTCCTGGAATGGAATAATATGATTTTCAGTTTCTAAACAACCAGTCAATTTCATCATCACATTAACCCTTAGCATATGGATATTTATGTATTCCATTTCATTTTTAATGACTTCCAATTTTCCTAGATTCATACTCTCATGCCCAGTTTGCAATAGAGTTTTGGCAGCCATTTCTTCTTAACTTGATTTGTGCTTCATCAGCACATGAAGATTCTAATGCATTTACTCCTGCTGGCTTTACTCCATCTCGGTCACTCTGGCAGACTCTGATTTGAAGAGGAAGGTACCCCTCTGTAATATTTGGAGCACTGCCCACCTGAGAGGCTCATCTTCGGGCTCATCATCTCTAATAATGATCTGTCCCTGAGAATATTGTGATGCTTTCTTTAAGGTTGTCAAAGTCCTCCCAAGTGGGAAGCCAAATCCTTCTCTGTAGGCTGTGCTCAGGGTGGAAACACTGGGGAAGCCGTTCACTTTGGGTGACCCTGCTGGTGTGTGAGCTACCTTAGCTTTCAGAATCACAGCAATACAGAAGGCAGGACAGTATGGAAAGCAGATAGATAATTTATATATGTATATAGATATAATACATATATATAAACTTAAGTACTCTAGAGGGACACTTACTAGTTTTTCAGATGATACATATATTGCAAATTACTTCTTAGACGGTAGGTCTGTAGAGATTCCCGGTTTTCCCTAAATATTTCTGAATATAACAAGAGAAGGCTATATGCTTTATTGTTATTTCCTGTGTTCATCAACAAACATGTCATAAATTGTGCCCTTTTAATGTAAGACATCAAAAGCAAGCATTTTATGAGCCATAATTTGTAAAGTTCTAAAGCAAATGGAACAAAATTCACTAATTTATAAAATATTAAAACTGAGTAATAGTAATAACTGCTTATAAAGTCCACCAAAGATGCTCCATTAATTTACTTATTTATTGTAAAAATCAAAGACATTTGAGAAATACCAATATACATAGGTAGTGTTCTATGAACCACAGACAGTTGGTACTAAAATAAATGAAACCTTTGATTCATAGTTTAACATTTTACATGGGGGACATAAATAATTATGTAAAAGATTAAACAAGGAGATGCAGAAGATAATACCAAGTATTAATCTAAAAAGAAACCTAGTTATGAAGACTTCCGAAAGATGGTGCCCATGTAGAATCACCCGCTCTGAGCTCCTGTTACTAGACTAGAAAATCGGGAGTGTATGCTTTGTAAAGTATGTGCCAATAAATCTGTGAAAAAAAGACAAGGAAAGCGTGCCCTAGTGTAGCCCAGTGTGGTCAGGGAACGTCTCTGCTGCAGCTACCTCCTGACACATGAGTGGAAGGAGACGAAGGCTTCTGTTGAGCAGCTATGTAATGTCTTTGACAACATCCCTGGAAAAGTACGTAACTGCGTGTGGGTTCCTGACAATTAAGAAAAAATCCAAAACCAGAGGAAGATTTAGGCCATTGGCCATATTTTTTAAGGTGGTATGCAATGGATTTAGATATCACTTGTTACCTTGTTACTTCTATCCACCACTATCTTGCCATGCCACAAATTATTATACCACTAAGATTTATGAAGGGTCCACAATTTCCTAGGTGTCCTTGAATGCATTTGTGATCATGCTTGCTTTCCAAATGCTAGCTTCTGACTGATGCCAAACAAACCACTTCTTTTGTGACTTAAGCCCATGCTGAGCACAAAAATGCCCTGGTCACTGGTGAGAGAGAGGTCAATGTGCGCATAGGATTTGAATCCTGGAAGTGGCAATGTGATGCTGCTTGGAGAAATATTCTATCTCCCCTTGGAGAAAGGATCCTGCTCTTCTTTTGTTTTCTTTAGTTCCATTTCATTGTTGCTTGTATGACCCATGATTTCATCCAAGAAAAAAACTTTTAGTTCCTTTTCTTCCCCATGTAATAAAACCTCTAGTGGCTAAGCCACTATCAAGTATATATGTATATATGTGTGTGTGTATAGATATATACATACACATATAAATGAGTGTGTGTGCATATAAATAATCATTCTTCACTTCTTCAGCCATCCTGTCAGACAGAGAGATCATCGGTGTTCCAACAGGGATGCCCACAATAGATATAATAAGGAAAAGTGATTGGAAAGTTTATCCATAAATGTGGTTTTCAGACAATTGAGATACACTTCACGTCACTTGTCTTAAAGTTGGTCACGTTCGGTTAATCCAATGTTTATTTCTTAAATTCAGAGCTTGTGAGAGTAAAATGCACAGAGTTAATAGCAGATGTTTTTACTCCCCAGTAATTTATCTTTGTGATGCACTACACGTTCTTTATTAACTCCATCTCTGTCTGGAGAGCACGCACAGAGTCAGGTTAGAGCCTATAAGAGAGAAAAAAGGTTGTGGATAACAACAAATAAAGACTCTCACTGGGAAGCTGAAATTTGACAAAAAGGCAAGTCAAATGTTTCCATTTTACTGCCCTTTTCCATAAACGGATATTTGATACCCTCCTGTTCAAATTCATGTCTTTACATGAAAAAAATCTGAAATTGAGTAAAGATAAAGAAATTAATTATTAGCTTTCTTAAACCCTTAATTACAAACATAATATCGGATCTATTTCACATTCAGATGAGAGAGAATGCAAAACAAAACACCACCATTATTAATTTGCAAAGCATATTTGATTTTATGTTAACTTCAAAATTCTGAAGTCAGTTTGATGGGTTAAAATTTTGTGACTACTAATGTATAAAAGTAATTTGTTAATTGTGTACTTCATATTTTTACATCATTTATATTATTTTTCTCATTAAGAGTATAATCATCTATATTTTTTATTAAGAATTGATTCTGTGAAGTGTCTGCATACATTATAAAGTAACTTAAAATAAATGTCGGGGTTGCAATAAATATTTTTACTGCATTTACAAGAGACATTTTCTTGTTCCTATTGATTTAAAAGAATGCACTATCTTGGGTATAATCTAACTAGATATTTTGTAACTAGCAACGTTGATATGTGTGTATTTTAATGTGTTTTCATTTTCTTATATGTATGGCATGGAGAAATTGTGTTGACATTAAATAACGAGGCCTGTTTGCTTGTTTTTAATAACAGAAAACATTACATTAGGAGGGTAAGATCCTTTTTGAGGAGTAAAGACAGCCACCACTATATCTGGTTAGGAAAAAAGGAAAATTCGAAGAAGCAACTGCCACCGAAAGATTTCCTCATTATTCTGTTGGACACATTCGCAGGATGTAGGTGTGGTCTCCTGAGTTTTCTTACTGATTTTCTTGGTAATATTCCTTTCACAGCTTTTGATCTCTATTTGTCCCACCCTTCAGAGAAACTTGGTTGAAGAGATAGCATAATTGCATGCCCAGGTCACAGAGAGCCACTATTGAGGAAACAAATATAGCTGGATTTCAGGTGACATTTATTTCTGGGTATTCTTTTTTTAATGATTCTCTTATAATTAATTCTTAAAGTCAAGTGTTCTAGTTCAAGAAGATTTTCTCCTTGCAGTAAATTTAGCCAATTGATTTGAGTGAAATATACATTTGAAAGCTTAAGTTTCTATTTATTGGATTGGCTAGGAAAAAGTACATATATGGCTAATATAACCATTTACATAAGCAATTACTATATTATTTACATTTCACTTTAAAAATTTATGAAAAAAATAATCCAGTTTCTGAGCAGAAATCCTTTCATAATTTATCTTAATATTCTCAAAGAAAAAATTAGAAAAATTAGTGTGTTAAGTCTATTTTTCTAAAGCATTTAATACTACGCATGTGTAGAGATATTTGAAAGTAGAGAAAATGAGTTTTGGTGTTATTGTGTTAAACGCATTTTGCTACCCTTTGTGTAATTCTGTGGCATGCACTTATGCGCTTGTTGTAGGATAGATAGTTATCGAATGTGGCTGTTCTAGCTTTTGTCTCTGTGACTTCTATGGAGCATGTTTTCCTGATGGCTATATATAAAAGGAGAACCCCGGATACATAGTGGTTACTCTTTGGGCTGTGATCTGCAAGGTCGACAGTTCTAAACCATCAGCTTCTCCTTGGGAGAAAGATGAGGCTTTCTACTCTCATGAAATGTTATAGTGTCAGAAACTCATAGGGACAGCTCTAACCTGTCCTATAGGGGGGGTCTCCATCAGTCAGAATTGACTTGATCATAGCGACTTTGAGTTTTAGTTTATGGGTAAAACATTGAGAGGATTAAATTTTGAGTGATTTTTAACAGGTTTAATTGAGATGGCATCCTGCTAGGTATAAAATGAACCATCTTAGAAGCTGAAAGTGGGTAATCGCAAGACCAGTAAGAAAGACCAGGAATGCCGTGGGTGCTTTGGACCACAGAGCTCCTGCCGAAGTGTATCTACTTGATCAAAGAGACCCTTTGGCCTCAGAATAGCAGCAGAGGAACATTCATGGAAGAATCAAAGCCAAAGCACAAGACAGTTATAGGCTTCCCGGCCATCAGAACATGAAAAGCTGGGTGATTGCGGTGGGAGGGTGCCTTGTGGAGCATTAATTGGGGGTCTGGGTGGGCTGACCTATGGAACTGGCACTAGGTCCTTCCAGGTGGAGGCTTATAGTGGAGTGGTATGTCCCTTGGGGCATTTATTGGGAGACATAAAAGAACTTTGTAAAATTGCTCAAGCAGCAAGAAGCCAGGTCCAGGGGCTGAGGGCCAGAGATCTGCCTGTGGGCATGGCAAAAAGACACTATCCTGCCTGAACAACTGTATCCTGAGATTTTGTTAACTGAATTGTAACCTATTAATTTGCCTAGTAAACCATATACAGGTGAGTATTGTTTGTTCCATGTGAGCACTGCCATGAATCATAGAACTCAGCTGAAGAAGTAGAGAGACCTGGGAGGCATAGTTGGTGTCAGAATAAGGTAAGAACAGATGGAGGGTAAAGGCATGTCTTTGTGGTACTCAGTTTTGGGGGCCAGAGGAGGTCAAATGTGGCTCCCATAACTGGACATCCCCTTACAGAAGGGTCACGGGGAGTTGACGAGACAGTTAGCGTGCAGTGTAGCGACGATGAAACACAACTCTCCCCTAGTTCCTGAATGCCCCCCCCCCCCGCCGACTTTCATGATCCCAATTCTACCTTACAAATCTGGCTAGACCAGAGGTTGTACACTGGTACAGATAGGAAGTGGAAACACAGGGAATCCAGGGCGGATGATGCCCTCAGGACCAGTGGTGAGAGTGGCGGTACCTGGAAGGGGTGGGGGAAGGTGGGGTCGAAAGGGGGAACTGATTATAAGGATTTACATATAACCTCCTCCCTGGGGGAGGGACAACAGAAAAGTGGGTGAAGGGAGATGTCAGACAGTGTAAGATATGACAAAATAATACTTTCTAAATTATGAAGGGTTCATGAGGGAAGGGGAAGTGGGGAGGGAGGAGGGAAAATGAGAAGCTGATGACAGCAGCTTACGTGGAAAGCAAATGTTTTGAGAATGATGAGGGACAATTAATGTACAAATGTGCTTTATACAATTGATGTATGTATGGATTGTGATAAGAATGGTATGAGCCCCCCAAGAATTATTTTAAAAATTAAAATGTGGCTCCCATGATAATCTTGTCACTTGATTTTTCTCTTACTTTATTGAGTATATAATAAGAAAACTAGACCATAATAGGGACAATCATTAGTAAATATTTGGTTTACCTCTATAAATTTGTATTTATTAAGTAAGCACTTTTTTATATTTTAGAAAGAATCTGAATAATTCTCAGGTCATACGTTCTTTGTGACAGATAGTGGCGATCCAATGACAAATTGAATCTATTTTGGGATTCAGTGGCTTTTAGTTTTAAAAGCGGAAATTTATGGGGCAATTACAGCTCCCATACTGTTCCAGACTGATGCCTGTCATTATACTAGCTGCATATAATATGGGTTTACCAAGTAATTCAGAATGACACACATCTCATTAGCAGAGCAAGCTGCAGGAACAGGGTTATGCCATTATGGCAAAATGTTCATGCTCAGAAATGTGTTTTTGTTTTGCTTTGTTTTTTTAATAGCTGAGGTCCACTTTTCCTTTTGGTTCAGAAAATCATTTTGCTAACAATACATTATACTTGCAAGATGATCAATATGGAGTCAAACTGAGTATGATACTTAATTTAAAGAAATTGAGCTCAAATTTCTACTCTACCAATGAATCTGATGACTTTCAATAGTATCAATGTAGTATCATCATATAACCCTTTATTGTAGAATGGTAAAAACAACCAAATCAAAACATTGAATCTGGCGTAGGGAAATTCAGGATTTTTAATTTGGAGGCTATTTATCATTGTCACTCATTCATTCACTGCCATCGAGTCAATTCAGGCACATAAGGACCCTACAGGACAGGGTAGAATTATTGCACCTGTGACTTTCCAAGACTATAAGTGTTAGTGGAAGTTGAAAGCCTCATCTTTCTCCCATGGAGCCATTGTTGGTTTTGAACAGCTGACCTTGCGGATCACATCACAACTTGAAACCACTGTGCCACTAGAGGTCCTTTATTTCCCTTCATAGGGAACAAGGGGAAAAATAACCTACCATACAAGAATGGTCTGAATGTTAATATATATAAATACCTCACACAGTATGTAGCACATCTTAATAAATGCTGCCATTTTCAATTAGTATGTGTTCATGCCTTAACATTACAATTAACCCAATAGTGACTTATGGTAAAACACAGGAACAACTGCTAGGATGGAATGGAGCACAGCAGTGTTCCTTTCTGTTGTACCTAAGGTTACTATGAGTTGGAAACATCTAGATAGCATCTTACACTAATACATTTTATTTAAAAGTATTTTATTAAGCTATCTATGGTTTTGCCTTATTGTTAGTGCTATCATAACAACATACTACAAAATGGATATCTTTATTATCATGTAAGAATATTTTACATTGAATTGGGTAAAAGTTTGCATAACAGATAATCAGTTTTATATTAGCCAATTCAAACCCATTCTGTTTTATCTCATTAATGGAAATCTACTTACTGTAACATCACATCGCATTTCCTCTCTGTGATTCATGTCTCCAGCCCTCCTTCTTTCCTAACCCAAGTGAACATTGTCATTGGGTAAACGCCGCCCTCTTGATCCCAAATAGTCAGTTTTAATGTGTCTATTTCTATAGTGTTATTAGTCCCTTATAGGTCTATTATTGGTCTGAATAATTGAAACACAAAGGGGAAATTCAATTCCAGACCCAAAGGGCAACCAAGCATCATAGTCTTGGAGGTACCATCAGTTTCTGTTCAACCAGGAAACCTGGTCTTTCTAGGATTTTTAATGATCTCCATATTTTTCTCCCATTCTATTCACTATTTTCGAATGTGATTTCTTACAGAGCAAACAATAGTGGCTATTAGGTACCATCTAGTTCTGGTCTCAGGATTATAGAGGCCGATGGTTCTGTTTTTGTTTTTGTTTTCTCCATTAGTCAGCGCTGGGACTAATTGTGTCAATGTGTCTTCTTTTTCACTTTTCTTACCTCTGGATAAGTAAATAACAATATTTGCATCTTAAATGGGCACTTACAAAATTTTAAGACCTCAGTCACTACTCACCAAAGTAGAATATAGATTGTTTGGACTATATTATGACAATTGACATTGGTCTTTCCTGCGTCCCACACCCAGTAACTCATTCTCCCAAGGTGTCTTGTTATTTCTAAGATGTTTCTGAATGTTAATTCCTATGTACTCCACCATCCCCATGGATATATGTCCAGCAAAGGCAAGCATTCACATACATATATCATCTCTTAATCCTATGTGTGTTTGTATGTATATACCCACACTAAGATATGGAGACAGAATCAAAGATCTGGTTACTGGATGCATTGATATTGGGGGGGGGGGGAGCCCTGAGAAAGAATGTGTGCCACAGTTCTCTCTCCCCAGTCTGGCAGGTTCAGACTTTCCACAGGTGGGAGCTGGTGTATCACGTGGCATATCTCTTGTCTTCCTGTCAGCTCGCTTTTTGAAGGAAATACCACTAAGATGGGATTAAACCTAGCTTCTCTTGTGTGAACGCTTGCTATTCTAAGTGTAAAGCATCATCCAGTCTTCCTCTTCCAAACAAGGTCATTGGCAGTGGCATCAAAAATTAGGACATCACAGTGGGTTTTGATTGGGAGATCAATTTAATCCATAACAGGTTTTTTAAAAAATCTCTTTCTTTGTTTTGCATTTGTGTTTTCAGGTAAACAAGGTTATTTAGGTATGTCCATAATTGCAGATAAAGAATTAGATATGTATTAGAACCAATAGGGTTTATGTGGAGAGGAACTGGCTTATCCATACATAAAAAGCCAAACAAGAGTTACATTGCAGAGTTTGGGCGAGAAATTTAGTGTTTCGCTTCATCTGGTTGTAAAAGCATGATTCAGTGAAATGGCCTATCCACAGACCTTTGGGATTCAAGGACTTCGGAAGTTCTTCAGAAATAAATACCAAAAGTTTCATTTAAAATAAAATATGTGATCAGTACAACTCGTATGCCCTATGGCTTCTGTTCTCTCATCAAAATATGTTTTAGAGACTCTAGAGGATTTTAATCTCTCTTGTAATGATTCTACAGAGACCCACAAGTGCCATGAGCTAGAAATATATTTAGAAAAATATCTGCTGCACATCCTGCCATCTGCTAGGAGTCAGCAAATAATCAGAGGAAATTCCAAGCGCGCAGAATACTGGGACACTCATTGATCTGGAGATGATTAGATACCTAGTCGCCTGTTAGTGGTGATTGTATACCTAGAGATCTCGTTTTCTACCAGGCACTCTTGCTGCTCTTGCTATTCTTGGGTCTGTTGATGAGAAAAAGGGTGCTGGCTTAAGAGAGGAAAATCATGTGTGGTGCATCCTGTGAAATGGGGCTTAGTGATGCGCCAGTCTGAGGGTTTCACTCTATCCTGTTCCTACACCCTCTTGATTATTATTCTGGAAGTACTTTAGGGCAAACTGATAACTACATATTCACATGGGTGTATAACTAATATACAACATCGTATTCTACATTATATTTTATTATGATGATGCAATAGATGTAAGAGTTAGTTGTTAGGAGCCATTGAGTAGGTTCCAACACAAAGCAACAGAACATTGCACTGCCCAGTCCTGTGCCTGTCCCACAATTATTCCTATGCCCACTGTTGTGGCCACTGTGTCAATCCAGCTCATTGAGGTCCTTCTGTTTACTGAACCACTGCTTTTTCCAGGGAATATCTCTCATGACAATATGTCTAAAGCACACGAGGCTTGTAGCCTTTCCACTCTTACCTCCAAGGCACTCTGGTCTTACTTCTTCCAAGACAGATTTGTTTGTCTTTTTAGCAGTCCATGGTAATTTAAATATTCTTAAAGTCAACAAAAATTCCACCACATGAATTCTTTGTTCTTCCTTATTCAATGTGCAATACTCTGATGCATACGAGGCTATATAACATACCATGTCTTGGGTCAGGCACACCTTAGTGCTCAAAGTAACATCTTTTCTCTTCAATGCACAAAAGAAGTTTTGGGCCACAGATTTATCGAGTGCTTTTGGTCTCTTGACTTCTGCTTCCATGAGCATTGTTGTGTATCAGTCAAGACGAAATCCTGGGCAACTTCAGTCTTTTCTCCATTTATCATGATGTTGCCTATTGATCCAGTTCTTAGGATTTATTTTCTTTACATTGAGTTGCAATCCATACTGAAGGCTGCAATCCTTGATCTTCATCAGCAAGTGCCTCAAGACCTCATCAGTTTCTGTGAGCAAGGTTGTTTCATGTACACATAGCAAGTTGTTCATAGCCTTCTTCCAATCCTGATGTAACATTCTTCTTCATATAATCCAGCCTCTCTGAGCAAAGGATACAGATTGAATTGGCATGTGAGAAGATACAACCCTGTTTCACACTTTCCTGATTTTCAGTCAGGCACTCTACCCTGGTTCTGTTAGCATAAATGCCTCTTGATCTCTTTACAAGTTCCACATGGGCACAATGAAGTGTTCTGGAATTTGCATTCCTCTCAAGAGTATCCATAGGTTGTCATGATCCACACAGTCGCATAATTTTTTAAAGTCAATGAAACACAATAAAATATCTTTCTGGTGTGCTCTGCTTTCAGCCAAAATCCATCCAACCTGAGCAACGATATTCCTTGTTCCATGTCCTCTTCTGAATTGGGCTTTTATATCTGGCAGTTACCGGTAAACGTTCTGTTGCAACTGGTTTTGGTAAATGTTCAACTGTTTGGGGCTTTTTGGCAAAATTTTACTTGCATGTGATATCACTGAAGAGTTCTAAAATTTGAACAATCTGTTGGGCCACCTTCCTTTGGAATGGGTACAAATATGAATCTCTTCCAGTCAGTTGACCAAATATCTGACTTCCAAATTTCCTTTTCAGACAAGTAAATGCTTTTAGCGCTTCATCAGCTTTTTGGAATATTTCTATTGGTTTCTCAACTGCTCCTGGACCCCTGTTTTTGGCTAATTCTTTCAGCTCAGCTTGAACTCTTTTCTTCAACACCACTGGTTTTTGGTCATATGCTGCATTCTTCTTAAATGGTGGACTATAGATTACTTCTTTTTGGTACATAGACTCTATGTATTCTTTCTACCTTCTTCTTATATCATTTTACGACTTTTGAGCTCTTGACTGCTGCTTCATGAGCATTGCTTGTGGATCCAAGAAAGGCAAACTCCTTGACAACTTCAACTTTCTCGATTTATCATGAAGTCACCTATTAGTCCAAATGTGAATATTTTGGTCTTCTGCACATTGAGTCATAAACCCCACTGAAGACTGCATTCCTTGATCTTCATCAGCAAGTGTTCCATGTCCTCCTTACTTTCAGCAAGAAACGTAATATGTAGTTGACACAGCCTTACTTGGCTATATTCCTACAAAAAATAAGGCTTATTCTTAAGGGAAAAGTGGTAACTGTTTTCTCTCAAGACATTCTCCTTCTCTGCTGTTAGGAATCCACTGCAGTTGCAACACAGAACTCACAAACAATATTAATAATGAAGGGGGCTGGATTACATGTTGGGCTTCTAACTGCAAGACCAGAAGTTCAAAACCACCATCCACTTCATGGGATAAACACGAGGCTATCCACTAGTATAAAGAGTTATAATTTCAGAAACCCACAGGGGTAGTTCTAACCTGTCCTGTCTGTGCCTATGAGATAAACTCAACTCTATGGCAGGGAGGTGTTATTTTTGTTTGTTTTTATGTTAATCGGGAAAGTTAACAAGTGCCCATTAGCCAGGATCAGTACATAGTTGTGTAAAGTCACAGATCCACAGCAACCCCTCCCCTCAACCAGTAAACAAGTCTTTCTCCACTTCTCTGCCCCTCTGCCATGTAGTCCCTTGGACTCTGCCTCTGTTGGCCTGAATTTTTAGCTAATATTTAATGTGTGTTGTTGTTATTATTATTAGCTACCACGAAGTTGGCCCTTGACACATGGCATCCCCAGTGATAGACCATTGGAAGCTATAGGTTTTTCATTGTCTTAGTTTGGGAAATATAGAATAAGTTACAAAGAGACCATGCCCTTCTTCCTAGTCTACTTCAGACTGGAAGCTCCTCTAAGACCTGTTAAATAACATAATGAGCAAACTTTGACTGTCAGACGTGTGATAGATACACCTGAATTGCATTTACTGATAATTGATTCTTAGTCTCCCACAGAGGCAGGAATTCTATCACTGAACCTCCATTGCTCTCCTTCTCCTATATATGATATCACTATATATGATATCAGTCAAAAAAGGGAGAACTTATGTAAAATTTTTAAATGGTAGAAAAGAGTCTCTCATTCCTGAACCAAACACCACAACACAGATCCAATGATAAAACAATGATGAATTTGAAGAATAGTGTATAATTTAGTTTGATGCATTTATAGTAATAAAATGGTCATAATTTATTTACATGACTTGCGCAATATTGTCATCAAACTATCACTACTTTTTAAAAAGTAAGGGTGACAACTTTTTAATATAACACTATATAATGTTTTTATGAGACTATAACGTAATGTAAAGAACCTATGTTTATTCTGCATCATATGTTGTTCCTTTAAATTGAATGTTAAAGACACTATTGAGAGTTTGTGATTCAGCAGAAGAAATAAGACACATGTCCTTTTATAACATACACAATAACTATGTTCTCACTCCCTTTGAAAAATCAAGGATCTAATTTATCTGCTAAATAGCATGATTGATTCTTTTTTTTTCTGTGGTGTTGTCTGAGTTAATAAATCAGGACACAGTTACCACCTCCAAATGTACAATTCTGACCCTGCAATTAGCTTTCCAATGACTCTCGTTCCTGATTATCAGCACAAACCTCTACTTTGAGCTACCCCATAATTAGTCACACAATGTAGTGTCATGTGCTCAAATATCCTGGCTAGTAACACATTTGCGAACCACTGATCTGTCACACCCCCTGCATGAATCACATGCCCTTGTTTAGATAAGAGAATCCTCAGGCTTGCTTCTCATTACATCGACACTAGTGTGGCATCCCAAATCTGAATGCAGCAATTAAGAGTTTTAACCACTTCTTACATAGCACTATGCCAGATCTTACATACAAAATTTTTATTGAGGTTTTCATAAGCCTGAATATTTTTCAAATGTCACACATTTCCAAAGACTTTACCTGAAAAGACTATATGCATGAAATTTTGGGTTTCTTATGAACAAAGAGAAAAAATAAACAAATAGTTATTTCCTGTTGAAACAGAAAAGTAAATATCTTTATTATTATTTTTGCATTATTCTCGCTCCAATTATCTGTCACTTTCTAAAATGTATATCCATTTTCAAATCTGGATCTCAATATTATTCTCATGTCTTAATTGTTTTCTATTTATTCCAACCCCAAAATAATGCCATTAAGCACAGGGACCCATTCCATCCTGTGTGCTGTTTCTGGGACTGCAAGCCTATGAAGGAGCAGATTGCTTCAACTTTCTCCTACACAGTGACTTAACTAGAACTTACCTTACCTACAGGACCACCAGGGCACCTCTCTGTCTCTGTATTTGGATCCTTAATAAGATGTACAAGGAGGCTTCAAGAATTTTGTGGGGAATTTTGATTACCTTTTAATTTCATTGTGTCATGAACAATTTCCAGCCCCATCACTTCATCCAGGACCAGTTATTGAAAATGTAAGAATTCAAAAGAATACTTAGATGTCATGTATAATCCAAGTGAGGACCAGCACAAGGATGTCAGGTATGATCTCCTCTTTGATAAGTAAACACATTTCAGAAGTAATCATGTCTCAAGCTACAGCTTAGCAGGTCAAACTGGAACTCCTTCATGAACTAATGAAGGCACTCTAATAAGAATGTTCCTGATAGTAGCCTTTCTTTGTTAGTTTCTTGATTAGTATCATATACTTTAAGGTAGCATGTATTATAACTACCTTTTTTAAAATAATCAATATTTTTGACTAAAGAAACAGGAATTCAAGGGCAATATAATATCATAAACATTTGATATAGAAACAAATGGCTATATATAGAAATAAGAACAACAACAACAACAAAATCCCAACTTTGAACACCACTTTATGCCTTAAGAAACTTAAACTATCTACCATTGAGTCCATGACAATTCATACTGGACCCATGGGTCATGCTAGAACTGCCCCTGTGGGTTTCCCAGACTGTAAATTGTTACGGGAGTAAGGAACCTGGTCTTTCTCCTTCAGACCAGCTGGTAAGTTTTGAACTGTTGGCCCTGAGGTTAGCAGTCTAAGAAAAACACACATTACCAGGGTTCCCTCAGATCTTACACAAAAGTTAATTGAAGGCAGATCTAAAGACATAAGAGTTAGAACTAAAACTGTAATATTTCTAGAAGAAAAGTCAGCCAATAAACAATCGAAGCCATTGGGGTGACTCTTCATGACTTGTGGTTAGCCAAACAAAGATTCTCTAGCTTGAACAAGAAAATACTAGTTATTAAAAGAGAATTAAGTCTTCGTGAACGTTAGAAACGTTTGGTCTTCAAAGGTAATTTTTTTCATTTAAAATTAAAATGATATTTTTGGAGAAAACAGAATGCATATAAGTGACAAAATTTGCGCCCCAAATGACACATGTAAAAACATTGCCAGAATATTAGAGAAATCTTTACAAAACAGAAAAATTCAAAACATGAAGGTATTATTTTCTCTATACATTCTCTATATAAATCCATCTAGTCTGCAGGCAGTATTTTTATCTTTTGAACCCTTCCCGCAAGAATTCTGAACTCCCCAATTTATATCATATCAAAATGACAGTTCGAGCAGCTTGGAGAAACTCAAATCGTTTTCCTTTTAAATGTTGTTAGAGTTCTGAACACAGAAACAAAATTGAAGGGATTGTGCATGGTGGGGCGGGGGGATGTTCCCCAAGGAAATTCTCAGAGAAAAGTCCTTACTACACTCAAAGAAGGAGCAGTTGCATTGCCATGATAGGAAAAAGAAAATAAAATCATTACTGTGTTTTTTTTCTGGATTATTTATTGCCAGTACAGTTTTCGTTATTTAAAAGTTCTTTATAACAAGCCCTTATGATCATATATCCTCCAAGAAAATCTATCAAGATTAGTCCTTTGAAATCCCAACAATTACAGTAATCATCTGTATTCTCCTCTGTTTAAATTTCCTTTGGACTTCTTTCTATTAGAGAGTACCTTAAGAAAACTCAGTCTGCTACTTAGAAAAATTATCTACAGTCATCCACTGACTACATACAAAGGATTGAAGATGTTTTGTTTAAAATGATACATACAAAGACTGAAATACTAGCCCCAATTATTTTGACTTATCATCATATAAATAATTCATATAAGTAGGAGTACTCTTATCAAGAGTAAATGTACAAACAAACCGGCTTATGAAAAAATGGAAAAAGTCTGCATTCTTTTTATGAAGGAAGATACCAAATTAGAAAAATAATTATATTTGAAGCTACCCATTGGAATTAGCAATAAAGGGTATACTACTGGGACTTATTAAGATAAATAAAATTAGAATGATTACCAAATGTCAGCAAAGATTTGAAATAACTGGACTGATTCTGTAATTGGTGACACATGCAAGAGTTAGTCTTTTGGAAAGATAGTGTGATATTTCTTATCAAGTTTGAAAAATTTCCAGTATATTTCCATACGAATAAAGCAGTATTCTGAACGTGCAAATCCCTAGAGTTAGAAAGCAAAAGGGGAGAATCCTATGAGCACATCTTAAGCTGAAAGAAATGAAAAGGGAAAACTTAAGGCTGCAGTTGTGATATCAAAGGATTCTGTGTACAAAACATTTAATGACCCACGAAGCATGCAGAGAAGAGAGAAGAACACAAAAGTTCGCTGTACCACAAGGAACTGGCTGAGAAACAACTATTTCAAGAGGTAGCCCATGATCAAGAACAGACAGGACTGAAAGGAAGAAGTCCAAGCTGCATTGAAGGAAGTAGCAGAAAAACACGGCTTCAAGAATTGATATTAAAGTGATTGAAATGCTTCAATAAGTTAATGAAACATTCAAGACGCTCACTCATTTAGGACAACATATTCTCAGTGACCTGGTCAGCTGACAGTAAGAGATCCATGTTTGTGCCCATTCCAAAGAAAGGTGATCCAACACACTCAGGAAGTTATTGCATACTATCATTTATATCGCATGCAGTGGAATGCTGCAGAAGATAATGCAACAATGGTTGCAGCAGGACAGTGACAGAAGCTTCCAGAATTTCGAGCTGAATTCAGAAGAAGACATCGTCTAGAAATACCATTGCTGACATCAAATGGATCTTGACTGAAAGCAGCAAATACCCAAAAGTTAGGTGCATGTGTTTTCTTGACTAGGCAAAGAGATTCACTCTGTGGATCATAAAAAGCTACAGATAACATTGAGAATAGTGGGGATTCCCTACACTCCCGTGTGCTCATGAAAAAATTGGATTGAAAGGCAGGTGTTCAAACGGCATAAAGGGTTACTGAGTAGTTTAGAATCAAGCAAAATGTATTGCAGGGTTGCATCCTTTCCCCATACTTATTCAGTCTGCATGCTAAGCAAACAAGCAGAAGCTGGACTGTCTAAAGAAGAATATGGCATCAGAATTGGAGGCAGCCCATTAACTACCTTTGAAATGCAGATGAAATATAACTCACATGGACTTGCTGGTGAAGGTCAAGGACTGTAGTGTTCAGTATGGATTGTAACATAATGTAAAGAAAACCAAAATCTTCACAATTGAATCCATAGGTAACATCATGAAAAATGGTGCAAAGACAGATGTCTTCAAAGATTACCCCTGTTCCAGTTGTGAGGGATACACAATCAATATTTATGGAAGCAGCAACCAAGAAATCAAGTGACGTAATATATCCGACAAGGCGTGGGCCAGGTTGGTCTCATGTGCTTCGGAAATGCTATCAGAATAAGCCACGCCCTCGGGAAGAACATGATGCGTGGTAAAGCAGAAGGTTAATGAATGAATGAAAGGAAGGCCCTTCAGGAGCAGAATGACATTGATTGACACATTGTGTGCAAATATGCGCTCAGCCATAACAATCGTGACCATGGCTCCAGATGGGCAGTGTTGCGAGTTTGTTTTTGATTCTGTTACACATAGGGCCCCTGTGAGTTGGCACTAACTTGAAAGCAATTAACCAGAACAGTATCCTAAAAATATATATCTTTACAATTATTTATTGAAGATAAACGAAAACATATGTCTATACGTATTGCACTAATGTTCATATCGGATTGCTTCATAAAACTCTTAAAATTGGAAATAACCCAACTGCTCATATAAAGGAGTAAGTAAACAAATATTTGTATACTTATCAAGAGAATAGATACCAACATTAATGGATGCCAAAATCGTTAGTTAGAGTTAAAGAAGCCATGTTAAAAACAAAACCAAATGAACACATTCTGAGTGGATTAATTTTGCTAGTTCTAAATATGTCAAATTGATGATGGAGATGTTGTTGTTAGAGGTTTCCTTGAGGAAGGTCTGAATCATAGCAGCCCTGCGTGCAGCGGAAAGAAATACTCTTTGCCCCCCCCCCCCCGCCCCCATCCCACCGTCCTCACAATCTTTGTTCCATTTTTGGACCCATTCTTACAGCCACTATTTCATTCCATCTCATTCAGAAATTCCTCTTTTGACTGACCCGTTACTACCAAAAACAGCCTCTGTCTACGTACAGATGAATTCTCTTACACATCCCAAAGTATGTGCATCAAAGCCTTCTAATCTTTTCTTAGGAGCAATCTGCCTATGCTTCCTCCGGTTCATGGTCTATTCAGTATTACTAACACCATTATTCAAATGCATCCAATCGCTATGTTCCGCATGCATTAATTCATTAATGACCAAACAAAGGATTCCACTGTGTGTACCATACACCAAACTATGGAGAGTCTTGAGGAGAGCAGGTTCCAGAACACTTAATTGTGCTCATCCAGAACCTGTAATGGACCACAAGGCAGTTATGGGAACAAAGCTTGCTTGTTTGAAAAGCCTGAGAGGTGTGAGTCAGTGTTGAATCCACTCACCACGCTTATCCCATCAGAATGGATAAGATGAAGAAGAAGGCTGTGTCAGGGCTGAAGGAAACTTGTTAATGACTTGGGATATGTAAATGACACAATTTCATTTGCTGAAAGTGAGCTGGACTTGAAGCAGTTGCTGGTCCAGATCCATTGAAAGGATTACAGCCTTTACACTTGATTACAACCATGTAAAAAAGACCAGAATCCTCACAATGCACCAATCGGTAGCAACACGATAATCAGATAAAAGATTGAATTTGTCAAGATTTGTTCTTGTTTGGATCCACAATCAATGCTCACAGAAGCACGGTCAGGAGATCAAAAGGCATGTTGCATTTGGGTAAATTCGCTGAACAAGAACTCTTTCAAGTGTTGAAAAGCCAGGAGGTTACTTGATAAGAGCAATTGTGAGGCGGGCACCGGTTGAAGCGGAGTTTCTTTCTGTTGTACATAAAGTCCCGGTGAGTCAGAGCCGACTTGGTAGCCCCTAACCAGAGCAGCACATGGTAAGAAGCGTCCATAGACATTTAGACTTGTTGCTCATCACATCTTTGCTTTTTCACACGTGCAAGATGGCTTTTGCAGCAGATTTGCCCAGCGTCTTTGGAACTCTTGACTCCTGATTCTATGGTGTCAATTGTGGTCAAACTCAATGAAATCATTGACAATGTAAATAATATTGTGATTTACCATAATGTTGTGTATTTGTCCTGTTGTGAGGATTTTTGTTTTCCTTATGCTGTGATATTATCCTTACTTAAGCCTGTGGATGCTTAAGAAAGAGCTTCAAGGCCATTTTGCTTTAGCACGCTAGGATGTATTCTCAGGAGCCCTGGTGGTACATGGGTCACCTATTCAGCTGCTACCCGAAAGGGCAGCGGTTTGAAACCCCTTGGGAGAAAGATGGGCTTTCCACTTCTGTGAAGAGTTAGTGTCTAAACCTTACAGGGGTTGCTTTTTCCTGCCTGAGAGGGTCCCTGTGAGTCAGCAAGGCCTCCATGGCAGTTAGGTGAGAGTTTTTATGTGTGTGTGGGTGGGGGGGAAGGGGAGTGTTGTTTTGGATTTTTGAGGAAATATCATCTGCATATGGTAGCTCATAATGTACAGCTTCTCTAATTACAGTATTTACAAAACATACAGATTAATAAGATTAAATAATACAATTTGCATCTACTACCATGTGGTTTGGTTTTCGAATTATGGCCTATCGATGTATATTCAAGTCCTGTATGAACAAAACTTAGCATTCTAAAATTCTCAATTTAATATTCTCTTATTTCTCAATTAGCTTTACAATATGCCGTATCTTTGTTGCGAATGGGACTCCCAGCCAGTGCACTGTTCATCATAATGCTCCGTTGAATCATTTGGGTGACTTTGAGACACACTTCAGTTCAGCTCTTTGACTTCATCACTGAAGGCTATGGAAATTACAAAGCAGTTGATTCAACAATTTAAAAGGAGTTTTCTTGGAAAGGAGCATAGGGAAGGTTCTGAGGAAATGAAAATACTCTAAAACTTAATTGGCATAATAGTTACTTGAGTTTATACATGCATAAATTACATAATTAGAATAATTAATTGAAAAGGAGCACATATGGCGTAGTGTTTTCTCATTGAGTTGCTAACTACAGAGTCAGCAGTTCAAAACTACCAGCCACATATCTGGTAAAAGACAGGCTTTCTACTTCCGTTAAGAGTTACAGTCTCAGTAACTCACATGGGCAGGTCTACCCTGTTCAATAGGGTCGCTCTACATTGACCTTGACTCGATGTCAGTGAGGTTTTAAATTTTCATTAATTATTTATTTAATTTTTGATCACTTGATATAATGAAAGCTAGAATTTAATATATATATGTTATATTAGAGTTCTTCAAAATATTGTAAATGAACAGATCTATGCTTGATGGTAAGAGAGTTGAGAATTACCATTGGGTATCCCTTTATAGATATTCTGAGAAAAACACACCCAAAATATTTCAAACTAAACGGACTGAGGGGAAAATTCAAGCTTTGAATTAAAATAAAAAGAGTTCTAAGGGCAAAATATTCTGCCACTTTTCATAAGGTTCTCAGCGGCAAATCCCTCAGAAGTGGACAGTTTACAACTTCTGAGAATTTCAGATCACTTATTTGTGCTCATGAATGTGTATATAAATCAAGGGTCAGTCATTAGAACAGAGCAAGGGAGTCTTTTTAAGTGAGTAAAGGTGCATATTAGTTGTATATTTTATTCTAAAAATTCCATCTCTATGTCGAGTAAATCATCCAAGAATTTGAAAAATATGAACAATATGACATTGAGATTTGGATTCGCTATAAATGTCTGAGATGCTGATGGCTCAATCTTGGCACTTGATGCATTCCAAAACTTGCAGCCTTTGGTATGGATTGCAATTCAGTGTAAAGGAACAGAAATCCTCACAACTGTACCACGATAAACATCATAGGAAAAAGGAAAAAGATTGAAGCCCCCCCAGATGTTATTTACGTGGCTCTAATAAACATTCATGGAAGTCAAAACTCACATGATCTACTGCCTTGGGGAAATCTTTTCCACAAGACTTCCTTACAGTATTAAAGATCAAAGATGTCATGTTGAGAACTAATGTTCACCCAATTCATTAGTCTACTGTACCACAAGGACTCCTACCAACAGAGATGCACCCCTGGAAAAGGACATCATGCTTGGCTAATTGAGGATCAGGGATAACCATCAAAGAGATGCATTGACATTGTGGCCACACGAATGATGCAGGACAGTGGTTTTTATTTTGTCTTATTGTGCATGGAGTCACTAAGCGTCATTGTTAACTTACAGCCCCTCACAACAACAACATCAGAAGTATTCTGTAGGCTATATCAGCAAAAGAATGACAATATCTTTGTAAAATAGACAAACTGTCATTAACAGAAACAAGCCAAGAGTAACAGCCGTGGTTAATACATCAATGACATCGGATGTGTGATCGTGAAACCCTCAGGGAATTTTAAAACAGGATACTCTTAAAAACAAGTTAAAGAAACAAATAAAGGGGAAAAATGAGAAGACCTAAGAAACAACATACCTGTTCTGTTTTTCTCTTTTTCTGTAATCCGAGTTGTGTTTTGACATTTGAATAATAAATCTGGAATAAGTTTTTCTTTAAAAATATAATTTATTTTTAAAAATTTGTTTCTTAGTTATAATTGAAACTTGATTGAACTACTTATCTCTCTAAGTAGTCGTACCCAAATGGAAGCCTTTCTGTTTATTTTCTTTGGAATATTCATTTCCTGCTCTGAACCCTGTATATGTGAAAGAGAGTTGAATCTTCTATGAATGCCCTAGTGAACATGTCGGTGCTAGTTCCTATTTTTGGCATGGAAGATAATGTTCAAAGTTCTTCATTGTTTACAAGGAATTAGTGTCATACTTTAGCACATTTGACACCCATATTAATCATTGAAAACATATTCCTCCTTTACATGATTCTTATTTTCAGTAAGAATCATGAAATGAATAGTAAAGGCCAGAAAAGAAATTATGATGGTGAACTTTCCTTTTATTCAACTTTGTATATGTAATTATGATAGTACATAAAATAAAATAATTCAACATTACAGAACAAGAAAAAATAAGGAGTAAAAAGTAACTTATTAGTTAAAAAACAAAAACAAAACAAGAGACTAATTGCGCATGTTGTTATTGCTGTTCGCTCCTGTCATGTGGGTTCTGATGCATAGCAACTCTATGTACGATGTCATAGCACTCCTGGTCCACGCCATCATCACCATTGTCATGTTCAAGCCCATCTTTGCAGGTACTGTGTCAACCTATCTCTTTGAGCGCCTTCCTCTTTTACACTTCCCCTCTACTGTATCAATCATGATGTCCTTTCTTAGGAACTGGTCTTTCCCAATGACACACACAAAGCCCATGAGATGGGGTTTTGGCATCTTTGCTTTCTTGGTTGTTTTGGCAGGCCATAGTGCTTGCACTAGTTTTCGTCAGCACCATCGTACAGATGCATGGATTCTCTCTTGAACCTCCTTACACAATGCCCAACTTGGACATGCATATGAGGTGATTGCAAATACCATGATTTGGATCCTGCACACCTGCTCCTCAAAGTAACATCCTTACTTTGCAACACATGAGAGAGGTCTTGTGTGGCAGATGTGTATCCAATTGTTCTCTTGGCTGCTCTGTTTATGAACATTGACTGTGGATCCAAGCAAGATGAAATCCTTGACTTCAAACTTTTATCCGTTTATCATTATGTTATCTATGGGTGCAGTTGGGAAGATTTTATTTTTATCATATTAAGTTGTGATTCATATTGCTTCAGTAGCACATGTACTAAAAGGGGAAAAATACAGAGAAGTTTAGCATTGACCTAGCTCAAAGATAGTGAAGTGCTCCAAGTATGGATAGAAGGCATTAATATAAAAAGCAATATTTTTCTATTTAATAAAGAATAAATTTAAACTTATATAATTGTATTTATAACACTCTCTAGTAGCTCAACAATAATCAAAATAAAATAAAAATTTTAAAATGCTCTATTGTAATGATCTGAACTTCCATCCTCTAGTGTGAAGTCCTTTAGGGACATCTGCATCATTAGTTAATTAACTCACTAATCTAGCAAATGTTATTAAACCCTTAAAATGTGTGATGCTAAATATTTGTGATAAATCATATTTCTGGATTAATTTTGGATATGTAAAGATTAAATCTGGTAGGGCTGTAAATTAGATATTTGGCTGATACCTTCAGGATTTTAGTTCAAGCCCACCAACCACTACTTGAGAGTAAAATGAGATTGTCTGCTCCTGTAAAGATTTACAGTGTCATAAAAGCTCTAGATGTCACCATGGATTGGAATCAACTCCATAGCAGTGGACATTGTTTCCTTGGGGCATATCCATAGATTATCTTCCCTCTAGAAATAGACTGCATTTAAAATGACAAATTTATGATATAATAAATGTCCAGTATTCTTCCAAATATATCATGGTTTCTTCTATGTATTTGCTTTAGCTATCATTGGTAATGTTTGCTTAATGTTTTAACTAAGACAATTTAGAATTACAAATATAATTGTTTTTCCATAAACTTATTTGTGTCAGCTAGTGAATGTAGATCTTGTACATTTTTATTTTAATAATACAATTTTTTGATTCATTTAAAAAGTTGATCTTTTAATAATATTGAGTTGTTTATTAATAATTTAATTGCAGAATATAATAGTTGAAGACCTCATGTAACTTAGCAAAATCTACTTAGTTTGTTTAAATTGCTTTATATTGCTGCTAAAGCTATTTATAAAGAAAATTGCTCAATTCATGCTTTTCTATAATAGAGTAATTAAAATCACTTGAGTTTTATACATTATATTTCCAAAATTCAGGATTGCCTGCTTATAAAGCTTCCTTCCATTTTGCATATATGGATAAATATCCACTTTCCTTTTTGCTCTGACAGCTCAGTTCTGGGGTAAGAGAACTTGTTCTTTCATCATATTTCCTTCATTTAAAACCTATTTTTTCTTCTTGTTGTCTGGGCATTATGCACCAAGGTAAACACCTGGATGGGGTCAGACTTCCTATCTTTTCAAGTACAGCAAAGGATGCAAACAATATCTACATATCATGGAATGCTACATGTCATAACATTGCTGTGGCTACTTATAATCATGCCAATGCCAAACAAAGGTGATCTATTGTATAATAACAGTGTGACTTGGTCCTTAACCAGGTATGGTCAGTAGTATGTTTGAGTTTATTCCACTGGGTACAGCGCCAATCTTGACAGGGTTTCCCGAAATGATATGTAAGGAACCCTAAGATGGTTCTTTGGGAAGTGCTCTGAAAAGGATTCTTTTCAATTGGCAAAGGAGCTCTGGTGATGCTGTGCCTTCATCACCCAGCTCCTGACCGCACGCTCACGAACGCAGACCCACCAGCTGCTCCGCAGGAGTTGAATGAAGCAGCTGCATCCGTAAACACGGATAGTCCCAGGCACCCTGAAAACATTGCAGAATGGATTCGACATGGGTGGTTTTTCAACTGGCACATTCCTCTTTGTACCTCCAGTCCCCGGCCCCTCCCAACAGATGTGACAATGATAACTTGATTGATGAGACATTATAACGAACATTGAGCTTGTAAAATATTAAAGGGGACTGTAATTTATCCATAACTTCATGGACAAGTTACACTAAGGACTGATCCTGGGCATCCTTTGTTGCTATTAATTTTCATTGAGACAGTTCTGACCCACAGGGGTGCACGTCGAAGGAAACACCGCCCAGTCCTACACCATCCTCACACAGTGGTCCTCTGTTGAAGGGTCCTGTGGCGGCCACAGTGCCAATCCATCCAGTGGAGGGCCTCACCCCTATTTTACCAAGCAGGATGACCTTCTTCAGGGTGCGATTTCTCCTGACGACAATCCCAAAGTATGAGACATGTCGCAACATCCTGCCTCTAAGGGGCACTCTGGCAGAATTTCTTGAGCCTTTCTTTTTTTTCCTGCAAGGTGTTTTCCTAGTGTAGTGACATGTTTGGCTTCTGTCTGCTTTTCAAAAGCACCGGTGGCTCCACGGTAAAAAGACTGGGCTTGCTGCTTTGGTGAAGTGTTGCGTCTCAGAAACTTCCAGAGACAGGCCTGTTCTGTTCTACAGGAGCAAAATGAGTTGGCATCCAATCACTGGCAGTAAATTAGGCTTGGTTTGGTTTTACCTGAATAAAACATAAGCATGAAATAAAATCTTTCTTTTCTGAGGATTGGTAGTATTTATTCCTATTACATGCCTCAGACATAATTTATAACTGAAGTTGTGTGCATGCTGTGTTTGTGAGAATATCCTGAACAGTGTTTGACTCACAATATGCCTTCCAGGAATGTTAACTACTATTATCTGGTCAAATGTTGAAATAATACCATTTCAGTGATAGAGTCATTTTGTTGTTGATGTTATTATCATCGATCTACTTGTTTATCCCGGTAATAATTGTTATTTAAAAATTATTAAGTGCCACAGTTTTTCTTACCAAAATGCAGACAGTGAGCTCACCATTTCTTCATGCTCCACACTTGTGCCTTCAATAAAACCACAGATCAATAATCTTTGGAGAAAAAAATTAAGGGCCAAAGCAATTTCTCAAAGACTTAGAGGAAGAATGTAATTGAAGGGAGACAGCGCTTGGTGTAAGATATGAATACAAGAATAATTTATAAATTATCAAGGGTTCATGAGGGAGGGAGGATAAGCAGGGAGGGAAGAAAATAAATGAGGACCTGATGCCAGGGGCTCCAGTAGAAACAAAATATTTTGAAAAGGATGATGGCAATATATATACAAATGTGCTTGACACAATGGATATATGGATTGTTTTAAGAGCTGTACGAGCCCCCAATAAAATGATTTTTAAAAAGAAGCTTCTTGTAAAATAACTACCCAACACTATCATTAATATGGTATACAACTAAAGTTGGTCTAAAGTTAATTCAAGGACAGTTGCAACATAACTTTGGCAAAGAACTGCCCCAAATTAAATCTATATTCAGAAGATGTGGAGCAAGTGATAACTTTGTTGATGTTAGATGTATCTTAGCTGAAAACAAATAATATTGGGGGGGGGGCGGAATTGCTATTTCCATGTCTCTTAGATGGTGCTAGGTAATGTAAGTCATGTAGAGATGATTTAAAGGGATATTGGAGGTTTGGGATAGGTTACATGTAAATACTACCCCTTTACTTTGGCACAGCCAAAGGTGTTGGTATCCACAGGGATCCTGGGACCAATGCCCCTAAGACAATAAAAGGCAACTATAGATTTTTTAAAATTTCATTTTGATAGTGCTAGAAAGGCTATTTTAAAAAGGCAATAAGAAACATAGTCACCATACTTATGATAGATTTCATGATGTTTATGTTTTATTATGTGTAGTTATTGACTGTGATAAAATTAATATTATAATAATTCTGTGCTTTTTCTAACTCAATTTGAATTTTATTTTGTTATTGATTTTTTTGTTTTGTTTTGGCCAAGTTTAAGTTTATAATTACATTTTGCATATATATTACTAGGCATTTCAACTTGGTATAATCTCTTAAAATCTGAAAAAGTAATGTGCCTTTCTAGGTACAATTTTCTAATACATATATGGAAATAAAATTCTAACTTGTCTCAGGAGATTTTTGTACTATTAATCTGGTTAATGGATATAAAACATATAGAGCAATGCCTGAAGTAGGGAAATATAAGGCCTACCTGTGATGAAATAAAATAAATTCACTGCTATAGAGTCAATTCTAACAGATATGCTCATTTTACTCAATGCTCACATTTCAAACATTCCCTTATTCCAAGGAGAAAATAAATTCAAAACCTAGAAAGTAGTTCAAATTAGGATTTTGCTTCTTCCCCATACCAGTTGGTAGCATATAGTATGCAGAAAGACTCCAGCCACGAAAAGAGCAGGAGTCTGTGGTGGGAGATCAATAGAAACAAACAGTAATGTCAGAAGGCAGGACATGTATTCTCCTTGCGCTTCCCCATGTCTTCTGTTTGCTAAATACACTAGGATAATTTATCTGTCAATAAGGTGCCCACGGTGGCCACCGTGTGATCATTCTGAATGTCCACACTCACAAACTGCACTGTTTGGCAAGCCTCCTGCAATTAGGAATTCATATCATCCATCAGCTATTATAGACTCGCTTCTCACAAGTAAGGATCAGATGAAATGTTTTTGTAGTTATGGAACTTTTGTGACCAGTGCTTAATTTTCTCATTATGTGCAACATATTTAAGATGACATTCTGTGTGCATGAAAAAGAACTAATGATTGTAAAGGGAGAAGTTCAAGCTGCACTGATGATATTGGCCCAAACCAAGGCTCCAGGGATGGAAGGCTTAGAGCTGTCTCAGCAAGGGCCTGAAAGCAGAGGCGACACGCAGATACAAGGGCATTTGCCTGCATGGCAAAACTATGCGAAGGCATTTGCCGGTCCCACAGGTGGAGCATCAGTCTTTCCTGACACTCATTAGATTCTATTCTTCCTCTACTCTCTTTTGAACAACCTTTTGCTTTCTTCATTTACGATGTTCTGATGCCATCCCACAGAGAATCAATTCTTTGGGCTTAAGTGGTCAATGGATCAAGTCTGTTCTTGAGATGACTCTAAATTCAGTTGGAATACATTCAAAGTCACACAGTGACTTTTTGGGACATGTTTTAATATCTTTCCACTTCAACTTGCACTTATGTATGACTACTTGATGATCTGTTCCACAGTCAGCTCCGGGTCCTATTTTGGCTATTGTTTAACTACTTTATCATTTTTGTTCACAGATGCAATCAATTTGATTCCTGTATATTCCATCTGACAGAGTTCATATGTAAAGTTATAGTTTATGTTGTTGAAAACTAGCAGTTTGCAATGAAGAAGTCGTTGGACTTGCAAAAGTCTATAATGCAATTCCCAGCTTCATTTCTATCAAGAGGCCATATTTTGCAACTACTGATCATCATTGTCCCCCAAAATATTGTGTTCTAATCACCAATATTTACTAATGGATAGTTTTTGCATATATTGATCCGTTTCAGACTGAAGAGGTTGGTAGATTTATTTCATTTCTTCATCACTGTCTTTACTGGTTAATGCTTAAATTTTGATTATACTATTGCTTCACAAATTGAGCAGAGACTACTTAAAAAATAACATTAGTTATTTATGAAGCATAATAACAATTAACTAATTATTTTGGATTTTATTCCAGAAAGTTTTATTTGCTTCATATATGATACGAAGATAAGACAGGTTCTTAAAGTGCCGCCACAAATACAGCTATGTTGTTTTATGTTGTTATGGAGCCAGTTCTGGCCCCCGGTGGTCTTGTGTACAATGGAGCAAGCTAGAATGCCAACAAGTTCTTTGGGCTAAAGATAGTAACATCTTAGAGGGATGAGTGTTCTTGCTTTTTCTAAGACTCAAAAGAAGAATCCCCAGTCTCTCAGGTTTGTTTGTTTGGGGGTTTTGCTATTGCTTTTGTTGTTGTTAATCTCGGGTTATGAGTACTCAAATTGCATGTACCCATAGGCCAGAGACAATGTTTAATGCAGCTGTTTGATGAAATGATTTATAACTGCTTAAACTATTTTAGGTTTACGGAGTATCAAGATATTGGTGTATAGTATGGATCAATGTATGCTGACATAGGACATGACAGTTTCTAGTAACTTTAGTTTAACCTGGAATGGATCAATAAGGCACAGCCAGCGTCTCTTTTGCTTTGTCTCTCTTGAGGGATTTTATACACTTGATAATTTTTTGAACCCTATTGGCATTGTGGTTGTGAGTTGGGTTACTAACTACAAGGTCAGTATTTTGAAACCACCAGTTACTTCAATGGGAGGAGATGGGGCTTTCTAATCCAGTGAACAGTTATAGTTTCAGAAATTTATAAGGACATTTCTACCCTGCCCTGTAGGGTCACTAAGTGTTTGCATCCATTCAATGTTAATGGTAACTTTTTAACTAGTTATTCACATATTTTGCTGAAATTCTAGTAAACTTCTTTGTCTTTGACTCAATTAATACAATTACTAATTCAGAACTTCTGCGGGCAGCAAAGGCAAATTATAAGCAACATTGTTGTTTTACCATAATGCATGTGGCTCTGGTAATACATCACGACTCTGATGTACCCTCACTGCTACGATTCATGTGAGTTTCAGTAGCTAACTCCTCAGAAGTAGCTTGCCCCATCCTTCTATCTGGTCTGTTTGGAAACCCCACTGAAATGTGATCATCTTGGATGACCTTGCTGCTGTTTGAAATACCAGGGACATTCTTTCCAGAATCACAGCTACACATAAACCACCAAAGCATGAAAAGAAATCAGAGAAGTTTGGTGTTTGTTACAAAGAGATACAAATCAAAGTAAACATCAGCTACACCTTAGCATTGATAATAAAGTCCAAAAACTAAAAACGGGAAATGCGCCACTGGAGCTTGAATATACTTTTGGTGGGGCTGCAAAATGGTTCAGCCCTTGTGGAAGCTGCTCATGAGCTTTTAAGATGCCAGTCATGACCCACTAAAACAGGATGTACAACACGATGTTATCTAAATTCACCTTTGCTTACCTATGACGGTGGCCCTGAGACCCTTTCACTTACAAGAACACTTAAATTAGAAATCAGCAGCACATCATAAGCTATACCTGGTGTTTTAGATAAACCAGACAAGCTCCTTCTTCAGGACACCTTTCCTCCATATATTCATCTTCCCTCCAATGTACACCATATTGTGAAGGGCTCTTTTTAAATTTCTGACTATTGTAATTATTTGCATAAAATTCACTGAGTTTTTTTTTTTAGAGAAAAACTTTATGTGTTATATCAGAACAGAATAAGAATCTTCAGGGGGGAAAAAAAAACTTCAGTTTTAAAATACCAGATGAATTGTAAGTAATGGCATCTCTAAAAATATTTGAAACATAGTAACTCTGCTACAATCATGCATGTCATATTACTGAAGTAATTTCAAATTTTCCATTGTTTTCTTAATACATTCAAATATATATAATATAAATATATGTTTCTATATAAGATATAAAAAGGTAGGTCAAAAAGTATTGCTGCATAAATATGAAAGTCTTCATTAATAAAAATATCAAAACATGAAACTTTTGCTTGACATGATCTCGTCTAAATGTCTACATGTTTGAAGATGATGGTTCCGTCTCTAACCCTTTCCAGATGTACTTTGTGCTCCTTCATTTACAACTTGGCAGCTTGGCAGTTCTGGCATCGTCAAGGTTCACAAAATGTGTTTCTTCTCAATGTCCTTTGAGTTTGGGAACAAACAGAAATCGTCATTGTGAAGATCAGGGCTGTAGGGGTATTGGGAAAGCTTTCCAATGAAAATCTCAAAGGAGAGCTCTTGCCACCCTTGAAGAATAAGTAGGTGCATTGTTGCGATAGATAAAAGCATTCCTTGGTACCACTTTGGCCTTTCTTTCACAAATGCAGATTTCAATTTTCTTAAGTTCCTAAATGCTTCCTCTCCACACCCATCCCCGCCACTATCATGATCCCAATTCTACCTTACAAATCTGCCTAGAATGTACACTGGTGCAGATAGGAACTGGAAACACAGGGAATCCAGGATGGATGCCCCCTTCAGGACCAGTGGGGAATGACAATACTGAGAGGGTGGAGAAAAGGTAGATGAAAGGGGGAACTGATTACAGGGATCTACATATAACCTTCTCCCTGGGGGATGTACAAAAGAAAAGTGGGTGAAGGGAGACGTTGACAGTGTAAGACATGACAAAATAACAATTGATAAATTATCAAGAGTTCATGAGGGAGGGGTAGCTGGGAGGAAGGGGATAAAAATGAGGAGCTGATGCCAGGGGCTTAAGTGGAGAGCAAATGTTTTGAGAATGATGAGGGCAACGAATGTACAAATGTGCTTTACACAACTGATATATTTATGGATTGTGATAAGAGGTTTATGAGCCCCCAATAAAATGTTTAAAAAATGTGATTGACTTGTGTCCTTCAAGAAAAAAAAATAACCTATCAAGACTGTCCCTTTGGAATTTCCATACACATTAACCATTATGTTCTGAGCTCTTTGACTTGAGTTCAGCAGGATTAGCAGATCCCCATGAAAGCCACTGTTTTTATCTAACTTTTTTATTTTTTAAATTAACTAAACCAAGTGTATTACTGAGAGAACTCTGCATTCTCCACTGGCAACAGACATGTTTAAATAAACTTTGGTTAGAATAAAATCATACAAGTATGGACTGAAAATATAGTGGCAACACTTTGACCCACTTTCTTATACACATGTTTTTATAACAACCCTTATGATTGTTAAATTTGGTATGGAATTTTTGCTGTGTTTCTGCAAAATAATAAAATAAAAACCACCAATAGAGAAATGAATGTAGTTCCACAGACCAGAGTCACACATTAACATACATAAAGTCTGTAGTAAGAACATTTCCCCGAAGTGTCTGTTGACACATCAGCTATGTCAATACATGTAAACAACTGTACATTAATAACAACAGCAAGTGATAAACACTGTTGTCACAATATTAGGCAACTATAATTTCTTCATCATATTTTTGCTTTTATAAAAGCAACAAAATCATTGTGACTGTATTTCAAATATTCCCTTTAATATTCTTCAACTATTAAGAATCTGTTTGAACAATAAGAATTTTCCAATAAATGTCTTGTTTTCATTCTGCAAGAGGTTGCTACTCTCATTACGAACAGCAGCCAGCACCAATTACCCGGACCACGATGCTCTCATAACCAGGGTAATTTTCTTTGTGAGAGTTTTTCTGTCCATGATGAATACAAATTTGCAGCCATACTTCACCTAGGTAACTAATGGACCATGCCATTGCTACCTGAATAGCCGACCCTTCTGCAGCCTGAAGAGCATCTTACACTAATGGGAGTTGTGCCAAGTTAATGGCCTTTTACATGTTCCGGTGGCAGGCATTCTTCTTCCCTCACTACCTCACAGACAGATGTAGCTGAAAATTCACATTTTCATATATAACTGCCTCTGATACTTGAATCCCAAGAGGTGTGAGGTCAATGTAGTTAATGTGGCAATTTATGCTTTGCCCTTTTAGTAGAGTATATCCATATTTTATAAGCTGAACCTGAAGTTTATGAGCCTAAAAACATGAAGCTTCTCATTTGATCAATAAAGGTGAGGAGAAGACATTTTAGAGTGAGAAAATCTACCACAAATTATCTGTATGACAAAATATTTATATAAATGTCCTGATTTATATAGAATTCTCTATATACATTTTAACTGTAAAATCAGCATGCTAATTGTATGATAATAATATATGACTCATGGGATTATATCTGCCTGATTTCATGTAAGTGGATAGCAAATGTTTGTTGATTAAAATAATATTAAAATCTTATTATCTTTTCAGATTTCCATATTTATTAGGTTGATTTGCCTGCTCACTGATTTCAAACTGTTGCAACAAACTTTTTTAAAACAATTTGCTGACTGAGAGTGATAAATTTACATTTGAGATTTACCTAAAATTAATATTATTTAAACAGTTTTATATTATATCTCTAGCACCTTAAGATGGTGGTAGTATGCTACATAATAAAATATGTCCAATTAAAAATCAAAATTACATTTAGATATATTGAAAATGTACATACATTTTCTCAAGTTGATTTTTTCAAAAGATTATGCAATTCATATGTAGAAAATAAAGATAGCAATTTATATGACTGTCATAAGTACAAATTTTAATATCTTTCTGTATATTTATACATGTCTAATGTCCTATGTGTTTGCTATGATGATCATCTGTGTTTTTCAGGATAATATAATTAGAGATTTTACATGATATATGTTATGGTAGGAAGTAATCAGAGCCATGAAGAATGTCTACTGTCTACTGTGCATACATTTAAATACTTTCTGTGCTAAAGACAAAAAAATTGCATTACAACATCAATTGTTAAAATTAATCACTGGAAAGCCTTCTTCTGACAAGCACAATTAAAATCATTTATGCTGCTACAGGAATGATGAGAACAAGCCCTACAAGATTGTGCTTTTCAATGTAGAAATCCAATCTGTAGTTCTGTTTTAATTAGTCGCATTTATAAAATAGAAATAGTGCTAGCACCTGAATAAATTAATTTGACCTAGTGGATCTGTTCTAATGTTAAAAAAGGAATTTTCATATACATAAATTCCAATGGAAGTCAATTATAATGCTGTATGGTTGTTGTGAGGTCCCCTTCAATCAGCTGGGACTCATAGCGACCCTTGCCAGTTCTGCGCCATCCACACAACGATTGCTGTCTTTGATCCCATTGGTGCAGCCACTGTGTCTGTCCATCCAGTCAAAGGTCTTCCTCTTTTCTCTGTCCCTTCACTTCACCAAGCAGAATGCATTTATTCAAGTCCTATACCTACTCTTAATGTTAACAATTGCAATAGTATTTAAATTTATGTATCATTCAAAGATAATTATTTCTAAATAATTTATAATAGAAGGTAATATATTAGTGATAGCAGTGCTACCGTTGTTTCTGGATGCCATCCAATTGACTCCAACTCACACAGGTTCTGTGAATTAGCCATCCTGACACGGGTTATATTTGATCCAATTGTTAAAACTCCTATGTCATTCCATCTCTTCCTCTGCTTTTTTCATTGACTTTCACTTTATCAAAGGTTATATCCTCTTTTGGGGGGTAGCTCCCAGGATAACATGGTGAAAGTGTAAGAGCAAAAGTCTGACCTTTCTCATTTCTAAGCAATATTTTGGGTATACATCTTCCAAGACAGACTTGTTTGTTGTTCAGGCAATTAACGGTACCTTCAATATCTTCACCAACCCCATATTGCAAACACATCGAGGTTTTGCCCCAATCTCCCTTATTCACTGTTCAGTTTTCACATGCATGTGACTATACTGAAACACCATTCATGGCAGACAGACATTAAGCCTCGCCATGACATCTTTGCTCTTTAAACCTTAAAAAGGTATTCTCTTGCACATTTACAGTCTAATACTTTATTTTTATTATTATTATTATTATTGACTGGTGCGTCTATGAACCTAGGATAGCTGGTGGCATAGTGAGTTAGCCATTGTGCTGAAACTGCTAGCCCCCCCATGGGAGAAAATTATTTTTATGTTTTCTTTTTCTTTTTACCCTCTAAAAGGTGATCATCTTGGAAACTCTCAGTGGCAGTCGTACCTTGCCTATGTAAGGTGACCAGATTTTAACATTGGTAAAGTGGGACACCATTGATAAAACTCATATCCTGGCAAAATAGCCACATGGTAGCCAAAAATCGTATACCCTAGCTTGTCATTCATTCTTTCCAAAAATCAGGACTTTTTAAAAATGCCACGGGACACAGGACAAATTGTTAAAAATCGGTACTGTCCTGGTCACCTAACAAAGGGTCTCTCTGAGTTAGAACTGACTCAATGGCAGTGAGATTTTTTGTTTGCTTGTTTTTCAGCTTCCATGAGCATTGATTATGAAACCAAGAAAAATGAAGTTCTCGAAATTTCTCACGTCCTCATTTATTATGATGTTGTCTACTGGTCTAATTGCAATGTTTTTAGTTTTATTTATTTATATTTTATTTACTTATTTTTAAATCTTTTTACTGGGGACTCATACAACTCTTATCACAACCCATCCATCCATCCATTGTGTCAAGCACATTTGTTCATTTCTTGCCATGATCGTTCTCAAAACAGTTTCTTTCTATTTGAGCCCTTGGTATCAGCTCCTAATTCTTTTACCCTCCCTCCCCCACCTTCCCTTCCTTACGAACCCTTGATAATTATAATTTTTGGTACAGTTTCTCTGTGCCAAGAATGTGGAATCCTGATTGTGGGAATGCACGTTAGCAATCTGAGAAGTGCAATGAAAGGATCTTGTGATGAAGACAAAGAGGAGTTGAAAATAATCCGGTGATGAAAATCAAAGACAACAGCTTTCATGACAGATTGCAGGGAAAAATCCTATTAATTATTATTCTCTGTATTTCTCCATCTTATTTCATGCTTTCTGCATATTTGATATATTTCTTTTAAAATTATTTTCCAACACAATGCTTACATTTTTCTTTAACTCCTTGTTTTGAGATATGCGAAAGGTGTACTTTTGTATTGTTTTCTAACTGCTGGTTTTTGCATATTTCATTATAATGCATTATTTTATATTTTTGGTCCCACTTTTTTAATTAAAAGATCGTTTTAGATCTCATGACTCCCACAGTGAATAGATGGTTAAGGATAAATCATAAAACTGATGATGCTCAGATAAAAGCAAGGAATATTGCAAATGAGAATGCCAATCAAGAAGCAATATGGAAATATGTTAGTAGTTTTATTGTTTTGTCAGGTATTATTTAAGGATTTTCCATTAACATGGTAAAATTCTTATAATCTAGTTTTGTGTAACTCTTCCATTGTCCTTCTTTAAGTGCTAACTGTATGGAGTTTTAAGTCAACTTGGGAGGGATAGGATTCTCCCATGATGTGACCTAATATAGTGTAGTCAGCTCCATGATGGGATCTTTGTGAAGCAGCCAAATAGTTAATCTACACCAGTGGTTCTCAACCTGTGGGTTGCGACCCCTTTGTGGGTCAATGGACCATTTCACAGGAGTTTCCTAATACATCCTGCATATCAGATAATTACATTAAAATTCATAACAGTAGCAAAATTACAGTTAAGAAGTAGCAACAAAAATAATCCTATGGTTTGGGGCGTCACCACAAAATGAGGAAGGGTATTAAAGGGTCATGACATTAGGAAGGTTGAGAACCACTGTTCTAGACAGTCTCCGAATAACTGCATGAAGTTTTATATGGGGTGTGGCTTACTCTTAGCAGACTGACAGTGTGTGGAAGCTAGCTCACTGGACTGCTGGATCGGGATCGTGCATCTCTTTCCTCAATCTCCTGTTATATTGTAGGCTGGTCCCAGGCTCCATCAGCGGATTGCTGAGATTTATCTAGGTTGGCATCCAACAGCATGTGGTCTCCCTGCTTCCTCTTTCTGCTACATGTTCGCCAGTCCCTAAACCAAAGGAGTCAGGAGAAGCCTTCAGCTCACATCTCACCCATGAATTTGAACCAGACTGGATTTATCCACTACTACAACTCTATAAATGACATCTTGATATATATAAATCTCTATGTAGAGACTAGTCCAAAAGTGGATTTGCTTCTCTAAAGAATCTAAGCTTTGAATAATGAAACCCATGAGACCCACATGAGGTACTAAGGGTGATGCTTTAAGGATTCCTAAGAAGCAAAGAAAATTAATGATCTTTTGACAAAAAGTCAAATTTCTTCAAGTATATTACAAGTTGAGGTCTGTGACTGTGGTTGACTGCCATTTCAAGATAAATTTATCCAGCATAGGGAGTATTGTAAAACAATTAAAAATCCAGGAAATTTTCATCACAGCTGTATCACTAAATGCTTTCCACCAAGTATTATTTAAATTTCATATTGAAAATACAACTTTTTTGTAGGCACAGAGTATGTACAGAGTGATATATCTATATTTACATATGTATAGATATATGTGGGAGTTATGTAACCATTTGGCAATTTGAAAGGATTAAGAGTGAAGGGGTGGAGTCTAGACTGCCAATCAGGTAATAGCCAATGAGCCATCTGTGTGGGCATGGCCTTCCCCTGAGGATTCTGTGAACTCCCATATTTCCCTTCTTAAAGGTGGAGAACACTCTCTCTGCTAACTCCCTGAGAGATTCTCTACTGACAAAACACATGGAACTATGCTAGTGCTCTAAGATGGAGAAGCCACAAGGAGACCCCTGACAGTGCAGAGATGTTTACAAGGCCAATGAATCCACAAGACTTCCCCCTACTGGTCTGTGATATTCCTGCATCTGTCATCATTGCATGTGTCTCATGAGTCTGAAGAGGACTTTATAGAATGGTATCAGACATATGGGCTAATCAGGTTTATGGGCTTGATCTGGACTGGGCTGGGATGTTTTCTCAATATTCAACTGCTCTTGTATATAAAGCTCTTTATTATACACATATGAGTGTCTATAAATTTGTTTCTCTAGTCTATTCAGACTAACACTATATGCAATATATGTTAATGGAGTGTTTATGTTTTCAGCAAGGCTTCCTGTCAGCAGTAGTTTATTCGTAGTTAAGCTTTGAAGAAATCAAAGTTGTATGTGGGTATTGGTAGTTCGGTCTTAGAATTCTTGACTTTCACCATTTAGTGATGTGTATGATACTTGTCAATATGCCTCATTGACAGCCATCATCCTTCTGCCAATAGGGTTTTGAATGCTGCTTTGAGGTTACACAGGTTTTAGCTCAACTTGTAAACTAGGATAGACTAGTAGGAAAGGTCTGATGGTCTACGTGGGAAATAAATCAGCCAATGAACACCAGATACATGGCAATGGTCTAATATCAGAGTTTTAGGCTACTGTGCATGAGTGAGTCCCCATGAATTAGGACCTCCTCAATCTAGTTAACAACAATAGAAGAATATGATTTGAGTAAAAGGGCATGGTTACTTTGGTTTATCAGGAGATGCTAAATCTACCCAAATTGCATGGTGATTTTAAAGTACAATTTACTGCTGAAGGTATAGAAGAATTCATATTCAAATAAAACATGCCCACCAGAGTACACTGCTGAAATAATAAGAACCTAAACCTTCAAATTTACTGATGCACTAAGAAATATGATGTCACTATGGCATGTAACCTAATATCTCTCACAATATGGAATGCCTTTTTAAAATAAAATGTTTCCTGTGTTAGGCCAGGTTTGCTAGTGAAATAAATCCAGTGACAGTCAGAAATGTGTAAGAAAGAGTTCTATATCTAGGAGTAATTATGTAGCCAGAAGACATCCCTGCCCAGTGCAACTCAAATCTATTAAGTCCAATACTAGTCCTTAACTCCCTCTGCAGAGTCACGCAGTCACATGCAAAGTTGCAGAATGCAAGAAGACCACAGGCGGTGGGTGTAGAGTCATGTGGATCCAATGACAGGGGGTACATCCAGACCCTGGCAGCAACCAGGGTCAGCCAGGCAGAGAGACTGGAGGGAAGTACCCGGGGCTCTCTTTATGAGAAAGGCCATGTGCACAAGGAGGCCCCATAAGTCCTTACTAACAAGTTAAACTCCACCCCTATACTTATTTGTCTTCCAGTTGACCTGAAGTTATGTAACTCCCACATTCCCTATTTCTAAGTAATCAATTTAATCCTCTACTGATTATGAATATTGGATATCTAAATGTAAACTAATTTTGGAAGGCAATCAATAACTATACTTCTATTTTAATTACAGAAATGAACAGAATTTGTGAGCTAGTCAGTGAAAGCACACACCCATGACCTCACTAAATGACAGTTCCATCTAGAGATGGAAATTTTATTCACTTTAATTCATATAAGATTCCCAGAAGTTTCTAAACTTCCTTTAATATATATTAGAGTTTTCAAGGGTACCAGCAATGGTCTTTAAACATTGTAGATTTTGATTCCAGTCTTACTTTTTCAAATTTCTGGGAAAATATTTCATCCAAAGTAATTGAAGAATTAGATCTGATACATTTTTGTCCTGAAAGAAGATGCGAAATTTTCCATTACAATTACAATGAATTTTATGAATGTTTTTTGTTTTTGTTTTGTTGTGGTTTTAGTGACTTTTGTCAATCATCTAGTATAAAGTGAAGAAGGGTCATGTGTACCGGAAGGAAATCCATACAGCCCTTATATCATAAAAAAGAGAAAAAGAAAGAAAGAATGGGATAAAGGCAAACTTCTTCTCCAATTACAGAAATATATTGCTATGATTATCGTTGCAAATATAAAGGAACTTCAGAAGGTTCAAATTGGAAATGCATATAACGAATATAAAAGAATTTTTTTCAAAAAAACATTTTGAAGCATCCGTATAACAGCTTTTCCAGGCGCCCTGGTGATTTTGTGGTTACATGTTGATCTGCAGTCCGCAGGGTAAGGCATTTGAAACCAGTGGCAACTCCGTGGAAGAAAGACTGGGCTTCCTCCTCCAGTAACCAGTTGCAGTCTGGGAACCCCACAGGAGGTTGCTATGATTCAGCCTTGCCTCAATGGCAGTGAGTTTGGTTTGAGTTTTTATTAGTCATGGCAGTGTGGCAGTTATGTGTTGGGCTGTTATCCATGAGTTCCACAGTTCGAAATCTGCAGCAGCTGCACAAGGGAAGTTTACCCTTGTCCTGTACAGTCGCCCTGAGTTGGCATAGACTCGATAGCCGTGAATCAACAAATTTAAGTTTTCCTCCTTGTTTTGCATACAGGCCACTCAAATATTTGGAACCTTGATTTTTTTTTAATAATTGTGTAATGTATTATTACATCCAAGAGCTCATCATGACCTACAGAAACAGGTACAGTGTTAGCATTGAATAATCTTCCCTGTTTTCAATCACAGTTTAGAATTACTTTCTCCCTTCCTTTTTGGTAGAAAATCGCTTCCATTTCTCCACTATCTGAAGGAGAGGAAATGCAGTTTTTCACTTCATTGCTCAGGCTTCTCTAAGAAAAGACCTTCATTAATCAAAGAATCGTCAGGTTTATAAATTTCCCAGATTTTAGTTTATTCATTTGAATCAAATCTACTTTACTTGCTAATATTCTGATTCCCATGAAAATAGAATATCAGCCACTACTTTCTTTTGCTCATTTGAATTTGTTTCTCCCTCTGGCCTAAATGTTTAAGACCATTAATTAGTATCATGATAAGACAATTACATTTTAAGACCTTTAATTAGCATTGTGATAAGACTATTTACATTTAACAATCATTGTATGGGTACAAGGAAAAGAAAACTACATTAAAACCCTTTGTTGGAAGGCTTTAGACATTTAAAAAAATCAATTTAATGGGGGTTCATACAGCTCCCACAATCCATCCATCCATTGCGTCAAGTTCATTTGTACATATGTTGCCATTATCATTTTCAAAACATTTTCTTCCTACTTGAGCCCTTTGTTTTAGCTCAAATGAGCTAAAACTGAGCTGTTATAATTTCTAAAGCAACTTTGAGTTTTTACATTTCCATGTACTTGTTTCGAGCATCATTTATTTATTCAACAATTTTCTGCTTAATCCTTATTTATTGATCATTAGCTATAGACCACATAGTCAAGTCCATGGCAGATATCCAGAGACACCAAGAAAAAATTGAATTTTTACCCATGAATATGTATGTAGGGCTGGTGAGTGAGACATATGGTATAGTGCTTTTCAAATAAATGCAATGAATACAATGATTAAAAAGGAATTTAATGACAATAAAATGTTTAATGCAATGAATAGTAAATTGTTATATAGCTGGAGTGGAGTGTTTAATCCAAAAAAGAAAGAGTAAAAGAAATGCTGTTGATTTAAATATTTCAAATATGGGAATAGAGAAATACATCAACCTTCACTTTATTTTTATGGTATTTTATGAAAATATGGAAATAGAAAATATATTTTGAACAAATAAAGTAAACCCAAGCATAAAATAAAATAAATTAATAATGGGTGCACAAGCAAATGTGGTGAAGAAAGCTGATGGTGCCCGGCTATCAAAAGAGATAGTGTCTGGGGTCTTAAAGGCTTGAAGGTGAACAAGCGGCCATCTCGCTCAGAAGCAAATAAGCCCACATGGAAGAAGCACACCAGCCAGTGCGATCACGAGGTGCCCAAGGGACCAGATATAAGGCATCATGCAAAAAAAAAAAAGATTTAAGTGTGTGTATGTATGTGTATATATGTGTATATGTATATATGTATGTGTATATATATATTATATTAAATGAAGGGGGAAGTGCAGAGTGGAGACCCAAGGCCCAAGTGTCGGCCAATGGAGATCCCCTCATAGAGGGGCTTAGGAGAGGAGATGGGTTAATTAGGGTGTGAGGTAGTATCGATGAAGAACACAGCTTTCCCCCAGATCCTGGATGCTTCCTCCCCCCAACTACCATGATCCGAATTCTACCTTGCAGGGCTGGATAGGACAGAGGCTGTACACTGGTACATATGAGGGTTGGAGGTACAGGGAATCCAGGGTGGATGATACCTTCAGGACCAAGGGCGTGAGGGACGATGCTGGGAGAGTGGAGGGTGAGTGGGTTGGAAAGGGGGAACTGATTACAAGGAGCCACATGTGACCTCTTCCCTGGGAGAGGGACAGCAGAGAAGGGGGGAAGGGAGACCCCGGATAGGGCAAGATATGACAAAATAATGAGGTATAAATTACCAAGGGCATATGAGGGAGGGGGGAAAGGGGAGGGAGGGGGAGAAAAAAAAAAAGAGGACCTGATGCAAGGGGCTTAAGTGGAGAGCAAATGCCTTGAGAATGATTGGGGCAGGGAATGTATGGATGTGCTTTATACAATTGATGTATGTATATGTATGGATTGTGGTAAGAGTTGTTTGAGTCCCTAATAAAATGTAAAAGAAGAAAAGAGAAAAAAATGATTAGGGCAAAGACTGTACAGATGTGCTTTATACAATTGATGTATGTATATGTATGAACTGTGAAAAGAATTGTATCAGCCCCAATAAATTGTTAAAAAAAATAAAATTAGAAAAAAAAGAAAATATTAAAAATAAAATAAAATAAATTAAGTTGAACAACAAAACACTACAATATGAGTTAGGACAACAAAAATACTACATTAGAAGCACAGAGTGCTACCCCCTCTCAGATCTGGAATTAATGTATTGGTTTGGGGAAATCATTCAGTCTTTGTGCTTCATTTCTTAATTTACACAGAAAAGGGAACTGATTTATATCAGTGATCTTCAAATCATAGTTTCAATCTTTTTTCAGACTTTGAATCTCCAAGAAGTCATTGCATTTAGAAGGCAGATAGTTGTTAAAATAATATGAATCTATCCATCAGTAATCTGACTCATTGTTCTCTTTATAATACATATTGTTTATTTAGTGACTACATGAACACTAATTTAAAATAAAACATTAATACTAAAATAAAATATTAATTTGTGTACAGCTTCAGTTTTTAAGTTCTATTATGATATGACATTCAGTGTAAACAGCTTATAGGGAAGTGCAATGCCTATCTATCTTTGTTTCACTGTGTAAGACCTTCTGTATCTCCTTCACTTCTTTCTGCATCGAAATGCAGAGGAAATACTTGTTTTTAGCAAAACATATATCAAAAACTGACATGTCCTCTGACACTTTTACCAGCAATAATCTGCTTTTCTTAAATAAACACCAAACTTCCACTCCCAGAAAGTCCGTAAAGTGGTAAGGAATTCAAAACAACAGTCTATGATGGAGATAGGGACAATGCATGGATCAACCTTGAAAACCTAGGTTATGAAGAATATAAAGATCTATAGAGAATAGACTACAAGTATAAAATAAACAAAATATATAAAGGAAGCAGGCATTTTTAAGACTCCAAATGATAATTCTATTAAAGAGAAATAAAGCACATTCTGAATGACATGTCTGTTTAGATACTGTGATAGCTGTAGTATAGGTTATCCATCTGTACTTGCAATACATACTACCCGATTGGCGCGACATCATACAGCTGACACAAGCAACTCAACACCCAGCTTTTCATTCTGTTGTCATAAAACTAATTGTGTACAACTGTGCTATACATAAGACACTAACCCATGGATCTAATTAAAATCAAATTAATTAAAAAAATAAGATTAATAATTCAGTGGCTTGGCCACATTGTGTGACCCTTTTAAGTGCTCAGTAATCACTTGTGGTGAATGTTTCCTAGACTGGACAGCAGAAATAATAGAACATTTCTATCATAGCAGAAAGTTCTAGTGAGTATCATTGAAAAAAAAAAAAGGTCATGTAAGCACAAAGCTTAAATTTCCAGTGGTAATGACAAAATATAATAAATGTTATTGTCGCTGATAGTACGTGCTATTGAGTGTATTCCTATGCATAGCAGCACGATATAGAACAGATGGAAACGCCGCCAGTCCCGCACCCTCTGAACAACGGTTGGTGTGTTCAAACCCGTTGCTGTAGTCACTATGTCAATTTGTTAGGCAGCTTAGCTTAGGGAATTGGGAAGTCCATTTACGCATGCCCAGGAGAGCCAGCAAAGGACAAAGCTGGATTTTCCCTCCAGCGGGTGGAGATGGGCATTACACCTGGAGCAGTCCACCTGAGCTAGGTGACTGCAATTTAGCCAATGGGATCGACCTGGGGTCGTTCACCACGCCTCCCCCGGGAACCCTTAAGATGGCAGAAACCGAGAGGGAGAGGGTCTTGCTTGGTGGTCTGGTCATCTTCTTGGGAGGAGAGTGATCCTTGCGTGACCTGGGGCAGTCTCTGCCAGGCCGCGTGGTCAAAGGAATATTATGGGTGCCGTGTAAAACCTGAAGCTTCTTTTGACTCTCATTAAATTCACTTGGATCACGAGCCCGGCTTTGGCGTGAAATCTTTCTTGCACGGAGCCAAGGACCAAGGCTGTAATCTAGTCCTGGAGATCGAGACCTTACAAATTCTTCTTATCAAAGCCTTCTTCTGCTTCCCCGTCTACTGCCTTAGCAAGCACATCATCTTCTCTAGGCACTGAACTCTCCTGACAACATGTCCAAAGTACTTGAGACAAAGTCTTGCCACCTTTGCCTCCAAGGAGCATTCTGTCTGTCATTTTTTAAGATAGAATTTTTGTTCTCTTGGCAGCCCATGGTACCTTAAATATTTGTCACCTAGGCCTTATTTCTAATGCATCAGTTTTTCTTTGTCCTTCCTTATTCAAGATCCCGAAGGCCCACCACCCCAGGCTTTATGGGACTCACGCCACCATGGTGAATTCCATCCCAAGAAATCAGGTCCTCTTTAGTCACATTTCGAGTGCCCTTGGACCTGAGGGAGCCTATCCTGTGGCAGTATCTATGTCCGTGTTCTACTTTAGTTTAGGCTTTCAGAATTTGACAATACTTTGAAGCTATGCATAAGGTTTACAGTTGCTTTCTCCTCTGAAGTGGAAAGCAAAGTTCTTCTCCATTGTCAGTTCTTTGCCTGGAAGCCTCCCTGAAACCTGTTCTCTTTGGGTGAACCTCCTGATCTTTGAAATGCTGTGACCTTGCAGCGTCACAGAAACACACAAGCCACCACAGTATGACAAACTAATGAACAAGTGTTGGATAGACATCTTCGTCTCATCAAAGGACCTTAGTTTCCTTGAGAGGTCCAGATAAGGAGATAGGAGGCACTACTGACTGGATTATGATTCAGCTGATTATTAACAGAATAAATTGTGATCATCATCCTGCTGAATATTAAATGAGCTACTTCAGAAACAGGAAGTAGGGATCTCCTTATCAATAAGTCGGAAGAGCCAAGGGTGGAGCACATTCTTGGAACCCATGATTCCTGATAACTGATCCTTACTCACCTAGGAGACAGCTTTGACACAGAAACGGAAGCAGAACCAGGAGTGACAGTGTTGGACAGAACAAAATACTACCTGGTTGATCACCAGCCTCCAAATTTTTATGTTTTACCATTCTTTACTCTTCTACTTTACTCAATGTCATGTCTCACTCTAGAGACTGGTCTCACCTGATAATTTGTCCATAGTAAATTAAAAGAATTGTTTCAACTTCACATCTAAGAGGCACGGTGTTTGTACTTCTTCCAAAATGGATGTGTTTATTCTTCTGGAAGTACGCTTAATATTTTTCTCTAACACCTTAGTCCATTCTTGTCTAGTCTTCTTCCTTTATTGTCTGTTTCTTTCATGCATTTGAGGTTGTGGAAATGAGCCTCGAGGCCACCTTAGTCTTCACTGTGATATATGTATATATATAGGTGCAATTAAAGAGGTCCTTTGAAGAAGATATAGCTATTGAGATGTGTCATTTTCTTACTAGACTGCTGCTTCCACAGGCATAGGTCGTTAACTAACATATGACATTAAAATAGAGAATGATAAAGTAAGGAAGTTTTTCATGATTAATTGATTAATCTATATTTGAATAATATATTTGTCATCTCTGTTATTTAGATGAGTGTCTGATAAAATGCCTGAATACATGTGTTAAGCATGGGCAGAAAAGTTTTCTGGTTGAAATATACATTGGTTATCTAGTTATCCTTCAAAACTCATTGAAAACATAACAGGAAAAATTTCCTACATAAAAAATGCAATAATGGGAAAAAGGGAACTAAATCAAAATCTGTGATTCGCCAGCAGTGAGTTTAGTTTTGTGGGTTTCAGTAGAAAGTATGAAGTATTACCTGAGAAGTTAATATAAATTGATAAAGATTTGTAGGGAAACAGGTATTCTTACAGAAATATTGATATACTCAAGTAAAAAAATGGAAGTCGATTGAATGTTTTTATTCCATCAATTTCTTCAAAAAAATTAACTCAGTGATGTCATATGTGTAGTATATTCAAATACTAGCAATGTTGCTAATTTCTGCTCTTAAAAATCATAAAAATCAAACTGAAGTATGTAAATTGGGAAAAATCAACAGCTTTTATTTTAGTTTTGCATATTTTAAAAAAACCTTCCCTCTGATTCTTTCAACCTCTTTTTTAACTAGCAAAACTTTACTCACCGATTATTACATGAAAAAACCCATGATGTTTCTGCTTTTAAGTAAATGTATTTATTTAAATAAATATTTGCTCTGCTTGTTTGTGTGCTAGAAACCTTAAAAGTACCATCACCACCCCTTTTTCTGAGATTTATCTTGAAAAGAAGAGTGATATCTGTTGAAAATATGGTATACTAAGAATTAGTAGTTAAATTATACAATCTACTTGATAACTCTTAGGGTCAGTTAGAGCTAGACACTCCTGTTCCATTAGGGGTCCGGAGGACTTATCCCGACAGCATCCCCCATGTTATTGCAGAACACAAGTCATGGATTATGAAACAAATAATTGAACAGGAATAAAGGTCAATCAGCATGTAAAGGTAAAGGCCAAGGGAGAGCAGGCAAAGGACTGAGGCAAGTCACTAGGGACCCACCCCTGATCCTTATCAGACTTGAGGTCACACTACTACACCAGTATTTTCTTTCACTCGCTAGGGGACTTGCTAAGTGATTGAAGCTACTGTGCTTTTAAAGTCTTTGTTTAACTTTGCTTTCCTTGTCTGTGTGGCTCCCTCTCCTGTGGCAAAGAACTGCTCAAAGGAACATGCTAATTCTTCCCAGCAAGAACACCAACTTCAGTAGATCACAATAACTGTTGTTGCTAAGTGCCATCAAGTCAACACCAATTCAGAGTGACCTACAGAACAGCACAGCAATACTCGGTCCAGCCCTGCTCTGTTTGAGTTCATTGATGCCAGCGTAATTGTTGAAGCTTCCAAAATTGGTATTATAGAAATTTAGATTAATCAAGTGATACAGTTTATGTGTTTATATAGACATTCAAGGTATTGAAGAAAATATAGCACATAGATTAATATATTTTATCTCTCCAAACGTTCAAGTTGAAAATAATATGCAAATCTATTTGAAAAGAGCAAACATAATGCAAATATTTTTGGGTCAATTGCCCTAAAATAAAACACCCCAAATTAGAAACAGTACCAACATTCCTTATAGGAGAAAGTATAAGTGAATTATAATGATTAAACAAATTAATTTAACTCAAAATTCTTGTTTGACTCGGCTTTTTCTGATGTCGAATTCAGAATGTGTCTAAAGATAGGAGGACATGTTCGTGTTAACCTATGTGACATTTTTCTTTTTCTTTCTTTTTAATTTTCTTGCTTTTCTGAGGCACACAGTCCTTGGAAATTTTCCATTTATCACCGAAGCTCTGTTCAAATCTCAACATTTCAAGAATATGAAAGAAAATATTGTCTTCACTCTAATTTCAATTTCTGTCTTCTACATGCCTAGCAATGCCTCCACCATTATTGCTTATAAATTCCAGTCTCTATAGATCGTCTTTTCAGAATCCCACTCATCCTTTAGAGCTCATCTCAATCCTTTTCCTTTGTGGTTTTTTTAAAAAATCACTCTATTCCACAGTTCATTTTATATATACTTTACTGTTTTATAATATTTTATTCATATATTCACCAAACGAATAGGAAGCCTATTCTATATAAAGGACTGGATGAGTTTCTTGAGACAAAGGCATATTCAGCTACACAGAAATGAACATTATAGGATCAGGTTTTGATATATAGATATAAAGGCTGCTATATTATAAAGGCAAGAAGGAAAATACTTGGCTACCAGGACTAATATGTCCATTAAGCTATAGTCCACAGAGATATTTGCAAAAAATAAACTCTTTAAAATGTTCTACAAACTTAAGTTGCACATTATTAAGAACAAAGTTAAAAGTTTCAAAATAAAAGTTACAAAAGGTATATCTAGTAACATATCTCAGCACTGTATTTAAAAATATATGGTTTCATGTGTGTGTGTGTGTGTGCATAATTATACACACAGCAAAGGGTATACCATTTCAACAACCTCTACATATATCTACAAATATTGTTCTCGTTCAGGTATCCTAACTTATTGTACCATAATTAACATAGACATATTTTACTCTAACCTAGTCATCTAACCTTTGAAGTTGCTATTGTCCTGTTGATGCCTTATTTATTAATCTTTAACAGAGCTCAATGATAAAGGAAAGCACACTAAATAAACTCCTATAGAACATTTTGATTGAGGTTCAAGATATGAAGGTTTACTTAATGAGTTTGGGGTGTTTGCCCCCCCCCTAAATGACTCCATAATTTCTGGATTCCATTGAGAATTCATAATTATGGTCTCCCCACCACAACCCTCACCTCTCTACTTCTTCTGACCAGATTCTATAGTCTTTTTTTCCCTATTCTTCCTTCATGGGAACTTAGATCAGTTGTTCAATAATAGCTAGTTACCAAGCATTTCCTAAAGTCTTCTGGTAAAACAGGCAGATTTATTGTTGTTCTTATTCCATGTTCTCTTTTATATTTCAGGGACTGAAGTCTAGAAATGATATTTCCCAGACTCTATTGCCAGCCAGGTTCATTTTTAGTAACTCCAATAAGAGACAGACATGCATATTTAACAGATCTGAATAGAATTGCTCCTCCAGAATCGTAAAGGTTTTCAAGCTTTGGCAGATAGCCAACATAATGTATTGCACATACTAGAAATTACTAAGATTAGTGCTTCTGGTGTCTGAGGTAATGTGTAAGAGTTCCATATGGTTCCTAAGCTTAGGAAAAATATTAGGAATCGCCCAAACACATGTATTGGTTTTCAAATCCTCTATTCTCTGTGAAGTACCTTATTATATAAAATATTAAATATTATGAATCAAATGGTGCTGAAAATCACCTACACCTACAGCAATTTAGTATTAATTCTACTAAAGATTGCTTTTAGAGCAGCTACATGTTTTTAAAAGAAAACAATAATGAATACTTCCTGAACATAATATAACCAGAATTTCAATAATAAGAGCTTAATATCATATTATATCAATCCATATTTTAGCCTGTAACAAACAAAATCTCTGAAAAGCTTTATTTAAAAGACAGAAGGTTTACCTAAGCTAAGGAATAGGATTTTAACAAGAATGAGTTACATGTGTTAATTGTTCATTTATGTTCTATTGGTAAGTTACTTAAGTAAATAGAGAAATCGCTAGCTTCATAACTTCAAAGAATGCAACATCTCATAAAGTTTGATACCAAAATGTTAATGGCATATTTTTATTACTGATCATTTTGCTTGTTATATTCTTCAGTCATATTTTAGATAATTCAAGTATTTTTTTTTAATTTAAGAATCTTTCCCAGTATTCCAAGTTCTCTTTAGCCGATAGGGTGCAATAAATACTTGCTGATATTCTTTAAATAATTGACCACTTTTCCCAAAGCAGACATTTAGCCTAGTAATTAGTGTAGTTATGGAAAACAGATATTGAATTTCAAACTAGCATTTTCTCATATACCTGCTGAACTAGTACATAGTCAGGAAAGGACTCAATATATAAGTTGAGAGTAAGTAGAGGTATATATTGCATATTTATATGGAATTTGTGAAACTATATTAACTGATTATTTATTATTTCCCATTGGTTTTAGGATTAAGGGTTCTTAAAGAATACATAAAACCCTAGATTTTGAAGAGTCCTCAAAAATTTTTTTGAGTATGAGATTAGATGATGATAAAAATTTCCAAAAAACTTTTCAAGTCCCTTCTACATATAGCTATGTCTTTAGCTAACTATCTTAGCATCAAAATTATAAGTGAGGAATTCAAAGAATCATATGTTGTAAATTAATGATCCTTTACAGTATTTCTAAAAGTTAGTCTGGTGAAAGATTATTCTAGCCAAAATTATTATTTTATCTTTCACAGCAAATTTACTCTAAAATTGATGGGAAATACTAATGTACATAGATGTGTGATTTCTAAGTACACAGAATATCTACATAATCAATTTAATATATGTAGCATATGAACTAGTATAGATGTCAGAAGAGACTCTGAATTTTGCTTTAAAATATAAATTAGCTAAAAATATATAATAAATGATGGAATAACTAAAATGAAGTATGGCTCAAGAAGAAAAAGTAAAATATAATAATGGAAAATCCAAAGTACTGGGCTTACAAAACCAAAGAGAAGAAGATGTCTGACATTTCTCCAGCTGAATGAACTTGGGCGGGGGGGGGGCAGGAATGCTGTGAGCATAGCATCAAAGGAGTCTGTGCACAAAACATTCAATGATGCCAGAGGCACTACTGTAGGAAGGACAGAACACACCGTCACTGTGCCTAAAAGGATTGGCCAACAGTCAACCATTTCAGGACATAGCATATGATCAAGAACTACTCCCATTGAAGGAAGACATCCAAGCTGCAGTGAAGACATTCATAAAACAACAGCAACAAAAAACAAAAACAGATTTCCAGGAATTTATAGAATTTCATTTAGATGTTGAACTTTTCCAGCAAATTGATACAATGCTGGAAGTACTAACTCATTTATAGCAGGACTCTTAGAAGACCTGGGAAATCAATGGAAACCATGTTTGCCCCGCTCGAAAGGATGATGGTAAAATAGAATGTGGAGATCCTTGAGTAATATCATTAAATCACAAACAATTAATTTTGACAAGAGATACATTTAAAAATGGTTGTATTCCTTCATTACAGAACTGTGAGAATTTCAAGCCAGATTCAAAAGAGAACTAGAAATGTGCTATATTATTGCTTAGATTGACAGATCTTGACTGAACGCAGAAAATAACAGAATGTTTACTTGCGTTTTGCTGACTGTTCAAAGGCACTTGACTACATGGATTTTAACAAGCTATTGTTTACGTTGGAAACAATGGGGATTCCAGAACACTTAATTGTACTAATGTTGAAACTTTGAATAGACCAAGAAGCAGTTTTTGGGTGAGAACAGATTTTGGTTCCAGGTAAGAAAAGCTGTGTGCCATGGGTGCATGTTATTGCCATATTCATTCAATCTGCAAACCGAGTAAATAATCGGAGGACCTGGATTACTGAAGAAGTAAACAGCATTCAGACTGAGGAAGCCTTATTAACAACCTACGGTATGTAGATGATACACCCTTACTTGTTAAAGTGGCAACGACTTGAAGCAATCTTTGGTGAGCATCAGAGAGGACACCCTTCAGTGTGGACTAGCTACATCTTAACATAAAGAAAACAAAAATCCTTCATAACTGGATTCAGAGAAAACACCATCACATGGGGAAAATACAGAAATTACCAATATTTCATTTTACTTAGCCCTGTAATAATAGCCTATGGAAGCAGTAGTCAAGAAATCAAAAAATTGTATTTCATTTTCCAAATCTACAGCAGATGACCTCTTACAAGTATTAAAAAGTAAAGACATCTCACTGAGGACTAAGAGTTGTGTGTGTCCATGGTATTTTAATTTTCTTCTGAGTTGGAGCATGCAAAATAAAGTGTATGAGAGTCTACTATGGGAATTGCACAGTTTTGCCATTTTGTTTGGCATAGAGAGAACCAACACCATCCCACAAGCAGGAACAGGGGCTCTCCTGACACTGCAGCAAGAACCATGAGCAAAGCTCATCTATTGGTCCCTCGGAATCTCGTGCAGAAAAGAGGTGGTGGCAGAATGGCAGCAAAGACTCTTGGGATAACCAGCCCAACAAACCAACCTGAGTGCCGTTAGGCACTAACTGGATGATTGTGGAGGGTGGGGAAGTGCTTAAATCATAACTAAAGGAGTGTTGTTGTTTTGTTGGTTTTTAACCCTTGCCTGAGCAGGGCTAGAGGAAGAGACTGTGGCGGAGAGGCTGAGAACCGGTGAGACAAAATAATTATATATCTTTAACATTTCTGGTCCTGCACCTGTGAAGTTCCCCAGTCAACCCCATGATCATGATCACTGTCTGTGAGTTCTGTGTGGCCATTGCAATGGTTATCAAAGAAGATGAGAAACAGTTAGTATCGGTGGTAAAGAAGGGGGGAGGATGGAGCCATGTTTGTACTTTGCCTCAGAGACTTTGACTAGGGGATTCTCCTAATTCCTTGTATTTCCAAGTATGTTAGACATGGCCTTTATGCCATTGGAGCACATCTCAAAGGGAAAACTCAAACTCTCCCTGCCGTTAAGTTGATTCTGACTTAGGCAACAGAGTAAAGCTGTCCCACTGGGTCGAAATCTTTAAGAGGGTAGGAAGCCTTATCTTGGCCTGGTGACCTTGAGGTTAGCAGCCCGACATGCAACCCACTCTGTTACCAGGCCCCTATCACAGAGCAAAGGAGCAAGAAAATGTTTCAGAACCTCAATAAAATTGATCAAAATGAAAGATACGACTGAGGTCATGTTATCAAAGCATAAGCTTGCCATAGCATGAAGAGAGGGCCCGACTCATGACAGATCACATCAGACACGCAAATGACTTGAACTCTTACTGAGCATAACAGACATCATATCTAAGGTAATCCAATATGTAGGCTGCTGTTCAGGGATAATGCTTCATTATTTGGGCAATATTAAGCTTTTTAAAATCACATTATCTTTATTAATGACATTAATTGCTATAACACATACCTTGCAAACCTTTTGTGGTTTTAATATAATATGCCTTACTCAGATAAAAATAGACAAAATGTGTACATTATGACATTTTGCATGATTTCTCTTTTAAAAATTTTGTCTTAAAAAGTCAGATTTTTAATCTTGAATAAATGCGTTAGCTATTATCATATGTGTTTATAGTGTCTTCCCAAGTCTCTACTGAATCAGTGGAGCCACTCCAAGTGGTGACTCAAAGTTATGGATGGCGACTCTTTGGTGGTCTCTTTACCCTTGTGGCCTTCTTTTTGTTCACCCTGGTTTGCACAAAGTCCCATGTATAAAGCGTAAGAGCAGAGGGATGACTTTGGATGTAGACGCATCACATTTTACTAGATTCCAAGTACAAAAAAAAAAAGTAAAAATGGCCTTACTGAGCAGTTATTTATCATGAGCCATTATTTCCTTAACAGGAAAGATTTTGAACCCACACTCTTGGAATTGTTTTTTTCCATAAAATATTTAGAAAAAAATTATTTATATAAATTATATGGATAAATAACATTAGACAGAGTTCATAAGATTAAGTAAAACTGATCATTAAATTCAGTAGTGAGAACCTTAGGCAAGCAGCCAGCTAGCCAATCAGTTAATTCAACTTTTAAATGTAACATGTTTGCAATGAAATATCCATTTCTGATGTTTGAGGAAATGATTGCTTAAAGAGATCAATACTGTACATAAAACAGTGTGTGTGTGCATATGAAGGGCTCATGGGAGTTAAAAGGCAGCAAGAAAAAGCAAAATTAAAGACTGCATTTATATCTGAATATTGATCCGGATATGTTTTATTTTATATAATAAGTTTTATATTGATGACAGAATTTATTTTAGTTCACAAAATTTAATCTTAATTATAGAGCTTATTTTATATTGCACACATTTGTTCTAATAATTCTTTTTTTCCCAACAATTCTTAAATTATTTCTCCTATGATAACAGGAAACTCTGGATTGGTATCTGTAGTTAAAGATATAGTGATATATGAACCATAACATTGTCTGAAAGATCTTGAAAGGAAATATTAAAGCTGAATAAATGCATCAAGAAAAGTGACTAAGGAAGGGTATCAGGTTAAGAATGGGGGGAAACATATTTTATTAAGAAGAATATACTCTCTACCTGGATAATCTCCCTGGAACATACTAATATGTTGACTTTGCATATTAAATAAGTTATGGATATTACGGTAAGAATTTTTTCATGAGGTTTCTGTTTGGATTCAATCAATTTACTTGCATCCTTAAGAATTGGGCATTATTTTCAGAAACAGTACAAGAGAAGTGGGAAATCCTGACTCACACCACTTTTTCTACTCATCAGAAGGATCTAAATATTACTGTGGCAATTTAAAGAAAAGCACAGCTCCTGGTGAATAGCTAGCAATGACATGGGACTTGTGTTCTACAAAAACCGGAAATGAATTTGGTCAACAACTGAAATAAGGTTGGAAAGTTTCTTCACATAATTTTCAGAGAGCCACTCAGATAAATAGACACTATAAAAGATCCCTGGTGGCACTTTGGGTTAGGCCTAGGACTGCTAACTGTAAGGTTATGCGTTCAAACCCATTGGGTGCTCTACAGAAGAGAGATGAGGTTGTCTGTTCCTGTGAAGCAGCTGTCTTAGCCTGTGGGTCACAACTCTTTTGAGATTTCACAAGGGTCTTCCACAAGGGTCACCTAAGACTATCAGAAAACATATAAATATTTCAAATATATCATTGCCTACTGTTTTGTGATTAATCGCTATGGTTTAATTATGTTCGATTTGTAACTATGAAAATGCATCTTCCATATCAGATATTTACATGACAATTCATTACAGTAGCAAAATTACAGTTATGAAGTAGCAGTGACAATAATTTCATGGTTGAGGGTCACCACCACATGAGTAACTGTATTAAAAGGTTGAGCACTACTGGTCAAGTTCAAAAGAGGAGGGCAGACTAATGACAAGTGTTATTCCTAACAATTATCTTTTGTTCTATACCCAATAGGTTGTCTTCTGATTTTATTTTAATCCTGGTCAATGTTTTAAGAGTTTGCCAATTGCTAAAGTAGACTTGAAGTTCCAAAGCGCAGTGACTTAAAAGAGGGTCACTCCTTTTTCTTTGTTTCATAAACTCTATCGAATATCTGTAAGAGAAAGAACCTTTGGTCTCTGATAAAATCTGCTATATTTGCACAATCTGTAGGAAAAGTTTTCTTTCTAATTAGCTAGGTTCTTTGCTATGTTATTCCAGACTGACTTGGTATCTACATTATCTCCCCTCCTGTCATTTTCTAATAGCAATTTGTGTATTAAACTGCACTTATTTTTTACTCTTCTAAAAGTAAAAATTGGAGCAAACTTTTGTTACATATTTATTTTGTTACTGAACAATTCTGAAAAATCCTAGTTTTGTGTCCAATACTGCTTGTGATATTAATTAAAATATCTTTCTCTCTGTAGTCTATCTGTCTATTTATATATGTTAATAAGAAGAAAGAATTTTCAGTCTACAAAGGTAAGTGAAAATATTTGCTCTAAGCTCTTATAAACTTTTATTAAACAAAATTATTAAAATATGAAGGTTTTATTTCTCACTATATCTTTCATCTAGGTATATACACTTCTGGAAACACATTTTCATTTATTTAACCTTTACCAGAAGACTTCTGTAGACATTGCTTTACACTATCCGAACTGCTACTTTGAGCACTATCCTCAATAGTCTCAAATCATTCTACTTTTAAATGTTCTTCAAGTTTTGGGAACATAAAGAAGTTTGATGGGACAAGATCAAATCTGTAGGGTGGATGGGATAAGATTCCCAATGACATCCTTCTAAGACAAAGTTTGATATCCTTGAAGAATGAGTAGCTGTATTGTTATGGTGGGGAAAAAATCTCCAACACAATTTTTCGGCCTTTTTGGCAACAGTGCACTTTTCAATTGTATTAAATATCCTTCATTATAAGCACCTGTGAGGTCCCTGGGACCATTAAGAAAATTTATCAATATTGTCCCTTTGGAATATATTGAAAAATGTTGACACAACCTTGTATGCATATATACATATACACACATATATATGTGTGTGTGTATATGTGTATATATATAGAGACAGACAGACAGACACCCCCTCCACAAAACAAACAAACTTGTGCTGGACAGATTAGAGCCTTCCATGGTAATCATTTTTCTCCCACTAGGCGAGCATCAAGCAACTCATTCTGAATTAATGCACCCAGTGGTGTCACCTGGGAAGGTTCTCTTTGGTCATAGTGGCTTTTTTTTTTACAAAAGCAGTTTTGCTAGAAACTCATCTTTTATGATAGCTGATTTAAGAGAATAGCGTATACCTGTGAAATTTTGTTTCCTGCTCAGGAAAAATGCCGCAGAAACTGTTGTGATGGTGAACACAGCTTACAAAGACAGCACTATAGGGAAAACTCAAGTGTACGAGTGGCTTTCTCATTTCAAAAAAAGGGAAATGATCGAAGACACCCTTGTTCTGGATGTCTGTCAAGTTCCGGAACAGATGAAAATGTCAACATGTGACTCTCATGCATTTGGAGTTCATTCCATCATCAGACTGTTATTCAGGTTTCTATTTTGAGGTTCTGAAAAGATTGCATAACACTGCAACACAAAAGGCCAGATTTGTGACAGATCGGGACTGGTTTTCCCACCATGACAAGCATCTGCTCAGGCAGCCATCTAACTGTGTCATTTAGGGGCAAAAAGCAGCGGTTTTGTTTTTTTTTTGCCCCCCACACCTTACTCACCTGACCTGGCTCTGTGTGGCTTCTTTTTGTGTCTGAGAATGAAGAGGGACATGAAAGGCCAGCGATTTGATGACACAGAAGACATGAAGGAAAAAATGAGGGAAGTGCTGTCAGACATCCAATCAGATGAGTTTGAAAAAAATGAAAAATATATTAAGTGGCCTGGAGAGTACTTTGAAGATGACAAGGTTGCTTTGTAAAAAAATATTAAATACAGAGCTTTGAAAACAAATTCTTTTTGGGGGGTACCTCCTCGTGTGTGTATATGTATTTCCAATTTGATTGGATTTAGTGCTTTTTAAGAAAACATAATGAAAGGAAGAACTCACCCAGGCCATCCAGTAGTCATAGAGATATGTTTAATCATTGCTTATTTGAAGTAATTAATGCATATATGAACTGGAAATATAATAAAATACAGCTGTGGTACTCTGAACTATAGAAGTTTGCAATTCAACTGGTCGTGTGAATGCGGTGTAGTCGAGACGTGATTGTTCCATTTGAGGCCTCTAACAATTCTCCAACGATTCCATTTCCCCATTTTCCTCTCCTGTAAGACACAGGTAAAGTATTACGTTTCAAATAACCATTAGCTTCTTAATATAATTGGCATAAAATATTAGTTAAACAGCCGATGTCAAACTATAGTCAGAGGTTAATCTGATAGAAGAAATGCAATACATTTTAATTTACCATAAATACTCCCATATAAGCCGAGTTTTTCAGCACATTTTTAATGCCGTTTTTGTGGTAAAATTAGGTGCCTCGAATGATATCCACGTTGGCTTATACTGGATATATATGGTATACTGAATCACGATTCCTGTAGTTTTTGCTTTCTCAATGATGCCATGTTTTACATTAAATTTATGTTTGCCTTTTTTGCAATGGATTCCATCTCCTCCAGACTGAAGAGACACATTCCAAGTGGTGACTCCTTCCTCGGGAGCCCCCTCCGTTCTGGCTTCTTTTTGGATTGCGATGCAAGATTGGTTTGCGCCTATTTGGTTATCTCATTTGGCATGACTCTCTTTTCCAAAACCAATTAGAGTAAGGGCATCGATCTGAGAAGAAATGAGAAGACAACAGGATCGTGCCTCACCCCAGCGATTGCAGAGCGCTGAGATGCCCGGACTGCCCGATGAAACAGAAGTGGTCAAAGGCGATTCTTTCTTTCTCCCCATCTGCCCACAATGTATGTTTAAATTTTTTTTAATATTCTTAAAAAATCAAAAAGCAAAACAAGATTAGAGTCAATTCCACTATGCTCCATCATCATTGATGCTGGAAAATCTCAGTGTTCACACAGTTCCTGAATGAAGTGGTGCAGAGACCATATCTGACCTCCTCTGGGTTCCCTGGTGCCAGCCATGTGACTGGACTCAGATGCCTCCATCTTCCATCCTTCTTTGCCCATTCTCACGCCAATTGTTGCATGAAACCACTTCTATGTGTTCTATGTGGAGTTCTTAATTAACTAACAGAACGCACAGACAAAACGCACCATTACGGGCCTCATGCGAGAAGTTATCAGGGTGCCGCCAACCAGGAACAATAAGGAATAGCATACAGTTATTGGTTCACATCCATGGCTTTTCTCAGCCAGCAGCCAATTCCCTCTCCAGTCTTGATGATTTCTTGGTCTCTGCCTTGTGGTCCTGGAAGCCAGCTTGTTGCTTGGGCCTAATAGTCGCTAAGCCTCAGAGTGCTCCTCTGCTTGTCTCTTGGTTTCCTGGCCACAGCCTCTGGTCTTGCCTGGCTCCCGTGCTCTCTCTGTCCCATGGTTTCCATGCTACTAACCTCTGGTCCCTGTAGGCTCCGACTCAGCCTCTGTGAAAGAGATCTTGAAAGCGCTCCAGTGTGGCTCTACTTTTGATGATCTTGGGATCTCTCTATATGTTTATGAGATGGCTCTTTAGCACAGAGGAATGGCTGTGACCTGTGGTTTCTGTTACAGTGAAATAAACAAATGGTTGTGACTTGGTACACTTCCTCTAGTAAGGGGAGGCTTGATTCTACTCTCATAGCAGAGAACCACCTCAAACATGAGATCATAATCGCAAGAATAGAGGCTGGAATTTATAATGCTTCAGATAAAGGATGATGGCTACAAGGGCCACGCAATTGCCTCCTCCGTTCCTCTATCAGTCCCTATCAAATGAGCTACTATAGTACGGATGACCATAACAGAAAGATATAAAAACACACATTTTATTTTAAACTGAAAACACTGCTGGGAAATCTCATTTCATTAAAAGAGGACCTCTCTATATTTAAATATTTTATTTTGAAATATTTTCAGATGGACAGAAATTTGAAAGAGTATACACCCTTGACACCAATCCTAGAGTACTCCTATTTCTTTATGTTTCCGTTTTATTTTTTGTACATTATTATCTTCTGGACCATCTAAAAGTAAATTATCAACAAGTTCTTCATTTTAAATGGAAAGATACCTCATAGATAATATTAGTTATTAAAAATATGAAAGGGTGAAATGTATTAATACGCTCCAATGTATATTTTATTAAATATACATCTTACTGGTAAAAAATAAGTATTGGAAGTACCATTGTTTGCTAAAAGCAAAAAGATTTGTGTTGGAAGAAGTACAGGCAGAGGCTCCTCATGTTTCATGTTAAATATATAAATAGTAATCTTTCATCAGGAAAATGTAGGTAAACTTTAAAATAATAAATGGTAATTATGTTCATCATAGCGACTTTTTAAAAATAGAAATAATAATGTTTATACATTTACTCTGGAAATAGTTTTATAAATCTTTCTGTGTATTTCTACAGTCAATCTGATTTCTTGAAATTAATTTTTCAACAGAAGTACTTTGCAGAGTTACTAACAAATAGCTTTATATCAGTAGCCCTGTATTTGCTCTAATTCAGCAGGGGATCCAGGTAGTGGTAACGCATTGAGTGCAAACCATAAGGTTGGCAGTTTGAAACCACCAGTGAATCCTTGAAGAAAGATGAGCCCTTCAACTCCCAATTCAGTCATATTTTAAATGGTCTTTAGAGAGTCAGAACTGAATGGATGGCAGTGTGTGACTGAGTGAGTGAGTGAGTGATTGAGTTAGTAATTATTGCCCCCTTCACATTAGCTATCTTGATTCAAATGTTTTTCTATCAAGCTTATATATGTTTTACTCAAATATAAGCATTTTTAATGCCAAGGAAAAATGTGTAGGCTATTAAGTCTTTGCAGTTGTTTCTATAGAGAATATTTTGAGATTTTGTTTTAATGAAAATCATTATTCTGGTTGATTGAAGTACAGCTCTGACAGGAAACAGGTCAGGGAAGAAATACATAGTTTCATTTCATTGACCTCTATGATCAGAACAGCTGCCTAAAGGATGCTGATTTTTTTCATGCATTTTTATAATTGCATATGACTTTGATACAAAGTATAACTCTGCTCAAAGGCCGAGCTTGATTTGAGCAAAATTATAGGCTTGTTCTGCTGAATACATAGAGACTGAGTTCATAAATGCACTTCAGCAGTTCTTTTAAGTGGAGCATTTTTGATATGGTCCCTAAGGGGACTGGAATCTTCTACCAGGTACAAATGTACGTCAAGAGGCTCTGAAATAAGCCTACTCTTGCAGTTGTTAAAATTTGAATGAGAGTTGAAATGAGGTGAACACAGTGATAGAGAAATAGACAAGCTGGGAAAGAACAATCCTCCCTGGAGATTCCATCCTGACTTTCCACAGGACTAAAAACCTGACGGGTCTGCAGTTATTAGAAAGGGCCCTTAGGGGCAAAACTCCCCTGTCCTAGCAGGGTTTGTGTTTTGATGGATTTAACTAGGACAATTTCTAAATACTGTGAGAAAGTAGGTTGAAGCTAATGGGTATTAGCTATAGTTATTTTTGCTGTAATACTCTTTTAGGCTTTTTTTTTACTCAAGAGAAGAGTTAAGGAAAGGCTTAACAAAAACAAAAAAACATAAGAATGTAGACACTTTCTTATGTGACAGAATTATAGCTTAACTAATTGTATTTATTAATTCCTACATTATGGTAAGATGAGAAGGAAATCAACAATGAAGGAAAATAAGAAATGTTAAGCAAAGTTCTGTGGATTTAATATCAAACACTTCAATAATTAGTCTTCATTTCTCTTAGTGGAATTTTTTAAGCTAATTTAATCAAAAGTGGAAATGCAACAAAATTAAAATCATTTCCTTAAAACATATGCCCGAATTAAAGGTCATCTTTAAACAATAAAGTCAGAATTATAAAGGCCATTAAGTATAGTCTATGTTTTAGAAAAGAAGTATTTTACAGGAATATCGACTTGCTATCATTTGGATTATTTTGTACATAGACCTTTGTTAAAGCATAGACATTCAAGTGCTCTTTATTGTTTGTTTAGCTCATAGGGTATAAGGGAAATTATTTTTGTAGTGTGGATACATCCCCTCATACACAGGCACACTTACTTTTCTCTTGATGAGAGTCCATTATTTACATGTTATGATATTTTCAAAATCTATATAAATTTGCTTTTCTTGTAATATATTATGCTTTCTTGGCCTCTTTCCACCTTCATCATTCAAATTTGCAGGATATGAGTTTTTCACAGACCAACCTTAAGAGGAATTTTATAAGAGACTGGGCCACGACTTTTCCCAGGATAGGTGGAATCGTGTAAAAATTAAGCTAGACTTCCCTTGATTTACCCAAGTGTGATATACAACTTGAGAACTATTTATCATTTGAAACCTCACATTGGCCTCATTATCACAGAGGCCAACAGCCTTGCCCCTATAAACCTTCATTGAGGGCTGCAGCTTTGGGACTCAGAAAGCAAGAGAATGGGGCAATGTAGGATTTATTCATGTTTCCTTTCTGGCTGATGCTAATCAGGCTGTAGTCTTGAATATCACACAGTACTGGCTTCTGGACCTCTCTGAAGTCAGGCACTGACTTCGTCTGAAAGTCACATTACATGTAGTTCTCTTTGATTTACACTTCTTTTTTTTCATTCATTCTTCATATGTATCCTATTCAGTATTAAAATATTTCATCAAAATAACCAGCATTTTTGTTGTTATTTTTTATCATTAAAAGGGGGAAACAACAATTTTATAGTAAGATATTTAAAGCGTCAGAAAAGAGTGACAAATTTTAAAATACAGTATTGAGAAACACTTTTTAAAATTTCGCATTTACTTAAGTCCATTTCAGGAAGCTTTCATTTAAGGAAGTTCAAATTGATAAAGGTCTTATTGTTTAATGATAATTTAGCAAATTTCAGAATAGCAATAACAAGAAATATTTTAATAGAAACAAAAACTTTCTTTAATAAGTATCGATCAAAGAGAAAAGAGTTATATTTCATTTCACATTAGATTAGAGACCTAGCAGTGAAATACATGAGTAACAAATATTAATGAAACACAGTTGTTCCTAAGTACCAGCAAAGAGCTATATATAAAAAGAATTTTAATCAAAGATAAACAGAGTGCTTAAGGACTAGACTGAGTCTCTGCCGCATTGTGCTGTTTGAGCATAATGAGAAGGCTAAATGGGATTTTATCTATTAAAAATTGCATGAGGGAAGAAAATATACAATAATGCATATATTTTTATTTGAACTCATATCAGGAAGAAAACAAAATTCTAATGTAATAATATATGGAGTGCAAAAGGGATTTTCCCCAGGTTGTTCCCATATTATATGACAAACCTAAGTTGCTGCTTCTGAAACATGGTAAAAGCCTGTACACTGGGAGGTTAGAGGTTGCTGCTTGGAGATCATCTCCCTAAGGGTACCTGCCCACTACAGGAATCAGATCCTATGGCCTGTCCTACCTGAGGTGGGGCCCACGCCCTGCAGATAAGGATAGTGGATTGCTTCCCTGAAGGACAGCCCAGAGATAAGGCTAGCCAACTCAAGGAGGACCAAGATTAGGTTGCCATCTTGAATCTAGGATCCATCCATCTTGTCACTTGTGTGCCTCCCCCTTCCTACTGTGTGTACAGCCTTAGCTCATCGCCTTCCTGCCACACATAGGCCCATTGAACAGCCCCTTCCTGTTATGGATGTGGGCACCTGTAGTCAGGGGGACTTTCATGGTCCCTAAATGTAGATAAACCAGGATTGGAAATATGCTCACTCTCTCCTCTCTGCCTCCTCTCCTGCAGTTGTCAACCTAGCACATAACCACTAGGCCACCAAGGCTCCACAGAGACATGGTTAGAAGATCCTTATTAGGAAATTTCCCTCAGGCACAAGTCTCAAACAGAACAAAATCTCACTGCCACTGCCTCTGTGCTGATCTCTAGCGCCCCTTGTTAGGGATTCTCTTGAAAAAAGATGGGCCGTTCTGTTTTGCTCCTGTAAAGAATTCACGGTCACAGAAACTCTCAGGAGTCATTTTATGCAGTCCGGTATTAGTTCATGTCCATTTGATGGCAGTTTTTTTGGTTTTGTTTGGTTTGAGTTAGGGTTTCTAACTCAAACATTACATCTTGACAGCAGTGGTTCTCAACCTTCCTAATGCGGTGACCCTTTAATATAGTTCCTCATGTTGTAAAGACCCCACAAACGTAAAATTATTTTCACTGCTACTTCATATCTGGTCTTAGGCGACCTCTGCAAAAGGGTCGCTCAACACCCAAAAGGCTCGTGCCTAAAGGATGAGAACCGCTGCACTAGACTAAGTTTGGATTAGTAATTTTAAAGCTAGACTGTTTTTTTTACAACAATATAATAAAGCATATATGTTTCCCAATTCTTCTTTATTTATTAAAATGTTTTAGTTCTACACTCACAATTTATTATTAGAAGTCTCATTATTATTATTTCAGTCAAGATAGAATCGATGCCAAGTGCTCGATAGAAAGTAAAAGTTTAGAAAATAACGGTGGCAACATATGTACAAATGTGCTTGATACAATTGATGCATGGATTGTTATAAGAGCCCCCAATAAAATGATCTTTTAATAAAACAAACAAACAAAAAAAGAAAAAGAAAGAAGCAGCCCATTCTCATTTCCCTTGTATCACATTGTAATTGCCAAAACGAAAAAAAAAAAAAGACAGAATTGAATTTCATGCCTTGAAGCTGACCATTGGCTATGAAAATATAAAAATAGGAAATAAACTATAACAAGTGACAGATAACCTATAACAAACTATAATGAAAATATATGTCGCTACTCTTAAATAATAACAAAAGGAAAAACCACAGTCTAAGGGGCAGGAACGAAACAGCATCTCCTACTGACTCTGGGGCGTGAGTTAAGGTGCTCTGCCTGCCTCGAGTCAAACTGAGCAAGTAGATCCCCTGAAAAGCCACAATTTTCACTGTCTTTTTTTTTTCTCTCCTTAAGGTAACCTAACTCTGGTTTAAAGGTTAATGGTTTGGCTAATGGTTCTGTTTTTTAACTTATTAGGGTTCTGATTTGGGATCTTCTCTGCTTTTATAAAGGTTTTAATAGAATGCTGTTGTCTATCATTGTTAGCTGCTGTTCAATTCCAAAGCTGCCCTTCTGTACAACAGAAACAAACGGAAACACACTGTCAGGTCCTGCCCGAGTCTCACAAACGTTGCTTTGTTTGAGCTTATTGTCGGGGGTCACTGGGTCTCCTCCTCTGGTCTCCTGCTACTACTATAAGCCATTAGCACAAAGGTCCTATCTGGAAGGAAATAGCAGACCAGAGTTCCTAATGAGGGACCAGTGTCTGGACCAAGGTTTGGTTCTTTTAGTTTTGCTTCCTAATTTGATAACTGGGTAGGGATTTTGAGCTGCCAACACATGATCTTCCTGTTCTAGTGGCTACTGATCCTAACCAGGACACATAACAAAGTAGGAAGAAAACATTAAATTATGATTTGGAAAGTATGGACCCAAAAGGAGAGCGTTAGAAATTCCAAAGAAAAAAGGTAAATTTATACTAAACTGAAGAAATCAGCCCCGAAGAAGACTATACAATTAACATCTCAGCATTTAATGCTCTCAAAATCAATATAAGAAAATAATTTTAAGGAGCGTTAAATAACAGACTCACCAAAAACCAAAATAATGGTATTGTTGTTAGATCTGGGGGGTTGTTTCTAACCCATAGTAACCTCATGCTTAACAGAATGAAACACTCCCCACTCCCTACCCTTTGCCCCTCCCCCCATCCAGGTCCTGCACCATGCTCCCAGTTGTCCCTGTGCTTGAGCCCATTGTTGTACCCACTGTGTCACTCCATCTCCTGGAGGACTTTCCTTCGCTCCTTTACTTTGCCAAGCTTCATGTCCTTCTCTTTAAGGAATGGTCTCTCCTGACAAATTGTCTAAAGTCTCTAAGGAGCACTCTGGATGTACTTCTTCCAAGAGGAATATACTATTATATCATTATGTAATGGCACATCATCTACCACATAAAGCAGTTAAAAATAAAATAAGAACTAAATAAGGCAAAGGTTTCTTTACATACGTTCTAAAAAAATTCTCCATTAGAAGCACATATATGGATACCAGAGAACCAGAGTAGACACGAAGGTTTGTGACTGTTGGCTTGGTAGAGTGGGGGTTGTGGGTTGGGGCAGCTGGAGAGTGGGATGGATTTGAGGCCAGGATATCATATACTAATAATAAGGGGAAGATCCAGAAATAGTTTATGATTATGTGTTTTTTATATGCTCACATTTATTACTTTATTAGCATAAAGTGTCCCCTTCTGAAATTTATAGAAGTAACGAAGGAAAAAAACAAATTTAAGATATTAAACTTAAAATATGTTAAATCTTAGCATATTAGGAACATCACTGACATATGGTATAAGTAAAATAGAAAAGAATATTTTCTTTTATTCTTGGGGTATATGAATTTTTCCTAAGATGAAGCTATATTAAAGATTTAAAAAAAAACAAAATAGCAAAGAAACAAACTATAAATTCCTGTCTTATATGAAAGATGTGCTTCCCATATATATGCCTAATGAAAAACAAATGGAGAAAAGTCAAGTACTTAGAAACCAATGGAGTGGATATTTTATAAATTATATATAATAAAGATTCAAAATGAGCAAAAAATGAAGTATGCAAAGAGAAAGATAGAAAAGGAAATGAGAATTTCAGGGAATAATGAAAACATTATGTCTTCAAACATTGATTAGTGTAGTAACAATTAGCTTAGCAGTAAAATATTTTGTAAATGTGCTAGTTTTCACTTAGAGATAGGGAAACATATCATTTCAAATTGATTTTTTCCTCTTGTCATTTGAGAAAAAGAAAATAGTGCCCCTTTTAACTAGGAACTCTTTCATTTCACTGATGGCTTTAATGATAGTTAATCATGATAATGGCAGTGGCTGATGTAACTGCTCATGATTAGTTCAGGATTGTTTTTGTATATATTTAAAGCAAAAGACAGCTTTTATCCCAGAGACTTCAATCTTTTCTGCTCTGTTTCCTTTCCCATGAAAAAAATAAACATTTAATACATGTATCTTTCTTCTGTGGAGCGTCTGATAAGACTCGAACTGCTTCTATTTTGGTTAGAAATGGAAAGTTTTTAACATTTTATGGTTTCTTTGTATTCAAAGTAATTGTAACATCACAGCTCTGAGAGTGCCAATCAGAGAATAAGTATTGAATGAGGAGAAAAAGTAGAAAGTGTCACATATTGCTAGAACTGAAAGTATTTCAAACAGTTTTGCGATAACACAATATTGGTTCCTAAAAATGAGAGGAACTGTAAGCATTCATTGATGAAAATCAAAGACTGCACCCTCCAGTATTGTTTGCAATTCAATATAAACAAAGCAGAGAGCCTCATAACTGGACCAATGGACAACATAATGACAGAGAAAGCATTAAAAGCTGCTCAGTCTATTATTTTATCTGGATCCTCCGGGAAGCAACAATCAAGCAATCCAAATATGTATTGCACTGGACAAATCTTCCGCATAAGCTCTCTTTAAAGTGCTCAAGGTCAAAGATAAAGTCACTTGGAAGATGAAGATTTGCCAGGTCAGGGCCTTTTCCATGAGCTCCTATGTCTGTGAAAGTTGGGCAACGCATCAAGAATGTGAATTCTCATGGGGGAACGAGCAAGCTCCAAACCCATGTGGGTTATTAGAGTCCAGAGATAAGCTGCACTCACACAGACATGCAGACTAGCAGCAGAGTTAAGTTGCCGGTTTAAATACAGCATGCAGTCTCTTCACAAGAAATGAAGTGAGTCAGCACACACCTCCCACCCCCCACCCCCGACCCCCTGCCCCCCCGCGAGTTGAGAAGGTGTGTTTTCTCGGACACACTTCTAGTTTTTAAGTGACACTTTCCAAGGGGGCAGGGTTGCAGCTCTACAGATAATCAAGCAACTTTCTAATTACTTTGGGTCTCATATGGTTTTCCATTCAGTTTTATCTGGGCTGCTACTCTGGGTCAGCTTATCTCAGAATGGTATTTGCGTATCGTTGTGGGTCAGGATCCTCACTAGGGCCTGGCTGCAAGGTTAAAGTGTTTACCACGTCAGTTCTCACGGTGTCTTTTGTTCATCACTTGTTTTACAGTGTGCTTGGTTCATTCCTTCAGCAGTTAGCATAGAAGTCTCTGTTCTGCCTTGTCCAGGAAGAATGTAGAACAATGGAGGTGTTTGAATTAGGGTGCTGGTGAGGAATATCGGATGTGCCACAAACTGCCACAGGAACAAATCTGTCCTGAAGGAAGTACCCTGTGGGTGCTCCTTAGCAGAGAGGATGTCAACACAATTTGTCCATGTCGCCAGAGATAACTGTCCCTGGATATTGGCATCATGTTTGAGAATGTAGAGCAGTGGTTCTTCTCAACTTTCCTAATGCCGTGACACTTTAATACAGCTCCTCATGTTGTGGTGGCCCGCCCCCCAACCATAAATTTATTTTTGTTGCTTCTTCATAACTGTAATTTTGCTACTGTTATGATTCGTATAGTAAATATATGATATGTAGGATGTATTTTTATTGTTACAAATTGAACATAATAAAACATAATTGAATCATAGTGATAAATCCCAAAGCAATATGTAATTATATATTGTGAATTATTTATGTGTTTTCCAATGGGCTTAGGTGACCCCTGTGAAAGGGTCATTCAACTACAAAAGGGGTCGCGACCCACAGGTTGAGAACCGCTGATGTAGAGGGTCAACAACAAAGAGTACTATCCTCCATGGACTTAATTGGCACAGTGCTGGGTCCTAAAAATCATCAGGATGATGTAGATCAGGAAGGTTTTCTCTGATTCTCTTGTGCTGAATAGAGGGCACCCAACAACAACAATATATACAATATCAGGTCATAAAATATATTCTAAAGCAATTTATTTCTTATTTTTCTGTTTATATTAGTATGTTTCTAATATCTATATAGCATTGCATTATAATGGGAAATGTTCTTAAAAATCTGTTTTATATGCAGGTCCTTTTTATATAACAGATATAAACTCTAAAATGTTTCAGGTTTTGATGCAGTTTAGCAAATTTGGACTCCTAACATTAGTCTAATGGGGAGAATCATTATAAAGATTAAACATTATAAATATACATAATATACACTCACATAACAAGTGATCAGTTATTGTGCAGTCACTTACAATTCATAGTGACCTTCTGTGTGTCATTGTAGACCTGTGCTAAATTGTGTTTCCCCCCCACCCTCCAGAATAGTAAAGATAATTTTTTTTGACTCAATGAACTTTCAATATTATGGATTGCAGCTACTGATGTTAAGGCCTTGAAATTCCTAGGGACTCCATAACAATGTACATGGTTAAGTTTTGTATCTGCCTATGCTTAAATATCTACCTCTGTATTTCTGTCTATATAAAATCAATTCACAGGTGAAAAAATTGAGACGTGTTTAGCACTGACTTTACAATATTGAAGAATAACATGGATAATATACAATGTATGCTACCATCAACTACTCATCATATTATATGAAATGAAAATATCTGGTGTGATAGTGCGTATAAAAGTTTTTTTTCATAGGCATGAAGAGTTAAGATAAAACTCAGACATGAAGAGAAAGATTTAGAACACACACACAAAGGATTTCGAACCTATAGAGACAAGCTTGCGGATGTGGCTCTATTGCAGCGAAGGCGGAGAGGCTGCATGCGAATAGAGTCAGAAGGTGAGCAGCTTTGAAGGCCCTAGTTAGATGCTAGTATTTGATCCAGAGGGCTTCTGGAAAACACTGACAAGTCTGAATAAAGGAATACAGGGTCATAGCCAGCAGCATTAGAAAGGATTTAGATGTAGAATAGAGAACTCTTTAGATTGGTCATGTTCAGATTGATTAGGAGCTGAAGCAAGGATTTAGCAGTAGAAATAAAATGGGTAAATTAGAACAGAAAGAGAATAGCAAAATAAAGCCAAAGTTAAGAGAAATTCTAGATAACACATCCTACAGGGAAGAACCACAAATGGAAAGGGCATCACATTTTAAGTTCTGTGCCTGTCAGTATATGCTTTTCAGTTTACTGTGGGTATGAGGTAGCTAAGATGTCAAATTGATGTCGAATGGTAGTAACACATGAGGTTGTCAGTATCATGCTCACCTTTGAGCACCCATCTTTCCCTTCATATAGACAAAATGATTTCTCTCCAGCTGAGTCGTCTTATCCGTTAAATGTGAATCATACTATTTCCAATGATATAAACATCATTAGGTTGTATGGCAAATCGAGAAGCTGACTATTATTTGTCAATAGGAGTATGTCATTGTAACTATTAATTATTATTATTATTATAAAATACTAAATTCCTACATTTAGACAAAATCATAGATTTATAAACATACACATCATCTTGTGAATATTTTGATTAGTTTATTAATTTAGCATCATTATATAGTTATAGCAACTTAGCTCACTCCCACAGAGTCAATTCCAACTCTCAAATAATTAATGAAATAAGATGTCCAGTAGTCCATTAAACCACAATGAATAGACACTTACATTTGAAAACTTAGATGATCAGTTCAAATTTCTTAGACTGACATTTGAAAACTAACCACTGAAAATAACTTGATAAACACATGTGGAAGAAAGGACTGATTCTGAAGTGTTGTTTAATTAAGGCAAGTAAGACATTACGGAGAATAGAAGAGTTAAAGGCAATAGAAATAGTTGGCATTCTGTGCAGACAACTCTCTACAAGTGAGCTTATGAAGAAATGCCATGGGAGGCATGGCTGACCTCTTTTGAATACACCAGGAAAGAGACAATCCAACTCCACACCAGGTCAAGACCTATTGTCACAAGTCGCAGGCCAGATACTCCTCTCCCCTCCACCGCTCTTTACCCTGTTCTGATACCAATGGTTCCTCCCATCATTTTTGACTTTTTTGTCAGGTTTGATAAGCCATTGCAATAATCACACAGAATTCACACACATGATGGGGCTTTACTAGGGAGGTTAACAGATTACCACAAGCCCAGGAGCAGAAAATATTAAGGATGTAATTTTTGACCCACAGTAGTACCATTGCTCAGTCAGCAGCCAAATCTTTCTTTGGGTTTCAGGCTCTGCATCATGAGAATCGCTCTCTTCTGATGCGGCCCACTGCTTTTACCTCACTTAGGACCTCTGGTCCCGGTGTGGCGTGGCCACAGCTGCCTCGGCCACTTCAGACAGATCCTGAACTTGCCTCAACGGTGGTTCTTTTTCCTTGATGATCCCAGGAAGTCCTTGCTGGTTCTGTGATTGCTCTCTTATATCCAGAAGAATGGCAAACCTAAGCAGTCCTCAGCCTCAACATCTTATTTGCATGCCCCTCTATAGTCATTTGCCGACGTTTACAGAGATTGGGTAAAGCAAAAACAAAACAACACAAAACTCACTGCTGTCAAGTGGTTTCTCCTTCATAGTGAGCCTGTAGGACAGGGTCGAAATGCCCCTCGAGCTGTTAAGACTGTCATTTGTTATGGGAGCAGAAAGCCTCCTCTTTCTGTCACAGAGCAAAGAGTGGTTTCACACTGCTGGTCTTCTGGGTAACAGCCCATGTGCAACCTTTACCCCACCAGGGCTCCTTAGAGATATGAGTAGAAGAACCATATTAAGAAATTTCACTTGATCCCAAGGCATAACTAGACACAAACTGACTGATTATAAAAAATAAAATAGCACTATACCCATGAATATATATATAGTTTGAAAGACAATGCTGCTACATTGTTCTTTTAGCTTTACCTACCCTGCAAATATATCTATGAATACAGTAAAAATATTTAGGGTACAAAGTTATAGAAATGTCTTAGACCCAACCCAAACCTTTAAAGGAATGGGTCATTGTCCTAGGGACTCAAGGTCTTAGTCTTCGGGAACTACAAGATCAAACAGCATAACACAATTCAAAATGATGATACTTTATATCCTACATTGGTGAGTAGTGAATGGGGTATTAAAAGCTCATGAATGGGTATGGACGGTGCAAATGTTAATCTTTTCTCATCTATAGCAAAGAAGAGTGAAGGAAATTCAACACAGATGGAAAGAGTTAGTCCAATGGACATGGCCAGTCAGCAACCAAGACTCTAAGATACTAAGACCAGGTGACCCTAGAACTTTCCTGGATGCCACTACCAATCACTCTTAAAAGGGAAAGGAAAAGGAAAAAGGGAAAAATAAGGGATGGGAGTAAGGAACTTGGGATCTGACCTCAGCTCACAAACCTGGTAGACAGCATTGAAGGGTAAGCCTAAGTTCAGGATACTGTATACTAAACACTTGTGTGCCCAGGTCTTATGGGACCCTCATCGGCTAATCAGCATCCATGTAGACCCATGTAGTCCCCTTGAGGTTTTCTTGGCTACAATCATTATGGAAGCAGATCGCAGGATCAGAAGGAGGGACAGAAATTGGAAGCAAGGAGGATATGGATGATTGCAGGATCCTGCTGGGTCACTGGGTGAGTTTGAACCACCCCCAGCTCAATTGGAAGCCAAGCACTTCACCATTGTACCACAAGAACTATTTGTTTTTGTTCCACCTATTAACAAAATAGGGCACATTATGATAAATGGCGAAAAGAATGAAATTGTCAAGGATTTTGTCTTACTTGGATCCACAAGCAATGCCCATGGAAGCCGTAGTCATGAAATTAGAGGATGAACTGTATTGGGTAAATATGCAATGCAAGGCATCTTTAGAGTATTGAAATATAAGGATATTGCTTTGAAGACTAGAGTGCTCCTGACCCAAGCCATTGTAACTTCAGTTGCCTCACATCCATGTACACAAATTGGACATTCAATAAGGAAGACAAGTACTATACCTTTCTTCAGATAGTCGCTATTCTGTTGCTTCATTATCTTTTATCTTTATACATCCAGCTTCTTTATATTTCAGATTTATGCCCTAAAAAAGCCTTTTAGCTCATGAAATAGTGTGACTTCAGGATCACCACAGCAGCATTTTCCTGCAGTACAAATATGCGTCCTACCCTGAGATTCCTACAGTACAAATATGCATCCTACCCTGAGATTGCTTCTAGCTTTGGTTGTAGAATGTTAGGAGTTGAAAAGGGGCAAGGAAGCTACTGGGAGTCCTGGAAGACTGTGTTGTGAAATTTGAGATGGATCGTGAAGGAGAAAGCATTTTCCTGTTAAATCAAAGATAACACATCCACATAAGTACACACAACCCTGCCACATAATCAAATACTGCAGAATCACTTTCTCCCACTTGAGGTTGAAGCACGGAAGGCATTCATGTTAAATGATCTATTTATAACATTCTAATTATTAAGATAAATGCACCCATGCAAACTGTGTTTGCACTCTCTTTCTGGTTCATTATAAATGTAGTTGATGATTACAATGAAATGAAAATAAGGCTATTAAAGCAGGAACCCACAAGTAAGCAATGTAGGGCACAGCTTGCTTTGCTCATTCCAAACTGAGACTTAAAACAGCAACAACAAGAAAATCAGGACTCTCTAAAACTGATACCTCACTATATTAGAAGACATGATTATGTTTTGGCTCATTAAAGAGATAAGAAAACAAACAGATTATTAAAATGAATATAATAAGGAGGACACTTGTACAAGGGACAAGGTTATGTACTTTTTCTTATTGTATTATCTAATTATTTTTCACTATTGCTAGTTTCCCATTTTACCTCTATCACTGCTGCTCACATATAGCCTAGAAGCATATTGGTAGAGGGATTCTGTGACAGATCAATTTCAAATATTTATCGACAAAATAGTAAGTCACTATTTTTTCTTCTTTAATATAAAGTAAAAGCAATTTGTAGCCTTTAATCTGGTAAATTATTTCCAAAAGAATGCTTGAGTGATTAACAAATATAAAACACATTCATCTAAATAAATGTGAATGTCTGAAAATTCATTTAAATTATTGCCAGATTTCCAGGTGTTTGAGAAGTCATGGAGAAAATATGTATTCAGTGATGTTGACCCCTAACATTTGATCACTTGTATCTAGAAAAAGAATAACAATAAATCAGAAGTATGATTTTTGTTGGAGACTTAAAAACTAGAGGAAAGAAACTAGAAATCAAATCAATTTCACAAAGCAAATATGTTTTAAGATTAGTGAAAAATTATTGATGATGAACACTGAGATCATAAACTATGTAAGTTTGTGAGAGAACGTATAAGTTAGAAAGGAAAGGGAAAAATCACATTTGTGCAGAAGAAAGAGGGTTGAAGGTTCATTGAAGGGTGAGTGTCAAAGAAAAGGATAAGCAAAAGGGGAGACAAAAACTTATTCTCCAGATACTAGGTTTCCATCATAGGGATGTGGATTAACCAGACAAGTTAACAAGAGTTCATTTTACCCACACTGAATTTGGAGTGCAGTTTAGAATTGTAAATGAAATCTCCCATAAAAAGATGAGTCTCAGTCAGAGGAAATGTGGTTATAGAAATGAATATGGAAAATAATATAAAATACACTGTTGAAATAAAAGCTGTAAATTATCTCTCTAAGGTCAATGTTCAGGGTGAATAGATAAGAGCAAGACAGAATTGTGGAAATGCAAACACTTTGATAGGAAAGATAAAATTTTAGATGAAAAGTGATAATTTTGTTAATGTTGCTGTTAGCCACTGTCCACTTGGTTCCTATCAAAATACAGTCCAGTCTTGAGCTATCCTCACGATTTTTATACCTGAACACATCTTTTTGAGGACCTTCCTCCCTTTTGCTGCTCTTCTGCCTTATCAAGCATTAAAATGAAAAGAATGTAGCATTTATGTATCATAAAATATAAATTATATATTAAAGTATTTCCATTATGTCCTTTTATTCTGTTTATTCTGATCTACCATATATACTCGAGTATGAATTGATCTGAATATCAGCTGAGGCACCTAATTTTACCACAAAAACTGCATTAAAAGTGTGCTGAGTATATATGGTATCTGTCTATCTATCTATCTATCTATCTATCTATCTATCTATCTATCTATCTATCTATCTATCTATCTAAGCTAGCTAGCTAGCTATCTTCTATCTATCTATCCACATATAAAGTAGGAGCCATGGCGGTTTATTGGTTTATAACTTATGGTAACTATTCAAGTCAGGAAAATCTCCAGCTTAACATCTGACCCACAAACATGACCCAGACTGGATTTATCTATTTCTACAGCTGAGTGAACCATTGTTTGGGAATACATTTTTTTAGGTCCTAAAAATGTTGACTTCTCTTGAAGACTTCGCTTGACACCACCAATGACGTCCTTTTCCCAGGACTGGTGTCTCCTAATGACATGTCCGAAGTACGTGCCATGGAGTTGGCTAGCTTAACTTCTGAGTGGTATTCTGGTTAGATTGCCCTCAAGGCAGGTCTCTGCTTTTTTTGTTTTTGTTTTTCCTGGCAGTCAATGTTACTTCCATTGTTCTTTGCCAACACCATATAATCCAAATTCATGAATTGGTCCTTCTCCTTACTTCCTATCACCTGCATATGAGAGGACTGAACATATCCTGGCTTGGGTCAGAGACAACTTAGTCTTCAGAGTGATTTATTTGCTCTTTCCTTTAAATAAGTCTTGTGCACCACATTTGCCCAATGGAATATATTATCTGATTTCTTGACTGGTACTTCCATAAGCATGGATTTTTGGTCAAGCAAAGTATAACCCTGACAACTTCAATCTTTTCTCTGTTTATCATGATGCTGTTTCTTGGTCCAATTACGCACATAGTACTATTTAAATAAAATTCATTAATTTATATTGTAGAAGATGTTAAAATATAATCTTTGTCTTTTACAAACTGACAATACAGTGAAAGAGTGATAAAATATTTCAGTAGATCCATTTTGGGATCGCTGCTAAAATATAGCCCTTTTAAATAGGTGGAAATGTGTTTTGCATCTACACACTCTTATATTCTGTTTCAGTGTGTCGGCCAAGAAATACACCATGAGCATCATCCAGCTCATACGTCAACCTTTAAATGATATCGACTGATCAAGAAATAGGCGCATGCCATCAGATAGGCAAGGAGCATCTCCCTTGGGAGTGTGTACTTTGTAAATGAGAAAGTAAACATTCTTGTTACTACTGTTGTTGTTTGTAGTCATGAGACAGTTCAGAAGTAAGAACACAATAACTTTCAGCTATTTTTACTGGTATATTTCCAGCCATTGCTGTAAAATAAAACCAATAGAAAGTTATTGAAAAACCTAGTGATATTGTTTAACATTTTTAAAAAATACTGAATTGACTGAAGACCTAATCCGCTTTTCCATAAGATCAGAAACCACTAATTTTCCAATGATTCATTGATGGGCACCAATGGGTTTCCTTTTTACCAGTTAAGCTAGTTCAAGTTTCACTTAAGTTTCATGTAATGGAAGGATTGGGGAATAAATAAAAGAACCGAGAGTTTATGGAATAATTCAAGGTCAGTCTAATTTTAATGGCAAGGAAAGTATATGTCTTAATAGATTCACTTTTATCAGATCACAGTTTTATAGTATAATCTCTGAATAATGTTGTTCCTTAGTTGCCACACTGACTTCAGACTGGCCATGACCAAATCAAGCTAAGGGTCAGGATATCTAAGATAATTCTATAATCCTAAAAGGTTTGTTTACCTGTATATCTAAATTTAAAGTATATTTATAATAATTTAATCACAAAGAAAACATAGCTAATTATATATTTTAAGATAAAATATTGCTATTCATTTGAATTTTACTCCATTTTTAGGGATGTAAGAAATGAGGAGAGACAGCTAGACATAAATCATAATAAAGAGAAGCTTATTAATTGGAACCCTCACCCAATACGGAAAATTATACTATAAAAGAGAAGAAATGGTTAAATTTGAATTCTGGGTCTTTCTTCAAATATAACTGCATATCAAAGATTAATTTTTAAAAAATAGGATCTAAATACTTGCCAACAAAAATACATAAGTGAAATTCCAAAAATCCCAAATCAAGTGACTTTCTTCAACTGGAAAAGTGAGTAAGTGTATCTATTAAGGGTGTGAAAAATCTATTTTGTATTCTATATGATATCAATGGTTTCATCCTATAAATCTTACTAGACAATTACTTTTACATAAAAGCAACATGAACTTGATTTACAATTTAGAGAACAATGATTGCAATAATTTTAGTTTAAAATTCAGCCTCGGATGATTCTAGATTGTAAATTTATGAATGTATGAGTAATCAGCAACAAGAATAGCATTTTTTGCCATTAATTAAACCGTGTTTAAAAGACTTAGAATCTCAAAGCATGGGTTCATCAGACTTCTTTTGTCTCCTTTCCTTTTCTATCTATAGAAATAAAAAAATATATGTACATGTAGCAAGTACTGAAGTGATTAATATTGAAATATATTTCCCAGAATGTCATTTGGAGTCACCTATGTTAATACTGGTCTTTCATTATTCAGGTTTATATAACTGCATTGTTTTACATTTTCCTACAAAGTTTTGTCGTTAGCCCTGTAGATAAGAGTTCCCCAACTGGGTGCACACTTCCCTGGTATAAATTTTCTTTTCTATTCCGATGCTAATTGCTAACAATAAATCTTTATCTTCTATATCTTGAATTCTGTTATCAAAGGTTTCACTTGATAAAAAAACTATCAGAGTTCAGTTTATTTCTTGTATTATGGTTTTACAATTCAGGAAGCTGGGAGAATTAGATTTTCACAGGAATTACGTAGCCAAATTTTTAGTCCACAATCTTCTTGAAGTAGCATTTACATGGAAAATAAGGAGCGCTGGTGGCCAGTGGGGCACTCAGTGCAGTCGGAAACCATCCCCCAGTCCTACAGAGAAAGACAAAGATGAGGCTTCCTGCTCCCATCAAGAGCTACAGTTAGAAACCCCACAAGGGCAGCTCCACTGGAGTATGCTTACTATAAGGCAGTCGGCTTAGATGAGTGCTTGGGAGTGGTTGCGCCATTGGGCAGCTAACACCAAATCAGCATTTCAGATTTACCATTTGCTCTGAAGGGAAAACATAAAACTGTCTTCTCCTGAAAGATTTATAGACTCAGAACCCATATAAAGTCATGGTGATTCAGAATCTCCTCACTGGTTGTACTGCTTTTGAGTGTCATGCAGTCTGTTTTGACCCATAGCAGCTCAGCAGACAACAAAAGGACAGTTTTGTTGTACTGTTGTTGTACACATGACTGTTCCTTCCTCGTGTGTTGTTGTACAGTTGACTGGTCCTTCCTTCTTGTTGCCAACTTTTGCATTCAAATTGCTCATAATTATCAATGAATCTTGGTTTTATGTTTGATCAATTTTAGACTGAAGACATTCGTAAAATTCTTCCATTTCTGCATCACCAGCTTTAGTGGTTGGTGCATGAATTATATAATGGTTGCATTAACTGGATTTCTTTGTGTGCAGATAGATAGTCTCTCCCAGGCAGTATGATACCTCAAGTTAGATCTTGAGTGGTCTTTTGTGATGAGCATTTCCCTGAATGTGTCATTCTGGGCTAACTATCTGGCTTTCCGAGTCACAATGTTCAATACCAGGCTACTGCAGTTCAGTTGCAACTAGAAGATCAATCTTTCTGTGTTCCATCTTATTTTTGAAAAATTCCATTTTTTCTAGGTTATGCTTCCTACATTTTGAGTTATAATTATTAATTGGTGTTTGTAGTCTTTTCTTTCATTTTGAGATGTGCCCCGTTGGTGTCAGGATGATGAGACTTCATCTCAGATACTTTGGATACGCTATCTGGAGATACTAGTTCCTGGCAAATGATATCATGCTTGGTACAGTAGAGTTTGTGAACAAGAAGACCCTCAACAAGATGGATCAATAGAGTGACTGCAACCATGGGCTTCAACCCAAGAGCAATGGTGAGGATGGTCCAGCACCAAGTGGGGTTTCTTTGTGCTCTACATGGAGTCAGTATGTGTTGTAACCAACTCACTGGCAGGATACTTACAAGAAAAGTGATCACTCAGCTTTCATATTTATATGAGCTGACTGAGAGCAACCTGGCTTGAACTAGTTTGTACCTTGCACCTCAAAATGATTATATCTTCTCTTTACCATTTTCAAGCAGATTTCTCAATGCAATTGATTTCAAGTCATTTGATTTCTTGGCTGCTTCTTCCATGACCATTGCTCATGGATCCAAGAAAAACAAAAAGCTTGATAACGTCAATCTTTTCTCCATATAGTCCAGCGTGCAGATTGGATGCTGTTGTTGCTGAATTGTTAGAGACCCTATGGACAACAGGATGAAACCCTGCCTGTGCATTGTGCCTGTGCCATCTTTACAGTTGGTCTTCCATTTGAGGCCATTGTTGCAACCACGCTGTAAGTCCTTCGTGTTGAGGGTCTTTCTCTCTTCCTCGGGCACTCTGTCCAGCATGATGCTCTCTTCTAGGGACTAGTTCACGTGATATGATAAAAGATACAACCTTGGCACACACCTTGTAAAATTTTACATTGAGCAGTATTTTCTTGTTCTCTTTGAGCACTCGTTTCTTGGCCAATATACAGCTTGAACCAAATGAATTGTTCTGGACTTTTAAATTTTTGAAATGGTACCCATAGTTTGTTATGATACAGAAAGCCAAAGCCTTTTTTATGACACAAGGTGATCATGAGACCATATGCTAAACTGTAACATTTTGATGCATTGGTGAGAAAAAAAAGTCAGGGCAGATGTAACAAGGATTTCTGTTTTGTTTTCTTTCCTATCACAATACAGCTGGTTGGTTTTCTAGATAGGAAGAACTGACTTACTGACTGAAGAAAATGTCATTGGAAAACTTACCCCTTAAGTCCAACCCTTAAAATTTCTTTTTGTTCCTAAAGCTGAAAAGACATTGAAAAAGCGACCCCAGCTCCTTGAAGATGTGCAAACTGATGTTCTGATGTGGTGTAGATTGAATAGCAGAGTTCTTGCAGGGAGGGTGGAAGAGATGGAAACGTCTTTCAGAAACACAGAGATCGAGATGTAGGATGTCAAGAAGTAATAGCTTCTTTTGATATTTTTAAAACAAAATTTTTACGCAATCATTTTATATTTTATATTTAGCTGCATCTCTTGCTACTCCCTTATCAAACTTATTGGAAAATCAGATCCCCTCAGCCATTGTTTTACATATCATCTATGAGCTGTAAACAATATGTTAGTTTTTCTTTTATTTATGATTTACTCTAAACACCAAAATGCGAGTTTCACTTACATGCACGCTAAAAAATGATAATAATGCTTATTATTATTATTATTATTATATACTGTAGAAACACTAAAATCCCTTATTAATAGAGTATAATAATGCTTAGTGTTTATTCCTGTTACATAGCTACAAAAATTATTTACTTAATGGATATAGGTGGTATGTATTTATTGAATGAATAGTGAATAAATGAATAATTCAGGATAATTCTACTTTGTAGGGACAATAAAAGTCAGATTCTCAAAGATACTTTCATCACCAAATAAAAAGAAAGAAAATGTTTTGAAAATGATGGTGGCAGCAATTGCACAATTATGCTTGATCTAATTGAATTATGAATGATTATAATGTTTTAAGAGGTTTCACTACAATGATTAAAAAGAATCAGAATAAAATTTGAATATTAAAAATATAATTTAATTTTTAGTGTTTTGAGATTTTATTTGGTTCATTTCAATAGTTCATGAAAGTGTGTACCATACACCATGCAAATTAATATGTTGAGTCCTACAGATTTATGAACTACTTGTATTTTTTCCAGTGAAAATTTATTTGTGACCAATGATTTGTGACCAAAGATTACTAATAATTCAGAATTTTTATCTAATTACTTAATGGGTACTACTTATTAAATTTTTCAAAAATAAAGATAACAATATGCACCAAATAATTTAAGATACTCTTTTAGAGGATATCATAAAATACAGATTTCAATTAAAATGAAAGTGTGTAAGATAAAGAATATTTTTTTTTATTTTCAGTCTACCTTTATGCTCACAAAATGTCTATTCTTATATAATTACTTTTGATAACATACACAAAGTCATGGTGATTATACACATTTATTTCTCCAGATGGACCTCACAGAAATAAAATTTGCTACATTTCTAGGCAGAGATTATGTAAGAACTCAATATTATCAGCTGAAGTCATGCTAGAGTCTGATTGCATAACAGACCATCAATTGCTTATATGTAAGTTCTGGTTGAATCTGAAAGAATATGAAATCAAGTCCATGAGAGTCAAAGTACAACCATGAGTATATCCCATCCAAATTTTGAGAACATCTCAAAATCAGATTTGATGAAAGTGGTGTCATTAAGAAGAAGGTAAAGAAAGAAATGATAAAAGTGGATGCCAAAAAAGGCTTGAAAGTCTCTCTTACAGAGTTAGTCGGGCAAATAGAAGAAAATATTAAGTGTAAGAGTTAAATAAAAATTCCAAAGAGTATCTCAAGAAGACAAAATAAAATGTTATAAAGAAATGCATAAAGATACAAAATCAGTAAACCAAACAGGAAACTCATGATCAACATTTTAACATGAAAGAATTGAAGAAAAAAATCAAGCCTCAACTTGCAATATTGAAAGATTCTACAGGCGCATTAAAAGAAGATGAAAAATACACTATCATTGTATCCAAAAGAACTTTTTAGTACAGATAATAATTTACCTTGATCATCAGGCTTGATTGTCTCTCCCCCCAGAACATTAACCATCTCCTTTATTCCAGTGCTTAGTTTCCATATTTCATTGTCAACTAGCATTCTACTGATGTCTAATTTATATTGTCATCCTTGAGGTGAAAGAGCACTCTTTTAAATATTAAAACTTGTGATGTGCCAATTTTTTTTAAAAAAGAACTAATTAACATTCAACCATTTAAAGAGGTAGCATTCAAGCAAGAACCAAGGGTATTGAAGGAAGAAATCCAAGCAACAGTGAATTCATTAACCCAAAGAAAGCTCCAGATATTTATGGAACATCAATGGAAATATTTCAACCAACTTAGGAAGCACAGGGAACACTCACTTGTGAAGAAATTTGGAAGACAGCACCTTGGGCAACAACTCAAAGAAAGGAGACTCAACAGAATTCTCAAATTATAGAACAATGTCATTTAAATCACATGAAACTAACTTTTTTTTTTAAATAATTTTATTGGGAGCTCATACAACTGTTATCACAATCTGTCCATCCTCTGTATGTCAAGCACATTTGTACATATGTTGCTATGATTGTTTTCAAAGCATTTTCTTTCTACTTGAGCCCTTGGTATCAGCTCCTCATTTTTCTCCCTCCCTCCCCCTCCTGTCTTCCTTCGTGAACCCTTGATCATTTATAAATTATTATTTTTTCACGTCTTGCACTATCTGATGTCTCTCTTTACCCCCTTGTCTGTTGTCCATCCCACTGGGAGAGGGGTATAGATAGCTCATTGTGATTGGTTTCCCTTTCAGCCCAATAAGAGATGTAAGAGTCCCCAATAAAATGGAAAAAAGAGAAGGTATTTTAGTGCATTTGAAAATGTTTCTAAAATGCTCATAGCATAGAAAATTCAAACCCATATCCTGTATATTGAGATGATGCTGATTCATAGTGACCCTATGGGCTAGAGTAGAACTGCCCCTGTGGGTTTCAGAGACTGTAATTCTATAAAGCAGTTGAAAGGCTCGCCTTGCTCCCTGGGAAGAGCTAGTGGTTTCAAAATCCTCACCTTTTCCTTAACAACCCAGCATGTAAACCTCTACGAGAACAATTCCTCTCTGTGCAAAGAAAGGTAACTTACACTCAAAACCATTATTTGACTGCTACTGAATAAGGACGATATGTACAAGTTCTGACTTACCGACAAATTCAACCTGAAGGTATATGCACAAGTTTTGATTTACTTACAAATTCAACCTGAAGGTCTATTTAGAAATGTATTTTATTCATAACCCAAGGAGTTTCTGTATGCACAAGGACTACTCTTGGCATATTTGGAGTTGACATGTTTAATGCTTATGAAATCGAGTTGGTGTGTTAGTTGGCCCTTTGAAATTGTAAAGGTCAATTTATGTAAAACAAGTATTGAAGATCTGTGCTGGCATCAATATTATAGGTGAATAATATAGCTTGTTTTATACAAAGTATATGTTCAATAAATTATTGGTGAATAGGCTATATAACGAATGATATTCCTAATAAATATTAGGGTCCCTCATTTCCCCTAAAAACTATACACTATCCATAAAATGAAGCTATGTAATAGGGAATCTAATAATGATCAGCCTCTAATGTAGTTTATAAAGGGTTTTTAAACCTGATAAGGTTGTTTTGTATTCCCTCTCAGTACAGGAACCAGCTTTACCTGCAGGCGGTTCCCCGTAGAGAAAATCGCCTCTGTCGGTTGTTGGCCTTGCTGCAGCTGCCATCTCCTGCTCCCACAGCCTCCCTGCCTGTGGACAGCACACATGGTCACGTTTGATGGTAGTGTTCTAAGTGTTAAGGTCAGAGAGGAAAACAGGCAGGAGAAGAGGAACAGTGTTGTTGAGTGCTGCAGAGACAGCGCCTTAGAGTATTATGGATATTCCCCAAAGGGCTCATTTTTCTAACCCGTCATTAAACCTAGGCAATTTCTACACTATACAAATAGGAAAGCATCTCAATCCTCTAGATCTTTCCAGTTGAAAGTCATTTGCAAACAATTAGCATGCACTCCATACAAAATTGTCTGAACTACTTATAAAATCCTGATGAAATCATTTAACTGAGATAAAATGGTATGTTTTCTTTCTACTCTATTAATATTTCTAAGACAGTATTATTTTCATCCTCTTCGAAAACTTTCAGTGATCCAAAATATTTTATCTGTTGGAATTTGTTTGTGGAGACTGGTAGTTAAACAATCTAGAATTACAGTGAAGCATGAGAGAATATGGAAACATCTATGGATTGCAAGTTTGATTGAAATGCCTCCAAGGTGATTTATTCCGGTATGCTAAGCATAATTTTTGTAGGTATGCCTAAGAGCTTAAGAGATCTTTCTATTCAGCTTAACTCTCAGTCCATTATTAAATACCACATGAGAAAGTTAAATATTTCCAAGAACCATCCCTTTAATTCAGATGGTTCTCTATATTTATTTGAGCTTCTATAAATCAATAAGCACCTTCCATGATTATTAACACATCTGGATGCTGACTACTAGAATTTTACAGGCACTCTGGAAACAACATTGCTTAGTTTTCATATTTAGTGTTCATATATAGCATAAGGTATTCTCAGGCAATTTACAAGCTGTCAGGGATCTGTGAGGTACTGATCAAAATTTATTCAAAACTGAAGAACAGAAGAAGTTAAGGGTGCAAGAACAAATGAAGAAATGTGGCTAGAGCCAAGAAAGAAAATCGTGTGCATTATATGCCGACCAAATGCTCTATAAAATTAGGCAAAATATTGACTGGTGAATAAATTTTCAAGGAACTATAATAATACAGAAACTAAGAAGGTGACTGAATATTAAACAGCGGTTGAGAAATTATAGTGAATTATCCCTTGATTCCTCTTTCTAATTTACTTTATATAAGTCAGGGAAAGACAAAGGAGGCAAGAAAGCCAGAACACTATTACTGCTGTAATCAGTACCGAGGATGAATGCAGATTAACCCTATTCAAACACACAATGCACATGCATGAACGCATGCACTTGAATGCATTCACCATACACATTAGTCCACAGCAATAGAGGTGTTGAGGATGAATGAGAGCTCTGTTACGAATTCAATCATAACATCAGGTATAAACCAGGGCAGACTCTGGGTCCCCGAAATGAACCATCACTCCATAAATATGATGAGTAAGTTTCCCACTGCTAATAGGTCTGGAATAACTTTAGCAAACCAATCACAGGTTTTGTTGTAGTCGCAAATTATCTTACAGTCACAGTTGGAGGTAAATCATCAAAGAGGTTTTCTAATGTTTTTTTTCCTCCTTACACCTAATTCTGCTTGAAAGGACTGTAACCATTAAGAACCGTATTTCAGCATGAACATGGAACTCAGCGAAAGCTTTCATTTTGCCCCTAAGTGTTCTCTTCCTTATCGGTGCCTCAGCACTTGTGTAATTTAATTTCTGCTGTGGAAAAGACAGGTTTTGATTTGCAATAACTTCAATAAACCTATCAGTAGGCAAATTTGATAAAGGCAATGCCTGTAGACACCTGCTCGAAGGTACATGGATGGTGAGATACAGTGGCCATTATAGTTTTGCAGTTTATATTTACAGTTGATTTGCTCGGGATACTTTTTCTGTCAGGCCTATTATTTTCAAAACCTAATACCATTTCTTGTGTTTTTTTTTTTTTAACCAGATGTCTGACCTCTTCAGTTTCACACATTTTTTCCTGTTAACATTTTCAACACTTTGTTTTCTTTTTATATAAATCTACTGCAAACATGTTCACACATCATTCTCTTATGTTGTGTTCTACCTCATGAAAAAATGCTTTTCTTTAATTTTGTATGACAGCGATGGAAATTAATCCCAACAGAATACATTTTACCTGTTATTTTTATCAAGTTAAAACCAAGTTATGGTGACTCACATATATAACTAGAAATGTCTCATAAATTTTGGAAGGCTATGATTTCTCAGAAAGTGATTGCCAACTGTAGGGGCAATGGCTTACTTAATGTGGCTCTTCTAGAAAAAACAATCTCTTTCCTTGATGTGGCTGTCTACAGTCTCAATCAATGACTTCTTTCCTGCATGAGTCTTGCCAAGAAGGTAGGGGGAAGAAACTGACAGGCTTCACCTGTGATTATTAGGCTTCCCTGTAATTGCTATTCTGCTGGGTATAAAATGAGCTCTTTGAGAACGAGGAGGTAGGAACTCCACTAGCAGCAGGAGACAGGAGTACAGCACATCCTTTGGACCTGACCTTCCTGCACAGCAAGCTGTCGGGATCCTGAAGATGGCTTTTGCATCTGGGGCAGAGGACCTGCATCCAGAACTAGGAACCGGAGCATACGACAGAGTGGTGCACTTCCTTCCCACAGAGCAAGTAAAGCTAAGTACCTTGAGACTGGAAGTTGGCTCATGTTTTGCAGTCTCTCTGGGCTCGATTTCAGACAATTGGCCAGCAGTGCCCAAGATGGAGCTGATTGAGTGCCTTCAGACTGAGGTTGACTGTGATGCACTGCCCCTGGGCTCACAAGTAGGGGAGCTAGGTTTACTGACCCACAGTCTGAGGTGTATGCATTTGGATTGAGGCTTATAGCTGAGTGCCATGAATTTGGTCATTTATTGATTTTATTATTTAAAGATCATTTTGTTGGGGGATATTACAGTTCTTGTAACAATCCGTGCATGATGGCATCAAGCATATTTGTACATATGTTGCCAGCATTATTTTCCAGCATCCTATGAGTGTGTTTTGAACATGTCCTGACTGAACGACTATGGACTATCTCTGACCGGCATTGTAACCTGGTCATTTCCATAATAAACCCTGTAATTCTGACTATTTTCTAAGGTCCGTGTGGCCATTGCAAGGAGTTATGGGACTCATTAGCAGAAAACATTGAGAATGTTTTGTGGGACAGAGTACCAAATGTCTTTCCAAAGCCCACTGGGAAGGTTGCGATGGCCAGTGTTTCTCTGCTAGCAGCTGAGTGCTCCTTTTTGTCAACTGGTTTTTCATATTTAGAGTTTGGCTCAATTGGCCTGTGTAAAATTCTACTTATCCCAGGTCACAAAGCATCTTTTAAATAAAATTGCAAATATATAATCAATATATTATGTCACCGTTCACATTTGATAAGCAGTGCTCTAAAGCATTGTCTCCTACTTCTCTGTGTTTGATTAAGTTAAAAATAAAGGAAGCCATTAGTCCTTCAGACTTCACACGGAGCCTGTGATCCACCAGGATGCTGCCAGTCCCATTGTAAATCTTATATGTTAGTTGAGACACTGAAATTAAACTTTGGGGGAAAGACTATCATTTAGTAACGATTACACACCACCTAAGACTGTTTACAATCCCTGCATACGCTATGCTATCTTATAATATCTTGTGATTCGCTGCCTGATGTAAGATACATCACTTTATTGACTGGATTAATTCCATACTGTCCTCCAGATGAAAGCAAGATGGCACTTACTATAAAAAAGAGTTTTCTCAAACATACTTGGCTCCTTTCCTCTCTGTTTGACGGAAGACTCTTCTCCTTTTATAGTTTAACATCCCTTGTGAAGCACTTCCTCCAGGGTTAGGAAGTTCAAGTTTTAGGGCAAGGAACCAAGCCCTCACCCCCAGGAAATAAAGCAAACTTTTCTCCGTGGTGCTTACTCTTTCATCTCTTCTGAGCAGCCTTTGACCCCAATAAAGTGGTCTGCCTTCAGTGCAGTCTTGTGGTCTTTTCCCTTTTAACCCTTTGTTACACTCATCGAATTAAACCGCATACATTTTTAAATTAAAAGTAAAACACATGCTCAAAAACACAGTTTTAAGCACAATACACTAAATACAATGCTAATATAATCTCACATTACATCTTTTAATTCTGATTATAAACATATATTTTACTTTTTTGCATTCTTCATTCTTATAATTGTTAAAATAATTCTTATTGACCCTCAATAAGCCAACATTATTTGCTGTACAATTACTATTATCCAGTGATATAATGAAAATGTGTACTTTATACCACAAGCACATGTAATATATCCCTACCCACCTTTTCTTTGCATTTTCCCCTGAATTCTCTTTGATATCACTGGAAGCTTCTTGTCAGATACTTAACGAAAGCAAGAGTCAAACAATGCAAACGGTCAAACAAAATGCAAGGAAGCCGTGCGAACTTTCTCCGATGGTTTAATAAGTTGACCAATGATCAGTGTGGGATGATATTTAGTTTACAGCATTTGTTTCAAGAAAGTAATCGAGTAGTATTCTGAAATGATAATGCCACTATAATAAAACTTATGAAGAATCTTGGTAAGAAAAGCCAAATGACTTTGTAAATCTCTCAGCCACATGGGGTAATTAATTCCTTCAAGTAGTAATTAGAACTACAGAAATTGTAATAAACCCAGTAAGGCTTGTCAGGGGAGCTGATTGCATTTCAATCAAGTGGAGGCATACATTGTTGTTATTAGGTGCCCTTTACCAATGCGCAGCATCTTTGTGTAGAACAAGAGGAAACACTGACCAGACTCGTGCCATCATCACAATTGTTATGGATAAACCTGACATTGCAGCCACTGTGTCAATCTGTAGTGTTAAGAGCTTCCATAGCCTCACTGCCCATCCATCTTACCAAGCATGATGTCCTTTTCCAGGGACTGGTCTCACCATTCTTGCTTATAATGATCATTCGGGATCTACTTCTTCAGAGACACATTTGCTTGTCCTTTTGGCAGTGCATGGTAGTTTCCACAGTCTTCTATTAGTTTAGTCTATTTCTTCATAGCCATTTAGGAGGGATATGAGGCTATCTGTTTATCCAATTAAAGAATATACTCTATTTTATACATTACCCACACATTTTCAAAAATTCATGCTAATGTGCTAAAATTAAAAGATGTCACTTTTCCCAACACAGCCGCTGAAGACTAAGTGGGTGAATAAGCAAATTTAGTGAAGAAAGCTGATGGTGCTCGGCTATCAAAAGATATAGTGTCTGGGGTCTTAAAAGCTTGAAGGTAAACAAGCAGCTATCTAGCTCAGAAGCAACAAAGCCCACAAGGAAGAAGCACACCAGCCTGCGTGATCATGAGATGCGGAAGGGATCAGGTATCAGGCATCAAAGAAAGAAAACTCATATTATTGTGTGCTCACCTCCATGATATAATCACTGAAGACAAATGGATGTATAAGCAAATGTGGTGAAGAAAGCTGGTGGTGCCTAGCTATCAAGAGATATAGTGTCTGGGATCTGAAAAGCTTGAAGGTAAACAAGAGGTCATCTAGCTCAAAAGCAACAAATCCCACATGGAAGAAGCACACCAGCCTGTGTGATCACAAGGTGTCAAAGGGATCAGGTATCAGGCATCATCAGAACAAAAAATTTTAACATAATGAGTGAGGGGGGAAGGGCAGAGTGGAGACCCAAAGCCCATTTGTGGGCCACTGGAGATCCCCTGGCAGTGGGGTCTCAGGGAGGAGAGGAGCCAGCTAGGATGCAATGTAGGAACAATGAAAAATACAACTTTCCTCTAGTTCCTAAATGCTTCTCCTCCCCCCCCCCACCACTATCATGATCCACATTCTCATTTGCAAGTCTTGCTAGACCAGAGGATGTACACTGGTCCAGATAGGAACTAGAAACACAGGGAATCCAGGGCAGATGATTCCCTCAGGACCAATGGTATGAGTGGTGATACCGGGAGCATAGAAGGAGGGTGGGTTGGAAAGGGGGAACCAATTACAGGGATCTACATGTGACCTCCTCCCTAGGGGACGGTCAACAGAAAAAAATGGGTGAAGGGAGACATCAGACAGGGTAAGATATGACAAAATAATAATTTATAAATTATCTTATCAAGAGTTAATGAAGGGGGGAGTGAGAAGGGAGGGGGGAAATGAGGAGCTGATGCCAGGGGCTTAAGTGGAGAGCAAATGTTTTGAGAATGATGAGGGCAATGGATGTACAAATGTGCTTTACACAATTGATGTATGTATGGATTGTGATAAGAGTTGTATGAGCACCTAATAAAATGATTTTAAAAAAGATGTCACTTTAAAGAGTAAGATGTCAGTGCCTTAAACCATAGTACTTTCAATCACCTGTAAGCATTCAAAAACTGAATTTAAATTTGGAAGGCTAATGCCTTAGACATATGGTGTTCACAAACAATATTGAATACATGAATACCATGGGAGTGCCGTGGTTAGTCTTTAGGATGCTAACTCAAAGCTAGTGGTTCCATCCCATTAACCATGCCGTGGGAGAAGGATTAGGTGTTTGCTTACACACACACACACACACACACACACACACACACACACAATTTATAGAGTTGAAGACCCTATATACTATTGCTATGAGAAACAATCAACTCAATTACAGTTGGTCAACATCTTGAAAGAAGGACATCCTGGATGATCCTTAGATGTGAATTCATACATTAAGTCAATGTTGTAAGGATCATTAGGCCTTGGAGAAAGGCATCATGCTGGGTAAAGTGGATAATCAGCAAAGAAGAGAAGGACAATCTAAGATGAATTGACACAGTGACTGCAACAACAAGTGTCGCAAATATACCAACTACTTGGAGAATGGTACTGGACCAGGCAGATTATTGCTCTATTTTCTGTAGGGTAGCTATGAGATTAAAATGACTTGATAGCACCTAACCACAACAACAACAACAGCAGCAGCAGCAGCAGCAGATTTTTGTTGCCATATATACTCATGTATAAGCTGATTTCCAGTACATTTTTTATGCATGTTTGTGGTAAAATTAGGTGCCTCAGATGATGTTTGGGTAGGTGTATACTTGAGCATATACGGTAATTGGCATTTAAAAAATAATTGCAATGCATCCTGAGTCTCAGAACATCCATGCAAAGAGAAATATCGAGAGAGTGCTGCCCATTCTATACTTTGCCAGCTCCAACATGGAGTTGCCGGAAGTCAGTATGAGCTTATGGCAATTAAATTGACAATAATAACAGCACAATGCTATGACTGTGCTTTTTGTTGCCCTATATAAAAAACAAACAGTGAAAGCTCAAGTCTTACAGAGTTCCAAACCATGCTGAATCTATATACATTAAAATATTTAATAGGGAAAACAAGGATTATGGTAAATTAGCTATCCCTCTTTAAGAATATTTACCTATCATACACTGCCTAAGCTTTATCTATGCAATAACTCCCTTAATGTTTACATTAAGACACTATCTAGAAATATAGAGATCTAAAACACAGAAAGGTTATGGATTTTTTGTAAGGCAGTTGTTAGCAGAACTTACCCATAAGCAAGTGTTTACAAAGAACACGATTTTACAAGACAGGGTATAACACATCATTCCATTTTCTAGGCACACTTCCTTCTCTCTTATATTTACAATTTTCAGGGAATTACAATAAAATAAAAACAATATTTTTCTTTACAGGCTAAACAATGGTTAAACTACAGGGATATCTACATAGTTTCATTTGTATTGAAAGAAATGCGGTCTCCACAAATACCCCTAGTTTTTACCTTTATAGCCGGGAACCTCAACAATGAAAAAGAAGAGGAAATAAAAATCTATGCAATCGATCTGTGTTTGAAAAAATAGTATTGAATACACTATCACTGAATAATGAACAAATCAGTTTAGTGGAAATACAAACAGAATGCTTCTCAGAGGCAAGGATGGCAAATATTTTGCTCACTGTAGCCACATTATCAGGAATAACCTATTATCAGATAGGACATCACATTAGGGTCAACAAAGATTGTCCTTAAATAGGGATAGATAATTATCCCTCATCTGTGTTTTCCCTATTAAAATCTTTAGTGCATGGATTCACCATGGCTTGGAACCCCCAATTAGATGGATGAGCGCAACTCTCACAATGATCGTGAAGATGACACAGGACCAGGGAGCATTTTGTTATGTTAAACATAATGTAGTCTGACATCCACTTTGGTCTTTCCATTCATTTCAGTCTTTCGAATTTTTTGTTTTTTTAATGTGTGATTTCTTAATGCCATTCCTCAACTCATATTCTCATGGATGCTCATTGTGTTGAATCTATTACTGAGAAAATTCAAATTCAGGTAGGATATTCTTAAGGGACTATGTTGACTGTCATGGTCTTATTTTGATTTTCTTCAGCTTCACCTGTAACAGCCAAATGAAGAATTGATGTCTTATTCCACAGATGGCCCTTGGTGTTGTTCTGAAAAAACCATTGGGCTGCTCATTGTCTCTTCTTTACAGGTACAATCAATTTGATGTGTGTGTATTTCAACCAGAAAGGTTTATGTTTATAGTATACTTTTGTATTGCTGAATGGAAGGCATTTTTCAATAAAATCATTGTTCTTATATAGTTCTATCAGCAATATCCAGGATCATTTCTAGAAATAAGGACATAACTTCTAGCTATTGTCTTATTTGTGTTCAGCTTTTGAATTACAATTTCCAGTGATCTATAATATATGTTGGTTTCATGTTTAATCAAGCCTAAACAACTGAAGCTGATTGAAAATATGCAGGCAAATTATGGTGAAGAAACAAGATAGTGCTCAACTATCTAAAAGAATAGCGCCTGGAGCCTTAAAGACTTGTATTCAAACAAGTAGCCAAGTAAGTGAGGCATCAACTAAATCCACCTAAAAGAAGCACACCAGGATGTGTGATCTAAGAGTTAACAATATAATCCAAATCTAAAGGACAAAATGTTCATTATAGCTTAAATTGCAAGCACCTGATTTGTAGAAGGTTCTGGATGTCAGTGAGAGTCCAAAATTCATTTTCAGGGTCCATGCATGGATTAAGATACCAGTGAATCCCCTTCAGTCCATCCACAGATGACCCTTGGTCTTGTGCTGGCAAATACCATTGAGCTGTCCATTGTCTCTTCTTTACAGGTAAAATCAATTTGATATTTGTGTATTTCCACCAGATCGGTTCATGTTTATAGTTGTATTGCTGAAATACAAAATCAATCCCCTCCCCTAAATAACCCTAGACCCCTTTTAAAGCTGTTTCAGTTTTTAGACCTAAAGCGAGGGGGAAACACATGTGATGGAGCCCCTAGGGAATCTCCTCTAACCCTGGACCAGGAATATAAATAAGCTTGCTAACATGCAAAATTCAATGGAAAGTGGATCATTGCTGATTCAATCAGATTAAAATTTAACACCTAACATGTGAACTTCCTTTGATCTATTTATATTTATTTCTAGTTTTTAATATTGTCTGATTTCTTTTTTATTGAAGTTTTCACATGTTATATTTTGTAATTCTTGTTTGCTGTTTGTTTTAAGTGTTCAGCTGTATGTGAAATCCAGCATAGGTAAATATCTAGAGACAGTGACTGGATTAATGATTCATTGTGGGAATAGTTGGGGGGGAAATGGAGAGCTAATAAAATTTAATTCAAGATTGAAGAAAATGTTCCAAAATGTATTGTGGTAATTATTGTACAACTCTTCTTGATCTGATTGAATATGAAATTGAATTACATGTGAACTTTAAGCCCATAAAGCTGTTGTGAAGAAAAAGAAATTCACACAAACACATATATTCACATGTATGACATTGTTCAAGCTGAAATAACTGAAGACAACTCTCAAGCCACTAGTTCCAATGTTGAAAGATTCTGTGGGAAAAATATTAAATGAGGAAAGAAGTCACAAAAGAAGATGGAAGGAATACACAGAATTACTGTACAAAAACGACCAAAATTTAACCATTTCAAAAGGTAGTATATGATTTAAGATCTATTATATTTAGGGGAAAAATTAAGGGGCACTGAATGCATTATAGGAAAACAAATCTCCGTGTGTTGATCTAATAAAAACTGAGACATTACACTAGACAATGCAACACTAAAGCACCTAATCATCTATACCTAGACATTTGGGGGGTCTCAATATGTTACATCGACGACTATGCAACGGGATTAGACTGTGTGACCATACAAACTGAGGATCACCTTGAGAAAAAGGAAATTCTTGAACACTTTATTGTGTTCATTCAGATCTTGTGTTTGGATCAAGAAGCAGTTACGTGAACACAACAGGGGAATAATGTGTGGTTTAAAATCAGGAAAGGTGTGCGTCAGGGCTTTATCCTCTTACCACACTTGATCGAATGTATGCTGAGCAAATCAACAGAGAAGCTTGATTCTATGAAGAAGAATGTGGCATCAGGATGGGTGGAAGGCTTATTGGCAACCTGCTATATGTGAATGACACAGCCTGGCTTGTGGAAAGTGAGGAGGAAGTGAAGCACTTGCTGATGAAGAGCAAAGATTGTAGCCTTCATTATGGATTACAATTCAATGGACGTAAGGAGTATACAATTATCACAAGTAGATCAACAGGTAACATCTAGGTAAATGGAGAAAAGGTTGAAATTGTCAAGGATTTTTTATTGCTTGAATCCACAATGAATGTTCAGGGAAGCATTAGTGAAGAGATAAAAAAAAAACGACTTGCATTATTAGGTAAATCCACTGCACAAGAACACTTTAGAATATTAAAGAGTAAAAACAAAGGCAACCTGGCCCAAGCCAAGGTATTCTGCGTTGCAATATCTGCATGTGCATGCTCATCACTGAATAAGGAAAACCCTAGAATAACAGATGCATTTGAATTTTGTAGCTGGAGAAGAATACTGATGGTACTATAAACTGCCAAAAGGACAACCTGATCAATATTGGAAGAAATAAGGCCAGATTGCACCTTAGAAATAAAGATGACAAGACATCATCTTACGTACTTTGAATATATGGTAGGAAAGATCAGTCCCTGGAGAAGGACATAATTTTAGTAAAGTGGATGGGTGGCAAGCAAGAGGAATGTCCTTGATGAGATGGATTGGCACACTGGTTGCATCAATGGACTCATACGTAGGAACAGTTATGAGGATGGCACATGACCTTGCAGTGTTCTGCTATGCATATTGTCATTATGGGTGGGAGCCGACTCATTGTCATCTAACACCACAAGAACAACAATTACAAAGAAAAGCAACCCATTAGAATTTGGAAATTACTGAACAATATTATTAATATAATACACAACTAAAATGTTGCTGATAATTCAAAACTCTTGCCCCAGTAAAGTGACAACAAATGCAAGCCAGATTCAGAAGAGGATGCAAAACTGGAGATATATGTCCATAGTTAGGTAAATACTTTCAAAAGTTGTCATTTAAGAGGCACTATCTATGTTACCTCAGGTCTTGTGGAAGAAATAAACTGTATAAATCATATACATTTGTTTCTCATTCCTAATTGAATCCTAAAAGGAATAGAAATATTCAAGGTTAAAACCTCATTGAACTTTTTTCCTCTGCTGACTATGATTCATCATACCTGTAGAGCGGGAAATAAAAGCTATCAGGTTCTCAATAAAGCTTGATGAGTTTTAGAGCACATTCTACGACTGTTCATTTAAGGTATGCATGGCATTGAGGCTATTACCACACTCACTGAAAGCTGACTAAAGCCGTTTAAATAAAGCTTGTCTTGAAAAGATGTGTCTGTTTGGCATATGCCTAGTGTGGGCCTGTCATTTGGTTAACTTTACACGTGCCTTTTTTGCTGGATAACTTGGTCAACATTTACTAACAATATTTCTGAAAAGTAAAAAATATGAAAGCCATAGTCAATCTAAATATTCCAAATTAAATAGCACAGGGAACAATACTGACTAATTGGATACATGTACATTAATCATTCTTTGAAATTGCTTCACTTAGATTTTGTTTGAATGTTTAAACGTTTAGACTACAATTCCACGAATATAGGTAACTTTGGGAGAAAGATAAGTCTTTCTTTCCTATAAAAATGTATATTCTCTGAAATCATCAGGCAAGTGTACTTTGCCCTAGAGGTTTGCTATGCGTGGATATCAACTGGATGGCAGTATGTATGTAGCAATATGTATACTGGTGACTTCAGATCATTCTAATAACAGCATCTGTATTTTCTTTTTCAATCACAAAATGTATAATTTCTTAATAATACGTATCATGTGACCATTAAAAAAAACTAAAATAAAATAAAAACATTTAAATACCTAACTATTATGAGTGCAAAACAAGTCAGCATTTTTTCACACACATACACACTGGAGAAAATATATCAGAATTTGAATTCCCAACCTTATTTGCATCGTAGTTTGGATAATAAAAAATAAAAAGTGAAAAATTTAGAAGCTTGAGGCAGCATGAAGCTTATAATGAAAAGCAATATATTTAAATGTGTAGACAATTTTAGAACTAGGAAACATATGTACTTTCACTGTGCTAGTAATAAATATTGAAAAATTAAAATGAACATAAATAGGTGTATTTTAGTTGAACTAAAGTTAATGTATACAAATTAAATAATTGGTTATATTAATGCCACATTTAACAGAATCTTTTATCTAGTTCTCAGACTTGATGACTTTTGAGATAGATGAGACCAGGGAGTCTACATATTAGTAAGAAAATCACTGCTAATTATTTCAAGTATATATCTCATTTGCTTAGTATAATTAATGATCTTATAAATACATATGAGACACAAGTAATAGTGGAACTAAGTTTAATCTTTTACTCTAAAAATGTTTAATTTGAAAATGTAAAGACTTTAAGAGTAAAATGCATACTACATTTTGTGTGTTTTGCATTTATCATAATACAGCATAAATCTACACTAAAGTGTATTTTCCTAAGAACTCTTGTAGAAGTAGGCAATGTTTAAATACAACGAAGGCCAAATATTTATAAAACAATTTTGCCAAAATACAGGAATTTATAGAATTGTGATTATTTTCCATACTTCTTAATTTTCTAATCGGTCTCTACAATAATAATGCAGTTAATTATTTTTCAATTGAGTTATTATTTTCCTAGTATATTATTAAATAGTGGCACATAACTATGATATCCTTTAGATACTCACATATGATACATTTCTATTAGAATATTCACTGAAGCTATATTTCTGTTTTATTGATAAGATGCACTTCTATTTTACTAATATAATAATTTTCAACTTTTGTAGGTGTGATTCTCATTTATTGGTCTCCAACAGATTTTGCATTGTCATTTTACAATCTTCTTTTTAGATTTAATAAAGTCCACATAAAGCTGTATATATGTGTATATATATGCGCATATATACATATGTGTGCATAGATATGTATTGTGTGTCTCTTGTTTTTTCTACTGCAAACAAGAAATAATAGGTTTTTCTACTGAAAACAAGAAATAATAACAATTTTTTCATTTGTGTTTACTTCAAAGTTTTCCTTAACACATCAAATATGCATCAGAATACTTCATTTAAAAATGTAGAGATGAGAGGGTGCTTTCTGAATGGTTTAACCTGTGATTCAGGAAATTCAGGTGTCTGTAAAAATATTTCCCCTTCCTCTAAGACTCGACAAATTCCCTGTATTAATTGTTCCTTGCTTACTCGCCTAAAGATTGCTACTAAGAAAGACTGCAATCTTCGCTGTAAAGATTACAACATAGAAAACTCTGTGTAGCAGTTCTATTCAGAAACACAAAAGGTGGACATGACTTGGAATTCTCTGATGGCAGCACGTTTGTTTTTATTTTCCATAGGAGTTCACGGAAAAGAAAAACGGAAAGCAGCCAGTTGCCATGGAGAATGGCTACCTAATGCATCTCTGTGTTTTGCAGTTTAGAACTACTCTCCACAGAGTTGCTAGGGTATGCATGTTGGCAAGCAAGGTTTTCTTTGTTTGCTTTTCAGAGATAGCTCTGCAGGGTTCAAGTCTCCAACCAGTTGGTTAGTAATTGTGGTGAAGTGAAATTGATTATACTGTTGTTTTTTTTTTGCCCATAATCTTTGTAACTCCCACCCAGTGAATGGGGGCGAGCATTGGAAATAAGGTTTAAAGAGTCCTAACTTGGCCATTAGTCAGTTTGCCCACTCATCTGGGAATAAGAGCCATCTCCGAAGCAGAAACTGAGAAATCTCATGACCATGAAAGACTAGATCCCCCAGTAAAGCACGTGAACGGTCCCTGCTTCTGCAGCAGAGTCACCAGAACCCACGCCATGCTCAGGCCAGGATGGAGAACAGGAAGCAGCACTGAGATTGGGGCAGAGCCCAGGCTTTCCCAGCATGTGCAGAAAAGGGAGAGACCAAAAGGCCAAGTGGCAGGAAGGCTGTAAACAAGAGACAAGTGGCTGCTGGCTTGTGGAGAAGAGGCACTGATTGCATCTCGATAGGAATGTCTGATAATGTTTCCAAGGCTGCAGTTCTGACAGATGCCTACAGTCACAACTTATCCCTTAGAACAACTGGTGACTTGAACCACTGTCTTTTCCTTTAATTCTTGATTAAGACCACCGTGCCCCACGGGCTTCCTGAGAGAGGAGTGGAACAAAACTGAAGACCCTCTATGGACGCACGGATGGGTATCGGCATCTCACTTGGCGGTGAGCTTTCAGAACAGTGGCTGTGGCCTACCTAAGAGGGAGCCCCGGTGCTGGAGCGGTTATGCATTGGACTGCTATCTGTATGGTTCGCACTTTGAAACCACCAGCAGCTCCGAGGGAGAAAGACTGAACTTTCTACTCCCATAAGCAGTGATAGTCTCAAAAACCCAGAAGGGGTCACTATGATTCAGCATTGACTCCGGGGCAGTTTTATGTGTTGTTTTGTTTTTAATAATGGTAATTAAAGTGTGTTGCCTTGGGTTCAGCACTTTATTTAAATTCTCACTTTGTGGCTGTAATTTGGAAACTAGTCTTATTTACAGATGGGGATGCGGGAACTTAGAAAAACTAAGTTTACATTAGTTCAGTAGCAGAGTTGAATTTGAGGACTAATATCAGACATGTGGGTGCTTACGCTAGAAATAGGCTTTCCTCTTTCATTGGAGATAGCGCACACTGAGTGATCACCGCCGTGTACAATGACCAACAATACCTTTCTCGTTCATTTCTGTCCAGGAAGACGGCCTGAAAGCACAGAAAGAGCATGTGCATTTGCTGTCAGCTCAAAATAGCACGTGTGTTGCCAAAATTACTAGAGTCTAAGCCTTAAAATACCCCCCAAGCTCATGGAGCTGTGAACTCTGTGTACGCGAATATAATTATTTAAAAGCAATCTTGTGTGCTGTATACCTTGTTGAGAATAATCTGTATATCCGCCACTATACAATGCATCATATTATTTTTCTGGAAACATTTGATGTGGACTACATGTCAAAAAATAGTGGTGCTATTAATTAAGCCCTTAACTACCAGTTGAAAGGTTGGTAGTTTAAAACCACCTAGAAAGTATTTCAATACACAGCCCTGGAAATGTGCTTCTGAAAGCCCATGGAATCCCTATGGGATAGTGTTCCCTTGCTCCCATGAAATTGCCACAAGTTAGAACTGTCTGAACGACAACTAAGCTGATGTACCAGAACACAGAAAATCAACCCCACTTCTTCAAATTAAATTAGTTTTAAATCTTTGGGGTATTCTTATACGTGTTTCAGGGAGTGTTCCATGGTGGAAGGGTCCGAGGAGGAGAGGCATTCGTGGGGGGAGCATTATCTGCTCTCAGTCACTGCCATTGGGTGGATGCTGACTCACAGCGGCCCGATCACACAGGACAGAGCCGTCTGTGGGAGTTCCAGAGACGGTCAGTTTAGGAAGTAGAATGCCCCATCTTTCTCCTGATTACCTGCTAGCTAGATGTAAAATTACTCATTTTTATGATAGGAGATTAAACACCCTACGCTGAAGCAAAAACAAGCAGAAAACACACTAGTGTTACTGGACTTCTGGAGAAATGGATAAGAAAGGATCTACGTGTGTTTGTGTGTTGCCTACATGTGTTTGTGTGTTGCCTGGGTTGAGATAGTCACTGGGTAAACAGGAGAACCCAGAGAGCAGGTACCCCCATTTGCTTTTCTTCAGCCGTTAGCTAACCACTGAGCAGGCCTTCTAGCCAATGATCTCGTAAACTGTGATGCAGTTCTATCAGTCGTGACTTACAAAATCATGTATACCTAGTTCACAATATGGGGTTTATTTTGTATTTGTTCTGGGTAAGTGGCTTTTTAAAAGTCACGCTTCCCAGTAAGAGAGGAAACATGTAGTAAGGTTATTCGGGTTCGGCAGCTGCATGATCGATCCTCCCTGTTCTCAGCAGAGCAGAGGACAGAACAAGTGGAATGAAAAACACAGAACAGCTATCGTACATGAATTACTGGCCGGCTCCAAGCATAATTGATAGACTCCATAACACTGACACGTGCTTTTAGATCACACTTATCATGGGACTACAATGACATCAGAATCAATCATTTCAAATCTGATTGACCATTATGACCTTTGCTTTTCTGTATGGCTATAAATATTTCAATGGCCATCCTCTCCCCCACTCCCATTTTTTTTAATTGACAAAAAATATATATAAGATAAAGTGAGCAGTAAATGTTACCTTTTTAACTCTAGATTTTTAAAGATGCTTTATTTAAAGTGTGCTTATAACAGATTGATGAGAAAAGCCTGATTTATTTGTGATTTTATCTCTCTCTAGTGAGCTATTCCTCTTTTAAGATCCACTTTGGGGAGTGTCCTGTATACCTTTGCCGTGAATTAGGATGAGACATGTATTACCATTCTATTTCGAGTTCCACAGTCAAAGGGTGATTGTCTGTGAAAGGAGAGAATTGTTAGAAATGAGCTCAGGCGCACGCACAGACATTAAACCTAAAAGAAGAATTGATTGTGTTTAATAAACTATGATGTTTTAAGCTACATAATCGACTATGCTGCTGTTAGATGCCGTCACGCCAGCTCCCCCTCATAGCGGCCCTAGACACAACAGAAGGGAACACTGCCCGGCGCTGCGCCATCCTTTCCGCTGCTCCTGGTCTGAGCCCATTGTTGCAGCCACTCGGACAGGCCGTCCTACAAATGACCTTCCTCTTTTGTGCGGTCCCTCCTCTGTACTAATCATATTTTCATGAGGATTACAAATGTCTCCTGATGGTTCCCTAAGCTTTAACCATATAATAAACTTCAGTCCAAACTAAACTCACTGTCAAGTCCATTTTAACTAACAGCGACCTTTCAGGACCGCGTGGAATTACCCATGGGTTCCTGAGACGGCAGCTCTTTCTGGTGTAGACAGGCTCATCTTTCTCCTGCAGAGCAGCTGATGATTCTGTGTCACCATGCTCGATTATTAAGCTAAATTTTCAAATATCTCTCACCTGAAAAAGTTAAGAATAATAAGTATTCCTAATATATCTCACAAAGAATCTATGAGAATTAAGAACTTCATGACTATGTGTCAAATGTCAAATAACTGAGTAGGATATAACAGGGGGTTTTCCTTTCTTTAGATCTTTAACTTAGACACAAAGACCTGTCATTGGAGTTGTTAGCTGAAGAAAGTAGCTAATATATCTTTATGCTTCCTTTCCTTCAATTGTTTGTGAATTTTCAAATCCAAATTAATAAAATTCAGGGAAGGTACTCTGGCAAATTGACAATATTACTTTTCCTATGTTGGAAAATTGAAATAAGAATTAAGAGTTCAGAAAACTAAAAATAAAAATACATAGACTGTTTTGACTTCAAATGAATTAAGAGACTGAATGACCTTTTTTAAAAAAAATAAGTGAATTTATGCTTTAGTTTATAGGTTCAAATTTTGGTTTATCCTCATAGACTATATTAAACAGTATTTTAAGTGTTCAGTTAGAGGAGCATATATAAAACAGAACAAGGTATATCAGTGGACAGACATTTGCTTTAAAACTGTCAAGGCAAATCAACATGACAAGGGACTTTAACTCTGAAATCTCATAATGTTTAGCACAAGAGATGTCATTGGCAGTAAATTCTGCCTAAGAGGAGGAAATGAAGTTGAGAAATATTGCAAGATGAATGAATACCAAAGCCCAACTAAAAGTCCTAGTCCCTAATCGCTGTCCTGCTACAAGTGTTACTAAACACATATGCCCAACTTCTGACAGTGGGTCTAACGTGTCTAATATGAAGATGTTCTTGGCAGAGCACATGAGACTTGATTCATTTCAGGAGTGATACAGTCCCAATTCTGACAGGCTTACAGCTCTGTTGGGAAATGAAATATTGCATCAGGTTACTAAGCAACTGTTCAGCTTGCTTAAAAAGTACTCCTCAGAACTCATTTCTCCTAATTGATTCCATCCACCTCATTTTAAAAGTCAATGGGACATCATGTTTAGAAATATGCAATATTGCTACTTCCTACAAACATTTCTTGTTCCTTCTAGATATCTAAATGAAGGACTGGCGTATAGATGTCATATTAAAAGCAAATTATTTTTTATCTTCCTCTTGACTTTCACTGACACTTATGTGTGTGTTTATGTGTGTCTGTTTTATTTTGACAGTTTAGTGAGTGTCTGAAGTTATCTGCACACTGTCAGAACATAGCATAAAAGACTGAGGGTCTTTTTCCCCCCTAAACACATTTATACAGCTCACAGTTTTAATTACTGACTCTGACTCACCCTTCCGTACATCCACTATGTAATACATCAGAATTAATAGCAAATCTGTCTCACAGAACGGCAGGCATGTTGACATTTTTGCAGTCACTAAACCTTAGAGCAAGATAGTGTCTCATGCAGTCTTGAAATATTAGTGATAAATGCATCCATAGATCACGTTTACAAGGAGCCAAAGAGGCTTTTTCAGCTTTGACTTCTCTTTCCATTAGATCAGCGGTGAAGAGTAAACAAAAGATGCTATAAACATTTGATGTGCAGTGTATTTTATCAAGGACTCAATTACTCACTACTCAATATTTCAGAATAGTGCACGAATGAGTGAGTAACTCTGTTATTTTACCTATTAATTGCTGTAATTTGATAGGAATAAAAGTTGTGAGAGTTTGGCAGACTCGAGTAAATCTAGATGTTTTTATTCAGTGTCTTCAATTTTATTTTACTTGAAATATGCGCACAATGTCTCACACGACAGTCCTGTTAAAGCCAAGCTGATCTAGAGTGTGCATGCATATTTAGAGAACAAATTGGGGGGACAAACCAAAGGTAAATACTGTTCCTTTCAATATTTTTTACTGCACACATCTTATTTGACTGTTCAAAAAAGAAATAAAACAGGACAGTTTATTCCAGATAAGTCTGTCCACTCATCATGGTTTTAGGGATATAAGGAATCCCACTAGGGTTAGAGATCTGAAATGAAATACTAGGAGATTATTAAGATTCCATGAAACATACCAGGTCCATACTTTGTTTTCAAACTGAAAATATGACTGTGGAAGTCAATTCTATTTGTTGAATTTCAACATTTTATTGTTTATTAATATAACATGGTCTTAGTAGTCAAAGACAAGTGAAAACTTACCCAAAGACATAGGGTGAGAATTGCACTTGTGGGCTATTGATCAGAATGGTACTGACATAGGCAAGGAGAAATAAATTTATCATCATTAACAAAAATATTTATTGTAACATACAGATTACATCTCTGGGCACAGTACTTAATTTTATTATTGAAATTGTATTATGATTACCATGACATAATATTTTATTATTATAGGAGAAAACAGACAAACAAAACATATGGTTTATACACTAAAAGTCAAGACTTTGACTGTACGGAGGCCAAGGATGGTGGCAGGAACTGAGAGGGCAGGGTTTGGATCTTGAGAATGGAAAGAGGAAGAGTGCAAAGAAAGGAATAAAGAAAACCGCCTGTATGTGATGTAGCAAGATATTACTGTTTATTCCATTCCTTGAGATGGGTTATGTAAATATACGTAGTGCGTTTCTTTTGTGAAAAAGGGAAAAAAAAACCTCCAGACTCCTTATCCTTCAAAACTAAATAGTGGTCTGAGTAGCTAAAAATAAGAAAGAAAAGTTAAAATGAAAGTGATTTGAAGTCTTTAGTGATATACAACTCCATCTAAAAATTTTTATATGAAAAAATTTCATATGAAAAATATTTCATGTAGTTATTATGCAATTTTGTTAGTACTGCAAAATGGATAGAACTACAGGAGTACAAAGGACCAAAACAATACTTAAAAGATAAAATATGTAAAATCATATATGTTAACAAAAATTAAAAACTTGGATGATTTTAAAATGTATTAGTAAACACTTGTTGTTTTGCAGCTAGTTTGGAATAACTAAAAGAAAATTCAACCCCACATCTAATAATTTTTTAAGTAAACTCATGAAATTAAAAAAAAGAATAACCCAAGAAAATGATCTATTTTAGGTGATATACATTTCCCATGAAAAAATTTTACAAAATTTATTTTGCATAAGATAAAGGAAAAAAATACTACCAGTTGCAGTCCATTTTTACCCTCTGAACTAAGACTCAACCACATCAATATTCCATCTCCCCAAATAAGTAACCCATAGTTTTTAGTAACTTTAAGCAAAATAAATCAGTAAGGTGAATCCTATAAAATTGCACCAACTTGCAGTGATAGACATGAGCAGCCTGAGGGGAATTCTAATTCAACCTAGGTTTATTGAAGCAAATTCTCCATTCAGCATGAAAGCAAGAAAGGTTAACTTTCTCATGTTTGCCTAACCAGCTCGATGCTGAAAAATTACTCTTCTTGATATTATTCTTTAAAGAACACAGTTTAAAATTATGGCAAATAATAGGATAATTGCTGTTTTAAATGTCCTTGAGTTGGTTTTAACTCATAGCAACCTGCAGTCAACAGAATGAAACACTGCCCAGTCACGGCCCTGCTCACAGTTGTTCTGATCTTTGAAAGCTTATTGATGCAGCCACTGTGTCAACCTGTCTTGTTGAAGGCCTTTCTCTTTTCACTGTCCCTGGTTTTACCAAGCCCGATACCCTTTTCCAGGGACTGGTTTCTCTTGACAACACGTTCAAAGCACGTGACAAGTCTTGCCAGGCGTGCCTCTAAAGAGCATTCTGGCTGCACTATTTCCAAGACAGATTTGTTTGTTCTTTTGGCAGTCCATGGTACTTTCAATGTTCTTTGCTAGCACCATAATTCCAATGCACTGATAGCAAAAGTGTAATTCCAAAGATAAAGACGAAGGGCCTAAGAGTATACACTATGTAGATCTGCTATTTTAGGTATTAAAGTTAAGAGTCAACATAAATATTTGATTTTAAGAGATGTATTCAAATGGAACTATTTTAATCATTTTATTAGGGGCTCATACAACTCTTATCACAATCCATACATACGTCCATTGTGTAAAGCACATCTGTACATTCATTACCCTCATCATTCTCAAAAAATTTGCTCTCCACTTAAGCCCCAGGCATCAGGTCCTCATTTTTTCCTCTCCGTCCCCGCACCCCCATCCCTCAGGAACCCTTGATAATTTATAAATTATTGTTTTGTCATATCTTGACCTGTCTGATTTAATTGAATTCTCTACTGTGTTCAGTTTTTGACATTTTAGCTTTTTCACAGTAGAAGTTGTTGTTTTTTTAATTATTGTTATTGGAAAGGGAATTTGTGTGTATTAAATAATTTTTAAATGCAATTAACAAAGATGAAAAAAGGAACATGCTGCAAATAAAATCTCCTACATTTAGTTTAACAACATTGGCATGTTATTTTATAATATTCTCAATATCTTCATTTCACTCATCTTTACATAAATATTTTTTGAAAAATATAATTATCATTATAATTTTCTCTTTGGGGATTTATGTTTTTGCTTATTAATTAACATAAAAAACAATGTCCAAGTTATTCGTGTTTTCTGGAATATCCTATCAAATAACTTAAAATAATTTAATTATTCTTATGTAATATTATAGAGATTTATAATGTTTTTTAAGTAAAGAATATAGTTGCAGGACTATCTTATTGGTACTCACAGAAATTTAGAATAATTAAAATTCTTAGAATTTAGTTTTTCTACATTAGAAAGCCTGACTCCAAATTATAAAGATTCCTTTGACATTTAGAAATAAAAAGAAATATTTGAAAGTGATTCTCCACTGAAAATCTCAAGAAATATGTAAAAAGCAGCCTCCCTCTATTTCTTAAAATAGTTAAGCAAAATAACAAGAAGTGAAACAAAGCTTATTGCCAGTGAGTCAATGCCGAAGCATAGTGCCTCTACAGGACAGGTGAAGCTGTCCCTGTTAGTTTCAGAAACTGTAGTTCTTTAAAGGAGTGAAGAGCCCTGTCTTTCTGCAGTAGAGTTTGGATTGGTTTCAAACTGCTTACTTTGCAGTTAGCATCGCCTCTTCAGGGCACCTTCTCTTACTGAACACATTATGAACAGAATAGTCAACATTGAAGAGCAGAAAGGTGCAGTTTGGACATTAGGAAGAACTGGATTTATGAAGATAATATCTATTTGATAAATACATGGCTTGAGGCAACATTATGTATTGAGCATTTATCAAGTGCTAGCATTAAAACTCTGGAGAATGATGAGATTTTTCTACTCCTATAGAATCACAGTCTCAGAAATCCACAGGGGTGTTTCAAACTTGTCATAAGGGGTCCTTGTGATAGAAACTAATTTGGAGATTACATGATAGACTCTTGTAAAACAAATCACTTGTTTACAGCAAGTACCTTTTTTCTTATTAACAACATAGGGACTTCCCCATATGGAATTCGCAGAAATCAATTGTCTATATTTGTGTGAAGATACAATGGAGAAGTTCAAGATCAGTAGCTAAAACAGGCCATGGGTTGAATGTGGAGCAAACCATCAATTTCTCACATGTCAGTGTAGACTAAATCTGCAGAAAATTAAAACAAGTTCTTCAGGGCCAAAATACGATCTGTCGTCTCTCCCACCTGAATTTTGAGAAGATCTCAGGAATAGATTTGACTGGCACATTAACGCAGAAGACCTGCTGAGTGTAGGGGGACATCAAGATAACCATTCACAAAGAAAGCAAACAGTTCATTAAAAAGACAGGAAAGAAAGAAAAGACCAAGATGGATGCCAGAAAAGGCTCTTAAACATGCTTTTAATTGTATAGTAGCTAAAGCAAATGGAAGAAGTTATAAAGTTAAAGATCTGAGTAGAAAATTTCAAAGGGCACCTGGAGAAGACAAGGCCAAATATAATGAAATGTATAATGACCTAGAATTAGAAAACCAAAAAGGAAGAGCAAGCTCAGCATTTCTTGAACTGAAAGAATTCAGGAAAATTCGAGCCTTTACTAGCAATATTGAAAGATTCACACACAATTAAATGAATAACACTGTCACTCTATCATAAAGAATTAATCACCATGACATAGTTTGAGAAGGTAGCATATGAGTAAGAACCAATGATGCTGAGGTAAGAAGTTCCCATGTATTGAAGGCTCCAGGACATGATGGGTGCTACAATTTATTGTGCCAGCCTGGCCGATAAACACAAGTAGGATTAACTGAAGGGAAGAGGGATAAATGGCTCAGTGAACCTCACCTTGGTTGTTCTGTGCCTCAATTTAAAGGGGTACACTACCTGTGGGATGCCTAGCCTGTGGACTGTGTTGCTGTAAGTTGAGGTCCCTTTAAGCCCTCACGATTGGAATGTTCATCTCTGGAGCTGTGGACTGACAGTTGATGACAGTTGGGGACCTGCCTTGCTGTTTGCTGCCTGGGTATACATAGCCCAGCTCTCTCTACAGAAGGGGACTGGCACCTGGCAGCTCTCAAAACTTGAAGGACTGCTAGTGTCTCACGGCTTTATAATTTAACTGTTAATTTCTTGCATTATCTATCTGTATATTATTTAACGGTTTATTTCTGGAATTAGATATCTATCTTTATAAATACATTTATATATAATTACCAGCAATCTGGTTTGTCTCTCTAGAGAACCCTGTCCAATACAATGGGATACAATTGAAATGTTTCAGCCAAGCACAGGAGACACTCACTAGTCTAAGGCAGGAAAAATCAAAACACAGGAACATGGAAAACTGACGACAAGGAATCCATGTTTATACACATTCCAAGGAAGGTGACTCAACAGTATGCTCAAACTATAGGAAACTATCACTGATATAACATGCGAGTAAATTTTGATGGAGATCAGGCAACAACACTTGCAGCAGCGCATTGCCTGGTAGCTGCTAAAGTTTCAGGTCAGATTCAGAAGAGGGCTTGAAACAAGGTATATAATATTAATGCGGATGTCAGATAGATCTTGGCTAAAAACAGAGACTAGCAGAAAGAAGATTTCTTGTGTTTTGTTGAGTATGTAAAGTCATTCAACTGTGTGGACCATAATAAATTATGGATAACCTTGAATGGAAACTCTTTAACACTTCATTATGTTCATGCAAAATTGTTTCTTGGATCAAGTGTCCCAGTTATGGGAACAGAATAAGGGAGTATTGACCGGTTTTCGATAAGGAAGAGTGTGTAGCAGAGTTGTATCCTTTTACCATACATGTTCTATCTGTATGTTGAACAAATCATCAGAGAAGATGACTTATCTGATGCTTCCTGAATCCTCTAATATCTTGTCCATAAAGCTGTCAATATTTGCAGAACAAAGCATGGAACCTCTCTGATTTGCCCGTTACCACTAGGCAAGGGGCAGGTATGCTTTCAGGATCCAACCTTCTTTACCCATTCTGATTCCACCAGCTCCTCCCATGGCACTGTATAGCTAGTTATACTGGGTTTGATAATGCATTACAATAGTCGCACACAACGCACAGAACATACTGACAATTGTGGGAGCTTATTAGGGGAATGAACAGATAACCCAAGTCAGGATCAGTACACACAAAAAGAGAGACAGTCATGGGTCCAGAGCACTACTTCCCCTCTGCCAGGAGTCAAGTCTCTCTCCAGTTCTCAGCCTCTCAGCTTGGTGGTGTGTTGACCTTGCCTCCATGGACCCAGAAACCCACTTGTTACTCTCTGTTCTGTGCCATGGGTTTCTTGCCTTGGTATCAGGGCGAAGCCTGACTCCTTTACTCCGTCCCGTAGTCTCCTTGTGACAGACCCTGGGTCCTCGGGTCTCAACCTCTGCCATTTCAACTGGAGATATTGAACATGCTTTTCTGATTGTCTGGGGACTTTTCTCGGGCCCACGATAGCTTGTATCAACAGATGAACAGTGTTGAAGTAGGTGTGGGTTTTGTATTTTAGCTGATCCTGTCCCTAAGGTAACAAAGGGTGTGACTTGGGTCAGACAATCTACTAAGATCAGAAAATAATAGCACCTTAATCCTTTCCATCAGTATAGCCAAGAAATCCCTCCAAAATGGAATTATAACCACAAGTATATAATCCAGAATTATAATACATAAAGAATTGTGGCTAGAAGGGCCATATGGACTGCATCTAAATACTCAACTCAGGGCATGATTCCAAACTTATCTCGGCTCTAGATAGGTGTAGAGTGTTCTTCTTTTTTGGCTTTATACCTCCATGTCTTTGTATATTCCTCTATAATTCTTTACTTTGTCTTTTTGAGCTGCGCTGTGAAATCTTCTGTTCAGGTTTTATTTCATGGTTTCTTTGATTTGCTTTAGCTACTGTGTTTTCAAGAACATCATTCAGAATCTCTTCTGGCATCTATTTGGTCTTTTTTCTTCCTGTCTTTTTAAAGTCCTTTTGCTCTCTTTATGTATAATGTTCTTAATGTTAACCACTATCTCATGAGAGTTTCTGTCAATATTGTTCAATAGGACAAATCTGTTTCTGAGATATTCTGTATTTTCATATAGGATACATTGTAATTTTTATTTTGGCTCTCGTGGACTTAGTTTAATTTTCAGCTTCAGTTTAAAATTCAGCTTCTGCCTGAATTTGCATATGAGCAATTGATTTTTTCTATAATCAGCATCAGGTCAAAGACTGATGATAACGAAATTGTCTACCATGTCTTCAAATGGATATAGCCTACTTAAATCCTGTGCATTCCATCTAATGAAGTTCACATATATGATCAATGTTTAAGTTGTTGAGAATATGTTTTTGCCAGGGATAATTTTATGGTCTTAAAAAATCTATCATATGGCCTCCAGATTTAGTAATTTCATCAAGGACACATTTTCCATCTACCTGTCCTTCCTGTTTGTTTCCTATTTTGGCAATCTAATGGCAAATAATTATTAATGTACCTTGAATGCATGTTTGATTGAATTCAGACTAAATAATTTGATAGGCATCTTCATTTCTTCATCAATAACTTTATTGATTTGTGTGTATAGTAAAATAATAATGGTGTTAAGTGGATTTTCTTATAGATGTATTTTATTGTTGTCGGCATGGAATTAGTTCTATCCCATAGCCATGCCCAGGCCTGTGCCATCCTCACAATTGTTCCTGTGCTTGAGCCCATTAATGCAGCCACTGTGCCAATGTACCTCCTTGCGCTTCTTCTTCTTCTTTGCAGCCTTTCCACATTACCAAACATGACATCTTTCTCCAAGGACTGCTCTCCCCTGACAATATGTCCAAAATATGCAAGACCAAGTCTTGCCACTTTTTTTTCTTTCTTTCTTTCTTTTAAAAAAATCATTTTAGTGGGGGCTCATGTATCTCTTATCACAATACATACATGCATTCGTTGTGTCAAGCACATTTGTACATTTGTTGCCATCATCATTTTCAAAACATTTTTCTCTACTCTTATCTCTAAGGGCACTCTGACCTTACCTCTTCCAACACAGCTTGGTTTGTCCTTTTTGCAGTCCATGGTACGGTCAATATTCTTCCCCAGCACCACCATTCCAATGCATCTATCCTTCTAAAATCTTCCTTATCTAACGTCCGACATCCATATAAATATCGTCCAATAAAGACTATCACGGCTTGAGTTAAACACACTTTAGTCCTTAAAGTAACATCCTTGCTCTTCAATAGTCTCAAGAGGTTTGGGCAGTAGGTTTAGCCTACGCAATGCTTCTTTGATCTCTTGACTGAGGCTTCCATTAGCATTGATTGTGGATCCAAGCAGGACAATGTCCTTGACAACTTCAATCTTTTCTCCATAATCATGATGTTATCTATTAATTCAGGTGTGAGGATTTTCATCTTCTTTACATTACATTGTAATTCATACAGAAAGTTGTGATCCTTAATCTTCATCAGCAAGTGCTTTAATTCCTCCTCACTTTCAGCAAGCAAAGTTATGTCATCTGGATATCATGGGTTATTAATAAGCCTTCCTCCTGATGTCACATTCTTCTTCAAATACAGCAGCGAACCTGATCAGTTGCTCAGCATAAAGACTGAACAAGTGTGGTGACAGGATGTATCCCTGACACCCCACTCCAGATCCGAAGCTTGTAGTATTCCCTTGGACACTTGACACATGTAAAAGTTCCTCAAGAGCACAATGTAGTTTCCTGGGACTGATTCCCATTCTCCTCAAAGTGATCCACAGCTTCTTATGGTTCGCACAACTGAAGACCTTTGCCCAGTCAACGAAACACAAGATCCATTTGAGCCCAGCAAAAATAGCCCTTGTTCCACATGTCTTCAGAGTCCAGCCTACACTTCAGGCAGTTGTCTGTTCTCAGTCTGGAACCGTCACTAAAACTTGTTCCTTTTTCCTGACCCTGCCGGTGTTTGAATACTAGTGACATTGTTGCCAGCGTGAAAGCAACAGACAAGTCGCCATAGTAGGACAAGCTGACAGAGAAGATGTATAGGTATTATCTGTTACAGGCTGTATTATACTTCAGGATAGACCGTAATGGGTTTCTTTTGATGATGAATGTGATGGTATTCTTCTCGAATGTACCAGTATCTGCATAGTAAACCAAATGATTGCCCAACTCAGATTGTGCAATACGAGCCTTTTCTGTTCACACATTCCTAAAATATCCATCTTTATGCATACCATTTTCTTTTGACAACTCTTAATCAATGATGCTCATCTTTCTTTTATTCCTAATTTTAATTCTTAATGAATTGTAGCTATTTCTTGTCATTTTTAGTACTTCACATTAAAACAAAAAATTGTATATCCTGTGAGTAATTTCATTTCCCATAGTTAATTCATATCAAATACTAAAATCTTTCAGGCAATCTGGCTGTATTTGATAGTAGCCTTTACAAAGATTGTCATTTTAGCCTATTTTGAATTATCAACTATTCTGCGTGAATCTTAAAGACTGATTGAGTCTTGTTTTGCCATTATCAATTCTTTCTAAAAGATACCATATATATATAATTGTGCATAATATTTCTTTCATAATATATATAATTATATTTTCAAGTGACTTAATAATGCCTATTTAAAATAATCTATTTAAGGAAAATACATTATTTCAATATCAACATTCAATCATTTAATCTGTATGTAATATTTAGTGCAATTTCCTCTTTTGTTTTTTGTTGTAAGGACCATTGAGTTGTTCCAACTCAGAGTGACCCTACGTATAACAGAAAAACAACAAAAACACTGCATGGTGCTGCCATTTTAATGATCATGCTTCCATTTCATGCCAGTTTTACACAACTGTGTCATTCCATTCTCTAGGCTTTCTTCTTCTTTTTCTTTGATAGTCTACCTTGCTAAGTGTATTAGATTGAGTACTTTAAAGAAGCAAATGCACAGAAACTTATGTATAAGAGAGAGTTTTATATAAAGGTTAAGTGCGCATCTAGAAAACATCCCAACCCAGAGCTGCCCAAGCCCACAAGTCCAACATTAACCCATTAACCCATATGTCCAACACCAATCCACAAAGTCCTCCTCCATCTCACAAAACACCCGCAATGATGCCGACTGCAGGAGGAAAGCTGAGTCAGTGAAGTTGTAAGCATCTCAGCGCTGGCAGGGGTCTCCACGTGGCTGCCCCAGGACCCAAGGCTGCATCGGGGTAGGTCCATGCGGCTTCTCCTTGGGAATAGCTTGCAGGAAGTCATCCTTGCCAGCTGAAGCAGGGATCCGCTAAGGCAACTGCACCTTGGTTCAACCATCACAAAGCAAGAGACCTAAGAATTCAAAAGGTGAGGTTCACCAAGCCATTTATCCCCCCCTCCCAAACACATGCCCTTCAATTAACCCCACATGTGTTTATCGGCCAGGTTGGCACAATAAACTAACTACCTCACCAAGTAAGATATCCTTTTGTAGGTACTGTTCTTTCCTGATAATGTTTCCAAAGTAAGGTGACATGATGTCTCTCAATTCTGACTCCTAAAGAACGTTCTGGCTGTAATTCTTCCAAGGCGGACATCTGTTTTTCGAGCAGTCCACAGTACTGCCGAATTTTTGTACCAATACAAATTAAAATGGATCCATTCTTCTGCATACTCCCTTATTTACTGCCTAACTTGTACAATCATATGGAATTATTGGTATTGATTATTACTGTGGCTTGGCTTAGATTGCTATTTGTTTTCAAAGTGACTACCTTGCTCTTTAACACTTTAAAACAACTTGTGCAGAAGATTTGTTCAATACAATGTGTTCTTGGATCTCAGGACTGCTGTTTCCATAAGAATGACATTTAATGCAAGAAAGGTGAAATCCTTCACAACGTCTATATTTCCTCCATTTATCAGGATGTAGTCCACTGGTGTAGTTGTGAGGATTTGGGCTTGCTTTATATTGAATTGTTCACATGCAAAAGGCTTCATGAATCTTTGATCTTCATGAGCAAGTGATTCAAGACCTACTCGCTTTCAACAAGATGTCACCTGTTGTGTTAGTCTGGGTAGACTAGGGAAACAAATCCATGGACACACATATGTGTATAAGGAAGAGGTTTATATAAAGGGTAATTCTACATTAAAAAACATCCCAGCCTAGTCCCGATCATGTCCATAAGTCTGATAATAGCCCATATGTTCAACAGCAGTCTATAAAGTCCTCTTCAGACTCACGAAACACATGCAATGATGCCGAATGCAGATCACAGGCCAGTGGGTAGAAAGTCTTTGGATCCAGTGGCGTTGGAAATATCTCAGTGCTGGCAGGGGTCTCTGCATGGCTCTCTGCAAACAGGGCTGCATCAGGGTGGGTCCATGTGTCTTGTCAGCTGCTATGTCTCCCAGGCAGCGAGTGGCAGAGAGAGAATTGTCTGCTGCCTCCAAGGAGGAAGTACCAGATTTCTCAGAATGTTCAGGAGGCCATGTCCACACAGAAGTCTCAGTGGGTATCTTCAGATTGACAGCCTAGACTCCACCCCTACACTCTTCATCCTCAAATTGACCCCAGATTAGGTGACTACCTCACCTGTATGTCACTAATTGTTCATTTGCCTGGCTTCACTTTTGATGGGGCATTCGGCTTCATATAATCCAGCTTCTAGTATTATTTGTTCAGCAAACATTTTGAATGAGTATGTTGAAACCACACAGCCTTGATAAACATATTTCTTGATATTAAACTAAGCAGTATTACCTTGTTCTATTTGTAGGACTGACTCTTGGATCATGTACTGGTTCCTTAGGAGTACATTTAAGTGATCTCAACATCTTATTCTTCTCAATATTATCCATAGTTCGTCAGATAAATGCCTTTCATAGTAAATAAAACACAAGTTAACATCTTTCAGGAATTCTCTATCCTCTGCCATAAGCAATGATATCTTTTCTTCCTCATGGTGTTCTGGATGTGGCTTGACGTTCTGGTGGCTCTCAGTCAGCATGCAGTGGCATTGCTTCCATGTGCCTTAGCTAATTATATTCAAGAACAAGTCCCAATTCCCTTCTGAGTCCATCTCGAGTTTTCTTTTTCCCTGTCTTTTTAATGACCTTTTCTTGTCGTTTTAATGACCTTTCATGTAAGATAGTTTGTGTCATCTCACAGCAGATAGTATCTTCTGTCAAAAGTGTTCAAAGTGTCAGCCCTGTTATTTAAATGTCCTTGAAATTCAGGAGGGATGCAATCACGGTTGTATTTTGTGTCTCTTGGACTTGTTTTAATTTTCGTCAACCTTATCTTTAACTTACATATGAGAAATTTATGATCTGTTCCACTCCTGACCTTAACCACACTTTGGTTGCCAAGGCTGAGCATGTTCATGGTCTCTTTCCACATACTTAGTCACTTGGATTCTTGTGTATTCTTTCTGGCAAGGTGTATGCATAAATGTGCTGCTTATATTGTTGAAAAATATATTTACATTGAAAGTCCTTGTACCATCCTTACAATTTCTATGAAATAATAGAGTTAATAAAAGTGCTTTGGTAATATAAAATATAATCAAATGGGTTAATTCCTTTCAAACTATGCAACATTTAAAAATGTTTATTAATTCTGTGAATTATCTATAATGCTTACCCTAAGAGACCCATAGTGATTGTCAGGTAACTCATTATGCATGGCTTTTCTCTAAGGAAAATCTTTCTTTATTAAGTACTAAATTACTATAATCCAATAGCATTTCAGTATTAATGAAGTATATTATGAACTGTATTATGTGACTCTCCACCTTAAAAATGAGTGTATGAGAGGAAGCATTGGAAGGGTTATGCTTTGCTAGTGCAGCTTGATTATTGGGACTTTATATCGTGAGAGCATGTTGACAGTGGTTCCCTTGAGAAGTTGTTGGCATCTTTGTAAAAGAAAGAAAAGTAATGACTAAAGGTATAAGCTTCCACCACAAATTTAAAACTATGCAAAGTTAAGCAAAAATATTGAATAACACTTTTATTAATTAAAATAAATTAGCCTGTAGTATTCAGTCTTTCGCCCTGTAGTCACAGTGTTGGGAGCAGACACCATGCCCTTTCTTCCAAGTCCTCAGTTTCCCATATGCAGGTCCAATGAGGGCTTCCAGGAGAAGCAGACCATATGGCAGACTATTGGCTCAGATTCAAAGTACCAGAGGTTGATGAACCATTTGAAAACTAGAGAATCATCAAAAGAGCAAGCCAGTTTTCCTACCGCGTGTGTCAGAGCAGATGTTGTGCACACCTCTAGGAATCTTCTTTTGACTGCATCTGAGCTCTGATCTGAAAACTGGGTTGCGTTACAATCTCATCTGCTTCCAACTGATTGTTTAATCACAGCCGATCAATATGGAGTTATCGATTTTGTGTTACGCCATCACAAGGGTCTATTACATCTTAAATAACAAACCACTGAGACTACTGTCTAGGTCTATTTGACATAACACCTTACTTTCAGTTTGGTTCAAATATCTTCAGATTCTAGCTCCTTTTTGATTTAATTTTTCCCCTCATGCTAATTTCAGAGTTGCTAAATTCTTTATAAAAAATCATTTTATTGTGGGTTCTGACAACTCTTATATCAACCCATACACACATATACATCCATTGTGTCAAGCACATTTGTACATATGTTGCCATCATCATTTTCAAAACATTTTCTTTCTACTTGAGCCCTTGGTATCAGCTCATTTGTTGCTTCCCTCCTCCAACCTCGCTCCATGATGAACCCTTAATCATTTACAAATTATTAATTTTTCATGTCTTTCACCAACCACTGTCTCCCTTTACTCACTTTTCTGTTGTTTGTCCCCCTGGGAGTGGGTGAGATTATATGCCAATCATTGTGATCAGTTCCATCTTTCTCCCCCACTTCCTCTTAACTTCCTGATATTGCTACTCTCATTATAGATCCTGAGGGGTCTATCTGTCCTGGATTCCCTGTGTTGCAAGCTCTTATATGTACCAGTGTACATGCTCTGGGCTAGCTGGATTTGTAAGGTAGAATTGGGGTCATGATAGTGGCGGGGAGGAAGCATTTTAGGAAAGTTGTATGTTTCATTGGTGCTATACTGCACCCAACCTGGCTCACCCCTTCCTTGTGAACCTTCTGTGAGGAGATATCCAATTACCTACAGATGGAGACTCAAAACTAAATTCTTTTTTGAAGAGGTCATTCCTTATACTATATTACTAATATGAAGTATTTCCTTATGTCTTGTTTATACTAGCAAAGGGAAATTATCTTACATACTATTCATAAATCACTCTTTAAAAACAGAATAGCATTTCCTAAACAGATTTTATTAATAAAAAACTAAAGTAGTAGAAATATATTTTAACTTGTTAACTCTTCTTAGAACATTAAACAGAAAAGCTAATAATTTGACATACTTTTGGAAGATAAACAGGTTTAACATTATTGATATTAACAACTGCATAAACTTCAACATCATCAAAAAATTTCAATCATATTTTAGTGTTCAAAGGAATGAGATAATGGTAATAAAATGTAACCTTATTTTTGCACAATTAAAATTTTTATACCCAGAAATAAGAACAATAAAGAGGACATACAAAACAAATTGATGAGGAATTTCAATAGAAAGTAACAGTGGAGAGGTAGCACCAAAGAACAATTTCATTAATTCAGAGTTTAAGTGCAACCAGGAAAAGAACATGAACAGAGATGACTTACCTTGATTCTTTTCTTGACTCTCTATTCTCTGAAGTAGCTGTCAACTAAGAAGGCATAGTCATTCATAAAGGGGCAAAGATTGAATTTAGACTCCTTTATGTGATTTCAAATCTCAAGTCCATTAAAAAAATCATTCATTTCACTATAATTCACAATTCCTATTTTCTGAAAATGTTTTATACAGATAAGTTTTTAACAAAAGTTTATGTGCTAATTTTAGTTATGCATATATTATATTGGTTTTAACTTTAAGTATCTTCTAGTCTCCATGTTTTGTATTAGTTTCAATGATTCAGTGAAGTAAATTATATTATTTGAAATATTTTATGTATTCCACTTATAGGAACCACATTAAATATTTTATTAGTTAGACGGATTGCTAGATGATTTTATAGAGAATAATAAACACACAAAGAAACAAAACAGATAAACAAAGGTAAAGATGGGGAGACAAAAATTCCTTTTTTAAGATTTGGGTGATATGAAGATCAGGAAGGATTTAATTTTTAATTGAATTGTTTAGTCTTTCTTTACTTCATTACTTTTAAAAAAAAGGTTATTTGTACTGTGATAGTATTTTAGGTTTGACTGTCTCTCCAAAATTACATACTCGAATTACTGATAAACATCTTAATTAGACCAATAATCTCTATGTGCTTCAGTAAACACTTTTAATTTGAGTGATAGAAATTCCAAATCCAAACTGCTTAAAGATAAAAAGAATATTTACCTATTTCAATGATGGGATCATAGGAACAATATAATCTGCGACACTTGGTTCTCAACAGAAGTACAACCAGTGCCTCATTTTCTATGGCAGACAGCTCCAGACCCAGCAACACGCTCGCATGTAGACTTTGATTTCTGGCCTCCTCTGGTAGAGCTCCAACTCCATTAGTTAGAATAGTGTTTAGACTCCAATCCAAAGTTTTCTAAGAAGTAGAATGACTTGTTTGATTTTCAGTCTTCAGCATTCTTTACTTGTTGGGCAACAAGGCCAATAAGGCCCTCCATGCAGGTCCTAAGACAATCCTACAATATTTTCACCAGCAAACCTTTAGAAGTTAACTAGTCAATCAGTAGTCACCAAATTAATTCTGATCCACAGTGAATCTGCGTATGTTAGAAAAAAAAACTGTTTTCCATAAGGTTTACAATGAATTAATTTTCAAAAACAAATCACCAGACCGTTCTTCTAAATAACTCCTAGTTGAATCAAACCTTCAATCCTTCTTTCAGTCATTCGCTGAGGGAATGAATGATTGAGTCACTCAGGCTGTCATAGTTAGCAGCTCACTAAACTTGGGAATTCGGGCTCATAGAATCTCAAAATTCCCTGTAAACCACAGAGTATGTAGTCATCTCCCCCTTGGATTTAAGGGGTTTTCTTAACACCATCCTGCTAATATTTCTTTTCCAGAAAATTCTATCAATTCTATATATAATTCTATCACATATCCAGAGACTGGAGAATGCAAAATGGTAAAGAACATCACTTCATTTTTAAATTCGAGTCTCAAACACAAGCTTATATGTCATTTGAAGCTAAAACTCTTTCAAATAGATAAAACTTCATCTTAAAATTGTTGCTTCTTTCTTTTGAAACATCTATTATAGACCAAATCTATGGTAAATGTTCCCTGTGAGCCTTCTCATTTAATCCTCACAAACACTTTGATAAATAGTAGCTAATATTCGCACTCTACAAGGACTTGGAAAGCATATAAAGTATCATATAGATGTCTTCTGTTATAATCAGATTTATAGTGAGAAATAAGGCACTGCATAGATATTTTCTTGGAAAATACACCTCTTTACTTTAGTTATATGGGACAATGATCTGTTTACTATTAATTGCCTTTATGTATTGTATGTCTATTCATGCAAAGTATTTGTAATTCCAAGTAGCATTAAAATTTTGTGGAACTGGATTATGGACTACGTTGTAAATATATATTGCAATATATCCTAGCCTTGGTCTACAGCTTCAATTAATAATAATAAGGAGTTAAAGAGGAATAGACTCTCTCTTAAAGGGTCAGAGTTCAGGCAATACAGTGTTTATTAAAAAATGCAAAGACCACTTGACAGTTCAGCTTGAGTTTTTGAAATTTTACTGTAACCATTTCACTGTGAAATTTTCACTTAGAGGCTCTGATGCCAAGATTAAGACATAGATTTCTCTTTCCAACCATTAATTTCAAGACTTTCCTTAGTCCAACAATAAAATGACCTCAAAGTAACTGGATTTCATTGAATTTCACGTTATATTGAGCACAAATACATGATTTCTTCAAAATAAATGACTTTTATCCACTACAATACTTAAACCATCTGGGGGAAGAAGTATTTGAATTCATCAATTTTAGAGAGACATTGAATCATTCTTCAAGCAATATATGATGACATTTTGAGCACAAATATCAAGATTATTATTTTAATATTAAATATTACCTGAGTGTTTAAAGTGCTTGAGGAGCATATTAATATTAAATATTATTTCTGACATTTTGAAAAGGTCAAATATGCTGCTGTTATACAAAAACTATTAGCAGAAACATCAAATTATTATAATCATTCAAACACTAATTTGGTTCAAAAGTTAACATTTAGGGAGTTTGGACTCAATATTTTTTCTCAATGAAGGTCAACATAATTTCATCGACCAATTTTTAGCCAAAACAATTTCACTCAATTTGTAAGCATTAATTTTCTATCAATATCGAACAGCTCCCTAACTCAAATGAACATTTTAATTTTGCCTGACTAGAGTTCCCAAGGAGAAATTAACTTTTTCCAGTTCTAGCTAACTCTTCAATGAAGTAAAAGTAATCATTGGATTTCAAATGTAGGAAATAGTAACATTTTTAAAAGTTGAGAATGATGTTGCTTCTTTGTAACTGAATAGAAGGCTAGAGCTTGAGCCAAAATCCCGCTCTAACTCCCAATCACCACAGGTTTGTCTGGTATTCAAACTGATTCAACCATTAAGTTTAACAGAACAAAATGCCTTTTAAATTCAATCAATAGTGACAAGTAGATTTTTTATGTGTATGAGTTTTATATAAATGATAATTACACACTAAGAAAACATCCCAACCCAGTCCAGCCCAAGTCTATAAGTCTGATATTAGTCCATATATCCTATACCATTCTATAAAGTCCTCTTCGGACTCACGAAACACATGCGAGAATTCAGAATGCAGGACGATCACAGGCCAGTGGGTAGAAAGTCTTTGGATCCAGTGGCGTTGTCAACATCTCAGCGCTGGCAGGGTCTCCATGTGGCGTCTCCAGTTCCCAGGGCACAGGTTCTCTCAGTGTGGTGCCATGTGTCTTGTCAGATCTTGTCATTTGAATGTCATCTCAGGGAGTGAGCTGAGAGAGAATGTGCCTCCCACCTCCAAGGAGGAAGTACCGGAGTTCCCAGGATCCTCAGAAGGCCATGCCCACACAGAGGCTCTATTGATGATATCTTGATTGACAGGCCAGACTCCACCCCTTCACTCAGAATCCTCTCAAATTGACAGCAGAAAATGTAACTACCCCATGGTCCTTCTACAATGTGAAATGTCCTTCTCTGCAGACTAGTCTCACTTGAGAACATGTCCAGGGTATACGAGACAATGTCTCCTGATCCTTGCTTCTAAGGAGCACTCTGGCAGGACTTCTAACCAGACAGGTTTGTTTGTCCTTTTAGCAGACCATGTTATTTTCAATATTCTTCTCCAGCACAATTCAAATGCATCAATTCTAGATTTTGGAGGAAAATTCTACATCCCTTTCTAAACTCTTCTTTATAAAAAATCAGTATGTATTTACATATTTATAAAAATTGAATCCAATATTCTTTTCTTTGTAATTTCTCATTTTCACTATTTGTTCAGATTTTTCTTCCAGGTAGATTTGTGGCATAGCACATAATCAAGAAAATTTATTAGCTATAAGATCTTTTATACTCTGCATGCTACTGTCCTTGGACTCTAATATATGCAATTTCAAGTAGGCTAAATGTAAGACGTATTTGAAATAATTTCACACTAAATAAACCTTACTATTATTCAGTAAATTCCAATTCACAGAGGCGCTGGTGGACACTAAATAAAGGCAGCTTTATAATGACTACAGTTACTTTGCCAACATTCTCCTGTAAGAAGCGACTCTGCAAAAACGAGTTTGTTTCCGTGAACATTCAAAGGACAAGTATGCTGATTCAGACAACAGTGTTATTATTTATGTACTTTTGAGAAACACATACTAATAAAATAGCTTCAGCTACTGCTGTGAGTTGTCTTTGCACATACGTATTTGCATTTATTAATTGCTGCCAGTCAGCCCCAGATCGGGACAGTGCTTGATGAGCAGAAAACTACTCTGGGGTTGTCGAGGCCACCACGCTACTCTGTTGTTTGGGAAGTTGATCACTAGGTTTAGCTGCTGAGGAACCTATCTATCTCCAAACTCACTGCCTTATATCAAAGATTACTCACAGCGACCACGTAGGATAGCCCAGAGCTGCCCTTGTGGGTTTCTGAAACTGAAAGCCTCCTCTTTCTCCAGTGGAGCAGAGGGATTTTGAACTGTTAACCTTCATGTTAAGAGCCCTAAAATAAACCAATATGTCACCAAGACCTGTGGGGACTTTGAATTACCAACATTTAGGTTACTAGTTGAGATATTAGTTGTTTGTGCCAACCATGGATTCATACATGGTTGTTGTTGTCCTTAGGTGCAGTTGAATATGTGACTCAATATACAACAGCACCTAAATATATAGACACTATATATATATGTAGTGTGTATGTGGTGTGTGTGTGCAAGTGTGTGTTTAGCTGCTTTAAGAGCATTGAGTTGATTCTGACTCAAACTATATCTACTTTAAAAGGAAAATCTAGTTGGTGCTACATAATCTTCACAATTTCTGTTGTGTTTGAGCCCATTTTTGCAGTCTCTGTCATTGCATTCATTTGACTGTCTTCCTTTTTGATCACTAACCTTCTACTTTATAAAGCTTGATGTCATTTTCCGGGGACATATCTCTCCTGATAACATTCCCAAAGTATCTGAAACAAAATTTTACCATCCTCCCTTCACAGGAGGATTATGCTAGCATTTTCTCTCAGAAAGGTTTGTTTATTCTCCTGGAAGTCTGAAATATTTCAATATTCTTTTCCAAGACCATGATTTAAAGGTCTCAACTTTTCTGTATTCTGCCTTATGCATGGCCCAACTTTTACATGCATATGAGATGATTGAAACAATGAGTTGAGAGATACAGTTTAATTTTCAAAGCGATACCCTTGCTGAATTCAACACTTGAAAAAGCACTTCCACAGATAAGTCCAATGCAATATATCATTTGAATTCTTGACTGGAGCTTACAGGAACATTGATTGTCGACCCAAGTAAAGTTAAATCTTGACAACTTCCTTCTTTTCTCTATTTTTCATGATGGGTCTGTGGGTCCAGTTGTGAGGATTTTGTTTTCTTTATATGGAATGTCAGTCCATACTCAAGTCTGCAGTTTGTTTGTTTTTTTTATCAGCAATTGCTTTAAGTACTCCTCACTTTCAGCAAGAAAGCTGCATCCACTGCCAATCACAGATTGTTAATAAAGCTGCTGATATTCAGTTTCTGTATTCTTCTTCATATAGTCTAGATTCTCAAATTATTTCCTCATAATACAAATTGAATAAGTTTGGTAAAAGGATACAAACTAAGGTTCACCTTTCCTGGTTTTAAAGCTGACTACTTGTTCTGTTTAAACAATACTTTCTTGGACTATTCACTCCAATGTTCTGGAATACTCATTCTGCTCAATTTTTCCTACTGGTTGTGATGATCTACAGGATTGATTATACTTACATAATCAATAAAACACTGTTAAACATATTTCTCATATTTTATGCTTTCCACCCAGACCCATCTGACACCAGCAGTAATTTCCCTGGTGCCATATTTTACTCTGAACCAAGCTGGAATATCTGGCAGCTCCATCTCAAAATATTGCTCTAACAATTTTTAAATTATCGATCATAAACTTTACATGTATGTGACACTAATGATAATTTCAAATAGTTTCCACAGTCAATTGGATTATCTATCTATACAATGGACAAAATTATGGTTAGCTTTCAGTAGGTTGGCCAGGTTGATGTCCAATATTTTTGGCATAGACCAGTGCATGCTACTGGTGCTTCATCATATTTTTAAAAAATCATTTTATTGGGGGCTCATACAATTCTTATCACAATCGATACATATTGTGTCAAGCACATTTGTACATTGTTGCCGTCATCATTCTCAAAACATTTGCTTTCTACTTGAGCCCTTAATATCAGCTCCTCATTTTCCCCCCTCCCTCCCCACTCCCCCTCCATCATGAACCCTTCATAATTCACAAATTTTTATTATTTTGTCATATCTTACACTGTCCAACATCTCCCTTCACCCACTTTTATGTTGTCCATCCTCCAGGGAGGAGGTTATATGTAGATCTTTGTAATCGGTCTCCCCTTTCTACTCCAAGTTCTCTCCACCTTCCAGGTATCATCACTCTCACCACTGGTCCTGAAGGGGTCATCTGTCCTAGATTCCCTGTACTTCCAGTTCCTATTTGTACCAATCATCATATTTTTAATCATCTCAGTTAGGGTTTGGTCAAATCCTGGAGACAAATCCAAAACTCAGGGTAGTTTCCATCAAAATTCCCCTGAAATGGTGGAATATCAACCTTTTTTTTTTCATACAGTGACTATTTCTCCCATCTTCTAGTGTTACTTTTTGTCAGTCAACATTTAGACCATAAAAACAAAATAACTACAATCAAATTAATTCAGACTCATAGTGACCCTAGAATCCTTCAATATTGCAAGTCAATGCTAGAATATTTTCTTCCATTCTTTTGCTTTGATATGTTCTGATCCTTTTCTTCATTTGAGGCTTTCTAACTCCAGGTATTGGCATAAGTTATTATATTACTTTTCATTGTCTTTGGGACTGTATTGTGAGAGCTCTTCTACTGAATAATTTCTTCCTTTTGCTTTATCTTCTCTCTCTTCAAAATTGAGCATCTGAGTCTCTTCTGAAATTCACTCTATTATATTCTTGTAGTATTATCTGAATTAATGTTCCCTAGTTTACCTCTATAAGTTCTAATATCCGTTGCAATGGCTATACAGAACTCACATACAAAAGTCATGATTGATAAGGTGTATGCCAGTGAGAAATGCTCAGTTTGAGTTATCCATCAGGATCTATTAAAACTTCTTTCAGTTCCTTTAATAAGGACCAAAGGGGCATGCCACTCTATTGTGAGCTTCAACCCAGAGGCATTCAGCTCAAGCGCTATGGGTAAAAAAACCCAGTTCCCTGAAATAAGTACCCAGAGGTACCCCACTCCAATAAGCCTCATCCCCCAAACACTGAGCTCCACTGTGTGGATCAGCAACCCCAACTGGCTCAATTCACTGCTCAGAGGCAACTCACTCCACAAGCCAGCTTCCTGCACCAAACCACTCACCTCGACTTGCTGTGGTGGTTGGGAAGTCCACAACTCTGTACCATGCTCTGGCTCCTGGTTCTGCTGTTGATCCTCTGATGTTATAGCTTTCTTTCAGATTCAGGAGTTTCAATATCCAGGGTGCTGGAATCCAGAGGACATGCTCCACTTCTGACTCTTGCTCCTAATGAGGTCCTTCCACCTGCTTTTCAGAAAGCTAATTATTTGTACAATAGGATTTCACTCCAACTTCTCACAGGTGAAGCCTATCAGTATATTCCCCCAACTTTTCTCTAGACCCATGTAGGAAAGGTTATTTGTGGGGAGTTTGAGACTTGGGAAAGAAGAGCCACATTAAATAATCTACTGCCCCTGCACTTGTTTGCTAAATTACTTTTTGCTTTCTTCACTTATGATTATGATGTTATTGATGTAATACTATGATTTATCTGGTTTTTGTCATTAATGTTTAATTCATCTAGTTAGTCTTGAAATGTTCTTCAAATTTAGGTGGCATGTAATCGATATCGTACATTGGATCTCAGGAGAACTTGTATATGAACCATGAAAGTCTGCTTCTGATCCTGATGGGGTTGATCATACTTAGTTTCTCTGTTGTCTCTTCTCACAGCTGTAGCCAATTTGATTCCTATGTATTGCCACTGACAGCACACAATCTCACCTATATAGTCACTGTTTATGTTGTTAAAAATGGTATTTGCAATTAAGAAGCGTGGTTCATGCAAAATTCTATCTTACAATCTCCAGCTGTGTTTCTACTACCAAGGCCATATTTCCAACCACTGATCCTTTATCTTTATTTCCAGGTATTGTCTTCCACATTTGCAATAATTATCATAACACTTTGATTGCATGTTTAATCAAGTTCAAGTTGAAAGTGTTTGCAGTATTCTTTAATTATTCAACACTACTTTTAGTACTTGATAAATTGGAATAATATTTGTATTAACTGGACTTCTTTGTAGCTCTATAAACATTATCTCATGATAAAAAACATTATACCTTAAGAGAGATTTTTTAAATGTTAACAGTTTTTGACATGTAATTTATATATCATACGATTCAGAGTTATGCAGCCATCTCCACAATCAATTTTAGAATGTTTTCTTCCTTCTTGTATTCATTATTATTAGCTTTCAATCTTCCATCTTCAACCTTCCATGCCATAGCCCTAGAAGCAATTAATATAGTTATTATCTCTATATATTTACCTATCTTGAATTTCATATCAAGAAAAGTATGCAAAGTAACAACAATAAAACACAGGGAAAAATCAGAAGAAAACATAAAATGGTAAAACTAGAACAAAATTAAAATGGGTCAAAAGGAAAGCAAATGATAAGTTGTTAAGTTTAGTCCATTTCTCCATGATTACACATATCAGTGCACTCTGTCTAAGGGCAAGGCTCTTCATTGCCCTGCTCAAGAGTCAGATGTTAGTCACTGGAGGCTCCATCCATGCGGAGGCCCTACCAATGGATTTTGTACTGTCACTCTCACCCAGGCTGTTACCATTACGTGTCATCCAGGGGATTCAAAACCACAGGGACCCTATGTACAAAGGAACGGAACACTTCCCAGTCCTTTGCCGTCCTCATAATTGTTGCTGGGTTTGAACCCATTGCTGCAACGACTACGTCAATCCATCTGGCTAAGGACCAAGCTCTTTTTTGCTGCTTCTCGATTTTACCAAGCATGGCATCTTTTCCCAAGGACTAGTCTCCCCTGACAACATGCACAAAGTACCTAAAATGATGTCTCCCTGTCCTTTCTTGTATAAAGCATTCTAGCTGCACTTCTTCTAAGAGAGATGTGTTGGTTATTTTGACAGCCCATGGTACCTTCAATATCCTTCTCCAGTGCCACAAATAAAATGCATCGATTCACATAGCCTTCTACAGGGTGCTCAGAATTTAAGCTCGATCACAGTGTTTCTCTACCTTCCTAATGCGGTGACCCTTTAAATACAGTTCCTCATGCTCTGGCGAGCCCCCAGCCATAAAATGTTTTGTTGTTACTTCATAACTGCATTTTGCAACTGTTATGAATTGGGTGACTTCTTTCAAAGGGTCATTCTACCCCCAAAGGGGTCATGACCCACAGGTTGAGAAACGCTGCCCTAATACAATTCCCTCTTTCAGTTTGGATTTTATTATGGACAATCCTTTTCTCACCCAGGCTGCTGTGCTGACTCTGTATAGACTTAGTTAACATTTAGCATAGATGGCTGCATGTTTTAAGACACATTTTAAGAATTCAAAGCTATCATTTCCAATTCCAAGGCACAATCTGATTTCTTCACCACACTTTGCAGTAGCATCCATATCTCCAGTATTCACTTCATGAGGGTACATATGAAGCAACACTGCATCATAAGAGTTTATTGGACTTAGATTGGTGTTTACAGTTAAGTGTGAGCTCAAAATTCATTCATTTATCTAATATATGCTATAATTATATATATTCCATTTAAATGGCAGCATTATCAGCTTTTTATGAAATAATATAAGTAACTTCCATAGGGCCTTTGTAATTCAAGATAGATGTTTTAATGCTCTTTTGATGATGAATATAATATTATTATTCTTATATTTGCTATTATTGACTCAAAATTGCCCATACCAATTTTTTTACTAAATCTTAGGATATTTATTTTAATTATATTCAATCTGACAACCTCCAATTTTATTTAACCTGACAACTTCCAGTTTTCCTAGACCCATACTTTTGACAATTAGATTTGATTATTAATCCATGTTTGTTCCTGTAACTTCTCATTTTGAGTCTTACATAATTAGAAAATGCAGATCCAGAAAGCTTTACTTCATCCATGTCATGAAGGTGAACACTATTGTGGGTTATCTTCCTTAGTTATACTTCCAACCAAAAAGGTTTATCTAACAATGCTTCACTGCTGTGCATAAGAGCTTCAGGGCCTGATTCCTCAGAAGGGCACATCCTCTTTCTTCTTCAACGTCCATTCTAATATTGCAGGCTCCACTGAATCCTGTTTTCTATGGGTGGCGCTGCTGGTATTTGAAATACTGTTGAGAAAGTTTCAGTGTTACAACAACACATAAGCCACCAAACTACCAGAAATGACAGAAAAGTGGTGATGGTGTGTACATACATAAGGGGTTGCAAACATAATGTAAAATAGAATTCCAAGGTCATTAAATTTTTACAGTTACATTGTGAATCAACCGTGTGTGTGTATGTGTAAGCAATGGAAAAATGAAATCAGTGATGTCAAGGACATCAATATTCTGGGAATAAGAAAGCTAATAGATAACAGTGGAAGCCAGATACATCTGTGAGAGCTACATAAAAAATAAGCCTCTGGTGATTTCTCTCTATCCGTATTAGGGGATGGGAGGAAGGTGGTTACTAACCACAGTGCACTGGAGAGATGACTATAGGAGATCAAAATGATAAACCTCACTTGAATGGTTAAAACAGTGTCAGTTGTTCTCCCCTCTGATGCATGTTGGGCCTGCCCTGGTTTTCAACATTTTCTGTTGTTTTGTTTTTCATATTGGGGTTTCTCTCAGGTGCATTTTGTAATTGGGGTAACCGTCTTGAATTATTGTTATATATTTTCTTGTTTTTTTCAGTATATGAAACCCAAGATCGATGAACCCATTGAGACAGCAAGTAGAATGAGGGTTCCTTGGGGATATGGTTGGGGTGGGGTAAAGGGGAACTGATGTAATTTAGTTCAAGAAGGAAGAAATGTTTTTTAAACTGATAGTGGTAGCAATTGTACAATAATGCTTGATAAGCTAGAACTGTGGAATGATAAGATATCTGTATTGGCTCGTAATAAAATGGTTTCAGAAAACAAATCTCTCTGAACATAATATTTTTAAGCAAATTTGTCTTTTTTATTCTTGTAGTATTACAGCATTCTAAATTTGATATTCTAGAATCAGAATTGTTGAAGACTGTGTTAGTCTGGGTAAACTAGGGAAACAAATCCACAGAAACTCATATAGAAGAGTTGTATATAAAGGCTTAGTGCACATTCAGAAACCATCCCAACTGAGTACTGTCCAAGACCATAGATCCAGCATTAGCCCATATGTATGGCACCAATCCACAAAATCCTCTTCAACCTCACCAAACACACGCAATGATGCTGACTGCAGGAGGAAAGCTGAAACAGTGAATGTGTAAGCATCTCAGTTCTGACAGGGGTCTCCACATGGCTGCTCTAGCACCCAGGGCTGCATCAGGGTAGGTCCATGTGGATTCTCCTCAGGGATGTCTCACAGCAAATAAGCCTTGCCAGCTGAAGCAGCGACTGGCTAAGGCAGTTGCACCCTGGTCTGACCATCAGAAAGCAAGAGCTCTGAGAACTAGAAAGGCGAGGCTCACTGAGCCACTTATCTCTCCTCCCTTCAATTAATCCCACATGTGTTTATCAGCCAGGCTCACACAATAAACCTTAACCATCTTAAAGACTCACCTCACTTTCATCTCTATTATTTAGTGTCATAATTTTAGGACCTTCTATTGTCTGTCCTGGTGACATATCAGGTACTCATTTGGCACAAGGTCAGCATTTCAAAACCAGCAGAGGCAACAAGGAAGAAAGATGAGGCTTTCACAGGGGGGATTCTACCTTGCCCCATATAGTCACTCAGCACTGACTCGATGGCAGTGAAAATTGTCTGTGTTACTATTACTCATGCTTGGTCTCTCTAACAAAAGTAATTGTTACAGTCAACATTTCTAAATGACAGCGGCTCCTGTCTTCCTTTCCTTGACAACATCAGTAGCACATATACTAAGGTCTTTAGCATACTACTTGCCACCTACAAAGACTTTTTAAATTATGTTTATTACAATTGCCATTAAATAGGATTTTACCCATTGTTATCCAGGCTTCAAAATCACTCTGATCCCTTTGACATCTATATTTTGATTACATGAGCTAACATTTTTCTTAACAGTCAGATGTTTTCCTTTAAGATTCCAAGTGTTCCGTCCTCCCTTGACCCAACCCGAAAGGAAGCAGACTGTGGAAAATCAATCTAGCATAGACCAGGCACCCAGTTACTCTTGGGTGTTCCTACTGTCAGGGGACATTCTCTATGTATGCTCTTCACATGTATGCCCTTAAAATTTCATTTGTTTGAGGGGAAAAAAACCCCAGACGTTTCCATATATCGCATCCCCTGGTTATACACGTGCATGTATCTTCTTCTATTTTGCTATAGAACACGGAGCCTGCCATTTCTTTTCCTGTGTGTGCCTGCAAGGAGCAATCTTTACAGCATGAATTGCATATTCAATTTCCTGTCATTTTCAATTCATCTAGGATTAACCAGAATTTACTTGTTTACAATAAATGGAATAGATATTGGGTATTTTATCAAGGACAGTCTTCGGGTCTCATAGTTCTCTCTGAGTTTTGAAATTGAATGTCATTTAACCTCTGGGAGTAGAGCTCAAGCTTTCCTTTAGACCAGAATTCTCTAATTTATAGGGGAAGCTTTTAGAATGAAAAGAGCTTCAAGGCTGGTTTTTATTTGTTTAGGCTCAAAATGTTTGCGTTTTTATATCAGTTTCTTGCCCTAAGGACTCCAAAGAATAGGTGATTTTATGAATCTGAGAAATCAATCAATCAATGTGAGTATTTGTAAGTCTCTGTTTGCTGTCAGTATTGCAATCTCTTCTCTTTAGAGACATTTTATACAAACTCAGTTAATGCAAGAAAAAAACCTGACAATGTTTTAAGTCATGATTACACTACAGATAAATAAATATGGTCACCATCAGCCTTAGATCAGACTTAATTTCATGAAACATGGGAATGAGAAGTGTTTGGAGACTAAAAAATAAGCCTAAAACATGCATCTTCTTTACTAGTATTATTTTTGTGGTTCTTGTTATTAATATTGCTTCTTATCTGATAAGGTTGAACATTATTGCGCATATTCCTATGCCTTTGCTAAAATGGGAATATCTAGAATGATGTAGTATATCAGGGATATGAGCAAGGGAGAGAAGAAAAATTAAGATAAAGGAGGCAATAATGCAAACTTAAAAAAATAACACTCTAAGTGAATAGTAAGTATAAAATGCATAGTGTTTTCCAAAATAAAACAAGGAAATTTTTATTAATAAAAAATGAAGTTAATAAAAATATATATTTCTTTGTGTTATAGAAAAGCAACGTAGCCGTGCCGTCCATATATCAAGGCCCTCCTTAAATGTGAGTTCGACTATAAGAACTATTTTGAGGTGGGCACAGGACTGAGGAGGGTTTTAGTCTGTTGTGCATAGTGTCACTCTGAGGGAGAAACAATACAACCACACCCAAAAATTTTCTCCAAATCTTTCAGGGGCAATAATCAAAGGTGTATATGTATTAAACAAATAAATATAACATCTGGTGATTGGAAACTATACATATATACAGTCTAACTCTAGTTAACAGAAAAATATTTAAACATTATAGTGTATTATATGAATTACATTGAATACTGAATGTAATGATACATATCCTTCAGCGTGGTCCTTAAGGAATCTTGGTTGCACAGAGGGTTAAGTGATGGGTTACTAACCAAAAGGTTGCTGGCTCAAACCCATTACCTCTCAGTGGTAGAAAGATACAGCTTTCTGCTCATGGAAATATACACTCTGTCATATAGATTCAGTGTGATTTAGCTCAGGGAATATGCATTATACTATTGCATTCTTCTAGGCTAAACACTTCAAAAACAGCAATCTAACAACTGACTCAAAGAGATGCATATTGTGTCACTAAAAAAAAAGACAACCAAGCACAATAGGAAAATTATCAAAACATACCCCTAATATTGCATACAAACAAAATTTGCTAAAGATAATCCAAAATTTGTTACAGCAGTACATCAACCAGGTTCTTTCAGAAATTCTAGATTTAGATGAAGTGCCAAGAGGAGATTGCTGATGTCCAATGGACCTTGGCTGAAAGCAAACAAAGGAAAGGAGAAAGAAACAGAGAGATGTTTACTTGTATCTATTGACCATGTAAAGAACCACAACAAATAATAATAACAATGCAAAGAATGGTAATAGCATGAACTTTGGTTGTGCCAATGTGAAACCTATACATGGACCGAGAAGCACTTATGTGGAGAGAACAAGGAATATTATATGGTTCAAAATCAGGAAAACGCGTGTCAGTGATGTATACTTTCACAGTACTTTTCAGTATCTTTGCTGAGTCACCTTTGTTCTGGCTAGAAGTCTTAGCCAGAATCATCAGACAACAGAGATAAATCATAGGAATACAGCTGGGCTAAGAAGAAGTGAAATTCTTACTATTTGCAGTCCCATGCTTTTATAAAGAGATACCCCCAAGGGCTCCACAAAAAGATTGCTGGAAACAATTGAGGGATTTGGTAAGAAGATACACGATTACCAAAGGGAATCTATTTAGATAGATATATACGACAGTGAAGAGCACTCCGAAAAAGAAATCAAGAAAACAATACAATTCATAATAGCCAAACAAAAGATGAAATACTTAAGAATAAGCCTAATCCAAGAAATAAAAATTATACAAAGACAACCACAGAACATGCTGACGAGATGCTAAAGAGACGCAGGAACCACAGAACAAAGCGCTGCCCTGTCCTGCACCACTCTCACGCTCCCAGTAGTCCCTGCGCTCGAGCCCACTGTTGTAGCCGGTGTGCAGATGCGTCTTGTTGAGGACCTTTCCTTCTGGGGCTGCGCCTCCACTTTACCAAGCAGGATGTCCCTTTCCAAGGACTGGTCTCTCGGGAAAACGTGTTCAAAGGCTTGTCATTCTTGCCTCTAAGTAGCGCCCTGGCCCGAGTCTTCTACTACAGAACTGATTGTCCTTTCAGCAGTCCTCAGGATTTTCAATACTCCTTTCCAACTCCGCAATGCAAATACATCTACTCTTCTACAGTCACACTTATTCAAAGTTTATTTGAATTATTCAACTTATTCAATTATTCCATGATGCAATGGTGAATACCAGGGCTTGGGGCAGGTACACTGTCGTCCTCAAGATAACAGCCTTGATTTTCAATGTTCTAAAGAGGTCGTAGGTTGCAGATTTAGTTAATGCAATATATCTTTTGATCTATTAACTGCTGTTTCCATGAGCATTGATTGTGGACCCAAGTAAGACAAAATCCTTGACAACTTCAAATTTTTCTCCATTTATTATGATGTGACCTAGTCATCTAATTGTGAGCATTTTGGTCTTCCTTGTATTGACTTATAATCATACTGAAGGCTGCCATCCTTGATCTTCATCATCAAGTGCACCAATTCCTCTTCACTTTCAGCAAAAATATTTGTCATCTGTAAGGCGCAGGTTGTTAATAAGCCTTCCTCAATACTGAAACCACGCTCTTCTTCACATTATCTGGCATATTGATTGGACAGGTATCTTGATGAATGGTTTTAAACTCTGGTGCAACTCTGATGCATACCTTTCCTGGTTTTCAACCATGAAGTACTCCCATGTTCGGCTATCCCAATTTCCCCTTGGTCCATATACAAGTTGCGCACGAGCAAACAAAGTGTGCTGGATTCTCTTTCTCCTAATGGCTCTCCGCAGTTTATTAGGATCCACAGAGTTGGTTGTCTTTGCACAGTCAATGAAGCACAAGTGAACATCTTTCTGGAATTCTCTGCTTTGAGCTGAGATCCATGCGGCATCAGCAATGAGATCTGTTATTCCAAGGCCTCTTTTGGTCTGAACTTCTGACAGTTCCCTGTCAATATACAGAAGCGATCATTGTTGGAACATTTTAAATAACATTTTGCTGGTGTGCATTATCCATGTTACTGTTCTACAGTTGGAGCACTCTGTTAGGTCACCTTTCTCAGTAAAAGGCACAAATGTGGATCTCTTCCAGTCAGTTGGCCAAGTAGCTATCATTCAAACTTCTTGGCATAGAAACCTGAGCATCAAGTGCTTCTTCAGCTTGCTGAAACATGTCAGTGGGCATTCCATCTTCGTGGAGCCTTCCTTGTTTTTGGCTAATTCATTTAGTTCAGCTTGAACTTCATCAGCACACCCCTAAAAATGTAATGAAACCATGAAATATCTCATGGCATGGTGGACCTGGAAACCATTATTCTGAATGAAGTTGTCAATCACAAAAAGGAAATATAGTGTGAGTCCTCTATTATGAAGTATAGCACCAAGACAAAGATAGTCTTCTGATCTCAAGTCATGTAATCTAATTGTTTCTCTCCAGCAATGTGGTAATGACCCTGCCTAATGCCCATCAGCCATATATGAGCTCTTTTACCTGTGCACGTTAAAACCCACTTTGACCGAAGAGAGCTCCTCTCTGGGTCAGGTTTTCAAGGTGGTGGGAGAGGGAGAAGCCAATTTGGCTGCTGCAGCCCTACAATATTGTTCTAAATTCACCCAAAAATCAAAGACTACTTCTATAAGAATGATAATCCTGACATTCTAGTAAGGGCATGGGTATGAAGGCATGTATGTTCCAGAGAAGGCAATTACACTTCAATTACACTTCTGAGTAAACCAGGTGGAGCGTGTGTCATTGGGGAATAGCAATATTTACAGAACTCAAGGTGAGAATGTGTCTTGTGCTATGTCCCTAATTGAACACATTTGATCTATTTCGCCACGTTGACTTCGGCTCTGTGCTGTAGACTACTGGAACTTTAGATTCTGTCCTTTCAAGGCATACAACATCCTTTATGGGCCACATCAGAAGGAAATAATGTGGAAACCCCACTAAGTGAACTATATATTATATTGGAAGCAGATTTAAGAAACTGACAAACTCCTTTGGACTTAAGACCTAAACACCCTAATGAGAGAAGCAACAGAGGACAATTGTCCCAAGATTATGGAATTTGTGGTCCGTGAAAAAGGTCAGATGTCTTGATTTGAGATTACCATATTAATTGGGGCCTTACTAATCTAATGCTCTCTTTTTTATGACCTGGATCAGTCTGGGAGGCATGGTTCTTAATGTGAATCAATATTATTGAACTGTTGGCCCTATTACCAAACCCCATTGTTCACGTAAATAGGATCCAGTCACTTAAGAATTTAATCTGTACAAGTCAACAACCCATGTGTTGGGGTCTGCAAAAAATGTAAATTATATGCCAATAAAACTTTAAAAAATAAAATATGCATAGATTTGGGTAAATCTGCTATTTTTGTTTGACTCAAACAAAAACTCATTGTTCAGTTTGCTCAGGACTTGACAATGTTTCTGTTGTACACAATGCCACCTAACAAGAGTAAAAACAAAATGATATAAGACATAGACAAGTGTTAGCTAATAGAATGTTCATAGAATAAGAATTATTTTTGTCTATATAAACATTAGTGCCACTGAGTAAATTATGAATGTTGACTCTATGGCATAACTATAGTGCTACTGACCTCAAGGTATTTGATTGGAACCTGCAAGAGACTCCATGGGAGAAGAGGAGGCAGCTTGTATCCCTAAAGATTTAAAGTCTCTGAAATGATAAGAAGGAGTTATATTGTGTCCTATTGTTAGGCTCCATCAAGTCTATTCTGATGCATAAAGATCCTATGCATAACACAGCTAAGTACTGCCTGGCCTGTGACATCTTCACGATTGTTCCTAAGCTTGAGCACTTTGTTGAGCACTTTGTTGAAATTCTGTACATAGAGTCAGTATGTCCTCATGTATTCAGGAGCAGTATAGTTGTGTAGGCAGAATTCATTCTTATTTTATGAGCATGTTATTAGCTAACCCCAGTCTATGTAATTAGTACATACCATTGTAAAATTTTTCCTGAGACTTATGTAATAAATCAAAGAGTTCATGGAAAAACTACATTCTCTTTCTATTTCATGTTTTCCATGAACTTTTTAATCCCCCAAGTATAATAGAAATTCCCTTTTATAGAAGAGTTACTTTACGTTACATTTTCTTAAGTAATGTGGCATAATTCAGAACCATTAAAATCAGAAAGGCAGAATAAATGTACTATTCTGGACAAAATAAAGGGAGGCTACAAAGGTTACTTAGTATCCATAGTTCATCAGAAGTAAATTACATGATTTTAAAAGCTCAGTAACAGTGTATACTGAAATGAGTGCGGCTTAAAGTCCCATTTCTTAGAAAGGATACAGTTTAGATATTTGTGGATCTTGTTTCTTGTGTTCCTCTAGCAACTTCACTTGTGTAGTATGTCTCACGCAGGAGCTCTGGTGGTGCAGAGGGTCACAAGTTCAGCTGCTACCCGAAAGATCAGCAGTTCGAAACTACCAGCTCCTCCTCGGGAGCAGGATGAAGCTGTCTACTTCTGTAAGAGTTATACTGACTGAAACCCATAGGGGAAATTCTGCTCTGTCCTATCTAGTCACTATAAGCCACAAGAAACTCAATGACTGTGAATTTGTTTTGGAGTTTTGTGTATATAGCATATTCCTGTCCATATAATTTTATGTTTCCACTCTAAAAGACCTAAGCCATGATATTTTCCATTGCCTCTTAGGCAAGCAAAAGTTGGACATTGAATTGGAAGACTGAACAAGTGCCCATGCATTTGACTTGCCGCTCTAGAAAAGATTACTGAAAGATCCGTGGACTGCTAAAAGGACAAAAATACCTGTCTTGGAAGAAATACAGCCAGGAGCTCCTGAGAGACAAGCGTAGCAAGACTTTGTCTTACACATTTTGGACATATTGTCAGGGGCTACCTGTCCCTGTAGAAGGACATCCTGCTTGGTAAAGTGGAGGGGCGGCGATAAAGAGGAAGGCCCTTAACTAGATGGATTGACACAGTGGCTGCAATACGGGCTCGGGCGTGGCCACCAATGTGAAGATGGCTCAGAACTGTGTAGTGTTTCTTCTCTTGTGCACTGGGTCACTCTGGGTTGGAACCGACTCTAACAAAAAGAGCAACGTTCAACGGAAAATCAAACTCAAAATCATAGTTTAATTCAGAGTGGATTCATAATTAATTTATTGTGGATTGTTTTTGGTGTAGGTAGAGTTTTATCTGGTCCAGAGGGAGTTACATTAAGTAACAGGATTCTTCTCCGCCCCCCACCCCCATGGGGTCAGATACAATAACAACATGACCAATAGACAATAGAGACTGTTTTTATAATCAAGGCAATAGCAAAACCTACTTCCTGAGGATTTTCTATTGAGCGTGTGCTTTCTAATGAGAGTAGACATCAGGAAAATCATTACATAATAACCGAGATAACACAACTCAAAATAAGCAATTCAAACTTTATAATTGGTTGTCAGTTTTGTCAAGCATTGCAGTGGAACCCCAAATAAGTTCATTGATTTATTTATTTTTATTATTTGTACAATGATAGCAAAACAGGCACTCTGAGTAGAGAATCTAGAATCATAATTGTAATTCTTGTAAGATGCCGTCACCTTTTCTTCTGACTTCTGCCTTACAACAGCACTACAGGCATGGCATAATCACCTTGACATGCATTGCCTATTGTGTCTTATTCCTGAATAATATAACAGGAAGCAAAAACTGAACAATCAGTGAGCTAATTAGAGTTCTGAAGAGTTCTGCTAATACTTACAATCACCTTTGTCATTTGGAATCACTCTTGCCTCTCGGCTCAAAGTTTGAAGTTTTACATCTTACAAACTTACATGCAATCTTATTATGTTTACTGTCAGTGTAACCAGATCTTAACCTTGTCTGCATTATTTAAAAAGATATTTATTTGTGTAGAAATGTATTTGAAATTCAAAACATAATTTTAAAATGTCAAGTATATGTCTGTCATTGTCCTCTCATTTGGCTACATATATAACACACACACATATACATAAATTGTACAATGGTGAGGATGGCTCAGGACCAGGCAATGTTTCGTGCTTTTGTATATCAGGTCTCTATGAGTCAACATTGGCTGGCTGACACCTAACAACAACAACAGGGAAAACATAAAACAATTCTAAGGATTCACAGAACAGGTAGGGTTTCCTTCTGTTGTATGTAGGACATTACTTGTCAGAACCGAGTTATCAGCACCCAAATGATTATATATATATATATATATATATATATATAGTTGTTAGGTGCCAACAAGTTGGTTCTGACCCATAGTGACCCTATGCAAACAGAAGGAAACACTGCCTGGGCCTAAACCATCCCCACAATTATTCATTTTCTGAATCTTCCCTTGCTTTGCTGCCCTTCCACTTTCCCAAGCATGGTGGCTTTGTCCTAGGACTGGTGTCTCCTGACAACATCTTCAAAATATGTAAGGTGAAGCCTGAGCATCCTTGCCTCTAAGGAGAATTCTGGCTGTATTTCTTACAAGACTGGTTTATCTTTTTGGTTGTCCATGGTGCTTTCAATACTATTCTCTAACAACCCAGTTCAAATGCATAGGGTAGGAAATATGTGAAATACTATACACTATAATATAAAATAGAATATGATAAAATGTTCTTGCTAGGTGCTATCAAGGTTGTTTCAACTCTTCATGACCCTATGTACTACCGAAGGAAACATTGCCTGCTCCTGTGCCATGAACACAATGGTTGTCATGTTTGAATACGTAGATGCAGCCACTGGGACACTCTATCTCTTTGATTACCTACCTCTTTTCTGATGTTTCTAAATTTTACCACTCATGATGTCCTTTTCTAGAGACAGGTCTCTTCTGATAATATATGCAAAGTACCGTCTCCACCCCCAGCCAGCCCTGGGGCTTTGGGGTTTGGCTCAAAGGGAGTCCCTCTGGGACATGGGGGTACAGTGAATGGCGTGACACTTTGCTGGGCATGCCTACACAGTAAGGTATGCTGAGCCCCTCTAGGGTTACCCATATGGGCTCCAATAATTTTTTTTCCCTTTTGCTTTTACGTGTATATAATCTCCAAAGTACAGAAGACAACAAAATCTCACCATCCTTGCTTCTAAGGAGCACTTTGGCTGTACTTCTTCCAAGGTAGATTTTTTTTCTTTTTCTGAGTTAATGGAAAGTTCTATATTACTTTCAATATTATCTGCAAGCACACTCATCGAAGTGTATTGATTCACTTTGGTCTTCCTCACTCAACCTTCACATGCATAGATGACAGTCAAAAAAGACAAGGCATGGATCGAGTTCACTGCAGTTCCCAAAGTGACAATCTTGCTTTTCAGCACTAAAGAGCTCTTATGCAGCAGACTAACCTATTGGAATGCTTCCTGTATCTCCTGACTACTGCTTCTATGAGCATCGATTATGGATACAAGCAAGAGAAATTCCTTGACAACATGGAACTTTTCTCTGTTTATCATGCTGTTACCTATTGGTCCAGTTTTGGGGATTTTGGTTTTCATAACATTGAGTTGTAAACCATAATGTAAGCCGCATTGTTAGATCTTCATCAGCAGGTGCTACAAGGTATCCTTGAGTTACATTCAAATAATATGACCCTTATAGTACTAATTCCTTATATGACATATTATAATTATGGGGTTTAGACACCTGGAACTACAGTCTCATTTTGGAGAGAATGCTCTACTCATGGAGAGGAATAGGGGAGGATGAAGAATTGACCTTAGTAGAGGATGTGAAGCAAAGCACATCCTTTGTTTCCTTGATGGTAATTTTTAAGACTTTTCCATAGCACAGGGTGTGAATCAAGCTACACCATTGGTTTCTTTAATTTTTTAAGAATCCATCTTAGAATCGGGTATGAAACAAGCCACAGTCTATGTTTTCCTTGAATATCAAATGATACCATCACCTCATTGAGAAGCCATGCTTCCGTTACTTGACAGACTTTCAGTAAAAGCAAGTCTTGCTGTGACTTGTGGACTTATTTTTTTTAGTTGTAGCACTGGACTCTTCATTTGGTTTACCTCTGCCTGACCTTCAGGTATTGGACTGGGCAACCCCCTCCACTCACATGAGACATCTGCTCAAAATCTCATAAATTTCACCATCCAAGGATGGAGGACCGCATTTAGGAGGGGGATGGCTGGGAAGTGGGGGAGTGACAGAGAATGGAGCAGAGGGCCACACGGAGCAGTTGGACTTTTGGAGACATCATTAGTTGCGAAGGCCTTGTAACTCACTTGACATTGACACTTCAAAAAGAAATTACGACTACGCTTCTCACTTTTCCCTGTCAGTTTGTTGTACTGTGGTGGCTGATATGTTGCTGGGATGCTGTGATGCTGAAAGCTGTGGCTCGGGTCTTTCAAGGACCAGCAGGGTCACCTAAACGGAACAGTTTTCAACAGAGCTTCTAGTCTAAGCACAGACTAGCAAGGAGAAATTAGCTGCCCACTTCATTAGGCTCCGAAAACATATGGATAGCATCAAAACAGTGTCGGTTATTAAAAACCTAATGAACAGAAGCAGAACATTGTCAGAGACCATGCCAGAAAATTAGCCCCTCGCGGTAAAAGACACTCCAACTCTGACTGAGGAAGATGTGCCTTACCGAAGCATAGTTGACGCTGATGATGTGGATGGAGTGGAGCCTGCAGGACTACACCATGCTGCACCTGCATCTGCTGATGGGCACGGTTTAAAATGAGAAGAAAAATCTGAGAATATCAATTAATAATTGAAACTTTTGTGCACAAATATATATGTAGGAAAACGAGAAGTTCTCATATATGAAATCAAATGATTAAAAATAGATATTCTAGGCATTATGGATCTGAAGCAGCTCAGTAATGGTCAGTTTGAGTCAGAAAACTACCTGGTTTACTATGTGGGAAAAAACACAATCAAGAAAAATGGCATTGTATAGTAAACAATAACATTTCAAAATCTATGATGATATAAAAATGCTCTCCTATGATAGGTTAATATCTAGCTGCATGCAAGAACATCTTAACAATACAATGACGATTCTAATCTACGAAGCAATCACTAAAGATGGTGATAAAGAATTGAAGAATTCTACCAATGTCTTCAGTCTGAAGTTGATCAAACACATAATCACCATGCAATAATACTTATAGGTGATTGGAAAGCAAAACTGGAAACAAAAAGGAAGAAACAGTAGTTGGAAAATATGGGTGTAGTGATATAAGTGAAGCTTGAGATCCCGTGATAGAATTTTTCAAGACAAATCATTTCATAACAAATACCTTGTCCAACAACACAAAACACAGCTGTAAATGTGGACATCTACAGATTGAATACACAGAAGTCGAATTGACTATATCTGTGGGAAGAGACAATGGAGAAGTTCAACATCAGCAGCTAAAGTAGCATAGTGACTGTCTGTGGAACCAACCATCAATTTCTCAAATGTAGTTTTATGTTGAATTTGAAGGAAAGGATAACGGGTCCACAAGAGCCGAAACATAACCTGAGCTCCTGCCACGTGAATGTAGAGAGCATCTCAAGAATAGATTTGAGGAATGAAGCATTAAGAACAGAAAACCCAGTGAACTGCGTGATGACATCAAGAGTGTCACACATGAAAAAATCAAAAGGCTATTAAAAAACCAGAAATAGAGGAAAGACATAAAAGATGAGGAAGAATGTCAGAAGAGACTGAAACCTGTTCTTAATCATGGAGAAGCTAAAGAAAGGGGAGGAAATGGTTAAGTCGAAGACCTGAACAGAGAGCTCAAGAAGGCAGAGCCAAATAGCATAATGCAATGTGAAAATATTTAGACTTAGTAAAACAAAATTTAAAAACACACTCTGCATACCCTAAAGGGAAAGAGCTGAAGAAAAAAAAGCAAGCCTAAGGTTGCAATATTGAAAGGTTCTACAGGCAAAATGTTGAATGGTGCAAGATCACCTAAAGAAGTTGGAAAGAATACACAGTCACTGTACCCAAAAGAACTAGTCCACATTCAACCATTCCAGAGGTAGAATAGGTGCAAGAACCAATAGACCTAGAGGAAGATTTTTAAGTGACACTGAAAGTATTAGCCCCCCAAAAGGCTAAAAAGAATGTTTGCAAACTGATTGTGGTACTAATTGAATAATACTGCTTGATGTGATTGAACTCTTGAATTCTATGATATATGAATTAACTCCAAAATAATAAAACCTTTTTAAAAAGAATTGATGGAATACCAGTCGAAATGATTCAGAAAGCTGATGAAGCACTGGAAGCAATCACTAGCCTATATAGGCCAAGAGCTTTAGAAGAAAATTACTTAGTCAACTGACTGGAAAGAGATCCATATTTGTACCCATTGTAAAGAAATGTGACTCCACAGAATTCTCAAATTATAAAGAAACACCATTGAAATGATATACAAGTCAAATTTAACTGACAATAATCCAATCAATATTGCAACAGTACACTGATTGGGAACTTCCAGAAACTCAGCCTGGATTCAGAATTGGACATGGAACAGGGACATCATTGCTGATGTCAGATGAACCGAGATTGAAAGTGGAGAATACCAGAAATACATTTACCGTACGTGTGTTTCTTTACGTATACAAAGGCGCTGGGCTGAGTGAATCATAAAATGAACTGTGGCTAGGTTTGAGAAGAATGCTAATTCCAGAACATTTCATTGTCCTCCCAGGATCAAGAAGTGGCTGTTGAATAGAGATGAGGTACACTGCTTGGTTTAAAATCAAGAAATATGTGTCAGGGCTGTAGCCTCTCATCATACTTATGTAACCTGTATTTTGAGCAATAATGAGATAAAATGGATTACACGAAGAAGAGTGTGACAACAGAATTGGAGGAAGACTATTAACCACCTGCTCCATGACAGACCCTTGTTTGCTAAACGTGAGGAGGATCACAAGGAGTAGCTGATGAAAATCAATGATTACAGCCCTCGACGTGGATTACAACTCAATGCAAAGAAAACCAAAATCTTCACATCGGGACCAAAAGGTAACATCATGATAAATTTAGAAAAGATTAAACTTTTTAAGGATTTCATCTTTTTTGGATACAAAATCCAAAGAAAACCATGAGATCAAAGAACAAATTGCATTTGGTAAATTTCCTGCGCAAGTCCTCTTCCAAGTGTTGAGAAGCAAAGCTATTACTTAGAGCCTTACGGTGCAAGTAACCCAAGCCATGGTAATTTCAGTGGCCTCATAGGCATGTGAAAGTTGGACGTTGAATAAGGAAAATTGAAGAAAAATCAGTGCTCGTGACTATGGTGTTGACAAAAATATTGAAAGTGTTATTGGTTGCCCAAAGCATAAATAGATCTTATTCTTTAAATCAAAGATTAAATATGGCCAGAATGCTACTTAGATACAAGGATGGACATGTTATCAGGAGAGACTCGTCCCTGGAGAAGGACAACAGGTTGGGAAAAGGGAAAATGAGAAAGGTCCTCAATGAGATAAGATAGAGTGACACAGGGGCTGTTAACAATAGGATCAGACATAAGAACAATTGTTAGAATGTCGCAGGACCAGGCAGTTTCATTCTGGTTACATGAGTAGGAACTGAGATGTTAACACCTAATCAAATAAACAGCCTCACTTTCAGGAACAAGGTTGTGTCATCTGCATAGTGCAGGTGGTTGAAATATTCCTCTAAACTGGTGCTGAATTCTTCTTCATATAGTTCATCTTCTCAGATTTTTGAGAAGAATCCAGATTAAATAAGTACAGTGAGAGGGTTCCTGACCCAATTTTTCCTGATATTAAACATACAGTATTCCCTTGTTCTGTCCCCACACTGCCTCTGAATTTGTGCACAGGTTCAGCATGAGTACAATGAAATGATTAGTTATTCCCAATTCTTCTCAAGCCTATCCATAGTTTGTTATGATCTACACAGTCGGTTGGCTTGGCACACATAGACAATAAACACAAAAATCATCTTCCTAGTTTTCTTTGTTTTCCACCAATATCCTTTTAATGTCAGCCATGATATTCCTTATTTCATGTTCTCTTCTTAATTTACCCTGGATTTCTTTTACTCCTTGTTATGTTCTACTGGAACTGGTTTGGGGTGATCTTCAGAACATGTGTACTTACACTGTGATATCAAAGACACTATGCCTTAATTTATACGTTTTGCTGAGTCATCTTTCTTTGGCATGGGGACATATATGGATTTTGTCCAGTGGGTTGGCTATTTTTTTGTCTTCTGAATTCCTTTGAATAGAAAAGTGAGTACTTCCAACACTCCTGCATTGGGCTGAAGACACACCTTGTTTCCTGGAGTCCTACTTTTGGCTAATGCCTTTACTGCTGTGTGGACTTTCCTTGCATGCCATTGCTCCTTGATAATTTGCTGCTTCTTGAAACATTTGAATGTTGACTAGTTTGGGGTACAGTGACTTGGTGTTTGGTTGCCCCCATTTCTCTAGATGCTTCCCACATTGTTGAAAATTTTGCCCTTTTAAACTTTTAACATTACAACTTGAAGATTAAATTTTCTATTCAGTTCTTTCAATTTAATAATTGCACATTATAAAGATCCAATTTATAAGAGATGTTTGTAGTTGTTTCTTCCCATTAAGAACTGCAAACCTTCGAACAATGTCTCTTGCAACCTCTCAGTGTCATTGAGGAAAACTGTAAAAAAAGCCAAAAACATTTCATTATCACCCAATATAGACCTATCAAAGCCTTTAATCTGTCAAAATTTTTACCAATTCTGTTAAAAATGTGTCTTTTATAGATGTTACATAAGACATTTAGAATGGAATCCTAGAGTAAAAGAAAATTCTCTGTTGAGAACTTTGAGATTCAGTTCTATTAAACACAACCTCATTGAACTAATAATCTTTACATAGTATTTGTTTTTTGTTTAATAACTAAATTATTATGTGCTTGCTTGGATTTCTAATATTATTAGATAGTTTATCTCGGTGTTTGTCTATGTATAGTTTATTCAACATTAAGGTCCAAATTGTTTAAACAATCAAATATATTTCTATTTTAACCTTTAAAGGTCATTTTAGTATAATAGAGCCTATAATATTTAAATAACAGTTATGAACTACAGAAATCATCAAATAAAGACAACATCTTTAAAATTTAGCTTCATCTTGAAATTTTAATAGAAAGATTAATCATTTGGATATTTATTATCTTCATGAAGGAATTTGACATCAACATCTAATTGTTATCCATCATAGCTATTAACTATGTATGCAATCATTATGGAATACTTATGCTTAGAAGTGTATTAATTATGCCAAGCATGCAACATTTTATCTAATTATTAGAAAATTCTTCTTATGTAGTTTTCACTATTAAAATTATTATTTTAAGAAAAATGTGCCCTGTGAAAAACTCAGGAATCAGAATCAGGATTGTAGCAAAAAACAAAACAAAAAAACAAAAAAACCCTTACTACCATTGAATATTTGTTGACCCATACTGACCCCCCCTCCCCCACCCCCTTGTGGGTTTCCAAGACTGTATGTAACACTCTAGGAGAAGAGAAAGTCCAATCTTTCTTCCATGAGACTTCTGGTGGAATTGAACTGGTGACCTTGGGATTGCAACCCAAGGTGTAAATACTATGCCACCATGACTTCTAGGATTGTAGCAAGATGTGCCTAAATCTAAACGCCAAGCATGTTGGCCTTTGTGTTATGGTTAGGCAATTGGAGAGAGGGAGAAAGAGAGAGAATGTGAGTGAGAACTGTTTAATAACAATCAAAGAGGTGTATGTTGTTGCTCTTAGATGCCCCTGTGTCGGCTTGGACTCAGGGAGTCTTTATGTGCTTCAGTCATTAATAATCCATGCATTAAATCTGTTTATGATACATTCTTTAAATTCAGATAGAATAAACTCAATGTTACACTTTGTCTTTCTTGGGCTTTTTCAATGTTCTTAACTTGATTGTTGGGCTGCAAGCCTCATGGTCTGCATTGAAACCACCAGCTGCTCCATGGGAGAAGGGGCCAGGCTCTCAACCACAATAACTAGTCCCGGTCTCAGAAAGCCACAGAGGGGTCACTTTTGAGTCCTCATCAGCTCGATGGCAGTGAGTATTGTTTTGTTTCAAACTTACTTACAAAGGTGATCAATTTATCTATTCCATAGACAGCCCCTGGCCTTGCTTTGGATGATGATACTGAGTTTCTGTATTGTCTCTAGTCATTGACATTGAGTCATTGCTGACTCATAGTGACACCCTGTGGGTTTCAAGACTATAAATATAGATGGGAATAGAATGCCCAGGCTTTCTCCTGTGGAGCTTTGGGTGGTTTCCAACTGCCGACAGTGTGATCACAGGCCAACACAGAAACACTACACCAGCAGGACGTCCCTGTCTCCTCCTACAGATGCAGTCAGTTTGATCCCTGCGTATGCTATCCGGTGGTCTCCACAAGTTTAGTGGTCATTTATGGTGTTGAATAAGCTTATTTGCAAAGAATAAGTCATTGATCTTGCAAAACTCTATCACATGATTTTCAGCCTCATTTCTATCACCAAGGCCATAATCCTTCCTGTTTCCAACCTTCTCATTCTACTCACCATAATCAATGCAGCTTGGTTGCATGTTTAATCATTTCAAATTGAAGAAATCGTTCCTGCTGTTGTGAAGCACTATTGAATTTATGCTGACTCTTTATGCTGCTATGTGCCACAGATCCAGATTCTGCCGGGTCGCATGCCATCCCCACGATTGCTGTCATGTTTGAGCCCATTGTTGTAGCTGCTCTGCCAATCTATTGTGTTTGTAGAGGGTCTTGCTTTCTGTCTGTCTTTCTTTTTATTTTGGCTGACCCTCCTTTATTTAAGCTGCATAAAGTCCTTTTCCAAAGACTGGTCTCTCCTGAAAACATGTCCAAAGTAGATGTGTTATTTGAAGCCAAGGTAGAAAATGAAGCCTTAAATCAGTGTTTCTCAACCTTTCTAATGCCGTGACCCTTTAATACAGTTCCTCAGTTTGTGGTGACCCCCCAACCATAAAATTAATTTCATTGCTACTTCATAATTGTAATTTTGCTACTGTTATGAATCATAATGTAAATATCTTAGATGCAGGATGTATTTTTGTTGTTACAAATTGAACATAATTAAAGCATAGTGATTCATCACAAAACAATATGTAATTACATGTTGTGAAACATTTATTTATAATTACAAAAAAATGAAATTTTGTTTTGTAGCATGGTGTAGCATGGTAACAGTCTTAATATAAAAACAGTTAACTACATTGCTACATTTTGTGACAATAGGTATAAGAAGCCAATGTCAGTGGGAAGGTTGAGATAGCTTCTTTCTCGCCAGATCAGAAATTCTCAGGGCAGTCTTTGTAAGAGCATGACGAAGATCATCTTGCACACCAAGTCTACTTTTGTATTTAGACTTGATAACTGATAACCAATAAGCTAGAAAACCCTGTTTTACAAAGACATATTGTTGGAAATGGAAGAAGAAGGCACAGCACAGTCTCAAACAGAACAAGACATGACTGCAAATACTTGGTGCCAAATTGTGTAACTGGCATTGTAGAGAAATTTGTTATCGCTGCATAGCTGTTAATAAGTTAAATAAACTCCTCTTGTGCTGTTTCAGGAACTTCTTCAACTTTGATTGTGAATGGGTGTCTGGCAAGTGCAAAGAGGGTTTCAGGTAGATTTTGAAAGTACGATGAAATTCCATCTGCAAGCATGTGCAAGTGTTCTTTCACAGAATTCTTCATTGTAATCCTTTTGTCTGGTTCAATGTCATGATCCTCAAAGAAAGCAGATAAGGAAGGCAACATGTAAATTTTATTTCATTCAAGTTGTTTGTTTGCCAAAGTTGATGTTTGATTTGGAATGATCGGCTCTTTTCAGATAAATTGAGGCATGCTGTATGTGGTCCTTGTAGTGATAAAGTCAACTCATTCAAGATGGCAAAGTTGTCAACCAAGTGAGCTATTTTCTCGAGGTCACTTTGATCGCTGAAAAGTGCTTCGGACTTGTTTCTGATTAAAAAACGTTTTGAGTTCATCATGAAGCTCAGAAACACGTTTTGAAACATTTCCTCTCCGCAATCATCTCAATTCAATGTGAAATAGCAGAACATTGCATGGCATATCTAAATTGTTGCACAGTTGTGCCTTTACAAAATGGACAGAACTTCTGACACTTTTCGTTACTTCCTGAAACTCTTGTGGCAGCGTCTTTATTGATAATCTTTGCCAATGACTCATACAGAGTTCCATTGCCTTTTGGTGACTCATTTAGTACCAAAGTTGAAATCCAGATTGACATCCTAGCATAGCTGGAGCTCCATCTGCGCAAACACCACAAACCTTTTCCCAAGAGATCTTATGCTCTTTCAGAAATGAAACAACTGTGTCAAATGTATCACGTGCAGCAATTGTTTTTTCAAGAGGTTTGCAAAAAAGAAAATCATCTTTAAACTTGCTGGCATTAATATACCTCACGTAAACAGGTAACTGTGAACAGTTTGCAATGTCTGTAGATTCATCAAGCTGGATGCTAAATATTGGAAGTGGAGCAGATTTAATTTCCTGGATTACCTGATCAAGAATATCAGCAGACATGTCATCTATTCTTCTGTGGACAGTGTTGTTAGATAAGGAAATTGCACTCAATTTTGTAACAACTTTGTCTCAGACCATCAAGCAATGTCTTTGGCCACCAACAGCAGTAAATCATCAGAAATGGTGAGGTTTCATAGCTCTGGAGATTCTGAGTGCCACCAAATATGAAGTGTAAGCGGCTGCTATGTTTTGTTTGTGATACTTGCCACCAGTGTCAAGTCTGGCTTTCTTGAGTCCATCAGCTTTGTTTCTAAAATAATTGGTATCCTTCACAGTAAAGCTTAGATGCTTGCTATCAAAATGGCATTTTAGTTTGTTCGGCTTCATAGATTATGCTGATAGAACTTAGCAACAAATAACCTCCTGTCATTTCTCAATTCCTGCTGTAACTATTGAGATAACATCATACTGTAAAAAGTCCTCACTACATTTTATTTTCTTAACATGCTTCTCTACAACATCCATTTTCATGGGATGGTTTGCTAATGAAATAATATATATCATTAGCTTTAATACTACAAAAATGTTATAGAGCATAGTTCAGTCAATATAGTTCATTAAAGTTTCATATGATTTACCTTTCTCTGTGTTTTCTGTTTTCTTTTTTTTTTCATTTTTAAATACCTGTTACTATCAGAAGGGGCAGTACTCACATCAACCACATGTGAAAATAAAAAACTCCAATCAGCATCCAGATTAAGTTCCCATGGTACAGATATTTCTTTTTTTTCAGTCATTTTTGATTTTACATTTACACAGTAATTATAGTTCATAAAGTGCCATTGACCTCCAATATTGCTGCTTTCAACACAGTAGTTGCTTTTAACAGAGTAGCTGCTTTCAAGACAGCAGCTGCTTTCTACACAGTACCTGCTATCTACACAGTAGCTGCTCTCTACACTGGTCTGCATAAGTACATTATGGCTCTAACTCTGTCACATATGCCTGCATTTGTATGGTATGGATATGAAGGGGTTGGCAGGATGATGTCATCACTCCAATTACTTGTATGTGGGTGCATCTGCATGGGGCAGACGCACCTGGAGATGGAGAGAGGAGCGGTGTCTCAGTTCCTAAGACCATCAGAAATACGTGTTTTCTGATGGTCTTAGGAGACCCCTGTGAAAGGGTCCTTCAACCCCTAAAAGGGTTCCAACCCACAGGTTGAGAACTGCTGCCTTACATGGAGAACCTGAGCCCTACTCAGAACCTTCCACATCAAGATATTTGCAGTTGGAAAGACATGCAGATGCACCCAGAGTTTGCTGAAAGATTAGGAGATTGTCATTTGAAAGAAAAACCTCAGAAAAAGGGGGAGAAATAGACCTAGGCCCTGGGGAATGGAAGGGACAAGGGTGTGTGAGGGGTGAGAGGATATCAAGTATAGGGAGTTGCACATGAACTCCTGACATTTGACTTAGCATGGGTGACTACACCTGAGCTGACCAGATCCCAATTTCATGAAAAGAGAAAGATACATGACTCTTTGAGTTATTATAAATTGCAGCAATTTGGTGGCTTTCAGATGCTCAAATTCAAATTAGAATGATAATTCTTCACATCAGAGACCATACTTGTGTCCTCAAAATACTGAGTTGATAGGGGCTGGCAATTAATAAATTGAATAACTGAATATAGAGGGACAGAACAATGTCGTGACTGATTTACAAACTTTAAGAGGTATGCTCAGTGTCAAAGTTAGTGAGGCTAGAGACGATCTTTACAGAATAGTTTCTTCTTTCTGATGGACCTACATGAGAAAATTTTTTGAAAGAAATATATGATTTGGGTGCTAGTTATGGTTAAAATATTCATTGTGATTGTAGAAATTGTAATTGTGGAAGATATAACTGAAAGAGGAGAAAACTTACCTCTTAATTTATACAAGAAACATTGGCTTAAAGACCCAGAGGGTTGCTATGGTATATTGTCTATCATGCATATGATATTGCTTATGATATATATATATATATATATGTGTGTATATAAATATATATACACATATATAGTTGTGCTTCAATTTTCACATACGCATACTCTCTCTCTCTCTCTCTCTCTCTCACACACACACACACACACAAAGATGCACACACAATATTGTTGGTTGCTCTTGAATCAGTGCCATTAAACTGGTTCCAATTCATCACAGTCCTAAGTACAACAGAAGGACGCACTATCCATTCAGTCTTGCATCATCCTCACAGTCATTTTTTGAGACTATTGTTGCAGTCACTGTGTTCAACCATATCCTGGATGGCCTTTGTCTTTTGCACAGACCCTCCACTTTAGCACGTATGAGATCTTTTTTCCAGGGCCTGGTGTGCTAATTACATAATCTGATGTCAATTTGGGACCTGAAAGGATTAAGAGTGAAGGGGTGAAGTCTAGTCTGTGAATCAGGTCATAGGCAATGAAGCCTGTGTGGGCATGGCCTTCTCCTGAGGAGTCTGAGAATTCCTTGGAGTCAGGAAACACTCTCTGTTCAATCCCTGAGAGACACTGTATTGACAAGATACATGACACTACACTGATAGGCCCCATACCTAGGGAGCTGGAGGAGCCAAGTGAAGACCCCTGCCAGCACTTTGATGCTTAAAATGCTACTGGAGCCACAAGACTTCCCACACACTAATCGTGATATTTCTGCATTCAGTGTCATTGAACGTGTTCCTTGAGTCTGAAAAGGATTTTTTTGATTGGTATCAGACATATGCCATAATATCAGACTTATGGTCTTGGCTGGGATGTTTTCTCAATATTCAATTGCTTTTGGATATAAAGCTCTTTTTTGTACATATGAAAGTCTCCCTGGAATTGTTTCTCTGGTTTACCCAGAAGAATACATTTGATTTCACCGAATAAGATGTCCAAAGTACATGAGATGAAGTCCTCCAAACCTGTCCTCCAAGGAGTATTCTGTCTATACTTCTTTCGAGATAGATTGATTTGCTCTAGTGTTAGTTCTTCAATAGAAAAAAATTCAATATTCTTAAGCAACACCATGATTAAATTGCACTATATTTTCATGTCTATTTATTATCCAACTTCCACAAGCATATGAAATTAAAATGATGAGGCTATGATGAGATTCTTAGTCTTCAGAGTGACATCCTGGCTATTCAACATTGTAATGATGTTCTCTGCAGCAGATTCATCAAATGCAGAAGTTTGTTTAGTAGCTTGGCTCCTACTTCCATGAGCATGCATTGTCAATCTAAGCAAAATGAAATGATTTCATTTCAATCCCTCACTCTCTCTAATAGGTCTATTAGTTTGGGGCAGGTATGAGGCTTTCGATATTATTCTCCAATTCCATAGTTTAAATGCATCATTCTTTCCGTTGTCTTCCTTATTCATTGTCCCACTTTCACAGGCACTTGAGTGGATTGAACATATCAGAATAACATCCTTGCTTTTCAGCAGTTTAAACTAGTATTATGCAGCAGATTTACCTAATGCTATGCATCGTTTGATCTCAACTACTGCTTCCAATATTATTGATTATGTATCTAAGCAGGATGAAATCCTGACCATTTTCACTTTTTATCCATTGGCCATGATGGTGCAATTGTACCAAATTTGGTTGTCTTTCCATCACTGAGTCAAAAGTGCTAGTTCACATTCACCATTATAGGAGGTAAGAGTCGAGGAAGGGTCGATGGTAATGAAAGAAGAAGACCAAGAAGCATTGAAAGTATTCACCAAAATCGAGACTCCAGAAGTTAATATAATCTGATGTGAAATGTTCCAAGAAACTGATGCACTGGAAACACTCACTCATTTATGCCAATAAATTTGGAAAGCAGCTACTTGGCCATTCATACTCATACTCATTGCAAAGAAAGATGTCCCAAGAATATTGACTAAAAGATAATATCAATGCTGTCAGATGCCAAAAAAAATGATGATCATTCAACAATGGTTGCAACAGTACATTGACAGGAGGTTCCCAGGGGTTCAGGCCGGATTCAGAAGAGGATGTGGAATAAGGGATAACATTACTGAGAGCAGACGGATCAGATATTACTGAAAGCAGAGAATACCAGAAAAAATGTTTACTTGCTCTCAATGACTACGCAAGGACAATCAACTATGGATATACTTAAGAATGGGAATCCCAGAACACTTCATTGTGCTACTGTGACACTTGTACATGGATGAAGAGACAGTGATATATAACATACATCATGCATTTACAGATGTATACATATGCATGTATATGTCTACAGACTTGTATGTATATACACTATATACACATAACTATATGTATGTAATTAATACAAGATTTCTATACAAACAAATTTGGAGTCTAAAAAATTATACATTACATAATATCATATAGTTCAAAGAGTATATAGTTTTGGGCGAGGTATTTTAGATAAATAATCAACAAGATCTTTTCAATCATTTAAAATGTTTTGTCTTCTTTTTCCTCCTATTTTCAGTCTCTAATTGATTTTTTTATTATTTGTTCTACATTTTCTAAGAACGGTTTTCTGAAATTTAAGTTCATATATTTTCTTCATGTAGCATTTTCAATTTCTTTGTTCCGATGACAAAACTCGCTGCTTTGACTCACAGAAACTCTATATAGATGTTCTTTATCGCCAACTTTATTGACAGATTTTCACTATTTTTAAACCACTCAAATTCCTAAAGCCTCAGGCAGCAACTTTAAAAGCGATCTGCTAAAAAGAAAAGAAAATTTATATTACAAACCTTTTCTCAAATGCGACAAAGAGAGAGACGTGTCCTCCCATTTGCACTTCTCATAACCGTCTTATATTTCCCTAAGCTCTCAAACAGGAACGTGGCGGAGCTCTCTCAACGCCCTCCCGAGAGCTCCAGGTAGAAGGAAGGAAGAGCTTTGAGGGCGTGAGACACTGCCCACAGCTCTTAGTCTTTCCTACCTCTCCCCAGGAGACTCATCACTCTGATCTTAAAAGAGGGAAGATTCTTTGCGTGCTTTTACTTGCCACAGTGCCCTAGGGAGTCCAGAGTGGGAAGATGGGCTGCAGAGTGGCTTCAGATCATAGCAGGTGCAATCAGCACTTCCACTGGAAGCAGCACATGCTTTGCTCCACCTGAGGTTAGACGCTGGCCGTGTGCCATTTGCTTAATACAGTAGGATGAGGTCATACCAAGTAATCGATTTCTCTGTCATTTGTTGTTCTTGGGTTTTATGATTCCACTATTTATCTTTCATTTATGAGGAACTACAATGCTAAAAAGCTGTAATCTGTGCATTTTTCCTGGATCAAAATGAGTGAAATAACTTTTCATATTCACAAAATGCATGACTTGAAGTATGAGTAATATCTTATTTTGTATTCATTTTATTCCACAAATGAAATAACATGTAATTTCAATCTAATACATTAACACATTGCAACATTTTAAACTGGGTTATGTGTTTTATATGTAATCTGGACGGTAATTTATAGATCCATGTTTTAATATTTGTGCAATGTCCTTCCATTGGACCACTACAAATACCTGGGGTTTCATCAGGAGTAGTATCCAAAATTTTCCTTTCCTATGTAAATTTCATCATCTAAAAAGATTAAATTATTAAAAAGATTAAATTATGTCCACAAAGAATCAGCAGAGAGGATAAAATTTGACATGATCAACAAAGTCTTTGTAGTATAGAAAATTAAAATGAACAAAAGATATATGATTTATACTTTATTTACCACAATAAGTGGGGATTAAATAAACTGACTTCTACTCCAAAGGTACATAGTCAAAGCAATCATTTTAGCCACAAACCCTTCAATATTAGCACATCACTAAATTAAATTAAATAGTTTAATATTTGATTTGAAATTATAATAATATTTCAGATACAGGTCCTGTCAAAATTAACTAAATATGTGATTACAAACATTTTAAAGCGGTATACATTTCCTTTGTCATGGTATTGCGATCAGTCCATTGTGAGGATTTACCCTTTCTTTATACTGAATTGCGCTCTATACTGAAGGCTGCAGACCTTATTCTTCATCTTGAAGTGCTTCACTTCTTCTTGGGCTTGTTGCAATAAGCCTTTCTCCAATCCTGATGATACATCCCCCTTCATGTAGTCCAGTCTCTATTATTATTTACTCAGCACACACAGAGATTGAATAAATATAAGAATACAACTCTAATGCTGATCTTTCTAAAAATTTAAACTAAGAAGTATCACATTCCACCACTTGTCAGTTTGTCATACTTCGGTGGCTTGTGTGTTGCTGTGAGGCTGGAAGCCATGCCCCTGGTATTCCGAATGACAGCAGGGTCACATAGTGTTGATTGTGGTAATGATTACACAACTCTTCTTGATATGATTGGTCTATGGAATTGTGTCATGTATGGATAGTGTGCCAACAAATCAGTTTTTAAATGTTAAAAGTAGTGTACAAACCTGAATGGAAGGTATATTGAGAAGCAATAGTTTCACACTTTGATATAGATTTAACAAAGGTTTCTATGATTTAAAGGAAAAAAAAGTGAACAGGTTTCAGCAGAGTTTCCAGACTAAGAATGGACACTGGGGAAGGACGTGGCTCCTACTTTGAAGGAAAGAGCCTTATGCATACCTTGGAAACATTGTCAGAGACGGGACGTCTAATGTATTGTGTTCATCTGGGTACTTTAAAGAAATAAATCCACAGAAAATCAAATATAAGAGAGAGTTGTATATAAAGGTTAAGTGCACATTAAGAAAACATCCGAACCCAGTGCTACCCAAGCCCACAAGTCCAACATTAACCCATATGTCCGACACCAATCCACAAAGTCCTCCTCCATCTCACAAAACACATGCAGTGATGCCCACTGCAGGAGGAAAGCCATATCAGTGAATGTGTAAGCATCCCAGCACTGGCAGGGGTCTCCACACAGGTGTTCCAGCACCCAGAGCTGCTCTGCGGTAGGTCCATGTGGCTTCTCCTCAGGGATGACTTGCAGGAAGCGAACCTTGCAAGCAAAAGCAAGGAACGGGCTAAGGCAGTTGCACCTGGTCCTACCATCAGAAAGCAAGAGACCTGAGACCTAGGAAGGAGAGGCTCACCAAGCCATTTATCCCTCCGCCCTTCAATTAACTCCACATGTGTTTATCGGCCATGTTGGCATAATAAACTAACTACCTCATGTATGGAAGCTGAACATTGTTGGAGATAGTGCCAGAGGATGGGTCCTTCTTGTTGAAGGGCACTGGACACGTGACTGAGAAGGAACTGATGTCTCAGGCCATAGTGAGTGAGCCAAGCCCGGTAAAGTCCATGGGAGTGGGACCTTCAGGACTTTATTTACCGATGGATTGCGACTCAAGGTAAAGAGAAACAGCTGCAAAAACCTGCTAAGGAGTAGAACTTGGAATATGTGAAGTTATGAATCTAGAAAAGCTAGAAATGATCGAAAATGGAACAGAATGCATAAGGATCAGTATCGTTGGCATTCATGGGCTGAATGGCCTGGTATTGGCCATTTGAAATTTGAAAATCATATGACTTACGATGCTGGGATTATCACAAAGAACTTAAACAGGGGTTGTTGATATTGACCAAGTGCCTTCCTGTCCTCAAGTCCATTTGACTCAGAGGGACTCTCTGTGTAGCAGATGGAAACACCGCCCACTGCTGCACCGGCCTCACAGTTGTCCCTGCATGTGAGCTCACTGTTGCAACAACTGTGCCAATCCATCTTGTTAAGGATCTTTCTGTGTGTTGCTGCCCCTCTCCTTCACCAACCATATTGCCCTATTCCAAGGACTGCTTTCTCCTGACATGTCCAAAGTGAAAGGACATCACATCATCTTTGCCTCAAAAGAGCTTTCTGGCTGCACCACTTCTAAGACACATTTGTTGTCCTTTTGGAAGTCCATGACATATCGGGGTATATCTGGTCATACTCATTTATACCTGCAGAGTCTATTTTTACTTTTTAACAAATAAACTATTTAATCAAGAGACTGGAGAAATGAAAACATTCCCCAGGATTACATATGAATTAAATCAACTCAACACTAATAAGTTCGATTTTAATTAACGTTAGTCTCAGTATTTGAATTAGATAGAAGTAAACTTTCTTCAGCAGTAGCTGCAAAGAACCCCCAAATAAGATTCATTTCCTTTCTGAAAATGTGCGTGGAATGAACGTTTAAGGCTAAATTGTGAATGGGTTGCTAGGTAGTCAGAAACTGGCAAGGGGAGAAGAGGTGATAAATGGAAGGAAACTGGTAGGAATCTTAAACACAAAAGAGGTAGACACAGGCTTCTTCACATATCTTTCCAGCACAAAGGTAGGTGAAGGCAGATAAGAAAATGCCCTTATCAATGGAAGAGACCCACGATATTAGAACTCATGAACTGACTGGGGGAATGAAGACAGGATATTCACACAACACCCACAATGACTGAATAGACTCTAGAGTTTTTAGGTCTGTGACAGGAGCACAGTGCGAAGTATAGGGTGTTGACATCCCAGAATCTAGATTCCTGGAAGAAGGAGGGACCCAGCAGAGGATCAGTTAATAGCTCGAAAGCCAGGCTATGGTGAAATATCCACCATAAACACAATATAAGGTCCAGCTTTATGTTTTGCCCAGTCTCTTAGACTAGCCAAGGTATCCGGATTATTTTCCAAAATATTCCTTTCCAATTAATTTAGTCATTCTGTTCCATCTGCTTCTCTGACACTTGTCTGAATTTTGGCCCTTGTGTGAAACCTTTCGTGTGATTCAGACAAGAACTCCAGGAGTGCAGAGATTTAGAATTCTGAGCCATCTCTTGGAAATAGGATGCTGGTATAAATCTTGTAGAATTGCACTTATGAGACTTACAAATTATATGTAATTATGGTTTTTAATATCTTCTGATATATACTAGCATCAATTCTGCAATAATTTGATAATTGATCAGCGTTTCTAACCGAATAGCATGACTCAGTCTTTCTGCTTTCAGTAGAGGCAAGCGCATTGCTTTTAATGCAGCTGGCATCTAGTTAGTGATTTATCTTTCCAACTGAGAAATACTACACTGATTGCCAGTATATTTCTTTTGCTAATGAGAGTTTTTATGGGAAGAAGGGGGAGGGGGTTAGAAAGATGGGGATTTCTACCCGTGTAAAGGTTACAGTCTTGGAAACCCACATGAGTAACTCTACCTTCCTTCCTCTAAAGTTTCATGCATCAGGATTGAATTGATGTCTCAGCGAGTTTGGTTTGGGGTTTAGTGGTAGTTTATATAAAAGAACAAAGGGAAATCATAGTCTACCCACACTTGCTTACCCAAGCAGATTAGGGGTCCTTTCCCTTCTTTTTATTTCTTTGGAAACTAGTAAAACAAAGAAATGAAGAGATGGGAAAACATATCACTGGAGAGATCCTGCTTTTCTGAAATAAGAAACATCAGAAATTAGAATCATTCAGACATGTTGCACATTTACATCCAGTGTCTTAAGACCCTTACTTCTTAGAGCTCTTTTTGGAAATGATAAGACTCAGATGATTTTATTTGACCATTGATAAATGTGTGATTTAGAAGTGATCAACTCATTGTGTTGGTTAATTTAAAATAACTCCTGAATGTGTAGACATTACGTGTTGACAACATGTGAAGCATTGTGAATCAAGGGAAACAATGCCATTGCCTTTTGTTCTATTTCACGTGCTTGCGTTCATTTTCCCCGCGTGGTCCTCTCTCTGCATTCACTTGTGACAGGTGACTAGCTCCTGTGTGTGCTGAAGGGCCACACGGCAGACACTTCTGCCAAACAAGGGTTTGCGCACTTCAGCAGCTCAGCAGCAAGCAGGGTTTTCAATAAATACTATTCCTGAATAGTGTAGCTCATTAATGATTTTCATTGCCTGCCAAAAGTGTTTTAAATCCCTCGTGGAACTGAATTACATTTTGAGAACAAAAAGCACAATAAATGGAAACACTGAAATCTTATAAGAAGTGAGATTTTTTAAAATTGTATTTATTTTTTCTTTTTTATCCCTCCCACTGAGGCACTTTAGAATATAGAACCATAATGTCTCCTGCTTCATGCATCAACACATGATGTGATGTACAATATAGAGTGATGGACAACAGGTAAAATGTAGTTGCTACGTCTCTAAAAGTGTTCTGAAAAAGTAAATAATGATAAAATGAGATTACAGCCTCTGAGCTTAACCCTTTGTTTATACATAAGCAAAAATATTTTTTTGCAAAATAGTTTTTATTCTCTCAGGAGAGAGCACAGTTATTGGGTAATAGGTTATCTTTCACCCAATATCAGAACAGCTATAAATCTCCAATGTAGGACATAAACATAATTCATTACTTGCCATTGAATATAAGATTTAGGAATCTCTATGGAGGAAAATATCAAAATATATGTGCTTGTTGTTACTCATTGTTTGTTGTCTGTTTTACTTTTTGCTCTTTATTTTCTAAGCACTGATAGGTTAACATAGATTTATTTTATAGAATATATTTTTTCAACAATGCTATGGGTTTGTAATAAATATTAAATAATAATAACCGAAGCCCAGCTTCCCTCTCAGCGATTCTTCACTTAGCTGGGGAGGCCCTGCCTGTCCTGGGGCCCAAGACGGGGCTGAGGGAACACCGCAGTGCCCCCCTCCCAAACCTGCTGTAGTGATGTATACAGCACACGGCAGGTACACCAGCGAACTCCAGCACCCAAGTGACCCTGGCCAGGGGCATAGTCTTGCTTTTGAAGTAACCCCACACAGCATCTGTAGAACCCTGTATCAAACAGATATACCACCCCGCTACCTTGAGGAAGAGTTGGATCTCCTCCAGCCTCACATACATGTGATCAAGTCTCAGTTATCTCCTTACCTACTACTCTATTTCTTCTCTCTTTATTTAATAGCCCTTCTAACTTTTCCATCACACTAAGTCTCCGCGAGCTCAGGTTTGTGTTGGGGATTTATCTTCTCTCTTTCTTTTATTCCCCCTTCTTTTTTTTCACTTTTTCTCCTCTTCTCTCCCACTCTCTCCTATCACATGCCACTAATGGCTTCGAGGTCACTACCCTCCGCTTAGGGCAAATCAACCCAACCAGCAGGAGGAACTCCAGCCTGCCCTCCGTGGGAGTGCTGTACACCACACAAGGCGGCTGGGACAAACACCTACAACACGCTGTGCCGCTGAGGAAACCTCCATCAGACCTCTAAGGCGATCTCGTCAACTAAGGCAATTCTGTCCAGCACCATTGGGTCCCAGCATTAAAAGAGACGCCAACCTGCCATTTTGTGCCAGGGTCTAAACCCCTCTGACCCCACATCCAAGCAATCAGGGATCAGCTATCTCTTTATTCTTATTTCTTCCTTCTGTCTCTCCTCCCTATTTACCATCACAGCCAATCTTAGTGAAATCAGTTGGGTTTATTTCCTTCTTTCTCTTTAATCTTTGCCTTTCTTTCCTCTTCCTGTCTTTGCTCTCTTCACATCTCTCTCTGCTGGTATGATTCTCTCTGCTCCCTTTCATTGCTTTCACATACCACTGCTAGATCCCAGACCCCTACACCAGCCTAGGGCAACCCTGTCCTCCCAGTGGGCAGCCTGACCCCTAACACAGTGCTGCACACAGGACAAGTCAGTGCTACACACAGCACAACACAGGGTCAGCTATTTCTTCAACTACTTTACAAATACTCTCTCCTCCGCCTTCCTTTTCTCTTCTCTTTGTTTGTCCATTGCGCTCTTCTTACACATTTTCTTCTTTTCTCCTCTCCTTCAAGCTCTTCTCTATTTTCTACCACAGCCTCAACAGATTTAGTTATCCTTTTTAGTTGTTTTCTTTTCTTTCTTTTATTTTTTTCTGTTTTCACCTTTGCTTACTCTATGTATTTTACTTGTGCGTGCATGAGTGGCCGTCACTTTGCTTGGCATTATTGCCCCACACTGCGTCTTCTTCTTTCTCTCTCTTTCCACCCCTTTCACTCTCTTTCCTGTAACAAGACACTAGCGGCCTCCAGGACACTCCCCTATGGCTAAGGCAACTCTGAAGGCCCAACATGGGGAGCTTCCACCCACGTTTATTGGATTTGCAAGCAGCTGGAGAATTCAAGGCAGTCCTCTCCCACACACCAAGCAGCAGCGGGTTCTCCCCTACAAAAAGTGAGGGCATCCCCAGCCTAAAACCTGAGTCCCTCAAAGTGACTGGGGGAAATGCTTGACCACTACTTGTGGAGCTCTACTGTACTGTGGGAACATCCACCCAACCTCCAAGGTGATCTCTGTCTACAGTAATACCCCTGCCAGCTACAGGGCTGTACACAAAGGAGGCTATACCCACATGCTCTCCTCAGCACTACAGTTGCAGAGTAGAACACCACAGGACAGCTGAGGTGCTCCAAGAAATGTGAAACCTAATTAGAGATAGGCAACAGAAGCAATGCCATGGTGGGACCACAACAATCCGACCAGTGTGGCATGAGAGGAATATCCAACACACACTCCAAATAATGGAATTCTGGATGGCTAGGATACGAGTGAAACCACAGGAAGATATATCAATGGCCTGACTCCCCAGAACAGCTACTGGCAGAGAGTTCATAGAAGTACTCATACAAATGCCCAAAGAGAGAGCCCAGGGATCTTCGATTCAGGAAAATGGCTCCAGGCTCCTCTAAAACAAGACGTAAACAGCAATCAGTTCTAACAGCTTCAACGAAAAAGCAGGAAAAACAGAAAACAATGCTTGAAGAAGTCATGAATCTAACGATGTGCATAGAAGAAGCAGATATTGACCTGCCACAAAAAGAAATTTTCAAAATGCTGCTTAAAGTCATAAAGGATATGAGGGAAGCAATGTAGAAAAAAAGATGAAATGATAGAGGAGATAAAGGCAATGCACCAAAGGAAAATACAAGAGTTAATGGATGAAATAAAAGAATCCAGTGACAAATTGACAGACCTTGTGAATAGGCTTGAGGAGGCAGAGAATCACACCAGTGACCTAGAGGGCAATCAAGCAGACCCCAGCAAACAGACCCCAGAAAATCAGTCAAATAAGCCAATCAAAGATGCTGAAGAAAACTTGAGAACCATGTCAGATGCTATGAAAATAAACAATATTAGAATAATTGGACTACTGGAACAAGACATAGCAAAGAAGTCAACAGTGAAAATAGCAAGGGAATTCTTAGATAAAAACTTCCCCAGCTTAATAAATGAAAATCAAGTAACCATACAAGAGGCTGAAAGAACACAAGCCAGATTGAACACCAAGAAGTCACCAACACACATAATTGTCAAACTGTCCAACTATGAGGAAAATAAGAAGATCATAAAAGCAGCTAGGGAAAAGCAAACAGCCACGTATAAAGGTACCCTAATAAGAGTATTTTCAGCTCTATCAGTGGAAACAATGAAGAGGAGGGAATGGAGCAATATATTCAAAAAATGAAGGAAAATGACACAAACTCAAGAATACTTTACCTAGCCAAATTATCTATTAAGATAGATGGAGATGTAAGATTCTTCTAAGACAGGGACAACCTCAAAGAATACATAAAAAGAAACCCAGTCCTACAATATGTTCCTGCCGATCCAGTATGGGCAGATGATCAACAGTCACCGAGGGCAAATAAGAGCCATTACATAGAACAACACCCATAGGGCGACAAAGAAGTGCTCCCCAGGAAAGCATCAGCTCAATAGTGGCAACAAGGCAAACATAAACCACTCACACAAAGCAAGTGGATAAGACAGGTAGATAAGAAAATATCCATCATAAAAGTTACAGTATGACATCACAGAGTCCACAGACAGATATAATAACATTGAATATCAATAACCTAAACTCAAGCATTAAAAGGCAGATGCTAACAGGCTGGCTCAGGAAACATAACCCATCCATGTGCTGCCTCCTGGAGACTCATCTAAAGCTTACCAACAACAAAAAAGGTTGAGAATTAAAGGCTGGAGAAAAATATATCAAGTAAATGGTAATGCAAAATAAGCAGGGATAGTGATATTAATATCTGACCAATTTGACCTAAAGATACAGGCCATAACAAGAAACAAGGAGGGGCACTATATAATGCTCAAGGGAACAACAGACCAAGAACCAGTGAGCATAATAAACATAAACGCACCTAACGAGGGACCTGCAAAATTCATAAATCAAACACTCCAAAAGATGAACAAATAGATAACAGGCTCAACAATTATAGTTCATGACTTTAATACACCGCTCTCTGATAAAGACAGATAATTGGGGGGGGGGGACAACAAGGAGGCTACAGATCTAAAAATCACAATTGGACAACTTGACTTGATAGATATTTTCAGAGCTTTCCGCCCACATGTAAAAAAAATTATATTCTTTTCAAGCTCACATGGCAGGCACATAATCAAAAATAGACCACATGCTGGGACACAAGTAGCACTTGAGTAAATTCAAACACATAGAGGTTATACAGAAATTTCTCTCTGATCATTGCGCCACAAAGCTGGAAATTAACAGAAGGGAAGTGAAGAAAACAAGGGTAACCCATTGGAGGACGAACAATTTCCTATTGCAAAAGGAGAGGGTATTGACTCAGATCATAGATGAAATCAGGAAGTTTCTAGAAACCAATGAGAACGAAAATACGACATATCAAAACCTGTGGGATGCAGCAAAGGCGTTTTTCACAGGAAGGCTGATAGCAATAAACACACACATTAAAAAAGAAAAGAGACTCGTGTATGATATGCTGACACAAAACTCACACCAATTAGAGCAGAGTCAACAGAACAACCGTACTAATAGCAAGAGGATAGATATAATAAAAATCAGAGCAGATATACAGGAGAGGAAAAAGAAGAATACTATGGGAAAAATTAATGCTGCTAAAAGTTGATTCTTCTAACAAATTAGCAGAATTGATAGACATCTGGAAAACCTAACCGAAAAAGAAGGAACAAATGACATTTGAAAAGATGAGGAACCCTAATTTCAACAGACCCTAATGAAATCAAAAGGAAAATTATACAGTACCATGATGGTCTATATTCTAATTAATTCAACTATTTGGAAGACATGGAAAAATATTTGGAAACACAATCCCTCCCTAAACTATCCCAGATGGGTGTCAACAACCTCCACAAATCCATAGCAAAGGAAGAAATGAACAAGGTAATCAAGGGATTACCAACAAAAATATCCCCTGGGTCAGATGGCTTCACAGGAGAATTCTACCAAGCATTCAGGGATGAACTGACACCAATCCTATACAAACTCTTCCAGAGCATAGAAAAAGACGGAAAACTCCAAAACTCTTTCTCTGAAGCTAGTATAACTTTGATACCTAAAGCGGGCAAATATGTCACAAGAATTGAGAACTGAAGACCAATATCCCCAATGAACATTGATGCAAAAGTCCTTAACAAAATACTGGTCAATAGAATACAAAAGCATATTAAAAAATAATTCACTAAGACCAAGTGGGATTCACACCAGGGATGCAGGGATGCTTCAACATATGAAAGACCATCAGTATTATTCACCATATTGGCAGGAAAAATGATAAGAACTAAATGATAATATCAATAGACCTGGAAAAAGCATTTGACAACATCCAACACACATTTCTGTTTAAGATACTTAAGAAGATAAGAATAGAAGGAAAATTCCTCAATATTATACAAGCCATATATGAAAAACCAACAGTTAATGTGGTAGTTAATGGAGAAAAGACAAAAGCAATTCCACTTAAAAAGGGAACCAGACAAGGATGCCCTTTGTCCCCACTCCCATTTAACATCGTACTGGAGGTCCTAGCTAACAACATAAGACAAAGTAAAGATATTAAAGTTATTCAACTGGGGAAGGAAGAGGTGAAATTGTCATTATTCACAGGTAATGCGATTCTATATATTGACGATACCTTAAACTCCACAAGTGGAGTGTTGGATGCAATAGAGGAATATGGCAGAGTGGCAGGATACAAAATCAACAAAGAGAAATCTATTGGACTACTCTACACATCAGACAAGATCACAGAAGAGACGATTAAAAAGGTAGTACCCTTTACAATTGCCAAACACAAATTAAAATACCTAGGGATATACCTGACAGAAAAAACACTACTTCAAGAAATCAAGAGTGACCTCAACAAATGGAAGAATATCCCATGAATATAGTAAAGATGTCAGTTCTGCTCAAGGCACTATACAAATTCAGTGCTATCCCAATACGAATACCACTATCCTTCTTCAAAGAATTGGAGAAGCAGATTACCAACTTCATATGGAGAGGAAAGAAGCCCAGAATTAGCAGAGAACTCCTCAAGAAGAAGGACAAAGTGGGCGGGCTTGCTCTAGCTGATTTTATCACGTACTATACAGCCACAGTAGTCAAAACAGTGTGGGCACTGGCATAATGACAGATATTCAGACCTATGGAAAAGAGCTGAAGACCCAGAAATAAAAACATCAGCATACAGGCAACTGATTTTTGATAAGTGTTCAAAAATATTAAATGGGAAGCAGATGCCATCTTCAATAGATGGTGCTAGCAAAGTGGATATCTACCTGCAGAAAAATTAAACACGAACCTTACCTCACTCCATGCACATGGATAAACTCAAGGTGGATAACAGACCTTGAGATAAAACCCCAAACAATTAGGGTTATCAATGAGGGAATTGGGACAAACCTGATAACTTTGGCACAGGGATTACATAGGCTACCAGAAATAGGGAAGGACACAAATACAGAGGAGTCACAAATAGACAAGTGGGATATACTGAAGATAAGACACCTGTGTACATCGAAAGAATTCACCAAGAGAGTAATAAAAGAGTCCGCTGACTGGGAAAACATCTTTAGCAATGACACCTTGGACAAAGGCCTTATTACTGAAATCTACACTACTTTTAAAGCTTTCAATAAGAGAAAAACTAATTGCCCACTGAGGAGGTGGGAAAGGACCTGAACAAAAGTTTCACCGAGTATGAAATCCAAATGGCCAACAAACATATGAGAAAACGTTTAGCCATAAGAGAAATGCAAATCAAAACTACTATGAGACACCACATAACACCCTCAAAGATAGCCCAATTCAAAAATCCAGAAAGTAACAAGTGTTGGAGGGGCTGTGGTGAGATAGGAAGTCTCATCCACTGCTGGTGGACCTGTAGGTATGTACAACCACTATGGACATCGATTTGGTGATTTCTCAAACATGTAAATTGCATTACCATACGACCCAAAAATCTCTCTACTGGGCATATACACAGAAGAAGCAAGAAACAAACCACAGCCAGACATCTGTGCTCCAATGTTCATTGCGGCACAGTTCCCTATTGTAAGGAGTTGGAAACAACCTAAATTTCCATCAACAGATGAATGGATTAAAAAACTGTGGTACATACAAACAATGGAGTACTATGCATCACTAAAAAGCAGTGCTGAATGCATGATGCATATAGACACTTAGGAAGAACTGGAGGAAATTATGCAAAGTGAAGTAAGCCAAGCACAAAAGGACAAGTATAACATGAGCCCACTGAGGTAAGTTTATATATATATATATGGAGAGAGAGAGAAAGAAAGGAAAAGGTAAGCGCAAAAGGGGCACAGGGAAAAAGCTACTGTACACAAACACTCCAGGGGTGAGGTTCAGGTAGTGTGGCAGGGGCCAGACCAAATCCAGGGGTACATATGGTAGCCAACTAAAACGGAGGTGGAGGGAGGAAATGGGAAAGGAAAAAAATGATATGTGATCACGGAATAGAGCACTGACTCACCCAAGGGGAAGGTATTGTTTGTGTCTCCTCAGCTAGATATAAAGCCAGCGTCAGTCGAATGCAGTGTGCCTGCGAGGAGTGGGGAGCCCGTGGAGGGGCCTGAGGGCTTGGCCTCCATACCAGCTATGTGAACAACTGCCCCTCACTCCAGAAGAATTTACTTGAGTGGACGGCACTGAAGCTGTAGCTAGGGGAGAGGGGCATGTTAGATCAAAGCACATGGGAACAAAGAAGGGGGAGGAAGAGAGAGTGGAGCACTTCCAGTCCCAACAGACCTGGAGGACAATATTCCTACTCTGAACAGCCAATGCACAGAGTGGACAATATGGCTGATCTCACTATGAGACACACCATCCTTTGATGGCCCAGAGCCCTAAGGGGGACAACACTGGAGACTCAGTATCTGGACTAGACTAGACTGATCCTGTGACACTGAGGCAAATCACTAAAAGTGGATAGCAGAGCAACCACAGGAGCAGAGCAGGGAGCCCCTGAGGGAGTACAAAGGTCAGACTCTGGGCCAAAGCATAGTACCTCATTGGACCTGACTGAAGGACACGCCTAGAGATCAAAAATCAGACCTTGATCTATTTACAGGTTTTTCTATCTTTTTTTTAAAAGTTAATTTATTCTTCTATGGGTAATAAGTTTCCTTTTTTGTTGTCATAGCTCTGTTCTCACTCATCGCCTATCTTGCTATGACTTGGTTTTTGGTGCATATTATTATCTCTACAGATCTATCTAGATAAGATAGACTGGATGAATAGTCAGGAGGAGAAAACAACGGGATCAATGGTTCCAGGGGGGATACAGGATAGGGGGAATAGGGGGCAAGGATGTGGTGCTGACCAACCCAGGGACAGGGGAGCAATTAATCATCCAAAATCTGTAGAAAGGAGGGTGTGAGAGGCCTGGTAGGGATTCAGCATGGGCAAAGTAACCAAGAAAAATTACTGAAACCCAAATGAAGGCTGAGCATGATAGTGGGACAAAAGGAAAGTAAAAGGAAATAGAAGAAAGAACTAGGTGACAAAGGGTATTTATAGAGGTCCGAAGACTGGAATGTACATATGTAAATATATTTATATGAGTGTAGGGAAGCAAATGTATGTGCAAATATTTATAGGTTAATTCCAAGGCAGCAGATGGATATTGGCCCTCCACTCAAGCACTTACACAATGCAAGAACACTTTGTTTTATTAAGTTGGCATTCCAGGATGCACACCTTACCGACATGATTGCTGAAGAAAAAGGTGTGCATAAGCAAATGTGGTGAAGAAAGCTGATGGTGCCCGGCCATTAAAGATATAGCATCTGGGGTCTTAAAGGCTCGAAGATAAACAGGAGACCATCTAGCTCAGAAGCAATAAAGTTCACATGGAAGAAACACACCAAATTGTGTGACCACGATCTGTTGAAGAGATCAGGTATCAAGCATCAAGGAACAAAAAAATCATATCATTGAAAATGTGGGTGAGTGCAGATGGGAGACTCAAAGCCCATTGGTAGCCAACCGGACATCCCTTACTGAAGGGTTGTGGGGACGAAATGAACCAGTCAGGGTGCACAATAGCAAAGATGAAACATATAACTTTCCCTTGGTTCTTAAATGCTTCCTCCCCCCACTATCATGATCTCGATTCTACCTTACAAATCTGGCTAGACCAGAGGATGTACATAGGTACAGATAGCAACTGAAAACAGGGAATCCAGGACAGATGACTCCTTCAGGACGAGTGGTGAGAGTGGCAATGCCTGGAGGTTGGAGAGAATGTGGGGGAAAAGAGGGAACTGATTACAAGAATATACGTAAAGGTTCCTCCCTGGGGGAGGTAGAACAGAGAAGACAGGGGGAGACATCAGACAGTGTAACATATGACAAAATAATAATAATTTATGAATGATGATGTGTTCCTGAGGTAGGGATAGTGGGGAGGCCAGGGAAAAATGAGCAGCAGATATTAAGGGCTCAAGTAGAAGGCAAATGTTTTGAGAATGATAATGGCAACAAATGTACATATGTTCTTGACACAATGGATGGATGTATGGATTGTGATAAGAATTGTATGAGTTCCAATAAAATTACAAAAAAAGTAAATAAACAGCAATAACCAAAGAGTCTGATAAGTAAATATCTCAAGTTTATTAAAAAGCCAGAAAAAACAAATAAATGCGAAACAAAGGAAAACTTATTAGAATACAATTTAAATAAAAAGCAGATATATGAGGCATCCTGTGACTACAATGGGTGTATTATGTATTTATTCATTAAATATTAAATAGTTTATTATATATAAATTCATTACAAAATATTGATTATTTTTATTTGCATCCAAAAATTACTCTTCATTTATGAAAATGAATAAGTTCTTAGGTGGCCTTGCGTTCCGAGGGTTGTTGTCCTGTGCATAACAACACAAAATTCCGTGTGCTCTTTGCATCTTTACCATTCTTGTCGTGTTTGAGCCTCTTGTTGGGGTCACTGTGTCCATCTGTCCTGTTCAATGTCTGCCTTTTTACACTACTAAACTCAATGTTCTTTTCCAAGCATCCATCTCTCCTGATAATATTTCAAAGTATGTGAGATCAAGTCCTCGCATCCACATTTTTAAGGAGGATTCTAGCTGTATGTTTTCCAAAAGAGATTTTTTTGTTCCTCTGGCAGTCTGTAATAGTTTCAATATTGTTCACCGACGTCATAATTCATAGACATTCTTCTTTAGTTTTTCTTACTCGTCGTCCAGTTTGCACATGCATATAAGGCAGGTGAAATTATTCTAACCTGTTTATTTGAATAAACCTAATTATTCAAATAAGCACTTTGGTATTTAACACTTTATAAATATCATTGAAGCAGATTTGACTGGTGCTAGGTGCTCTTTGATTTCTTCACTTCTGCTTCTATGGACATTAATTGTAGAGCCTGGTAAAATGACCCTAGTATATTTTAGATCCAACAATTGTGTCAGCAGCACATTGACAGGGAACTTTAGGAAGTTCAGACTAGATTCAGAAGAGGGCATGTGACTAGAGATATCATTGCTGATGTCAGATGGATCTTGGAGGAAATCAGAGAATACCAGAAAGATGTTTGCTTGGATTATATTGACCATGCCAGTGCATTTGACTGTGTCGACCATAATACACTATAGATAACCTTGAGAAGAGTGGGAATTTCAGAACACTTCATATGATTATTTAGGACTTACACATAGATTAAGAGGAACTTGTGTGAACACAGGGAATATTGCATGGTTTTAAATCCAGAAGGGTGTGTGTCAAGATTGTATCCTATCACAATTCTTGTTCAATCTATGTGTGAGCAAATCAGAGAAGCTGAATTATATCAAGAAAAGTGCAGCATCAGGATTGAGGAAAGCTTGTTATTAATTTATAATATGCAGAAGATACTGCCTTGCTTACTAAAAGTGAGGAGGAATTATAAGCACCTGTCAAGGATTTTGTCAATGCTCATGGAAGTAGAAGTCAAGAGATCAAAAGACGCATTTCATTAGGTAAATCAGCAGCCCAAAATCTCTTTAGAGTATTGAAGAACAAGGATGTTTCTTTGAGGACTAAGTTGTCTCTGACCCAAGCCATAGTATTCTCTATGGTATCATATGCATGTGAAAGTGGAAATTGAATGAGGAAGACGACACAAGAATTGACGCATTTGAACTGTGTGGCTGGAGAAGAATATAGAAAATTCCATTGACTGCTACAAAAACCAAGCAAATATATGATGGAAGAAGTAAGGCCAGAGTGCTCCTTAGAGGCAAGGATGGCAAGACTTTGTGTCACATACTGTGGACATGGTGTCAGGAGACAAAGTCCTTGGAGAAGAACATCATATTCGGTTAATTGGAAGGGAAGTGAAAATGAGGAAGGCCCTTGATGAGCTGAATTGACACAGTGGCTGCATCAATGGGCTCTGGCATGGGAACAATCGTGACAATGGCAAAGGGCTGTGCAGTCTTTGGTTCTGTTGTGCAGAGGGCTGCTCTGGGTTGGAGCTGACTCAATGGCACCTAAAACAGCAAAGTTAAAATTTTTGAAAACAAAAAAAATGAAAGTTTCAACCAATTCACTGTTTTATTTCTTTATCTTGATGTTAACTGCTAGTTTATTCAGCAAGATTTTAATTTTTATTAAGTCTAGCTGTAATTTATACTACAGACTGTAGTTTTTTTATCTTGAACAGTAAATACTTTAAATTTCCTTCTCATTCCTCAAGCAAGGTTGTGTTATCTGCATATCATAGATTTCTCATGAGTTTTTTTCAAATCTTAATGCTTCCTTATTCATATAATCCAGCTTCTCAGATTATCTTATTCATATGCACATTATTTTAATCATATGAATAAGTATTGTGAAAGATACCACATTGACTCATTTCTCTGCAGATCAAAAACAACAATAGGACAACCAACCCCCTCTGGTGACCGATCTAATAATAGACCTATTTAGCTTGAGAAAATGTTCTTTAACGACATTTCAAGTACAGTCTGTTCTTTCCCCAAATGTCTGATAGCTATTTTTTAGGGAACCTATATATTTGGAAAATTGATATAATGATATTCTAATTTTTAAATAACTGTTTGACATGACTGGGTTAGATGCCATCTCATCTGCCCCAAATCATAATGCCCTACATGTACAACAGAAGGAAGCCCTGCTTGGGGCGACTCTAACCTCATCATTGTTGTATTCATCTGTTGCTGCAGACACTGTATCAATCCATCTTATTTCATGCTGCCCCTGCACTTTACTAAAGGATTGGACTTTCTTGACAACATACTCAAAGTACATGAGCTGGTCTGGCCATGCTGGCTTCTAGAGGGCATCCTGGCTATACGTCTTCAAATAGAGGTCTGTTTGTTGTTTTGGAAGTCCATGGTACTTTCAATGTTTTTTGCTGCAACATGATTCAAATGCATCAATTCCTCTGTGGTCTTCCTTATTCAATGTTCAACTTCGCATGAATATGATGCAATGGAAAATACCATGGCTTGGGCTTGGTATACCTTTTTCCACAAAGTAATATCCTGAATGCTTAAATGCTTTCAAAATGTTGATGCAGCAGTTTTGTCCAAGGCGGTGTGCTGCTTCCATGAGCATTGATTGTGGATCCGGGCAAGATGAAATCCTTGACAAAGTGAATCTTTTCATAGTTTCTCATGTTACCTATTTGTCCAGTTGAGGATTTTGGCTTCCTTTACATTTAGTTGTAATCATACTGAGGACTAAAATCATTGATCTTCATCATCAAGTGCTCCAAATTCTCTTCACTTTCAGAAATTAAGGTCATATTATTATCTGTATATCTCAAGTTCTTAATTAGATGGCCCCTATTCTTTAGTCCAGTTATTCATATAGTTCAGTTTCTTGGATTATTTGCTCAGTTTACAGAATGAATGACGATGATGAGAGGATACAACAACCCCGACACACACCTTTCTTGTGATACACACAACACACAATATTCCCTTGTTCTGTTTGTACAGCTGATTCTTGATCCGCGTAGAGGTTCTTCATGAGCACAATGAAGTATTCTGGAATTCCCATTCTGCTCAAAGCTGTCAAGAGTTTGTTATGATCCACACAGTCAAATGCCTTGACTTCTCTCTGATTATCTATAATTTCAGCAGAGACCCTACTGAGGTCAGCAAAGATATTCCTTGTTTTGTGTCCTCTTCTGAATCCAGCCTGACTATTGTTGAATGCTCTTTAACACAACTTTACTGGTGTGTGTTATCAATGATACTGATAGATAATTCATGCATCCTATGTAATCACCTGTCTTTTGCATGGAATATAAACAAACAAAGATCTCATTCAGGCTGTAGTCAGGCAGCTGCCTTCCAAATGTCTTGGCATGGGCAAGTGACTGTTTCCTGTGCTTCATTGGATTGTTGAAACATTTTGCTTTTGGGGAGTCAATTCCTTGAACCTTAATTTTGAACAACTTTCTCATGGAGCTTGAACTTACTTCTCCATCACGGCTGCCCCTATATCACATGCTGCTTCGTGAATGTGTTGAATATCCACGAATTACTTTGGTATAGTGATGCCGTGTACTCTTTCCATCTTCTTTTGATGCTGACTGCATTGTTAATTTTTTTCCCATAATCTCTCAGTATTTCGGTTTGAGGCTCGACTCTTTTCTTGAGTTCTTTCTGTTTAAGACATGCTGAGTGTATTATTCCTTTGGTTTTCTAACTCTAGGTCTGTGCACATTTCATTAAAATATTTTACCTTATCATCTCTAGCTGCCCTTTATTTTGTTTTTCTTGAGCTCTTTTACTCTATCATTTCTTGCATTGCCTCTCTTACTCTATGATTATAAGCAAGGTTCCCCCTCCTTTCCTTTATTTTTAGTGACTAGCTGAAAATATCTATTGATGATTATAACTTGGAATTTGTGAATTATAAATCTAGGAATACTAGAAGTCATAACAAAATAATGTTGATATAACTCCCTGCTTAAAGAAACACCAGTGAAGTTCCTTAGAAAAATGGGATGCAAGGTTGAGTAGCTACTTCCGCCTGATGCCATGCTCAGCAGCATGTATTTGTGCTTACTTTTCTATCACCTTCTTTCACTTCCTTTTCTTCTTGCTCATGTTTGTGAAATCGCACCCAACAATCCTGTAATGTTGAGATTGCAGGATTTTATACCAAGCTCGGTTCCAGAAGGAAGGTGGTTTAAAGGACTCCATCTATTTATACACTTAAAAATCAATCAGAGACACAACTGTTTGGGGAATTTTACTTTAGAAGTCAATACCTACACCCTGAGGATTATTGAGAAATTAACTGTTCTTATAATAAACATCATATTTCTGTTCAACCAAGCTTGATTCTTCACTTTAATCTATTTCATACAAACAAAGAAATTCTAGCTGAAACTATTTCTCAGTAAAAGAAATATCAAATTTAGACGAATTTAAAAATCATATATAGCACCTAAGGTATCCATCTATTTTTACAATATGGTATATCATTCACTCACCTAATAATAGCACAGACCTTTATTGATTCAAAAACCCCAATGTACAAACTAAATTCATTTCATAAAAGAACTTCTTCCTTGTTCTAGGTTACTTGACTTTAAATTTGATGTGCTTACTATGAGCATTGAATGTGAATATTGGGCATTGAATAAAGAAGTCTGAAAAAGAATCAATGCATTTGATGAAGAATGTGTTGCTGGGGGAGAATATTGAAAATATCATGGAATGGTAAAAGGACAAAGCAATCGTTTTTTTCTGAAAGTATGGCCAGAGTTCACTTAGAGGCAAGCATGGAAAGACGTCATCTTGCCTTTTTTGGACATGTTGTCAGGAAAAACCAGTGCTTGGAGAAAGACAACATGTTTGGAAAAGTAGAGGAGCAAGAAAAGGAGAAGACCTTCAAGGAACAGTATTAGCACCGTGGTTGCAACAAGGCTCAAGCACTGGAAAAATTGTGAGGCTGTAGCAGGGCCAGGCAGGGCCTCCTTCTGCTTCCCATGAGGTCCCCCTGGGTCGGAACCAACTAGATGGTACCTAAAAACAATCGAAAGCTGCACAACTGTCAAACCCATTTTTTTCTGCATATGTGAGCAATCTCAGTATCAGGAACAAAAAGAGAAATCATGGAAGTATAAAGAAAGGAGAGTCACCAGTGGAGAATGTTCAAGCTCTAAGAAATTGAGGAGGTTCAAATAGAGGAAACAGAGGCTGAAGCAGGGAGACCATGGGACAGAGCAAAGGATGCAGGTTGAGCCAATGAAAGAGAACAGAAGGGCAGGCCTGAGCCTGTGGCTTGGGCAGAACAAGTGGGCTTCCTGGCCCACAGAAGCCGAGGCCAAGGGACTGCATGGCTGAGCAGCTGAGGACCAGAGAGGAACTGGACTAAGGGTTGAGATAGCATGCTGCTTTGAGCCAGTGACTGTGTCCTTATCGTTTACATGTCCTAGATCATGGTAACCTGTTAAATTCACTAATAAATCTCATTAATCGGGAGAAAGACAAGGCTTTCTATTCCCATAAAAAGTTATAAGCGAGCAAACCCACAGTGGCAGTTCTATCCTGGCCTAGAGGGTCCCTATGAGTAGGAAATGACTAGATAACAATGAGTTTCGTTTGACTTTTTTGTAATCATAAGTATTGTGTGTGGGTTCTGTGTGACCACAAACCCAGCCAAGAATTACAGCACTGTTGGAGGAACCTTCGGTGTTATCATAGGTAAACAAGATGAAGGTGGAAGCCTGTGTGACCACTGGCTCACAGCAAGAGAGCTGCCAGAGACAATCCAATATGGCCTCCACACCACTTTACACATAGGGGACCAGGTAATTACACATATGGGACCAGGTAAAAATCCATCTGCATTATTGGAAGTGCTCCTGTTCTAGTTTTACAGTTGCTTAATTCATGTGTTGTGAACAAGATCCAAGGACTAGAAGGAGGGCAGAGAAAGAGACTATTTCCGTATAGAATCTATAATATATACCAGTCCTCATTAGAGATCACTCCTTAGCATTGAGCAAATGTCAACACATAGCACCCCTACTGGGCACGGTAGAAATTTACCTGTGGATTTCTGAGATTGTAACTCTTCATGAAAATAAGAAGTCTAGTCTCTCTCCTCAGTTACCAGCTGGTGATTTTGAACTGCTGAACTCATGGATCACATTTGCCCCACAGTGGGCAGAAGAAACCTTTTGGATCTACGCTTATGTACAATGAAACTGTTGGTGGTGTTAGATTATATCCTGAAAGAAAAATTTATATCAGAATATTTTGAGACATGCATATCTAGTGAGTATTCTCTATTCTGTATCAGAAAGATTCAGTGCCTCACTCAATTAGCAGTTCTTATTTTGCTGCCCTACAAATTGGTTTGCATCGTGGTTGCTTTGTGTTTTAACCTAATCTGAAGATAGGACAGGGTAATTTTAACTCATATTTAGTGCTATCATTGGAATACTGCCTCAATCATGAGAGTTTTATACTCCTGGAGAGAAAGCAATTTACATTAGTTCTGATAAAATGTTCCCTAACTGAAGCAACACTGGAATTGAGATTCATTCTTTCCTGGTTTAAGAATGCCAAAAAAGAAATTCTATACTGACTGCTTCTCTAGGGAAGCCTGAGGCCCACAGTTTAATTTAAATCATTTAAACTGTAATAATTAGAAACTGCAGGGGACCAACACAATTTATTAAATGGGTATACCTGTGAAGCATAAATGGTTGAATTGTGAAATTAAGTCCCAAACAAGGAGGTCTATTTTGAATTGCTTGAAATGAAAAGTAAGCAGACTGGGTAAAACATATCAGTTTTAGAGCCAAATAATTCCGTAATTCATTAAATGACTATGAAAGTAAGAAATAATGTAAATGAAGAGAGGAGAGAGGGAGGGAGGGAGGGAGGGAGGGAAGGAGGGAGGGAAGGAAGGAAGGAAGGAAGGTACGCTACCATTTCACTCTTTTTTTCCCTCTTTATTCCACTATCATTACCTCCAAGGAAATTTAGCCTAAGGTTCTCATACACCCCTTCAAGTTGTCATGGTCAATTCCATGTCAACTATTTAAAAGAAAACAATGTTTGAGGCAAGCAAAATTTACTAATTAAGATAAATTAAGATGTTTTATTTTTGTTTTCATTTCTTTCTAGGTTCCAAAAATCTTTAGAGAATAGTTCTAAATTAAGGTTTAATTTAGAAGTTTATCACAGGGATTGTCCTTATCCAAAAGGATGCTTCCTTCTCCAACAAATCTTAATTCAATGAGAATTTGAAATTCTATTCAGCATATTTCCCCTTTGGGCCATGATTATTCTATAGGATAATAATAAAAACACTAAGTTCTGGTTTCATTGCAAGCAGGCAATCATTTATGAAATCAATCAGATGTGCTTTTAATTTTCTACTCTGGTTCCTGGTACTTCTTGTTTACCTGTTGTTCCAAATGAGTGGAGATCAAATTTTGTACTTTGGGTAGCTACTGGCTTGCTTTTCAGAGCCTAATTATTGTGTAAAAAATTATGAGATGGGATGGAAATAATGGGACATTATATTAAACCAATCATTTCAGATGTCTCTCAAGACTAAAGCTCTAATCTTGCAAACCAAGAAGCCAAATATTGTGAGGTACTGATTTTCAATAAATGGCCTCAATAGCTGCTTATTTTTAAAGTTTTTAAAATTGTTTTTTGGGTGAAAGTTTTGTCAGCCACTTGGTTTGTCATTCAACACTCCATACACCTTTTCCTTTGCACTCCCCACATGACAGCAGCACTATTTCCACTTTCCCCTGTGTCCACTGTTTCCATTAATTTATTGTTCTTGGTGCCTGAGTGCTAATATTCACTTTATTAGTCTGGCTATAACCAATTTGTTGAAATTAGATCTATAGGAGAGAGTTTATATCCATGCTTTAGGAAGAAACAACACAGACATTAATTGGGGTAAATATGATAAGTAACAAAATATCCAGGTATTCAGATAGGTAGAACAACTGTCTAAGATATGATGGTAATGGATAACAATTATCTGTGCCAACAAGATGAAGTTTCTTAAGGAATTGGCCTCGAAAGAATAACCAGTAAAGAAAAAGAGAATGACAAAAATTAGCTAACCTTTGCAGAGAGAGAGATCAATCTGTGTGGACAGGCTGCCGGGCCTTTCATTAGCTAAGTGTACTTTGATGTACATGGTTACCTGGGGGAAGTTCTAAACCACCGAGTTAAACACAGGCTGGTTTACGTGGCTATGGAGTTACTTACTTTGTATTAAATATTATCTCTCAGAGACTCAAGGGTCTTCTGATTTGTACTCTACTGAAAGAAACGTGGGTTTATTATGGAAGAGGCATGGACAAAATCTTTTGCAGTTTTCTATAAACTTGTAGGTTATAGGGCAAAGTTACATAACATATAAATTGAAAGTAACCTGTCGACCCCTGCTATAAATGAAGGAGTTCCAATCGCTCAGTATTGAGAAGTGTTTTGTTCTGTTGTGTGGAGGCCCACTATTAGCTGGAATCAACTCAGGGACACCTAACAACAAGAATCTAATGTTTCTAATGGATTTTACATTGTCATAACTTCAATAATATTATGAGAAAATTGCATTAACCAAAAGAGATACTTAAAGATAATGGTTATGTCAGGAGATTTATGTCAACAAATATCATATCTCAATATCCCTACACATTATTTAAGATCGCATATCTGTTGCAAACAAACAAGGCACCATTGCATGCAATAAATATGATTTTTACCTGTCTTGCAAAATGGGATTTTGAAAAAGTGAACACTCAGACTTCTATTATCATTAAAATTAGTTTGTTTACCGAATATTTTCATATTTTGTGTGCTTTTGCTTATCTAACTCGTGAGTGAATGAAAAGCTGTTCTTATCTGGTGACAATGTTACATGTATTTTTTTCTACACTTGTAAGAGCTCCCAATAGGAAGTTAATTCTGCCTGTTCTTTTTAAATACTGTGTTGCTCGAGACCCTTGATAAATCATGGAATGAAGGGTTTAGTCCCCAATAATGAATGTCACGGTCTTAACAATAAGATCCAGCCAACAAGTTGAAGTGATGTAGTGAATGGGGGCTTTGTTGTAGAGTACACACAGAGCCTGAGAGGTCTAAATAATTACTGGTTTTAGTGGAGATACTGTAGGCGCAGGACACTATGATGGCACCTGCTGGGACTTCGCATTATTTTGAAAAATAATAGGTTATTCCAAAGGCATAAATGCTTTATAGTACAGTAATTGAATGCAGGCATCAATACACTTGTTCTCTGTGTTGTGTTCTAGAGACTCTCTTTGTCATGGAGTTTTATTTTGTCAGCCATGTTATATGCTAAGGATAGCCCATTAGATTCAGAATTATTATTTCTTCAGACACTTCAAACAAGAATAAGTAGAAGACATTTTTGAGATGCATTTGAAAAACATAAAGAAATGCTTCTCAGAGGATGCAAGCATGTGTGTATGAAAATTCAAATCGAACAGAGGCATATTTGTGCCATGCATCAATTTTGGTAAGACTTTTTTGCTATTCTACCTCTTATACATTTTATGCTGACCTTCTCTAAATTGAACATATGAATATCTGGTTCTAGGAAAGAAATAAATATGACAATCTATTGACGATAAATGATCAAGAGATCCATAATTAAGCTGCTGGAAAAAAACCTACTTTTTTTGGATTTCATTATCTCCATTGTCTTTATGGTTAGATTGTCACAGGAAATCTTTATTTTCATCAAGTGTTTTGAGAGACAGATAATTCATGATGGGATGCCAAACACTGTCCCTACTGAGTTACTGTTAGGCATTTGACTGCATTAGACCACTTGAATCTAGCAGAAAGGACACAAGACTTGGATATTAAAATAACCTGTTTTTATATGGTTCCCAAAGAATGACTCATTTTGAATTAGAATACCTCATCTGAAACAAGAGGACACAAAGTTGGCAAGTTTCACTATTTGGTTGGTGATGACTATGTCAGTTCTTGATCTTTTAGAAAGTTGTAGGAGAAAGTCTATTTAAGAAAAAAATCAGTGAAATGTAGTTAGAACATTTCTCCCTATAATTAGAGAACCACGGGACCAAGGTAAAATTTGAATTAATTGAATGACTTTTGCTGTCAAATCCTCATTGTGATTTTATTCATTAACTGCCCTCTCCATCCCTTATTATTATTATTACTATTACTAATACTACTACCACTATTAGTTTGAACATTAGGAAGTTTCTATAGTGCTTCCACATTCTTAGGAAGGAATCCACATATCCCCAGGCATTTTTTTCTGTTTATTGAATGTGCTAGTCAGGGTAGACTAGAGAAACAAATTCATAAATGCACAAATGTATATAAGAAAGATCTTTATATAAAGAGCAATTGAATATTGAGAAACCATCCCAGCCCAGTACAGATCAAGTCCATAAGTCCAATATTAGCCCATATGTCGTGTACCAATCTGTAAATTCCTCTACAGAGTCACAAAACACATGCAATGACGCTGAATGCAGGAAGATCACGGGCCACTGGATCAGAAAGTCTTTTGGATCCAGTGGCAATACAAGTATCCCAGCACTACCAGGGTCTCCACATGGCTCCTTTAGCTCCAGAGCTCTAGCAGAGCTCCATGTGTCTTGTCAGCCGGCATGTCTCCCAGGGAGTGAGTCTGTCCTGCCTCCAATGAGCTATTTATCTCCTTAGCCCCTCCAAATTAGATTATCAAGCTGCAACTTGAGTGACAGGCTAAACTCCAGCCCTCCACTGTTAAGGCTCAATTTGACAACAGATAATGTAACTACCACATTGAACATAGAACTGCAACAATTCTTCAAGAACATATATTCGTATGTATTTTCATTATTGGCATGAAAGTAATAGAGTAGAAGTTATGCCCTGGGACTACCCCCTATTGCCACTATTGTGCAATTCTTCAAGTTCCTAATACATCTAAAAGTGATGGAAAGTAGGCCTGTATTGTCATTAGCTATTAGTGAATTCTCTATGCTTATTGCAAGATTCCCATACAATATCAACCTCTCTGGACACCGGCTAAATAATCTAGTATTTTATATAATCATAGCAATTATTCATAATCACACATTAAGATGCATTTAAACAGATAGGTCCACTAATGGGAAAATAATAGATTAATAATACAATATATTTGTACATGTATAGACTATCAACCCTTAAATGTATAGATTGCTATGTGAAAACATATATGTTTTGTACCATATATGAGGGGTAACCAAAGAAATCCAGAATTACACTGGGCAGAGCATAGCTATCTTAAAACAGATAGCCGAAAATCAAACAACTCACTCCAAGTAAATGCATTCAGTAACATCACCTGGGAAGGTTCTCTCTGGTCACAGTGGGTTTTTTTTTTGTTTTGTTTTTTTTGTAAAAGCAGTGTCAGTTGAATCTCATTTGTGTGTGTGTGCATGTGTGTGTGTGTGATGGTCATGAGAACATGTTAAGAGAACAGCATGTGGTTGTGAAATTTTGTTTCCTGCTCAGGAAAAATGCTGCAGAAACTGTTGTGATTTTGAGCAAAGCATACAAGGACAGCGCTACGGGAAAAACTGAAGTGTTTGAGTCATTTTCTCATTTCAAAAGAGGTGAAATGTTAATTGATGAAACACCTAATTCTGGACATTCATTAATTTCCCCAAAAGAATGAAAAATGTCAACTCATAATCCGTTTGGAGTTCATTCTACCAAGTCAGATTGTTAATCAAGCTTTCTATTTAAGAACTAATTTGTGGCAGATGCTTTTGCTACCACAGCAATATACCTGCTCATGCAAGCATCTCAATGCTTGTTTTGTGCAAAAACACAGCTTTCCTCACTTTTCCCAGGCATTTGACTCATCTGGCTTGGCACCATGTGACTTCTTTTTGTTTCTGCAAATGCAGAAGGACAAGGAAGGGCAGTGATGTGACAACTTAGAAGTGATGAAGAAAAACAAGGGAGGCATTGACACATTCATCCAACAGATGAGTTTGAAAAATGTTTCCAAGCACACAATTGTAGCCTTGACATATTTATTAAGTGTAATGGAAAGTATTTTGAAGGTGGCCATTAAAAAAAAAAAACAAATACGGAGAGTGCGTGATGGGGACCCAATGCCCATCTGGAGACAGCTGGACATCCCTTCCAGAGGGGTAGGGTGGAGGAGATGGGCCACTCAGGGTTCAGTGTAGCAACAATGAAACTAAAACCCTTCCTCTAGTTCCTGAACGCTTCCTCTCCTCCCAATCATCATGACCCCAATTCTACCTTGCCTTACGGACCTGGTTATACCAGAGGATGTACAGCGGTGCAGTTGGGATCTGGAGGCACAGGGAATCTAGGACAGAGGAACCCCTCAACACGAGCGGTGGGAGTGGCGACACCAGGAGGGAAGGGGGTATAGAAAGGGAGAACTGATCTCAGAGATCTATGTGTAACCTCCTCTCTGGGAGATGGGCAATGGGGAGGCGGGGGAAGGGAGACGCCGGGGAGTGTAAGATAAGATATAATAATTATTTATAAACTATCAAGGGACCAGGGGTGGGATCGGGGAGGGAGGGGGAGGGAGAAAAAAGGGAAACCCAGCTGGTTCCAGGAACCCAAGTGGAAGGTAAATTATGAGAATGACGAGTGCAACGAATGTATAAGGGTGCTTTGCTCAATTGATGTATGTACAGACTGTGATAAGAGCCTTATGAGCCCCAATAAAAAGATTTAAAAAAACAACAAAAACAAATACATAGATTTGAAAAAATATAAGTTCTAGCTTTTGAGGCTGTATACCCCCCGTTAGTAGAAAACTGGTTTTTCCATGGAAAAATGAGAACAGTTGGAGAATATATACTAAAATAAGATATATTCTTTTTTAATAAATAATTCATAAAGTAATAAAAACTGAAAGGAAATTTTCAATCTAATATTATCAATGTACATATGTATAAAAGCACTTGAATAATTGTTCTTAAATGCCATATACTTCCCTGAAAGATTTTTATCTATTTTCCTACCAATCTATACAGAGAGACAGATTTTCTTTTCTCTATTTTTTGAAACTTCTTTTACATATTTTCAAAAAGAATAAAATGTTACTGAAATAACTTGGTAAAAGTCACCTGATTGTTAAGTGATTTGAACCAATGCAATTTGTTACCATGGTCCAAGCATTTAAATATTATGCTATACTGTATCTTACAAAAATGTAAATGTTCTCTTTTAATATTATTTAATGTTAAATATTACTTTAAGCATTATTATTAATTTGCTGATATAGGTCAACTGAATATGTGAAAACATACATTAATTATCAGATTGAAGACTGTAACAAATCAAGAATGAAATACATTTAGAATGCATAAATAGCAATAGTGTCGACATTTGTGAGTTGAATTGTACTGGAATTAGTCATTTTTAATTGTAGAATCACAAAGTGTACTATGGCATGACAAAGTAAACAGAAATGGTGACATTGCATTGAACATTAAAAAGAACATTTCAAGAACTTTTCTAGAGTATATACAATGATAGGATAATGTCTATACATCTACAAAGAAAATCAAAACCAATTAAGCCAAGTATTTTCCAAATGTATGAACCAAGCACTAACCGTAAAGAAAAGGAAGCTAAAAATTGTTTATCAATTTATGCATCTGATATCGATCAGATAAGCAATCCAGATGCATTGGTAATTACTAGGGATTTAAATGTGACAGTAGGAAACAACAACAAAAAAGAATAAGACGTTAGAAAATATGACCTTGCTAATAAAAGACAAAGGAAATGACATGGCAGAATTTTCCAGACCAATGATTTATTCATTGAAATTCATTTTATAATAACATAAATGGAGACAATACACGTGCATGCCCAAATGAAGCAAAGTGAATGGCCTATGTGGAAAGAGAAAAATGAGACGCTCAATAGCCTCATTCAGCAGAAGGTTAGAGTTCAACAATGGAGCAGAACAACAATTGCACAAATACAAGCTCAAGTTGAAGCTGAAGAAAACGGAAACAAGTACACATGAAAGCCAAAATACAATCTTGACTATGACCCACCTATATTTAGAAACCTATCCCAGGACAGAATGGCTACGTTTAACAACGATAATCCAGAGTAGCTGTGAGATGATGTCAGGGCTAGCATGCCTCAAGAAACCAAAAGTCAGCAAAATTATAGGAAAGAAGGAAAAGACGAACGTGGATGTCGGATAAGACTCTGAAACTTGCGCTTGAGCATAGGATATCTAAGGAAAATGGAGTAAATGATCAATTAAAAGAATTTAACAAAAGGTTCAAAAGGGTATATATAGATGAAGTAAATTATACTAGTGAAATATGCAAAATATGCAGTTAGTCATAAATGAAGACCCTGCTCAGCATTCGTCAAGCTGTTAGAATTGAAGAAAAATGAAAGCCTAGAATTGTAATGAAGTTAAGTAGACAAAACATTGAATGACATAGGAAGAAAGCAACAAAAAATGAAGGAATATAGTTACTGTGATAAAATAATTGACCAATATTCAGTCATTTCTGAAGATAACATATTATCAAGAACTGATTTATTAAAAGAAGAAGCTCAAGATACCCTGAAGGCATTGGTGTAAAACAAGGCTTTAAGACTGATTGAATTGATAGAATATAAATACAAAGGTTTTCTATGAAAGCATGAGAGCTAGATGTGTTCATCCTTCCGTGAGAAAAAAATGTATGGAGCGTCTACCTTAGCAACTAAAAAGGATTCTGTTTTATTCCCCATTCCAAGAAAGTTAATGCAAGAGATAGTAAAGATTATCAAATAATATAATCGATATCACACGTAAGTAAACCTTTGCTGAATATTATATATAAAAAACAAACCATAGTTTGAGCAATATTCAATAGAGCAATTTTCTCAATATTCAATTCTCTACAGATGTAGGAGCGCTTGAATTTAGGGATGCCATCTGGAAATCACATGAATCTTGAATGAAAGCAGATGATATTTAAAAATGTTTACCAGTATTTCAGTGAATATGCAAAGCTACTTCACTATGTAGATAATAACACATGATGATAACCATGAGAAGAGTGGGGATTCTAGAGTATTTAGTTGAGCTCATGTGAAAACTGTAAGCAGACCAAGAAACAGTCATTTACACATAATAAGTGGATACGGCATAGTCTTAAGAAAGGAAACTTGTGTTTAAGTGTTGTATAATTTCAACATACTTATTCAATCTGCATGCCGAGTACACAATCTGCATTCTGAGAAACACTGTCAAGAAGAATACAGTATCGGGATTGGAGGATACAATAGGCTCGAGGTAGATGACACAACCCCGCTTGACGCAATTACTGATGATGGCCAAAGACTGCAGCTTTGTCAGTGTGGGTTGACTATAGAAACATAGCCATTGACACTCATGTGTGTAAGAGAGAGATGTATATCAAAGAGCAATTGTATATAGAAAAAACATCTCAGTCCAGTCCAGATCAAGTCCATAAGGTTGATGTTAGCCCATATGCCCAATACCAGTCCGTAAAGTACTCCTCGGACTCACACAGCACATGCAATGATGTTACAAGTAGGAAGATGACAGATTGGTGGCAGTGGCAGCATCTCAGCGCTGGCAAGGGTCTCCACATGGCTCCTCCACGTCTCTGAGTGTGGCTCCTCAACAGCAAGTTGAAGCAGAGAGGGGGCTCCTCACAGGTCTCAGCAAGTCTCTGTGAAGCTTCTCTACAGGATGAGGAAGGCAGAGAGAGAACGTTTCCAGAATCTTCATGAGAAGGGCATGCCCAGGCTGTGACCTGATGGACAGACATTTAGTGTGGTTTGCACTCATTATTAAAGAGAACAAAACCCTCACAACTGGACTAATAAGCAACATCACAATCACAGAGAAAATGTTTTTAAATATTTTCATATTTATTTTAAATACTTTCATATTACTTGAATCCATAATGAACACCAATAGTAGAAGCAGTCAGGGTATCAAATATTACATTACTATGGTGTAAATATTTTGCCAAAATTCTTGTCAAAGTGTTAAACATCAAATAAGTCACTCTGAATATTTAAGTGGACCGGACTTAGTCCACAGTATTTGCAAAGGCCTCCCTTGCAGGTGAAAGCTAGGTAATGAGTATATGAAGCATACCATGGGTTTCCAAAATAAAGAACAAAGCAACCTTTGAGGAAGTACAGCTAGAATGATCATTAGAACCAAGTTTGGAGAGTCTTTATCAATGGTACTTTGGACATGTCATTAAGCGGGACCACTCCTTGTAAAAAGAAGCAGACACAAATGCAACTACCAATAAAAAAATTGTTATCTATAAAAATGCTGGCAAGAATGTGTGTAAACATCATGCAAAAGTGTATGTTTCTGTCTTTCAGCCATGATATACACATTTACTAGAACAATGCTTGGTACACATTTTGTTGAGTAGAATATATAATATAATTAAAGATTGGTATTTGTCATTCACTATTTACAGCATTAAAATATTGACCATATGAATATTCTCAAATTAGGAATATATCCAAACAGTAAATTGTGGATTTAAGATTACAAAAGTACATTTATTTATAAAACTGTATCATCTAGCTATGAAAGATGCTGGTGATGATAATATATGTGTATGTATATAAAAACTGAAAATAATGAGCAACTGCCCAATTATGAGTGCTTTGGTTTACATTAGGTATAATCTATACTGAAGGCTGCAGTCCACAGTCTTCATCAGCAAATGCAGTAGTTCTCTTCCAGCAGCAAGGACGGCTTTGTTTTTCAAGTCTGTATTTCAACTTGTTATTAAACCTTCCTCTATTCCCGACGCCATGTTTTGCTTCATATTTTGTCCCACAACAAGTGTAGTGAATAGCCACAAGTCTAGTAATGAAAATTGAAGAATTCTACCAACTTCTAATATCTGCAATTGATCAAAGAAGGCTCTCAGATACTGTTTCTCATCATTAGAAAGTTGGAAACAACAAGAATTCATTGAAAATATCTGTCTTCATTGCCAATAACTTTTTCCAACAACCTAATTGGTGATTTTACATTTTAGAACCACACCAAAAGGAATGCACAGCAATCAAATTGATTACATATGTAAGATCTGTCCGTGCTCAATACCATCAACCAAAACACGGCATGGGGTAACTGTCACAGAGAAAACAAAGTGCTCCCATGCAAATTCAGTTGAAGCTGAAGAAAACTGAAGCAAACTTTAGAGAAAGAGAGAGAGAGGGAGAGAATTCTTATATCAACAAGCTGACTCAAACAGTTGTAGAAGCAGCTAAATCTATTCAGGTTTCAAGTCTGTGGATTAGATGGAGGCCTCTCCCTACTCCTGTAGCTTCTGAGTTGATGAACCCAGAACCAGCAGGAACACCACAGGTAGCAGAGGCAGACGAGTCCCCAGTTCAACCCATCATGGTTATGACCAGTTAAGAAGTGATTCCAAGATCTTGCCAGCAAGTCAATTGACAGGCATCTGATGGCTCTGGAGATTGGCAGGCAATATGGCTGGCTATTGAAAGTGATCAAACTAGATGCGATAGCCAGACCCCGCATAAGGTCAGCAAGTGTTCCATAGTACTATTTATATTGGAAGCAAGCCATAGAACTAAGGAGCGCTCATGTCAATTACATCAAGACTATGATCTGGGTAAGGGAGCTGCACCCTATGCTGATCTTTTTACCAATGCTTGCCTGTTTGTCTGATGAAAGTAGGTATCATCCTGGATTGATTACATTAGGTTAGGCCATATCTTGAGAGATAATTGGGCCTCAAATATCAAACCATTGAGAATTATGGCCCAGCTAAATAGACACAAAATCCAATTATCACTAAAATCAAAATATGACCACAAGTATATCCCATCAGACTTTATAGACCATCTCAAGAAAAGATTTAACCAATTGAACATTGCTGACTGAAGACAAAATGAGTGGTGCGAAGCCGTCCAGAACATGACACATGAGTAACACAAAAGGTCATGAAACAGACAGGCAAGAAAAACAGATCAAATGGATTCCAGAAGGAGAGCCCCTCAAATTTTCTCTTGAATGTAAAGTAGCTAAAGCAATTTAAAGAAACAATTCAATAAAAGTTGAAAAGAAAATTTCACAAGGCAGCCATACATGATATTGAAATAAACAGTTGGAGTTAGAACTTCCAAAGGGAAGAACAGACAGCATAACTCAAGCTGAAAACATGGAAGAAAAACTTAGAAAAATATTAAATAATACAGAAAACAACAAAAGAAGATGGAAAGGATTTACCAGATCTCTGTAGCAGAAAGAATTCATCAATAGTCAACCCTCTCAAATGTAGAAGGATTACAAACTCATGGTACAGATGGGAGATAGGCAGTTTCCCCTGGAGGCATCACTAAAAAACAAGGCTTCAGAAATTGATTGAGTACCAATCAAAATCTTTGAAAAAGAATAATTGCAGGGCTGAAAGTTGTCTAGTCTAAGAAATTTGGAAGCCAGCTGTCTGTTCAAATGAGTGAACGAGATCCACATTGGATTCATATTTATGCCCATCCCGAAGAATTGCAACCCAATAGAATGTAGAGATTATCTAATAATATCAATATCACACACAAGTTATAGTTTGAGCTCTTAAAAAGGTCCAACAGAACACTGAGAATGAGTTTCCAGAATTCAAGTGTTCAGAAAACACTGGAACCTGAGATCTCAGTGTAAAAACTCAGAATATCAGAAAGATGTCTATTTATGGTTTATTTACTATACGAAGACATTTGACTTTTATTTCACAGCAAACAGTGCAAGACATTTCAAAGAATAGGAATTAGAGAACATTTCATTTTGCTCATGCAGAATTTGTAGGTAATCCAAGAGGCACTCTTTCAAATACAAAGGGATATTGCATATTTTAAAATTAGAGAGATGGATGTCAAAGTTATACCTTTTCACTATAGATATTCAGTGTTTATACTGAGCAAATAATCTAAGAATCTGGACCATATGAAGAATAAAATGACATTAGGATTAGAGGGAGGCTTATTAAAAATCTTTGAAGTGTACATGACACAACTTTGCTCATGGAAAGAGAAGCCTGAGAGCAAACACTCATGAAAATCTAAGACTAGAAAGTTCAGGATGAATTACAACTAGATGTAAGGAAAACCAAAATCCTTACAACTGAAAGAGAGAATATTAAATAGAAAAAAAAATGAAGTTTCAAGAATTTCCTTTTAATTCTATAAAGAATATTCATTGAAGAAGTAAAATTTCAGATTGTATTGGGCAATGTTATTTACACAAATCTAAAAATTCAGGAAGGAATAAGAGTAGAAAGAGAATCATATATCTGGAGGGTTAACATAATATTGTTGTTGATTTAATTTCTTGACATGGGCTAGGTAAATATATGCAGTATGTTTTTTATGATAAAACAAAAACTCTTAAGATTCCTTAGTCCTCAAACCTAAACAGTGGTCTGAGTGGCTTAACAAAAGGAAGAAGGAGAAGAAGAATGAAGAGTAAAACAGAAATGGACCTCGAGCTGTGAGTGCCAGAGGGGCTTATCACAACCAAGTAGGGTTAAAGAGCGAAGGTGTTACTTTGAGAACAAGGTGCCAGCTATGGTATTTTCATTGCCTCATGTGCATCTGAAAAATGACAATGAATAAAAACCACAAAATAATTTGTATTTGAATTATGGAAATTTCTACATTTGTCTTTGAGTAAATACATCTAGACTGTTTCTTAGGAGCAAGGATGAATGAAATTTGTCATATATTTTACACCTGTTTTCAGGAATAACACAGCCCTGAAAAAGGACATCATTCTTTTTAAAATAAAGGATCTTTGAAAAGAGGAAGGGCCTCAGTGAGATGAATTGTCATTGTGGCTGCATAACAGTTGTGGGGTGGTGCAGGGAGGGCTGTATCTGTTCTGTTGTGCATGGCATCCCCAAGGTGGAATCATCAGGAGCACACCTAATAGCAACAGCACATGGACACGCACACGCACACCTACAGACAATTACATCTTGGGGTAAATGTGTATTATTAAAATCAAACATACTTTGTTTGATTCTTACTTCTTATGAGACCATACGATAGAGTACAGCTGTTTCAATGTTTCTAAAGACATAAAGCTTGATGAAAGCATATTATCAACTCTTTCTCTCTCGGAGCATCTGCCAAACCTTTGTTTATCTGTTGAACATTAACAATTTCCCCTACTGGGCGCCTTGGGACAGATGTATACACACACATTTAACCCTATGAAGTTAGTAAATTTTAATTTAATATAAAATACATTAATTACAATATAAAATAACTCTTCTTAGATGCAGTTATTTCTCCTATTTTATTTCTCTGTGAAAATACCAATATTCATAAGTAATTGAAATAGAGATATGGAAGAATCAGATTAAAAATTAAAGAATTTATCTTTATCTACTTATTTTAAAATCCATATCTAGAAAATCAAATGTGGTATTATGTGCAAAGAGAGCTATTACCACAAACATACCCATTATACATTCATATTGTCTGGAATGCAATGAAAAATATACATTTTCTAGTCTGAATCTACATTGCATTTTGGAGGATGTGGATGAAAATGAGAGGACCAGCTATTTTATTGAAAATATAATGTTCTGCTCTGTAACATTCAACACTAATTATGCTGGTTTCACAAGCTCAGCAAAAGAGGGGGGAAATAACAATAAGTTAAAACATATTTAGCCTTTCCTTTGCATAGGAAAGTAAGTGAAAAAAAAGTATTTTCTATAACATATCTTCATATTTTATATCCAGTTCTTGGAGGATGCTGCAAATAAGGTGGAAGTAAATGAGTCTTTGTTCCAGAAATTCGGTGACTGGGAGCTGGATGGTGAGGAGGATGATCCGGATTAGGACCCTGCTGGCCCCAGCAGCGACTCAATGGACAAACGAATGGACCACTCCATCTGCAGAGTGGTGTTATCGCAACAGCACCTGGGTCTATGCTGAGAGCTTTGAATTCTCTTTTCTATGTTTTTCCTATTAGAGGGGGGGGACTTTCAGGAGAATATGCTTCTGAAAATTTTCATCACTGAATTTCATAAACTGACCATAAGATTTTAAATATAAATAACTAACTATTTTAATTTTAATAATAGTTTTAACCTATTATTATCATGAAAAAATGAATAATAAAATTTTGTAGAATGTATAGATAGAACTTTATAGGAAAAATTGAGATCTCTCAGTAAGGAAGTATGGATGTCAATTACAAAACACAGAAACATGGTTTCTTTTTCCATTGCTATGTATACTGTCTATAAATTGAAATAAAGTATGCCAATATGTCACATTCTGCATTTTGATATGTTGAACTTACCATTTACTCTGAATTCCAAGTCAGCTGGAGGGAACCTTAATGTGTTTAATTGGCAATGAATTTATCAACAGAAAAGACTTAGTATGAAATTCTTGTCCTTGGAGTTAGCAGGTGAGGTCCACATGCATCCTCTCCTCAGGCCCTTTCTCAGCTGCGTTCTCTAGCTGTCTCCATGTGTGTGGATCAGGATAACATTGCGTGCCCACCCAGTGCGCTGGGTGTTGGTGTAGATTACTTCTCTCATTTTGTGAAGGTAAAGACTTGCTTTACTTAGAGATACCTATGCTCAGAAATGTGTAGATGTTTGTGTGTGTGTGTGCGTGTGTGTGTGTGTGTGTGTGTGTGAGAGAGAGAGAAATTAAGAATTTATTTACCTTAAATTCTGCATACATTTTATACAATATAAACATAAATAAAATCATTTGGGGAGTTGGGGAGGCGGGATTATCACATAATAGTTCCTCATATTACCTATCTATATAATTTATCTGGTAAACTTCTTCATTCTTTACAACTTCCATGTATACACTTACATTCACACATACAATTTGAGATTATTATACAAACATATACTGAAATCTTTGTACTTTTTGTATAATATATAATTGTGATATTACTTGGTTTTACAATTTACTTCATTTACTGGCCTATCATCTGTAAAATCCAATATCATTTATATCAAAGGTAATTTATATGATTATCTGAATGTTTAGGGGCATGTCTAAATCTACATTTCTTACTATTTATTTGGATTATTTATGAAAAGCAAATTTGTAAGGTTGAAATAAATATATTCCTGAACACTGTTAAAATGCTGCTTTGTGCTAACTTTAAAAAAAATGTTTCAGGACACATTGTTCCCTAGCATTACCTTACTAAATGTATTTATAATATACATTCTTTCAAATAAACAATTCTTCATTTAAAGTCTACATTCTTGAAAATAAGCAATTCTTCATACAAATTAATTCACAAAGAAAACCAATATAAATACCAACATGCCATAACTAAGGGAGAAAACTAGTATATTCAACAAGAGAATATGTCTGTTAAAACGTGGAATTCAACAATATCAAAATGGACAGCTTCATCTGGAATTCTCCTGTCCCTCCAGTTCATGGAGATTGTGTGGGGTAACAAATGCCGCTCCAATTAGCATTCAGTTACTTAAACTTTTTCCTATAAAAAAATAATAGGATCAGTCAACGATGAGTCACTAAATTTCTCCATGGAAATCCTTTGGAATAGCTAGCCGATAAATTGGGGGTGGGATTGGCAAGGCCTGATATTGCATCTACAAAATCTTTTACATGAAAATGTGACCAAAATAATTTTTATACTAAAGCATTGGAGAGAGGGATAGATGGAGATGTCTGAATCCCTGAATTTCCCATTTTGGTACTAATACTACCTCTGGAATAAATCTAAGACTTTATTTTAGTTTAGAAATCTTCAATCTCCACGGTACATCTTCCTAATAATTCTTCATGGTATATTAATTAATTAGGACTACATTTCAACTTGTATTTCTGACCACAAATTAGGTGTTGGAAAATTTAACTTATTGTAGATGCAAGTATTAACAGTTGAGAACTGTGTATAAATAATGAGTCAGTAGTCCAAATTTTATGTTTAGAAATCTAAAAATTTCACTGTAGTATTTAGGTTTTAGGCAATTCTGGATTGAGATAGTACTTGCCTTACCTATTATTTTAAAAATATTCTGGCCAAGATAAGACGTTTTCCAGTCTACAAGTCTGACCTCTCCCACTTTGCTGTCAGTATATTGTACTGTGGTGGCTGGCTTCTGGTTGACCCTGGCTTCTGGTTGATCAAGTACAGTGTATCCTAGAGGAATTACTGAGAGCTGAATGGAGTGTGAGCATGACAGTGGGATAGAAGGAAGGTGAAAGGAAATAGAGGAAAGATGTAGGAAGCAGAAGTTATTTATAGAGTTATAGCTATAGGCAAAATATATCTAAATATATTAATTTATCGTGAAAGGGATAGAGGTCAATGTTAACATGTATTTATATGTTAAGTATTAAGATAGCAAAGCCTTCTTAATAGATCAACTTGTTACTTTTTGTGTGAGGGATTGCCCATGCTCTTTGTCCACAACCTCTTTCTTTAAATCTCCAGGTGTTCCACCTAGGGCAGTAACTTATTATAGAGGTTTTTAAGAATTTTTTTTCTTTTATATGATATTGGTTTTTAGTTTGCTCTTTTCTGAATAATGGTTTATGCCACATATAGAGTTATAGGCCCTGTTTTAGTAGAGGGGTCTCTGGGGATTTTTTGTTGCACATTTAAAGATGTTATTCAGTTGTTTTTAGACCACCAAATTTTCTCCTTGGTACTCAGTGCTCCTTATTTGTTTGATTACGTGATTTCCCTTCAAATGTCTTCAAAATATACTTTTATCACTGGTACTTAGGTACTTGCTTATGAGTTGCTTTGAAATGGTTTCAATTTGTTTCTTGTCAAATTCATTCATATTCTTCCACACAACCATAGATCATGAAGATGGTGCTGGAGACACTGAGAGAGTGGTGGCAGAGTGTGCTTGTCAGAGGGCGGTGGCAGGCCCAGCTGCTCACAGCTGCCATTAAAGGTGTCAGGCAGTCAGTTCTTTGGAGTTCCCATAAAGCCTGAGCTGTCCTTCACGGACTTCAGCTATTTAGGACACTTCTCTGAACTTTATGAACTGTTAAACAACTAGAGATTTGTCCCGAAGCTTACATTGGATCCTTCAAGTGCACACCTTATGGCTTCTTATCTCTTCTTGCTGTAAAAGAAATGCTACACATGTGTGGCTTTCATGAGTTCCAAATGAACACTAATTTATTTTCTCCCAGATTTAGGAAGCTTGAAGCCTGAATTCAGGGTGCTGTCTCTAGAAAAAGCCTTTCTCTCTATCTGCTCTGGAAGAAGGTCCTTGTCTCTTGTGTTGCTTGGCAATATTTCAGTGACTCGGTGTTTCTCTTCTCCTCTCTTGGCCCCCTACCTTCCTTACTGCTAAGGAGTGTTCTGGCTGGACTTCTTCCAAGACAGACCATAATGCTGAGCGATAAAAACGCATTGCTTCAGGATCCCATGAATGGGAAGAAAGCCTTCCATGTACTGTTTGCAATTGTTAACAGCATCGAGATTTGCACAAATCTAACAAAAAGAAACTGCCATTTCTATATCTTGATGAAGCACACTGAATGTGTTATTTGTGTGTGGTTTTCATTATTTGTTGATGTTTTTGTTGTTGTTGCTCCCTCCTTTCCCATCAACTGCGTAAAGAAGGATCTTTGGGCACGATAAACTGTTAGTTGACTGAGAGTTGTAAAAATAGAAACAGTCATGTTATTTTCACTCCAACCACACATATGCATTCCTTTTTAATGTTTGCCAACTGGGCAACCAAAATGCTAATAGGATCAAAAGGTCATTTTGAAATATCTGTTCCAAAATTATTGTTTTCATCTACAGAAACACCTATTATCCTTAATAAGGAAGCCTTGCGCTGCCCATCTGCATAAGAAAGTCCCTGAGGAGTTACAGACAATCTTGAAATGACCTTTCTATGTCTTCTAAACCTCAACCCCAATACGCAAAGCCTTTTTTAAATGGACTGTGAGATTGCTAAACATAATGGTATTGAATCAAAACCCTCATCAAAAAGGGATGATGTGGGTCACGTGTATGACTATTTTTAAAGCAACTGGCATAGTTATTGGCACATAATTATTCAATCAATATTTGTGGAATGAATCAAAAGATATGTGAATGAATAAATAAAGACAGTAAAACAGCTGACTAGAAATTGAAATGATTAAAGTTGTTTCTTACATTAAGCAGATGTTAGGACTTGGATAAAATGTGTCTCTTGAAATTAATGAAGAATATGTAACAATAATAATTCACCATGCATATTTCAAATGGTTACGTATGAACTTTCAATACTTTTGGAAGGTAAAAATTAGACATAAAAATAGAACATACTATTTCTTGAAATAGGAAAAGGAAATAATTCTGTTGTTGTTGACAAATGGTCACTTAGTAGTAAGGATCCTGCATAAAATAATATTATTGTTTTTCCTAACAAAGTAACAATTTATTTAAATAGCTATTTAGTTTAAATAACACAGCAGACCTCAAGGGAAACACGTGCATAGAAAATGTGAAATATCTGGAATCACAATATATTAAGGCTACACAAATTTTAACAATCTGTTTAGCAACGAATCTCATTTGGGAGCAATTCCTGTTATTTACTATTATCTATAAACTCCTAAATGGTTACTTCAATGCTCACTTTTCTCCTGAGGACCATCTTGAGGATTATTGTCAATTACAGCCTACTATTTATATTTCAAACAATTTTATTGCAGTATGAAATCAATAAATTCTAGATAGTGAATATTCACTTAAAATGTAAGCAAATCCCAATAAAATGAATAAAATAATATTTTAATGTATACGACAAATATGCTCATAACATATTTAAAATATAGTATAAATAATTTTGAGAGGCTTAGTAAAATAACTTTTAACAAATCATGGTCTCTAGATATAGTTTTTAAAAATAAGGTCCATATATAGTCTTAATTAATATGCAATCCTTTATGTCACTACTAGATTTTTTGGGGTTCTTTATAATATCCATTACAATGGCTACCCAGAAGCTCACAGATAAAAATCATGCATAAATGACATGAAGAGCTAAATAATGAGTCTGATAATTTTAGATTCCCCTGAATCCTTTTAGATGAGAAAAATTGTTTTCTTACTAAAAAGAAATATCACCTCTTTATAGTGTCACTATGAGTTGGCATTGACTCAATGGTAGTGAGATTACAAAAAATATGAACAATATGAAAATATCTCACATAAGGAAACAATGCTAGAGGATGTTTATTTCAATGCATTTCCCACTAATATTCAATACCTCTATGTAAGACATAAGGTTCTGATCTAGGCATAACACAAGTTTGAAAATATATAGCCCCCTGCCTAGGAAGAAATGACTTATGGTTTGAGAGACTATATTGGCTGTCTAATTCAGTTGCCTAACAGATAAATACCAACAAGAACAGGATCATGAATGTGTCATTGATTAGTGACCTCCTTAATTATCTTAGGGATGGATAAAATTATAAATAGGGATAAAATATTTTCCACAGTACTCCACAGTACAGAATAGCCCATGCTGTGGTGAAAGCTGCTTTGCTCCTTGATCTATATGAATCAGCAGGTCTAGTGGGACTAAAACTACCTGTGATAGGTAAAAGTGTCATATTGTATCCTCTGCAAGCCCCTATCATAGAGCTGTTGTACCCGTTAGTTCTAAGACAAGAGTTGGCAACGTTTCTCCATGATGAGACAGATGTGTAATATTTTTAGAATTATAAACTATCTGATCTCTATCAAAACTATGTCATGCTGCATTTATAGCATTCATGTAAGTAACATTAGAAGTATATATATATATACATACACACACGTGTATATAGATATATAGATATAGACATAGACATAGATATGTGTGTGTATTGCTGTGTTCCAATTAAATATTATTCAATGAGCAGGCAGTGGACAAAATATGGCCAGTTCCTATGCTATAATTTCTCACCATCTCCAACACTTAATCCTCTACATTTCCACATAATTTAGTCTTTACATTCATAATCAATAAGTTCTCTGCTGGTCAACATATTTAAGATTGTTTTAAAATCCTACTTTTTACATTGATTGCAACAAGAGAGTTCATTTGAATAAGCTGGTACATCATATTTCTAGAAGAGTAATGGAAAGTTTTCTTTTTGCTCATATTGGGAAAATCTGAAATTTTAACAATAAATGGAAATCTTATCTCAAGCTTTTTCATTGACCTTAGTGTGAAGATGAAAGAGTTATACCGTATATACTAATGTATAAGCTTAGTTTCTCAGCACAAAACCTGTGCCGAAAAACTGGGGTTTGGCTTATTCTTGGGTCAGTGGTAACCCAGCAGCAAGGTGTAACATCTCGTGGGTGATTGCCGTTCCTCGGCTGTTCATACAAAGCCCCGCTAACACTGCAGGGCTTTGAATGTTTGTTCACTCACATCTAACCAATCAGAGCCATCCTATGACATGTACGGCTCCGATTCGCAGAAGCACCCGTAGTGATTCACTTATGCCGGCAGCTGAACTAGTAAGGATGTGTCTGTGGCTACTCTCCATCTCTCCCCTCTGGCCTCTGTGTTAATTCACATCCTGCATTTCCCACCCAGGCTTATACTCGAGTCAATCAGTTTTTCTGGTTTCCCAGGTAATAATTAGTTGGCTTGGCTTATACTCAGGTCGGCTTATATTTGAGTACATACGGTACTTCAAATGAAGTGCTTAAATGCTAATTTGCATTTATTTTAAGCACATTTCTAATCTTGAACTAGTGTATATGTGTGTGTGTTCTATATGACATATATATATTGTCCTAGTTTCATAATTTCAAGTCAACTTAAAGATATATAAATGTGTAGGGGTGGTGTTCGGGGATGCTGCAGCCCTGCTATGTTTCCATGACTTGGATCCCCACAACATTGCAGGCACCAGCTTGTGATCTTCCTGCATTCTGTAATGGTTTTGTGAGTCTGAAGAGGGACTTATGAACTCATTTCAGACTTATACACCTGTGCTGGCCTGGGATGGGATGTTTTCTGCTAACCTCAAGGTCAGTGGTTTGAAGACAGTGGCCACTAGGGGTCGGTTTTCTACTTCTGTAAAGAATTACAATCTCAGAAAACCCACAGTTCTACCCCACTCTGTAACATCTCTTTGAGTCAGAATTGACTCAATGGATGTTAGTTTGAAGGAGAGGGGAACGGTCAGATAAGCAGCACTGTACTGCTGTCGGTAAGGTTAGTGATAGAAACATAACAACCACTCAGTGCAAGAGAGATGAGACTGTCTTGTCCTGAAAATTTTACCAAGCCTGGGAAACACCATAAAGGGTCACGATGAGTCAAAGCAAACTCAACTGGAGTGTGTTTGGATTTGTTTAGCATTGTTCTCTTTATCAGAGAACATTGTTTACCTGTTATGCAATATGAGCATGAAAATGCTGGTGCTTTGAACAACAATTTTCTTTCTTACTCATGGAAATTTTACCATGAATTTTCCTAATCAAGCATCTTATCACAGTGATTCTCTAAACAGTGGTTCAGAATTTCGAGCCCTTTCACTGGGAGACCTCCCATGTAGGTGTCTGTATTAGTCTGGGTACTTTAGAGAAACAAATCCACAGAAACTCATGTATATGAGAGAGTTTTATATATAAGTTAAGTGTGCATCAAGAAAACATCCCAACCCAGTGCTGCCCAAGCCCACAAGTCCAACATGAACCCATTAAACTATATGTCCAACACAAATCCAGAAAGCCCGCCTCCATCTCACAAAGCAGACATCTCACAAAGCAGACACAATGACGCTGACTGCAGGAGGAAAGCCGAGTCAGTGAATGTGCAAGCATCTCAACACTGGCAGGGGTCGCCACATGGCTGCTCCAGCACCCAGGGCTGCATCGGGGTAGGTCCATACGGCTTCTCCTTGGGGATGTTTTGCAGGAAGTGAGCTTTGCCAGCTGAAGCAGGGAACTGGCTAAGGCAGCTATACCCTGGTGCCACCATCACAAAGCAAGAGACCTGAGAACTAGAAAGGCAGGGCTCATCGAGCCATTTATCCTTCTGGCCGTCAATCAACCCCACATGTGTTTATCTGCCAGGTTGGCGCAATAAACTAACTAACTCAGTGTCAGTTTCAATATTTGTTTTTCAGTGTGCCACAGGTAATTGGCATTTCGCTCAACCAGAAAAGGAAGCAAAACCAAACAAAAAAACAAACAAAAGATATAGAGACTTGTCCAATATCTAAGTGGCTACTTTACATCTTTGTAAGCATCAGTGAGTTGAAATTAGCTACTTGAAGACTCTTAGTTACAAGGAAGACCAGGAAATGCACCATGGTTTCATTACCAGAGAAAATAGAATTAATTTTGCTGTTGGTATTTCTTACCAAAATGGATGCATGGTGCTTTACTTTGGGTAAACTATGCTTGTTCTGTCAATTTTGCTAAAGTGTGTTAGATTGTTATTTAATGGTTAATTTTTAAATAAACATATTGGAGTTAAGTAGTGGTATCATGCCCTTTACACCCCGCTGGTTTCATTTTTGGGTGGTTGTTATCGTATTTGATTATGTGGTTCCAATAATACGTGGAGATGGATAAATGTATGTGGTAAGTCCTGTCTTTTCATTCAAAAGTCAGAAACCATCTGCTGCTATGGAGTCAATGTTAACTCAGCGATCCCCTGCACGTTTCCGACAGTGTTACTGATTTGGGACTAGAAGGAGCAGTCTTTCTCTGGTCGGGCTGCTGAGGGTGTTGAACTGCTGACCGTGCAGATTGCAGCCCCACAAGTAACCACTGAGCTAACCAGACCTGGAGATTTTGTCTGTGATGATTCTATTGGTGAGTAAACTTTATGCATTCATTAAAATTTCTATTTGTCCTTCTCTTTGAAGCAGATTTATTATTATACATATATTTCAAATACAATCAAGTGCTAGTATATGACACGTTAAAATAGTTCACTTTCTCCTTTAGTCAGTTAAAATGTAATGAGATTGATATTTCTACTTCTCATCAATTCTTACCTAATTCAGTATGGATTTTCTTTAACTTTTTTTAAAATCATTGAGTTTAAGAAAAATTAGGCAATAAATTATTTTCACTTCTATCTAGTTTACATGAGGTGATGCTTTTCATTAATGCATGTTACATCATCTTTTACCAGGAGCTGAAAACACATATATTATTTAGTGCTTATGCAGTCATAAAAATTGAGGAAATTCATCAATAAAATTATATGGGCTTAGTATTTTATCAAAGGCTTGCTTTTATTTTTTAAAAATTGCTATAAATGTATTTTTGTTCACCCCACATTTATATTTTTCTTCGGATTAATTCTGACACTTTGTTTTTTACCCCCAAAATGGTGCCATATAGAGGACCAGCAGTCACCTCTCTTGCTTCTCGTATGTCACAATCCCCTTCTTGTTCAATTTTAGCCCATAGATATATTTAGAGAGATTCTACGTTTGGAAAAATGTCTAACTCTCCCTACATGAAAAGAGCTTTAATTATTTTTCCCTGTAGTTTCACTAAGCAGTCCTGAAGGCACAGAGGATGAAGAGTTTGGCTGCTTAGCAGACGTTGGGCAGGAGAATGGCATCGCAGGTTCCTCTGCAAAGATGTGCACCATTGACAAAATGATAGGACAGGTCTATTCAATTATGAAGCTGTGGTGCCTTTGAGCTAGATTAAATACATACATTGTGCTTTTCTTGAACATTAGATTTGATATAATGTTCAAGGATTAATGTTTTAATACATTGTCTTCTTGTTCTATATTGCCACTGTGAAATCTCATGTTAACATGATTCCCTTGTAAGATACTCTTTTAGGATATAATTCTCTCTCTCTGTCTCAGGTTAGTGTGTATATATATATATATATATATATATATATATCCACACATACATATATAGTGTATATATATATACACAAGTATATATATCCACACATATATAATATATAAATATTTACATATATTCCAACTGCTAAAAGAGAAATTAAGATTTCAGTTCACCAAGTGGCATCACAGAGAGAGGTATGGTGATATGCTTCAAAAATAATCCTTAATTGAAAACTCTATGGACCATGGTTGATTTCTGATATACATGAGGCGACCTTGGTTAATATCAACCCAATGAAAATATTTTTGTGTTTTTTTTGCTTTAGAATGCTTTCTTTGTTGTTTTGATTCTTATTGTGTAAATCACAGGTTAAATATGTCTTTTCCTTGGCCGAGCATTATTGTGTTATAAATTATACTTTGCTGTTTCAGTCGATATATGTGATACTTCGCATAGGGACTATTTGCTTTCTCTCTTGTGATAGAAATGCAGCAGGTGCACATCTTGTGGATAGGAATCATCGTAGGATATTGGTTACATAGCCATGGCTTAATTTTTTTAACCTTCCCTTTGTAACATTACACAATCCCTACATTCCCAGCGCAATCAATCATTACTTGATAGACTTTGGGCACAGAATAAAAGTCTGCTCAGTCTTGTCTTTGTGTCTGTCATCAGGTCACATTTCAAATCCTGAAGCAACCATGGTAAAGCTGATATATAACAAAAATTACGTACCTCTCACTTGGCCACCGCTCATTTTATTGTATACAAACCGAGTCAGATCAGTAGGTGTGGGGTGCACTTAGTGCTCCCTCCCACCATCAGAGGAATTGATAAAATGGCACCAGCATCAGGGGTGGCTGTGAACATGCCAGTGCCACAGGGGAAAGGGCTGCGGTAACCTATTGCCTAATGTCACACCTCATAACCACTCTCCACCCTTTCCATCTCCCATCCTTAGTGTAACAAGATGACCTTAGTAAAATACCCCGCAACCCCTACCCCCTCATGCTGTCACCTACCCGCCCAGAGGAAGGCATGGTGCCGGCCATTTGGTGGAAAGGTCTATCTCATCCTTTACAAAGAGACTTTCCCCAGCATTGTCCCCCCAAATACCAGGCAAACATTGGAGGTCTTTTGCCAGCATATGGTGGGAGTTCAGATGCTCAGAGCTATCCTCCCTGAAGACAGTCTGTTGCCAGACAACTCTCTGGTTTAGCCACAGGTAGGTCCCCCACCCCCACCCTCACTATACCCCTCCATAGACCTCCCTGCCCCTGCTGTTAAGGACAATGGGCTACCTCTCCCTAAAGGCTTGGGACCATAAGCTTGGTTCCTGTAGGTGGGGTTTACACTCTACTGATAATGGTTTCTATGGTGGGCCAGAGATCAGGTCAAACCAGCTCAGTGACATCCATAGTTAGGCTGCCATCCTGAATCTAGGATCTGCCCATCTTGTCACATATGTGCCCCTGATTCCTCCTCTTCCTACTGTGTGTATAGCCCTAGAGTGTCCCCCTCTCATTGCTGCATAACCTACAGTGCAGCCCTTCCTGTGACGTATGTCTTTACCTGTAATTAGTGGGCTTGCACTCCTCCCAAAGGTATATAGGGCTTGGCTAGCAATAAAGAGCTCTCTCGGGTTCCCCTCTTGGCCTCTTCTTGGCTCCCTCTCCTCTTCTGTCCTTGCTCCTCTATTCCCTTTCCCCTTGTCCTCTTCCCCCTCCCTCTCTCTCCATGTGGACCACCAAACGGGGCTGAGGTGAGCATGCTACCATGAAATGTATCTGACTCCATTAGTTCAATATCTCTTCTATCTTTAATGCTCTCTGACTTTATTATAATATTTACATACCTAAACCGTACAATTGCACCTATAGAACCCATGATTAGCTGTGGGGAGCTGGTATTTTTCCCCACAAGGGGTGAATCTGCACATACAAGGACTTGCCCATTCGAGGCAGTGTGGCAAGTCTGGTCTGCTCCATCCACAGAAAGAAGAGGGTAAGGGATAACCATGAATTATGGCGCTGGGAGACACCATCTCCATTAACCCTGCTGGACAAACCCAGGGCTTTCTTCACAGAGAATATTAAACACCACCATTATCTCCATGATTTATCACATTTATAATATAATTATTGTCTTAGAATAGAAAGCAGTGGATTGCCCTTATTTAAAATTGGAAATGTGATACTTAAAGTGCCTACAGTATCATACGGTATTCTTCACCACATTGATGGGTCCCTATTCATAAATCATTATGGAACTCTCCGTAAAGGTGTGTCCCACCCCTTGTTTGTCACTTCACTAGTAGCTTGTGTTGTTGTGATACTAGATACTTTTCAAGGGCTTTATCAAGGTGAACAGATTTCAGCAGGCATTCCAGGCTAAGATTAGACTACAAAGAAGGACGAGGCTGTCCACTTCTGAGAGATTCGTAACTAAAAACTTCCTGAAGAATAGCCAAACACTATGAGAGATGGTGCTGGAAAAGCCATCCTTCAGGACGGAAGGTGTCTTCTCACATTGGTGTCAACCTTAAAAATATGGGTGAATTAGGGTTTCAGGACCTTCACTCACTGATGGAGCATAAGTAATGATGAAAAGAAAGGACTTCAAACATCCACTGATAATCAGAATGTGGAATGTATGGACTTCAAATCTAGGAAAAGTGGAAGGCATCAAAATGAAGAGGAATGTATAGATATAGATATGCCGGGCATTATTGACATCAAGTCGATTAGTATTGGGAAATGGGAATCAGATAATTCTGTGGTTAATTAATGTTCTATATATTACCCCTCATGATAAACATAGAAAAGATTGAATTCTCCAGGACTTTGTTGCTTGGATTCGCTGTCAGTGCTCATGCCCACAGCAGTCAAGAGGTCAAAGGACACATTGTATTGGGTAAGCCTGCTCTACGAAGTCTTTAAAGTGTTAAAAGTGTTAAAAATTCAAATAAGTTACTTTGAGGACTAAGGTGTGCTTGCTCCAAGCCATGGTTACTTTCAATTGCCTCATATACATGTGAAAGCTGGACATTGAATAAGGATGTCTGAAGAATAATTAATGCATTGGAATTATGGTTCCAGCAAATAATATTGAAAATATTATGGACTGCCAAAACAACAAGCAAAACTGACTTCAAATAAATATGGCCAGCAGCTCCTTAAAGTGAAGGATGGCAAAACTTCATTTCATGTCCTTTGGGCATGTTGCCTGGAGAGATCAGTCCCTGATTGGTAGAGAAGTAGAGGTGCAGCAAGAAGGAGAAAGCTCTTATACTTACCTGGTGGGGAGACACCATGATCACGAAGGCGCCTTGCCCAGGGCGAGGCTTGCCCATTGCACTCCGGATGGGCTGACCCCTGTGATTTCCCCAAAGGTGGGAGGCTCGGCTGCGTAATTTGCGGTAGTGGGGGACTGCGTTCGCGCTCTCCCCTGAAAAAAAATTAAAAAGAGAGAGAAAAAATGAGGAAGCTCCTCAACAAGATGGATTGACTCTATGACTGCAAAACTGGCTGAGAACAAAGGTGACTAGGAGAGGCAGGACGTGGCAATGTTTCCTCCTGCTGTACCTAAGTCAGCATGAGTCAGCACCAACTCAACGGCCCCTGACAACAGCAGTTTGCATCTCTGGATCTGACATCTTATGGTGGCTACATGGAACCCACAGACAAAATCACGAGTAAAGAGTTCATACTAAGGAAGTTAACAATGTTATGCCAGGGAGAAATGCTCATGATAGTTTGTTTTTTTAAAATCAGGACTTGCTGCAAAGTTCCTCCTGGGCTGATGAAAATGTCCACGGTGACACACGATGTCACTGTAAACCTCACCCAGAAGGCACTCAGCGCAAGCTCCTTCTATCAGCAAGCCCAGTATCCGGGATTAAGAACCCAGAGGCACCTCCTTCCACAAGCCAGCATTTGACACAAACGCACTCAGCTTTACTTGCTCGATGGGGTGGGAAGTCCGCCACTCTGTTCCAATCTCTGGCTCCGTTTTCGCTGCTAATCCTCCTCCCATGTTGCAGCTATCTGTGGACCCAGACGTTTCACAGAGCGGGGATCTCATCCAGAGGGGGTTCTCTGCTCCTGGCTGTCGCTGGTAATTGGATTCCCTCTTCCTTTTCTTAGAGGGCTCGTTTTTATGCTGCAGGATGGCATTCCAGGGAATCCTGCTCGCCATTACTCATAGGTGAATTTTAGCCGTATACCCCCTCATTCTATCGAACTCCGATAGGAAAAAGGCCTTTGCTGTGCGTTAGAGAAGAAGCACATTAAATAATTCACTGCTGCTGCAATTTTACTATAGTAGATGAAAATTCAAGAGGAATTACATGACACTCATCATCAAAAAGACATGTCAAGGCCTATCATTAAGTTCAGTGCTGGCTGCAATAGGCTAATAACTATATGCCTGCAAAGAAATCCAGTTAATATAACTATTATTCAAATTAATGCAACAATCACTAAAGCTAGCGATAAAGAACTTGGAATATTCTACCAACCTCTTCAGTCTCCAATACATCATACATGCAATCAGAAGGAATTCATAATTATTGGCAGTTGGAATGCGGAAGTTTGGAAATACTGATGAAGGAACGGTGATTTTAAAATACGGCATTCGTGATAGAAACGAGGCTGGAGAACGCATGATGGAAGTTTCCAGTACCGACCATTTCTTTATCGCAAATACAGTTGTCAACAATGTTCGTAGTAGCTGTGCACATGGACCTCACCAGATGGAATATAGAGGAATAAAACTGACCACGGCGTCGGGATGTAGGAAGTGCAATATCAGAACAGCGAAAACAAACCGTGGGCTGACTGCTAAACACACCATTAATCGTTCACTTGTAAGCGTAGGTTGGAGTTGCAGAAAATTTAAACAAGTCCGTGAGCAAAAAAATATATATATATTGGCCCGTTCAGGAGAACATCTCCAAAGCAACTGTGATACATTGAACAGCAAATGAGAGCAGGCCTTAAAAGCTGTCAGAAGACATCAAGAATTTCCTACATGAAGAATGTAAAAACTCATTAAAAAGACCAAAAAATCCAAAGTGGATGATATCAAAAGAAATTCTGAAACTCGCTCTTAGTTTTAGGTTGCTAATGCGAATGGGAAAGACCTGCATAGAAAACGCCTAAGGGAAGCTGCAGATATAAAATTCAAATATTATAAAGAAGTGTGCAAATACCTGGAATTAGAAACCCAGAAAGAACATTCTCAGCATATCTCAAGGTTAAAGAAGTGCAGGAAAAATGCAAGCTTCTATTTGTAATACTGAAGGATTCTATGGACACAATATTGAAAGATGCAAAACATCGCAAGGCTATTGAAGGTATACACAGTCATTTTTCCAAAAATTAATTGATTCGTAGTCAACCACTTGAAGCTTATGATTGCAAAGCAATGTTACTGAAGTCCAAGCAGCACTGTGGGCCTTGACGAAAAACAAGGATCCTTGAATTGACAGGTATAGATTGAAGTGTTACCCTAAGATGATGAAACTCTGAAGGGCCGCTAACGCCATGCCAAGAAAAGTAGAAGGTAGCCACTTGGATAACTTCTTGGAAGAGATTCAAATTTGTGTCAACTTGAAAGAAATGTGACTCTACAGAATGCAGGCATTATCAAATAATTTCATCAGTATCACACAAGAGCAAAATTTTGCTGAAAACAATTCATCAATCATTGTAGGTGTCTGACAGGGTGTTTTCAGAAATAAGGTAGATTCAGAAGAACATTTGGTGAAAAGGGATGTAATTGCTGGGATCAGATAGATCTTGCCTGTAAGCAGACAAAACCAGAAAGTTTACTTACATTTTATTGACTGTGCAAAAACATAAAACTGTGCCGATCATAACATTGAGAAGAATGAGAATTCCAGAACACTCATTGTTCATTGCCTTAGGAGTCCTGGACTTGTAGTGAGCTGCCCACTGAGGTAGTAATCACAAAGACAGTGGTTCAAACCCATTAGCTTCCATAAAAAAGAAAACTTCCATACAAAAGAAGTACTGCCAGAACACTGCTTAGAAAAGGTGATGGGGAGACCTAGTTGAATTTGCTTGGGATGTGTTATCAGGAGACAAATCTCTGGAAAGGACATCATGCTTGGTAAAGAAGTAGAGCAGGACTCCACCATGTTCGTTTATGTTACAAAGAGGTTCATTTTTGATTGAAACTCACTTGAAAGCACCTAAAAATAACATGAATGGCTCATTTGAGTGTATTACAGTTAAAGTTAAGCTTTATCACATTTTGTAATTGAGCCCCACACAATTTGGATATAAACCAGAGCTTTTATCTTAAATGCAGTATAATTTTGTTTAAAATAAAGAGAAGGGGATGGAGGAGGAGGAGAAAGTTTTATTGTGGGTGGTTTTTTTTGGGGGGGTTGCTTATGCTAGTGTGCAAGGAATTTTAAAATTAGAGTACTTGGTCTTTTTAGGGGGTTTACTTAGGTTTAGTTATGACTATATCTTGTTATTAAAATCCAAATTTACTTGTTCTACATTTTCCCATTAAAATAGCTAAATTTTCTATAAACTTAAACATGCAGCTAAAATAATGTTTTTATGGATTAAGTAAAAAAGAATATCAGCCGAATCCCTCCAGGAGGTCATTGCTGAAACAGTTATTAAAACCTTTTGTTATAGTTCTTCAGGAAATGATGTTGCCTTAATCCAGTTATTTTAACAATCTGCCCTTGAAAATCTATTTGGCCACCATTCAGCCTTTAATTCACTTCCCCTTAACCAGTTACCTGACCTTTCATTTCAAAGGGATTCAAGGTGAAGTTAATCCATTCTAAAATCAATTATGATTACCCTATTTCTGTCCACCAGTATATTTACCTCTGCACTTATTCACTGTATCTAATCCTCTTTGCCCACATATGTCCTATAACTATATTGTTACCTAGGCATGCCTGTTTGGCACAGTTACCTCACTGCAACCAATTTTAAAAGGACACATGTGTACTCTACATGAATCATGCCTTTGCCCCCTCGTTTCAGAAAGTCCTCCGTTAGGATTCTACATACTAGGAAGCCCCTCTCTGTGCTGGTAAAGAGTGGAATAGGAAATTTAAACCCTTAACAATATGACAGAAATAAAACACGATAAATCCTGAAGATTCCAAATGATTCTATTAACTATAGACATTGTATCCTATTAAAATACTCAATTTGGTAAGCATGTCTTATAGTGTTCATAAAACTGAATACACTTTCCTTTTTGCTAGGAATTATTCTGTTGAACATAGTTGTAGTCCTAGAGGAAAACTTAAGCAAGTCAAAGATTCATACAATAGCTCATTGTTGTACTTCAACTTTGTAATTTTTAATGGTAGCATTGTGCATTTATGCATGTGTGTATGTGTGTGCAGGTCCTGCGGATGTACCGATGCACTTTGTGTTTTCTCATAGCTCTCTTAATTTTATGATTCTTAATTGCTTGATTCAAAGCTCAAAATGTTACTATCAAGTAATATTTACTCCCAATAGTGTTTTGATAGAGGGAAAGTTCTTCAGTTTTCCATCAGAAATATAACAGCAATAAAATATTGCCAATACATTTTTAAGATTCTAAAATTTTTTCTAAGTGTATTGGCTCTTTAAAAAATGAAATTGTATAAAACTAGTATTTTTTAAATCAGGTTATTTGTGGTTTAACCACATGCCACTGTTCATGTCTTACCCAAAACAAAGTAATAACTAAAGAAATACAATTTTCTATGTTAGAAACTATTGGTTTACAGCCCACATCTTATAGAATACTTTTCAAATTCTTAATTTTTATACTATTTTTAATATGTTTGATTAGATCATTAAAATTTGAGAAATTATAAATAATCTAGGTACAGAATCAAAACTCCAACAGATTATCCAAGTTTGCAGTGTTAAGAAATTACACTCAGGAGAGGGGGAAGATGGCCGACAGGGACACCCGCATACTCTGAGAGCTCCTCCAAACAAAGCGGGATTGGCGACCAGGTAGCTGAATAGTAAGAGTCTGGTGAGTGAAATATCCCCCTGGGACAGCACCCCAGTCCTACCCCACGTATTTGTCCGGAGCAGGGGTCTAGGTCAATGAGGACCGGACTAGTGGGACATCTCTGGCCACTAAGCTGCCGTGAGCTCACTGGCGACCGGCTTAGGCTCCATCCCCAAACGGACGCCAGCCCAGAGCCACTTGCCTGCCCTGCCTACTCCAGCGGCCCACTCCCCACTCCCCATACGCGGATCTTCACTGGGAGAGAAGCTTTCCTCTCCCGCAGTTCCCCTCTCCCCGCAGGGCAGCGATCTGCCCTCGGGCCCACGTCCCTCCCTCCATTCATCCAAGCTCAGGGGAGCGGACCCGCGGGTTGTCTGGCAACCCCCACGGGGGACCATCCACCCGCACCGCTGCCGCGGACCTCTCCACCTGCCCTCCGTGCGCTGGCCTCCCACCCCCGCCCGCCCCCGCCAGCCCCTGGCAGCCTAGTGCCAGCTCCACTCCTGGCCGGGACCCTGCGCTGAGCACTTCCCGCCAACAGGAGCCATAGCCCAACCCACGCCTGTCCCGGACCCTGAGCTTCCGCGGAGCGCCGCGCCCCGCGCTGCTGAGTCTGCCCACCAAGGGCCCCCCCCTGCGCAAGGCACAAGAGTAGGTGCCCTCCCCAGGGTGCTGCGGGGACCCCGGCGGCCGCGACTCTGAGCCTGAGCAGAGGAAGGGCGCCATTTCCCCCTACGGTTTCGCGCCAAGCCTCCTTTGCCGGCGCCATTACCCCCTGCGGTTTCGCGCCAAAAGGGCGGAGAGCGAACACCATTGTTCCCTGCAGTGTCCAGCCCGGGCAGATCAAACACTCCACCTGCAGTCTAGGCTTTGCAGTCCCTGAGGAGCCCTCAGTGAGCTCCAGCCAGCTCTCACCACCTGGGGCCCTGTTGGGTCCCCAGTGCCAGCCCTAAGCCTGCCGCAGCCCGCCCCAGCCACCCCAGGAGACGGCACAGTGGCCTGAGCCTCCACACAATAAGGTTACTCCTGTCTCCCAGAAGCATGGGGCCTATTAAAGGATCAAGGAAAAATCAACAGACCACATCACTCCCAACAAAAAAATCAGAAAAACGAGGCACTTTAACAGACCTAACGTCACTCATAGAAGAAACAGATATAGATCAGCCACAAAAGGAAATCTTCAGAACTCTGCTTGCAGTAATACAGGAGCTAAGAGAAGAAAACCAAAATAAGGATGCAACGATAGAAGGGATGAAATGCACAATAGAGGGGATGAAGTCCACAATAGAGGGGATGAATACTATCCACCAAAAGGAACTGCAGAAACTAACAGAGGAGGTAGCAGAGGCCACACAAAAGGTCACAGAAGCTATATCTAGGCTTGAGGAGGCTGAGAACCGTATCAGTGAACTCGAGGACGCTCAAAACAAACGAAGCAAGCGAGAAAAACAATCAGATAGGAAAATTAAAGAAACAGAAGACAGCCTGAGATCAATGACAGATGCTATGAAGAGGAATAATATTCGAATAATTGGTCTACCGGAACACAACATAACACACAAATCGACCGCCAAGATAGCAAAGGAATTCCTGGAAGAAAATTTCCCCAACCTAACAAAGGAGAATCCGACTCTCATACAGGAAGCAGAGAGGACGCCGGCTAAGCTAAACACCAAGAAGAACACGCCAAGGCATATAATTGTAAAATTATCCAACTTAGAGGAAAAAGAGAAAATTCTACGAGCATCAAGAGAAAGGAAGACAGTCACATACAAAGGAGCGCAGGTAAGGGTATGCTCAGACTTATCAGCTGAAACCATGAAGAGGAGAAGAGAATGGAGCAGCATCTTCCAAATTCTGAAAGATAAAAATGCCTCCCCCAGAATCCTATACCCTGCCAAGTTATCCATTAAGATAGAGGGTAAGATAAGGGTCTTCCAGGACAAGGAAGAACTCAAAAAATATGCTGCAAGTCACCCGACCCTGCAGAACATACTGGCTGACTCACTATGGCCAGAAGATCAAGCTCCAACTAGAACCTCCAGGAGACCACCATATATCCCATCTCCATCTAGAAGCCAACATGCCAGCAACACGTACCAGGACAACACGGTCTCAGATGGAAAAGAGGACAGGATAGAAACCCTCCACTCAAACGCAGTACACTGATATGAAGGAAGATAGGCAAAGACCCAAAACACAAAACAGAATATGGCAACCATGAAGCCAGAGATTGTAATAATCACTTTGAATACAAATGGGCTCAATTCATATGTTAAAAGAAAGAGGCTGGAGGATTGGATTAGAAAACATAACCCATCAATCTGCTGCCTGCAAGAGACACACCTTAAGCAAGCAGACAAGCATATGCTGAGAATAAAGGGCTGGCAGAAAGTTTACCAAGCAAATGGTAACTCCAAGAAGGCAGGAGTGGCTATCTTAATCTCCGACAAAATGGATCTCAAGATCCAAAACATAAAAAGAGACAAAGAGGGACATTACATAATGCTCAAAGGCTCAGTAAACCAGGAAGCAATAAGCATACTGAATATTTACACACCTAATAATGGTGCGGCAAATTTCGTCAAACAAACTATTAAAAAAATGACAGAAGAAATCACGGAAACAACAATAATAGTGGGGGACTTCAACACTCCACTATCAGAGAAAGACAGGTCACAGGGAAAGAAGCTCAGCAAAGAGGCCAGAGAGCTAAACAATGTAATTAGGCAACAGGGCCTGATAGACATCTATAGAGCCTTTCATCCAAAAGCAAAAGGTTTCACATTCTTCTCCAATCCACACGGATCTTTCTCAAGAATAGATCACATGCTGGGGCACAAGGCCAGCCTGAGTAAATTCAAACACATAGATATTATCCAGACGTCTTTCTCAGACCACCATGCCATAAAGCTGGAGATTAATAGAAGGGCACCCAGAAAAGCAAGGGCCACCAATTGGAGAATAAACAACGATCTCCTGCGACATGAATGGGTTAAGGTCCAGATCAGAGAGGATATCAGGAAATTTCTAGAAACTAATGAGAACGAGCATACAACATATCAAAACTTATGGGACACTGCAAAGGCAGTTATCAGAGGTAGCTTGATATCACTGAATGCATACATGAAAAAAGAAGAAAGGCGTATGACAGATATGTTAACACAAAACCTCCAACAACTAGAACAGAGTCAACAGAACTACCCCTCCAATAGCAAGAGAAAAGAAATAATAAAAATCAGGGCGGAGTTAAACCAGTGGGAAGACAAAAGAACAATGCAAAGGATTAACGCAACTAGAAGCTGGTTTTATGAACGAATTAATAAAATTGACACTCCCCTGGCAAAGCTTACCAAAGATAGAAAGGAACAATCATCAATAGCCAGGATGAGGGATGAATCGGGGGCAATAACAACAGACCCCAATGAGATAAAAAGGATAATCACAAAGTACTATGAAGGTTTGTATTCTAATGAATTCAGAAACCTGGAAGACATGGATAAATATTTAGAAAAACAATCTATCCCTAGATTATCTGAGACAGAGATCAAGAACCTCAACAAACCCATAGCGAAGGAAGAAATAGAGAGTGTCATCAAAAACCTACCAAGGAAAAAGGCCCCAGGGCCAGATGGCTACACAGCAGAATTTTACCAAACATTCAGGGAAGAGCTGACACCGATCCTCCACAAAGTATTCCATAACATAGAAAAGAACGGCAAGCTCCCAAACTCATTTTACGAAGCCAGCATTACTTTGATACCCAAACAGGGAAAAGACCCCACAAGCGTAGAGAATTATAGACCAATATCTCTAATGAACATAGATGCAAAAATCCTTAACAAAATATTGGCCAATAGAATACAAAGGAACATCAAGCATATCATTCACCACGACCAAGTAGGATTCATCCCAGCGATGCAGGGATGGTTTAACATCCGAAAATCCATCAATATCATTCACCACATCGAGAAGAAAAAGGATAAAAACCATATGATAATATCCATAGATGCAGAAAAAGCATTTGACAACATCCAGCATCCATTCCTAATCAAAACACTCATGAAGATAGGATTGGAAGGTAAGTTCCTCAAGCTCATACAAGCTATCTATGAAAGACCAACAGCCAACATCATAGTCAATGGAGAAAAGACAAGAACAATACCACTGAAAAAGGGTACAAGACAAGGATGCCCCCTGTCCCCTCTTCTATTCAATATCGTTTTGGAGGTTCTGGCTAACAACATAAGACAGCGGAAGGACATCAAAGGGATCCAGTTGGGAGAGGAGGAGGTGAAACTATCGTTATTTGCAGATGACATGATCCTATACATTGAAGACCCCCAAAACTCCACAGTTGGAATACTTACAGCAATAGAGGAATACGGAAGAGTAGCAGGATACAAGATCAATAAACAGAAGTCGGTAGGGTTTCTATACACATCGGACAGGGCCATGGAAGAGGCGATTAAGAGGGAAGTACCCTTCACAGTAGCCAAGAACAAACTGAAATACCTAGGAATATACTTAACAAAAAATACTAAAGACCTATATAAGCATAATTATAAAACCCTATTACAGGAAACCAAAAGTGACCTTCACAAATGGATGAAGCTCCCCTGCTCATGGTTAGGTAGGCTGAACATAGTAAAGATGACAGTTCTTCCTAAAGCACTTTACAAGTTCAATGCTATACCAATCCAATTACCATCAACCTTCTTCAAAGAATTGGAAAAACTGACCACCAACTTCATATGGAGAGGGAAGAAACCCAGAATTAGCAGAGAACTCCTCAAGAAGAAGGACACAATTGGAGGACTCGCCCTGCCTGATTTTAATGCCTACTACACAGCTACAGTGGTCAAAACAGCATGGTACTGGCACAATGATAGACACTCAGACCAGTGGAAAAGAATAGAAAGCCCAGGAGTAAAATCATCAGCATATAGACAACTGATCTTCGACAAGGGCCCCAAAAACGTCAAGTGGGAAGCAGATGCCCTCTTTAATAAGTGGTGCTGGAAACAATGGATATCCACATGTAGAAAGTTGAAACAAGACGTCTACCTCACCCCATGCACAAGAATACACTCAAGGTGGATCACAGATCTAGAAGTCAAACCCCAAACCATCAGGACCATTAAGGAAGGAATTGGGACTAATCTCAGAGCACTGGCCCAGGGAGCACATAGGCTCACTGCAACAGGGAAGGGGACACACACAGGTGATCTGGAAATCGACAAATGGGATCTAATAAGAATAAAACACCTGTGCACCTCGAAAGACTTTGCCAAGAGGGTGACAAGGCAACCCACAGACTGGGAGAAGATTTTTAGTAATGACACGTCAGACAAAGGGCTCATTACTAAAATCTACAACACCATCATGACCTGCAAAAAGAGGAAAACAGTTAACCCCCTAAGGAAGTGGGCAAAAGAAATGAGAAGAACTTTCACTAGAGAGGAGATCAATATGGCCAATAAATATATGAGAAAGTGCTCCAAGTCCCTTGCCATAAGAGAAATGCAAATCAAAACAACCATGAGATACCACCTAACACCCCTGAGGCTAGCCCAGATCAGTAAATCAGAGAGCAACAAGTGTTGGAGGGGCTGTGGTGAAATAGGAACCCTCCTCCACTGCTGGTGGTCGTGCAGATTTGTACAGACACTGTGGAAAGCAATCTGGCGATACCTAAAGAAAATGGAAATCGATCTACCTTACGACCCAGCCATCCCTCTACTGGGCATATACCCGGTTGAAGCAGCAAATAAAACACGACCAGTCATATGCGCTCCAATGTTTATTGCGGCACAATTCACAATAGCAAAGACTTGGAAACAGCCTAAGTTTCCATCGATAGACGAGTGGATTAGCAAACTTTGGCACATACACACAATGGAGTATTATGCAGCATTGAAAAGCACCGATGAGCACATGAAACACGTTATTTCATGGGAAGAGCTGGAAGGAATTATGCTAAGCGAGGTAAGCCAGTCCCAAAGGGACAGGTACAACATGAGTCCCCTGAGGTAAGTACAATCAGCATGACAGAAATGGGGCATTAATCCACCCAAGGGGAGGGTATTGTTTATATCTCCACAGGGAAAGTGGGACCAGACTTCAACCCAGTGTCGCAAGGTGTGAATGCATTATCCCGGCGTGGAGGACGGAACCGGTGGAGAGGTCTGGGAGGCAGGCCCCAGCACCATAAATTAAGTGGATTCCTGCCCCTCCCCCGAAAAGAACTTGTTCCAAAGGACGACATTGACCCTGCAGCTATGGGAGATGGTCATATTTGACCAGAGCACACGGGAGCAGATGAAGGGGCAGGAGGAGAGAGTGGAGCACAGCCTGGCCCACCAGGCCGTGATGATGATGTTCCTGAGTAGAGCAGCCAGTCCACAGAGAGAACAACATGGCTGGCCCTACTATGAGACATGATGCCCCTCAGTGACTAAGGGCGATACAGGGGACAGCACCGGAGACACAGTGTGGGAATTGCACCTGACCTGATCCCACCACACCGAGGCAATGCACTGGGGGAGTGCAGCGGAACAGCAAGGGAATGGAGTGCCAAGGTCCCCAGGGAATGCTGAAAGTGGACTTTGGGGCCAGGGCGTGGTGCCCCAACAGACTGGACTGGAAAACGCTCCTAAGGGCCAGCAAAGATCCCTGAACTAACTACAAGCTTTTCTCTTGTGAACTGTTTTGTTCTGTTCTTTTTCAGTGGTTTGTTTTGGTTGTTTTGTTGTCCGGTTATATACTGTTGCTTTGTGTTCCTCTGTCTAGTTTTCGTGCATGTTAGTGACTCCACAGGTCTGTCTGAATAGGACAGGCTGGATGAACTATCGGGAGGAAAAACAACGGGACCGACAGTTCCGGGGGGACTTGGGGTGGGGGGTAGGGGGGATAAGGAAGTGGTGTTAACAAACCCAGGGACAAGGGAAAAACATGGGACCCCAAAGGGTAGAGAAGGGGGAGTGGCAGGCCTGGTGGGAAATGATCAAGGGTAAGGTTGATTAGAGAAGAGGTATACTCTAGCCCAGGTGGCAATGAAGCATGGTAGTAGGGCAGGAGGAAGGTCAAGGGAGATGGAGGAAAGAGCTAGGAGTCAAAGGGCATTCATGGAGGTCTAGACAAAGACATGTACATGCAAATATATATAGGAGGTTGGGGAAATAGATCTTTGTGTCTATATTTATAGATCAAGTATTAAGGTGGCGGAAGGACCTTGGGCCTCTACTCAAACACTCCCTCTATGCATGAATACCTTCTTTTATTAAATTGGAACTCTATGATGCTCACTCTCCCGACACAACAGCTGGAGCCTACATGGGTGAACAAGTAAATGTGGTGAAGAAAGCTGATGGTGCCCGGCTATCAAAAGAGATAGTGACTGGGGTCTTAAAGGCTTGAAGATAAACAAGCGGCCATCTAGCTCAGAAGCAACAAAGTCCACATGGAAGAACACACCAGCCTGTGTGATCGAGTGGTCCCAAAGGGATCAGTTACCAGGCATCAAAGAACAAAAAATCATATCATTGACTGCACACCTCCATGATAGGATCGCTGAAGACAAATGGGTGCATAAGCAAATGTGGTGAAGAAAGCTGATGGTGCCCGGCTATCAAAAGAGATAGTGTCTGGGGTCTTAAAGGCTTGAAGGTGAACAAGCGGCCATCTCGCTCAGAAACAAATAAGCCCACATGGAAGAAGCACACCGGCCAGTGCGATCACGAGGTGCCCAAGGGACCAGATATAAGGCATCATGCAAAAAAAAAAATATAAGTGTGTGTATGTATGTGTATTTATGTGTATATGTATATATGTATGTGTATATATATATATTATATTAAATGAAGGGGGAAGTGCAGAGTGGAGACCCAAGGCCCAAGTGTCAGCCAATGGAGATCCCCTCATAGAGGGGCTTAGGAGAGGAGATGGGTTAATTAGGGTGTGAGGTAGTATCGATGAAGAACACAGCTTTCCCCCAGATCCTGGATGCTTCCTCCCCCCAACTACCATGATCCGAATTCTACCTTGCAGGGCTGGATAGGACAGAGGCTGTACACTGGTACATAGGAGGGTTGGAGATACAGGGAATCCAGGGTGGATGATACCTCCAGGACCAAGGGAGTGAGGGACGATGCTGGGAGAGTGGAGGGTGAGTGGGTTGGAAAGGGGAAACTGATTACAAGGAGCCACATGTGACCTCTTCCCTGGGAGAGGGACAGCAGAGAAGGGGGGAAGGGAGACCCCGAATAGGGCAAGATATGACAAAATAACGAGGTATAAATTACCAAGGGCATATGTGGGAGGGGGGAAAAGGGAGGGAGGGGGGGAAAAAAAAGGAGGACCTGATGCAAGGGGCTTAGGTGAAGAGCAAATGCCTTGAGAGTGATTGGGACAGGGAGTGTATGGGTGTGCTTTGTACAATTGATGTATGTATATGTATGGATTGTGGTAAGAGTTGTTGGAGTCCCTAATAAAATGTAAAAGAAAAAAAAAAAAAAGAAAATGATTAGGGCAAAATATGTACAGATGTGCTTTATACAATTGATGTATGTCTATGTATGGATTGTGATAAGTGTTGTATGAGCCCCTAATAAAATGTTTAAAAAAAAAAAAAAAAAAAAAGAAATTACACTCAAAGGGAGAAATGATCACAAATATTTATTTTAATCTTATATCCTAACTGTATTGATAGTCAAATTATAAGGAATATCTAATTATAAAAGCAGTTTTTGGACAGGAAATTTTGAGCACTAAATAGAAAACAAAATTAACAGTCAGAAAAGTCTGTCATAATTCTACTAGCCTCCATGAATTTTCAGAATAGAGTACTACAATAGATACTATTTAATTACAGGATAAATATAAATAAAATGTCTAGGTACCAGTAGATTATATACTTCAAAATATTTTGTGGATGTTGTTGAGAATATACCCAGTAAGACAGACATTTCATTGATTACATGTACAACTCAATGAGACTGATTACATTGTTCAAGACGTGTCATCATTCTCAATGTCTTTTTCTGAATTTCCATCCAGCATTAAAATAAAATAACTACTGCAACGGTCCCCACCATCTCTCCAGCTGCTATTATCAAATTGATCCCACACAGACAATTCTCCAAAAGAGCATAATCCTTATGGCATATAATTTTAATTATTTAGGTTAAACTAATGCTTGATTTTTATGAAAAAGGGGGTATATTTTGCTTAAAAATGAAGTCTTTCTCAGAAAATATTTTGAGAGATCCATTGAACCTCCATTGTTCTACAAAGTCTGAATTCCATGAGTTTTTAGCAATTTATTCTACATTTCCCAGTTTTTTTTAGGAATCCTCAATCAATCTTGAATCAAAAATGTTAAGTATTGATGATTGGCAACACCTAGCTCTAGTTTCATGCCCAAAGTGACAGGTGTGTGTGGTGATGATTAGCTCCATGTTCCATATCTTGCTCTTGCTGCTGACTCTTCTTCACCCCCTGTTATTTGAATCTCTAATCAATAATTGTTTAATTAATTTTTATTTTAATACATCATTTTATTGAGGGCTTTTACAGATCTTATAACAATCCATACATCAATTGTATCCAGCACATTTGTACACACATTGCTATCATCATTATCAAAACATTTTCTTTCTACCTGAGCCCTTGGTATCAGCTACTCTTTTTTCCCCTCCCTCTCCCACCTTCTCACCCTCATGAACCTTGATAATTTATAAATTATTTTTATTTTCATATTTTACACTGTCCTCTGTCTCCCTTCACCCACGTATCTGTTGTTTGTCCCTGTGAGAGGGGGTGGGTAGTACATTGATCATTGAGACTTGTTCCCCTTCCTCCACCCCCTTCTACTCCAAGTTTCTCCCCAGACTCATGGGATCACTACTCTAATTATTGATCCTGAGGGATTTATTTATCTATCTTCGATTTTGTGTATCAATAGCTCTTATCTGTACCAATGTACATGTTCTAGTCTAGACAGATTTGTAAGTCAGAACTGGGGTCATGATAGTGAGGCGAGGGCAGGAAACATTAAATAACTAGAGGAATGTTGTGTGTTTCATTGGAGCTATATTGAACCCTGGCTGGCTCATTCCTTCCTTGTAACCAATAAAATAAAGCCAATAAATAACTTTCAATTTCTATTGCAGGACAATTTGGAAACGTTAAAGACCGCAGAAATGACTCAGAAAAACTAGGAAATGAAACAAAAGCCCTAAGCAACATTTTGAGGCCTATTTACTGGGATGTCCCATAAAATCATAAACCTAAATATTTAAACCCAGAAATCAAATCCCATGAGCTGTTTCTTTATACACATATCATTGCTGACCAATGCTATGAAGGTAAATGTGTCTGTCACACGATCTTTGCCAATTCAGAAATTTTCACAGACGTGCAACTTAATGACAGTGATTGCTAAAATTGCTAGTGCAACCCTTCCCTAATCAACGCAAATTTTCCATCTCCATTAAATCCCTCTTTCACCTCTCTCCCCGCCCATCTTATAAGGGGCCCCTACGTTGGTTACAACCCACTATGACACTGTACACAACAGAATGAAACACTGTGCACTCCAGGACTATCATTACAATTGTAATATTTCAGGCTGCCCTCTGTTGGTAGGGGCTCTCTAGAGAAGAAAAACAAAGGTTGTTTGTATGCGTAGGTATATAGAAAAATAAATTATATATAAAAACATGGTTCACACAGTAATAGAAATGGGTATGGCCAGTGTGGTTCCAGTATGTGAATCCACTGTAAACTGTAGGTCTCTCCTCATTTGTGTATCTGACAAAACTGGTGAACAGGAAGCAGGAAGATGAAGCAGAAGACCTCAGGCTGGTGGATGGAGAGATGAATGAATCCTAGCGTGGCAGTCTGCTGATGGCAGCTAGGACCTGCAGGTAATATTGCAGGAGGCCTACACCAGTAGTAGTAAGGAACTAGCTTCTGCACACTGAACATCAATACCAAGGGACAGCCACACCCCATATGATAAATTCCTCAATTGTATCAAGGTTCTGATGAGATTAAAGAGGTGGTCATTGATATTGAGTAACCCTAAAGAGGTGGCACTTGACCTTATCTTTTCCACAGTTGCTTGGCTGCTTTATAAAAGATCTCATTATGGAATTGACCACTTCATACAATATCATTTTATGGGAAGATCTTGGCCTATCAAAGTCTACATAAAACCTAATTATCACAACCTACAAATGAAAAACAGAACAAAACCCACTGTCATCAAGATGACTTCAGCTCATGTTGTCATTAGCTGGTGCCCTTGAGTCGGTTCCCACTCACAGCAACCGTGTGCACAACAGACCCTCAGGATGCCTTCTCCTGTACCATCCTGATGATTGTTGTTATATTTGAGCTCATTGCTACAGCCGCTGTGTCAGCCCATCTGGTTGAGGATCTTCTTTTTCACTGTATGATGTCCTTTTCCAAGGACTGCTCCCTCCTGATAACATATCAAACGGACGTGAGACAAATACTTGCCACCCTTGCTTCGAGGAGCATTCTGGCTCTGCTCCTTCCCAGGTCAATTCGTTTGCTCTTTTGTAAGTCTGGTGCTTTCAATAATCTTCATAGGCACCATGCTTTGAATGGTTGGCTTTTCTAGAAGAGACTACCCAAGACACGACCAGCTTGCCCATCCAATCGACACTCACTGACTGTTTATCAGCACAGGGTCCAAGGTCTCTTTTAAATTATTACCTCTGTGCATGAGCTAACACACTGGCAGGTGGCACTACCTGGAACCCGGGTCCATGAACCGATACCTTTCAAACTCTCCTGTGCTGGTTTTTCCCCAAAAGATGCCCACCTAATTCTGCACTCCCGTAGGGGTGGCTCACCCCTCTTGGTGTTTGGGGGATGTATTTCTGTAGTCCAGACCCAACAGCTGCAGATGTTATTTGAATCCATTGCCAGCTAACTTGAATATTCCCCTCTTCCCAGAATGTGGTAAACGGGATGGGACCCACTCAATCCTGGGGTATGGGAACCTGTGAATTTTCCTACAGGAATTCAATCAATTTCACCTCTCCCCACCTTAGACTCAACTCCCACTCGCCCACACAGACAGAGTCTCAGGTGGGGGAAAGTGTTGTGTCCTGGTTAGGGGCAGGTGTGGGGTTGAAGCTTCAGTTCACCCTAGCCCTTCTCCGCTGCTGAAATCCATATCCCTGAGTGGGGGACAGCTCTGCAGACATCCTGCTGGGGCCTCACAAAGAGAATGCATGTGTGTTGTGGCTCCTCCCTCTGACATACCAGGGTGTCTGTGTTAGAGTCACCGTTTATCGATCCGCTTGTCAAACTGGAGCTATGTCATGGGTATTTCAATTGCCTGCAGCGTCAGCCAAAATGAGCAGCTTTTAGCGGAGCTTCCGAAGTAAGAATAAAAACAATACCCCCGGCAGAGGAAGGGTCTACTGAAAGCCATATGCAGAAAAAGCACAAACCAATTCGCCTAGGAAGAAGTGTGGCCAGAGTGATCCTCAGAGGCAAGGACGGCAAGACTTTGGACATATCATCAGCAGAGAACAGTCTCTGGAGAAGGCTATCATGTTTGGTAATATGGATGGGCTATGAAGAAGAGGAAGGCCCTCAACAGGAGGGATTAAGGCTATGGCTGCCGCAATGAGGTCAGGCATAGTAACAATCGGTGGCCCAGGACTACGCCGTGTTTCGTGCCCCACAACCGAGTATTATGCACAGCGTCACTATGGGTTGGTACTGACTTGATAACACCTGTCAAGAACATTTGGTACAGGTTTCTGTTCTTCAAGGCTGGTCCCAAACTTTGTTTGAAGAGGGTTTCACAGAGCCTATGTCTATGCAGCCATATTGGATCAGAATTCTTCCCATGACAATTTTGAAGCCTGTTTACATATACATTTTTTTCTCTATGAGAAACACATGGTTTAGGCAGGTGTTACTATTAGTAAATACAAGAGATTTGAATATTTTATAAACAAGTTTGCATATGTACCATTAAACCTAACACTCCATATATAAATTTACCCAAATGCATTTCTCTTCTTGAAAATATGTGCAAACCTTTATGACAGTACTGAAAACACTGCAGGGAAATTGCTTATCACAGGAAAACGTGGCCCTATTATTTGCAAGAACAAGATGTAGAGCCAAACAGTCAAACACATATGCAGAATTACTTCTGGCATTCGATGCAAAATTTAATTCATAAACATCTTTCTGGAAATGAGTATTTGAAAAGAAAAAAAATTGTTAAGGTGGAATATGAAAAAAGGAAGTGACATGCTGTTTCTCTGCTACACACCCCAAATGACTTTGATACACACTTTTCTATCTCTTGGTGGACTGGGAGAGCATACAGAAACTCACATACGCTTCTTTTGTTCACTTGTTGGTGAGCAGCCAGTTAAGGCTGCAACCCTACCTGTGGGAATTGTTGAGTAAAGTAGACAATGAACCAGGTGCAGTGAGTGCAGTGTAGGGATGATGGAATTATAGTTAGTGAGGCATGAGTCTATTGTTTCTGCAAGTTCATTAACTCCTATTGCAGAAGAACACCATGTGAAAAGAACCACCGCAGCTGGCAAAGTATTTTTTTCTGCTACATCTAGTAACTTTCTCCTCCTCACTTAGTGGTTCTGTTATTAGCCATCATTTCACATTTATATCAATAAAAAAATCTACTACCTGCTCAACATTGATTCCCCAGAGTCAAGATTGGGAGGGGTTCAAGGAACGTTCCCTCAAACCAGGTAGACGGAGCAAGAGTAGGGCAAGGGGCAGTGCGAGTGGGCAGTGAGGACACCACCATTTTGGAGTGGCAAGTCTGTGTGGCCTCAAATGATCAGCCAATGGCAGTGGGCCAGACAGGGTAGGACAGAGGGGCCAGACTGCAGGCTGAGCGAGGTGGGAACGCAGCAGCAGCAGCCACAGCTGGTTGGGGTTGTCACCTACCTGCTGCAACAGATTTACTAATGACATTTGGAGCAGAGCAGGGAAGGTCTGGCCATGAAAGTGTGTGGCATGGGCCAGAAAGTGCTGGGCGTAATGGCCCACAAAGGAGCCCGGTCTCGGGTGCTGTGGGGGCTGTCAAATAGAGCAGTTTGAAGCCACCGGCCAAGATGAATATAGGTTCCACAGGCTGGTCTATAGAGCCGGAAAAGAGGAAGGAGTCCCGAAAGCAGCACCCGGCAAATGGGGTGGGCAGCCCCACAGTTCCGGAGCAAGGAGAGTCAATATTGGGATGAGAAAAGAAGGGAAGGGAAGCCCCCACAGGCAGCTGCAGCAGGCAGAGCAACTTCTGAGAACGAGTGAAAGAGGACTCAGAAGTTCCTGTGTACAAGGACGACAGCCTTGGCAGAGCAGTAGTGGTCCAGGATCAACCCCCTGATAAGCTGTAGAGACGTAAATTGGTAGCTAGAGCTCAGTCCATCAAGCCTCAGGGTCCGAGGGAAAGAGAGCCGGGGGTACAGGAAGGGAGTTGGGTACAAATGGCATAGGGGAAACAACGTAGCCCAAATTACCTTCTGGTAGAAATCCACCAGAGAGGAAGGCATGTGAGGGAATAGCACCTCTTCTCCATCTACCACGGGGCAAAGAACCTAGAAGTGCAGGAAAAGGAAGAGATGGACACTCCAGAGTGGGAGATACTCAATGACATAGGAGTCTGTGAAAGAGAAACGCACGGAGAATCAGATAGAAGGCACTGCGAAAGGCAGGTTGTGGCCAGCAGAATCCTTTACAGCTACCTCCTCCCAGTGTCATGGAACTTAGACTGTAACTGTAGGGAGACTGTGGAAAAAAGCAGGTAGAGAAGTTATGCAATTATCTGCAAAACGCCCATGCTACACAAAGACCTGGTCTGTATAGCCTATGCATGTGAATAAGTGATGAGTGGGTATGTTATATGTCAGCTTGTATTGTGAGAATATCCTTATATTAAATATATACATGTGGGCATGGTCATGGTTGTGCGTGCATATATGCATATACTTGAAAAAAATATTTTAGTTGGCCTCTTATGAAAGGAAAAATGAGAATATATGTTTTCACATTCAAATTAGGGTCACTTAATAAAAATATTAATTCAGTAGTATTTTATATTTTTATTACCCTATTAGCTACTTTTCTTGTGCATAATTTAAAAATCATCTCTACATGACATGGTTGATTGATGATGACATGCGTTTTATACTATGAATTTACTACACTCCTGAAAATTGGTAGATTATGTTACCCTCACAGTTAATTGTTGGCATGCACACGGTCTCAGTGTTCTGCAGAGTGCCGAGATTGTTATTCTTGGTTTATGATCTCTTTCTCTCTGTCCCTGAGCTGATATAAATTTTCTGTCACTAATTGAACAACTCCACCCATATTTTCCAGAGAAATGGAAGGGCCTGGCAGTTCTCCTTCCAAGTGTGTGAAATCAAGGAATATCTTTCCATAGATTGTAAGGGAAAAGTCACTTTTTAATATAGAAGCCAATATAAAAAGAGGAAAAAAATGAACAAGTGACCTAGAAATATTCAATGAATTAAAAAGAAAACCATTCTGCATGTAAGTACTAGAATTATCGAACTATTGTTATTATCTTTAGAAATTATAAAATACACATCATATGAAAGCAAGCAGTTTGTAAGTTTCCTTAAAATCACTGTTTGCCAAACCAGTTGGATGAATTAGTCCATCTGGGAGTCTTTCTTAGAACACACTAATCTTCTCTTTTGTATTGAAATGAATGTGAATGAGATAAAATGGATGAAATAGTTTACAAATTCTCAGTACAACCTAGAGAATTGAGCTTAAATAATGTGAAACTAAGTAAACAGCTAAACTACTATTTTATATTAAATTAAGTGCCCATGCCAACATAATGGCCAAAAAAGATGTTCACTTGAGTGTGTGGGATATAAAAAGGCAATCAGCTGTGAGAATTATGACTAATTATAGATAACATAGTGGATAGTGAGATTTCTAGACACTTAATGGGTTTCATCTGGAATTTGTACATATATCAAGAAGTGGTTGTTTGAACAGAAATAGGGGATACGGAGTGGCTGAAAACCAGAGTAATTGTGTGTGAGGGTTCTACTCAGACTACGAGGTGCACTCTGAGAAGCTGCACTGATGACAGGGTCGCACTGTGGTCATTGTTCTTAGGTGCCATCAAGCCAGTTCCGTCACGTAAACAGGAAGAAGCACTGCCCAGGTGTGTATCAGCTCACAGCTGTTCTTGTGGTTGAGCCCATTGCCGCAACCACTGTGAAGCAGCATTACTTTCTACAACCTCCCTCTCTTTTTCTGTTCTACTAAACTAGTAGGCTGTTTCTCCAGGGACTGGGCTCTCCTGACAACATGTCCAAAGCACCTGAGATGAAGTCTCACCATCCTAACCTCTAAGCAGCATCCTGGCTGTACTTCTAATAAGACAGACTTGTTTGTCCTTTTGGTAGTCCATGGCACTTTCAATAATCTCTGGCAGCACTACAATTCAAATACAAAAATTCATATTCGGTCTTCCTTATTGTCCAACTTTCACATGCATATGGCGGATGGAAAATATGATGGCTTGGGTCAGGCTTACCTTAGTTCTCAGAGTAACATCCTTGCTTTTCAACACTTTAAAGAGGTGTTGGGCAGGATATTTAACAAATGCAATGAGTCCTTTAAGCTCTTGACTGCTGCTTCCATGACTGTTAATTATGGATCTAAGCAAGAGCAAGTTCATGGCAACTTCAATTTTTTTTCCATTTTCATGATGTCACCAGTGGTCCCATTGGGGGGATTTGGTCATTACATTGAATTGCACTCCACATTGGAGGCCGCAAACCTCGATCTCCATTTGCAAGTACTGCAAATCCTCCCCACTTTCAGCAAGCAAGGCTGTGTCATTTGCACATCAGAGCTTGTTAAGAAGTCTTCATGATCGTCCAATGCCACACTCTTCTTCATATCATCCAGCTTCCCTGATGATATTCTCAGCACACTAATTAGCTAAGTATGGTGAGAGAGTACAACCCTGAGGAACACTTGTCTTGATTTTAAATGCTCAGTATTCCATTGTTCTGTTCCCACAATGACCTCTTGATCCATGTACAAGTTACAGATGAGCACAATGAAGTGTTCTGGAATTCTCGTTTCTCAAGGCTATCCATAGATTGTTGTGATCCACATAGTCAAATTACATTGATTCAAGCAAATATTTCATGATATGCTATGTTTTCAGCCAAGATCCAAATGACATATGCAATACTATCCTTGTTCCATGTCCTCTTGTGAATCCAGCCTGAAACTCAGGCAATTCTGTGAATGTGCTGATACAATAGTTGCTGAATAATCTTCAGCAAAAGTTACTTCTATGCGTGACCATTGATAGTGTTCTATAATTTAAGCATTCTGTGCAGTCTCCTCTCTTTGTAATGGATACAGATATGGATCACTTTGAGTCAGTTTACCAAATGGCTGTCTTCCTTGCCTACACTAGTAAATCTATTTGTCGGTGAGTTTGCCATATTGCGGCAGCAGGTATGTTGCTGGGACTCTACAAGTTACGTCACTGTTATTCCAAATAATAGCACCCAAAGTGAACAGGTTTTAGAGGTGCTTTAAGACCAAGAACAGAAAATGAAGTAAAGCCTAGCTCGTCAATTTGAGAGAAGGAGTCACTGAAAACTTTAAGCATCGTTTCAAAACATGAATCAGAACATTCTTCAAGATATGCAGGAGGATGGGTCCCTTTGGTCAGAGGTCAGTGGAATTTTGACTGAGGAGCTGCTGATTTCTAGGACTGAAGTCTACCATGGTAACATGGCAAGGATAAAGCTTATGGGAGTGGTATCTTCTGGATCTCATTTACTGATGGAGCATGACTCATGGTAAAGAGAAAGAGCTGAAAAATCTTGTAGTGGAATAAATGAAGTAGGAATCTTGGGAAATTGTAAGTGGTCAAAATTGAAATGAAATGCATAAAGCTCAATATTCTTGCCATTAGTGAGCTGAAATGCATCAGTATTGGCCATGCTGAATCACAAACTCATATTATTTACTATTCCAGGAATAACAGTCAAAAGGATTGGCCTGGCATTCATTGTCAAAAGAGACATTCAACCACAAAAGCTATAGGTGAAAATTAAAGAATTCTACCCATGACTTTGGTCGGAAATTGATAAACATTGAGGATTATTGGTAATAAAACTGCAAAGCAAGAAAGAGCATGGAACAGCAGTTGGAAAATATAGACTTGGTAATAGAAATGGCGTTGGTGATGGCTTGATAGAATTTTGCAAAAACAGCTCGTTTAGAGCAAATATCCTTTTTCGACACCACATGAGGTGACTGTACATGGAGTACACAGAAAGAAGCTTGGCTCCATCTGTGAGGAGGAGAGAAAAGGAGAGCTCAATTTCAGCAGCAAACCCACGCGAGGGGCTGGCTGTAGAATGGACCGTCATCCGGATAAAGCTTCAGACCAGTCGTCATTCCAACATTTCAAGAGTAGCATATGAGCAGGTACCAATGGTGCCAAAGGAAAAAGGTACATGGATGGATTTGGTCTTGCACTTAATGCTAGCTTCAAATTAAGAAAATTTACTTATCATGGCAAGACCGTGCTTGATGCTCAATCTCATGTAGAAATCACTTAGCATATGAGTGCTATAACAAAGTGTGGTGAAGAAACTAGGCGCTACACATGAGCAGAAAACTATAAGCGAGGCATCAACTAATTCCACATGTAAGAGGCACAACAGTTGATGTGATCCAAGTATTGAAAGTAATATAATCCAAGTCTTGTTTTCACAAAGCTAAGGACGACAGTGGAAGTCCAAAATCAATTTGCAGGGTCCACAAATGGATTAAGTCTCCCGTGAATTCCCTCTGATCATAGATGAGGCATGTGAATACTCTTTTTATCAGAGAAAGAGAGAGAGCATGGTAAAGTCAACAATGCAGGCACAGCTAGTTTAAAATGTGTTATATTATCATTTAATCTCCCTTTTGATTCATTTGTAAGCTCTTTCAATTTTTTTTAAGTTCAGGGGAAGTACTTAGGAACTCCTTTGAGTATGGACCAGGGATGTGACTGGCCTTGTTCTCATGCAGAATGCCTTGGGAAATGGTTTGTTGCAGTTTCAGTTAGGTTAAAAGTTAGCACCCTATCCTTTGATCTTCCTTATAATTCATTTAAATTTGTTCTAGTTTCTAATTTTCTTTCTTTATGATTGATTATTTTCTACTTTCTTTGTAAGTTGTGTTAACTTTTATTTGTTTTTAATGCTTTTCTGTATATGGAAGCCAGGATATGTAAGTAATAGAGACAGTGCCTGAGGTAATGGTTCCTTATAATATGGCATGGGAAACACAGGGAAGCTGATATAATGAGCACAAGAGTGGACAAAATGTTCTGAAATTGATTGTGGCCATGATTGTACAACTCTTCTTGATGTGATTGAACTGTTTTAATTGCAGGCTATGTTAATTATATGCCAATAGAATTTGAGAAGTGATTTGTAAAATGACACGTGTTGCAGTAAATATCTTTAGAGTCCTGGAAAGCAAGGGTGTTGCTTTGAGGACCAAGGTGCTCCTGACCCACGTTGTGGTATTTTCAATCAGGTTATTTGCATGTTAAAGTTGGACATTGAATAAAGAGGATTGACTTAGAATCAATACATTTAAATTGTAGGGCTGGAGAAGAATATTGAAGTTACCATGTACTGCTAAAGGGACAAACTGATCCTTCTTGAAAGAAGTATGGCCATATTGCTTAGAGCCAAGGGTGAGGAGACGTCAGCTTACATACTTTGGACAGTCTGTCAGGAGAGAGCAATCCTGAAGAAGATACCAGTTTCGAAAAGATGAAGTGGAAGGTCATCAAGGAGATGAATTGATATAGTTGCTGCAAATATATGCTCAAACATATGAACAATTCTGAGAATAGGGAAAAACTGGGCAGTGATGAAATATTTGGGTGTACATAAATATATTTTGTAAGGTCTTATTCCTCTGTTTTGTCTTCTGTCATATAGGTGTTCTTCATATAGTTTGGTCGTGTATTTGTACCTTGTACTATGGCCTTTCATTTTGTCCCTATTTTCTAATTGTTCATCTTTATAGTTCTAGGGCTTCTAGTTAAGTCTTTAATATGTTTGAGTTCATTTGTGGACATGGTGTGAGGTGTAGGTTCTATTTCATTCTTTTGCAGGTGGAGATCCATTCTTCCAGCACCGTTGATGGAAAAGGCTCTCTTCGGCACTCAAGGATTTAATCCTTTATGAAAAACAAATAATTATTTGGTTGTGTTTCTGGTTCTCCATTCTCATCCATTGATTTATCATTGCACCACTACCAAGTTCATTTGATTACTAGGACTACATAATAAGTTTGGAAATCTGTGACTGAAAGGCCTCCTACTTTGTTTTTTAATAGCCTTTGGTTTAATACCTGATTTCTTTCTTTTCAATATAAAGTTGGTGGTTAATTTTTCCATTCCTTTCAAGAATTGTGCTAAGAGTTGGATCAGAGTCCCATTGATTTATAGAGTGCTTTCAATAATAGTGACATTTTCAGCATATTCCTCCTCTTCATAAGCATGGGGTCATTATCCATTTGTGTAACTCATTTTTTTTATTATTGTAGAAGTGTTTGATATTTTTGTTTCTCTGATTAGATTTATTCCTAAGTATTCTATCTTTGCAATAATTTTAATGTCTCCTCTAAACCAAACTCACTGTTATGTAGTCATTGCTGACTCAGAGCAACACAATGTGGGTTTCTGAGACTGGGACTGCTTATAGACAGAAAGCCCAGTATCTCTCCGTGGAGCTGCTGGTGGTTTCCAAAGGCTGACCCTTAACCACTACCCCACCAGGACTCTTGATAGTCTTCTAGTGTTATGTAATTTTGGTCTGTTTGGCTAGTCAACTCTATCAGGGTTTGCTTTGTGTATTTTGAGGGTGTCTTTTTGTTAAATCGCGTCTTCTATCATTGTATAATGGCCTTCTTTAAATCTTATGATGCACTTTATGTTGACAAGTGTTAGGAAAGAAATGAACATAACTACTACTGCATCCTTTTGAATACTATTAGCTTGATTCATTTCATTTTAATCATTTTATATTTAGTCTGTCTTTATATCTAAGACTTTTCTTGTAAGCAACATATTAAGGGTATATGGTTTCTTATATATTCTGCTTGTCTCTGACTCTCACCTGGTTAATTTAATCCACTGACTTATATTGTTGTTATTGGTAGATATGGTTTTATTGCTATCATTGTGTTATTTAGTTTTGTATGGTGTTTTGGGTTACATTGTTCATAATTTTCTTTGCTGATTTCACTTTATTGATTTTCTTATCAATTACTTCTTTGCTATTTTTTAATCTTGCTATTTAACAGTTGTATATAGTTTTCCTCTTTTTGTTCCATTGAGGTTTTAACATTTTCTTTGAGGTTTGTTCGCTTTTTCTTGTTTTATTTCCAAGTGTAAGGAAGATCATTGTGTTTTGTTATTTGCTTGATAATATCTCTTTTTGACTGTTTATTGTTAACCTGTTTCCTCTGCTATTTTTTTGTGGAGGATAAGTTTTTTGTTGTTGAGGAAAGGTTATCTACAGTTCCTTATTTTGATTTTTGTGATTTTATTGCGTGTTGCATATTACTTAAAGTAGGCTTTTTTCTTAATAATAACATCTTGTACAATGATTTTAATTGTTGTACATTGTTGTTGATGATGATGGTGATTTTGTATTTAGTAAGTATTTTTGTAAGACTGCTCTTATTTTATAAAATTCCCTTCCTCTTTCTTTATCTGAAAATGATTTTATTTCCCTCTCATATTTGAGGGATAATTTTGCTGACCATAGAATTCTTGTTGGCCCTCCTCCTACCCCCCAAGATTTTAAATATATCAATTTGTTGCCTTCTTACTTGAATAGCTTCCAAAGAAAAATATGAGATTATGCTTAATGGTTTGCCTTTGGAAGTGATTACTTTTTTTTCTTGTACTGTTTTCAGGATTATTTGTCTTTGATGTTAGAAAGTTTGACTATAATGTAATGTTATAAGTTACTTTTGATATTAATTATGTTTGGAGATCTCCAAGCATCGTGAATAGTTATTTTTTTGGTCTGTATAATATTAGTAGAATTATTTTTTAGTGTTTCTTCAACTATTTTATTTGTAGTTATTTTGTTTTGTTTTGTTTAAGCATGTTATCAAATGTAAGTTGTTCCTTTGGAGCGTGTCTCATAGAAATTTTAGGTTTCCTTTGACTGTTTTAGTCTTATTATAGCTTGATCTTTTATTCTGGTCACAAGAGATTTGTCTTTGAGATCACTGATTTATGTTTCCATGATTTCATTTTTTCAGTTTTATTCTTTTAAAATGTTACCCTATCTTGATATCTTAATACTGGCTTTTTGACGTCTGTTTGAAGTTGCTGAATTATTCCAAGGTTTCCATGTATTTTGCCTGATTGGTTTTATAATACTTTTCTGAGTTCTTCTAATTTCGCTTCTATTTTTCTTTATCTCCATCAAATTCGTCCTCCGTTTGTTTAAAGCAGATGAATATCAATCACTTAAATTGCCTCATAGGTAAAATCAAAGCTTTTTCCTCCTCCAAGACCTCCTCTGTATCCACATCTGCATGTATTCCACTCAGTTGAGTCATTTGCAGTTGATTTGCACCTGCACAGACACTGACTGCAACCTCGGAGACACGGTGTTATTGTTTTTGTTGTTTCTGGTTGCACAGCGATCCCCATATACCTGCTGTAGTACATGAAGAAATAAGGTGACCAGGTCGTTTGGCATTAGCCTATGTTGAGCATGGGCTAAAGGCAAGAAACAATTAAATGCTGCTCCATTAGGATCCTGGCTTTGAAGTCAGTTGCGGGACGCATTCTTCCTGGAATAATTTGTCCTGAAATGATTACAATTAAGTTTTCTGTACTTCCATTTCTTCTTAAGTGTATCAATAGTTTGTTATGATTCATACAGTTGAATGACTTGGTATAGTCAGTAAACCACAAGTACACCTCCTTTAAGTTTTCTCTGCTTTCACCAATGATGCATCTGACATAGCCATGATATCCTGTGTTCAAATCCCCTTCTAAATGCTGGTGACTCCCTGTCAATGTACTGCTCCAACAGTTGAATAATATTGTGCAAAAATTTAATTGTATGTAATATTAAAATTCTTGTTCAATTATTTCCACATTCTGTAGGATCACCTCTCTTTAAAATGGGTGTAAATATTGTCATCTTCCAGTTGGTAGGCCAGGGTATTACTCTGGGGAGACTAGAGAAACAAATTAATTGGCACTCATATATGTATAAGAAAGATTTATATACAAGAGCAATTGACTATTGTGAAAACATTCCAGCTGATCCAGATCAAGTCCTTAAGTTCGATATTAGCCAATGTGTATGATACCAAATTATAAATTCCTCTTCGGATTCATGCAACACATGAAACAATGCCAAATGTAGGAAGATGACAGGCCAGTGGGAGGAAGTCCTGTGGATCCAGTGGGGTTGTAAGCATCTCAGTGCTGGCAGTAGTCTCCATGTGGCTCCTCCAGCTCAGGGCACTTAGTGTAGTTCCATGTATCTTGTCAGCCGCAATGTCTCCCTGGGTGTAAGTGAGTGTCCTGCCTCCAACCAGTTATTTATCGCCTTTGGCCTCCACATGAGTTCATCAAGCTGTGACCTGATTGATGGTAAACTCCACCCAATCATCGATAAGTCTCAAATTGATGATAGATTATGTAACGACCACAGCCAGTTAGTGGTCTTCCAAATTCCTTGGCATAGACTAGAGAGTGCTTTCAGTGCTTCCTTAGCTTGTTGATGCATTTCAATTTGTATCCCCTTAATTCCTGAAACCATGTTTTTCAGCTAAAGTTTTAAGAGCATCTTGAACTTCTTCCTTCAGTACCATTGGTTTTACGGCATATGCTACTGCTTGATATGGTTGAATTTTGATTCGTTCTTTTGGTGTAGTGTTTGTGTATTCTTTCCATCTTCTTTAGATGATTTCTGCATTGTTCAATATTTAGCTCATAAAGTCTCTAAATACTGCAATTCAAGTCTTGAATATTTCTTGAATATTTCTTAGTTATTTCTGTTTAAGATACACTGAGTATGTTCTTCCTATTTTGTGTGTTCTAACTCTAGGTCTTTACTCATTTCTTTATAATATTTTATTTTGTCTTCTTATGATGCCCTTTGAAATTTTCTGCTCAGTATTTTTTTTAACTTTATCATTTCTTCCATTTGCCACAGTTGCTTAAGAGCAAGTTTCAGAATCTCTAGGAAATCTGCTCTGATATTTTCTTTCTATTCTGTATTGTTAATTACCTTTCACTTTCTTTTAAAATTATTTTATTGGCATATTTTTCACATATCATATAATTCACTAGGTCTAGTTTAATCATATTAAAAAGAGCTGTGCATCATTATCAAAATCAAAATTAGAATAATTTCTTCTTTCTTATGTTCATTGTTGTTAGCTCTCTACTTTTTCCTGGGAAACTATTAATCCAGTTATTGTCTCTATAGATTTATAAACAAATGATTGCAAAAAGTAAAAACAAAAAGCTAAAACAACAAGTTTTGCTTTATTTATGTATGATGTTCTTGATATTATTCTACAGCTTATCTGTCATGAGTGTTCAATGTATCAAATCGGTCCTTGACATGTTCTCAAGTAGGATATACTCATGTCCATTCTTGTGGAGTTGCTCTGTTTTCCTGCAGTTTCCACCTGAACGTATATATGAGCAATCCATGGTCCGGTTTTAGTTGCTGATATCGAGATGCTTCATCATGTGCACCCAAAGGGATAGTCAATTTTATTTTTGTGTATTCCATCTGGAGAACTTTATATGCATAATCACCATTTTTGTTGTTGAAAAAAAGTCATTTACCATGCAGAAGTTGTTTATGTGATTTCCAGAAGTCACAAAATGTGATTTCAAGCTTCATTTTTATCAACCTAGCCATGTTTTCCAACTACTGTTTCTTCTTTGTTTCCAATTTTGAATTTCAATTATCATTAATATCAACGCATCTTTATTGCATATTTGATCAATTTCAGACAGGAAGCATTGATAAAATTCTTCAATTCTTTCATCGTTTGCTTTAGTGACTGACGTATACATTTAAAGAATAGTTTGTATTGTTTGGGTTTCCTTGTGTGGGGGCTGATATTTTCCTTTCACAGAAAACATTGTACTTTAAGTGAGATCTTGAAAAGTTCTTTCAGGTAATTTCAGGCATAGTAAACCATATGACTATATGAATAAGAATAACCAATATCTACATTCTTCCAGCTCCTTATTGCAAATAACATCAATATTTATGGGTTTCATTTCATTTTTTATTATTTTAATTTTTCTGAATTCATACTTAGCACATTCCAACTTTTAATTTTTAGTAGATTCCCCTAATAGGCCTGTCTATATATTGACTGGAAATTGAGCCACATAAATAGATCTTGATCTTTAAACTGGAAAAAAATGTATGGAAACGGGATGATAATGGGTGGTAAGCAAGATTAAAGGCAACAGAGATAAAGCCTGATATACACAATGCTATAATAGTGGTGCTCTCCCAGAAGATGAATGAATAAACATACATATTGAATGCATGTTGCATGTTGGAGTATATCTATATCTGTATCTCCATATCTATATGTCCATAGTACACATCTGTCTGGTAGAGGATATTTGTGTAAGACAGGGTTATCTAGAGAGACAAAACCAGATTGCTAATAATTTTATATATAGATGTATAAAGATTGATAGATAAAATAACACAAGAAATGAACTGTTAAATTATAAAGCAGTACAAATGGCTCATTGCAACTCACTCCCATGAGAGAGTTATGAGACACTGGCAGTCCTTCAAGTCTTGAGGGCCACCAGTTAGTCCTCAGTAGAGAGATCCAGGCTATCCCGGCACAGGCAGCAAAACCGCAAAGCAGGTCACCAACAGTCAGCCAGGTGATCAACAGTCAGTCCCCAGCTTAAGAGATGTAAATTCCAATTGTGTGGTCTTAAAGGGATCTCCAATTACAGAGACACAGTCCATAGGTTAGGTGTACCACAGGTAGTGTAGCTTGCAAATTGAGGCACAGAACAAGCAAGGCAGCCATACACTGGTCCAATGATCAAAGAGGGAGAGACAAGAAAGGCGAGGCTCACTGAGCCATTCATCTCTCTGTCCTTCAATTAATCCCACATGTGTTTATCGGCCAGGAAGGCACAATTAATTATCTCAGTATTTATGTGTGTATATCTGCCTATGCTGAAAATATATCAATAAATGGGTTGAAGTTTAGGGAGAAAAGTAATGAAAACTTCTTCAACATATCCAAACACCTTGAAGAAATGGGTCACTGAGCCTGGGGATTCGCTCAAGTCACAGCAAGTTTGATTTACCTAAGGCAGCCCATGACACTCATTCATCCTGCTGTGAAGAGTAGTGTGGAGATGTCTTTAAGCTCAAGAGCTGGCATGGAAAGTGCAACTACTGGAGAAAAGAAGAATGATGGAAATCAAAGATGCATGGACCACTGGATCATCAGCTTTCATAACCTTGAGACTCAAAGAAATAGATTGTGTCCAGCTACCAGGACAAGCTTCTTAGAAAGGAATTATTTTAGAAAGTTTGACTAGACATGGAGAAAAATATGGAATAAAACCCCAAATCAGAAAAGTAACCAGGTTACCTTGTGTAAACCTCTGTGGCCTATATACCCTTAATTAAGGAAGGGTCTGGTATTGAGTTGTATTAATTGATATGCTTCCATTTCCAGAAGGAAAACATAAGGGAACATTTAAAAAATAAAATACAACATGATATCCTCTTGCAACTTTAAAGTATATAAAATTTTTCATGTGCTTTTAAAATTTTTCTTCCCACAAATATATATATTTTTTCAGTTTCCATAGATCTTTTTTCATCATTCAATGAAAAGTCTGAAATTCTGTGCTATTTAGTAACCTTCTCAAAGAGTTAATAAAAGTTTCACAGACAACTTACACTTTGTTATTTGAACTATCCCCGGGTGTATTTGCTTGTAGCTGAAGGTACCAGATAAAGAGTCCGCAGAGAAATGTGTCCTAATCTCAGGAATTGCTCCATTGCCTGCACATAGTACATATCTAATCTTTTCTCTTCCTGATTCATTCTTTCATCCATTCAACAAATATCTGCTGGACTCTCACTATGGGCATGACAGTATAACAAGCAATGGGATCAAGTCAAGAAAGACACATGCAGTCCTGAAACTTTCAGTCTGTCTGAGTGGGCAAGGCTGGCCATTAGCAGTCAGAATGTCCTCCCCAGGAGTGGTCTGGGGGGTTTCAAGAGAGCATCGAATAAGGAAAACAAGCAGGGTGGAACTGAAGCGCGCAAGGAAACACTTTCTGAAGGAGTGATGTCCCACGATACACTAGTGTCTTGAGCTAAGTTCTCTAGATATGGGGAAAAGTAACGCATAAGCACATCTAGAGAATAGTTTATCGCAAGCAGACGGTCCATTATTTAAATAGGTAGCACAAGACCAGAAACCGGGAGTGTTGAAGAAAGGCGTTCAAACAGCACCGAGGGCACAGTGAATGGCAAGACTCCAGGATTGCGGGGCTCTTGCTGTCCCTGTTACAGAGCTGATAAGTGACTGATCCTGTGTCATCCTCCCAATTACACTTATGTTTGAAGCATCGTTGCAGCCGTTATGTCAATCCATCCTGTCAAGGGCCATCCTGTTTTTTGCTGCCGCTCTTATTTACCAAGCATAATGTCATTCTCAAGGATTCGTCTCTCCAGACAACATGCAAGTCGAAAATATGTAGGAAGTGTCACTATCCTTGCCTCTAAGAAGCACTCTGACCACACTTCTTCGAAGCAGTGTTTATTTGTTTTTTGGTAGTCAGCCCTATATTCAATATTCTTAATCAGTAACATAATTTAAATGTATGAATTCTTCATCTGTTTTCCTTATTCAATGTGCAATTTCGCATGAATATGACGTGATGTAACTTACCATGCCTGGGGTCAGGTATACCTTAGTCTTCAAAGCAACATCCTTGCCTTTCAACACTCAAGAGAGGCCTTGTGCAGCTGATTTACCCAATGTAACATATATTTTGATCTTGAATGCTACTTCCATGAGCATTAATTGTGGATAAAAGTCAGACAGAATAATTGACAGATTCAATCTATTTCCCATTCATCAAAATATTATCTATTATTCCACTTGTGAGAACTTTGGTCTTCTTTACCTTAAGTTGTAATTCATAATGAAGGCTAAAATTCTTGATACTCATGGTGAATAAATAAAACAAAAACAATAGAAAGAGTCAGCAAAAAAGAAGTTAACAAGCCATTACAATCTAACAAAGGAAATGCAGAAAATACAAGTATCATGAATAAGAAATAAAATGGGTAATTTTATAACACAACTAACAGATGAAAATAATAATAATAGAATACTTTGAAAAGCAATACTCCAAAAAATTTGAAAAAGTAGAATAAATGGGTTAATTCTCATGGATAAAAATTATTCCACTAATATAACATGGAATAAAGTAGGAAACTTGAACATGCCAATGTAAGACTAGGTTCACTAGAGTAGCAAAAACAGTGATACTTTATGTGTGTGTGTGTGTGTGTGTGTGTGTGTGTGTGTGTGTGTGTGTGTGTGATATTTCTATCAAGGAATTTCTCACACTGTTGTAGAGACAGGTAAGTGCATTGTGATTCCTGCCCCTGCATCAGGTGGCAAACTGGAGACTTCTGATTAGCAGGAGAAGGCTGAGAAACTGCCCTAGACCAGAGGCTATTTGAGATGTATGATGACTACATGCAATGGAGGGTCCTGTATTGGGCCTTGAAACAGATAAAGGACTTTGTTGAAAACACTGGTGTAATTCAAATAAAAATTACAATTTATTATTGTGTGTGCTGTCAAATAAACTCTAATTGCTTTCACCATCATTAACATGATTTCTTCTCATAATGACTTTGTAGGGCAGATTAGAACTGGCAACTCAGCTCTGAGCCTTGGTTGTTTACAAGCGTGTGTCAAGCCCCATCTTTCCCTGCACAGTGGATGGCAGGTTCCAACTGCTCACCTTGCTTTTAATAGCCCAAGGTAGAACCAACCACACCACCAGAGCCCCTGTATGCCCATTCAGTGCAGCATCGTAATGATATACCGAAGTCAATGTATTTTTATTTTGGTAAATGTACTATAATGATGTAAGAAAGTTACAATGAGGGACAAGATAAGAGTTATATGAGAACTCTTTAGTCTCTTGGCAACTTTTCTGTAAATGCAAACTTGTTTTTTAAATAAAATTTCAAACATAAATAAAATGAAGCCCCAAATAGGGGTCATTTCTTCCCCTTGAATTAGGAGTCTGTGGGTGTTTAAATGCTGGTGTTAAATACATTTTAACAGATAATTGGCTCTGAACAGGTGACCTACACAGCCCCACTCCCCTACCCCCACCCACCAGCCTTCTCCCCTGTGGACTAGAGAACGCTTCAAGAAAATCCATGCTTTATGTTGGCTTTTAATTGGTGTAGAATAACCATCAGACACAACAAAATAATTAAAAACAATACAGGGAAGCACACATGTTCCCAGGAAACTATTAAAAGATAGAGAGAACAGTATATTGGACAAGCAGGCATTTACCATCTACTTAAAATATATATTTATTGTATAGCTACTGATGTCCGTAATAAACATTAGAGAGTACAAGGAATTCATTGTCAGCATTAAAAACAAGAACATTCACAACTCTGTGTTCCTGGGTGACTTTTGAGATGTAGTTATTTTGGGAATGTTTTTAATAATAATAGGGCCATAACGACACAGCATGGCTTTGTGTGACTGTTCCTGAAGGACTGCTTTTGCTCCACTGAGACCTACATGCCACTGCTTCCAGGGCTCAATGATGAGCCAAGAGCTTGTTTTTCTCCACAGAGGAGTCATTTTCAGAAGTCACTCCTGATTGGTCAGAATTAGCAGGGGAGAGGGGACACTGTCAAGGGTTTATATCCTTTATTAAGCTCTTTCTGAGCTCTCAAATCCCAGTTTTCTTTTTCTGCATCAGAGTTCTGGCATTGCTTTCTGCTCCTTATCAACAAAACTCACCTCTGGAAACTGCACTATTTTCTAAATTTAATATATATTCCCAAAGTACCAATTTTGCAAACCCTTAAAACTGTGTTCTGTAGATCTTGCATTTATCTTAACTCCTTGGAGTAACCCGAAATCGGTGGTTTTTCTCAGCTGCTGTTTAATTATACCAACACAGCCCATTCCTGTGTCTTCCTTAAGAATGACTGTGGATCGAGATTCATAAAGTTTTAATTAGATGATTTTCAAAGCAGATGGCCCCGGCAGTTTTTCCAAGTCTATCTTAGCATAGAAGCCCTTATAACATGAGTTAGAGCCTGAAACCTACCGTCATTTGGTCTGAGGAGGGTTGCAGTCTGCAGTAAACATCCTGGACTCTGAAATAAGTCTTAACGCCTTCCTGCAGACATTACATACTTCTGACTACTGAACTGCTCAGGGGACTAGGACAATTCTTGGAAAACAAGAAGAGGGATGACCATGATCAATCCCTCTGACCAATTAGTAAAAGCAGAACAGAGAACAATTGTCATTTTTGACCTCTTCTCTATTCCTAACTTTGGGTTCTACAAAGGTTCTCCTGATTGCTGGTAAAATAAATTGTATGAAGGAACTTTTGAAAAATAATCAATAGAATTTAGCATATCTATGGAAAGAGTAGGAGGAGGTTGGTGGAATCTTGAGTTTGGTGGAACCTCAAGGTCAGCAGTTCAAAACCATGGTGTAGGACTGAGCAGAGTTTTGTTATGTAATAATTATAATCGTACAAAAATTCAAACACAATCGTTTTGAGGATGAGGGAGGACAAGGAAATATTTCATTCTTGTGTCTTTAGGGTTACTGTGTGTTGGGAAAGACTCAATGGTACTAAACATAACACTTTTTATATTTAGTAGTTTTGTAACTAAATTGTAACTTTGCATCATAAGCCTGAGGTTCATAATTATTACATTCCTAGTTCACAGTTAAAAATATAATATTTGGGGTGGAGATCTGGAGCAGGCCTGGGACCTGAATCAGGCAGGCTGGAGATCCAGAGCAGACGCCTTGTCTTCCATCAGCTGTGGATACTGAGCTAATCCTTTTCTGAGGATATCCTCAGTCAATGGCAAACTGCTCTCCCTCACATTCCCTTCCAACCCTGAGCATCAGACGTATAGCCAGTGTGATGTCAAACAAAAAGGAAACAGACAATCAAACAGAAAAGAATTATGTACAAATTGTTTATAATTTCTTTGTATTGATTCTCAAAATAACCAATAAAATAGTAGTCACCATTAAAAAAAAAAGAATGCTTGGAAATGGTGGTAGTTATTGCACATTCTACTCGAAATGATTGAAATATGGAATGAGATGATATATGTACTAAATCCCAACACATTTTTTAAAAAGGAAAGAGAAACGTATCGCTGAAAATGTGTCAAAGCTGAAAGCCAGTAAATCTCTATTTCTGTGATTAAACATATCTTTTCTACTGTGAATTAAATACCATGATTTTGTTGTTAATAATATATATCTATCTGTTTTAAGGATAATATATCAGAATATCTGACTACTGATTTGTGTTGATTTTGGTTCTGTGATATGTACAATTTAATACGTATTTATTTTAAACCTATGTTTTAAAAATCAAATACTTCAATAATACTATTATTATTGTTCCTTCTATTACTATGACTATTACTAATGATACTATGAACACGATTACTCTATGAAGCTGGGCAGAATAAAAGTTTTCCAATTACTCAGACCAATAGAAGTAATTTCAATAGCATAATTGACAATATGTCTAAAATATATTATGAAAAGTGAAACACAGGAAGGCCCTCAAGGAGGCGGACCAACACAGTAGCTGCTACAATGGGCTCAAGCATAGGAACAAGTGTGAAGTTGGTGAAGGACCGGGCACTTTTGTTCTCTGATGGCCTCAGTGGGTGGAAACCCAACTCTAGGGTACCTAGCAGAGACCCACCTGCAAATGTGAACACCTAGCTCTTCTTTCTAAGAGTCTCATTCACTGGACTTCAAATTATCCCAGGAATCGGTATTTTCACCAAAATCCGTAGGTGATGCCAATGATGGGAACTGAGGGGCTCATGCTTTCATTTTAGAATATACCTAAATAAAAGAAGAATAGAGATCCTTGAAATGGGTCATTAAAGGAAACATGATAACAAATGGAAAAGAGGGTTAAATTTGTCAAGGATTTCATCCTTCTGGGGTCAGTCATTAATGTCCATGAACACAACTGCCAAGAAATCAAATGGCATTTCTCACTGGGCAAATTTCCTCACATAACAAGCTGTTTAAAGTGTTAAAACGATGTCACTTGAGGGCCAAGTTGCCATGGCCCAAACCGTGACCTATTCAGGTGCATCGTGCGTGCTACAGCTGGACAATGAAAATATCAGAGGGGAATCGAAGCCTTTGAAGCCTTGGAGCGGTGGAGTTGGTGCACAATGTTGAGTGTACAGCAGAACGCTAAAAATCAACAGCAGTGGTACAGGAAGCGTAGCCAGAAACAGAAATAACGACTTATTCTTGGGCATAGTTTATACCAATCATCAAGATAAATTAATTAGTAAAAAAAAATCACACTTGGCACAATCAGTGAAAAAGAAGCATTTATACAGTGGACACATCAGGCTTAAACATAGAACTATGATCATTGATCAGGGAAAAGTGTTTTGCTCTTGAATACATACTGTAGCTGTGAGTTGGAGCTGACTCAGTGGTCTAAAAGCAACAACTACAAACACCCAGGAACTAGGTGGAATTAACATTTCTGCTTTCATGATCATTTTGACCTCTGTGTAAGCCATCAATACATGACTTCCGGTATGTTTCAATTTCAGTTACAAAAGTCATCTGAAAGGAATCATTTCAGGGCATACCACAGTCAGTTTATCTTTGTTCACTTTTGTTTTCTCTGTGTGGGTTGATTAAGAAGTGTTTGTTCCCTTAACAATCTACTCAGAACTATCGTAAATCGAGCTTGACTAAATTTATTAAAAGAGTCACTGAGTGGTGCAAAGGTTGTTATTAAAATCTCCCCAGAACCCTTGAAAGAAACTCCTAGCAATGTACCTTATAAAATCACACCAGTGAAAATGCTATGGAGCCAGATTCTACTTGAATACATTCAGAGTTCACTGAGCCAGAACTAACAAATTAATTAAGTTACTTTGTGTGTGGTTGAAAGTAGATTTATTGGTAGAGATAAAGCCACTGATATAGAGTTGATTCCAAATCATAGCTACCCCAAAGGACAGAGTAAAACTGCCCTTAGGGTTTTTGAGATTTTTATCTTTACCAGAGTAGACAGCCTCATCTTTATCCTTAAAGGAGACTTGTAGGTTAGAACTGATGACCTTGTGATTAACAGCTAAGTGAGTAAACCACTAACCCACTGAACTCCAAATCCTCAAAAGCACTGCCAGCTGACCTTGTAGTTGTTTGTGTAATCCATTACCCTACTAATGCTCTTTATTGGTACAGATACTATGTAGTGCATTTTAGAAACATTGAGTCCAGGGATATCTTGAATTTACAAATACTTATAGAGCTTGGTTAAATTAAAAATAAGAACTGAAATACATTTTTGACAACACGCTTGCCATAAAAATGAACCTGTAAGAGAAGCAAAGTGAAACTATTATTGCTACAATTAAATTTTACATAGAGAAACATTTCATTTATTTTCCTACATCGGCTATTGTTTAGAAATAGCCCACATTTTTCTCTTCTTAACATGTTTGTTGTTACTTTATGTTACTATAATTTATCTGTCTTTCTTAGCTTGTTTACATTTGAAGCTCTTAGGCATGCCTCCTAGGGTGATAACATATTTTTTAAACAGCTTCCTCATGAACTATAATATACAAGAATGTTTTTAAATGAGAATATTTTTTCTATGTTTAAAATGATTAATGTCAAAGAAAATATACAAAGTATAGCACAAAACAAGTTTTTCTAAGTTCTAGGAGAACAAACCCACTGGCATTGAGTCTATGCCAACCCATAGCAACCCTGTAGCACAGAGCACAGAGTAATACTGCTACTGTGGGAATAGAAAGTCCAATCGCAATTCTGCTGAGTGACTAGTGGTTTTGAACTGCTGACCTTCAATATCTCAGCCCAATGTGTAACCACTAAGAAATACCCAAATTAAGATGTGAATTTTGGCATAAAGATTACATGGATGAGAAGTCTCTCAGCTGACCCTTATGTAGAGAATTTTAATAAGAATATATGATTCCAGCAATAAATAGATAAAGCCAAAATTAAAGCTAGAAACACAAGGTTCTCTGGTATCTCTGGTATTACTCAGAAAGGAAATAGGTTACCTGTAACTGTTATTGTGGGGACTGGCTAAAAGGACATTGTACAAGTCTCATGAATAGCTTTCACGATATCAGAGACTAAAGTGTTAAAGTTCAAAGCACAATTTTTACACCCAGTTTTGTGTATTCTCTGTTGTGTAACCAAAGGAAGAGTATATGAGTGGCACGGAAGTCATCAATCTAGATTTCCTAAAGTTATATGTGTTAAAAATACAATCTAAATGCAAAAAAGTTAAAGCATAGGGTTTATTCAAGCAGTTAATCTATTTTCATATATGGTAATTATCTTGTTTTATAAAACAAAACTAAATGACCCAGTGCAAGCCAGTTACAGTGAAGGTTTTAAACAGTAGAGGAGATATAGTATTAGAATAATCCCTAGCTAATCTTACTGGGTCACCTGACATTGGGATGCTAGAGGTTTTTGGACCTTGCTGAGCCTACTTGACTTGTCCACATTTTAAAGTATAATCCGTAAGTTGCAAGTGATAAAAAGATGCAGCAACCATTCAAGGAATGTCAAGAGTAGTATCTCCGGAAAAAAGGGAAATTAATTGCCTAGCAATAAAGTATGTGCAGTAGCTAAACCCTGAGTGAGTTTATGGTTAACAAATCCCTTTGTCACAAGGGGGATTTTCAAAGACTTAGGCAGTATGTCAAATGAGGCCTCAATTTCCTTATTATTAACACTCCAAATGGACAGCATTTGCATGATAACACATGGGTAAATCACAGGAAGAAGTAAAGGAAGTGGATGCATGGCGGAGCATCAAGTCAATGATCAGGAATAATCATTGCTTCTGCAGTTTCCATGTGCAACTCTCCTCATTCCCTCTCTCATTCTCTTTCTCTTAATTAGGACACAAAGTAAGATTTACAATTTATACATAAGACTGTTGCATGGTGCTCTAACCAGAATTCTATTAACATTTACATTCCATTGATGTCATGGGAAGAAGATTCTAAGTTAGTTTATTACCAAGGGAAATCTATGTTAAACACTTATTTAACACTAAGGAAAACAGAAATCACTAATAGATATTCTTTCTCTTTCAGAATTTTAATATCCAACACTATATTATGTAATTTTGATTTTAATAAAATAATCTGCATTCTATAAAATCTTTGGCTGTCTAGGAAGGTGAAGCTACTATCATTTTATATAGTTCAAGATATACTGGCTATTAAAAATTGGGTGAAAGGAAGAGAGATTAGGGATAAAGGGGTTGGCTCCATCGAATACCTATATTAAATGAAAATTAACTGGCCTTGCCACAATAAAGGGACTGAAAAGAAATCAGGCACACATCGGACACCTATGAGGATGGTCCACAGCTGGGCATGCTCAGACCAAAGTCACAAGTCCCCTATGCCAGGGACAGTGTGTACTACCGGGGACTGTATTGTCTGAAACTTCCTTTTCCCTCATCAAGTTACTCGGCTGTACAAAAGTGCTTCTGCCACATGAATTATTTCAGCATTGAGATACTAGAACTGAGGTAAATCATCCCAAAAACCTAACAAAGAGAAAACGGAATCAATTCTGTTTCAGGAATTGTTGAGTCTCTACTCTATGACACCAGGAAGTGGCCCCTAAATTATTCCAAATGTAAGAATATATAATCTAACATATAGTATTTTTGGTATTCTGAAGATGATGAAATGATTTTGAGCAAAAGTTTAAAAAATATTTACTTGTTCCTCATATATTTTGTACTAAGACAAAATAAGTGCATATATAAACATGATTGGATTAATATGTCTCATTATGTAAAGATTTTAATAATCAAACATTGTTTATATCAAACCAAATAAATTCACTCAGAAAATTTAGAGTTTGTCAGCCACATAGTTTCCTCCCTGTTGGCTCCATATATCCTCTTTCTGTAGGTAGGTATTTTAAATACTTTATTACTCCATTATTATTTCCAATTAAATAATTTTCAATCAATATATTCTAGTTGACTGAAAACATCTCTGATTATTAACTTGATAGCTTATATGCTTATGGTACAAAACAGTATAATATATAAAGTAACCCCTATACAAATCCAGTTATTAAAAGAGGCACACATGGCTCAGAGATTCTTTCATCATAGAAACCAAAGAGGAAGGAGCCTGGGTCTGGGGAACGTGACCACCAGATAACTCCCAAGGGGAGATGCCCTCAGTACCTCCTAGAGAGAGGTTTCAACAAAGGGGAGAGTTTGCTCCCTGGAAATCAGAGAAACAACGTAAAAGCTAAGTGCAAGACCACCACTCCATTTTCGTTGTTTTGTTTTTAAGGCAGAGAGCATTAAAAAAGACCAGTTGTTCTGACTCCCCTTCACCACTGAGTTTTTCCCCCTCTACTTCCCTCTTCCTTGACACCTCTCTCCCCCCATGAAGAGCTCTCACCCTGTGCGACAGTAGGGTACATGTAGCAACCTTGCCAACGAGGTGAAAATGCTTATTCAAACTGCCGGTTCATATTTACTTTTTGTGGTTTTACATATTATTTTCATTGTAATCTGTCTTCATTTTAAATTCTCATGCCCTTTGACCATGCAGTCCTGCTCCTGCTCCCCCACCCCATGGCAAAGAGCATTTCCAGTGAAGACAAAGGCAAACCACTCAAACCAGGTCTTGTCTTTTAAGCAAGGTTATTCCCCTGAATAGTACAGCCTCAGATAAACCACAGGGGCCATCGACTCAGTGGCAGCGAGTTTGGAGTTTGCTTTTTCTTCTCCCTGCTCCTGATAACACAGACTCTCCAAACTTCATGCTTCCAAAGCTGCAAAACTTGTTTCCACGCCAAGCCAAGTTCCCGTCTGTTTTCATCTCTTTTGTTCTCTGCAAGTATAAATCTATATCCTACTTCTTCTCCTTTCCTCCCCTTCAGTTATAGTTAAGGTTTACTGTGCCAAGCTGGCTGATTAACACATGTGGGATTAACTGAAGGGCAGAGAGATAAATGGTTTGGTGAGCCTCGCCTTTCTAGTTCTCTTGTCTCTTGCTCTCTGAAGGAAGGTCAGACCAGTGTGTGGCTGCATTAGCTAATTCTCTGCCTCAGCTGGCAAGGATCACTTCCTGTGAGACATCCCTGAAGAGAAGCCAGATGGATTTACCCTAATGCAGTCCTGGGTGCTGGAAAAGCCATGTGGATACCCCTGCCAGCGCTGAGATGCTTACAACGCTACTGGATTCAAAGACTTTCTACCAATTGGCTTGTGATCCTCCTACATTCGCGTCATTGTGTGTGTTTTATGAGTTTGGGGAAGACTTTGTAGATCAGTGTAGGATATATGGACTAAGTCAGACTTATGGGCTTGGACAGAACAGGGTTGGAATGTTTTCTGAATGTATACTTACCCTTTATATAAAATTCTACCTTATACATGTATGAGTATCTATGGATTTGTTTCCCTGCTTTTCCCAGACTTCCTCCTCTCTCTCTCTCTGTCTCTCTCTCTCTCTCTCTCTCTCTCTATATATATATATATATATATATACATACATACATATATACATATATACATATATATATATATTTAATTAATCATGAAAACTTTTCTCCTGCTGCATCCACTATCATTTTGTGCTCTTTTCTCTTCTCCTAGTGAAATGTACTTCCACATGACATATCGTCTTATTATCCCTCTTAAAATACATTTCCCAATATTTTTAGAAACCTTTTGGTTTATCCAAACTGTCATTACCAGTAAGAATGTTACTTTTATGTTAGTGTGTCTTTTCATACTCCCCACATTCTCCATGTACCCATGTCTTCCCTACTTATTTACAACCCACTCCCAACATTTTCTGCCTCCTGTTAGATCTCACTCTCATAAGTCAAAGCACGAACTGTCCATGCATGCAGCCTGCCTGCAGCCAACACAACACTAATAGTTTCATCATAATCCCATAAGAAAAGCAGTCAACAGAAGTGCACCCCAAAATCAAGGGGGAACAACTCAAACAGAAAATCACCCAACTCCATTGGAGTACTATGAAAAGGATTACCTGAAATTACCAAAACCAGAATTTATAATAATGGTGTTTAGGTACCTCCAAAGATGTAAGGTGCCTTCATGAGAGCAACTTAAGAAGTAGAAAAGCTAAAAACTTTACATCAAATGGAGCCACAGAAGATGAACATTGAGAGAAACAACTTAAACATCGCAGGACACAATATGAAGATAAGGATTAAAGAGAAGCAAAATTTTAAAATGAGGTTAATAAATAATCATACTGACAACTGAAGAGAGAAGGAATCAAAAGCAGCAAAGATGTCTTGATTGCACACAACACTAAAGAGAGAAATGTCGAAACTGAGGACTTCTACCAATGCTGTGAGCCTCAAATTGATCCAACATGCAATCAAGATGCATTAATACTCACTGTTGATTGTCACCCAAAAGTAAGAAACAAAGAAGAAAGAAAAGTCATTGTAAAATATGGCCTTGGTGGTAGAAACAATGTCAGAGATACCCTGATAGACTTTTATAAGACCAAAGAAGACTTCCTCATGACTTATTTTTTGAGCAACACAAAGGACAATTCTATACGTGGACTTCTCCAGACAAAATTCAGAGAATTCAAATATACTATGTCTTGGGGAAAGATGATGGAGAAGTTCAATTTTAGCAACTAAAAAAGGCCATGGACCAACGGTGTAATAGATGATTAATTTCTCATTTATAAGTTTTCGGATAAAGCTGAAGAAAATATAAACTAGTTCACTAAAGCCAAACTATGACCTTGAATCTATCCCATGTGATATCAAAAACATCTTCAGAACAGATTAGAAATATTGAACACTAATGACAGAAAATTGATGAGGTGTGGTAGAACATTAAGGCCATGATTTATGAAGAAAGCAAAAAGAAGATGATGAGAATAGAGTGTCATTGAACCAAAAATAACTATTCAACACTCAACCATTTAAAGATGTAACATGTAGATCAATAACGAGTGGTTCTTTTGTTAAGGTGAATATTCTAGAGAAACAATACCAGTGACACTCATAAATGTACAATAAAGAACTTTATATTGAGAAAGCAATTGTATGAAGAAAAAACCTCACAAAACCACAAAAGCTTGAAGCATTTTGTGATGATGTTCAAGGATTTTAATCTCCAAAATGGATAATAACAACATAAAAGAAACCCCGCACAACTGGATCAGTAGATAATGCGCTGAATAAATGGAAAAAAGATTAAAGTTATTGAGAATTTCATTTTGGATGAGTACAAAATGAATGTTCATGGAAGGAGCTGTGAATGCTTGGGAACATGATTCATTGTGATATGAAATGATTATAAAATGATCCATCTTAGAAGCTCAGGAAGAATCTCTGTACTGTCTAGAGCCAGCAATGGAGTGCATCCTCTGGATGTAGAGATCTCTGCACAGTGAACCTTTGGAACCATGAGATGGCTACGGCATCAGGTCTCTGCACAGTGAACCTTTGGAACCAGGAGACGGCTATGGCCTCAGAGCAGTTTCAAAATTGGGTAATGTTTTCTATGGTTGTACACAGGCTTGCTTTGAGTCTGAACTGACTTGAAGGCACCTTACCATGAGTCTCTCTCTCTCTCTCTCTCTCTCTCTCTCTCGTATACATGACTTCTGATAGAATAGTTGCATCTCACAAATCCTGAATTTCTATAACTACCACAAAGATCTCTTTTCTAGTGTTTACATCCTGTGTGTAACCTTTGGAGTACAACAGCCCCAACTTATTGGCCTACTGCCCCCTTTCTGGGGGGGGGGGGAATAATCAATGCCCCATGGCAATTAAAACGTTTGTACTAGTCCACAATCCAGTAAAAAGCATGGGTCACTGTTTTGGCCATCCCCATCGGTCTTCCCATGCCTCCTGGAGGATTTTATCTCCCCTTTTGGAAAGCACTGCGTTAGAATATTATTTTTTATAAGTGGGTATTAGTGCTTATTCTTATGAATGGCACGTGCCTCGATAAAGTCTCTTCTTACAGGAAGTCATGAAAAGAGAAGGGTTTGGAGTGTGTGTCCCATCTCCTTCATAACCAACAGTCGCCTTTGCCAGCAGTCCAGGCAAAAGATGAAAGGTGCTCAGCTGCCCTTACTGAACATTGTAATCAAAGGGTCTAAAGCAGAATCCTAATCCAGAGCGGCGAAATGCTGAACAAAATACAAGTTTTCATGGAAGCAAGACTCTAGTGTGAACTGGGCGATATGCATAAAGCTTTAAACTAAAAATATGTCTGAAGACCTACCTACTATAATTAAAAACTCGTTTAGCTAAATGACTTAAAAAAAAAAAAAAAGGTCTGCTTTGAGGATTATGTTCCTCTAAGAACATTCTAGATGGAAATCCACCCACAAGATTAGAAAGGAACTTTAGGAGCAATGAACTTGTCCCAATTAATTCCTACTAAAGGAGAATAAAAATGGTTGCACAACTTGAAGAACACGTTCAATGTGAATTATGCATTTAGACATTGTTGAATTGGAATATGTTCTTCTGTGTATATTCCCAATAATAACAACACAATGGAGTTTTAAAATACATCTCCTTACATGTTGTTTGTAACAAAGATCTTCTTGGCCCACATAGAGGGAAGGGAATATTTTAAAGCTTCCAAGGTTGTAATAATCTTAGGAATAAAAATTACCTAGAGAACATTTGCTGTATTATTGCGACAAATAATCTTGCCTCACTTCCCAGCCCCCAAAGAGGGTTAAAATGATCAAACTTACTCTCAACTACCGGGGGTTTGCCCTACGATCGATAAAATGTGAGCTATAGAGATATTTCGGATGATGTTTCAAAATGTCAGAAATATAATAAATGAAAAATTATAATTGCATAGGACAGATCCAAAAAGTTTAGTATTGGGGAAATAACATTGTAAGATGAAGAAAATGTGTAAGAGCAAGATGAAAATGAATTTTGAATGCAAAATTATACATTCTAAGGGAAACATCAACTACATTTTAAATGATTTAAAATTGTTATTTTGTTATGAAAGGTGTGAAAAATATGTAAATAATGCATTTAGAAATTAAAAGCAGTATAAAAACAGCAATAACAAAAACAATTACGAACTAACAGTGTAGTTTTTTGCTTTGAAACAAAACATTCCTTAAAGAAAGAGCAAATTCAATCAGGTAAATGATCTCCCTTAAAGGAAAGGTTGAAAGAGTAATAGTTCTATAATAACGACTGATAATAACCAAAACAAGATTCAAATATATTGAATAACAAAGACTCTAGGACTCGAGCTACTTGCCTGGACGCCCAAGAATAACATTTTGTATAAGAGAAACAAAGAGAGCGACGAAATATTTTTCGACCTAAGTTCCGTAAAGACAAGAGCTTCTTTTAATATGTCTGCTCTTTAGATTAAAAAAAAAAACTCTTGAATAATATCTAAATTATACGCTATACATACTCAGTTTTCTCATTTCTGTTTGTTTGCTTCTACTCTCTGTTGATTAAATTTATTAGAGGCCTATCAATTTGTCTAGTCTACAGAAATATATGATGGCTATATGCAAAAGTGTTTTGTTGCTTTTTGATTAAATTTACCATATATGCTTCTTTATTTTCTAATGTAATTTCTGATTTTTCCTTTTTTTACAGTTTGCTTGGCACTTCATCTACATATCAAACAATCCAATAATTCAATCATATCAAGAACAATTATATAATCACTACTCCTATCAATTATAGACCAATTCCTTTCTTTCTTTTTTCACGGTTCCATTGCTCTGTGAGTTTCCAAGACTGACCCTTGACAGGGTTGAAAGTCTCTCTTCCCCTCACAGCTCGGCTGTAGTCTCAAAGGGCTGACTTTTTAGCACTTAGCAGTCCAGCCCCATAGCACCACCCCACAAGCATGCCTGAGTTAGGGAGGAGTTAGGGAGATGGGAGGAGATTTCAGAATTATATAGACCTACCTGGAGAACGTGCTAAGAAACAATACCTCCACCATTTGATATTTCTGCTTAATAAAGTTTGTATTATTATGTATAAATAGCTTTTTTACTCACCCTCTACAACACTAATTAAAAGCGTCCTTAACCTCGCTGAAAATAAGTTGCATGCGTGGAAATATTTACTTGGCACTATGCAATTTGAAGTGACTGATCATTATGCTTTGTCCAGATAGAAATGTATTATCTCCGAGGGAATTTATAGGAATTCCAAAATTGAGAATTATCTGGAATGTGGACGATGCAGTCATATTCCACTTTTCTTACTATTTCTGTGAGCATCAGTCATAAAGAAAGACATTTTAACACAGAAATATGAAGTGCAACCAAAGTGCATTAGTGATGTAAAACTAAAATCGAAGCAGTAAATGTCATTGGAAACTAACTTGCCTTGCAGCCATAATTTTGTAGATGGCTACAAGTTAAAGATTTCATCATAGAACAGCATATAATTTTAAAGTGTCACTAGTTAATTGAAACATTTTGAAATTAACCACTAACATTGAAAATCTTTCCTTTTCCAAATAATATTCTTTACTTTGTTTTAATGTGTCACTTTGTTTTCCCCTCTGTCCCACACACACATATGCATGCTTGTGTATGCATATATATTTTTTATTAGACAAAGACTTTTAGGTCTTCAGGGGAGAACTCCATTCTCACTCTGTTCCCAAGTCCCTAGCTACCTTCCAATTTCCATACCAAGGCTAGATTAATATCTCAGTCATGTTATACAAGTAAATGATCGTTCCATAGTTTAATAGGAAGATATAATAGTAAAGACTAGAAAAGTTGAGAACATAGTAAATGAAATTTACTACTTTTATCTTTTTATCAGACATTATTTTAAATATACCTTTTAAATTACATTATTCCATTTTTTTCAAAGCCATTTTATTGGGAGCTAATACAGATATCTTACCATTCCATGATTCAAACACATCAAGTAGCGTCGTACGATACTCCTTTATATGATTTGCAATCCTTTGGTCACTGATGGTGCTGTGCTTAGCTCATGTGGACTTAGTTGACATCTTACTTAGATGGCTGCTTGTTGGGAAACAAGGCTTTAAGGCCCACACACGATGTTATCTGGGAGCCACTTAATTTCTTCACTACATTTGCTGTAGCACCGTATCTTCTGTGCTCTGTTCCTGAGGGCAAATATCAAGTAAGGGCATGATGTCACAACTGATTGTTCTTAAATTGGAAATAGAATTTAGTATTAGCCCCAAACCCCATCCTGGATCTATGTTTTTTGTTGGGTTTGTTTTCATTTGCCTTTGGCTCTCTTTAGAGACCTCATTGCTTATTTATGGCAGATGATTGAATGAAAAAATAAAAAATGCAAAGAAACTTCTGGTATGTACTCACAAGGAATACTACACATCCCTAAAAAAAGTAATGAAACTCTGAAATATCTCATAACATGGAGGGATCTGAAAAGCTATTATGCTGAGTGATGTTAGTCAATTACAAAAGGAAAAATACTGTATGACAGTCCAATGCAATAGGGACAGCCAACAGGATGGGCACAGGATCGGGCTTTCAGGCCATTCATTCGGCTGATCAGGGATGGAGAGGAGCGAGGCAGACTGCCTACCATCTGCCAATGACTCATACACCATGCTCTACAGGTACGTATTTTGAGGGGAACCTTGGCAGAGGGCTCCTCACATCAGTTGGGATCAAAATGTCAAGTAAGTGGGAGAGTATGTTGACCATTTAGTGGCTTCCATGCAAGCTCATGATGAGAGCTCCTCCAGCTCCGCCCCCTCACTCTCTCCCCCCACCCCATACCAGACAGGTAGATTTTCCCTGAAGGGAAAGTCAAGTCAGGAGAGCAGAACGTGAGAAGACACCTTGGGGAGAACGCACCCTAGTAAGACGGGGTGGGTTGGAGGACAGACCTCCAAATGGGGTTAAAATGACTAAAAATACTTTTAAGGTCCCTGAGTGAGGAGTATCACTGGTAATATTCACCAAATATGCCACATTGGTCTTAGGTTCTGGGCACACTCTGGGAAATGAGGCAAAGTGCCATAGAATCCTGGGACATTGCCTCCTGGATCTTCAGGGTGCACAACATGCTCCCAAGGACACACCAGAGATCCCTGGTATGGAAGCTCCACTGGGTGGCCTGGACTCTCCCTTAGACACCGCAGTAACCTGAGGACTTAAGAAAAAATCCACTGGGCTTGAAGAAGCAGAAGACAGCTATACTAAGATTATTAAATGGTTGGTAGGCAGACAAATCATTGACTTACTACATCAATGTCCTATATACTGTAATAAGATATATATTATTCCAGCAACCCTGACTTACATTCTCAGCAAATATTATTGTGAATTTTCCCTGACAACCAACTCCTATTGTTTGTATAAATAGTACCTAGCCATAGAAAGATTTATTCTGTAAAAATTAATAATGTACATATTGTGACATGTAGTTAGCCTGCATTGGTCTGATATTTCTTTCTCAATAGTGTTTTAAGAATATTAACAGAAGATCTTTATGCTCTAGGAAGATGATCAATAAGACTCTCTACCATAAATTAGCCATTCTATTTTGAAATCTTCATGCTAAAAATAAAACAGTAAATAATTTTAAGAATATTCTCTGGGCTACATGCTGACTTAAAGGCTGGAGGTGGAATATCAGCAAACATGCTTAGCCATAAGAAGCCTTTATTCATGTTCATAAACCCAGAAACACAGATGCTAAGCACATAGAAGATGGAATTCACATGAGATGTAATTTTAAATCCATTGACTGATACAAGTCATCACATGACTTACAGTAGAAAACCTATTTTTAATGAATAAAACATCCCATATAAATTACAGTGGTTTAATTACAAAATAATTCAACTACATTCTTGGAAGTATGGTGCTTTCTAATAATCTAACTTTTAGCATGCCTTTCTTTCTTATGCATCTTTCTTATGCATCACTAAGATGTTCAAATGCTTAGTTACTTCAAATTTGGTTGGCACAGATGGGAAGGTACTGACTTAAAGGCAATAGTTAATGACATGGATGTTATCCAAAATACTGGTGGTTTAAATTCTTAGAACCTCTCCCTGAAAGAAAGACCTGGAGATGTGCCCCTGTAAAGATCCTTGTCTAGAAAGCACTGTGGGGCAGTGTTCCCATGCTACATGGGACCAGCATATGTCAAAGGCAACTTGATAGCAGACAAATGGATGGAAACACACATCCCATGCCAAGATTTCAAATCAAGGTTCTAGACCAGATTTCCATTTTGTTTCTCCTGTTTCATGCATTATATACCACAATGGTTACAGTACTACATAAATAATAAACAAGCAACACTCAACCTCTGAAAACTCATTCTTTTCCTAAGCTATATCCTTTTAGGTAGTATTTTGTTTGCTATCCCATTAACAACTGGGATTTATGTATCTTATTCCACTCTGTAGTGACTGAAGAATAAATCCCTGCAATATATTTTTCCATGACTTTCTTATATATTTGTATTTCAGTCCAAAGATTATTGTCATATGTTTTACTGCTTTTACAACACAAACTAGTGATAATCCAATCAGACCAGTCAAAATGATACATTCCTTTCTCTTCTAAAATATATATGCTTGAAAATTTATTTTGAGAATTAAATAGTAGTTAATATGCGCTTTCAGTTTTGAGAACAATTTTTCTTGCTGAAATTTTCATTAAAAATGAAACTGAAATATGAAAACACTAATGTTATTTTTAGCATACCTACACATGCATGTATATATTTTCAAAAGACAGTTTGTCTGTCAATTTGTCATACTGTGGTACCTTGAGCATTGCTGTGATGCTGGATGCTGTGTCACCAGTGTTTTGAATGTCAGCAAGGTCCCTCAGAATGCACAGGTTTCTTTTTAGCTGCCATGCTAAGAGGAGACTATGAAGAAGGAAGAGAATATCTACTTCTGAGAAATCAGACACAGACACCTGGTGGAGAAAATCAAAGCACTGTCAGATTGAAGGCCTCATGAGAGGAAGCAGAACATTCTCAGAGATGGTGCTGAAAGATGGTCCCCTAGGTTGAAGGGCATTCAAAACTGCCCAAGGAAGAGTTGCCTTCACAACACAGAGCCATCTATGATAATTTGCATGGAGGAATGCTTGCAAAAATCAAGATGAAACCAAACAGCTGAAAACATCAATTAATAATTAGAACTTAGATGGACGGTAAATGTGGGCTGAAGTCAGGAGTTTAAGAAGGAAGAAAATGTTTTGACACGGACTTTGACAGCAATTGAACAGTACTGCTTGATGTGATTGAACTATGGAACAACATGTTATCTATTAGCTCCCAAGGAATTCAGATTGGAAAAATATATATTTTATAACTTATAGTATTCTTGTATTCATATTTGAGTGAATATGAATCTAGGAAATATGAATTTAGGAAAATTATCTTATCAAAAAATGAAATGAAATGCATAGAGATGAACATTTGAGGCATTACTGAGCTGAAGTGGACTGGGAGTGGTCATTTTGAGTCAGACTATTATATGGTTTAATTCACTGGGAATGAAACAGTCAAGAATAGAGTTCCATTCCTTGTCACAAAGGACATTTCAAGATCTATATGTCTGTGATAGAATTATATCTATCCCCATTTAAAGATCCAACCAATACAACTATTACTCAAATTTATACACCAACCACCAAAACTAGTGATGAAGTTGAAGAATTCTAATAATATCTTCGGTTTGAAATAGGTCATACATGCATATCAAGGTGAACTAATAATTATTGGTGATTGGAATTCAAAAGTTGGAAAACAAGAGGAAGGAATAGTAGTTGGGAAATATGGTCTTGGTGATAGAAACAAAGATGGAGATCACATGATAGAATTTTATAAGACCAATACCTTATTCATAACATATGGGCATACCATTTTTCAACAACCCAAAATATGACACATGAATTTATTCAGATAGAATTAATAGAAATCAAATTGACTACATCTGGGGGGAGAGGTAGTGAAAAATGCTCAATATTAGCATCTAAAGTCAGCTCAGAAGCTGACTGTGGAACAGGCCATCAATTGTCTATAGGTAAGTTCATACTGAAGTTGAAGAAAATTAAATCAAGTCTACAAAAGTCAAATATGATCTTGATTCTATCCCTTTTATATTTTGAAAGCATCTCAAGAACCTATTGAATGTATTGAACACTAATAACAAAAAACCTCATGAACTCTGGGATAGCATCCAAAACAAAATCAAGAAAGCAAAGTTTATTAAAAAGATAGAAAAATAATAAATAAATATACTTTTAAACGATAGAAAATAAAGAAAATATAGCTTGAATGTCAGAAGAGATTCTAAAACTTGTTTTTAATCATTGAGTAGCTAAGGCAAGTGGAAATAATGATTGTGTTAGTCTGGGTAGACTAGAGAAACAAATTCATAAGCACACATATGTATATAAGAGAGAGTTTTATATACAGGATAATTGAACATTGAGAAAACATCCCAACCCAGTCCCGTCCAAGGTCATAAGTCTGATATTAGCCCATATGTCCAATACCAAATTATAAAGTCTTCTTCAGACTCACAAAACACATGCAGTGAAGCCAAATGCAGGACGATCACAAGCCAGTGGGTAGAAAGTCTTTGGGTCAAATGGTGTTGTAAGCATCTCAGCAATGGCAGGGGTCTCTCTGTGGCTTCTCTGGTTTCAAAGGTCTGGTTACATCCATGTGGCTTGTCTGGGTCAGGGCATAGAGTAGTTTCACGTGTCTTGTCAGTAGCAATGTCTCCCAGGGAGTGAAGTTGTGAGTCTCCCACCTCCAAGGAGGAAATACCGGAATTCCTAGAATCCTTAGGGGAAGGCTATACCCACACCAAAGCCTCATTGGCTATAACCTGTTTTACAGGCTAGACTCCACCCTTACACAGTTAATCCTTTAATTGACAATTATGTAACTATCACAATGTAGAAGTCAAGATCTGAACAGAACGTTTCAAATGGCAACTACCGAAGAGACATTCAAATAGTATAGTGAAATGTGCAAAGGATTAGAAGTGTAAACCAAAAAAGACTAACATCTTCACCATATGTTAAACTGAAAGAAATAAAGGGTCAGGGATCGAGGCTCAAAATGCAATAATGAACAATTCTATGGGTAAAATATGGACTAATACAGGCACCATCAAAAAGATGGACAGAATACACAGTCACTGTACCAATCAACTAGTCGATATGCAACCATTTCAAGAGGTAGCATGAGCAAGTGTCAATGTTACTGAAGGGAAACGTCCAAGCTGCAGTGAAAGCATTAGCCAAAAGCACAGGTCCAGGGGTAGAAGGAATACCAATTTAAATGCTCCAACAAACTAATGAAGCACGGGATATACTCACCTATCCATGCCAAGAAATTTGGAAGATAGTTAGTTGGCCAACTGACTGTAAGAAATCATCCAAGTTTGTATCCATGCCAAAGAAAGATACCTCAACAGACTAGACATTAGTGATCTGAAATATATCGGCATTGGCCAAGTTGAATAGGATCACCATATGTTTGCAATACCGGAAATGATGAGTTCTAAAAGAACAGCATTTCATTAAGTGTCAAAAAGAGTATTTGAAGATCAAGATAGATTTTGAAGTACATGCCGTCTGTGATAGGATAATATCTCTAGGCCTATAAGGAAGACCAACTAATACAACTATGATTGATGCTGCTGCTGAAGAAATTGAATAACACTATCCACTTTTACATTCTGAAATTGATCAAAGGTGCTTTGATAGTTCCTTTTGATTCCAATGTAAACATTTGGAAAAGAAGCATAAAGTAATTGAAAATATGACCTTAGTGATAGAAACAAAGTTGGAGATTACAAGATATAATTTTTAAGACCAATGAAAATGTATTCTTTTCAAGATCAGAAAAAATATATCTTGAATTTCAATGCAGCCTGTGATATGATTATCTCTATCTGATTCCAGGGAAATCCAATCAATACAATGACAATTCCAATGTGTGCACTAAACACTAAAACTGTTGATGAAGGAATTGAAGAATTATACCCACTACCACAGCCTGAAATTGATCAAAAATGAAATCAAGGCACATTAATAATTTTTGGTGATTGGAATGCCAACATTAGGAAGAAACCTTAGTTAGAGCTCTCATAAATTTTGGAAAACCAACAAATTGTTCATAACAAATACTTTTTAAAAAACCCGCAGAGTGCAACAATACACAGTGACTTCTCTGATGTAATACATAGAAATGTGCTGGAGTATACAAGGTGAGGAAGAGGCAACATTAAAAAAAAGCTTTCTTTTTAATCAATCATTTTATTGGGGCTCATACAACTCTTATCACAATCCATACATACATCAGTTGAGTATAGTACCCTTATACATTCGTTGCCCTCGTCATTCTCAAAATTCACCTTCCACTTGGGTTCCTGGAATCAGCTCATTTTCCCTTTTTCCCTCTCTCTCCCTCCATGCTCCCCCCATCCTCATGAACCCTTAATAACATAAATTATTACTCTATCCTATCTTACACTACACGGCATCTCCCCTCACCCACTTTCCTGTTGCCCACCCCCCAGAGAGGAGGTTATATGTAGATCCCCGAGTTACATGCAATTAAGCATCTGAGTTGCTGACTCCAGGAGCTCAGGATCATGGACTCAATGGATGCCTTTGCCAATGGGTGTAATATTGCCCACCTTGGATGAGTAGTAGCTAAGGTCATGAGCAGTCATCTAAGTTGCAACTATTGATCTTTCATTGTTTAGAGGACAGGAGAGCCCTGAAAATTCACGACATATGGACCAATCAAAAAGCATTCTTCATGACATTGAGCTCAAAAGAAAGAAAATTACAACTACTTACTTTAAAAGTGATCACATAAGAAAGTCCTGAATAGAGTGGCAGAAAAATGTCGGAAAATGAGGTGGATTTTTTTTTTTACATTGAGTTTCATATCATACTCCAATCCTGATGCCACTTCCTTCTTCATATAAGTTATCTTCTCTGGTGATTTGCTTAGCAAATCTGAATAAATATGGTGAAAGGATGCAATCCTGATACACCTTCCCTGATTTTAAACCATGCAGAGTGCCCTTGTTGTCCCCACAACTGCTTCTTGATCCATGCAAGAATTGTGCATGAGCAGAATATAGTGTTCTAGGATTCCCATTCTTCTCAAGGCTATCCAGACTTCGCTATGGTCCACAAAATCAAATGCCTGACACAGTCAAAAATACACAAGCAAATATCCTTCTGCTATCCTCTGCATCCATGATTAACAGACACCAGCAATATTTCTTGTTCTGTGTCCTCTTCTGTATATGCTCTGAATCTTTGAAAGGTCCCTGTCAATGCGCTGCTGCAAAATTTCTCTTGCATTTGGTATTAATGATATTTGGTCACTCTGTGGGATCACCTTTCTTTGGGATGGGCACAAATATGAATATCTTCCAGTCAGTTGGCCATGTAACTCTCTTCAAAATTGGCTGATATAAGCAAGTAAGTGCTCCCAGTGCTTCATTAGCTTGTTGAAACTTTTCACTTAATATCCCATCAATTCTTGGAGGCATGTTTTTGGCTAATGCATTCAGTGCAACATGCACAGCCTCCTTCAATGTTATTGGGTTTTGCTCTTATGTTAACTCCTGAAGTGATAAACTTTCATCGAGTTCATTTTGGTAAGTGACTGTGCATTCTTTCCATCTTCTCTTGATGCTTCTTGCATCATTCAATAGCCTGTCCATACAATCATTCAAGATTGCAACTCAAGGCCTGATTTTTTTTCTTGAGTTCTTTCAGTTAAAATATGCTGTGTGCCTTCTTACCCTTTTGTTCTATAATTCTAGGTCTTCACACATTTTGTTATAATATTTAGTATTTTCGTCCCGAGCTGCTTTTTGTAATTTTCTATTTGGCTCCTTGTTTCACTTCTTTTATCTGTTTTAGCTACTATATAATTTATAGCAAGTTACAGAATCTCTTCTAGCTTCCATTTTGATCGTTTCCTTCTTTCGTGTCTTTGTAATGATTTTTTGCTTTCTTCATGAGTGATAGTTATGATGTCTTCCCACAGTTCATCAGGCCTTTTGTCAGTTGAATGCATAAGATATTTTCTGCAGATGACCTTGAAATTCAGGTGGAATAGACTGAAGGTGGTATTTTGGCTCTGGCAAATTTGTTTTTCTTTTCTTCAGCTTCATCATAAACATACAAGGGAATACAAAAAATAATAAACCCCAGAATTTCTCTGGGTGGAGCAGAGCTGTTGTAGTATGCAATTTTCCTGTTAGGCAAAGATAGAGCAACTCTCTCTGACCAAGCTCCAAGTCGTGTTGTCTGGGAAGGTTCTCTCTGGTTACAGTGATTTTTTTTTTTTGTAAAATCAGTTTTACTCAATCTTGTTTTTTTGTGATGGCTGATTTAAGAGAATGGTGTGTGGCTATGAAATTTTGTTTCCTGTTCATGAAAAATGATGCAGAAACTGTTGTTATGACTAGCATAGTTTACAGGGATCATGGTTTTGGAAAAACTCAAGCCTGAGTGCCTTTTATTTCAAAACAGGTGAGATGCCAATTGATGATAGACCTAATTCTGTATGTCCATCAACTTCCTGAACAAATGAAAATGTTGACTTTCAATGCATTTGGAGTTCATTCCACCAAGTCAGGCTATTAATCTGGCTTTCTATGAAGAGGTTCTGGAAAGATTGTGTAACAATTTGTGAGAAAACAGTCCTGATTTGTGGCAGATGGTCGACTGGTTATGACAATGTCCCTGCTCATGCAACCATCTTAGTTTGCCAGAATTTGGCAAAAACCAGTGTGCCTCTCTTTCCCTGTGCACCTGGCTCACCTGAACTCACTGTGTGCCACTTCTTTTTGTTACCACAAATGTAGAAGGACATAAAAGGACAACAAGTTGATGTAGAAGTGGAGGAAAAAGGAGGAAAGTGCTGTCAGCCATCCAAACAAATGGATTTGGAATAGGTTTCCAGAGTTGGCACCCAAGTAAGCAGACCACTTCAAGAGCTCCAGGGCAATCAGTGAACCCAGTGTCCAGGAGGTGAAATGGGGTGATTAGGTTAAGTGAATCGATTCCCACAACAATGCAACATAATTTCTCGGTCCGGGAGGTGACTTTCCCCCATTATAGCCTCTCTCCAAAGACCTGGGATCAATGACCTAGTACCAAGGATTATGTGCCCTGCACCAGGTGCCCCACTGGAGAGCACGCCATGTCCACCACTCACTGATTGGCCCCCAGCAGTCTGATTTCCACACCTGGGGCCAGCCAGCTGCTCTTTTGAGCCCCAACAACCACAACTGAACCCTCACACCATGGCTATCTGTCTGCGTCACTCTCTGCCATGAGCAGCTTGCTTCTTCCCACAAGATGACGGCTCCCTCTGATGAGCCTGGGTCACTCCTGCTGCCAAACCACAGTCCAGCAGCCACAGGTAGACCCCATCCACAGTCTTCCCTCAGTAAGTCTTCTCACATGAGGCTTCAGTGGCTCGCCCCAGTGTCCAGGTACCCCTAAACCCACCACAGCTACAGTGGCAGATGTCGACAAACGGGAAATACAGTCAAAGAAGATAATCAAAGAAACTGAAGAAAACTTGAGAACAGTGTCAGATGCAATGAAAAGAAACAACATTCTAATAATTGGATTACCAGAACAAGACAAAACAAAGAAGCCAACGCCCAAATAGTGAGGGAATTCCTAGTGGAAAACTTCCCAGAGTAATGAATGAGAATCAGGCAACCATCAAGGAAGCAAAGAGGACACCAACTAGACTGAATCCCAGGAAGAATTTGCCACGACATAAAATAGTTAGTTAAACTCTCCAATTTTGAGAAATAGAAGAAAACCATGCATCCAGCTCGATATCAAGATACCTCTAGAGTCTGGTGGAAGCATTTCTAAGGACAGCAGCAGATATTTCTTCGGTTAACAAGCTTACTCTGCACATCTTCCTGCCTTATTAAGTGACATCACCTCACTGAAACTGGCACCCAGCCTACTGGAGTTATCACAGCAAGCCAAAGATTTGTGGGAACTGTCCTATTTAATATAATTATAGACATCCAAAAGACTTAAAATACCCGAATTGATCCTTTGTTCTTTCTCTTGCTACTCTTGTGCTCTTCTGTTCTTCTGTTTTTACTTTGCTCTCTTGATGTTCTTTGCTCTCACTGCTGGCCCTCTGAAATACCTCTCTCTCTTTTGTCCTTTCAGTCTAAATCCTTTACTCCCCTTCTATCTGCCAGTTCTTTCTTTCCTCACCCACTGGTTCTCTGCCATAAAGTTGCTCTCTTAAATAAAATGGCAGGCAGGACTCTAGCCAGGCAAGACACCATTAACTCCTTCGTCACCAGCTTGCTATTAGGCCTGCATTACAACTACTTTTCTCTTCCTTTATGTAATTACAACTCTAGTGGATTTTGAAACTTTTAAGTTAGTTAATTCTCTGGCTTTAGCCAAAGGGCGAGCTCTAACCTTTCTTTATCTGGCTAATCTAAACTCCTTTCACTTTGTTTCCTTTGATTTTCTGTTCCTTACAAACTTCACCTCCCTCAATAAATCTATTAATCAAAGGTCTCACTCTGAATCTTGTCTCTGAAAGACCTAATAGTATCCAAATAAGAACCGTGAAGTAGAGGAGAGTGGAATAACATCTTCCAAATTTGAAAGAAAACAATGTAAACCCAAGAATCCTCTACCTGGCCAAATTATCGAGATAGATGGAGAAGTAAGAGTATTTTCAGCAAAAGAAAAACTCAAAAACAAACTGAAGAATCACAATTCTAAAAACATCTTGTTGACCCAATGTTTTCAGAAGAACAACACTCATCAAGCACAAAAAGGCAATTGCCACATGAAGAAACTGTACCCAGGGGTCACACATCGAAGCATCCCCCAAGATAACATTGGCTCAATGATGAATAGAAGAAAGAATGAACACACACACACACACACATACACACACACACCACACACATACGCACATGCACAGCACACTAGAAGAGCCAATAAGAAGGGAGGTAGGAAAACAGCCAACACAATGTAGAAGATGACATCAGAATCCACACATGGATGTTATAACTCTGAATATCAATGGACTGAACTTGTCCAATAAAAGGCAGAGAATAGTGGACTGGCTTAGAAAACATAACCTATTGATCTGCTGAGTACAAAAAAAAAACACATCTCAAGCTTGCAGGCAAAAATAGGCTAAAAATCAAAAACCACAGAGAAAGATACCAAGCAAACAGCAGTTCACAAAAAGTAGGATTTGCAATCTTAATCTCTAACAAAATTTTTCTCAAGGTGCAAACCATAATAAAAGATAAGTAGGGCCACTATAATATGCTCAAGGGATTAGTAGATCAAGTACTAGTGAGCATAATAAACATTTACGCACCTATCAAGAGTCACATGAAATTTATCAATCAAACGCTCCAAAAGATGAAAAAGAAATCACAAGATCAGCAGTCATAGTAGGTGACTTTAATTCACTACTCTCTGAGAAAGCTTAACAAAGAAGTTACAGAAGTAAACTATAATTAGGTGACTTGACCTGATAGGCATTTTCAGAGCTCCCCACACAAATTCAAAAAAAATTTTTCATTCTTTTCAAGTCTACATAGCAAATACTTGAAGATAGACCACATGATGGGACACAGGTTGAGCCTCTGTAATTTCAAGCACATAGATGTTACTCAGACTTCCCTCTCAGACCACTATATGATAATGATGGAAATCAACAAAAAGATGATTTTGAAAACAAAAGCAAACCATTGGAGGTTGAATAACACTCTACTGCTTGGGTACTGACCCAGATCAGATGAAATCAGGAAGTTTTTTAGGAACCAACGAGGAGAATATGGCACACCAAAACATTTGGGACACAGCAAAAGCAGTGCTCATAGGAAGTTTGATAGCAATACATTCACAACAAGAAAAAGGAAGAGAGACTTATGATTCATGGCACGGGCACAAAACTTCCAGCCATTAGAGTGGCGGCCACAGGACAAATCTACTAATAGCAAAAGAAAAGAAACAATAAAAACCAGGGCAGAAATAAACAACTGAGAATACAACGCAAAAAATCCATGTGGCAAAAAGCTAGTTCTTGGTAAACCTAAACAAAGAAATGAAGGAACAAATATTAATAGTCAGAAAGAGGGATGAAACAGGACAATACAATGGATCCTAATGAAATTATAAGGCTAATTACACAGTACTACGAGGCCTGTACTCTTGTGAATTCAACAACTTGGAAGACATGGACAAACACTTTGAAAAACAGTCCTTCCCTAGACTTTCCCACATGGATGTCAAGCAACACAACAGACCCAGGCAATAGAGGAAACAGACAATGCTACCAAGGAATACCAACTTAAAAATCCCCTAGGTCAGACAGATTCACTGGTGAATTCTACCAAGCATTCAGGGAAGAACTGACATTGATCCTACAAAAACTCTTCCAGAGCATAGAAAAAGACAGCAAACTCTCAAACTCTTTCTATAACGCTAGCATGAAACTGATCCCTGAAGCTGGCAAAGATCCCACATGAATTGAGAAGTACAGAACGATAGCTCTCGGGAACATCGATGCAAAAATCCTTTACAAAATGCAGGCCAATGGAAAAAAATTTCATTCTAGGGTTGTAGGGATGGTTCAACATCTGAAAGTCCACGAACCTTATTCATCACATGCACAAGACAAAAAGGATAAAAACCACACAATAACATTGATGGATGCAGAAAAAGCATTTGACATCATCCAACACCCATTGCCACTTAAGATACTCAAGAAGATAGGAATGGAAGGAAAATCCCTCTACGTAATACAAGCTACATATGAAAAGTGAACACCCTATTGGACGGCTATGTACATTGGATGAGACCATGGAAGAAGAGATCAAAACGGTTGTACCTGTCACAATAGCCATGTGCAAATGGAAATATCTAGGGACATACTTAACCAAAAAAGCAAAAGATTTATACAAGGAAAACTACAGAAAACTATTACAAGAAACCAAGAGTAATTTACACAAATGGAATAATATCCATGCTCATGGATACAAAGACTTAATGTAATAAAGATGTCTGTTCTCCCCAAGACACTACAAAAGTTTAATGCTATCCTGATACGAATACCAACATCTTTCTTCAATGAATTGGAAAAACTGTCTACCAAGTTTATATGGAGAGAGAAGAAGTCCAGAATTAGCCAAGAACTCCACAAGAATAAGGACAAAGTTGGAGGGAGTTGCTTTACCTGACTTTAGCACCTTCTATGCATCCACAGTACTCAGAACAATGGAAAAGAACTGAAAACTCAGAAATGAAATCATCAGCATATAGACAACTGATCTTTGACAAAGGGTCCATAATGTATTAAGTGGGAAGCAGATGCTCTCTTCAACAAGTGGTGCTGGAAAAAATGGCTATCTACCTGCCGAAAAATGAAGCAAACTATTTCCTCACTCCATGCATAAAACCTAACTCGAAGGGTATCACAAACTTGAAGAAAAAAAAAACCAAGTTAGTAGTGCCATTAATAAGGGATTTGGGAAAACCTGAGATTTTGGTGCAGGGAATACGAAGGCTATCAGAAATCGGGAAGGACACAAACACAGAAGAAGCACAAATTGACAAGTGGGATAAGGAAGATAATACGTTTGTGCACATCAAAAGACTCTGCCAAAAGAGTCAGGAGGAAGCCCACAGACTGGGGAAACAGTTTTAGCTATGACACAGCAAAGGCCTTTCTGCAATCTGAAATCTACAATAGGCTGCAAACTTATAATAAGAAAGAAAACAAATAGCCTATTCAGGAGGTGGGCAAAAGACCCGAACAGAAGTTTCACAAGGGCAGAAATCCAAATAGGAAGTAAATATATGAGAAAATGTTCCTGATCATTAGCCATAAGGGAAAAGCAAATGAACACAACCGTGAGATATGCAAATTAACACTCCCTCAAAGATAGCTCAATTAAAAAAATCAGAGAGTCACAAGTGTTGGAGGTGATGTGGTGAGAGAAGAACTCTCATCCACTGTTGGTGGTCTCATAGCTAAGTGCAGCCATTATAGAAATCTATTTGGTGATGCATAAAAGAAATGGAAATGTAGCTACCATTTGACCCAGCAATCTCCCTACTGGGTATATACCCAGAAGTTATAAACTGACCACGACCTGCCCACAGATGTTTGGAGACATCTGTGCTCCTCTCTTCATCGCGGTGTAGTTTACAATCACAAAGAATTAGAAACAACCTTAGTTTCATCCACCAATGGATGCATTAAAAAACTCTGGTATAAACATACAATGGAGTACTATGCATCTGGAAAAAGCAGTGATGAACACATAAAGAACATTGTCTCATGGGAAGAGTTTAGTTTTATGTTGAGTACAGTAAGCCAAACACAAAAAGGCAAGTGCCTGAGTCTACTGAGGGAAGCTTAAAAAAGCATAAGTGGAAAAGGGGAAAAGCCACAAGATGCATAAATTTCTGGGGCCAGTTCTAGGCACTCTGGCAGTGGTCAGACCCAACCCAGGGGCACACATGCAGCCAACAAAAAAGGAGGGACAAGGAAAAGACCAAAGACAGAGCACTAGCCCACACACAGGGAGGGTCTTGCTTATGTCTACAAAGGAAAAGGGAGAGAGGGACCAGACTTCATCCTGGGGTGCCAATCTTTGAGGGCAACCTAACCTGCATGAAGCAGTGGAGTAAGAGAAAAATCTGTGGGGTTGGCCCCAGTCCCGGCTACATCAAACCCTTCCCCAGAAGAATTCACTACAGAGGAAAACACTGAAGATAGAACTCAGGGAGAGTGGTGGGTCTGCTGAGACCACAAGGGAGCAAATTAAGAGAGAAAGAGAGACAGAGAGAGAGATTGAGAGAGAGAGAGAGAGAGAGAGAGAGAGAGAGAGAGAGAGAGAGAGAGAGAGAGAGAGAGAGAACCCCAGCTTGTCCCACAAAGGACAACATTCCTGCTCAGAGCAGCCAATGCACAGAGAGGACCATAGGGGCAGCCCCACAACGAGATCGAATGCCCCCTATCCTCTACTGACCCATAGCGCTACACCAGACAGCACTGGAGACAGACAGAGTGTGGGAATTGTGTATCATCTGATCCCCCCACACTGAAGCGAAACACAAAGAGAGCACAAGAGAGAAGCAACAGGAAGGAAGCAACAGAGTCCCTGAGGAATCTCGAAAATAGACTTCAGAATTGGTGGGCAAGGTTTGGTGCCTCACCAGACCTGATTGGAAAACATTTCTAAGAGTCAACAAACAGACCTGGAACTATGAATAAACTTTTTTCTTGTTCTTTTTCTCTCATGTCTGTCCATTAAGATAGGCAGGATTAACAATCCAGAGGAGAAAGCAAAGCATCCCAGGCCTCCTGGGGGACATGGGAGAAGAGGAGGTAGGGAAAGGGGAGGGAGGATTCAACAAACCCAGGGACGAGGAAACAACAAGGTATCTAAAATCGATGGCGAGGAGGGCACAGAATGCCTGTTGGGTTCAATCAAGTCCAATGTAGCCGAAGGGAATTACTGAGAGCTGAATGAAGGTGGAACAGGACAGTGGGAGAGGAGGAAAGTAAAGGGAAATAGAGAAAAGAACTAAGAGACAAGAGACAACTATAGAGGTATAAACATAGGCATGCACATATGTAAATGTTAATATATAATGATAGGGATATAGGTCTACGTATATATATATTTATTTAAATATTAAGTATTAAGGTAGCAGATGGACACTGGGTCTCTTCTCAAGTACTCTCTTAACACAAGAGTCCACAAGAACACTTTGTTCCAATTACCTGGTATTTGTGATGCTCACCTTCCCAACAGGAATGCTGAAGACAAAATGGGTGCATAGGCAGAGGTGACTAAAGCTGATGGTGCCTGGCTACTATAAGATATAGCATCTGGGGTCTTAAAGAGTTGAAGATAAACAAGTGACCATCTAGCTGAGAAACAACAAAATCCACATGGAAGAAGCACACTAGTCCATGTGATCATGAGGTGTCCATGGGATAAGGGATCAGGCATCAAAGACACAAACAAAACAAACAAAAATGTATCAACAAGAGTGAGGGAGAGGGCAGAGTGGAGAGCTAAAGCCCATCTGCAGTCAAGTGGACACCCCCTGTCAGAAGGGCCACAGGGAAAACAAGAGTCAGTCAGGGTGCAGTATAGCACTGATGAAACACACAACCTTCCTCCAGTTCTTTAGTGCTTCCTCCCCTGCTCCCTTACTGCCTTGACCTCAAAATATCTTACAAATCTGGCTAGACCAGAACATGTATACTGGTACAGGTAACAATTCACAAAACAGGGAACCCAGAACAGATAAACCTATCACGACCAATAAGTGGAACAGTGAAGCCAGGAGAGTAAGGGGGTTGGGGGAGTTAGGAGGAATTAATCACAATGATCGACAGATGGTCTCACTACCAGGGGGATAGACAGCAATAAAGTGGGTGAAATGAGACAGTGATCAGTGTAAGACATGAAAAAATAATTATAAATTCTCAAGGGGACATGAGGAAGGGAGGGTGCGAGAGGAAGGGGAAAAATAAGGAGGTGATGCTAAGAGTTCAAGTAGAAAAAATGTTTTGAAAAAGGTGATGATGACATATGTACAGATCTGTTTGACATAATGGATATATATATATATATATATATATATATATATATATATATATATATATATATGGTTTGTGCTAAGAGTTGCTACAGCCCCCAGTAAAAGAAAATAAATGTTTCCAAGAATAGAATCACAGATTTGACAAATGTATTAAATGCAATGGAAAGCATTTTGAAGGTTGTATTGTAAAAGAATTTAAATAAATGACTGAAAAGAAAACTCTGATTTGGGGGAAATACCCCTCATACATATGAGCAGTTGATGGTCTCTTCCACAGCCAGCCCTTGTTTCAGCTGCTGATACTGAGCTTCTTTATTGTCTCTCCCACATATGTAGTTCATTTTATTTCTGTGAATTCTATCTGGAGAAGTCCATGTTTATAATCTCCATTTGTCTTATTCAAAACATTGGCTAGGAAGAAGTCTTTGGTCTTGCAAAATTCTATCATGCAACCTCCCAGCGTTATTTGTATCAGCTAGGCTATACATGTTAACCTGTATTATTTCCTCTTTTTTTCCAACTTTGATACCCAAACACATCTCAATTGCATCTCAATTGCATGTTTGATCAATTTCAGGCTGAAGATATTAATGAAATTCTTCAATTTATTCATAATTAGCTTTAGTTTTGGGCATATGGGTTTGAATAATAATTGTATTTTCTGGGTATCTTTGTATGTAGATTGGTCTTACTATGGGGTTAATTACACAGCCTCAGATCACATCTTGGTGGTTCACTAGGCCTTACTACCAAACCATTTAGAATCTTGGGCCAGATAAGTTGACAGAAAATCTAACTATGACAGTGTGCTTAATAAATACTGAAGAATAAGAAAATTAGAAAACACCTCAAATTAGAAATGCAAGGTAGCAGAAAAAATAGATATTGCCAAACAACAAAAGCAAGGAAACATTCAAGCCATGTCATAAGAATGAAGGATTCTATGGGAAAAATATTGAACACTGAAGAAACAATCAGAAGATGGATGTAATCCACAGAGTTATTATTCTTGATAGGTGCTTTCAAGCTGATTCCAAGTCATAGAAACCTTATCTACAACAGAATAAAATACTGTCTGGCCCTGTGCTAGTCTCACAATTGTTATGTTTGAGCTAATGATGCAGCCATAGTATCAATCCATCTCTTTGAGGGTCACTCCTGACAGTATGTCCAAAGTGTGTAACATGAAGTCTTGTGATCCTTGCCTCTCAGGAGCACTCTGGACTTGCTTCTTCCAATTCAGATTGCCTTATCCTTTAAGTGGTGCATGAAACTTTCAATATTCTTCTCCAGCACCACCATACAAACACAACGATTCTTCCAAGGTCTTCCTCATTCAATGTCCACCTTTCACATGCATATGTGGCAATGGAGACTACCATTGCTTAGGACAGATCCACTTCAGTCATCCTTGCTATTCAGTACGCTAAAGTGGTTTAGTGCCGCTTATTTATCTAATGTGATATGTCTCTTGATCTCTTGACTGCTATGCCCATTAGCAATGATAGTGCTTCCAAGCAAAAGAACTTCCTGTGGATCCAAATAAGACAAAATATCTGACAAGTTCTCCCTTTTTTTCCATTTATCATGATGTGACTGATTGGTCTAATTGTGAGGATTTTAGTTGCCCTTACATTGAATTGCAATCCATATTGAAGGCTACAATTCTTGATCTTCATCAGCAAGTATGTTAGTCTGGGTTGACTAGAGAAACAAATTCATGGACACTCATGTGTATAAACATAAGCTTTATGTACCAGAGCAATTAAATATTGAGAAAACATCCCAGTTCAGTCCAGATTAAGTCCATATGTCCTAAATTAGCACATATGTCCAATATCAATCTATAAATTCCTCTTCAGACTCATGAAACACATGCAATAATACCAAATACAGTAACATCACAGGTCAGTGAGTGGAAAGCCTTGTGGATCCAATGGCAGTGTAAGCATCTCAGTGCTGGCATGGGTCTCCACTTGGCTTCTCCAGCTCCAGGGCTCCAGTGTACCTCCATGTGTGTGGGATACAGAAAGATGTATCCCAAGTTGTCTCCCCAAATATGTTCCAAACCCGAGATGCTGCTTGCTATACATGATAAAAGACTGTACACTAGGAGGTCAATGAAAGTGGGTCAGTGCTTATTCTCCTTAAGGGTTTTGAGAGCCACCAAACTATAGCCTAACTCACCCTAAATAGGGCCCACTCCCTTCTGTTATTGTTGCCTTGAAGGAGTGCCTGAAGGCAAGTTCAGGACCATTCAAGGATGACTAAGGTTAGGCTACTATATTGTATCTAGGGTTCACCCATCTTGCCACATATGTACCCCTATTCCCTCCCTGTACTATTGCGTGTACTCCCCTATCTCATTCCCCTCCTATTGCTTGTATTGGCTATGTTACGACCCCTTCCTATGACATAGGTTGTTATCTGTAATCAGGGAACTTGCAGGCCCCCAAAGATATATAAGCTCTCTCCTGTCCTCTCATCTCCTCCTCCATGTGTACCACCAAGAGGAGCTGAGGTGAGCATGCTACCTTGAAATGTGTCTGACTTCTTTACGTTACTTTCTCTCACCCATCTCTCCTTTTTCTTTATGACTTTACTATAATCTTTATATATCCTAACTGTACAATTGTTCCTACTGAACTCATGATTAATTGCTGGGGTCTGGCTTCCCCCACACACGTGTCTTGTCATCAGGAATACCAAGCAGAGAGTGAGAGTGTATCTGGCCTCTAGGGAAGAAGATGGGAATCCCCAGGAGAAGGCCATGACCACACAGAGGCCTTTAGGCTGTGACCTGATTGACAGGCTAGACTCCACCCCTTCACAAGTTGACAGATTTTGTAACTGCCACAGCAAGTGCTTTAATTCCTCCTCACTTTCAGTAAGCAATGTTGTGTATTTTGCATACCTCAAGTTGTAAAATAAGACTTCCATTAATCCTGATGACAAATTCTTTTTCATATAATGCATTTTATCTGATGATTTTTCTCAGCAAACAGATTGATCAAGTATGGTGAGAAGATACAACCCTGATGCACATCCTTCTTCTTTTTAAACCATGTAGTGTTCCCTTGTTCTGTTTGCACAACTGCCTCTTATTCCGTGTTCAATTTCTGCTGGAGCACAATGAAGTGTTCTAGAATTGCCATTCTTTTCAAGGTTTTCAATAGTTTGTCATGATCCACACATTTGAATGCCTTGGGACAGTTAATAAAGCATGCTGAAACATCCTTCTCTATTCTCTGCTCTGAGCCAAGATCTATATGACATAGCAATGATATCCCTCATTCTACATCGTCTTCTGTGTCTAACCAAAACCTCTGATAGCTCCATGTAAATGTACCGCTATAAACTTCGTTTGATGATTTGGGGGAATAAATTACTTGTGTGGAATATCAATGATAAGGTTCTATAGGTTGAGAAATTTATTGAGTAATCTTTTTATGGAATGGGTGCAAATATGGATGTCTTTCAGTCAGTTGATCAAGTGGCTATCTTCTAAACTTTCTGGTGGCTATCTTCTAAACTTTCGGGTATAGGGGATTTAGTGCTTCCAGGACTCCTTCATCTTTCAGAAACATTTCCGTGGGTATTCCATCAAATTCTGGAGCCTTGTTTTGGCCAATGCAGTCAATGTAGTTGGAACTTCTTCCTTCAGCACTGTTAGTTCTTGCAAATATGCTGCTTCTTCAAATGTTGGACTGTCAACTAGTCCTTTTTGGTACAATCATAATGTTACTGTACAAAAAGAACTTTTTAGCATTCGGTTCTTTTGAGAGGCAGCATATGATCTAGAATTGATGATATTGAAGGAAAAAGCCAAAACCACACCGAAATCAGTAATAACATATAAGGCTCCATGAATTGATAATGCTAATTGAAATATTTAACACTCTAAGAAAGCACTGCATGTACATGCCAGTCTATGACAAAATACGTAATACATGCTTGCTACCCTGTCCATGCATGACTTAATATCACAGAAATTGTGCTACGACATCCAAGCATTAAGAGGCTACGAAAGTTGCTCTTGACAGCATAGATGCTAAAGCAAATGAGCGAAATGATTAAGTAAAAGAGCTGAGCAGAAAATGTCAAAAGACACTCTAAAAGCAATTTTAATGAATTGTACAATGAACTGGAGTTAGAAGGCCAGAAAGGATGAAATACATCTAGTATATAAAAGACAATGAAAGCAATAGGTAGTCACCAGCCTAGTCATCATTTGTTGGCCTGCTAATGCTAAGATCAGGATTTGGAAACTGCCAGCAAGTCTGTGGGAGACAGGCTTTCTACTCCCATAATGAGGTAAAGTCTAACAAAGTAACAGTCGCAGGTCTCCCCTGTCATACAGGCTCACTCTAAGTTAGACTCAACTCAATGGCAGGAAGATTGAGTTTGGGGCACAAAAGTAACTGGTAAACATTCAAAAAGTTCATGATAGCATAAGATCAAGAGCCAGTGATACAGAAGGAAGCAATTCAAGCTTCACTGAACACAATTAAAAACAAGGCTCCAAGAAGTGATAGAATATCAATTGAAATTATTCAATAAATTTAAGAAGCATTGGAAGCATTCATTTGTCTATGTCTCAAATTTGTACTCACCCCAAAGAAATGTGACCAACAGAATTCAGAAATTATCAAATAATCACAGCATGATACTCTTCAATAATTAATATTCTTAATATTTCAATAAAAATACAAATAACATGACAGTTGCCAATTTAACAATTTCACATGTATTACTCAATCAAACTGTTTCCATCAATATTAAAAGTTCAGTGTGAGTAAAACTTTTATAAACCCATTTCAAAAATCAAACACATGAAAAAAAACCAAATATATAAATAATCCACTGACTGGAAAGATATATAAGAAAGACATGAAATTTAGTTAACAAATTATACTATGAAAATAAATTGTTTCTTCCCAGATGGGAAAATCTATATAATAGGCAACTCGTTTTATAAAAATTACTTAGGGAAATGGCAGAGGAGTTGGGGGGGGGGGGCGGCGGCGATATAGGATGCTAACAAAAATAGCTACAAGAAAGAAGAAAATATTCTAAAATTTATCGTGGTCATGATTGCATAATTCTTCTTAATATGATTGAACAATTTAGTTACATGACATATGAATCATATGATGATTAAAAATTGAGTTATTTCACATTATATGGTGGCATTAATAGAAAACAAGCAAAACAATAAAATGTTTTCTAAACTTAGCAGTACCCCAAAATTGAGTATGTGACAAATGTAGCATGTACTAAACCAGAAATATGAATATTACACAATTTAATAACAACCAATATTAATAATAGGAGGAATATTGTCAAACATTTTACCAAAAATATTTAAAGGTAATAATATGATATTTCTACTTAAGACTACAAAGTAAAATTGGTTCTAGAATAATTTGTAGATAGCTATAAACTACAGAATGCAATTTCAAAAATTTTTATTTGCTGGTATATTAAAATCTAGCCCACTATTCTTACTTCCAGGCTTCAAATTAAACTTCCCATGGTTATGCCCCCTGACCTTTTGCTCATTAATCTAGTTTAAAAGCATTCTAAGCTCCTTGAAATTTGGGCTCTAATAACGGATGCACCCACATTCCAGAACATATTCTAGACCCTTCATTTTAATTGTAAGTACAAAACATGTGACATTTATCTTATGTTGTTGAATTTGTGAACTATACATCAGCTTCTGATTTCATAAAATGAAACATCAAAGCAGAGGATTATATGTGAGGAAATGTTATAACAGGTGTTTTTTTCCCTGAAGGAAGTGTGTTTATTGAAAATGAATCTAAGAAACTTCATTTAATAAATAATATGTTTTTTAATGATAAAAGACAGGGTTATATATTTTCCTATTTTCTCCTAAAAAGTGGATCTTAAGAAAATAGTTTTTTAATTTTTCTTTTCTAAGTTAAGCTTTATTTTTTCATAATTGTATCATCCTAGACATGAAATGCAATGACAGCTGATGTCACATCAAAACATTTTACTCTTAATCCGGAGCACCGCAAGATCTCTAAGGAAGAAAATAAGCTTTGACGTTTTTTTCAAGTCAAAATTGTCGGTAATTATTTCAAAGTAGGTCTTCATTTTATTTTAAAAGTGAAGGAAGAAAAGTGGTCATAATTATTCTGCAGTGGGAATGTAAAAATAGCACAGTCCACAGTTCCAGTAGTCATCATTACTTTTCTCTGGGTGATACAGGAGGAAACTACCAAATAAACCATTGTGCCAAAAATGCAGCTTAGTACAAGGAGCTAAGTATGATTCAAGTTCTTATATAGAATTTTCAAACAATAGACATTAGCTTGAATATTCTGTCAGTTAGCATCCTGCACCAGGCATTAAAATTTTATAAACAGTGTGCACATAGATGCATATCTCGTATTTTTAAGGACTCTCATAGCTCTCAGCCTAATGAAACTGTAAAGCAATTTATGGGATGGCAATGACACTGCCCATGTGATCATCAAATACCATACACAGTATTTAGACCACATCCCTAATTAGTGATTATCCCACAGAGTGCAGAATTTCCTTTTTTAAAACAAGAGGTCATATGCCCCTCACATGCTATGCATGAGTAAAACATTTTAAGTACATTGAAAGATATTAGAAAAATCTCTTAGGATGCTTGAGGCAATTTAAAAGAAAACAGAGGCAAAAATAGGTTGTCAACTTAACAAGTCTTAAGGGAAAATATGATATAAATCTGGAAATGATAATTCTGGAAGTAATAATAGCTTTGGTTTTCTGAAAGAAGAATAGCATTTTCTTAGTCCCTGAAGAGCAAGTCTACAATTTTATATTTATTCCTATCTTTTAAAATCAATTCAAACTGAATTTAAATTTCTTTAGATGCATTTATTAAAAGAATGAGAGTGAACCTATAGAGAATCTCTTCCAGCCCAACTGACTGTGCACTGAAGGGTTCTGCTTTATTTTGTAGAGGCTAAAAATAGAAAATTGCTTCTATTGGGGAGGCGTGTGTGTGTGCATATATAAATATAGCAAAATATTTATTGAACTGTGGTTGAAATTATATAGGCCCATGGAAAGGGTCAATAAAACTATTGTGCTAAGTGGTAACAATATCTTTACATATCTTGAGTGCTTTCTTTCAGGTAAAAGAACCTTCCAAGATAAAACTATTTACATTAGTTCAACCTTGCATATGAGGGAAATGGCTATAAATATTAAATTGTTCAACACTACATAACTAACGACAAAGGAGCTGATGTTCATATACAAGTCGTGTGGTTTGATTGTCTTTTCATTGCACGAAAAATTGGCCTGAATCTCCTCATTTTGTCTGTCTCTTTTGAAAAATTGGGATAATCGTACCTGTGACAAGAGATATCATACTAAGGGCCACTTTTAGCAACGTTACAAAAACAATTCCTTCAGTGTTCTATTCCATTTTTTTTATTATATTGTTTTCAGGGGAGAGCGCGAATGCCGTCCCCTTCTACCACAAATTATGCAGTCGCGTTTCCCACATTTGGGGAAATCGCAGGGGTCAGCACATCCGGGGTGCAATGGATGAGCCTCGCCCTGGGAAAACCACCTGGTGTCACCCTGCCAGGTAAGTATCTATTCCATTTTTAAAATATCAATGTGACATATTTATAAATGTAATTTTATGAGTAGTTATTATATACTATGCCCCAAGCCACTGTCCTTAAAACCTCCCTGGTGGTCTAATTATGACAGTAATTTTGTACCCAAAGTGGTACATTGTTTTGCATAACATTTTTTGTAGGCCTGTAATTCTTAAGAAATTACTGATTTTAATCTCTCTAGTAGACATCCCAGGTATGATAACCTTCTTATGTCAGTTAACATTTATCCCAAGCCACACTCTGGATTACCGCCAGGGAGGTTAAGTCATTTCCAACTCACAGTGACCCTACATAGACACCAAGACTGTAAATCTGTAGGGGAGCAGAAAGCCTCCTGTTTCCCCTGTAGGCTGACTGTTCTGTTTGAACCTCTGGCCTTGTGTTTCAAAGTGATACGCTTACCTCACAGTCCCACCAGAGCTCCTTTACACCATGACAAATAACATTTATAAACATATATAACATTTATATAAACATTTATATAAATATAAGGCGAGTTGTGCATTGCTTTTATTGTTTTCAACAGAGAGGTATAGGATGACAGAGGATTTAAAAATAAAATTCTATAAACTTGTATGAAAATGGTATGATAGACACATTACCAATAAAGCAAACTATGCAATTTCTATTTTTGGACTGGTAATCAATTCAAAGTAATTTTCTTTCATCGTGCCTAATGCATTCAAAGTTTCATTTGTTTCCATTCCCTCCCAACCCAAGTTTCACTGCTGACTGGTTTTGGACTGCATTATGAAGTGAAGAAGTGAAGATTTTCAAGATTGTTTGACCCTCGTTAGGCTATATTTTTCCCTGACGAATTCTAGTAATTTTACACAGTAATCATTATGTACTGAGGTATATCATTAATTTAAACAATTATCCCAATATGTTTGAAAGTTTTTGACATAGCTTTTCCTGTAGATAGATGGACATTTGATAGAATTTTAAATTAAGTTTTGGTACAAGTTGCCAACTAACTCAAAATTGAGAATATGCACCTATTTTCTAGTTTTTCTCTCACAGTTGAATTTAGCCACAGTAAAAATTATCTCCAGGAAGATATTTATAATGTACAGTTATTATTCAAAATCTAACAGAACTGACATATCAAAATTTTGTATTTTTCCTAAGTTAATGAATATTTACAGAGTTAATCAAGAATTAAAATAATAATACAGGAAAAAATCTGGCATACATTTATTCTTTTTGTTTTGGATAATCAAGATTTTTACTAACATTCATCAAATTTAAAATATAATCACTGAACTATTTATTTCTCACAGCAGAATACGAGAGACTCAAACATTTAGGAAGCAGTTTTAGAAGATTCATCAACTATATACCCATTTTCAGTCAACATTAGAGGAAAGACACAATCCCCACAGTTTTGAATGAGTGGACTCTCTTATTCATGTCTTTATTAATAAACATATGCAGAATTTACATGAATTCTGACATTCTGATAGACATCAGCAACATGAAACAAAGGTCACTTACTAGGATGTAGTAACTCTGTCTCCAAATTTGAGATGCACCATGAAATATATGGACAAAAATGATAAATGCTACACAGTAATATAATAAATATGAATGGTTTAGTGTTGTTAAATGCAAGAGAATGTGAGAATCAATATATTTTAGATTTGAAATGCTGTCTTCTAGATTTTAGCAGAGTACTACAGATAATTGTATTTCTTTGTATAGGAGAGGGTGAAAGATTTTAATGGGAAGGAAGGATAGCAAGAGTCTACTGCTATAAATGGAGGATAGAGAGTCAGGGTCAAGGAAACATGGTAGTATAATAGCTAAAGTGCTTGGCTAATAATCAGGATATTCCTGGTTTCAACCCGCCATTCACTTATAGTATCACATATGTCACATTGAAGACTGTTCACCTAACCCAAGTAATGGTATATCCAATATCTCATTCATTCAGAAAAACAATGAATAATGAACTTGAAAAATGGATATACTTGACACACCTTGTCTTTATTGTTAAGTGCCGTTGAGTCAGTTCCAACGCACAGCAACCTGTATTCAAAAGAAAGGAAACAATGGCTGATGGTGTGCCTTACTCGGCGGTCGTGTCAGTCCATCTTGGCGAGATCCTTCATCTATTCATAGCCTTTCCATTTCACCAAGCATGATGGTCCATCGCCAAGATTGGTCTCTTCTGACAACATGCTCAAGGTAAGCAAGACCAAGTCTCACGATCCTTTCTTGTAATGAGCATTCTGAACATACTTCCAAAACATATTTTGGCTTTTTTTTCAGCAGTTAACGTTTCTTTGATTCATAGTATTGATGAGAATATTGAACATATCATGGACTGCCAGTGGAATGAACAAATGTATTGAGGACAAAGTGCAGCTAGGGTGCTAGTTAAGTGCAAGAACGAAATATTTAATCTCACATATGTTAGGTATATAATCAAGGGGGAGCAATTCCCAAAAAATACTTCATGTTACAAAGTAGAGAGTCAGCAAAGAAGATGTATTAACCCCATAGTGAAATAAAGGCTCAAAACATTGACCCAACAGTAAGAGTGGCATGGAACAGGGCATATTTTAATATTGTTGGCCGCTCTAAGCGAGAACTGGCTTGATTGCACCAAACATAAACAATGATCTCAAATTAACCTTTGTGCAAAGGCCTAACCCAGTACATACACATTTCAATCAGGAGAGCAAATAAAACAACAAGCAAATTCCTCTCTCTTTTAAAATTTTTTACAGGACATGATTCATAAATTATTTAATCACTTTCACATTATATATGTGCTTTTATATATATATGAAATCCCGCAATATTGAAATTCAGTGATAAATAACATGAGTGGTTCTTATGATATTATTTTCAGTGACTACATGCAGGAAGTTTTATTAACAAAATTATCAAAATGCAAATAGTAAATAGAAAATATGTGTTAAGTAAATGGAATATTTAATTGCATGTCAAGTTCTTAAGGGCTTAATGATATTACATAAGTGATAATGTCAATTCCCTGATGACATTGATATTTTATTGCTACTAACATGTTCCTTCTCTATTGGCTCAGACTCAATAAACCACTTGCTTATGCAAACGTGAAAATGATAAAGCCCTGATAACATAAAATATTGCATTTATTGGAAGACAAAGACCAAGTAGAAGAACTCACAGATAACTGAATAGAATTAATAGTGAGTAAGAGAAAAATTAGTCCTTTCTCTGTTGAGGGAGAAATTTTTGCTACTTTATTTAGCAGAATTTAGCTGAGATAAAATTGCTCCAATATACATTTCTATGAAAATATGCCTAAAATAAATATATAGATAGCTTGAAAAATCTTCAGAGCATAGTTACAGCTAAGTGAATATAGGGTCAGTGGTATCACTCAAAACATTTTAAGTCAACTGATTATGATGTCTGCTCTCATGATATACAGTAACAGAAACACAAACTGTCACTGTAACTTGGAATCCATTCAATGGCAGTGGGTTTTCAGTTTTTCATTTTTTCCCACACCTTTTTACTTTTCATTATAAATTAGGTTAAGGTTTACAGACCATATCATCAGTTTTGCATTCAACAATTTACACAGTTTTTCATCATACACATTACAACACTTTCATGTACCAACACTTACCCCATTTCCTAGCAGAGCTTTTGGTTATTTATTTTCTCTTCTTATTTTCATACTTAAGAATATCCTTCTCATTTCAGCAGTTAGTTGTTTAAATTCTCTCATCAATATATTTAAGTTATTAAAACTAATTAACTTGCAATTTCTTAATAAGACACTGTTATATTTTTATTTATACTGGTAATGTTTTGTATACAGACATTTGTTTTGGGCTATAGTATTATATATTTTTAGCATTATATATTTTAATACATATCATTTATCTTTTGATTTTAAAGTCACTGAAAACAAAGACAAAAATGAACACAAATGCAAGGAATTATCCTCAAGTAAGTACTAGAAAATTTTGTGGATTTGAATTTTTTTCAAAGTCATCACATGTAAGTCATAAAGAAGTATTGTCAGATATACTTGCAAAACATGCCATGAACCAGGTTTTTCTTTTGCCACTCCCACTGCTTTCTTCCTAGTTCAAGCCAATATTATCTTACACTTTAATTTAGAGTGGACTACATTTTTATTATCATTTAAAGTATTATTACCATGGTGGCCAGAAAAGTGATCTAAAACATCAGATTTTATAGCAATGTGATGTTGTCACCTTTGGACTCAAAGCCTTACATTGGATTTGAAACCGATATTCTATATTCCTTGACTATTGTTTATTGCATATATACATACAGAATCACAGCTTCTCAATTATAGCTTCTAAACATTTCCAATTTTGATCAATTTACCCACTACTATCAAATCAATTCTAACTCATAGTGACCTCATAGGGCATATATTGAACACAGAAGATTTTCATAACAGTAGTACATTGACAGATACCGAAAACTTTATGAACAGCAGTAGCATATTGCCTGACAGAGGGCCAGAAGATGAGATCCTCAGATCAGAAGGTACCGTACGCGAAATAAGACAGAGGAAGAACTGCTGTCTGCAAGGAAAGTCAACTGGAATGGCATGGGTGGACAAAAGCCTAAAGGAGTACAGACTTCAGGACCTTTATTGGCTTAAGGGGTACACAGCAAAATGATAAGAAATAACTGTAAACATAAATTCATAATAGAAATTTTGAGTGTATGAAGTATAAATCTAGGAAAATTTGAAGATGTCAAAAAATGAAGTGAAGATGATTATATGACAACCTTTCTACTGCCGTAAAGAGTTACAATCTCAGAAACCCACGGGGCAATTTTACCCTGAACTATAGGACCACCTGGACCCTATCAGTCACAATAGACTCCATGACTGTGCCTTTGTTCGTTTTCAAAACAACAGTACGAAGTTGTGTTGACTATTTATAAATACCAAAACTTTCTCATGAGGAATTTGAACAAATTAAATTGAGTGAACAGTAACATAAGTTCTTTTAAATAAAGATGAATATGGATGCATTGATAGTTTTAGAATTTTTAATTAAAATATTAAGTAGATAACTGGCAAGATTTTTGCTACTTTTAGTTGAATTTGTAAAAAATTAAATTACTTTAAATATAATTTTATATTTACTAAAATATCTTAAATTAATATAGCCATAAAATGTTAAAAATATTAATCAATGACCAGAATATTTAAAAATGCACTCTACTGTATTTACTCGTTAAGAATTGAAAATTCAAGAAATAAATTTTGGTTTTAATCTTCAGAGTGACAAAAAATACTGATATAAATGAACAGCTATTTTTGCCTAATTCTTGAGGTTTCTCTACTACTTCTGCATTTAACTGCCAATGTTTTGTAAGAATTCACACTCACTGTCTTTTAAAATAATACTCTTAACTCTCACATATTATGAGATTACCATAAAGAAAATTTATCTCTTCTTAGGATGGATTGTTAAAGAAAGTATCTAAACTTGTCTTTCCATTAGGGGGTTAGTCACAAATCAATGATTGCATCAACATATAAGCACATTAATGTAAGCAAAAAATTACATATTTTATACATTAGAGTATTTGAAAAGCTATTGTTCAGTCTCATAAAACATATGCTCACATTATTCATTCATTCATCAAACTCTTTATTTGATGCTTACTTTAACTAACACTGTTTTATCATTGTTATGCCAATTATTTAAGAACTATGCTGGAGGTGAAATAGATTTTTCAAAAAATAATTTTGGATAATAAAATACTACTGCATAATTGCTAATAAAAGGGTTAGTGTGCTTCCTTGAAAATCGTTTTATTAAATGTGGTAGATATTTGTAAGGATCTGGCTTAACAGAGTAAGAAATATTGCATAGCTTCACGACAGATATCTATATTATTTCAATAATACTATTTATTTTGCTAGACTAGGGGGTTGTCAAGAAAAATACTCCAGTGCCATTTACATATATACATATGAAAGAACATTAAATCAAAAAGTATTTTGATCTCAAGAAGGCGTTCCAGCCCAGGCCAACTAATGCTCATGGGTGTGATGCCAGCCAGAGCCCAGAGTCATGTGGCTCTACGGGCAGTGGGAGCTGACAGGATGTCACAACTCCTAAGGTTGGTGGCCTCCAAGAGTCACCCCTGGAGGTACACAAAGAATGCAAATCTGGAGGAAGCAAGAGGCCAGACAGAGAGGTTCCCAGTGTCTCTTACAAAAAGGCCACTTTCTCCCAGGCATGATCGGGCTGTGACCTGATTGATAGGTTGGAATCTACCACTGTACATTCGCCCAGGTGCAATTGGATGTGAGCTCAGACCGCCCCTTATGTTAGCTGCTGATAGTGAGTTTCTCCATTGTCTTATCCCTCAGATGTAGGGAATTTAAGTCCTATGTATTCGGTCTGGAAAGCGATCTATGTATATAGTGATTATTCATTTTGACGCAAAGGTATTTTAAGAAAAAAGGTTATTACTATTGCAAAATCCTTTCATGAGATATCTAATTTCATTATATCACTAAGGCCATATTCTTCACCTACTGTTCTTCCTCTTTGTTTCCAAATGTTGTATTCCAAACGACAATAATTGTCAATGCACCTTGAACACAAGTTTAATAAATTTCAGACTAAAGAAGTTGGTAGAACTCTTCAATTTCTTCATCTCTGTCTTAAATTCTTATTGTTACTGTTGTCAAGTACTCTCGAGGTATGTCTGATGAGTAGTGATACAATGAACAACACTAGGAAACACCAACTGATCCAGCGCCATCTCACAATTGTTCATCTGTTTGATCCTATTGCAGCCAATGTGTAAATCAACTGCTACTTTACCCCACATGGTGCCTTTTCCAGTGACTAGCATCTCCTGACAACACGTGTAAAATATATGAAGTAAGATCTTACCATCCTTGAATCTAAGGGGCATTCTGAATGACTATACTTCTTCCAAGGCAGATTCATTGTTGTTTGTAATTCCCTGGTACTTCCTAAGGATTAATTCGCTAAAAAATAACTATAAGATTTCAAAAAAAAAAAAATCCACAAGAGCCAAAATAAGACCTTGGGTCTACCCTACATGCATTTTTAGAACAACACAAGAAAATGTTTGATGTATTGAACATGAAAGATCAAAGACCTGATGAACAATGTGAGGTTACCAAGATGATCATTCATGAAGAAAGCTAAAGGAAGGTCATTATAAAGACAGGAAAAAATAAAAGATCAAAGAGGATTTCAGAAGAGATTATGAAACTTGCTATTAATCATTAAATAGCTAAAACAAGTGGAAGAGATGATGAAGTCAAGGAGCTGAATAGAAAATTCTAAAGGACAGCTCACAAAGCCAAAGCCAAATGTTGTAACGAATTGTGTGACCTCCTCTCTAGGAGATGGGCAATGGGAAGGTGGGTGAGGGGAGATGCCGGCAGTGTAAGATAAGATAAAATAATTATTTATTAACTATTAAGGGACCAGGGGGAAAGGGGGAGGAGGGAGGGAGGTGAGGGAAAAAAAGGAAAACGAGCTGATTCCAGGAACCCAAGTGGAAGGGGAATTTTGAGAATGATGAGGGCAACAAATGTATAAGGGTGCTTTACTCAATTGATGTATGTATGAATTGTGATAAGAGTCATATGAGCCCCAATAAAAAGATTTATTAAATTAAAAAAAGAAAACTAAAAAAGAACAAGTGCAGCATATCTGAAACAAAGAACTCAGGAAACATTTTAATCCCCTAGTTATAATCTTGAAAGTTTCTATAGACAAAATATTGAATGATGTAGGAAACATCAAGAGAAGATTGAAAGACTACAGAGTCACTTTACCAAAAAGAAATAGTTGACATTCCACCATTTCCAGAGATAGCATGGGAGCAAGAACCAATGGTGCCAAAGGAAGAAGTTTATAAGGCACTGACTAAATTAGCAAAACACAGGACTCCAGGAATTGATGGGATGCCCACTGAAAAGTTTCAGAAAGCCAAAGAAGCACTGGAATCACTCACTTGTCTACATCAGGAAAAATGGAAGACATTTATATTTGTGCCCATTCCAAAGACATCACCCAACAGAATGCTCAAATTATACAATGATATCCTTGATAATGCACACAAGTAAAGTGTTGCTTAGAATCATCCAAAAACACTTGCAGCAGGATATCAACAGATGTCTGCCAGAGGTTTAGTGTGGATACCAAAGAGAATGTGAAACAAGAGATTTCTGCCGATGTGAGATGAATCTTGGCTCAAAATAGATAATACCATAAAAGTAACCAGAAAAGGTTTCTTGCCTTTCTGTGACACCGCAAAGGCATTCAACTGTGTGGACCATAAAAACTATGAGTAACCTTGAGAAGAACTGGAATTGTAGAGCACTTCATTATTCTCATGAAAAACTTGGATATGGATCAAGAGGCAGTTGTGGGAATAGAACAAGGGAATACTGTATGGTTTAAAATCAGGAAATCAGCAGAATTTCCCAATTCAGTACATCATTTACTCCCTTGACTGCTGTGAGTATTGATTATGGATCCATGCAAGACAAAATTCTGGATAACTTCATGATATACCTTAAACTGTTCTTTTTAGCAATGAATTCAACCCTATTCACCTTGACTTTGCAATTTCTGACATATTCACCTCTATGACTGTCCGTTTAAAAAGCCCAATACCACTTCGATTCAGCTCACTAAGGTCTAGCATATTCAGACTTATGCATTCTATTTTAATTTGGATGAATTTTGATTTTCTAAGATTTATTACCTAGTAAAACTGTTTTACAGCTCCTCAGCACTTAGGCAAACTTAAGTGTACATATCAAGCACAAGTCAATGAAAAGATACTTATAATACAGGTATTTACTAAATGAAAATAGAAGACAATATAATTATTCAAAGAATTGGGTAGTGTTCCGCTCATATTCTCATCTATATACATGTTATCTGAAACAAATAAACTAACATTTTGTTTTTACAATTATAATTCTAAAAGATAAAAACTGTGAAAATCAACTACGCTTTATAGTCACAAGTTCTCATTCTTTTTTTTAAACATTTTATTTGGGGCTCATACAACTCTTATCACAATCCATATATATACATACATCAATTGTATAAAGCACATCTGTATATTCTTTGTCCTAATCATTTTCAAAGCATTTGCTCTCCACTTAAGCCCTTTGCATCAGGTCCTCTTTTTTTCCCCTCCCTCCCCGCTCCCCCCTGCCTCATGAGCCCTAGATAATTTAAAGATTATTATTTTGCCATATCTTGCCCTATCCGGCTTCTCCCTTCACCCCCTTCTCTGTTGTCTGTCCGCCAGGGAGAAGATCACATGTAGATCCTTGTAATCAGTTCCCCCTTTCCAAACCACTCACCCTCTACTCTCCCAGTATCGCCCCTCACCCCCTGGTTCTGAAGGTATCATCCACCCTGGATTCCCAGTGCCTCCAACTCCTATATGCACCAGTGTACAATCTCTGCTCTATCCAGACTGGCAAGATAGAATTCGGATCATGGTATTTGGGGGAGAGGAAGCATCCAGGATCTAGGGGAAAGCTGTGCTCTTCATCGGTGCTACATTGCACCCTGACTGACTCATCTCCTCCCCTAGACCCCTCTGTGAGGGGGTCTCTAGTGGCCGACAAATGGGCTTTGGGTCTCCACTCTGCACTTCCCCCTTCATTCACTATGGTAAGATTTTTTTTTTGATGATGATGCCTTATCCCTGATCCCTTTGGCACCCCGTGATCACACAGGCTGGTGTGCTTCTTCCATGTGGGCTTTGTTGCTTCTGAGTAAGGTGGCCGCTTATTCACCTTCAAGCCTTTAAGACCCCAGACACTATCTCTTTTGATAGCCGGGCACTATCAGCTTTCTTCACCACATTTGCTTATGCAGCCATTTGTCCCCAGTGATCATATCATGGAGGTGTGCAGCCAATGATATGGTTTTTTGTTCTTTGATGCCTGATAACTGATCCCTTCGGGACCACGTGATCACACAGGCTCACAAGTTCTCATTCAATGAGTTAGATGTTAGCTTGGTTTTAAGTGATCCATAATTTATTTCATAGGGTATAATACTAATGCTTCCCCTGTGCCTCTTAGTTTAGTAAATATCCCACATTTTTAAAATTCAAAATCATTCTTTGGTATTATTATCTGTAATAACCACTTTGTGTGATAATCAGTTGGTGATTATCCAACGTGATTTTGTATAACTGGTATTACATTCATTATTGGTTAACTTCATAAGACTCTTATAGGACAAGCTTCCTTAAGATCAAAAGTCTGTGTGACCTAAACTAGTACTTTTTTTAACCTCATGAAAACCTAAAATAATCATGCTGCTTAAATTTGAATTTTTTAAAAGAATATTTACTTTCACTTATACTTAACTATGTTTCACTATAGGCTTCAAAATCATAATTCAGTATTGTTCTTGTTTGCATATGAGTTTCTTCAAAAAGATTATGGAAGAATTTCACCTTTCAATTCACTTTTCAATGAGATTTTTGAAGTAACATCATATATTCAGAGAAAGTCCATGGGGATCACAGAAACTGATCAATCAAAAAGGTGCTACTTCGAAAAATATAACATAATTCACATTTATAATTAAATTTTAAAAATCATATGAATGATATTAAATTTGAAAATATCTTTATTTACAAACATATCAAAGTATCACATGTAAACAAACAAACATGATCAAAAGCCACTGCCATTGAGTCAATGATGAACCCTAACGATTCTATAGGAGAGTGTACAACTGCCCCTGTGCATTTCTGAAACTGTGTCTCTTTACAGAAGTAGAAACTCTCGCGTGTTTCTCCCTTGAGTGGCTGGTGGTATCGAAATGCTTGGATATCCTAATCAAAGCCCAATGCATAACCATGTGACCAGGGTTCCTGTTACATTAGTAAGTGAATAAAAAGCATATAGTTATTTTTTCATTAAACATTGTGATTGACTCTATAAAAGAGTAATTTTATATATAAAACTCATTTAAATTCAAATTCACCACATTCAAAGTGTTTAATATCTACCTATAGTTAAAGTCTATCATACTGGTTAGTACACGTTAAATTGGACCCCAATCTATAGAATTAGGTTTTTCATATATAATGATCTTAAATTAATTATTATTAATTAAATTATATAATTTTATATAAGTATATATAATTAACAATTAAATTAATTATTAAATTATTTCTTTATTTTCAAATTAAACAACTAATTTAGTCAATATATATTTTTAATTTTAACAGCAGCATATTATCTTTGTGTATATTTATATTCATTACTATTTTCAATTTATTATATTATCTATTCTAAATTATAACAAAAAAAAACTCAGTGCCATCAAGTCCATTTTGAGTTACAGCGATTCTGTAGAATAAAGTGGAAATTCCCTTGTGGGTCTTTGACTAAGTGCTGAAAACTGCATCTGCCTCCTACAGAGTAGCTGTTGGGTTCAAACTGGGGACCTTCCTGTTATCAGCCTAACACGCAACCACTATAGCACCACAGCCACATGTTAAGTTATATTATTTATAAAAAAATACAAGTTTACTTGAGCAAATATATTTTGGCAATGTGTATTATTCATATTTTCATTTAATATTTATATATGTACCATGGAATTAATTGTTCTAAGATTTTCCCATGGTAGATATTAAAGTTACTGCAAATACCAATTTTTAATAGTTCTTTTTGATACTTGTGACACTTTTTAAATTAAATGACTGTGAAGGGATAACAGTTCTTTTCCCTGCCAGGAAATCATAGCTTAGAGTTGTTTTTTAAATAAGAAATTTACAAAGAGCATTTAATCTAAATTTATATTCAGAACACTCTATTCAATTTTCTCAAAGACCTTTAAACTGTCCTCAGATAATAGGAACAAAATTTTAAAATGTCTTTCTTTTACTTTAGGCAATGATCAACATCTTAAAATTCTGTAAAATTACATTGCATGTGAACCAAGATTTCTAATTTAGTTGACATGTGAGCTTAGGTAAAGTAAAATTCAACTTGAGTAATAGCAATAATTTAGTGAAACAAATATCTAGTGCTACTTACCTTGAAAAACAAGTCATACAGTACCCATTCTCAAAGGTTCATCTATATTTTACATCAGGGACTGAAGGCATGAGCACAAAATAAGGCTCCAGGAATTGGTTAATTCCAAACTTAAGTGATTCAACATGTTGAAGAAGCACTAGAAAGAATAGTCTGAGCCAAAAGATTTGGAAAACCTGGCCAACTAACTGAAAGGGATCCATATTTTTGCCTATTTTTTTTAAAAAGTGGGTGACCCAATAGAATGAGCAAATTATTAAATACTATCATCAATATCGATGTTAGACTGGGTTGACTAGAGACATAAATTCTGTGACGCTCATATATGTATAAGAAAGAGCTTTATATCAAGAAGCTTTCTATGTCAGGAAAACATCCCAGCCCGGTCCAATTCAAGTTCAAATGTGCGGTACTAATTCCTCAGGCCCTCTTCAGACTCACACATTCACAAGCAATGATGCAGAATGAAAGAAAATCACAGCCCAGTGGGTGCAACACTTCTTGGGTCCAATGGTGCTGGACGCATATCCCGGGCTGTGGTTGCCATCAAGGTCAACCAGCAGGAAGGTGAAGCCAAAGAGGGATGGAGGTTCTCAGAACCCTCTTTATGAGAAGGTCATCTCACAAGGAGACACCATCAGGCTGTGGCCTGATTAACAGGCAAGACTCCTCTCTTACACTTTCATATCTTCAAGTAGACATGAAATTATGTAACTACCACAATATCACAAAGAAGTACAATTTTGCTGAAGATTACTTAACAATCAGTGATTGAAGCAGTATATTCAAAGGGAGTGGCTTCACATTGAAGCTGGATTCAGAATAGGAGTGCTAACAAGGACTATGCTGTTAGATGTCTCTTGGATCTAAGAAGAGAAAAACAGAAGAGAAAAATGTGTATTTTATTGATTATGCAAAGTCATTCAGTCATCAGATAATAAGAAACTGTGGGTAACATGGAGAAGAATGAGAATTATTGAACATTTCATTCTTCTTATGCAAATATTCTCAATTTTAAGTTATATCCATAAAAAACAGTCCCTTATTTAAAATATTGTATGTTATTCCATCAATTCCTGGACACATGTCTCTTGTTAAGACTTTCAGTGCAGTTTGAACTTTTTCCTTCATCTCCATCTAACCTGCAATTGTTTCCTTCCCTATATGGATAAAGAAGAGCAATGAAACAATTAGTCCAATGAAATGATGCAACATAGAATCATAAATCACCACTAGCCTGAGACCAGAAGAACTAGATGGTACCAAACTACCAATGTAATCTACTAGGAAATGGACCACAACAGAACGACTGGAAGAGAAATGAAAAAGAAAATAGTAAATTAAGCACAGACAGCTAATAAAAAATTATTTAATAAATTCTTATTTTTAAATCCAAATTTTGAAGTTCTCATACAATGAAGGTTCAAAAGAGAGGTATACTAGGGGTATCCAGATAAAAACTGGAAATGCACTGGGTGGAGCAGAGCTTTCATAGTATACATTTTTCTTCCACTACGTGAGCATCAAGCAACTAGCTCTGGGTTAGTGTACCCAGTGCCATCACATGGGAAGATTGTCTTTGACCACAGTGATTTTTTTTTCCCTGAAAGCAATTTCACTAGACCCTCATTTCGTGTGATGACAGATTTAAGAGAAAAGCACGTAGGTGTTAAATTTTGTTTCCTTCTCAGCAAAACATGCCACCAAAACTGCTTTGACTTTAATGCACTGCTCTTCAAGAAAGACAGATGACGGGGAAATAAGTTGAACAAGGAGGTAACAGAACTACACTCTATAATTAGGGGACTCCATCTGCTAGAAATAAGAGCTCACAACCCAAATTTTTAAACATCACATTCTTTTTAAGTGCACATGGCACATATTCAAGAATAGACCATATGCAAAGACAGAAGTTGAGCCTGAGTAAATTCAAAGACATAGAGGTCATTCAGACTTCCCTCTTAGAACACTATGCCATAAAGCTGGGTATTAACAAAAGGATGACCAACAAAACAAGAATAAACAATTGGAGGGTGAATAATTCCCTTCTGAAAAATGAGTGGGTTCTGGCCCAGATTAGAGACAAAATTAGGAAGTTCTTAGAAACCAATGATATTGAGAACATAATGTACCAAAATCTTTGGGACATGGCAAAAGCAGTTATCAGAAAAAGTTTGATAGAGATAAACGCATTCATTTAAAAGGGAGACTTCTAATTGATACACTGTCAAACAAATTCCAGCAATTAGAAGAGTCAACAAAATATTCCCACTAATAACAAAATAAATTAATTATAAAAATTAACAGAGATAAAATAGTGGGAAAATAAGAGAATGATGTGAAATGCAGTAAAAAGCTGTTTCTATTAAAGTAAAAAAATATGTTTCTATTAAAGGATCAACAGAATCGACAGATCATTGGCAAACCTAACCAAATTGTAATAGTTATATAATCTTTTGTCAATTTGAGAGGATTAAGAGTAAAGGGGTGGATTATAGCCTCTCAGGCAGATCATAGTCAATGAGGCCTTTGTGTGGGCATGGCCTTCTCCTAAGTATTCTGGTAATTCCTGTATTTCTCCCTGGACACAGGTAACACACTTTCTCTCTGCAAACTCCCTGGGAGACATTGCAGCTGAGAAGACACATGGAACACTATTAAAGACACTAGAACCCTGCTAGTGATCTGAGCTGGATGAGCCACATGGATACCCTTGCCAGTACTGAGATGCATACAATGCCACTGGATCCACAAGACTTCCCACCCACTGGCCTGTGATCTTCCTGCATTTTGTGTCATTGCATATGTTACGTGAGTCTGAAGAGGACTTTATATATTGCTATTGGATATATTGACTAAAGTCAGACTTAGGGACTTGATCTGGCCTAGATGGGATGTTTTCTCAATATTCAATTGCTCTTGTGTCTAAACCTCTTTCTTATACACATATGAGTGTGTCTATGAATTTGTTTCTCTAGTCCCCAGACTAACACACAAAGAAAGGAAGGAGCAAATGTCTATAGTTAGGATGAGGGACAAAAAGAGGGAAATTATAACAGATACAAATGAAATTGTAAGGCTAATTAACTAATGCTATGAATGTTTGTTCTCCAATTAATTCAACAACTTGAAAGACATGGGCAAATAGTTGGAAAAACAATCCCTCCCTAGAGTTTCCCAGATAGATGTCAAGAATGTCAACAGATCTATCTATCTAAGTTTACTGAAGGAGCATCAAATAAAAAATCCCCAGGCCAGACGGCTTCACAGGAGAATTCTACCAACATTCAGAGACACGCTGAAACCTTTCCTACACAAACTCTTCCAGACCATAGAAAAGGATGGCAGACTCCCAAAACCATTTTATGAAGCAAGTAGGACACTGATACTGAAAGTGGGCATGGATCCCACAAGAATAGAGAACTACAGACTAATATCTCTAATGAACATAAATGCAAAAATCATTAATAAAACATTGGTCAGTAGAATACAAATGTATATGAAACAAATAATTCACCATGACCAAGTGAGATTCATTCCAGGGATACAGGGATGGTTGAACATATGGTAGTCCATGAACATTATCCATCATATTGACAAGAAAAAGGAGAAGAACCACATGATAATATCAATAAGTGCAGAAAAGTCATTTGACAACATCCAACACCCATTCCTATTTAAGACACACAAGAAGATGAGAATGTAAGGAAAATTCCAAAATATAACATAAACTCTCTCTCTCTGGAAAAACCAATAGCCAGAGTTATAATAAGCAGAGAAAATATGAAAACAATCCCACTGAAAAAGAGGATCAGACAAGGATGCATTTTGTCCCCACTTTTATTCGACATTGTACAGGAGTTCCTAGCTAACAACATAAGGCAAAGGAAGGACATAAAATGTATTCATCTGGGAAAAGAGGTAAAACTATTGTTGTTTACAGATGACATGATTCTATATATTAAAAACCCAAACAGCTCCACAAGAGGAGTGCTGGAAGTTATAGTGGACTATGGTACAGTGGCAGGATACAAGATCAACAAACAGAAGTCTACTCAATTGCTACATACATCCAATAAGGTCAAGGAGGAGGTGATCAATAAGCTAGTGCCTTTCACAATAGCCAAGCACAATTTGAGATATCTAGGAATACACTTTACTTATGAAGCCAAGGATTTGTATGAGGAAATCTTCAGAACACTATTATGAAAAAACAAGAGTGACCTCCATAAATGGAAGAATATCCCATGTTCGTGGATCCGAAGACTCAATATAGTAAAGATGACAATCCTACCAAAGACACTATTACATTTAACACTATCGCTATACAAATATCAGCATATTTTTTCAAAAAGATGAAAAGGCAAAAAAGTCTAGAAATTAGCAGAAAATGCCTTAAGAATACGGACAAAGTCAAAGGGCTTCCTCTACCTGACTTCAACACAAATTATACAGCCACAATGGTCAAAACAGCATGGGGTAATGGTATAATGACAGAGATTCAGACCAATGGAAAGGAACATAAAATCCAGAAATAAAATCATATAGACAACTGAATTTTGGAAGTGGATATTCTCTTCAACAAATAGTGCTGGAAAAATGGATATCTACCTGCAGAAAAACAAAGTAAGAGCCTTACCTCACTCCATGCACAAGAACACGTTCAAGGTGAATCACAGACCTTGAAATAGAACCCCAAACTATTAAGGGGTATTGGGACAAGCCTAAGAACCTTGATGCAAAGATTACATAGGCTACCGGAAATAGGGAAGGACACACTTAGATGAAGTGTAGATTGACCTGTGAGATGTACTAAAGATAAAACACCTACGTACTTTAAAAGACTTCTCCAAGAGAGTAATACGAGAGCCCACAGACTGGGAAGAGATTTTAGCAAGAAGACGTCAGACCAAGGCTTACTCCTTAAATCTAAATACTCTCCTCGCCTACAATAAGAATAAAACAAACAGCCCATTGATGAGGTGGATAAAAGTCCTGAACAGAAGTTTCAGAATGGTGGAAACCGGAATGGCCAATGAGCATGAGAAAAAAATATTCCTGATCATTGGCCACATAGGGAAATGCAAATTAAAACAACTGTAAGATACCACTTAACACCCTCAAAGATAGCCCAATTCAGAAAAATCAGAAAGCCACAAATGTTGAAGTGATGTGGTGAGATAGAAAATCTCAACCACCGCTGGTGGCCTTGTAGGTACATATGGCAACTGTGGAAAGCAATTTGGCAATATCTAAAGCAAATGGAAATAGAGCTACCTTATGACCCAACAAGTCTCCTACTGGGCATATAACCAGAAATAAAAGACAGACCACAACCAGATAGCTGTGCTCCAGTGTTAATAGTGGCATAGTACACACAATCACATAGAATTGAAAACACCTAAATTTCCATCAGTTGAGTAATGGATGAAAAAAAACTATGGTATATACACACAATGGAATATTATGCATCCCTATAAAGCAATGAAAAATGCATGGAGCATGATGCCTCATGGGAAGAATTGGAGGAAATTATGCTAAGCAAGGCTAGCCAAGCATAGAAGCAAGCACAATATAAGCCCACTGAGGAAACTCCAAACAACAATCAGTATAGAAGAAAAGTAACTTAATATTTTTCAGGTCAAGGTCCAGGCAGTGGTCAGACCGAACACATGAATGCATATGGCATCCAACTAAAAAGAAGAGGTTGGGGGTAAGGAAAGAAAATTAAAAAAAACAACAGTAGACGATGGCATTGGGGGCAGCAAGGCATAATCCATGCATTGGAGGGGGGGGGGAAGGGGCAGGGTATTTGTTATGTCTCCACAGTAAAGGGAGAGAGAGAACAGATCTCATTTTAGTGCACCAAGCTATTAGGGCAACATATCTGCAAGAAGCCAGTGATTAAAAGAGCACTGCAGGGCTGGCCCCAATACGAACTATGTTGCCCCCCCCCATCTCCCTTAGAATACAGTGCTACAGAGGATGTCACTGAACAGACAGACTGGGGAGGGTGGCCAGTCTGTCCTGCCCACGTGAGAACAAATTGAGAGGGAAAGAGAGAGATTGGACCTTATCCTGATCCACCAAGTCTCGAGAGTGCCACTCCTGCTAGGAGCAGCCAAGGAACAGAAAGGGCCATAGGGCCAGCCCCATCTCCACACATGTTGTTCCCTCCCTGACCCAGAGCGCTACCCAGGACAACACTGGAGACACAGTGCTGGAGGTGTGTCCAGTCTGACCATCCCATAGTGGGAAGAGTCATGAAGGAACCATAACAGAATAGCATTGGGAGCAAAGTCATGAAGTCCCTGTGGAATCCCCAAAACATACTTATGACTCAGGGGGCAGTACTTGACACTCCATCTGACCTGGTTGGGGGCCTTTCACAAAGGTCATCAAATTTACCTGGAACTAAATTCCAGAGATCTAAAATCAATGGTGAGGAGGGTGTAGAAGGCTGGTGGTGTTTGATCAATTGCAATGTAGCTGAAAAGAATTAATGAGGGTCAACTGAAGAGTGAACATGATGCTGGGGTAGGAGGAAAGTAAACAGAAATAGAGGAAAGAACTCAGAGGTAAAATCTATATAGAGAGGCATAAACATAGACATGTATATATGTAAATATATTAATATATAACATAGAATTATAAGGCTATGTGTATATATTCATATAGCAAAAGCACTAAAGTAATGGATGGATTTTGGGCCTCTACTTAAGTCTTCCCTCAACACAAGAACACTTTATTCGAATAATGTGCCACTGTGTGGTACTCACCTTCCAGACGAAATTGCTGAAGACAAAATGGGTACATAAGCAAATGTAGTAAGAAAGACTAATGGTTGCCAGCTATTAAAAGATGATAGCATTGTAAGGCTTGAAGCTAAACAAGCATCCATCAAGCAGGGAAGAAACAAAGTCCACATAGAGGAAGCTCACTAGCCTATGTGATCATGAGTTGTCAAGGGGACCAGGTATCAGAAGATCAAAACCAAGCAATCATGTAGTGAAGAGGAGGGGTCAGAATAGAGCCCCAAAGCCCATCTGTTGATATTGGAAACTCCCTCACCTAAGGGACACATGGAAGGATGGCTCATCTGGAGTGCACTGTAACACCGATGAAACACACATACATTTTTCTACTTCTTTAATGCTCCCCCTGCAACCCTTACACTATCACAGGCCCAGTTTGACCTCACAAATCCTATTAGACGAGCATATGTACATTGGTACAGATAAGAGTTTTTGACACATGGAATCTAAGTTAGGTAAACCACTCAGAAACAGTAATGGGAGTAACGACTCTGTGAGTGTGCAGGAAGGGGGTGGGGTGGGAGTAGAGGGGTAACTGATAGCGATGATGGATGTATAACCTCCCTCGAAGTGTATGTGTGTGAAGGGATTCGTTGGATGGTGTAGATATGGATAGTCTACATATTATATATTATATAATTTATTAAGGATCCCTGAGAATGGTAGAGTGGGAGAGGGAGGGAATAACGAAGAGCTGATATCAAGGGACTCAAGTAGAAATGATTTTTTTTAATGATGATGGCAGCATCTGTACAGGTTTTCTTGGTGTAACTGTTTTATGGATTGTCATTATATCTGTAAGAGCCCCCTAACAATGACCAATAAAAAGAAAAAACAACCATGAAAGATGATGCTGCCCAGCTATTGAAAGAGAGTGTCTGGGACCTTAAAGGCTTGTAGTTGACCAAGCAGCCATCTAGCAGGGAAGCAATAGAGCCCATAAGGAAGAAGCCCAGCAGTTTATATGATCATGAGGTGTCTCTGAGAAAAGACATCAGAAGTTCAAAATCAAGAAACCACATCTATGTGAAGGGTTGGGATGTGAGAGTCCCAAAACTCACCTGAAAGCTAATTGGACAATCCATAACTGGATAATCTAGGAGGGCCACGTGGAAGAGATGATAAATCTAGGGTGTGGTATAGCATTGATGAAGCACTTAACTATCCCCTAGTCCATTAATATTTCCTTCCCTTATTGTTATAGTTTTTATTTGTTTGACCTCATTAATTATCTTAGACTTGTGAATGTTCATTTGTATAATGAAGATCATTTGAAACATAAAATTCAAGATAGGAAATCCTTCAGAAAAAGTAACAAGAGTAAGATGGGGGAGTAGCTGATAGCACTGATGTCTATAACCCCACCTGAGGGGAGCAAACAACAGAATTGTATGTGCATGGATATATTGGATGGCGTAAAATGTGGATAAATAAACAAATAAGGGTTCCTTTGAAGGAGGGGACAGAGAGGAGATAAAGGTGAGCTGATACCAAGGAGTTCAAGAAGAAAGAACAAGTTTTTAAACTGACTGTGGTAGCAATTGCACAACACTAATACATATTGTACAGTTGATGTGATTGAACTATGGACGGTTATGATGTCTGTACGAATTCCCAAGAAATGATAAACAAACAAGCAAAAGATAGATCGATTGATAGATCGATCGATAGATAAATGAATAAATAAATAAATAAGAGATCCAGAAAACACATTTTGTTGAATGTGGTAATTCAAAGCTAAGCAAATGAAAAGAATAATTGTAAGCATAATTTTTTTAAAAGTAGAAAAGTAGAGGGAGAGCTAAAAGGAGGAAGGCCCTCCAGAAGATCAATTGATACACTGGATGCAGCAGTGGTATGAAGCACAGGAACCATTCTGAGGATGGCACAGGACCAGGCAATGCTTCAGTCTGATGTGCATGGGGTAATTATGGATTGGGGACTCTGCCTTGATGGCACCTCACAAGAACAATCAGAACATTTACTTTAGACATCAAGGCCCAAAATTAACTGTGCAGTCTTTGAGGCTCGCTAGGAAATGATCCTGTCCTCAGACCCAGGGTCCTCTCTGCAGTTACCTTGGAAGGCAACTTGATCCCCCAGCTTTGGTGTACCCATTTTCCTAATCCATCATCATGGCAAATCCACCCCCTCTCACATGTCTTTCTGCCCCTTGGGCATGTCAGCCCTATCCTTTTGGCTTTGATCAGAGTATATAATGTTATGACAATATCACTTGTGAATGGATGTGTCGTGTTCTGTAACCTAGTTAGTGTAGGTCTGACTCTGGGAAAACTTGGAGACTACGGCCCATTAGATACATGAGATACACACAGCCCAAGACTCAACACTGTCAGATCCCTGAAGCCATGTCTCTACCACTTGAGGCTGAGACAGTGCTCTTCGTATGCTCCTTTATCTCTTTAGCTTCTACTTCCTGATACCTTAGTTGTTCTTAATCTACCCTGACAAATGTCCCGTTTAGGCAAGCATCATGAAGTTCCTTACCTCTACTACTGGTAAGTGCCAGAGGCAATCCTACTGATCAGGAAACCTTGACTTCCGTACTCAGCTCTTTGATTTTGTGGGTTGGCCCCTGCACTGCCTTGCACTGGTCTCTGTGCTCTGCTGTTACTATGTCTTTGCTATTGTATCTTTTCATTTGTACCATCAATTAAGTAGTTGTCTTCAATATCTATGATTTCACCAATTGTCTCATAAGGAAATCTAGGCTTTTATAATCGTTGTTATTGTTAGTGCCATAGAGTTGTTCCAGACCCACTGCGACCCTAAGCACATCAGAGGAAACAGAACCTGTGCCTGGTCAGTCTCATAATTTAAACTACCATGTACATCTATATTGTTCAGGGTCTTTCTCTAAGGAGTAGTCTGGCTGCACTACTTCTGAGATAGATTTGTTTGTTCTTTTGGCAATACATGGTACTTTGAATATTCTTCTCCAGCATCACAATTCAAATGCATCAATTCTCCTTCAGTCTTCCATATTCAATGTCCAACTTGAACATCCAGATGAGATGACTGAAAATACTATGATTTGGGTCAGGCTCACCTTAGGCCTGAAAGTAACATCCTTGCTTTTTAACACTCTAATGAGATTTTGTGCAACAGATTTTTCTAATGCAGCCCATTGTTTGATCTCTTGACTGCTGCTTCAATGAGCAGTGATTGTGGATGCAAGCAAGACAAAATCTTTGACAATGTCAACTTTTTCTGTATTTATCACTATGGTATCTGTTAGTCTAGTGAGAATTTTGGTTTTCTTTATATTGAATTGCAATCCACACAGAAAGATGAAACCTTGACATTTATCTGCAAGTGCTTTAAGTACCACTCACAGCTGTTCATCAGTCTTCCTCCAATTCTGATGCCTCTTCTTTATATAATCCAGCTTCTTTGATGATTTGCTTCATACACAGATTGAGTAAGCATGGTGAGGTGAATAGAACCATGATGCACACCATTCTTTGTTTTAAACCAGGCAGTATTCTCTTTTCTGTTTGAACAATTGCCTCTCAATCTATGTACACGTTGCACATGAACACAACCAAGTATTCTGAAATTCCTGTTAATATCAATCCACAAGTTGATTTCTGCTCTTTATTTTTTAAGTTGTGCTCATGGTTCAGGAATAGATGTTTCTGAATTTAAGTACTGCCGTGACTTAACTATTAAATATAGGACAAAAAACTGGTTCTCACTATCGTTTTCATAATCATTAGCATAAGAATATAATCAAGGGAGAGATGTATGTGAAAGTCTTAGTATTGAGTTTGGCACATGTAAGTATATAATGGAGGGTTAATATTATTTTATATGGAGAAACTGCACTATATATTAAAACTGCAAAGGTGGAAAAACATAATAATTTGTTCATTGAACTTAACATCATAAAAAATATATGTACATAAAATTAAAGCAACTGTCAAATGTAAAATATCACCAAAATATAAACTAGGGTTAACTTTCTGTTTTTCCCAACAGTTTTATTGGCAAATAATTTATATATCATACAATTCAACAGTTCAATTATTTAATTAGATCACAGAGAATTCTATAATCACCCTATGTCAATTTTAGTTAAATCGCATTGAAGATGGTATGTGCAATGGTTACCTTACTAATAGATTATTTATCTCCATGATAAGTAACTATTATTTATTAACAGTGCACTGGACCTTAACGTGCAGTTTTGGTGTAATTCACTGCTTAAAGAACATCGATGGAGTATCCACCATGTGTCAGGACTTGTTTTAGGCACTGTTCTCTCCTTCTGTACATACCGTTTCCTGAGGTGGAATTACTCTAAGACACTGGCAACAACAATGCAATAGAATAAGCGACTGCCTCATCCCATGCCTGTTGTTGCAGCCACTGTGTCAACTCAGCTCAGTGAGAAGGTCTGCCTCTTTTTGCTCTTTGCTTCACCAAGCATGATGTTCTTTTCCAGGGACTTGTTTCTCACGATACCATGTCCAAAGTATGTGAGATCCTATCTCATGGTTTAAAAAAACACATTTATTCTCTTACAGTTATGAATAGCATAAACAACTTTTATCCTCTAAAGTCAATGGGTTTGCAGGGCAGATTCTGCTGGCAGATTCCATACATTGTCTCTTCCAGCCTCATAGGCTGGTTGCCATTCCATGGTTTCTGTATGACCATATCACTCAAAGCTTGCTTCTGTTTCACATCACTTTCTCCTACCTCTGTCCCTCTTGTTTTTCTTTTTGATATAAGTGGATTATCTGGATAATTTTGAAAAATATCCCATTTGAAATGCTTAAATTAATCATAAATATGAATTCCCTTTTACCAAAGGAAACAATACTTCAATATTATCAGATGATATGATGTGGCCAACTTTAGGAGTGAAGGTTCGACACGTGCTCTACGGCTAGTCAAATTAGGCTAGCTTCTCCCAGCAGGGTGAACAATACGAAAATTAGGGAAAAATAACAAAATCTGGAAAAATCAAAATAATATCTACATTATAACACTGGTGGTGATGGTGTTGTGTGCAAGAGAGAGGGATCAATGGAAGTTAAGGAAGGAGCGAGAGAAAGAAAGAGAGGTTTCCAAAATAGGCAGAAATAGTTTGGAGCACTAAACATGTCATCTTTCCAAAGGAATTGCTGTTATATCTATGGGCTATTTATGTTTGTTTGTTTTCAGAAGAGTCATTTAACAAGTGCACAATATATTTATTCCTCAAGCCTGGCCTGAAAACATTTTTGTATTTATATGCAAGGCCTCGCAGGTTACATTCTCTACACAAGCTGACTACGCATCAGCAAAAATAGCGAGCATGGTGTTTTCTTTTAATAACATGCTACTTCACCACTTGACTATGTCTGTGTGAATGTGGTTGAAGGATCAATGCATTTATAGCAATCTTTGCTACGCTGTCAACATATGAACACTCTCCTTGATTTTGGTAGTTGTTAAGTTATTAAATCTGCTGTGAAATAGAGCTGTAGCTCCAACCAAGGATTTTTGGAATAAAGAAATCAAAATTCAATGTAATGTTTATATAGTAAGTGCCTGCTGTGTACCCAGCACTCTTTTTATTTGATTTGTCTGTGTTAATAGAACTGGACAGTCTAAAAATTGAGACTAGATTGAAGAGTAGTGGTATTTAAAGCCTGATTTAGCTTATTTTGAGATAGCTTAAGAATATGTTTCCTTGTCTCATCATTTGTTTATGACAAGAAGATAAATGTAAACATTCATGTGTATTCCCCTCCATAAAAATAATGTAAGCATGAAATTTATTTTATCTTTTTAATCATTTTAACAGGGGCTCATAAAACTCGCATCACAATCCATACATACATCAATTGTGTAAAGCACATCCGTACATTCATTGCCCTCATCATTCTCTAAACATTTGCTCTCCACCTAACCCCTGGCATCAGCTCCTCATTTTCCCCCTCCCTCCCTGCTACACCCTCTCTCATGAACCCTTGATAATTTATAAATTATTATTTTGTCATATCTTGCCCATTCTGATGTCTCCCTTCACCCATTTTTCTGTTGTCCACCCCCCAGAGAGGAGATCACATGTAGATCCTGGTAATTGGTTACCTCTTTCCAACTCACCCTCCCTAGAACCTCCCAGTATCTCCACTCTCACCACTGGTCCTGAAGGGATCATCCGCCCTGGAAACCCTGCGTTTCCATTTCCTATCTGTACCAGTGTAGATCCTCTGGTCTAGCCAGATTTATAAGGTAGAATTGGGATTATGATAGTGGGAGATGAGGAAGTATTTAGGAACTAGAGGAAAGTTGTAGGACATTATTTTTTTATTATTATTTTTTATTTTTTTTTAACAATTTATTGGGGCTGATACAATTCTTTTCACAGTTCATACATATACATACATCAATTGTATAAAGCACATCTGTACAGTCTTTGCCCTAATCATTTTTTTCTCCTCTTTTCTTCTTTTACATTTTATTAGGGACTCCAACAACTCTTACCACAATCCATACATATACATACATCAATTGTATAAAGCAGATCCATACATTCCCTGTCCCAATCATTCTCAAGGCATTTGCTCTTCACTTAAGCCCCTTGCATCAGGTCCTCTTTCCCCCCCCTCCCTCCCTTCCCCCCCCCCCCTCATATGCCCTTGGTAATTTATACCTCGTTATTTTGTCATATCTTGCCCTATTCGGGGTCTCCCTTCCCCCCTTCTCTGCTGTCCCTCTCCCAGGGAAGAGGTCACATGTGGCTCCTTGTAATCAGTTCCCCCTTTCCAACCCACTCACCCTCCACTCTCCCAGCATCGTCCCTCACGCCCTTGGTCCTGGAGGTATCATCCACCCTGGATTCCCTGTATCTCCAACCCTCATATGTACCAGTGCACAGCCTCTGTCCTATCCAGCCCTGCAAGGTAGAATTCGGATCATGGTAGTTGGGGGGAGGAAGCATCCAGGATCTGGGGGAAAGCTGTGTTCTTCATCGATACTACCTCACACCCTAATTAACCCATCTCCTCTCCTAAGCCCCTCTATGAGGGGATCTCCATTGGCCGACACTTGGGCCTTGGGTCTCCACTCTGCACTTCCCCCTTCATTTAATATAATATATATATACACATACATATATACATATACACATAAATACACATACATACACACACTTATATCTTTAAATAGTTAAATTTTACCATTTGCTTTTGTTATTGATTTGTAATTTTTCAATATATAGTACTAAAATTTAATCAATTGGATGATTTTGTGTTCATGATCCTGCAGTTAAATTCTTTAATGCATTAAAATTGAGGATTGAGTCAAATTTTGCAAATAGTATATCAACTAGATAATTAAAGATTCTCTCTCTTGCTATTATTATGGTTAGATTCTGTAGTAGTTATATAGTTGTTTGCCAATTTGAGGATTAAGAGTGTAGAGTGGAGTCTAGCCTGTCAACTAGATCATCAGAATTCTGGGAAATCTGGTATTTTCTTCCTTGGAGATGGGGGACACTTCCCTCTCTCTCTGTTCACTCCCTGAGAGGACCCTCTACTGACAAGACCTGACAAGACACATGGCACTTTCCTGATAGACACCATGCCTTGGGAACTGGAAAAGCCACATGGAGATCCCTGCCAGTGCTGAGATGCTTACAACGCCACTGGATACAAAGACTTTCTCCCCACTGGCCGGTGCTCATGCTGCATTCAGCATCATTGCATGTATTTTGTGAGTCTGAAGAGGACTGTCTAAGAGAACTGAAGAGAACTGTATCAGACATATGGGCTAATATCAAACTTTATGGGCATGTATTGGACTGTGCTTTTATGCTTTCTTAATGTACAATTATCCTTTCTATAAAAGTCTCTCTTATACACATTTGAGTCTCTATGGATTTGTTTCTCTAGTCTCCCCCGACTAACACAGATACTGTCCTGTCGGTTATGAATCATAGTAACCCCAGGCACAGCAGCAGGGAACAATGCCTGGTTCAAAGCACAGATTTTTTTTGAGCCCCTTGTTGCAGCTACTATGTCCATCCATCTCATCGATGGTCTCCTTTTTGTCTTGTTTCTGTTGACCCTCTGCTTCAACAAAGTAAAGTGATTGGAAGATATGATGAAGTAAGAAAGATGAACAGAACATTTCAAAGGACAACTCAAAAGGAATGTACCAAGTGATGCTGTAAAGAAAGCCAAAATAGAATATACCCAATATTTCTTTAGCTAAAACAATTGAAGAACAAAATTAAGCTTCTAATTGCAATAATGAAGAATTTATGGGTACACTGCTGAATTATTAGGGAAGCATCAAAAGAAGATGAAATAAATGTGCAATCACTATACACAAAATAATTAGTTGATGTTTAACCATTTACAAGGGAACATGTTATGCAAGCTCAATGGCTTTGAAGGAAGAAATCCACACATCATTGAAGAAATTGGTTTAAAAATTTTTTAAGAGGAGACTCCAGGAATTGTTGTATAACCAATTGAAATGCTTTAATAAATCAATGCAACCATCAAATAACTCACTGGCCTATGCCAAGAAACATTGGCACACCTTTTTAATCTACTGTAAGAGACAGTTATTTGTGCCCCTTCACAAAAGAATGACTCCAAAGAATGTTTAATTATTAAACAACATCAGTAATGTCTTACACAACACCAGTTTTTGGTGAAAATAATTTTTGAAAAATTTCTTAGCAATACATACAAGGGGAAGAGTCAGAGATTCAAGCCAGATTGAGAAGAGGATGTGGAACAATGAATACCATTGATCAATTCAGATGGCTCTTATCTGAAAACATATTTACTTGTGTTTTATTGATTATGTAAAGGTATACTGTGTAAATAATAATACATTATGGACAAGATTGTGTAGAGGAATTCAGAAAACTTAATTGTGTTCATGGAGAGCCTATACATAGATCTGAGTCATCATTCCAAAGGATAAAGGACATTCATTAATTTAAAATTAGGACAGATACGTGTCAGAATAGTGCTCTCCATACTTATTCACTGAGTAAATTATCTGAGAAGCTATCTAATGAATACTACAGTAACATGATTATTTCACTGTGGGTTTCAGAGACTGTAGCATTTTTAGGCAGTAGAAAGCCAAGTCTTTTTCCTGAGGAGATGCTGGAGGTTTCTAACTGCCAACCATGCATCTCACAGCCCAGCACAATCTGAGGCACTCAGATGCCACAATATGTTTGTTGAAAATGAAGAAGCATGGAATCACTGGCTGATAGAGACAAAATGTTTTCAGTATTGATTACACTCAATGTAACTAAAATAGAAAGGATCCCAACTGGAACCAACAAACATCATGATAAATGAAGAAAATATTTTAGTGTCGAGGGTTTTATTCCACACATACACACAAATAATGTCTATAGCACCTGAATAGAAAAATCAGAAGAAACATAGTTTTGGATAATTGCAAAATTCTTCTTTCTTTTTTTTTTTTTTTAATTTTAACAATTTATTGGGGCTCATACAATTCTTTTCACAGTTCATATATATACATACATCAATTGTATAAAGCACATCTGTACAGTCTTTGCCCCAATCATTTTTCTCTCTTTTCTTCTTTTACATTTTATTAGGGACTCATACAACTCTTACCACAATCCATACATATACATACATCAATTGTATAAAGCACATCCATACATTCCCTGCCCCAATCATTCTCAAGGCACCTGCTCTCCACTTAAGCCCCTTGCATCAGGTCCTCTCCTTTTTCCCCTCCTCCCTCCCCATTCCCCCCTCCCTCATATGCCCTTGGTAATTTATACATCGTTGTTTTGTCATATCTTGCCCTATCCGGAGTCGCCCTTCCCCCCTTCTCTGCTGTCCCTCTCCCAGGGAAGAGGTCACATGTGGATCCTTGTAATCAGTTCCCCCTTTCCAACCCACCCACCCTCCACTCCCCCAGCATCGTCCCCCACACCCTTGGCCCTGAAGGTATCATCCACCCTGGATTCCCTGTACCTCCAACCCTCATATGTACCAGTGTACAGCCTCTGTCCCATCCAGCCCTGCAAGGTAGAATTCGGATCATGGTAGTTGGGGGGAGGAAGCATCCAGGATCCGGGGGAAAGCTGTGTTCTTCATCGATACTACCTCACACCCTAATTAACCCATCTCCTCTCCCAAACCCCCCCATGAGGGGATCTCCATTGGTCGACACTTGGGCCTTGGGTCTCCACTCTGCACTTCCCCCTTCATTTAATATGATATATATATACATATATATACATACATATATACATATACACATACATACACACACTTACATCTTTTTTTTTTTTTGCATGATGCCTTATACCTGGTCCCTTGGGCACCTCGTGATCGCACTGGCCGGTGTGCTTCTTCCATGTGGGCTTATTTGCTTCTGAGCTAGATGGCCGCTTGTTCACCTTCAAGCCTTTAAGACCCCAGACACTATCTCTTTTGATAGCCGGGCACCATCAGCTTTCTTCACCACATTTGCTTATGCACCCATTTGTCTTCAGCGATCCTATCATGGAGGTGTGCAGTCAATGATATGATTTTTTGTTCTTTGATGCCTGGTAACTGATCCCTTTGGGACCACTCGCTCACTCAGGCTGGTGTGTTCTTCCATGTGGACTTTGTTGCTTCTGAGCTAGATGGCCGCTTGTTTATCTTCAAGCCTTTAAGACCCCAGTCACTATCTCTTTTGATAGCCGGGCACCATCAGCTTTCTTCACCACATTTACTTGTTCACCCACTTTGGCTCCAGCCGTTGTGTCGGGAGAGTGAGCATCATAGAGTTCGAATTTAATAAAAGAAGGTATTCATGCCTTGAGGGAGTGTTTGAGTAGAGGCCCAAGGTCCTTCCGCCACCTTAATACTTGACCTATAAATATAGACACATAGATCTATTTCCCCATCCTCCTATATATATTTGCATGTACATGTCTTTGTCTAGACCTCCATGAATGCCCTTTGACTCCTAGCTCTTTCCTCCATCTCCCTTGACTTTCCTCCTGCCCTACTACCATGCTTCATCGCCACCTGGGCTAGAGTATACCTCTTCTCTAAGCAACCTTACCCTTGATCATTTCCCACCAGGCCTGCCACTCCCACTTCTCTACCATTTGGGGTCCCATGTTTTTCCCTTGTCCCTGGGTTTGTTAACACCACTTCCTTACCCCCCCTACCCCCCCACCCCAAATCCCCCCAAAACTGTCGGTCCCGTTGTTTTTCCTCCAGATAGTTCATCCAGCCTGTCCTATTCAGGCAGACCTGTGGAGTCACTAACATGCACGAAAACTAGACAGAGGAAAACAAAGCAACAGTATACAACCAGACAACAAAACAACAAAAACAAACCACTGACAAAGAACAGAATAAAACAGTTCACAAGAGAAAAGCTTGTAGTTAGTTCAGGGATCGTTTGCTGGCCCTTAGGAGCGTTTTCCAGTCCAGTCTGTTGGGGCACCACGCCCTGGTCCTGAAGTCCACTTTCAGCATTCCCTGGGGACCTTGCCACTCCATTCCCTTGCTGTTCCGCTGCACTCCCCCAGTGATTTGCCTCGGTGTGGTGGGATCAGGTCAGGTGCAATTCCCACACTGTGTCTCCGGTGCTGTCCCCTGTATCGCCCTTAGTCATTGAGGGGCATCATGTCTCATAGTGGGGCCAGCCATGTTGTTCTCTCTGTGGACTGGCTGCTCTACTCAGGAACATCATCATCACAGCCTGGTGGCCAGGCTGTGCTCCACTCTCTCCTCCTGCCCCTTCATCTGCTCCCGTGTGCTCTGATCAAATATGTCCATCTCCCAGAGCTGCAGAGTCAATGTAGTCCTTTGGAAAAAATTCTTTTCGGGGGAGGGGCAGGAATCCACTTAATTTATGGTGCTGGGGCCAGCCTCCCAGACCTCTCCACTGGTTCCCTCCTCCACACCGGGATATTGCGTTCACACCTTGCGACACTGGGTTGAAGTCTGGTCCCACTTTCCCTGTGGAGATATAAACAATACCCTCCCCTTGGGTGGATTAATGCCCTATGACCCCACTACCCTTTTCTTCCTTGTATTCCTCCTTTTGTTTTCCTTTCCCCACCTCCTCCACCATTGTCTACCATGTACATCCCTGGTTTTGGTCTGGTCTCTTCCATACTACCCCGTCTTCACCCCTAAAATGTTTGTATACAGTAGTTTTTTTTCCCTGTGCCACTTTTGCTTTTTTTAAAAAAAAATTTTTTTTAAATTCTTACCTCAGCGGACTCATGTTGTACTTGTCCTTTTGTGCCTGACTTACTTCGCTTAGCATGATTTCCTCCAGTTCTTCCCATGCCGCTATGTGCCTCATACGTTCATCACTGCTCTTTAGTGATGCGTAGTATTCCATTGTATGTATATACCACAGTTTTTTAATCCAATCGTCAGTTGATGGAAATTTGGGTTGCTTCCAACTCCTTGCAATTGTGAACTGTGCCGCAATGAACATTGGAGCACAGATGTCTGGTCTTGGTTTGTTTCTTGCCTCTTCTGGGTATATGCCCAGTAGGGGGATTGCTGGGTCATATGGTAACTCTATTTCCATCTGTTTTAGGTATCGCCAGATTGATTTCCATAGTGGCTGTACGTACTTACAGTCCCACCAGCAGTGGATGAGAGTTCCTGTCTCCCCACAGCCCCTCCAACACTTGTTGCTTTCTGATTTTTTGAATTGGGCTACCTTTGAGGGTGTCAGGTGGTACCTCATTGTTGTTTTAATTTGCATTTCTCTTATGGCTAAAGATCGGGAACATTTTCTCATATGTTTGTTGGCCATTCGGATTTCTGCCCCTGTGAAACTTCTGTTTAAGTCCTTTGCCCACCTTTCAAGTGGGCTATTGGTTTTTTTCTTTTTGGAAGCTAGCAGAGTACTGTAGATTTTAGTAATAAGGCCTTTGTCTGATGTGTCATTGCTAAAGATGTTTTCCCAGTCTGTGGACTCTCTTATTACTCTCTTGGTGAATTCTTTAGATGTACACAAGTGTTTTATCTTCAGTATATCCCATTTGTCGATTTGTGCCTCCTCTGTGTTTGTGTCCTTCCCTATTTCTGATAGCCTGTGTATTCCCTGCGCCAAAGTTCTCAAGTTGGTCCCAATTCCCTCATTGATGGCCCTAATAGTTTGGGGTTTAACTTCAAGGTCTGTGATCCACCTTGAGTTTATTCTTGTGCATGGAGTGAGATAAGGGTCTTGCTTCATTTTTCTGCATGTTGATATCCATTTTTTCCAGCACCACTTGTTAAAGAGGGCATCTGCTTCCCATTTGATCTTTTTGGGGCCCTTGTCAAAGATCAGCTGTGTGTATGCTGATGCTTTTATTTCTGGGTTTTCAGTTCTTTTCCATTGGTCTGAGTATCTGTCATTGTACCAATACCATGCAGTTTTGAGAACTGTGGCTGTATAGTATGTGCCAAAGTCAGGTAAAGCAAGCCCTCCCACGGTGTCCTTCTTCTTGAGGAGTTCTCTGCTAATTCTGGGCTTCTTCCCTCTCCATATGAAGTTGGTAATCAGTTTTTCCATTTCTTTGAAGAAAGATGATGGTAATTGTATCGGGATAGCATTAAACTTATATAGTGCCTTTGGCAGAACTGACATCTTAACTATATTAAGTCTCCCAATCTAAGAGCATGGAATATTCTTCCATTTGTTGAGGTCGCTCTTGGTTTCTTGTAATAGTGTTCTATAGTTTTCCCTATATAGATCTTTTGTTTTTTCAGTCAAGTGTATCCCTAGGTATTTCAGTTTGTGTTTGGCTATTGTGAAGGGTACCACCTTTTTGATCTCTTCTTCTGTGGTCTTGTCTGATGTGTATAACAGTCTGATGGACTTCTGTTTGTTGATCTTGTATCCTGCCACTCTGCCAAACTCCTCTATTGCTTCCAGTACTCCCCTTGTGGAACTTTTGGGATTTTCCATATATAAAATCATATCATCTGCAAATAACGATAGTTTCACCTCTTCCTTCCCCAGACGAATACCTTTGATGTCACTTCTTTGCCTTATGCTGTTAGCTAAAACCTCCAGCACGATATTAAATAGGAGTGGAGACAAGGGGCATCCTTGTCTGGTTCCCTTTTTCAGTGGGATTGTGTTAGTCTTTTCTCCATTGACTACCACTTTGGCTGTTGGTTTTTCATATATAGCTTGTATTGTCTTGAGGAACTTTCCTTCCATTCCTATCTTCGCTAGTGTCTTAAACAGGAATTGGTGTTGGATGTTGTCGAATGCTTTTTCTGCGTCTATTGATATTATCATGTGATTCTTATACTTTTTCATGTCAATGTGACGAATAATACTAATGGTCTTTCGTATGTTGAACCATCCCTGCATCCCTGGTATGAATCCCACTTGGTCATGGTGAATTATTTGTTTTATATACTTTTGTATTCTGTTGGCTAATATTTTGTTAAGGATTTTTGCATCAATGTTCATTAGGGATATCGGTCTGTAGTTCTCGATTCTTGTGGGATCCTTGCCCGGTTTGGGTATCAGAGTTATACTAGCTTCATAGAAGGAGTTTGGGAGTTTGCCATCTTTTTCTATGTTCTGGAAAAGTTTGTGTAGGATTGGTATTAGTTCTTCCCTGAATGCTTGGTAGAATTCTCCAGTGTATCCATCTGGTCCAGGGGATTTTTTTGTTGGTAATCCCTTGATAACCTTTTCTATTTCTTCTATTGCGATGGGTCTGTTGAGGTTTTTGATGTCCACCGAGGATAGTCTAGGGAGGGATTGTTTTTCCAGGAATTTGTCCATGTCTTCCAAATTGTTGAATTCATTGGAGTACAATCCTTCATAGTATTGTGTAACTATCCTTTTGATTTCATTAGGGTCTGTTGTAATGACCCCTCTTTCATCCCTTATTCTTGCTATTGAGACTTGTTCCCTCCTTTCTTTGGTTAGGTTTGCCAATGGTCTATCGATCCTGTTTATCTTTTCAAAGAACCAACTTTTAGCGATATTAATTTTTTCCATAGTTTTTTTATTTTCCCTCTCCTGAATCTCAGCCCTGATTTTTATAATTTCTTTTCTTTTGCTATTAGTAGGGTTGTCCTGCTGACTCAGCTCTAGTTTTTGTAAATTTTGTGTCAGCGTATCCGTCATGAGTCTCTCTTCCTTTCTCAGGTGTGCTTGTATTGCTATGAACCTTCCTCTGATGACTGCCTTTGCTGTGTCCCATAAGTTTTGGTACGTCGTGTGCTCATTTTCGTTGGTTTCGAGAAATTTCCTGATTTCGTCTCGGATCTGCACCAGTATGCACTCCTTTTGCAGTAGAGAGTTATTCATCCTCCAATTATTTGCTCTTATTTTCTTTGTCTTCCTTTTGTTGATTTCCAGTCTTATGGCACAGTGGTCAGAGAGAGAGGTCTGTATTATTTCAATGTGCTTAAATTTATGTAGATTTGCCTTATGCCCCAGCATGTGGTCTATCTTCGAATATGTGCCATGAGGACTTGAAAAGAATGTGAAATTTTTTGTATTTGGATGAAAAGCTCTGTAAATATCTATTAGGCCAAATTGTCTAATTGTGGAGTTTAGCTCTCTAGTCTCCTTGTTGAGTTTCTTTCCCTGTGATCTATCTTTCTCAGTGAGTTGTGTGTTGAAGTCACCCACTATAATTGTCGAGTCTGTGATTTCTTTCTTAATCTTTTGGAGTGTTTGGTTCACGTATTGAGCTGGTCTCTCATTCGGGGAATATATGTTTACAATGCTTAGTGGTTCATTGTCTATCATTCCCTTGAGCATTATATAGTGTCCCTCCTTATCTCTTTTTATGGTTTGCACTTTGAGGTCAATTTTATCCGAGATAAGGATTGCAACCCCTGCTTTTTTTGTGTTGCTGTTTGCTTGGTAGGTCCTTCTCCAGCCTTTGATTCTCAGCCTATTTTTGTCTGTAGCCTTGAGGTGTGTCTCCTGTAGGCAGCAAATTGATGGGTTGTGTTTTCTAAGCCATTCTGCAAGTCTCAGTCTTTTAATGCCTGAGTTCAGGCCATTGATATTCAGGGTTATTATCTCCATGTGCGGACTCTGTGATGCCATTTTATACTTTTTGTGTTGGGAGTTTTCCTACTTTCCTTTCTCATTAGTGTGTGTTTTGTGTGTGTATCATTCTTGACTTCTTTCCATCCTTAAGTCATTGCTATCTTGGGGTCTGTTTTCTCTTTGTTGTGCTCTGGGTGAAGTTGTTCTATGTGCTGGTGTCTTATTTGTGCTTGGTGAGTGTTGTTCTTCTGCCCATACTGAGTCGGCGAGGATCTTTTGTAATGCTGGGTTTGTTGTAACGTATTTTTTGAGTTTTTCCTTGTCTGGGAAGACTTTTACTTCTCCATCGATCTTGATCGATAATTTGGCTGGGTAGAGTATTCTTGGATTTGCGTTGTTTTCTTTCAATTTTTGGAATATGTTACTCCACTCTCTCCTTTTTTTCATAGTTTCTGCTGATAGGTCTGAGCATATCCTTATGTGGGAACCTTTATATGTGATTGCTTGCTTTTTCCTAGCTGCTCTCATGATTTTCTCCTTTTCCTCAAAGTTTGAAAGTTTAACTATTATGTGCCTTGGTGATTTCTTCTTGGGGTCCCGTCGTGCTGGTGTTCTTTCAGCCTCCTGGATGGTTGCTTGGTTTTCATTCATTAGGCTGGGGAAGTTTTCCTCCAAGAATTCTCTCGCTATTGTTGCAGATGACTTCTTTGTTGTGTCTTCCTCCGGTAGGCCAATAATTCTAATGTTGTTCCGCTTCATAGCATCAGACATAGCTCTTAGGTGTTCTTCGGCTTCTCTGATGCTCTTATTAGATTTTTGTTCACGTTTATTAAAGTCTGCTTGGCTGTCCTCCACGCCACTGATGCGGTTCTCTGATTCCTCCAATCGATTCTCAAGGAACATGATTCTGCTATTGTGTTTCGTTACCTGCTCCTCAAGCTCCTGTATTTTCCTTTGGTATGTGTCTTTTATATCCTCTATCATTTCATCCTTTTTCTGTAGTGTTTCCCTCATATTCTGCATCGCTCCAAGCACCATTCTGAGAGCTTCTTTGTATGGCATCTCAATGTCTGCTTCTTCTATGTATGTTGTTATGTTCAGGACATCTTCTTCCTTTGCCTTTTGTTTCTCCTGTTTTTTCGTTGAGGTCATTGGGGGTGATGGCTGTTTGCGTTGAGTTGTTTTTGAGGGACCAGGTGCCATTTTCTAGTCTCTCTCTGGAAGACTTATAGGAATTCTTCTTCGATCTGCCTACAGCTGGTTTTGCTATGGGATTAACCTACCACTTTATCTTCCTGTGGCTTCCCTATTAGGGGAGTGCCCCAGATGGCAGATCAACTGCCTGCACCAGTGTTGCAGAGGCTGGGCTGAAGTTCCCGCTATTGGTTTGAATATTGATAAGTGTTGGCTGAGCTGCCTTATGTCCCCAGGTACACAGGCAGGAACTCCCTGGTGAGAAGTCTGAGGAGTTTCCCCTGGAGAGCAAGCAGGCCTTACCCTAGCCTTGGGCTATCTATGCAGGGTGGAGCTCACCTAGCTGGGTGACCCAGGCGCAAATGCCCTAGGGCAATGGGAGTGCCCCGTAAGTCCGCAATGGAGTGTGAGAGAGCAGGGCAGGAACAAGGGGGGTGAGAAAAATCAAAAAGTGAGACTAGACTGTGCAGGGGTACAGGGAAGCGAGGGAAGCAAAAGAAACTATGTAGCTGAGTCCCACTCCCGGCCTGTGGATCTACAAGGGCTTACTCCCTGTGCCAAGCCCCAGCGGTAGTTCGCAGCTGAGCCCCAAGAAGGGTCGCAAGAAAACTGCTGAGCCGCCCCCAGAGAGCAGAGAGGGGGGACAGAGAGCAGAGATGTTAACAGACGCCGCCGTGTAGCTGAAGCTTGATCCCTGCCTATGAAGCTGTGGGGGTTTGGGTTTATTCCCTGCTCAGACCACGCGGCGTGGCTGCGGCTGCGGCTGTGCCTTGAAAAAGCCCCTGCGCAGCCCTCCAAGGCTGTGTGGGAATATAAAGCAGAGACGCAAACAGAAGCAACAATGTAGATGAACCCCGATCCCTGCCGGTGGAGCCTCAAGAGTCCTGTTCCTGCCCTGAGGCAGATAGGGAAAAACTGTGGCTGTGCTGAGACCAAGCCCTGCTACAGGCTCCAAATGGTCCCGGCTTGGGCAGATCCGGCAACTGGACTAGGGTCGAGCCCCAGCCGGCTTCCACTGAGGTAAGCCAAAAGCCCCCAGCCCCTCAAAACCCCGTGGATCTGTGCCTACTTATCTTTATGATGCACCTTCCTGCGATCCAGTGGCGTTGAATTTCACTCTAAGCAACTCTCCTGGGCTGGATTCTGCGGAGTCCCTCTGGTGTGTGTCACTCCGTCGCCATCAAAATTCTTCTTTCAATTGTTAAAGTGAAGCAGGTTATCTTGAGGACTATTTGGTAGCTGAGTGAAGCAGCCCACATTAAGTTGATCAGAACTCGTCCTGATGGAGATTTTTGAGCCTGTGAACTGGTGCATATTGTTGCTGAATTTATGGATGGCCTGTTCATATTTGATTTTGCTTATGGATGCAGATTTCACAAGGTTCCAATTGGAATGAAGACGCTTCATATAGAAAAATATGATTGTCTTCTCAGAGAACTGGGTTAATGCAAATGGGCAGTATATAAATTGGATATCCAAAATTAGGGGGCTAAAGGCATGAAGTGGTTGGCTTACAAACTTTCATAGGTGGGGGAACATAGTCACAGGATTATAGAATTAAGGTGCAGGTGTTACTTAATTGAAATTGTGAGGTTAAAGAATTATATACACATGCCAAGTTGCAAAGGAGTGGATTGAGGTACTTATTTTATTGTACCAACCTGGCTGATAAACACATGTGGGGTTAATTGAACGGCAGAGGGATAAATGGCTCGGTGAGCCTCGCCATTCTAGTTCTTGGGTCTCTTGTTTGTGATGGTCGGACCAGGGTGCAGCTGCCTTAGCTGTTCCCTGCTTCAGCTGGCAAGGCTCACTTCCTGCAAGACATCCCCAAGAAAAAGTCACATGGACCTACCCCGATGCAGCCCTGGGTGCTGGAGCAGCCGTGTGGAGACCTCTGCCAGCGCTGAGATGCTTACACATTCACTGACTCGGCTTTCCTCCTGAAGTTGGCATCATTGCATGTATTTTGTGAGATTGAGGAGGACTTTGTGGATTGGTGCCAGACATATGGGTTAATGTTGGACTTGTGAGCTTGGGCAGCATTGGGTTGGAATGTTTTCTTGATATGCACTGACCCTTTATATAAAACTCTCTCGTATACATGGATTTCTGTGGATTTGTTTCTCTAAAGTACTCAGAATAAGACACTACCTTTGCCTCTAAAATTTCCTCTCTGCTTCATATGGCCTGTTGTGTCATTGCTATGAAGGGTTTTTGCAGACTGCTTACATAGTCAACCTTCTTGCGGGAAATTCAAGCTTTTCTTCAATATTATCCATAACATGGAGTAAATAAGAGGTCAGGATTATAAGACTCACATAAACGTTTGGGTAAAATATTGATGTAAAAACCGTTACGAAAATTTTAAATTATAGATTAAAATCTCTTTTTACTTATAATCTGAAGAATTTGTAATCTGACCTTTGTGGTTAAAATTTTCATCTGTTATTTCTAGTAATTGGATCAATGCTTTGAAGGTTTGTTCTGAATTTTATGATATATTATTACTTTTCAATTCATGAAAACCATCTAGTTTCAGTTTTGGCAAGCTTTCTTCTCATGACATTTCTGGACAAATTGCCTTTATTTCTGTTATTATCTTTGTCACATAAAGCATGAGAAATTTGTGATAAAGCATGAATATGAATAAGGTGGCTATCCTGTTTTCCAGGTTACTTTTTAAAATTCTTTATTTTTGTGTTTTTGTCCCTAAAATATGCAAAACATCATGAATTACAACTAAAAAGTAACTAATCATAACAGATACTGGAAAAATACACTTTACTTTTCTGTGACAGGTTTTCTTTTCCTTCCTTGTTTATACGTGTTGTCTGTTAATTTAAGATGACTATTTAAAACCATACTTATATTTCTACAAATATTATACATTTGTTGATTGCAAACTAAGTATTGTCATTAATTAAGCAGATGGTTAGGATGTGGATTATCTTAAATTTCTTGTTCATAGAAAGAGATTTTGCTGTCTAAACAGTGCTGATGATGATAATTTAAAGAATTATGTCAGTAAGCTATTGATCAAACTCACAATCAAGGTGTATTGGTAAGTATTGGTGATTAAAATATAAAAGTTAAAAACAAAAAGGAAGGAGCAGCAGAGAGCATCATCTTGCTGATAAACAGAAGCTGGGCATCACATGATAGCATTTTATACAGCAAATGACTTGTTCATACCAAATATCTATTTTAAACCAACATAAGCAGTATATATACATATGGATTTCTCCAAACATAACACACAGAAATCACAGAAATAAAATAACTACATGTGTTAGAAGAGTTAATAGGGAATCTCAATATCAGCAGCAAAAGCCAGGCCGGATGCTGACTTTAGAAGAGCCATCAATTTTTCATATGTAAGTTGAGGTTAAAGATGAAGAAAAGTAAAAGAAGTACATGAGAGCCAAAAGAGGACTGTTTGTGTATCTTATCTGAATTTCAAGAGCATCCCAAGAGCAGATCGGATACATTGAAAACTGTCAATAAACCTGATGAGCTATGAGAGGACATCAAGAGCATCATTCATCAAGAAAGCAAAAGGTTATTAAATAGACAAGAAACAATGGAAAGATCCGAATGAATGTCTGAAAATACTCTGAAACTTGCCCTTCATTAAGAGTAGCTAAGGCAAATGGAAGAAAGAATGACGTCAAAGAGCTGAATATAAAATTTCAGTGGGCAGCTTCAGAAGACGTCAAATATTATAATGAAATGTGTAAAACCTTACAGTCAGAAAACCAACAAAGAACATACTCATACATGAAACTGAAAGAACTGAATAAAAAATTAAGCCTTGAGTTGCAATATTGAAAGATTCTATGGGCAAAATATTGAATGATAGAAGAAGCATAAAAAGAAAAGAATACAGAGTCACTGTACCACGAAGAACTAGTTAATATCCCATCATTACAAGAAGTAGCATTATTAGGCAGAAAAAATGTACCAAAGGGAGAAATCTGAGTTGCACGGATGTTAGCCATCAGGGCTCCAGGAATTGATGGAATATTAACTGAAATATTCAAGCAGCTGATGACGCACTGGGAGCACTCACTCATCTATGCCAGGAAATTAGGAAGATGGCAACTTGGTCAACTGGATGGAAGAGATCCGTACTTGATCCCATTCCTATGAAAGGTGGTGAAACAGCATGCTCAAATTACATTATTCACGTCATATTCAAGTAAAATTTGATCAAGAGCATCCGACAACTGTTATGCCACTACCTTGACAAGCAGCTACCAGGGGTCCAGGCGAGATTCAGATGAGGAAGTGGAACAAGGGATATCATTGCTGATGCAGCTGAATCTTGATGGAAAGAAGAGAATTCCAGAAACATATTAAGCTAGTTTTCTTTCAGAAATGCTTGGACTACTTTTCTGTGGCTTTTCATTTGTTCTTTTCTATTCTGGAATGTCAATGAGGTATAAGTTATTTCTCTTTTTTGTGTCTCTCATAATTTCTTAGACTTCCTTTAGATTTTTTTCTCTTTTTATTGATTTTTATTTTTTTAGATTGTGATCAAGAGATTTGTCTTCAAGTTCACTACTGTTACCTTCCATTCTTTCAATTCTACTGTTTTCCCTTATTGCATATTTTCTTTTTCTTTCTTTCTTTTTTTGGTTTCTGTTTTGTGTATTATCTATCTATTTATTTATAATAATTAAATCATTTTATGGGGGCTTGTACATCTCATCACAATCCATTGTGTCAAGCACTTCTGTACATTTGTTTCTCTCATCATTCTCAAAGCATTTGATTTCCACTTAAGCCTTTGGTATCAGCTCCTCATTTTTCCCTCTCCCTCCCCACTCCCCAATCCCCCATGAGCTCCTGATATTTTATAAATTATTATTATTTTGTCATATCTTACACCTTCTGATGTCTCCCATCACCCACTTCTCTGCTGTCCATCCCCCATGGAGGAGGTTATACAAAGAGCCTTGTAATCTGTTCCCCCTTTCTCCTTCACCTTCCCTCCACCTTTCCTGTATCGCCACTCTCATCACTGGTCCTAGGGGTTCATCTGTGCTGGATTCTCTGTGCTTCCAGTTACCACCTGTACCAGTGTACATCCTCTGATCCAGCTGGATTTGTAGGGTGGAATTGGGATAAGGGGGGGAGGAAGAATTCAAGAAGTAGAGGAAAATTGTATGCTTCATCATTGCTATATTAATTCTGTCACCGTATTATTCATCTTCTGGTTTTCTATATTTTCATATAATCTTTATTTACTTATTTTTGTGCTTCTTGTGATGTTTTCCCATCTGCTGAAAGTGCCTGATCGCCCTTCTCAATTGATTTTCTAGTAATTCCAGTGCATTGGAATCACTGGGAAAGTCTTTTGGCTCTTTATATCCGTCACTTGTTTGTGTCAGTCTATGTTGGCTCTTTCTGCTGTCTCTCACATATTGTGATCCACTTGTTTGAGATGTGAGTGCGACTTCGTTGTGTGAAAACTGTTGCTCCCTTAAATGGTACGAGAGGAATAAAAAAACAACAAAACAAGCAAAAACTGTGCAGTCACGACAAATAAAAAACATTAAATCTGCAACAACCACACAAACAGGAACTTTATAGAAACCCACTTATTATGCCTGGAAGCTGCTTTTTCTTTCTTAGTCACCACACTGTGCTTATCAGAATCTCTTTGGGGGGTTGCATGTTCCTGAGGGTGGAATCTTGCATCTTTTCTGATAAAAAGAGGGTTATGAAAAGTTATACTCCCTGTCTTGTGTCTTGTGTTTCTCCAGTGGTGGGTTATCAAATACTAGAAGAAAATCTCCCCTGCACCCCTCCCCCAAAAACATTAAAAAAATAAAAGCAAACTGGAGGCTACTTATTATCTAGATCCCTACACCTGGTTGACTTCTGTAGACATAAGGGAGTGTAGCTACTGGAGGTGTTTTTCCCCATCTGTGGTTGGCAGTTTATTGAACCAGGAAAGAGGAAGAAAACATACGTGTGTGTGTGTGTGTGTGTGTGTGTGTGTGTGTGTGTGTAAAACAACTCAGTCACCCAGGTAGCTTCCAGCTTCTGCATTTTGGAGTATGGACATTGTGTGGGCATGCATGAAGAAACAAACTTATGCTAGTTCCACAATGCCTCCCATGCTGGGTGGGGCATCTTCCTGTCTTGTCAGGTTTCTCTTGCTACCTTGTGTTGATGAAGGGAAGACTATAATCAACTTCTGGGTACACTGAGTGTGTTCGTCACTGCCTCATTGACCTGTGGAGTGTGGAAATCCAGTGGGGTTTCCACCTCTCTCTCATTGGCTGTATGTGTGTGTGTGTGTGTGTGTGTGTGTGTGTGTGTGTTGGGGTGGGAGGAGGGTTCTTCTGGTAAGTAGCCTAGGAGGAAAATCTCAGTTGTATTTTCAGCACTAACAATGGAGCTATTCACTTCCAGCCAGTTGATAATTCACTTATGATAGGTATGGATTCTGCTTTGTGATGTCCCTACAGGTGTGTGTGTGTGTGTGTGTGTGTGTGTGTGTATGTATGTGTGATAGGGTTTTTGTGCCATTAGGGCACCTGAAAGAAGATACAGGGGGAATTTAGCCAGTCAATCAGGTCACAGTTTGATGACCCCTTTGGACTTGCGACCTCTGGAGCTGGCCCTTCGCTCTCTTGCCTTCACCTTCCTGCTGGCTGACCCTGATTGTGACCAGAGGCCTGTGACGAGTCCAGTACTGTCATTGGATCCACAAGGTTTAACACTGACTGGACTGGGCTCTTCCTGCATTCGGCACCATTTTATGTGCCTGCATGCGTCAGCAGAGGAACTTGTGGAATAGTATGGACTTATGGGCTTGAGTTGGACAGAGGAGGGACGTTTTATTGATGCACAATTTCTTCTTGATATAAAGTTGGTTATCACACACTTATTATTGTCACTGAAATTGTTTCTTTATTCAACTCAGCCTAACACAGTTTGCTTGGACCACTCCATTAACCTTCCAATTTCTCTTGTGCCCACATTTTTGGGAATCATCATTTTGGTGTAGGGATGAGGAACGTCTGAACCACGGGCTGTATAAGGCCTGTAAAACAAGCAATGCCAGCTCACACCACAAGCCTGACCCAAGAGAGGCGGTTATATCTTGAGCCAGTTAAATACGTGCCTGGTTTGGTCAGTAAAACATGCTATAAATATGCAAATGGACCTAGGCATAAAAATAAGTCTACTACCCCTAGCGTCCACCACTGTGTGTTCGTCAGTTTGTCATACTGCGGTCCCAAGCGTCTGGCTGTGATACCGGATGCTATGTCAATGGTGTTTCAAACGCCAGCAAAGTCATCCAAAGGTTTCAGCAGAGTTTCCAGACAAAGGACAGATTACAACAAATGAATCTGACCACCCACCTCAGAGGAAGCCTGCGGGGGATTCCTTATACACAACTTCAACGATGCTGAAGGCCTCCTAATGGCAGAAGCACTTTGTCAGAGTTCGTGCCAGAGGATGGGCCCCTCGGACACAAGGACACTAGAAATGTGTTTGAAGAAGAGCTGTTCTCGTGCGGGGGAGTTGACCAGGAGGATATGAGTGGAGTAAACCCGATGGGAAAGGAACCCTTGGGTTCTTGCTGATGCTGCACAACTCAGGCACCTGCTGCAAGGCTGCCAGCAAGAAGTCAACACAGGAGACCTTTATGAAGAAGGCCCTGGCTAACAACCAGAAGCCAAAGGGCAGTGTGTGCACACCAGCCAGTCTATTACTGCTGCCACCTTGTCACTCTTCACTGTCCCCTGTACTGAGTAAGACCTGTGGCCAGCCAGTGCATTCTGTCTCTTTCAGATCTCTAGTAGGAGGGCTGCAAAAGAACTTTTGAACTGATGCTGAAAATGAGATGAAATTAGATAGCACTACTGGAAACACAGTACTGTATTTTTAAACACACAAAAATCAATATATAAATTAGTGAGACATATGAGTACAAATATCAAGGATCTGACAAAAGTACACATCTTTTTCCTTGTATCACTTCCAAATCCCCGAACCCTAGAGTATTCATCTAAAGCAAAAAGGTTTCAAAACAACCAAAGCAAAAATATATCAAAGGGCATATTACACTGGTAAAGTAGAAAGGTACTGAAAAGGAAGGGGGCTCTCAGAGAATTGAGTGGACAAAGCAGCTGCAAACATGGGCTCTCCAAAGTAACGTTTATGAAGATGGTGCTGAAGTGGGCAGTAGTTCATTGTGTTGAATAGAGGGTAGCTAGCAGTCTGAACTGACTTGATAGCACCCCACAGCTCAACAAATGTTAGCAGATTAAATTATATATATTAAACATATAAGTAAATTGAAGTATGTGTATATACACAGGAATGTATGTATATGCTGGAATATATGTAATTCAGGAATATATATATATATATATACAAATAAACAGAATAAAATTTTCAAAGGTGATGATCAACATAATAGCAGGGTAGGAGGGAGAACATCTATACACACACACATATATATATATGTGCTTGTGTATATGTATATGTATGTATGTATATAATAGGGGTACCACCTCAAAACACAGAAAAAGCTTTGGGGAAAAATATCTTTTTTTAGTGTGTGTGTGTGTAACAAGGAAGCAGATTGATGTTGGGTTTCTACTTAAATCGTGCCTCAGTACAAGAATGGTTTGTTCTAATAATGTGGCATTGTATGATACTCATCTTCCTGGCATGATTGCTGAGGACAAAATGGGTACATAAGCAAATGTGAATATAAAGCTAATGGTGCCTGACTATCCAAAGACATAGAGTCTGGGGGTTTAAAGGCTTGTATTTGAACTAGTGGCCCTCTAGCTCAGAAACAACAAAGCCTACCTGGAACAAGCACACCAGCCTGTGTGATCATGAGGTGTTGATTGGAAGAGGTATCAGAAGTTCAACAACATGCAACCAACTTGATGTGAAGGAGCGTGAAAACAATGGAGACCCAAATTCACCTGAAAGATGATTGGACAGTCCTTCTCAGAAGGGCCACATAGAACAGATGACAGAGGCTGGTTGCAATATGGCACTGTTGATATGTACCTATCTTCTAGTTATTAAATATTTCCTCCTCTTACTAGTAAGTAACCCTTTATGTGTTTTACCTCACTGATCACATTAGCTTTATGTATTTTCATTTCTTTATTTAGGATCATTCGGTACATGTGGCCAAGATAGATGGGGGTGGAGAGGGCAGACGATAGCATTGATGATTATATAGCCCCACGCAATGGGATTGAATAACAGAATTGCATGTGAATGGGTATATAGGCATGTGTAATATATTTCAATAAAATGACTATATAAAAAGATAATAACGTTTTCAAAGCACTTCTCACGTTGTTAGATGCCTTTGAGTCAGTTATGATCCATAGTGACCATCTGTACAACATAATGGAACACTGCCTGGTTCCATGCCCTCTTCACAATTGTTATGATTTAGCCTGTGGTGGCTGCCATTGTATCAATGCATCTTGTGAAGGGCCTTCCTCGTTTATGCTGCCTCTGTACTTTACCAAGAATGATGTTCTTCCCTGTGAACTGGTCCATCTGGATAACATGTCCAAAATATGTGATATAAAGTTTCCTCATCTTGCCCTCCAAGGAGCCTTCTGGCTGTAATTCTTCCAAGATGGATCTGTTTGTTCTTCTGGCCGTTCATGTTACTTTTAATATTCTTTGCCAGCACCACCATTCAAACATGAATTATTCTTTAGTCTTCTTTATTCAGTGTCCAAATTTCATATGCAGATGAGACGATTGAAAATACCATGACTTGGATCAGGTACATCTTCATCCTCAAAGTAACATCCTTGCTTTTCAACACATTGAAGAGGTCTTGTACAGCAGCTTTCCTCAATTTCAAGATACCATTTGATCTCTTTATTGCTACTTCCACAAGCATTGATTATGGAGCCAAACAAGACAAAATCCTTTCTCCTCTTGTCAGAATGTTATCTATTGCTTCTGATGTTAAAACATGCAATATCCTTTTGTTCTGTTTGAACAAATGCCTTTTGATCCATGTACAAATTCCGTATGAGCACAACGATGTGGAGCCAAATAAAATGAAATCTGTGACAACCTCATTGTTTCTCTATTTACTCTGATATTTTCTACTGCTCCAGTTGTGGAAATTAAAAAAAATTACCATCCATCCTGAAGACTGTGGCATTCATCAACAAATGCTTCAAGTCCTGCTCAATTTCAATAAGTCAGGCTGTGTCCTTTGCATTTAACAGTCTTCCTGGGCTGATGCCTTGTTCTTCTTCATGTAGTTAACTTTCTCAGATTATTTGCTCAGCACACAGCTTAAATAAGCACAATGAGATGATACAACCCAGAAGCAAATTGTTCATGATGTAAAGCCATGCAATTCTTAAACCATCCTTTGCTATGTTCGGATGGCTGTTCATCATGAGCACTGTTAAGAATTACAGACTTCTTATTCTTCAAAATGTCATCTGTAGTTTGTCGTGACCCACGTAGTTGAAAGCATCTCTGTAGTTAATAAAGCTTGTAAACACCTTTCCGGTCTGCAGGGCTTCCGCCAAGCTAATTCTGACGTTGACACGTAATCCTTCCTGCTCTCCCCGCTTTGGAATTTGACTTGAATCCGTGGCAGCTCCCTGTAAACAGACGGCTTCGACTCTTTAATTATATTCTGAAAGTTTTATTTGAACTTTATATTAATGATGGTGTTTGGTAATTTCTGATTTCTATTGGAACGGGCACAGATATCAATCTCTTTTAGATCTTTGGCCAGGCAATTATCTTCCAAATTTCCTGGCATAGACAAGTGAGCGTTTGCAGCGCTTCGGCAACTAGTTTAAACCTTTCGTTGGGTATCCCGTCAATTCCTGGAGCCTTGTTTCTCACTAATGTCTTTTGAGCAGCGGGAAGTTCCTCTGATGGACCACCTGCTCTCGATAATCTTCTAGCTCCTGAAATGGTTGAACATTGGCCAGTTATATTTTATACGCTGAGTTTGTCTAGTCCTTCCATCTTATGCTGCTACTGCCTGCGTGTTTCCAGGGGGAGGGATGAATACATCCTCAGTTCTTTCAGTGGGAGATACCCTATGCATTTTCTTGCTTTTGGAAGTTGTAACTCTAGGTGTTTGCACCTTTCGTGATAATACTTTGTCATCTCCAGCTCCCTTTTGTAATTTTCAGTTCATCCTTTTCATTTCTTAATTTCTTCCACTCACTTTAGCTACTCTCTATTCAAGAGTATGTTTCAGAGTTTCCCCTGAAATGCACTTAAAAATCATTTTATTTGGGGCTCATACGTCTATTATCACAATGTATACATCCATCCATTGTGTCAAGCACATTTGTACACATTTTTTCATCATCATTTTCAAAACATGTTCTTTCTACCTCAGCCCTTGGTATCAGCATCTCAGTTTTTTCTACTTTTGTCTTTGGATTGATTCGTATGAGTTTCTGGATGCCTTCCCACCCCTTGTCAAGACTTCTTTCATTAGTGCTTAATGCTCAAATAGGTTCTAGTGATTAAAAAAATCAAGTGGAGTGTCCATAAGTAATATTTTGGTTCTTCAACTTAAATTTACAAATTGGCAATCTATGATTTGTTCAATCGTCAGCCCTTGACTTTGCTTTGGTTCTACCAATATGGACAATCAATATTATTCCTATATAGTCCATCTGGTGATGTTCATGTGTTCATATGTAAATTTTCAGTTTATGTTATTGAAAGACATATTGGCATTAAGAAGTCATTAGCCTTAAAAAGTTCTAACATGCTATTCCTAGCATAATTTCTACTAGTAAGAATCATATTTTCAAATACCGATCCTTCCTCTCTGTTTCTAGCATGGTTCCCATACAAATTGCTAGTGATTATCAAGGAATATTAATTTCACATTTGATCAATTTTTAATAATAAAAATATTATTTCTTTTCATTTTTTCTTCAATATTTTTATCACTTGCTCTAGTACAGCAGTTCTCAGCCTGTGGGTCGGGAACCCTTTGAGTGTCAAAAGACCATTTCACAGGGGTCACCTGATTCATAATAGCAAAATTACAGTTATGAAGTAGCAATGAAAATAATTTTATGTTTTGGGGATTGCCACAACACGAAGAACTGTATTAAAGGGTCATGGCATTAGGAAGTTTGAGAACCAGTAGTCTAGTGGTTTGGTTAGTGTTTAAATTTGAATAATAGTTGTATGAACTGGACTTTTTATTTATTATTGATTTGGAGTTAATAAATATATTATATCATTCAATAGTTCAATTATGTCAAGCAGTATTGTACAATTGTAACCACAATCACTTTCCAAATATTCTTTTTCCTCCTGGACTCCTTGATGTTGCCTTCTCTTTGCCCCGTCTCCATTGTATCCCCCCCCACCCCAAAACCCTTATTTTATTTGCTGTCCTTGTAGGTTCTAAATCCTGGCTTTCATACACCAAAACACAAAAGCATATAACGCAACTTCATGAGGGTGAACTCCAATGACATAACACCTCTGAGATACGCTGTAATATGAACAAACAAAAATACAGAAACTTGGAAACCAGATCAGGTCCGGCATTCATCAGAGGGGATCAACTGGGAAAGTTTTCACGGTTCAGGTTCAGATTTATGCCTTTGTTCATCTATACTCATCTCTCCAGTGCCCGCTGACTTCTTTAGAGGCCCACAGGCGTTACCCTATAACGGACAGCATTGTACTCAAGATAGAGAACTGTTCTTTCAAGCATGCAAGTGATGCCAATCATCTTGGATTTATCATTTGTGGCATAGTCAAGGGCGATCGGCCAACTCAAAAGAGTCCAAACCAGCCCGTTTCCTCTCACTTACACTTCACGCGATGATCTTTCTCGTTTCCTCTCACTCACACTTCACGCGATGATCTTTCTCGTTTCCTCTCACTCACAATTCACGCGATGATCTTTCTCGTTTCCTCTCACTTACACTTCACGCGATGATCTTTCTGTGATCCATGTACTTCGTGTGCCCATGGTCTAATTCGTGCTGGATTTTTGCAGTGGTTTCATTCTCATTTCATGTTGTATCCCAACAGCAAGGAAGTGTCATGAAAGTTTCACCCCATCGATGTTAATAATATCACCTTCGCTTTGAAGAGGCTACTTGTTCCCAGTCGTGGTTAAAGTGCCTTCCAACCTTGGGCTCTCACATCCCAGCTCTTTAACTGACAATGTGTTGCTGTTGAGCAATTAGGTTTTCAGTCTTAGTCACTCGTAAATGGGCAATCTAAACCGTTCCCTTGTGTCTCCTGGGCCTCTAGAAACCCTGGTGGCATAGTGTATTATGCTTTGGACTCCTGTCCTTGTGGTTGTTAGAAATCACCAGCCACTCTGTGGGAAAAAGATGAGGCTGGGAAACACAGGGGGTGCACGGGGAGGGGTGAGATCTCTTTGTTTTGTAATGTGTCACACTATAAATCAGTTTCTACCATTAGCAGAATTTGTTTCTTTTAGTGATGTTTTTCTGTCAGGAAGCTCTGTGGAAACCTACGATATTTGATATACTTGTTATTTATGTTCCTATGATCAGAGCGACATGCAAGACACCTCATTATGACAAACTGCAAGAGGAGCACAGGCAGCAGAACTTGAAGGTTATTACGTATTGCATTGTTTTGTTCCTCTCTGCCGCATGAGCGGAGTGGATGGCAGCGCATCTGTGTGGGCCGTTATATGCAAAATTACTTACACTCCCAGATCGAAGACTCAATGCTTTCTTCCCTAAGAAGAGAGATGCCAGCCTACATGAAGGTGGACCAAATGTTTATGCACAAATGGGACTGGGGGATCATAAAAATTTCTACACAAACCTTTTGAAGTGCCGTTATATTTCCAACATGACACTTCAACCTCATTTTCATCAGATTTCGCCACGTTGGTGATTTTCAAATTAAAGCAGACAACTAAAATGTTCCTTCTCAGATTTTATTTTGTTCCATACACTTAAGAACCATTTTGGGAGAGTGGGGGTTGAGGACATTATAAAATAATTTATAATATTAAGTTGAGATTAATGATTTTTAATAGCATTTTTACTAGAATAATTTGATGCTCTGCATTTATTGACATTTGTGTGTATCATGCAATTTGCTGTGCACACGCCTTCTCTACTAATCAGTTCATAAATTCCAAATGGAAATATAATAGAATGTAATTTTCACAGAAGTGAGGATATTTCTATCCATTTTGTTCATTGCCATAGTCCTAGCACATAACTAATACAATATTGAGTTTCTGAATGAAAGCAATTCCTGTTTGTATGAGACTGATAGCACATAGGGCAATTCCTTGTTTCAAATGAATGGTGTTTTAGGCTGATAACAAATGCCAGGAATTATATTTTAACAGGCATTGGTCATAAATGATCACAGTAAATGTGGTGTTTAAATAGATATGACTTACTGAGTTTTCTAGGCATCGTTCTAAGTGCTCTACAGATTTTCAACATATTTATTCATCACAATGACCCTCTTAGTAACAGTAGTATTATAATAATAATTTCGCTGCTGCGGAAACAGTACAGAAACTCTATTTTCATTAAATCAGATAGCTATTAAGTAGTAGAGCCTGAATAGAAATCTGAGATTGCAGTCAATGATTTTTAATCATTTTGCTACACTGCTCCATTCTTCCAAATTTAAATATCACAAAATAAGATAGGGATATAGTATAGGGTTTGAAAAACCGACTTCTTTTCCTAAACATAAATAACAACCACCCACAAATGTCTAATTGATTTCAGCTCCTCACGTTCCTACAGGACAGAGTAGCACTGTCCCCCAGGTTTCCAAGGCTGTCAATCTTTATGGAAGCAGACTGCTTTATCTTGCTCCCTGCAGGTGAGTAGGAGAAGGCTGCAGTGGAAGTCCTTGTTGGTTCCACTGGACACTTTAACTCTTCCTTCTCCGGCCATGAAGGTTCCTCTCAACAAAAGTATTTGATGACTGAATTTGGACTTAACGAAAGAAGTGAAAAGAAACACTTCGTTTTGAAATGAGGTTATGTTAGCACGTGTTTCTTTGAGATAGAAGCAAATGTGGTGGTTCTGTGTTCATCTTGAAGGCTCGATAATCTAGTTTTATAAATGATCAAAAGTCCAAATGTTCTCAGCTTCTTCTGTTGTACATTGTTTGCTTTGCACTCTTTGCACAGGATACACACGGAAGGCCTTCTCAGTTAAATGCTAAGGAACATAAGGGCCTGACTCACAGAGTGGTTTCCAGGAGCATTCTGGCAGTGCCTGTTCCACTGTACATTTGCTGGCTCTTTGGGCTATCCATGGTACTTGCAATATTCCTCATCAATACCACCATTCATATTCACACATTCTTCTTTGGTCTTTCCTATTAAATGTTCAACTTTCACATATGTATGTATTGTTTGAATATATCACGTACTGATTCAGGCACATCTTTGTTCACAAAATAACATCCTTTCCTTCAAAATTTTAAAGAACTCTTATACAGCAGATTAACTCAAGGCAATGAATGATTTGATCTCTTGACTGCATCTATGAGCATTGATTGCGGATCCAAGCAAGATGAAATCTAGACCACTGAAATCTTTTCTCTATTTATCTGTTTTCTCTGTTACCTGCTGGTCGAGTTGTGGCCATTTTTGCTTTTTTTACATTATTTGAAATCCATATTGCCAGTTACAATCCTTCATCATTCTAACAAGGGCTTCAAGTTCTCCTCACTTTCAACAAGAAAAGTTGTATCCTCTTCATATCACATATTGTTAATGAGCCTTCCTTCATGACTGATGCAATTTTTTTCATTGGAGTATAATTCATCTTCTCTGATGGTTTGCTTAACATCCAGATGAAATGAGTATTATGAGAGGACAAAATCCTGAATCAAAGGTTTATTGATTTTAAATCATGCAGTATCTCCTTTATCTTTTTGCACAACTGTCTTTTGATTCATGTACGGCTTCCTTATGAGCACAGTTCAGTTGTCTGGGACACCCACTTTTTTCAGGGCTATCTAAACTTTGTTATGGTGCACACAGTTGAATGAATTGGCATAATCACTAAAACACAAGGGAACATGCTTCTGGTATTATTTGTTTTCAGCCAAGATCCATCTGACATCAACATTGCTATTCCTAATTCCTAGTCCTCTTCTGAGTCTGGACTCTATTTCTGAAAGCTGCCTATCAAGGTATTGATCCAACCATTGTTGGATGATCTTCAGCAAATTTTACTCGCATGTGATCTGAGTTATAATCTTCAAAAATTTGAACATTCTATTAGATCATTTTTCTTTTGAATGGATACAAAATTGGATCTATCCTATCAGTTTACCAGGTAGCTCTTTTCAAAATTTCCTGGCATAGATGAGTGAGCACTTATGGTGCTTCTTCAGCTTGTTGGGACATTTTGCTTGTTATTCCACCAATTCCTGGAGCCTTGTTTTTGACCGTATGCTACCTGTTGAAATATTTGAATGTAAACGAATTCTTTTTGATGTAGTGACCATGTATATCATTATTTCCATACTTCTTGATGCTTCCTGTACCATTCAATATGCTGTCCAGAGAATTTGTCAATATTGGAACTTGTGCCTTGATTTTTTTCTTCAGTTCTTTCAATTTCTTGAATAAGAATAAAAGTGTTCACTCAAAATTTGCATAGGGCTGATATTTTACATGAATGTTTATTTATTTCTTTGTATCATACAACTCTTACATCCAAGAATGATATGTGGCTCAGAATTCCTTTTCTAAAGAAAGTAATAATGAGAGTGATGCTTATTTCCAAGTGCCATATATGCTCAAATATAAGCCAACCTGAGTATAAGCCGAGGTACCTGATTACCTGGGAAACCAGAAAAACTGATTGTCTCGAGTATAAGCCTAGGGTGGAAAATGCAGAAGCTATTGGTGAATTTCAATAATCAAAACAAATGAAAATAAAATTACTAAAAATTGAGACATCAGTGGTGTAATGTATTTAAATATTTTTTAAATAAAAAACATAAATAAAAGGAAAACAAGTCATTTAACATTAATAAACCAACACAGTAAGTGGAAAATAGGTTCAACAAAAACAATAAGGTATCAACAATGATACCTTAAGAGTACTATTCCCTGAGCTCAATCAGCAACCAAACTAAAATATAAAGAGTTAAAATCCTTCAAAACTGGATTCCTCATCATCATCTGTATCCCAATGCAGAGCTTCAGCTGGTTTGAGGTCATCATAGACGCTGTCCTCGCTGAGATCGCCGTCATCACCATCACTGCTGTCATTTTCATACAAAGCGCAGTCTTCACTGCCATCCATAGCATTACTAATACTACATTTGTGGAAGGCACGTCGCACCATGTCTTCTGGAATGTCTTCCCATGCATCTCGAACCCACTTTGCTATTAACTCCCTGTCAGGCTTCATGAGATTTCCTCCTTTTGTTAGCCGGGCTTGACCAGATGACATTCATTCATGCCGCATCCTTCGTACACGGTCTTTAAAGGCTTATTCAAAGATATATGTCCTAGGACGGCTCTGATTGGTTAGATGTGAGTAAACAAACATTCAAAGCCCCGAATTGTCATGGGGGCTTTGAATGAACAGCAAAGAAATGGAAATCACCCACGAGATAATGGGTGCTCTTCCATTACCTCAGGGAAGGGGGACCAAGTGAGATGCTACACCTCACTGGGGTACCACTGACCCATGTATCTGCCAAACCCCACGGATATACACGGATATATACAGTAATCTAAAAACAATGTTGCTTATGATAGAAAATTGAAAACCTTGTGGGGGTTTTGTTTTAGTTTGTTTTTTGTTTTCAAGGAAAGAAAGCAAAGGTACCAGCCGAGATCAATGGCTTGTGATTTTCTGCCTCAAGAAAAATCGAAACAAAATAAACATCCTTCCGTTTGAATGAATGGAGGGACTGCCCTAGTTGCTAATATCAATGACATGGACTATGTGTTCATGATTGTTTGTTATAAACTATGGAGCATCAACTTATGTGATATGTATTATATCACATTTAATATTTCTGACTGATTTTAAATGTGTTTCACTAAATTTCACACACATATAAATGATAAATATTGTATCACTCCTTACTGTAAACTCATGTGGCTGTCTTCTATCATCTGAAATTACAGAAAAACACACTGAGAAGAAAAGCGGTGACAGAAATAAGGTCACAAAGCTAATCAGTCACAGAGCCAAGATACAAACTGAGATCTTATCATATAGCAGTTGTTGCACAGTGAATCAACATGCTACTGGAGCGTTTACTGTACTGCCACTCATTCATGTCCCAAACATTTATTGAAGCCCTATTATATATGAGTTGTCATACCAGATGCTGAAAAACAAATTTCCATACAATACAGTCTTCCTTCATTAATATTGCAGTCTGACAGAAAAGTAAGTATGTTGAGAAATAATACAACAGTTGTAAAAAAAATGACATTAGAGGCACTTCCAGATGGGCAGAATGAGTGTCTAAAACTTTCATAAAATGCTTATTAGAGGAAGATGCTTTTGCTAATGGCGAAACAATAGTAATGTATGCCTTATACCAGATTAAAAGGAAGTAGACCAAGTCCATAGGCTACTTCAGAATCTGCTGTTAGCTTTCAGAGGATTTGAGGCGGCGGGGATGGGGGGGGGTGGCGGCTTAGGCTCTGGCAGTAAAGAGGGCATTTCAATTGTGGTGATGAATTCAGCAAGCTACTGGGGTCAGGCACAGGAACAGGAAGTGGGGGGAAATGCAAGCCTAGGATATCAGACTAATACATTCCTGTGAAGATCAACTAACTTTGCTTTGATTTTAAAATCACTTTTCCATCACTCCACCAAGGTTTAAAGCATTACCAGGACAGAGCTTTACCACATCTATCCCCTTCAAACTTAGGGGATGATCTGCTTCATATCTCACTTAGAATGCCCAGGGATTCTGAATTGCCTATTACACCACGAGAAGATGTTCTCACTTAGGAGTAATGTAAAGGCATGCTTAAAGAGCAATTTTTGAGATTTGTTATTTTAGGGAACATGACAGCCTAACAAAATTTGATGCCCATAAAATTAAGCATGGTGCATGTGTGTGTGTGTGTGTGTGTGTGTGTGCAACAAATCTGACACCCTACAGAAAACAAGCATGAAAATAAGGAAATTAGTTTCCTATAATTGGTTTACTATTGATTGGTCCAGTTCTGAAAGCACCTGCAATACAATATTCAGGTATTGCAATAGCCAAGAATTAAGAACTCTAATTAGAAACAGCATTGAGTCAGCAATGAATGCACTGGGGCCAGGTAAGCTAATAACAGGAACATTTTATTAAGGCATAAGTCACAGGTTGACCTGCTTCCAACTCTACTGTGAGCTAAGTGATGCAGCAGCTAAAATCCTGACAAAGCAAGTCAAAGGACCATCGGATGGTCCTAGGCAGCACTAATTTTGAAAAGAAGCACTTTTCAAAAATGCAGTGCCCAGCATTCTGTCTTAAAGATGTCATCTCAAATTCAGAAACCCCGTCTGTTTACTTGACAAGTTCTTATGCAAAAACATAATTAAAGATGAAATTTTAAATTGGCATTACATTCTGAGGAGCAATTTCCTTGATTTCATTACAGAATAACGTAAAGGAAAGTGACAAGGGGGTGGACCAGTAAGCCTTTGGTAGCAAAGAAATTCAAAGAGAATGAAGAACAACAGGAAGAAGGGAGGAAAACAGATTTGAAAGGCGGGAAAAACTGTAATGGTACAACTGATGATTTTTTAGTCTGGTGCCCACAAGCAAATGTGTGTGCTATTTGTAGCTTTACATTTGCTGGTTCTATCAATGTTTAAAGTGAATTTACAGTAAATGAGAAAGCATTTAAGAAACTCTGAGTTCCTTTGTTTTTCTTTTCCTAAATAAGTTTATTTATTTGTTATTATTGTAGCTTCTCTTTTAAGAGAATATTGATAGAAGATGGGTGCTTATGCAAAAAGCTTTATTCTGTATTGGCTTATTTAAGTGGAGTCTGGATCAGTCTGTCAGTTTCTCAATATATTTATATTTGCATAGGTATAAGAAAGCTATTTTTAAAGACTACCTAGATAGCTGATATGTAGGAAACATGATTTGCAATCTTTTATACATACAAAAGTCCTATATTCACAAGTTATAAGAAGACATCTTATTTATACTTTTTAATTCATCTAAGATGTACTCTATTATGAAGTCATTTTGTGAATAATGTCTAAAAATCATTCGTCATCATCTCATTATAGATACTCTAATTTATTCATAAAAGTGAGAACTATATCAGCTGACTAGTCCAAGGTTGCACCATTTATTAATGGGAGCATCCGTTGGATAATAAGTACCCCAGACTGATGTCCGCTGACCTATCCTGATTTGCGCAATTCATTAAAATGCATGTTCTGCATTGATCATCCGTGACTCAGGTCTGCTGTTGTTTTCCCATATGATTCATACTCTGAACACCTCTAGAGCTCCCCTTCCCAAAATTAAAAGTTGAGAGCTTTTTAATGGTAGATTAGAACCCTGTGTATTTTCTTTCCACACTGCTTAATGGATCAGCTTAACCCCTAAAGTGTCTGACTGAAAAATATCAAACGTTTTTCATTCTGCACTGTAAAATTGTGCCAACTATTTAAGATTGTATTTTATTTTTCCGAACTTGGTTTACCAAAAATTGTTTTCTTTTTAGATGGATAATATAAATCCAATGATTATTTTAACCAAAAAATGCACAGAAAAAATGTCAAGCTAAAAATTGTCTAAGAGAGTGAGCTGGTCTGGAGGCACTCTCTGTGAACACAGTCTCAATTTGTTCTGTCCAGTGGACAATTAGCTGAGTATGAGGAATGTTGTCTATATATAATCCTTTTCTTTGCTGTGTCACAAATCAAGATGCAATGACAAGGATGACCCCATTTGGTCACTTATATGTAGATGGCAGCAGTCCACTGAAGGTGCATACGGCCAAGGATGAATGGTAGAACCAGATGACAACAAAGAGGAAAATTAATGGCATGGCATTCTTCCACATTTTACTTCTGACTACTAAGTGGGTTATCATTCATTTACAAGGTACTTATCTTAGGCACCTTTAAGAAAACCATTTATATAAAATTGAAAGAAATTAAAATGTGATTGCGGTGCCAGTACTATAAGTGATTAATTTGTTTACATGTGTCTCATAAGAGTGTTTAGATTCTTCTCCAGATTAAGTTATGTTTTAACAATTTGGGAAGGACATAGCAAACATTGGAGTCTAATGAAGAGGAACCATGTCCTAGATTGTTCAGAATTGTGCAGAAAACTGCTGAACTGCAACTTCTACTACATTTTTGCACAGAGAAAAAATATCTTTCTGATTCCAGGATACCTTTGTGGCTTTCATTTTGAAACATAGTAAATGAATAAATTCCCTCAAGAAATTATAGATCAATATACAGTAGTCTAAACCTGGAAACTATTCTCATAGGCCATCTTGTTGTTAGCAAGTGGTAAATGGATAACAGGGACGTAGGTGCTGCCTGTTCTGTTCTGACTCATGGCTCCCGCATGTGCAGCAGACCACCGTGCCCCGTCCTCACAACGGCTGAAATGAGGGAGCTGGTCCTGCAGCCACAGGGCCATCAGTTCATCTCATCGATGCTCTCCTTTTTGGATGACCTTCCATGTTACCGAGCACAGTGATATTTTTCAGGGACTGATCTTTCCTGATAGTTTTTCCAAAGAAGGAAAAGGAATTTCTGACCATCTTTATTCCAAGAACTCCAAGCTTTCTTCCTCGAATACAGATTTGTTTGTCTTTCAAGCAGGTCAGGCTGCTTTCCAAAGCCTCTTCCAACATCCTAGTTCAATTGCTCCCATTAGTCTGTGGTTTTACTCACTGGGCAGTTTTCACATACATATAAGACCACAGAAAACGCCGTGGCTTGTTTCAGGAACACAGTGCTCCTCAAAGTGACCATTTTGTCCCTTACTACTTTGCAGTGGTCACGTGCAGCAGACTTACCCACTACAATACGGTTTCATGTCGGTAGCTTTCAGGATGCCTCGTTATGGATGTCAAGAAAATGGTGTGATTGATACCGTAACAATTTTTTTCTTGGATTACTATAATTAGTCCAGCTGTGAAGATTTTAGTTTTGTTTACATTAAGTTGAAATGCATACTGAAGATTATGGTACCTGGTTTTCATTTGTAAATGTTTTAAATCCTCCTTGTTTTCCACTACCAACATTGTGTCAATTGAACATCCCAGGTTATTAATAATCATTTCTCCAATCTTGATGCCATGTTCTTCTTCCTGTAGTAAAACTTCTCAGATTAATTTTACAGCATACATATTGAATAACTACAGTGAAATGACATAACTCAGAGAAATATCTTTTCTGAATTTAAACCACCTGGTATTCCCTTATTCTATCCCCTGTATTTTTTGATAATTTTTTTCAGCAAAATTTTATTTGCATGTGATATGAATGATATTTTTTGAAAATTTCTACATTCTGTTGAGTCACCATTCTTTGGAATGGGTGCAACAAGAGTCTCTTCTACTCATTTGTCATGGATTTCTTCCAAATCCTTGGCATAGACCATTGAGTGGTTCCAGTGCTTCATTCACTTATTTAAACACTTCAGTTGTTATTTCGTCAATTCCTAGAGCTTTGTTCTCTGCTAACTCTTTAGCGTAATTTTGATTTCTTCATTTAATACCTTTGGCTATTGATCTTACGCTGCCTCTTGAAATGCTTAACTGCAACAAATACTTTTTGTTATAGTGACTCTACGTATTTCTCCCATCTTCTGTGATGCTTCCTGAATTGCTGAATGTTTTTTCATAGAATTCTTAAAAATAATAACTCAAGGCTTTCTTTTTCTTAATTTCTTTCCGTTTAAGATATGCTGGCTTTGTTCTTCATTTTTGACTATTGAACTCCAGGGTTTTTAATATTTCATTGTAATTACTTCTTTAATTACCCTCTGAAATTTTCAGTTCATCTCTTATTTTATCATTTTTCCCATTTGTTTTAGCTACTCTACATACAAAGAGAAGCTTCAGACTCTTTTCTTATATTGAGTTTGGTATTTTGATTCTTCCATTCATTTTAGCTGCTCTATATTTAACAGAAAGCTTTAGTGTGTCCTCTGAAATCCACTTCGGTCTTTTTTTTGGTTTCCTGTCTTTTCCATAACCTTTTGATTTCTTCACATATGATTTTCTTGATGTCTTCCAGCAATTTACCAGGGCTTCTTTCATTAGTGTTTAATGCTTCAATTGTGTTCTTGTGAGTGTTTTAAAAATTCCACTGGATGTCACTTCTTCTCAGTGCCTTAGCTACTCTGTAGCTAAGAGCAAGTTTTAGAGTCACTTTTGATATCTACTTTGATCTTTTACTTTCTTGACATGTGACCTCAAGGTCATCCCATAGTTCTTCAAGTCTTCTGTCATTAGTGTTTAACTTGTGAAATCTGTTCTTGAAATGTTTTTAAAATCCAGGTGGGATAGAATCAAGAATATAAGCTCATGTGGGCATATTTTAGTTTTCTTCTGCTTCAACCTGATTTAACATATGAGCTATTGACGGTCTCTTCTGCAGTCCTTCCTTGACCTCATTTTGGCTGCTATTATTGAGCGTCTCCTTTGTGTCTTTAGGGAGGGGGGAAGTTGTAAAGGTGTTCCAATATAGAAATCTTTGAAAAATTTTACCATGTTATCTCTGCCCTCATTTCTATCACTAAGACCATCTTTTCCAAATATTGTTCCACCCTCTCTGTTTCTAAATTTTGTATTTTGATCACCAACATTTACCAATGCATCTTGTTTACATGGTCATCAATTTCAGACTGAGGACAATGGTAGAATTCAATTTCTTCATTATCAACTGTGGTTGGTCCATAAATCTGAATAATACTTTTATTCATTGGATTTCCTTGAGTGCAGATAGATAGAAGTCTTTTAAAGACAACACAGTATTTCAATTTATTTTGGAATGTTTTCTTTGAAGATGAATGAACTTCCATTCCTATTATTTGTGTCATTCACAGCACAGCAAACCATATGATTTACTGGTTCAAACTGGCAAGTACATGTCTATTTTAATAGACACTTGGTCCACATAAGGGCATCATGCTTGTTAAAGTAATAGGAGCAGTGAAAAGAGGAAGGCTCTCCATGAGCTGGACCGACACAGTGGCTGCAACACTACAAGCGGAGGAACAATTGCAGGGATGGTTCAGGACAGGGCAGTGTATCATTCAGTTACGCACAGGGTCCTTATGGGTAGGAATAGACAACAGCACCTAAAAACAACAAGCCTAGAATGTCAGTTTTTCTCCCTCCTATTTAAATTTTGACAACTTCAAAATTTCCAGATTGAGACTTTGTACATTCCACGTTCTGATTATTCACTGTTTGCAGCTGTGTCTTCTCATTTTGTGTCATGCGCCAGCTCCGCAGGCTTCACTCCATCCACGTGACTGGTGGACTCTAGTCTGAGAAGGCAGCTCCGCCTCAGTCATGTTTTGAGTTCCTTCTGACCTGAGAGGCTCATCTTCTGGCACTAGCTCAAAAATTATTCTCCTTATTTTCATTAGGTTTTCAGTATCTGACAAAGTTTTTTTTCTGTTCATAAGGCTTCCCGTGGCTAATTATTTAGAATTAGACTGGTTATTATTTCTCCATAGCCTGTTCTTATTCTGGAAGCTCTTCAGAAACTTGTTCACTGCCCAGCATCACAGAAACATGTACTTCACCCCACCATGACGAACTGACAGAGGAGATGTGGCATGACTCATGACAACTAACAAAAACACCAACATCATGATATTGTTTGTTGTGTCAGGTGTAAGAATTTATTAATTATTCTTATTGAGTTTAAGGTGTCCTGATTTAGTCTTGGAGCTTAATCAGTAAGTGCTTCAAATGTCTTTGCTTTCACAAAACAATACTGGTTACATCCACACCACAAGTTGTCAATTACTGAGGAAACGATGTCATGGGGCACATGTGACCTCATATGGTTCCCACTGCTAATGGCCACAGGGAGATTGCTTTGAGGCTGAGGTCTGACGCGAACAGCCCCTCTCATCCCATTCCACTTCTGTGGCCGGGTGAAAACCATTCACTTTAATGGCACTCGGAACTTCCAGATGGTGCTCATGATTAGAAGATGTATTAGGGAACGAGGTTGCAATGCAGGGAGAATCATCCAGGATACGATTATTCAGTCAGGACAGTTTCTCCTCTACTGTGCCTATGACAGGCCTGTCGGGACCTCAGCTACTTAGTCTAGCCTCTGCAATGTGCAGGCAATGTTAGAAAGCTCTTTAGGAGTGTCAGTAAATGCCCCAAAAGGCATGCCACTCCACTATAAGTCTCAATCCTAAAACACCGCGGTGGTTATCAAAGCCCATTTTCTTGATTAAGTGCCCAGAAGCACCTCTCTCCACAACCCAGCCTCCTGCCCTAAAGCACTCAGCTTCTTTGCTTGGCGGGCTCTAAATCCATGACACTGGCTCCTGCTCTTGCTCTGCAAGCTGCTATTCTTCTGGTGCCTCAGAGGTTTCCGGTTTAAGGAGTGTCAACACACAGGAATCTCCTGGCTCAAAGGACGTGCTCCCCTCTGGCCCCTCTCTTGCTGGGAGGGGGAGGCAGCCTGAGGACTTTGGGGTGGCTCAGAACACTGAATGGCAGTTAGAATGAACTGGACAATCAACCACTCATGGCATGCTAGCATTTACACGTGGTTGCTGCCATCAATCAGAAGGGAATATCTTTAATTGCTAAAACAAGGAAAATAAATTTTCAAAATATAAACTCAATGAAAATAGTGCTAAAAGAGGTATTTACAGCACAGACTACACCTGGTAGGAAAATGGAAAGCTATAAATAATACCATACATTTTCAATCTTTGAAAAATATAGAAAGAAAAACAATTCTCCTATATCAAATAGGAGGAAAAAAATTAACATCAAAATGAGTGTTAATTTGCGACAGCATACACTTCAAAAGAATGCATTTGAAGACAAAAATACAACACAGAAAATCAACTAAAGGGAAAGCTTATTAATTTGAAAAATAAGTGGAACTGACAAAGTCTAAGAATACTAATTTAAAAAGAAGAGTAAGACAAAAATGTATTATATAAATAAACAAAATATCATAATAAACAAATACAGGTCTCTACTGATCCAATGGATCTTTTAAATACAAAAATAATAGTATGAACAATCTGTGACCACACATTTCATATCTTAAATGAAATTCTCCAATACCATGAAAGACATATGAGTTAGAATCAACTTGACAGAATAAACAATGACAATTCTCATTTTTTTCAGTGTATAATAATATGGAGAAGAACATCCAATTATATGTTATACTAACCACCTATATAGACTAAGAAATCTTTTGCGATAGTTAACTCCTTATTTTCTATAATTTAAAATATATATTTTGGAAGTGGAATGAAATGAATTCTAAATTTAAAAAAATCATTTTATTGGGGCTCATACAACTCATCACAATCCATTCATACATCAATTGTGTAAAGTGCACTTCTACATTCGTTGCCTTCATCATTCTCAAAATTCGCTTTCCGCTTGGGTTCCTGGAATCAGCTCCTCACTTTCCTTTTCCCCTCTCCCTCCCTCCCTGGTCCCCTTCCCTCATGAAACCTTAATAATTTATTATTTTATCTTATCTTACACTGCCCGGCATCTCCCTTCACCCACTTTTCTGTTGCCTACTCCACAGAGAGGAGATTATATGCAGATCCTTGTGATCTGTTCCCCCTTTCTACCCTAGATCCCTCCTGGTATCACCACTCTCACCGCTGGACCAGAGGGGTTCATCTGTCCTGGATTCCCTGTTTTTCCAGTTCCCGTCTGTACTACTGTGCATCCTCTAGTCTAACCTGGTTTGCAAGGTAGAATTGGGACCACGATAGTTGGGGGTAGGGGGGATGGTTTAAGAACTAGAGGAAGGTTGTGAGTTTCATTGTTGCTACACTGAACCCTGAGTGACTTGACTCCTCCCCACTACCCCTCTGCAAGGCATGTCCAGTTGTCTACAGATGGGCATTGGGTCCCCATCACATGCTCCCCTCATTCATGATGATATGATCCACCTCCCACCTTTGGTGCTTGAAACCTGGTCCCCTCGGCCCTTCATGATCACACAGTTTGGTGTGCTGTTCCATGTGGGTTTTGTTGCTTCTGGGTTAGATGGTCACTTGTTTACTTTCAAGCCTTAAAGACCCCAGACACTATATCTCTCAATAGCCAGGAAACATCAGCTTTCTTCACCTCACTTACTTATGCTCTCATTCATCTTGGGCATTTATGTTGGGAAGGGGATCACACAATGATGTTTTTTGTCCTTTGGTGTCTGCTACCTGATCTCTTCAACACCTCATGTTCACACAGGCATGTGTGCTTCTTATCTGTGGATTTTGTTGCTTCCGAGCTAGGTGGCCACTTGTTTGCCTTCAAGCCTTTAAGACCCCAGATGTTTTATCTTTTGATAGCCGGTCACCATCATCTTTATTCACCACATTTGCTTATACACATGTCTGTCTTCAGTGATCATGTCGGGAAGGTGGGTATCATGAAATGGCCGTTTAGGTGAGCAAGGTGCTCTTGTCTTAAGGGAATGCACGTGAGGAGGGCCAATGTCCACCTGCTACCCTACTACTAAACCTATAAATATATGCACATTGGTCTATTTCCACCATAATCATAAATATATTTACATATGTACATGTCTGTATTTAGGCTTCTGTGTATGCCCTTTGCCTCTTAGTCTTTTCCTCTATTTCCTTATGCTTTCCTCCTGTCCCACTATCATGTTCATGCTTCATTCTGGTTTCAGTAATTCCTCTCAGTTACCTTGCACTTGGTCACTCTCTACCAGTCCTCCCATTGCCTCCCTGGCCACTGATTTGTAAACATTTGTTGTTCCCTTGTCCCTGGGTTGGTCAACACCTCCTACCTTCCCTTACTTCCCACACTCTCATGTCCCTCCGGGACTGTTGGTCCCGTTATTTTCTTCTCACATTGTTTGTCCAGTCTATTTTATCTAGGTAGACCAGCAGATATATTAATGTGTGCATAAAATTGGGGATAGCTTTCACAGCACCAAAGTGGCACGAAGAACACAGCTACGACAACAGCAACACTGACAAGCTAACAAACAAAAAAGCCACTGACATACAAATTTAAAAGAAAAAACAAAAAGACAGCAAAAATAAAAAAAGACTGTTAATAGTTCAAAGTCTGTTTGTTGGCCTTTAGGAGTGTTTTCCTGATGAGTCTTATGGGTTGACACGCCTTGGCCCCAAAATCCATCCTTCATACTCCCTCGTGACCTCCTTGTTTTGCTTCCCTCGCCGCTCCATTGCACACCCCCAGTGTTTTGCCTCAGTGTGGTGGGGTCAGCTCAGTGTCATATCCCCACTGTGTCTCCGGTGCTGTGTCGTGTAGGGCCATGGGCCAGTGCAGGAAAATTCTAAATTTTAAAAAGTAATAATTTGTCAGTTCTAGCATAAAATAGGTATTTAAATATGAAAGATCAAACCAATTGATGTTAAAACAAGAAGAAACTTGTTTCTTAGATATGTGTTGATTAAAAATATATTCATTAGAGGTCTAGGCTAGAATGAGTGGAACTGCAACCAAGCTAATATTCATAAAATTGACCCATAATATTTTGGGGAAACTGGTGAGATCCCTAAGATTATGGTCCTTCATTATCCTTCATAATAATCAACCATTAAAGACCAAAGGTCAGTATTGACCCAAATAAAGGAGGAGGTAAGGAACCCAACATGAAATATCTTACAAATTCACACACTGAATTAATTCTTATTAGGACATAATAGAAATGGTACATTAGAAAATTTAAACCTCCAGGTATTGGAATAAATACTACACTAGAGTAAAATCTAAATCCAATGGTGAATAACATTTTATTTGGTATCTGTGTTTTGTTGTAAACTTTGCTGTGTTTTGTTGTAAACTTTGCTCATTTTCAACTTCAATTCAACTCAGACATTTTATGTTTTAGATTTGTTTTCCTTGTTCGATATTGGTTTTCATTAAAAAAGTGTAAAGTAGGGGAACAGAGATCATATTTTGCATCCAACATCTCATGACCTCCTTAATAGTCACACACACATTCACACAAGAAATATGCTGAGTTTTTGTTGCAGGTTAGCAAGATAGATTGAATAGCATCTTATTCATTGATAGTTTGTGAAATGTTCTTTTGCTAATGAGATCGAATGTCATGCCAGTTGCTTTCCAAAAAATCCAAATTCTGAAGCACATTTTCTACCCCATAATGACAAGGCAGGAACTGTGAACACTTGAACTTTGCATCAAGGAGCAAGGAAGAAAACCTGCCATCCAGCTACAGCACTCTAATGAGCTGCACAATTCCATGCTGACTCCAGATGCTTCCAGAATTAGAGACTTGAGCTCTCTTGCCTCTTTTAAGGGGGGAAAAATTGCTGAATACTGACTGTAACTAAATATACTTGACTTCTCAAACTTCACCAGAAAACAAAATTTTTGCCACTTATTCATAATTAAGTAAGTTGATAATGATTTTTAGATAGGTACATGCTTAGTGCTTGGCTTTCAGATTTTGTTTAGATATTCAACTGCAAAGAATTAGTAGTGTAAATGAAATAGAAAACTTATCAGGACTAAAATATGTTATCAATCATAAAGCTATCAAACTCATTTTTTTCTCTATATTATTTTGTAGAACAGAAATTAAATATAGGTTACTTAAAATTTTAATAGAGAATATTGAAGATTTTGATGCCATGGTGTGATTGGGCAGACATACATGTATGTGTACCTTGACATTGCACATGGATTCTGCTATGATTTATATAGGCAGCAACAGCAGTGTCTTTATTTCATATGTAACTACAGTATATAATAAGGGGAACTTGTAAAGGAGCGGGTTATGTGTTGACATGCCAACAGAAAGGGGAGCAGTTCAAACTTAGTAGTTGCTCCTCAGGAAAGAGATGAACTTTTCTGCCCTGTAAATATTTACAGACTAGGAAACCCACAAGGGCAGTTCTCCTCAACATATCCTATAGGATCCAAATGAGTTGGAATTTACTTGATGGCAGTAACTTTGAGTTTGATTGTAACTTGTTTACTTAACATAGAAAGGAAACATATTATAGTCAATTAATAGTGTTCTTAGAGGCCATCCAATGAGTTCCGACCCGTAGCAACCTATGCACCACAGAAAGAAACACTGCTCAGATTCCTCCATCCTCACAATTTGTCCCGTGCTTGATTTTATTACAGACACTGTGTCAATCCATCTTGTTGAGTCTTCTCTTTTTCTCTCCCCTCCTATTTACCAATCATGGTGTCCTACTCCAGGGAATGGTGATTGTTGACATGTCCAAGGGCATATAAGAGGAAGTCTTCGGAACCTGGCCATACTGCTTCCAAGATAGATGCACTTGTCCTTTCAGAGTCTTCAATATTCCTTGCCAGCACCACTGTTCAAAGATTCTTTTCCAGCCTTCCTTGTCACATGTCTACTCTCACATACATATGAGGAATTTAGCAATAGCATGGCTTGAGTCAGGCACACCTCAGTGCTCAATCTAAACTCCCTGCTTTTTAACACTCTTAAGAGTTCTTTTGCTACAGATCTGCCCAGGGCAACTCATTCTGTGGCCTCTTAATGGCTGCTTCTATAAACATTGATGGTGGGTTCAAGCAGGATAAAATCCATCGCAAGTTTAATTGTTGCACCATTTATCACGCCATTACCTATTGGTCCGTTTGTGAGGATTTTGGTCTCTTTACATTGAGTTCTATTACATATAGAATGCTGAAATCCTTGATCTTTATCAGCAAGTGCTTAAAGTTCTTCTAACTCTCAGCTCACAAAGTTATGTTACATACCTAGCACAGGTTATTAATATGCCTTCTTCCATTGTGATGCCACATTCTTCTTCATATAAGCCAGCTTCTCTGATTATTTTCTCAGCATACATTTGTAATAGGTATGATGAGAGAATACAATCCTGCTGCAGACCTTTCCTGATTTTAAACTATTCACTACCTCCTTATGCACTTTGTCAGCTCCCTCTCGATCCATGTGTAGGTTCTGCATGAGCACGATAAAGTATTCTGGAATTTGTCTAGGTCTAAAGGCTATCCATAATCTGTAATCATCCACATAGTTGAAACTTTGTTGTCCTTTTTAGGGACCACTGAGCAAGTTCTGACATACAGTGACCTTATGAAAAACAGAATGAGACACTGTTCAGTCCTGTATCACTGGTACAATTGTACCTCCCCTGAAGCCATTTTTTTGCAAACAAGGATCAATCCATCTCAATTAGGGCTTTCCTATTTTTCAATGCTCCTCCGCCTTACCAAGCAAAATGTTCTTCTCCTCCAAGAACAGGTCTCTCTTGAAAATATGTTCAAAGTAAGTAAAATAAAGTCTCACCATCCTTGCTTCTAAGAATACTTCTGGGTAGACCTATTCCAAGATACATTAGTTTGTCCTTTTAGCAATCCATAATAATTTCAACATTCTTTTGTATCACCACAATTCAAATGAATCCATTCTTCTTTAGTCTTCCTTATTCAATATATAAATTTCACATGCATGTGAGGCAATTGAAAATATCATGGCTTTCCAATTCTTTAAAGAGGTCTTCGGCGCAGATATACTTAATGTAAGTCATTTTTTTATCTCTTGACTGCAATGGGTCAAAGCAAGATAAAACTCTTGACAGCTTCAACCTTTACTCCATTTATCATGTTGTTACTTTTGGTCTAGTTGTTAGGATTTTGGTCTTTATATTGAGTTGTAATCCATACTGAAGGTTGTTATCCTTCATCTCCCTGCGTAGGTGCCTCAAGGCCTTCTCACCTTCAACAAGCAAGTTATTGATTTTTGCATATTGCAGATTGTTGACAAGTATTTTTCAAATCCTGTTGCCACATTCTTCATTTAATCCAGCTTCTCTGATTATTTGCTCACTTTATAGATTCATACAACCCTGATGCAGACCTTTCCTAAGTTTCAACCATTCAGTGTTCTCTTGTTATATTCACCCCTTGATCCATGAATACGTTCCAAATGAGCACAATGAAGTGTTCGGCAATTCCCATTCTTCTCCAGGTTAACCATAGTTGTTGTGATCCATACAGTCAAATATCATGGCGTAGTCAATATAACACAAGCAAATATCTTTCTAGTATGCTCCGCTTTCAGCCAAGATCCATGTGACATCAGCAAAGATATTCTTTGTTCTGTGCCTTCTTTTGAATTCTACCTGCACCTCTGACAGCTCCTGACTGCAACAATCATCTTTTGATGGTCTTCACCAAAAATTTACATGCACGCACTATTTTGAGTATTCCGTTGGGCCACCGACAGAAATTCCTTGAAATGAGTAAAGACAGGGATGTCTTCCAGTCAGTTGGCCAAGTAGATCCTTTTCAAATTTCTTATTACAGAAGAGGAAGTGCTTGCACTGCTTCAGAAGCCTCTTGAAGTGTTTCGACAATTCTATTACTGGAGCCTTGGTTTTGGCAACTGTTTTCAGTGCAGCTTGAACTTCTTCCTTCAGCACCATTGGTTCTTGTTCAGACAATGCCTACTGGAATGGTGTCGTCTTGACTACTTCTCTTTGGTGGAGTGATTCTGTGTATTTTCCCTACTTCTTTTGGTGCTTCCTGCAGCATTCAATAGTTGCCCATAAAATCTTTGAATACTGAAATACAATTTGATGCTTGATGTTTTTCCCCTTAGGGTATTTCAGTTTAAGATAAGCTGAGTGTTTCCACCTCTTTTTTTCTAACTCTAGATCTTTGAACATTTCAATATAATATTTTACACTATCTTCTTGACTACTTGTCTAGTAAGTGTCTTGTCCTTCAGCTTGTCTGTCAGGGAATACTGCATGGTTTAAATACTGCATAGTTTAAAATGCATCTGACAGGGTTGTATCCTCTTACCATACTTATTCAATCAGAGAAAATAACCAAATGATTCGGTTTATATAAAGAAGAATGCAGCATCAGGATAGGAGGAAGGCTGATTAACAATCTGCAATGTGAATGTGATATGACCTTGCTTGCTGAATGTGAGGAGCATTTGAAGCCCTTGCTGATGAAGATCAAGAATTGCAGCCTTCGCTGTGGATTACAACACAATGTAAAGAAGACCCAAGTCCTTACAACTGGCTCAATATGTAGCATCATGATAAATGGAGAAAAGGTTGGAGATGTCAAGGATTTTATCTTGCTTGAATACAAAATCAATTTTCATGGAAGCAGCAGTCAAGAGATCAAAAGACATTGCAATAGGCAAATTTGGTGCTCAGTAGCTCTTTCAAGTGCTGAAAAGGAAGGCTTTTACATTGAGGATTAAGATGTGCCTGATCAAAGACATGGTGTGCTCAATTATCTCATATGCATGTGGAAATTGGACATTGAATAAGAAAGAGAAAAGAAGAATCAATGCACTTGAACTGTGGTGCCAGAGAAAGACACCGCAATTACCATGTACTGCTAAAAAGTCAAATCTACCTGCTTGGAAGAAGTACTTAGTGCCATAGTGCTTCTTAGGGACAAGACTCCGGAGACTGCATCTTACACCCTTTGGATATGTTGTCGGGAGAGACCAAGCCCTGAAGAAGGATATCTTCTTTGGGGAGCAGAAGGGCAGCGAAAAAGCAGAAGGCCTTCATCAGGATGGATTGCAACTGGGACCGCAATAACGGGATTCAGCATAGGAATAATTGTGAAGGCGCCACAGGACCATTCCACGCTTCTTTGTGTTTTGTACAAGGTCACTATGGGTTGAAACGGCCTCGTGGTACCTAACAACAACTATAAGATAAAGAGCAACTTTCAGAGTTTCTTCTGACCTCCATTTGATCTTTTCTTGCTTTTTATTGACATTTTTCTTTCTCGTGAATGATGTTCTTGATTTCTTCACACAGCTCATTAAGTCTCCTGAAATTTGTGCTTAATGCAGCAAATCTGGTCCTGAGATGCTCTCAAAATTCAGTTGAGATACACTCACGGTTTTACTCTACTTATTTATTTATTTTCAGCTTCAACCTGAACTTAACATAGGAACATTTTATGGCTGGTTCTACACTCAGCAGCTAGTCTGGATTAGTTGATGACATTGAGCTTCTCCATTAGCTCTTCCCACAGACGTAGTCAATTATTTGTTTTTCTATTCCATCTGGAGAAGTCCAAGTGTAAATTGGCAGCCTGTTGCTGAAAAGGGCATATGTCATGAGAAATTCATTGGTCTTACAAAATTCTATCATGGAATCTCCCACTTAGTTTCTATAACCAAGTCCATTATTTTCCAACTACTGTTTCTTTCTCTGTTTCCAACTTTTGACTTACAACCACCAATAATTATCAATTTATCTGTATTGCTTCTTTACTCCATTTCAGCTGAAAATCGTGACTGATGCATAAATTTGAGTAATAGCTCTATTGATGTTATTTCCTTGATGGCAGATGATATCACAGACATCCTTGTGCTTCAAGATCCATCTGGAGATGTTCTTTTTTACAATGAATGCAACACTATGTCTCTTGATTGTATTCTTCCTGATAAAGTAAACCTTATGTTTGTCTGATTTAAAGTGACCTATACCAGTCAATTTCAGCTCATTAATGCCAGGATATCCAACTTTTTGTGACTCCATCAATTTGGAAAACTTCCAATTTTCCTAGACTCATTATTTTGTACATTCTAAGTACTGATCATAAGTAGATTTTAGCAACTCTTTCTTCTAGTTTTGAGTTGTCTCTCATCAGCAAATGAAGCTTTAGAAGCCTTTACTCCCAGAGAATTTACTCAGTTCAAATCACCATGGTCTACTTGATTTTGAAGAAGCAGCTCTTCCTCTGTCACATTTCAACTGTCTTGTGGCCTGGGGACCCCTCCTCTGGCCCAACTTCTGTCAATGTTCTGATTCCATTGGTTGGGCCTTCAGTATCTGACACTGTTTTGAATCTATGCATAAGGCTTCAGGGCCTTCTTCCTCCCAAGTGGACAGCTGATTCCATCATTAGAGTCTGGTTTTTGTCTGGAAACCTCCCAGGAACCTATTCATTTTGGATGACCCTGGTGGTGGACCTTTCTACTCTTCTACCTTGTCCTGTGAGTTAGCATCAACTCTGTGGAAGTGAGTTTGGCTTTTGGTTTGCTGGCACTTATATATCAGGGCCATTGATTTACCATCACAGCAACAGACAAGTCATCAAAGTAAGACAAACTGAAAGGCAGGTGGTGGCAATTAACATTAGCATGAAATAATAAACAGTCACCAGAAGTAATTGTCAGTAGTTCTAGCTAATGATTTTATATCATTCACATTTTCTTTCTCCTGATTTTTTCTTCTCCAGGCAGTCTCTTGGTATATAGTATTCATGTGGGAGCACATAAAGCTGCCATCTTTTGGAGATAGTCTATTCTGATTGCTGGAGCTGGTGTGGTGAGACAGGAAGTCTTACCCACTGCTGATAGACTTGTAATGACATACAGCCACTATGGAAGGCCGTATGGTGATACTTAAAACATGGAAATTGAACTGCCATATAACCCAGCAAGAGCATTACTGGACATACACCCCCACTCAAAATAAGAAACATCATGAATGGATTTTGCTCCCTGTGTTCATCAAAGCACAGTTCAGAATAGCACTAAGCTGGAAACAGCCTAAATTCCCATCAGTCAATGGTTGGATTAAACAAAAAAAGCTGGTACATACACACAATGGAATATGACTCATCTCTACAAAACAGCGATGAAAGCACGAAACATCTCAACTCATAGAGTGATCTGGAGGATATTATGCTGAGTAAAGTTGGTCAATCAGAAAAGGACATATACTGCGTGAGTCCACTCAGTAGGAAAAAGCAACAGAACAGTCATAAGCTCAATCTCAAGAAGTCAGGAACATCCAGTCTGGCAGGAGACCAGACAGCCTGGTAAAGAGCCAGACCAGTGGCAATGAACCACACTTCATCTGCTCCAGGTAAGTATGGGGTGAGGTCCCCTGGAGAGGGAGGTGGCCCTGTCTGAGGGATGTGGCTTACTGATGAGAGGAGCAGCATAGGAAGAGAGGATGGTCAAATTTGGGTGAACATAGGTGCATTTCTGTTGGGATGAGGGGAGGGAGGGCTGACAGTCAGGTGAGGGTGGGGGTCTGAGGATGCTCTTGGGAACATTAGGTAGGTAAGGTCTTCAGAGGCATGCAGAGGGAGAGCAGAATTGACCAAGGGCATCAGGGTAGCCTGGGAACACAAACCAGGTCCTGCAGCACCCTGAATCCTAGATCTTCAGGGTGGACCTCTTGCTCCAGAGGCTGCACCTCTGAGACCTCAAAAGGGAACCCCACTGGGTGAACTAGACTCCATGCCAGACACATTTGTAACCTGAGGACTTAAGCCAGAAAAAACACAGTGTCAAGGCAGTGGTACCAAGAGTGGAGTACTGTTGGTTGGTGAACAAACAAGGTTTGGGTACATCAATGCCCTGTATGCTGTATTAAGACATGTATCATCCCGGCAATCCTGTGAAGGCCATCTGTTCTATTCTTCTATGCCAGTTCTATAAGGTTCTACCTCTGAGGCACACCGCCATTGGAGCTCTTGAAGCTGTGTTATTTGTTTCTTTACTTTTCAGTAAATGAAACCCAGGGATGGTGCACCTGCAGGGACAGAAAATATAACAAGGGTTTGTGGGAAGGAGAATATAAAAGGATGGGGAGATCAGAGAGAGATGATATCAAGAACTCCAGGCCATAAAAGTAGGCATTGGATAACATGTATGATTATGGAAGAATTTGTACAATTATGTTTGACACGATTGAACTATGGAATGATGTGATATATGTATTAGCTCCTAAGTTACAGCATAATTAGGTAAACAAACAAATAAACAAAGGCATAGATCCAGGAATGGGTTTTGAGCTCTAACTAAATCCTAGTCTCAATTTAGGAACAATCTTTTCTCACATCATGGCCCCGCTCGACACTCACCTTCATCAAATGGACATGGAAGATAAAGGTGCTACAGCAAAAAGTGGTAAAGCAAAAAGCAGATTGTGCCCAGCTATGAATCAGAATAGTGTATGGGGTCTTAAAGGCTTATATTTACAAGCAGCCATCTAAGCAAGGAGTCAACTAAGCCCACACAGAAGAAGCACACCAGCTTGTGTGATCCAAGGATGGCAAGTGCAAGATTTGTATATTGTGAGGAGAAAGCATTTAGCAAAGATTATGAACATCCAATTTGTGGAGGGCTATGGGGGATGGTGAGAGCCCTAAGTCCATCTGCAGAGTACCTAGTCAGACTGAGCCACTGCCAGATCCACTCTAGCCACAGCCCAGAAATTCAAATAGCCTTACTATCAGACAAAAACCATTGTAAGATTGATTATGCTGGATCGAACTCGATACTTGGTCAGTTGTCCACCCTATAAACACGACCTGAGTCTTTTCTGGGTGCAAGTATTTCATTGGTTCCATGACAGAAACTTCTTCCCTGCCTTTTTGAATGTTGTTGGTGGTGTTTTTCTTCTTACACATTATTTGTATTTTTGTCCGTATACTAAAAATTATGCTGCTGTGTTATGGTCCCTGTTTCACCTGATAATGACCCACGGCACTGTAGAAACTGATTCAGAAAAACTAAATATCTTTGAAACAACAGTGAGTGGTTCAGCTTATTCATATATTCTCATCTTGGCTAATGTAGAGAAATATTTATTCAAAGCATACCACAGGATAGGTTTCAAAATTTTAATAGTACAAATGCCACTTTGAGAATCCTAAATTGGCTCCCTCAAACACATAAGCATCTGCTTCATGAGTACTCCTTTTCAAGCTTATGTCCCCTTCTCTAGGAAGATACCAATTCTTTTACGTACGCCTCTGATTAGGTCAGATCAACCTCGCAAGAATCTTTCCTAAAGAACACTGCATTATATAGCATGACCTAATCAATGGATAGACCATCCCATCAACACTCAAGGGGGAAGGAAAGATCATACTCTTACAGTTGCATGAATCAAGGAGGGATATCTTAGAATTTTTAAATATAATACATAATTATCTTCACTTTATTATTTTAAATTTAAGTTAAAGGAATTTAAGATTCTTTTTCCTACTAAATGATACTTAGATTTAGTATTTATTATTCTGTTATGCACTAGCACTTTCAATGTCACAGAATGATTACTCATAGATTTATTATCTTTTTTAAAAATTATTACCTTTGCACTTTCTATTTTCTCTGACCAGATATTTCTTGCAAAAATACATCCTTTTGGTTTTCTTCATCACTTTATTCTGGTGTTTGTTAAAATTTAAAATTCTCAGAAATATTCTTCTCAATATTATTATATTAAAACACCAGAAAGGCTATCATTTTACAAACTTCCTAAATGATAGCAGTTTTTTACATTAAAAAGGTTAAATGTTTCTATATCCCCTCATTAGAAGAGAATATAAATGAAAAATAATTAACATTATTAAAATGTGGATAGATTAATTAGAAACAGACGTTTTTATGTTCTGCTGACACATTATAATGGTCTTTATGTTGATATTCATTATGTATTTTGGAACAAGTAACTTTTTCATATTAACAGTGCTCTCATCCACACAAACTCCTATATGGACCTGAAATGTTATACTTTTACACATAAAATGTTACACATTTACTGTCTTTTAATTTTTTTTCTTTTGAAATTTAGGAAATGAAACACCCTTTTTAAAGATGGAATATTCTTCAACCATGTTCACATACAAATATTGAATTTTGCGACATAGCAGCACAGAATAATAACAACTGACATTTGATATGCATTTTTACATGCCAAATACAGTTTTCCTAGTGGTTTATGCTAAGAAAATTGAAAGTCAAGTACTTGAACAATTAACTGGCTAGATCTATATCTGTATCCATTAAAAACAAACAAAAATTGGTGTCCCAAGCAAATGTGAAAAGCATTGAAATGCAATCTTTAATATATGCAAGTAAAATTTTGTTGAGGATTAGTCAACAAAGATGGCAGCAGTACACTGACAGGGAGCTAATAGAGAATTAGGATGGTTTCAGATGAGTACTTAGAACAAAGGATATCATTGCTGATGTCAGATGGATCTTGGCCAAAATCAGGGAATAATAGAAAATATTTATTTGTGCTTTATTGAACATACAAATGCATTCAAATGTATAGATCCTAACAAATTATGGATAACCTTGAGAAGAATGGGAATTTCAGAATTCTTTATTTGTTCATGTAGAACCTTTTCATGGGTTAAGAGGCAGTTATGGGAACAGAACAAGGAAGACTGGTTTAAAATCAAATAAAATGTGTGTCATGGTAAGGTCCTCTCACCACACTTGTTTGATCGGTAAGCTAAGTAAATAATCAGAGAAGCTAGAGTCGCTGAAGAGAAATGCAGTATTAAAATTGGAGAGATGATATAATTTTACTTTCTAAAATTGGGGAGGACTTAAAGCACTTTCCGATGACTATAAGTCAATGTAAAAAATAAAAAATCCTCACAACTGGACCAGTAACTAGCCTCATAATGAACAGAGAGAGATTGAAGCTGTCCAGGATTTCATCTTGCTTTTGTACACAATAAAATAATGCATTGCGCTGGATAAATATGCACAAGATATCTTTAAGATGTTGTAAAGTATGGATGTGTGTGTTAGTCTGGGTACACTAGAGAAACAAATCCACAGAAACTCATATGTATATAAGAGAAAGTTTTATATAAAGGGTAAGTGTACATTCAGAAACCATCCAAACCCAGTGCTATTCAAGTCCAGCAGTCCACCAGTAGCCCATAGGTCTGACACTGATCTACAAAGTCCTCCTCAATCTCACAAAACACACAGTATGACACCGACTCCAGGAGCAAATCCAAGTCGTGTGTAAGCATCTCAGTGCTGGCAGGGGTCTCCACATGGCTGCTCCAGCACCCACGGCTGCATCAAGGTAGGTCCAAGTGGCTTCTCCTCAGGGATGTCTTGCAGGAAGTGAACCTTGCCAGCTGAAGTAGGGAACTGCTAAGGCAGCCGCATCCTGGTCCAACCATCAGAAAGCAAGAGACCTGAGACCTAGAAAGGCAAGGTTCACGGAGTCATTTATCTCTCAGCTCTTCAATTAATCCCACATGTGTTTATCAGCCAGGTTGGCACAATAAACCTTAACTATCTCAATTTGACTTTGAGGACTCATGTGCACCCAACACAAGCCAGGATATTTTCTTTTCAATTTTTTAAACCAGCTTTTTGGGAGGACATAATCCACATATCATACAATTCAATTTTTCATTCATGGAGAAGAGTTATACTGTTATTACCACAATCAGTTTTCAAACATTTTCTTGGTTCTTGTAGCTATTTTCATGAACTTCCCATTTCTGTCCACCCTCTAAAGCCTTGGTATTTTCAATGACCTCATGTGCATATCCAAGTTGAACATTGAATAAAGAAGATCAGAGAAGAATAAATGCATTTGAATTACAGTGCTAGTGAAGAATAAATAAAAGTAACATGGACTACCAAAAAACCAACAAAAAATCTTTCTTGGAAGAAGTATGACCATGATGTTTTGTTGTTTTTAAATAATTTTATTGGGGGCTCCTACAACTCTTACCACAATCCATCCATCCATCCATCCATTGGGTCAAGTACATTTGTACATTTGTTGCGACCATCATTTTCAAAATATTTTCTTTTTTTAAAAAAGTTTCTTTCTACTTGAGCCCTTGGTATCAACTTCTCACTTTCCCCCCTTCCTCCCCTACCTTCCCTCCATCATAAACACTGTATAATGTATAAGTTATTATTATTTTTTCATGTCTTACACTTACCAATGTCTCCCTTCACCTACTTTTCTGTTGTCCATCCTCCTGGGAGGGGGATATAGGTAAATCATTGTGAATGGTTCACCCTTTCTCCTCCCACCTTCCTGGTATGGCTACTCTCAGTATTGGTCCTGAGGGTTTTATCTCAGCATTTCCTGTATTTCCAGCTCTCCTTTGTACCTGTGTACTTGAACTGGTCTAACCAGATTTGTAAGGTAGAATTGGGGTCACGATAGTGGGGGGTGGGGAACATTAAAGAACTGGAGGAAACTGCATGCTTCATCGGTGCGCACCTTGACTGGCTCATCTCATAATGTTGTTTAGAAGCGAAGATGGTGAGACCTTTTTCTGAAGTACTTTGTACACGTTTTCAGGAGCGACCAGTCCCTGGAGAACGGTGTTATGCTTGGTAAAGTCAAAGAGCAGCAAAAGAGAAAGAGACCCTCCACACAATGAATTGTCACAGTAGTTGCAACAATGGACACCTAGCAGCTGCATTGTTAAGATATAAATGTTTATATACCTTTTAATGCACTGTATATCTACCTTTATTCTTGGATTAGTTTCAGTGAAATTCTTAATGTAGCTATTCTAGCCAAAGTCTCTAACTCACACCAAATGACGGTCACCTGCATGAGTTTGATAAGTAGGTGTGGGAAGATACTGGTAGAATTTATCTGTTAGTGAATCCTGTCCACATGTTTAAAGGATTCCCTGGGATGTTACCCTTCTGTGCGTAAAATTATCCTTCTGAGAACCAGGAGGATGTATCTCATTACCAGCAAGAACTAGCAGTGAAGTATATCCTAAAAACTCAAAACCCCTGGTCAGTGAACACTGGATCCAGATGACAGATATAACATCAAAGGAGCAGCAGGGGTAATCAGGAGCCAGGAACTCAGAGCATGGAACAGTTGGTGAACTTCTCTTTGGGCACTTAATTCAAGAAGCTAGGCTAGCTGACCCACAAAGTGGAGTTGAGTGCCTTTGAACTGAGGTTTACTTGAGAGCGGGCACTCTGGGCACTTCATTCTTGGAGTTGGATTTATAGACCCATGGAGCTTGAGCTGAATGTTTTAAAGTTGAGGATTAAAGCTGAGTAATAGGACATTTACGGCATTTACTAACAGACCTGAAAGAATTTTGAAACATGTCCTGCTAAACCACTGCCCTGAGTATTTTTCACTGCAATTGCAACCTATTAATTTCCTTAATAAACTCTTTAATTGTGATTTTTGTTGTCTGTGGGCTCTGTGTAGCTATTACAATGGTTATGAGAAGCCGGAGAGGTAGAGAACAATAATTACGACCCCACATTTGACTCTGAAATCTCAGTAGAAAATTTCCCGAAGGATTTCCCTATTGGCCCTTATTATTTATATTAAAATATTGTCCTGTTCTACATTAATAATACAGTGTTTTTAACATACATATCTGTTTAAATTACTTATATTTTTAAAGATCTTTAAGCATATAAACATTTACATTATTCACATGGCAGCCTTTTCTATTTCTCTTTTTACTATTTCTATATCAGTAATATTTAGAATGACTTTTGGGTAAATATTGAGCTTTTATTCCATATTTTAGAATTAAACCAAGTCACATTTTTATTCATATAATTGGGAAAAAGAGGCATTTGATATCTATATTTCCTTCTCTAACATTTTACCAGTAATTTCATTGATCAAATTCCAATTCAATGATATTAGCAAAAAGCAGAACTTAGCTGTTGATCTGGTTGCAATTAGTTTAATTGTAGCTATTGGTTTCTACATTTTCATATTAGATGATTTAGATTAGCTGATAGAGAATTATAAATTCACCAGTGTAGAATTTCATTTTGAGAATAACCCTTGCTGTGTAGCTTGTGGCGACAGAGAGTGTGTACCTATTAATTGCTAGAGAGCACTTCAAATTGACTGCACTAAGCTGTTATTAAGATACGAAGAAATATTTCTCTTTAGAATTATGTTTAGTTGCAAAAACATATGTTTGTGACAAATGTGTGCATAAGCAAATGTGGTGAAGAAAACTGATGGAGCCTGGCTATCAAAAATTGAGCGTCTGGGGGTCTCTTAAAAGCGTGAAGGTAAACAAGAGGCTATCTAGCTCAGAAGCAACAAAGTCTTCATGGAAGAAGCACAGCAGCCTGAGTGACCATGAGGCGTCGAAGGGCTTCAAAGAACAAAAAAATCTAATCATTGTGAATGATGGGTAGTAGGGTGTGGGGATCCAAAGCTGATCTGTAGGCAACTGGACATCCTTTATTCTCAGGAGGGTTGCGGGGAAGATACAAGCCAATCAGGGTTCAGTGTATCAACAATGAAATATACAACGTTCCTCTAGTTCTTTAATGCTTCCTCCTCCCCCGCTACCATGATCCCAGTTCTACCTTACAAATCTGGCTAGACCACAGGATGTACGCAGGTACAGATAGGAAATGGAAACACAGGGAGTCCAGGACAGATGATCCCTTCAGGGCCAGTGGTAAGAGTGGCGATACCAGGAGGATGGAGGGAAGGTGGGGTACAAAGGGGGAGCCAATGATAAAGATCTACATATAAACCTCCTCCCTGGGGATGGAGTGGGTGAAGAGAGATATCAGACAGTACAAGATATGACAAAATAATAATTTATAAATTATCAAGGGTTCATAAGGGAGGAGAGAGCAGGGAAAAAGGGTGAAAAATGAGGCGCTGATACCAAGGGCTAAGTAGAAAGCAAATGTTTTGAGAGTGATGAGGGCAACAAATGCACAAATGGGCTTGACACAATGGATGGATAGATGGATTGTGATAAGCATTGTATGAGCCCCCAATAAAATGATTAAGAAAGAAAGTCATCTAAAAAAACAAACCAAAAAAATTTTAAGGTATAGTGTTTTAGAAAGCACTCCACAACTGTAACTTACTTACTTTCTTGGTATATGGTACTCAAGGAAGCACATAATAGCAGAAAATTACTAAGGATGTATGTGATGAAATGAAAGAAAATCCAGAAAAACCATTTTTTGATAACACAAAAGAAAAACTTTTTCTATACTTATTTTCTATAAAATTCAAAGTCCAAAATTTAGAATCAATCCCTTAAAACAGTGGCTCTCAACCTTCCTAATGCCACCACCCTTTACTACAATTCCTCATGTTGTGGTGACCCCCCCAACCATAAGATTATTTTCTTTGCTACTACATCGCTGTAATTTTGCTACTGTTATGAATCGGGCAACCCCTGTGAGAGAGTCATTTGACCCCCAAATGGGATGCGACCCACAGGTTGAGAACTACTGCTTTAAAAGGTTAAAAATCAAGAACATTAGTACTTAAAACGAACAATAACAACAAAGTACTAGTAATTTATTATTTACTAGGCACATAATACTCAGATAAATCTTATGAGATTATTATATTTTTATGCAACAGGAAGCCAAATCTCAGAAAACTTGTCAAGGGCACAGGATAATGGTTTCATCAGTTATCCTCAAGTCTAGAGCTCCCAGTACCTCAGCTGAGTCTCAGTTGGTGACTTTAATCAACCTCTTATACTGATATATTAACATTCATTAGTGACAAAGAACAATTAATCAAGCCAGTGTCAAAATAGTTTCAGTTAATATAATCACAAGATATATCACAGGTTGCTCAAAAATTTATTTTTTATTATAACTCATTTTATTAGGGACTCACACAACTCTTCACAATTCGTACAAACATCATTTGTGTCCAGCACATTCGTACATATGTTGTCATCATCATTCTCAAAACACCTGTTTCTACTTGAGCCCTTGGTATCAGCTTCTCATTTGTCCCCTCCTTCCCTGCTGCCCCCACTGAGCCCCCGGATAATTTATAAATTATTATTTTGTCATATCTGGTTTTCAAATCTTTCCAAAGATTTCACAAGCTCCATCTTCCTATTCACAGGGCTTTTAGTGGCCCATGCTTCAGAATTGACAGCTTGTTCCTTTTTACAGTCTGTTGTTAGTCTGCAAGCTCGACTGAAATCAGTTCATGTGAGTGAGCCTGCTGTTATTTAAAATATTGGTGGCACAGTTTCTAGCTAGTAAGAAAAATATTAAGGACAATTTTAATACTAGACCCTTATGGTTGACCTCGAAATACTCCCTAGTTCTGATATCCATCATTATTGTTTGAACTGTGGTGTAGCGTTGATCACTTCTATTCAGTAGAATATGGTAGCTGTGATGGGACATCACAAAGAAAGCTTAAATTTTAACAGTACTGTGATTTAAATTTTAGACTCTCTCACTCTGACTTGCTTTCTCCTAAGCGGGCCACCTGCTATCTTGTGAAACAGCTTATAGAGAAGCTTACATGGAAATATAACTGTGGAAAGCTTCTAGCTAATAGCCAGTGAAGAACCAAATCTTATCATTAATATTGGAGACACAGCATTCAACATTCACAATACTAGATCGGAGCACAACCTGTATCAGCATTCTGACTACAAATGAATGAGGTATCCTTAAGCAAAGGAGATGACAGTGATTCGCTGTTTTGAAATGTTTTATAAATAATAAAGAAAGAAATGATTTCATTTTAAATAAATAAATGACATGAAATATGTCAGAGGGTCTGTAACTAAGAAAATCAAATTACTGTATATACTTGCATATAAGCCAATCCAAGATTAAGCCAAGGTACCTAATTATTACCTGGGAAACCAGAAAAACTGATTGACTCGAGTATAAGTCTAGGGTGGGAAATGCAGGATGTGAATTAACACAGAGACCAGAGGAGAGAGACGGAGCACAGCCACAGACACATCCTTACCAGTTCAGCTGCCGGCATAAGTGAATCACTATGGGTTCTTCTGTGAATTGGAGCCTTTCACGTCATAGGACGCCTCTGATTGCTTAGATATGAGTAAACAAACATTCAAAGCCCTGTAGTGTCAGTGGGGCTTTGAATGAACAGCGGAGGAAGAGCAATCACCCATGAGATGTTATACCTTGCAGGAGTACCACTGACCCGTGTATAAGCCGAACCCCAGTTTTTCAGCACATTTTTTTTGTGCAGAAAAACTTGGCTTATTAATGAGCCTATATTAGCAAGAATTTCCTGAGGAACAAGACATTCTGGTGGTGCCAACATTTGACCCCGAAATGCAAAGACAAAATTTATTTTTACAGGCAGATATTAGGCATTCTCATCCTAAACAAATGAACAGGATTAGCAGTACCAAAATGGAACAACCTGAAATGGACCCCTGGTGTGTTGCAATACACAGTACATAGCCACACCTGTGTTACCTGGATGTAATGAGGCCTTTAGAACAAATTACAGGAAAGAAAAATCATACAGAGAAATGATTAGGGCAGGCCAATCTTGGTGCTGAACTAGCACTATTTCTGATGCTTGACACACTTCCATAATTTCCAGCTAAAGAGGCAATCTATAAAGGAGTCTTCACTTCATCTAGCAACTTCCAATATCTTATGGTAGGATGGGGTTTATTAAAGTGAGAAGTTTCTGTTTGCTATTTATGTTTGTTTTTCACCCTATTAAAAAAGTGTTGAACTTCTTCCTTAATAGTCAAGTCAATATTGGGCAACAATTTTCCATTTCTGCCTTGAAATATATTTTGGAATGTTAATATTAAAATTTAAGAGTCATTATATTATCTTTGGAGCATATTTATACTCCTGTGTCCTTGGGTGGCACACTGGTTAAGCACTCGACTGCTAGCTGACTAGTTAGTGGTTTAATGTCACCTAAAGGTGTCTTGAAGGATGAGGCTAGCACTCAGCATCTACAAGGTCAGGATCTTGAAGATCCTACCTATGAAGCATTTCCACGCTACATAAGTGTGTGCATCACAAGCCACGATCAACTCCATGACACCCAACAACAAGGCCAACATGATTCCTCTGTCATCACCAGCAATTGCATTGTCTCAGGGGACAAGCATTGGATAATGCGACTAGACTTTTATGTAGCCTAGTACAAACACAAAGTTGCATGAGGAAACAGAAACGTAGCTATCCGTGTGAGGCACACAGGGCAGCTCTCCAACAGCATTTCCAAGAAGACTTGGGATGGAGGTAGCAGGTGGCAAAATGGTGCACTACCTCCTTCAAGTGGAAGAACTATTTTGCAAGAAGACATGGTGTCTTCTCGAGCAGCAGCAGTAACATTTTGGTTTAGTCTAAAATTTTTTGCTGAACAAAAATCAGATACCTGAGTCAAATTTGTTCAGGAAACAATCCTGTATAACACAGAGAGATAATTTTTGTCTTTTTAAGTCTCAGGTTTCCATGTTGAAAGTATCCTAACACAGGTGAACTCTTTTCCCACCTGTTTAACCTATTTCCACCTCAATTACTTGTCATCGTGGGAAAGAGAGTTGCTATCACAGCAGATCAATTTTTAGAGTAATTACCATGACATCTCTTATATAACCTTTTTGGTTTTGTTTTGGAACTAGCCTCCCCATTTAGGATAATTATCTCTTCTTTGCACATGCTCTCAATTTTACGCATTCTATCCCATAGAATAGACCTCTGTGTTCCATACGGTTTATTATGGTTTAGTAGACTAAAAAGAGTCTACTACTTTTGAAGTGAACATTTTCAATACCTTTGACCAGCGACTGTTAAATAGATTTTCTGCCAGAAGGGAATGAAAAATAATGGGTTTTATTTGCAGCTGACAATTGCTTAAAACAAAACAAGAAAACATTTTCGATATTTATTGATTAAATAACAATCTCTAGTATTATAGAGAAGTCATACTAACATGATTATAAATAGTCAATGTGTTAAAAATTTACATTAGTATTTTCCAAACAAATCAGTTTTCCCACTGTGAAAAGAATTGTATGAGCCCCAATAAATTGTTAAAATTAAAAAAATAAATAAAAACGTTTTTAAAAACAACAAAAAAAAATCAGTTTTCCCTATTTATGTTTTATGTAAAAGTACTTACCACAAAGTTTAAAAATAAAATGAAAAAATCTGTTGTTTTATAACAAATGGTTTGAGATAATAATAATTTGGTAATATATAATATAACTGATAATATGCATATTTTCATTAAAATAATTTAATTTTATCTATTAAATACTAATGACAGAATACAAATGAATTATGAGATGATATTGAAAATAAAGCAAAATATTATTAAAAGATAGAAACACAGATGTGTAAGAGGCTCTGAAACTTGCTTTTGGACACTGAATGATAGTTATAAAGTCAATGATTTGTGCACTTGTCTTCAAGGGGTTGCTAAACAAAGCAAATGGAAATTTAGAATTTTATAAAGACTTGGAGTAAACAAATCAAAAGGGAAGAATGTCCTTAATCTTTCTTTGCCTGGTAAAAAACCTGAAAATAAGCAAGTAAAATCTTGAGTTGTAATGTTAAAGGATTCCAATGGGAAAAATATTGAACCACACAAAATCCTCCAAAAGAATGCAGATGGGCAGCTCATTTGAGCCCTCACCTACTGCATCGAGTAATTTTCTTTTCTTTCTAAATAAACTTTGTTTCTCTTTGCCAAGAAAAGGGAAGAAAAATAAAGAAAAAATACACAGAATCTCTCTACAATATTTATTTGGTCAAAAGTAAAACATTTCATAAGACAGCATGGTCAACAACTGATGAGACTGAAGAAGGAAGTTAAAGATAAACTCAAGATTGTAGGGAAAAACAAGATGCCAGGAATTTAAAAGTATTAAGTGAAACTTCAACAAACACTCAAAGTCCTTATTCAGCTATTCCAAGAAAAGAGAGAGAGAGAGAACTTGGAGATTAATGAGGCATCAAGGTTAGAGGAAGACTCTAAGAACTTACGACATACAAATGGCACACGCGTGTTTGCTGAAGGAGAAGAGGGTTGAGACCCCACACGAGTGACTCTGGAGCCTCCGGTATGGATCGCACGCTAACACACAAGAAAAATCCTAACAAGTGACCATATAAGAAGTATCACAAATAAGGAGCAAACATTGACCCTGTCTATTATTTTATTTTACAATCAATACCAAAGTCAAAAAATCGACTTACCATATTGAGAAAAAGAGCTGCTAATGACTTCTTTACAAAGCAGAAAACGTCATTTTTCAAACTGTGGCTGTCCCATCACAACACGTGGTGTTTTTAATGGCCTCGTATGCATGTAAAGACTAGAAAATAGATAAAGAAAGAACAAATTGAAACATTTTAACTGTGATGTTACCAAATAATAATGAGTAGGCCATTGCCTTTCAAGAAAATGAACAGAAACAAGTTTTAGAAGAGGTACAGCCTGCTGTTTTAATCAGGGATGGTGAGACGTCATGTCATGCATTTAGATACGCATGACACGTCCCTGGAGAAGGCCATGATGTTTGGTGAAGTAGAGGTTCCACGAAAAACGGAAAGACCCTCTAGGGCAGTGGTTCTCAACCTTTCTAAGGCCGCCGTCCTTTAATATAGCTCCTCGTATTGTGGTGGCCCAAACCATAAAATTATTTTCATTGCTCCTTTGTAACTGTAATTTGCTACTGTTATGAATCAGGTCTCACTTCCCCTTGACAGTACCAAGCATGATGTCCTTTCCCAGGAGCTGGTCTCTCCTGACAACATTTTCAAAGAATGGAAGACAAAGTTTTGCCATCCTTGTCTGTAAGGAGTACGCTAGCCGTACTTCTTCCAACACAGTTTGGCTTTTCTTCTCAGTAGTTGCAGGCACTTCCGACGTTCTCCTCCAACACCACAATTGGAATTCAACACTTCTTGGGTCTTCCTTATTTAGTGTTCAACTTTCGTATGTATGCTAGTCCAGGTAAACTAGAGAAACGAATACAGAGACACTCATGTGTATAAGAAAGAACGTTCTATAAAAGAGCAATTGTATACTGAGGAAACAGCCCATTCCAGTTCAGATCAAGGCTATAAGATCAATATTAGCCCATATGTCCAATACCAGTTTGTAAATTCCTCTTCAGACTCATGCAACACATGTAATAGCACCAAGTGCAAGGAGATAACAGGCAGACAGTCTTGTGGATCCAGTGGTGGTGGAAGCATCTTAGCATGGCATGGATCTCCATGTGGCTCCTCCAGCTCCAGAGCTCTGGCTCTATAAGCACAGTTCCATGTGTCTTGTCAGCAGGAAGATGAAGCCGAGAGTGTGTGTCCCATCTCCCAGGAGGAAGTTATGGGTTCCCAGAATCCTCAGAAGAAGACCCTGCCCACACAGAAGCCTCATTGGCCATGACATGATTGGCAGGCTATACTCTACCCCATTCACAAGCTGACAGACTATGAAACTGCCACCCTAGGCATATGAGGCAATTGAAAATATAATGTCTTGAGTCAGGCACAACTTAGTCCTCCAAGTAACATATTTGCTTTTCAATACTTTAAAGAGATCTTGTATAACAGATGTACCTATTGCACATCATTTTTGATCTCTTGACTGCTAATTCCATGGACATTGATTGCGGATCCAAACAAGATAGAATTCTTGACAACTTCAACCTTTTCTTCATGTATCATGATGCTACTTACTGGTCCAGTTTTGAGGATTTTGATTTTTACATTGGGTTAGAAAGCATACTGAAAATTGCATTCTTGATCTTCATCAGCAAGTGTTTCAATTCATCCTCATTGTCAGTCAGCAAGTTTAAGTCATCTGCATATAGCGGTTTGTTAATAAGTCTTCCTCCAATCCTGATGCCTCAGTCTTCTTCAGATAGGTCAGTTTCTCTGATTATTTGTTCAGCATACAGACTGAACAAGTAAGGTAAGAAGATATAAACCTGATTCACCACACCCCCCTGGCCCATGTACTAATTCCAGCAGAGGGTAATGAAGCATTCAGGAATTCTCATTCTTCTCAAGGCTCCAAATCGTATGATGCATACAATTGTATGTCTTTGCATAATTGAATAAACATCAACAAATATAATCAATGAACAAAGTCAACATCTTTCTGGTCTCCTCTGCGTTGAGCCAAGATCCATCTGATAACTGCAATGATATCCCTTGTTCTATGTCTTCTAAATTCAGCCTGAACCTCTGGCTGGTTCCTGTCAATGTGCTGTTCCCACCAGTGTTGCACAATCTTCATCAAACTTTTACCTCCATGCTCATGGAAGCAGCAGCTAAGATACGCTACTTGACACATTGCATTCTGTAAATAATTGCATTCTGTAAATCACTTGACACGTTGCCTTCTGTAAATCTGGTGCACAAGACTTCTTTCCAGGGTTGACAAGCAAAGATGTTACTTGATAGCTAAGGTGTGCCTGACCTAATGCTTGACATTTTCAATTGCTTTATATGCATGCGGATGGTGGACTTTGGATAAGAAAGACTGAAGAATAAGTGACACACTTACATTGTGCTGCTGCCGAAGAATATTGAATATTGAAAATACCACTGAAGGATAAACAAATCTCTCTAGTAAGATGCACTGTCAAGTGCTTTTTAGAGGCCAGGAGCCTGAGACTTCATCCCAAGAACTTTGGATATGTTGTTAGGAGAGACAGTACGTGGAGAAAAACCACATGCCTGGTAAATGAGCAATGCAGTGAGAGTGAAGAAGGCCTTTTATGAGAATGATTGATGAGAGTGGCTGCAACAATGGGCTCAGAGATAGGAACAATTGTGAGGATGGTGCATGTTGTAGTTATATAATCATTTGTCAAGTTGAGGATTAAGAATGTAGGGGTGGAGTCTAGCCTTTCAAAATACAGCCAATGAGGCCTCTCTGGGCATGTCCTTCACTTGAGAATTCTGAGAAAGCTGTGGAATTACCTTCTTGGAGATGGGAGACAGTCTCTTCTTCAGTTCACTCCATGGGAGACATTGCAGCTGACAAGACACAAGGAACTACAGTACTGTCCTGAGCTGGATCTACCCTGATGGATCTACCCACATGGATCTACCCTGATGCAGCTAGATCCCTGGACCTGGAGAATCCATGTGGTGATGCTTACAATGCCAATGGATTTACAAGACTTTCCACCCACTCTTCTGTGATCTTCCTGCATTTGGCATCATTGCATGTATTTCATGAGTCTGAAGAAGATTTTATAGATTGGTATTGAACATATGGGGTATTATTGGGCTCATGGACTTGGTCTGGACTGGGCTGGGATGTATTCTCTATGTTCAACCACTCTTGTATTTAAACCTCTTTCTCACAGACATGAGTTTCTCTGGATTTGTTTCTCTAGTGCATCCAGACTAATAGAGCGCAGAACTGGTGGTATTGAGTTCTGTTGCACATAGGGTAGCATGCGTGAGAACTGATGGGAAGGAGTATAGTAACAACGATAATAACATTAACATCAAAAACAGCAAGTTCAGATCTTAGTCTCATTCTATTCCTGTTTGTTAGTGGATAACGATTCCAAAATTGGACTGAAGCTACAGGTGCTTAGTCTAGAATGATAATATACCACATAGGGTGGAAAGGCCATATTAATTGACTATAATTCTTTATCTAGAATTCCTTATGTGAAGTACTCTGTGTCTCTATCTATAATCTCACTGTGGAGGAATGCCACTGCTATGCTAAGGGGTAGGATTAAAGTGGGATGACATTTCCACCTTGGTAGGGGATCTGAAAGAACTCGCACAACCTCTTTTCTGTAGGGTACGGTCTGCTGATAGACAATCATCCCACTGAAAAGTCATTTTCTATTTAGAAGAGCCCTCTCAGACACAGAGAGGAAGCCCAGCACTAGCAGACGGAAAGCCCATTAGATACCTCTGTCTAAAATGCTGGAGACCAAAGCCAGATGACCAGAGAATAGGGCCCAGAGACCAAGAAACAGAGCAAAGAAGAGAGGCTGGGACCAATGTTCAAGGCAATGAAATTGTGAGGCAGAACACACGAGCAGCTCTGAAACAGGCTGTGAGGCTGAGTTATGGGTGGGATTCCTGGGCCACCGGGGTAAAATTCAAGAGACCATTTGGGTAGGGACCAGAGAGTTCATTTGCTTCTGACTGAAGAGAGGTGTTTTTGTGGACAAATGACTTAATCTTTATTGTTAATCGATCCTGTCTTGTGTCCTGTTTACTTCCCTAATAAATCCCCATATTTGTGAGTTTTTCTCCATTGATATTGCAGTGAATTACAGTATCTAGCATATAAGTAGATGAATTGACACGGTCGCTGCAAGGATAGTCTCCAGCATAGAAACACTTGTGAGGACAATGCAGGACCTGCAGCTTTTCATTCCGTTGTGCATTGGGGTACTGTGGGTTGGAACCAGCTTAATGGAACCTAACAGAGTTATAAGAAAGAAAAGGGAAGAATCTGCTCAATATTTCTCAAGCTGAAATAACAAAAAGAGTTCAATCTTCTAGTTGCAATATTGAAGCATGCAGGAAACCTTGGAAAATATGAAAATAATGCAAAGAGACACTGGATAAAAATGTCAACTGTCTAACATTTTAAGAGGTAGCCTATAATTAAGAATCAATGGTATTGATAGGTGAACTCCAAGCTGCCATGAAGACATTATGGCAGGATAGTTTAGGGGGTAATGGAGATGTAATAACAATGAGTAAAAGAAAAAAGTATAAAAGAGAAGAAAGTATTCTAGAATTGTTTGTGTTGATGAATGTATAATTCATTTTAATGTAATTGAACTAATGGATTATAGGCTATATGAATTATATGCCTAAAACTAAAGAGCTCAAACTCTCTGCAAACCCACTGCCATCAAGTCAAGGTGGCAATGTGTATTAACCCTCTGGCGAATCTGTAGGGCAGGGGGAGAGGGCCTGTGTGGATTTCCGAGGCTGCAAATCTGTCATTGTACAGAAAGCCCCATGTTTGTCCTGAGTAGAGGCTGGTTGGGTCCCGAGTGCTGAGCATACAGTTAGCACACCAACGGCTCCCAGACAGTGTCATAATTCTCCTCTGTCCCATAAGATTGTTAGGACTTGAAATCAATACAGTGGCAATGGGTTTGGTTTTGATATTTTGCTTTATTTTTGTGTATACAAACATGATATCTTCCCCCAAAGACTGCTAAAAAGACGGACCAATCTATTCTAGCCCTAAGCTTTTTTTGTGACATATTCTAATTCTGCATTCTATGCTTCTGGCTACAGTCCCATGTTAGAGGGTGTTCTCTACTTTTCTAATGCACAAGATTGGGGTAGCTTGAAGACCTGCCTTTAGCAGAGGAAACAAATTTACACTGTTTTTTTTTCCTTGGTGGCATTTTTAAGACTATTTTACTTAAAATCCAATTTTTTGTTTTCCTTGTTCAGGACATAAATGCTGGCATCACTGTACAGTTCTGCCATGCATTACCTGGAAAGTCATACCACCATTTCTTAACAGAGCTTTGGTAGAAACAAGAAGACCTACAGAGTTGCTTTGGGTCTGAATCTACTTGATGGGAGGGCGTTGTTGAGTGAGTTGTCCTTCTTTCTAGTTCTGAATCTCTTTGTAGCACAGGGCTACAATAAATCACCATATAGACTTGAAGATACGATTGGAGTGTTGGTTGGGTGTCAGCAAGTAGATTCCAACTGATAGTGACCCAGTATACAAGAGGACAAAACAATGCCCAGTCCTCCCTGTCATCACTATAGTTCTGAGGCTGGAGCCTCTTGTTGCAGCCACTGTGCCAAATCATCTTGTTGAGGACCTGCCTCTTGCATGATGTCCACATTAAATCCTTCTCTGGGAATTGGCCTCTCCTGACAACATGTCCAAAGTACTTGCGATAAAATCTTGTCACCCTTGCCTCAAAGGAACTTTCTGATAGTACTTCTTATAAGACAAACATCTTTGTTATTTTGGGAGTCGATGGTACTTTAAATATTTTTCACCAACACAATGGTTCAAATACATCAATTTTTCTTTAGTTACTACTAATTATTAAGTAGCATAATAAGTAACACCATAGAACATAAAGCATGGAGACGAACTCTAATTGTAAGAGTTACAAGGAAGTGAGAACACAGGAAGTCAGAACATGGTTCACTTAATAGATTGGAGAAATGTACATTTTACCAAATTTTTGTAAAGTATATTTAGCTAATATTGAAATGCAAACTCCCATTGACACCTCGAGATCACACAGGCTGATGTGCTTCTTCCATGTGGACTTTGTTGCTAGATGGCCACTTATTTATCTTCAAGCCAAAGAACAAAACAATCATATCATTTAGAATGAAGGGGAGTGTGGAGTGGAGACCCAAAGCCCATCTGTAGGCAACTGAACACCCCCTTACAGAAGGGCTGTGTCAAGGAGACAAGCCAGTCAGGGTGCAGTGTAGCAACAATGAAACATACAACTTTCCTCTAGTTCTTTAATGCTTCCTCCCCCATCCCCACTATCATGATCTTGATTCTACCTTACACATCCAGCTAGATCAGAGTATGTATACCAGTATAGATAAGAACTGGAAACACAGAACACAGGACAAACCCCTCAGAACTAATAATGAGAGTAGTGATATAGGAGGGTATGGGTAAGGTGGTGTGGAAAGAGGGAACCAATCATAAGGATCTACATATAACCCCTTCCCTGGAGAACGGACAACAGAAAAGTGGGTGAAGGGAGATGTTGGACAGTGTAAGACATGACAAAATAATAATAATTTAAAAATTATTAAGGCTTCATGAGGGAGGGGAGAGGGAAAGGTTAAAAAGAGGAAATCAAATAGAAAGGGCTCAAATAGAAAATGTTTTGAGAATCATGGTGGCAACAAAAGTACAAATATGCTTGACACAATGGATGTATGTATGGATTGTGATAAAAGCTGAATGAGCCCCCAATAAAACGATTTAAAAAGGAAAAATAAATAAATGGAATGTAAACTCCTTTTCTTCTGCAAACACAAACTTAAAAACCTTTCCAACACGTTCAAAGTGAACTAAACCTTAGTTGAGTTACCCTGTGTGTTTGGACTGTTACTGTAAGAGATGCAAATCTCTGCAAGAATCAAGACTTGCCAGACAATGATGAGAAGGGTAGCTGAAGGAACCCGTGTTTCTTGCTGCGACCCACTGGAATTTCACATTACAGGGTAGAGAAAGGGCAGAGTTGATCTCATTTTAGTAGCTTGCTACAGATAAAAACTCCATCGTGAAATAAATGAATGATGACTGTAGTCCTCTATCTACGGAGAGGTTTCATCACTAAAACACGGGATCACTTGTCTTGACACTATTTATATCGACCTGACTATTTCTGAAGAACAAACTTCTGATTTATTTTCAGTACAACCTTGTGTTTTGTCTTAATTTAGAAAAATCGTCAAGAATAAATTTTAATAAAAACATTTATTTTGGAGGTTGCACTGAACTTTAAGTTTTTAAAGGAGCTCATGTAGTTCTATATAAATAATTTTCATATATAGTAGTGGGTACTCCTCTCCCAAACAGAAAAATGCTCCACTGGGTGGGTCTTTCATATTACGCATTTCTCCCCACAAGGTGTGCATCCAGCATCTCACTCTGAGTTATGCACTGTGTCATCTCCTGGGAATGAGCTTTATTTCCCACATAAAAGCAGTTTTATTCCAACCTCATATTTTTTTAGTGATAGCCAATTTAAAAGAACAATGTATGGCTGTAAAATTTTGTTCCCTGATCAGGAAAATGCTGTAGAAATTTTTGTAATGTTGAACACAGCTTAAAAGGACAGCGCTTTGGGAAAGTGTACAAGTGTTTTTCTTGTTTCAAAAAAGGTGAAATGTTGGTATGACCAACCTCGTTCTGGACGTGCTTCAACTTACTGAACAGATGAAAATGTTGACTTGTAGTGAATTTGGAGTTTGTTCCACCAGGTCAGATTGCTAATCAAGCTTTCTATTTAGAGGTTCTGAAAAGATTGCATAACAGTGTACAACAAAAAAGCTTGATTTGTAGCAGATGGGGGACTGGTTTTGACACCATGACTATGTACCTGCTCACAGAGCCATCTCAGTGCCTCAGGTTTTGGCAAATAACAGCATGTCTATTTTGCCCCACACACCTAACTCATATAACCTCACTCCATGTGACTTCTTTTTTGTTTCCATGAATGAAGAAGGACATGAAAGGACAGTGATTTTATGATGCAAAAAAAGTAAAGAAAAAACAAGGGAGGTGTTGTCAGCCATCCAAACAGATGGATGATACCTTCAGGACCAGGGGTGTGAGGGACAATACTGGGAGAGTGGAGGGTGAGTGGGTTGGAAACGGGGAACCGATTACAAGGATCCACATGTGACCTCCTCCCTGGGAGATGGACAGCAAAAAAGCGGGGGAAGGGAGACTCCGGATAGGGCAAGATATGACAAAATAACAATCTATAAATTATCAAGGACTCATGAGGGAGGGGGGAGCGGGGAGGGAGGGGAAAAAAAGAGGACATGATGCAAAGGGCTTAAGTGGAGAGCAAATACTTTGAAAATGATTAGGGCAAAGAATGTATGGATGTGCTTTATACAATTGATGTATGTATATGTATGGATTGTGATAAGAGTTGTATGAGCCCCTAATAAAATGTTAAAAAAAAGAGTGGCATCTCAGTTTTGAAAAATTTATTAAGTGTAATGGAGAGTATTTTGAAGGTGATAAGGTTGTTTTGTAAAAAAAAAAAAGTCAAATACAAAGCTTTGAAAAAATACTTGGTTTTTTGATGGGTACCCCCTCATATATACAAATATGTTTATCAATTTATCCAGGATATATAAATTTGTTTATAGCAAGTACATTTCTTCTCATCTTTTCTTCTCTTCCCATCTTTTGTATTTCATATGAAAGAAATGGGAAAAAAGCAATAAGTATGTGTTTAAAAGATCATCTTCACATTTCAGGTTCTTTAGAACAAATGCCATATGATTTAATTTTCTATTAATAGAAAAATAAGCATGCATACAATAATATTAAATATTACTTAAGGGTACTAAAATACTCTTATAATGTCTTATGCAAATAGGTGACATATTTGTAATGTACAAATCTCAGAAAGTGCTCTTCTCAGAACTCACCTATATCCCCTGATTATTTCCTTTTGGGATTGTACAGTCAGGCACCGCAGACTTAAGGAAAAGGCCATAAGCACACATCTGAAGCAGAGTTAAATTATTGAAAATAACATACAATGTCTAAGATGTGGGGAGGTCACTGTGATTTTCAAGTGATTACAATGAAAATAAATACATGACAAATAATTTCTAAAAGTTATATTTTCTTAAATGTCAAGAAACTTTTCCCCATTAAGGATAATTTGACATTTGGTCCTTCCTATCATACTTTTATTAAATTACATGTTTTTTTGTGACAACATTTGCTTAGTAGAGAAAGTTGAATGTCCTTTGGGCTCTATGGCTATATTTATATTAAAATGAACTTTCAATAACATTTTTCCATTTCAATCTTTTACAGAAAATACTAGGAAAAGATTTCATCGTCTCATGTAAATCTCATTACATTAAAATATTAGATATTATAGTAGTCGGCAAGAGGCAAACATGAGACACTGTAGTTCATTCTAGTGATGGGGTAACAGAGCTTTCAGCAAGATGCTGTAATACAGAACAGGCTGTGTGTGCTAACAGAGACAATTGGACTTGGACTTGCATAAAAAAGAATTATCTACCTAAATAAGAACCAACTAAATAAAATGTTTCCTTTTATTGGAATGATGTAGGGCTGAGGTAGTTAGTTTACTGTGCCAAACTGTCTGATAAACACATGTGGGGTTAATTGAAGGGCAGAGGATTAAATAGCTCAGTGAGCCTCACCTTTCTAGTTCTCAGGTCTCTTGCTTTTTAATGGTCAGATCAGGGTGCAGCTGCCTTAGCCATTTCCCTGCCTTAGCTGGCAAGGCTCACTTCCTGCAAGACATCCTGAGGAGAAGCTGTATGGACCTACCCTGATGCAGCCCTGGGTGCTGGAGCAGCCGTGTGGAGACTCCTGTGAGTGCTGAGATGCTTACACATTTACTGATTGGGCTTTCCTCCTGCAGTTGGCATCATAGTGTGTATTTTGTGAGATGGAGGAGGACTTTGTGGATTGGTGTCGGACATATGGTCTAATGTTGGATTTGGGGGTTTGGGCAGCACTGGATTGGGATGTTTTCTTAACCTTTATATCAAACTCTCTCTTATACATGAATTTCTGTGGATTTGTTTCTCTAAAGTACCCAAACACAAGGGCCAATTAGTACCTCTGGCCAAATATAGGAACATTTGGAAAATCATACATTACTCAATTAAGAAATAAAAACATACATTATTGAGTTTATTATCAGATCAGTTGCAGTTTCAAGTAGGTGAAGACTAGTTTCTAGAGGATTAGGACACAAATAGAAACAGTAATGCGGACTATACTTTAGAAAAATCACGTTTAAAGGTCTCAGACTTAATCATCAAGATAAGGTTTTAGCTATTATGAAAACTAAAAATGTAGAACTCATCATTAAGGAAGAAATACACAAACTTTTTTTTGCAAAATATATCTAGCACAAATCATCCAAACAATTTTGTTACTCTGATTGCTGGGCCTCCAACAATAGAGATTGCCTTCATTTAATCTGCTCATAAAAATACATTATTTGGGAGAAAACAGAGTCATGGAGAATATTATAGAAATTTTAGGAGAATTATAGGAAAATTAGGAGAATTATAGGAAAATTAGGAGAATATTATATAAATATTCATATTATGTTTAGATTTGTAAATTCAAAGACGTCTTAATTTTTTATAGTCTCCACTCATTAATGATTCCTTGAGGGAAAAGAGTAAATCATGCTTAGGTGTCAATCTTGTGATTTGTTTTTGGTTTTTTTTTTTTAATGTTTTTCTGTGCTTCAAATCCTGACCCTAGCAATGGTATTTTCATTAGCTTCATATGAAATCTTGACATTCAACAATTTAGACCAGAGAAAAATAGGTGTATTTGAATGTGTGTGTGTTGGCAAAAATATTGAGAGCACCATGGACTTCCAGAAGGGGAAAAAATGTCTTGGAAGAAGTATAGCCCAAGTGTTCCTCAAACAAGGAGAACATTTTCTATCAGATTCTCTCTGTCTGATAAGCAGGTTACTACCATCCTTCATCATGGTTCAAGGGAGATCACCAGAAGTTGATTCCCTGTGTAGATCCTGCAAATGTATTTTGGGCCTCCAATGAGATCCATGGCCTTCTGCACATCAGAATTCTCAATTTATCTTCCGACACGATTTCTTCCTTTTGATTTGGATGACATGCCTTACAATCCATGAATCATGGATGTTGCTGTTTTTCATGTGGCCTTAGTTGACATTTCACTTAGATGGTTGCTTGTTCGACAACAAGTCTTTAAGATCCCAGACACTCACTATTCTTTCTGACAGCTGGGCACCATCTAATTTCTTCACCACATTTAGCTATAGTCCCTGTAGCTTCTGCGCTTCCATTACAAGGGCAAGTATCAAGTAGGTAGGACCATGATGTAAGAACTAATTACTCTTATATTGTATATCAGATTAAGTGGGAGCCCCTGCATTTTCATTCCATCATTGCATGTGACTGCAGGAATCTGAAGAAGTTTTGGACTTGTGTTGGGCTTATGAGCTCATATTGGATTTATGGGCTTGACCTGGTGTGTTTTCTTGATATACACCTACTCTTTGATATACAGCTCTTTCTTATACATGCATGAGCTTTACTGGTTTTATTTCCCTCGGCAACCAGGCCTAACACAGCACATGATTAGATGACTTATGTTAGATAAAATGCAAAAAATAAGGTAAAACTTCCAATATGTCTCTATATTTTTATAATCTCCAATCAAAAAGTGTTATTCTCATTTTTTGTAAATATCTGGGTCCCTCATGAAAAATTTCTACTATCTCTTAAGTTCTCTTTTAAATAACCTTTAAGCTCCCTCACACTTACAAATAATATGAACACTTTTGAATTAAAGATCAATTATGAGTAAAGACAAATGAACTCTTTCTGTATAAATTATTTGAGTATTAATTTATATCCTTTTATAACTATGAATATGAAGATTTTAAAATATAAATGTGTGAGTGTAATATTTGCAAAAATAATATAATTAATTGTAAATTTTGAAACTATAATTCATTGTGCATATTTTTGTTTATAGTATACATAGCATTGTATGTTAAATAAATCTGATATCATTTGAGGTAGAAACATATGCATGTATGTGTAGGCATATAGGAACTTGGGTACCAAAGCTTCAGGATTCATCTGCTTCCTGAGAGTTTAGAGGATTGAATTCACCAGCTCTCCATAGAAGAAAGATAGGACAACCTGCTCCCAATAAATTTGCAGCCTCAGAAATCCTCTGGGCAGTTCTACTCGGTCTCATAATTGTCCTATGTGTTGGAATTGCCACCGAGACAATGGGCTTGTGTGTATACACACATAATCCTAAACTTGAGATTAGCAAGTTAAAATTTAATTGTTACTTTTAATGAATTTACACATATTGCTACGGATAAGGGTGCTTTTCAATATTTATATTATAACAGAATTTGTATCTCTCTAAATACCATGCTAAAATAATGAAAAAAAATATAAATATCACCATAAGCTTTTATGTACCCTGGGGAACAAAAGTGAGTTTCTATCTCTCATTATATTGTTTTATTAGCAGTAAGACTGGGATACATGTTAAGGGAGCTACCCAAACTTATGTGTAATATTGCAGGGATCATTTTACCATAAGGCAACATTGATTCCAAGAACTTCTTCTGCAGATCTGCTAAACAACCTTCTGTTGCTCACGAATCAAAATCTCTATTCCTTATGTGCAAACAGAAGGTATAGGTAAACAAACCGATTTGGGTAAATTAGCTACTGTTCTATAACAGTTTCAATCTCCTCACAATATGCTTACATTAGCCATTATTCATCTTTCCTATAACCTGTAATCCTTTTCTATATTGTTAGGTGCAGTCACATTGCATTGAATAACAGTGAGAGGACCCAAACCTGAAGCACACTTTTCTTGCAGCATCTCATCTTCTGCTAGACAGCCCGGGGTCTCTGCACAGGTGCCCGTGTGGATAGTCAGCTCTGTGGAATTCCCATTCTCTACAATGGTATTCTTAATTTGTAGTGACCTGCACATTCTAATGCCTTCTAGTCATGAATAAAATCAAAGTAAACTTACTTCTGGTAGTCTGTTCTTTCAGCCATTTTCTATTTTTATAGTTGGGATTTATACATATATGAAATCATTCCATAGTTCTAAGCAGGCCCAGCAGAATTGTATTGTTGCCACCACAGTCAGTTTCCAAATACTCCTTCACTATATGTGGCCCTTGATGCCATCACCCCTTCTCCTCTCCATCCCCTCTATGTCCCCCTAAACCCTTATTCCTCTTGATGACTCTATAGGGTCATCAGTCATGGTTTTCATACTCCAAAAAACTAAAAAAAAACATATATGTAACTTCCAGAGGGTGACCCCAAGATATCAACATATCACCGTCCAGGTATCTATGAGTTCTAATCTCATCTCACCCTCTCTAGCGCTATTTCTTTTGTAAATGCATCATAGTTTGGGGCCATTCTTTATGTATTTAAACAGCTGCTTTTAAATTCTTATCAAATTTTAAATTAAAAACTTTTCCTTTGGTCAGATATTAATTACATTACCCAGTAATCTCTGCATTCTGTTGGGTCACATTTACTTGAAATAGGCAAAAAATATCTTTCAATTATTTTGTCACAATAAAACAAACTGACAGATGTCTGGTGAGGAAGATGTTTACCTGTGTTTTATTTACTATGAAGAAACACTTGATTGTGTGGAACAAGACAAATCATGGATAACATTGTAAAGATTGAAATTTGAGATTACATAATTGTTCTCATGTGGAAACCGGTACATAAACAAGGAGTCAATCATTTGTACAGACATGGGGATACAGTGCAGTTTAAAATCAGCAAAGTTTTATGCAACACTAGTATCTTTTTACTCTACTTATTCTTCAGTATACTGAGTATATACTGAGAAGCTGAACTACATAAAAGAGAATGTGGTATCAAGATTTATACAAAAGACTTATCTGCTTCAAAAGAAGTCCTTAAAGGGTTAACCTGCAAAGGTGCTCTTAACTTAAGTCATTGTTATGTAGGTGAACATCCTGTAGGTCTTTGAACAATGGAAAATAAACAAAGAAGAGAGAAACATAAGTGATGCTTGAAATATGGTGCTGTTGAAGGATGTTGAATATACCATGAGGTTCCAGAAGTAAACAGTGTTGGGAAAAGTAGAATCAGAAGCCTCCTTCATGGGAGTATAGCAAGACGTCATCTTACAAACTTCGGATGTGTCAATCAGGAGACACCACTCCTTGGAGAAGGACTTCATGCTTGATAAAGTATCAGCTCAGAAAAAGTGGGGAGTCGGGGAGGGGAAATCCTCCACACTCTGAACCGGCAAATTGGAGCAGCAGTGGGTTCAGGCATCACAACCATGACTAGAAGCTGCAGAACCAATGTTTCCTCCCCAAGCAAGAACCCAATAGAGCAATTGAACCCTTTTTATTGAAAATTTGACAATATTGTGATACAATTCATTTTTATTTTTTCTCTGAATTGTTTCTTTTTATTTAATAAATCATTTTATTGGGGCTCATACAACTCTTATCACAATCTATACATACATCAATTGAGTAAAGCACCCTTATACATTCATTACCCTCATCATTCTCAAAATTCGCCTTCCACTTGGGTTCCTGGAACAACAGACTTGTCCTTTCATTTATAAAATGCAGTGAATTTTATATTGGGATTAATGAAAGTATAGTATCTCCATATTTAATCCTTGCTGGCATATGAGGCAAACACAATGAAATAAGTTGGTAAGGAAGCCCAAGAAGAATCCATGCTTTTGAATGACGGCCCTGAGGAGGACTGCTGAAAGAACACACTAGTCTGCCTGCGAAGATGTACGACCAGAATGCTCTGCAGAGGTGATAATATGAGACTTCAATCCGTACTTTGGACATTTTATCAAGAAAGATAAGTCAATGGAAAAATGACACCGTGCTTGGTAAAGGCAGAGGTAAGAAAAAAGAGGAAGGCCATCAAGAAGAGATGGATTGGCACAGGACTGGCAACAGTGGACTCAAAAATAAGAACCATTGTGAGCCTATTGAGCACATCACAGGATATCCTGGCAGTGGTTGAGCATGGTGTACACAGGTTTCCAATGAGTCAGAACCAACTCAATGGCACCTACCAACAACAAAGAGATATTTGCTTGAAGCCCTTGCCAATGTTCTTTGAAAGGTTCACCCTTAACCTCTGCCCTTTTGTTCTATTTTAAGTGTAACTTTCATTTTTTAATAAAAATAGGTATTTTAAAAGCAAAAAAATTTATAGATATAACACACCTTAAATGCTTAACCTTTGATACACTTTTTTATTTCAAAATGATCAAAACTAATCGAAAATTAGCCTCATTCTTATTTCAGTCTTTACACTAACATGATCTTATCCTTACCACCTTAATGCGTGGTTCCTGTTGTGTTTCCCACCTGGAAGCACAGGAGCAATGGATCTGTGAGGACAATAACTGATACAAGTGTGGTAGGGAGGGAAGTGAGGGCAGAAGGTTGGAGGGAGCACTAGAACTGACAGGGATTGCACACCTCAGCTTGAAGGTGAGGTGACTGTGCGGGGAGGGGGAGAAGGCCGTATGATAGATGTGGTGGTGAGTGTACAACTCCCCTTGATGTGATTTAATGATTGCACTGTTTAATTGCATGGTGCATGAACTATTATCCAATTAAACTATAAGAAAAAAATAAAGACAATAACAATAAAAGAATAAAAGTTATGGGTCTTAATGAAGGTTTTGACTATTGAGGTCTCTTTGTTTATAACTCATTGAGGTTTTGACTCAGTAGCATCTTTGTCCCGGACCAGGCTATCTGTTCAGGAGACAGAATATCTAACCCTTGGACACACTTTAAGAAATTTCTTCCGTTTTGATTTTTTGTTTTCAGTTTCCAGAATGTAAATTAATCCTTTAGATGTTTCTATATAATGTGACCAAGATTATAGATGTTTCTATTTAATGGAATCACTCCTCTGAACCTGAGGTTTTTCTGTAAATATAAAATGTAAAAATAATATCTGCAAGTAAATGTATACCAATAATAATCCCAGCAATCCTGACAAGTAAATGAGAATAAAAAAGAAAATTTTGAGAAAATGTTATGTTCAATATAAACCCATATTCACCTAATAATCATGTTTTCAATTGAACAGAAAAGTAGAACAAGATTTTTGAACTCTCAAAGTACCAAAAAGAATCATTATCTATGGAGAAATTTCCAACATGTATATATATATAGAAAATACACCGTGTTAGGCAGGGTTCTCTAGAGAAATGAAACCAGGGTAATTTATATATATATATGAATTTTCATAGAGCGAGAAGGAATATAACAACTCATTAGTCCGCACAGCAGCATAGAGGGTTCAGTTCAACTCACTTCTGTTCTGTGGAACACTTAATAGACTGAAAGTCCTGCAACCCACATGGTCAAGGTCAAGGAAGCAGACAGCAGAGTCCTCCTTTGGACAGGGCAAGCACAGTCTGCCTGCAGGCATCCTGCAGCAGGGTGCATCACCAATAGTCAGTAGCTCGGGACCTTAGTGAAGCAGACCCAGATGGGGTATTGAACACAAGCAATGCGAGGTGACAGAATCCCCCAGCCTCAAGCTCAACTGATGCCTGCACCAGCAGCGTGGCAAAGCAGGTCTTGAAGGAGCCCCAAGGTCTAGGGCCATGATCCACAGATTTGCCTGACCCACGTGTAGTATATCTCAGAGGTGGAAGCAGAAAGCTAGCTTTTAGCTATTTTAGCAGTTTACTCCAGCCCACTCCGATCATCAGAGAACAAGAAAGAGGGGTGTGGGCCTGCAGAGCCACTAACCTCGTTGTCCTCCAACGAAACAGTGACCTGATTAATCCCACCTGTTCCTATTGGCCAGGTTGGCACAATGCACCTGCCTTTCATATACATCATTTGATATTTTGTAACAATTTGAGATCACAATATTTGTTTCTTTTGGATTATAAAGGGACATGTGGGAGAAAACTATTGTAGAAAAACTAAGGGAAAACATTAGAAAGTTAATGGAGGTGAGACCCCATGTGGGAACTCCACTGAGTGAAAGGATTCTACTTCAGACACACTTGTAATCTGAGCACTTAAATTGGAAAACACATGGTGTCTGAGGAATCAGAAGATAGCTGTACCAAGACTGGTATACTGTTGGTTGGCAGACAAACAAGGCCTTGCTATAGCAATGCCCTATATGCTCTATTAATATACATATTATTCTGGCAATCTGTTAAGCTCATTCCATTATATGTTGCTTACATTCGCTCGTATTAACGTTTATCTAAGAGGTGTCTCTCCATTGGGGTCACCCTCTTGAAGTTGTCTTGTTTCTCTGTTTTACAGTAAATGAGTCACAGGGCTGCTGAGCCTTTAAGGAAAGCAAATAGAACAAGGGTTTCTGCGAGATCGGGACCATAGAGAGGTGTGGAAGTAAAAGGGATTTGATGTCAAGGAGTCCAGGAAGGAAAAGTATATTTGGAAACTGATTATGGAAGCAATTGTAAAATTCTGTCTGATGTGCTTGAACTATGGAATGATATGACATTGGTACTAACTCGAAAGTTATAATAATTTAAAAGAAAAAAAACAAGCATTGATTCAGGAATGAGTGTTTTGCTTTCAACAAATCGTATCTACAACTTAATAACAATTTGTTCTTAAATCATGCCCCTGCTTGAGACTCACAGGGAACAAAGAAGATAAGGGGGCTTAAGTAAAATGCGGCAAAAACCTTAGCTGGTACCTGGCATTCAAGTAAAATAGCATCTGAGGTCTTAAATGTTTGTCTCTGAGCATGCAGTCATCTACATGAGATGCCAGCTAAGTCCACATGGAAGAAGCACACCATCAGTCACCAAATAATCTGAAGTAGGAGGGATAGGTATTAGAGCCTAAATTGTGAGGATACGGTGTACAGAAGGCAATGGATGACAGTGGGAACCTAAGATTCATTTGAGGAACTACATAGGAAATAAGCTTCCAGAGACCTCCCCTGTCTAAAATTGAATTATGGGAGGAGAGTGGTCACTAACAGAGTGCTTGGGAGAGAGGAGTACGGAAGAGCAAAGGCACAAACCTGAGCTGAAAAGTTAAGACAGCACATCCCCCTATGGCGCCGCTGGACTGGATCTGGTTTCCCAATTTTTCCATATATTTTGGTTTCTATTGCTTTGTTTTGTTTTTGTTTGTTCATAGTAGAGTGTATCTCAAGGTTGTTATGTCAATGGACGTCACTCTCTTGAAGCTGTTTTATGAGCTTTTCTGTTTTCAGTGTATGAAACCCAGGATTGAGGAATTTATATGAACAGCAAGTAGAATAGGGGGTTAGGGGTAAAGGAGGCACAGTGGTGATGGTGGGGTAAAGGGAAACAAAGTCAAGGAATTCTTGCAGAAAAAGAATGGTTGGAAATTGATTGTGGTAGTAATTGTACAATTCTACTTGGCATGATTGAAATATGCAATGATATGTCATATGGACTAGAAGTGTTCTATGAACTTTTAAAGCCTTTTACATTAATATAATTGAGTGCTTTTCATCCTAATCTAAGTAATTCAAACAAATTTTTCAAATAAAGTAAATCAGTTATTCAATGAAAAAATATTTTAAAATAAAATTATAGCACAGAAAACCTTCTTTGAGTTCACTGAATGAAGACTAAAACTGTACTTCAACATCGTGTTAAATAAAATGTAGACAATAGAGAATAACAGACTGAAGACGAAAAGGCAAGATCTCTTCATGCCCTATTTATTAAGAAACTTCAAACAGTCAAGACCACTGTCACGGACTTTGCTCTTGTAGTTAGTGCTGTCAATTACCTTCCAAACGGGAGTGACCCTATGCATGACAGAAGAAAACACTGCCCTATCGGGCACCGTTCTCCCAATTTCCCTGATAATTGACCCCATTTTTGCAGCTGCAGTGTCAATCCATTTCTTTGAGAAACACCCTCTTTTTCAATGGCCCTCTGTTTCTTCCAGCCTACTGCTCTTCTCAATTGATTAGTCTCTCCTGACAGCATGGCCAAAGTGTGTAAGATGAAGCCTTGTCCATCTTGCTTATAGGGACCACTTTGGACATCCTTTTTCCCCAATGGATATGTTTGCCCTCTCAGTTATCCATGGTATTTACAATGTTCTTCTCCAGCATCACAATTCGAATGAATGGATTCTTCTTATGCCTTCTTTATTCAATGTCCATATTTCATAGACATATGAGGCAACTGAAAATACCATGGCTGGGATCAGGCACATTTTATTCTTCAAGGAAACATTATTGCTTTCCATACTCTACAGAGGATTGCAGATTTACATAATGCAATGCCGTTTTCTGATTTCTTGATTGCTTCTTCTATGAACATTGATTGTGGCTCTAAGTCAGATAAAATTCTTGACAACTTCAACCTTTTCTCTATTTACCATGATGTTACCTATTGTCACGTTGCGCGAAGAATTCGATCTTCTTTAATTGAGTCATAATTCATACTAAAGATGCAATCCTTGGTCTTCTTGAGCTCTTGATTCAAGGCCTCCTTACTTACAGTCATGTGCATATGGCATGTTGTTAACAATGTATTTGCCACACCTGATACCAAAATTGTCTTCATATAATCCAGCTTCCCTGGTTATTTTCTTAGCTCACAGATTGAAAAATATGCCAAGGAGATATGAGCCTGTTGCAGACCTTTCCTGGTGTTAAACCATGCAGTATGCCCCAAACTGCCACTTGGTTGATGTAATAGTTCTGGAATTTCCATTCTCCTCAAGTCATCCATAGTTTGTTATGGTTCACATAGTCTACTGCCCTGCTATAGTCAATAAAAAGGTGAACATTCTTAGGGTATTCTCTGCTTTCAGCCAAGATTCATCTGACATCAGCTATGATATTCCTTGTTCCATGTCTTCTGAATCTGGCCTGAACCTCTGGCAGCTCCCTGTCAATGTACTGCAGCAAATATTTTTGTATGGTCTTTAGCAAATTTTTACTCGTATAGCATATGAATGATATTGTTCTACAGTTTAAGCATACTAAAGGGCCATCTTTCTTTGGAATTGGTACAAATATGAATGTCTTCCAGTCCGTTTGTCAAGTACCTGATTTCCAGTTTCCTGGAATAGACCAGTAAGTGCTTTCAGTGCTTCATGAGTTTGTTAAAACATTCCCATTGGTATGCCATCAATTCCTGAAGTCTTTTTTTTGGTGAAGGCTTTCGGTGCAGCTTGAACTTCTTCTTCCAATACCATTGGATCTTGCTGTTAGGATACTTCCTGAAACGGTGGAGTGTCGACTGGTTCGTTTTGGTACATTGACTCTGTGCATTCTCTTCATCTTCTTTGGATGCTTTCTGCATCATTCAATCATTTGCCCACATAACCTTTCAATATTGAAACTCAAGGCTTGTCATTTTTCTTGAGTTCTTTCCATTTAAGATATGTTGCCATTTTTTAAACCCTAAAATTTTGGATATCCCATAATACTATTTGACACTGTCTTCTTTAGCTTCCATTTGACAATTTCTATTAAGCTCTGTGACTTAAATATCTCTTCCATTTGCTTTAGGTACTGTACCATTAAGAACAAATTTCAGAGTTTCTTCTCATATCCACGTCAAACTTTTCTTTTTTTCTGTCTTTTTAATGACCTTTTGCGTTCTTCATGAATAACGTTCTTGATGTCTTTTCATAGCCCATCAGATCTTATTTCATGTATGCCTAATGCATGAAATCTGTTTTTGAGATGTTTTCAAAATTCAGGTAGGATAGATACAGTGTCATATTTTGGCTCTCTTGAAATTTTTAAAATTTTCTTCAATTGATCCTGAACTTACATATTATCAATTGAAAGCTTGTTCCACAGTAATGGCAGGCCTAGATTTAGCTGCTGATATCAAGCTTTCCATGCTCTCTTTCCACAGAGGTACTAAATTTGATTTCTGTGGATTACAACTAGAGAAGGCAATGTATATAGTTGTCTTTGTAGTATTGATAAAAGGGTATTTTCTATGTATATCATATGATCTCCAACTTCATTTGTACGACCAAGACCATATTTTTCTATTAATGTTGCTTCCTCTTTGGTTCCAAACTTTGCACTCAAATCACCAAGAATTATCAGTACATTTTGATTGCACATTTCCACTGAATACAATGATAGAATTCTTAATTTTTTTCATCACTAGCACTTATGGTTGGTACATAAATTTGAATAATAGTTGTATTGTTTGTATTTCCTTGAACGTGGATAGCTATAATCTTATCACTGACTGCATTGTACTTCAACGTTGATTTTGAAATGTTTTCTTTAACCAAGAAGGAAATGTCATTCCCTGTTGATTGGGTTATTCCTGGCATTGTAAATCATATGCTTCAACTTTGATTGACTTTCTAAAGGGTTTCCAAGACTATAAATATGAGAACAGAGAGCCTTATCTCTCTTCTTTAGGGTGGATTGGAGGATTTGAACAGTTAATCTTGTGCCTAGCAGCTTAACACCTAGCCTGCAGTGTCATGTTGCAGTATATCTGTATTGTACATCAGTTCCTCCTATATAGTTTGTACATCATCATGACCGTGTTTGGAGTTGAAGTAGGGTCAATTGGAAGTGACAATATTGTGATATTTATGTTTAAACCACAGACAGAGATTGAAAGAAAAAGTATTGCATTCTATCTTCCCATTCTTGACACATCATCATTTTTGCTAATACTTAGCCATTTCATTTTACTTTCTCAATTGTATTATATATGTCAAGTTGAGACCTTGTAGCAATAGAGATAGAAATATAAAAGTTATGGGTTGTCAAAAATTTCTCATAAATGTGCAATAAAGTTATATACTTATAAGCAACACTTTTTGAAGCAGTACAGTTCGCTTAAATATACAGCTATTCAGTCTATCAAAATCATCTACACTATAAGATACAGGTATGAAGAATAGCTTCAGCTTTATAGTTTAACAAATGGTCAGTAAAGGTACCTAATGTTAAAAATTGTTCATTTTGGATTGCTAATAGGTTAGTAGTTTGAATTTAACTTGGAGTTAAGTGTGGGCGGGGGAATCAGGAAATACGCAAATCCGCTTCTGTAATGATTCCAACTCTAGGACATGTAACCACGCGTGTCACAACACTCCTTTTTAAAAGCAAAACAAAAAGTAATGGAAGTAAGGTGATCCAAGTAGTTAAATGCTCAGCTGCTAACCCCAAAGCTGGAGTTTCAGACTCACCATGCAGCATCCTTGAGAGAAGATCCGATAATATTCTTGTAAAGGGATTACAGCTAAGAACCTCGTGTGCAATTGTTCTCCTCTGTCACATAGGATCCCCCTGAGTGATTCTGTGCTCCTAACTCAATGCCTAAAATTAAGACCATGCAAACCCAAGACAATGGTCATCTTCTATTTGTCAGAGACATACTTTTCTCCAAGTTGGTATAAATATACACAATAATAAAATCAGATGCATAATTCAAGATAAGAGCTAATAAATGAGAGTAAGAGAAAAGTAATGTTACTAGCAATACTTCATAAATGTATAATTTATTTCAAAAAACACATATCTAAACATATTTTTATCATTTTATTGGGGGCTCATTCAATGCTTATCAAAATCCACACATACAGCCATTGTGTCAGGCACACTTGTACATTTGTTGCCATCATCATTCTCAAAACATTTGCTTTCTACTTGAGCCCCTGGTATCAGCTCCTCATTTTCACCCTCCTTCCCTGCTCCCTCCTCTCTCATGAATCCTAGATAATTTATAAATTATTATTATTTTGTCATATCTTACACCATCTGACGTCTCCTTTCACCCATTTTTCTGTTGTCCGTCCCCCAGAGAGGAGGTTATATGTAGATACTTGTAATCATTTCCTCCTTTCAACTCCACCTTTGCTCCACCCTCCCGGTATCGCCACTCTCACCACTAGTCCTGAAGGGGTTTTCTGTCCTGGATTCCCCGTGTTTCCATTTCCTATATGTACCAGTGTACATCCTCTAATCTAGCTGTATTTGTGAGGTAGAATTGGGATCATGATAGTGGGAGGGGGAGGAAGAATTTAAGAACTAGAGGAAAGTTGTATGTTTTATCATTACTACACTGCAACCTGACTGGCTCATCTCCTCCCGGCGACCCTTCTGTAAGGGGATGTCCAGTTATCTACAGATTACACATATTGATGTAATTTTTGAATTGCATCAAACAAGTTCTTCCAGAAAAACACCTGTCATACCAGTCTTCTTATTAGGGAGGCTTCAAAAATGGTAGATACATAGCTCAAAGCAATGGTTCCAAGATAATCCACTGGGTTAGTTAAATTGAAAGTAGAGAGGTATACTCAGAAGGCAATAAGGACTTTTGGGTGTGGGAAGGTTTCCAAAGAGGTTATCATGAGAGATATTTTTTTCAAAGGAGATGGGATAATCATGGAAACTTACAAGATGTTTTAAGAAAATGGAAAACTTCATTGATGATGAGGAAAAAAAACCAGGAAAGTTTCACCCAGAAAAATTTTCCCATTACACATAACCAATACTTATTCCTTCTGGGAACACAGAGTGTTGTTCTGTAAGTGCTTTGTTGGTAAATTCTGCTCCATTTTCCATAGAGCACTGGTCTTTTCTTTCAGAATTCTTTATTCCCCCTAAACTCAAAGTACATTAAAAAAACATGTTTCAAGACTCACCAGAGGGCCAAAATGTCATGTCAGTCTAAATCAAAATATGGATTTTTGAGGGTTAAAAATTAGATATATGGAAACATCACACATCAGAAGCATATATATCATTTGGTTTTTTTCTTTCATTCCTATCATTTTAGTGACTTTTTCTTTCTTCAAATATGAGGTTCCTGAGATCATCTTGCAACAAATTTGATTTCATTTATCTATAGTCAATGCATCAATGCCAAATGTATTATTGCCTTGCTGTTTAAATTCAAGGGGGGTACTCTCAAAGTCATATATTGTATCCCACGGAGTTGTCTCAGTCATCTTTAGCCTAAATCTGAATTTGTACACTGCAATTGTTGATCTTTTCTACATTGTATGTCCCTGACCTTTTTTTTGGCTGATATTAAAAACATAACAAACAAACAAAAAATTCACAGCCATTGAGTTGGTTGTGATTTATAGGGACCCTGTGGGACAGAATAGAACTGTCATTGGAGTTCGTAAGGGAGTAAATTTTTACAAGGGCAGAAAGCATCACTTCTCTCCTATGAGTGGCTGGTGATTTTTAACTGTTGGCATTTTGGTTAGCAGTCCAGCTGTACTGGGAACCTAGTACACTATGAAGTCTGTTATTAATATCCCGCTGCTCTTTGTATCCTGATATTGCAGTATTGAAGCATTTGCTGATTAAGATGAAGAATTATAGCTCTCAGTATGCATTACAACTCAATGTAAGGAAGACCAATATTCTCAAAACTGGAACACATGGGTAATATAATAAATGGAGAAAACATTGATGCTTTCAGAGATTTTTTTTTTTGCTTGGACCCACAATCAATACTTACGAAAGGAACACTTAACACATCAAATATGTATTGCATTAGGTGATTCTGCTGCACAAGGACTCTAGAGTATTGAAGAACACAGATGTGTCTTTGAGGACTAATGTGACCCTGTCCCAAGCCATGGTATATGCATGTGGAAGTTGAACACTGAATGAGGAAGACTAACGAAAAATCAGTGCATGAGAAGTGTGGTGCTGGTGGAGAATGTTGAAGACAAAATGTTCATGGAAAACAAAAAGTGGAAACTGATCTGTATTGGAAGAAATAAGGCCAGATTACTCCTGAGAGGCAAGGGTGACAAGGCTTCATCTTACATACTTTGTCCATATTGTTAGGCAACATCAGTCCCTGGAGAAGGATGCCATTATCGGTAAAATGGAGCAGTGGTTACCACAAGATGATGTGACTAAGTGGTTGCATCAATGGGCTCGGGAACAGGAACAATTGTGATGATGGCACCTGCAGTATTTTGCTCTGCGGTTATCTATGACTTTGTCATCTTGTGGTGGCTTGCTTCCTCCTGTGATGTTAGAAGCGATGTCCCTGTCAGTTCAAATGCCAGTAGGGTCTCACACACACACACACACACACACACACACACACACACACACACTATGATGATATGAATTCTACCTAGCAAGTCTGGCTAAACCAGAGGATGTACACTGGTGCAGATAGGAACTGGAAACACAGGGAACCCAGGGCAGAAGATCCCTTCAGGACCAGTCATGTGAGTGGCAATACTGGGAGGGTAGAGGGTGAGTGGGTTGGAAAGGGGGAACCGATTACAAGGATCTACATGTGACCTCTTCCCTAGGGGATGGAAAACAGAAAATGGGGTGAAGGGAGACGTCGGACAGGGCAAGATATGACAAAATAATAATTCATAAATTATCAATGATTCCCGAGGGAGGGGGAGGAGGGAGGGAGAGGAAAAAAGAGGACCTGATGCCAAGGGCTTAAGTGGAGAGCCAAGGCTTTGAAAATGATGAAGGCAATGAATGTACAGATGTGCTTTACACAATCGATGTATGTATGGATTGTGATATGAGTTGTATGAGCCCCTAATAAAATGCTTAAAAACAAAACAAAATCTCTTGATACATCGGCATATCTCATTTTAGCAGACCCTATCAACTAATTTGTCTCCTACTGTGTGTTTTTTATCCTGCTTAGTAATGTGTTTAGGTCATTTATTAGGGATTTTAATTTTCTCTGATTTCGATGATCTTCATAACTCTTGGTTTATATGTGAATGCTTAATCCGTTTTGAGTTCAATTGTGTATATCGAGTCAGGAATGGGTTGTCCTTCATTATTCTACAAATGAAAATTCACTTTTGTCAGCACTATTTGTTTAAGAAACTACGTGTTCCCAACTTGATATATTTGGCCCTTGGTCAAAAATAAATTGTCTGTAGGTGGGTGGGTATGTTTGGACTCTCCATTCAGTTCCATTGAAAAATGGAAGAACAGAAACACAAGAAATATTAAAAAGTAGATCAAGCACTAAAACACCAAAAGAGAGAGAGCAAATCATGCAATTTTAACCATTAGGGTCAGATTTATTGTATGAACCTATTATAGTCATCTCTACAATACAGTCGGTTTCATCAGCAGGTTGTTCCTCTCCCTCAGTTATGGGTAGAGAGAAATCACTGGAGGCTTATTCCCTGTGTAGATCCTGCAGATGGATTTTGGGCTTTCACTGTCATCCAGAGTCGTCTTCTCACCACAGTCTCACAATTTCAGCTCTGATACTATTCTCTCCTTTGGATTTATTCTAGTATAAGCCAACCCGAATATCAGTCGAGGCACCTAATTTTACAACAAAAACTGTTAAAATGTGCTAATATAAATGTAAATCTATTTATGTAGTATGGTGGGGAAATAGATCTACATGCATATATTTATAGGTTTAGTACGATGGAAGCAAAAGGACCTCCACTCAAGTCCTTACTCAATGCAAAAAACTTCATTCTATTAAATTAGCATTCCAGGATGCACACCTTCCCAACACAATTGCTGAAGACAAATGTGTGCATAAGCAAATGTGGTGAAGAAAGTTGATGGAGCCCAGCTATCAAAAGATATAGCATCTGGGGTCTTAAAGGCTTGCAGGTAAACAAGCAACCATCTAGCTGAGAAGCAACAAAGCCCACATGGAAGAAGCATAACAGCCTGTGTGACCATGAGGTGTAGAAGGAACTGAGGATCAGGCATCAAAGAACAAAAAAATCATATCATTGTAAATGAAAGGGAGTGCAGAGTAGATACCCAAAGCCCATCTATAGGCAACTGGACACCCCTTACATAAGGGTCTCCTGGAAGAGGTGAGCCAGTCAGGGTGCAGGGTAAGAATGATAAAACATACAACTTTCCTCTAGTTCTTAAATGCTTCCTCCTCCCCACTATCATGATCCTAATTCTACCCTGCAAATCTGGCTAGAGCAGAGGATTCACACTGGTACAGATAGGAACTGGAAACACAGGGAATCCAGGACAGATGATCCCTTCTGAACCATTGGTGAGAGCGGTAATACTGGGAGGGTGGAGGAAGAGTGGGGTGGAAAGGGGTTACTAATTACAAGGATCTGGGAGAATTACAACAGAAAAGTCAGTGAAGGGAGACGTAGGACAGTGTTAGATATGACAAAATAATAATAATTCATAAATTATCAAGGGTTCATGAGGGAAGGGGAGCAGGGAGTGAGGGGATAAAATGAGGAGCTGATACCAAGGGCTCAAGTAGAAAGAAAATGTTTTGAGAATGATAATGGCAACAAATGTGGAAATGTGTTTGACACAATGGATGCATATATGAATTGTGATAAGAGTTGTACAAGCCACCAATAAAGTGATTTTTTTAAATGTGTTGAAAAACTCACCTAATACATGAGTATATATGGTATATGTTTTACAATACTTGGATCATGGATGTTGGTGTGCTGCTATCATGTGACATTCTGTGACATACTTTTTCATCTATTTGTGTCTACGGTGTGGTCCAGATTTCTTATCCAGATTGGCACCTTCTATTTCCTGACTGATGCATTTAGTTCCATTAACATGCCGAGTTGTTATGAACACTTATGAATGTATTGCTGTTGTTTTGCTGTGCCCTCCCACCCCCTACTCTCCCCCAATTTCTCCGCAGATGCATTTGGCACGCTGAGCTCTTCTCTCCTGGCAGACCCAGGGTTCCGTGTTTCTGCTCTGCCTGTATGAACAGTCTTCTCTGGGGAAGAAGGAATGCAAAGCATGTCTGCCTTTGGTATTTTCTTTTCCCACAAGTGGTTTTCAGGTGTTTTATCCTCAGCAATAATGAGAGTGCTCTTCTCATTTAATTTTTCTAATTTCAGACTTTTTGTACTTAGTATTAGAAAAATTCAGAACTATTATACATTGTATTATGACACTTTACTCTGTCTTCTCAAACTGCCCTTTCTTCTGGCTCATTTCCGTCATCATTTCTTCCTTTTGCTTTAGTTTGGTTAGATTTAAGAACACATTTTAATACATCTTCTGACATCCAATTTTGGCTTTACTTCCTCTTTAATCTTCTTAATAGCTTTTTGTTTTCTTCATGTAGGACTGTCTTGCCTCTATTCTTAGAACCCAAAACCTCCACTAGCATTGAGCTGAGGCTGACTCAAAGTGGCTCTATATAGAGTCGCTGAAGCTGTAAAACTTCATAATAACAGAAAGCCTCATCTTTCTCCAAAATAACAGTTGTTGGGTATGAATCACTGACCTTGTGGTTACTGCTTCAATGCTTCACCAGCACTGCCATCAGGGAAAACTTCCTAAATTCAGGAAATATACTAAATGTGACCTTAGAGATAAAAATAATTCTAGAGATTAAATGATAGAATTTGAAGAAAAAAACAAACCAGTGATTATTTCAATGCACATACCTTTCTTCAACAATGTAAATGGTTGCTATCTCTACGGTCCTAACCAAATAACATACATGGGATCGATATAAAATACATCTGTATAAGGGTGCTTTACTCAATTGATGGATGTATGGATTGTGATAAGAGTTGTATGAGCCCCAATAAAATGATTTAAAAAATACATCTGTGTAAGGAGATGAGGGATATACCCAACCTCATCCATTAAATCAAGTCCCAAAGTCAATTGTAGACAGGTCATCAATTTCCCATGTGCACGTTCAAGTTGAATCTGAAGAAAATTAAAATAAGTCAATAAGGGTAAAAGTACAACCTTGATTATAACTTTCCTGAATGTAGAAAGCATCTCAAGAATGATAACCTTTGCTAATATAAATCTGTATAATTTTAATTATAAAGTTTTCATAAATTTTGTCTAATATACTATAATAGGTATCAGGAAATTGTCTAGATAAATACATTCATATTATTCAAATAGTTTAAGAAAAAGTATTATCAAGATGCTGTAGCATATACTGTATGCAGAGACAGGTATGATGGACAGGTGGTAAAGGAATAGAAATTAGAAAAACTCAAATTGTGATAACTTACATAATATTTACTTTTCCCATTATTTATAATTAAGTTTACTATGGTGAAGCTGCATAATCAGTGAAGTTGTCAGTAAAATTTAAGGTTCTTGAAGTACTCAGATTATGAGTCATCACATTTTCTTTTATATCCTTCTGCTTTAAAATAATAGAAAATATATTTTAAACAGGAAAATAAGGAAGAAAAAATGATGACTTATAGTCTAAAAAAAAACCTGAGGTAATAACATTTATAAAACAGCTCACAACAGCATCACAAAAGTTTTGTAATACACTAAAGAGCCTTTAGGATACTGTTTTAATCATGTACAGTGAAATTAAGATGTCATTATGCATAAGTGACTAGAGAAAAACCTTATTAAAACATTGTGCAAACTGGCATACTACTAAATGCTGTAGTTGTAACTTGTACAATATATAGTATTGCTTATCTTATTTTACTGTTATAGTCTTTGGATCTCAAAATAAAGAGAAATTAAAAATCCTCCAGCAATAAGCAAATTTTTCCTTCTCAAAAATTAGCGTCACTGACCACATCATCCACTAAAAAGAGAAAGACAGAGAAATGGAAACACATGGTAAAGTAGCAAAGTCTCCCAGTATGGAAAATATAAGGATGTTAGAAATGTTCCCCCAGTTTTTTACTAGATCACAGATTTCAGTAATTTCTGAAAAGCTGGAATGAATTACTTTTTATTCATTACATAGATACTATGCATACTTCACTTATGTTTTCCTAATTAATTTATATAAAACACTCTGTTCTTTTACATACTTTCAGAAATTATTAACTGAAAATAATTACCACCATCTTAGCTTATCTGGTACAATTATCCTGTTGTTAGTTTCTGTCAAGTCACCATAGGTTCTGAATTTACAGTGACCTCATCCTCCACAGAATGAATCACTGTCTGGTCCCGGGCCATCCTCACAAATGCTGTTATGTTTGATTCTTCCCTTGAAGCCATTGTGTCAGTCCATCTCTTGAAGGAGCTCCCTCTCTGTTGGCCCGCCCCTTTACTTTACCAAACATGATGTCCTTGTCCAGGACCTTGTCCACACAGGTACCATCTTGAAGCATGTGCAACAAACTCTGGCCTTCTTTTCTTCTAATGAGACTCTGGGTATACTTCCTCCGGGACTGATTTGTTTTGCTTGTGGGAGTCCATTGTAATGGCAGTCTTGTTTGCAAGCACCATCAATCAAATGCCTCAATTCTATGATGGTCTTCATTATTAACCGTCCAGCTTCCACATGCACATGAGGTGATACAAAATAATGTGGATTGGGCACCCTCATTCTCAAAGTGATAGTCTAGCTCTCCAACATTTTAAGGTGTTTGTGTACAGTACAGATTTACCCAATTCGATGCATTATTTGATTTCTTGACCACTGTTTCCATGAGAATTGACAGATAGTCCATTTATTTTTAAACAGGGAATTAGGAGTAAACGACTCAAACAGATATGCTAATAATCTAACGCAATATAACAGAAGCAGAGAGAAGACAGACAAGGATAGCGGAAGCCTAGACTATTTAGAATAGTGATGAGCATTGAATGCACTGTGTGAAACCCGAGCCCACTGCTTCCAAGTGGATTTGATGCATAGCGACGCTTTCCATGGTGCCCATTATAAGTATCACAACGAGTCAGAATCCACTTGATGGCAATGGACTTGCCCTTTCTCTTGTTATTAAAGTTGATTCTAACCTAGAGTGAATAAAAGACACATCATAAAACAGAACAACATACTGCTAGGGTCCTGTGGCTATTTTGCCAATTGATTCAACTGAGGTTTTTTTTCTTGTTTTCATTTGTTCCATTGTTTCCTTGTTTGAGCTTTACCAACAATGAATTCTTTTCTATTCATTAGCCTTTCCTGATCACTTGTCAACAAAGTAAGCTAGCCATGTCTTGCCAACTTCCCTTGGCAATGTTTGATGGCGTGTGTGCGCTGTATTCTCTTAATTCTGATGATGATCATATAATGCATTTTCCTTGCTTCCTTACCCATGCATAGTTTAGGAATTTAAGCTTGATTTACTTTTATTAGGTCCCAGAGCAAGAAACAACAAAGTAAGAATAGACGAATCAGGATGTGTGCTGTCAACAACCCTACTCTATTCCTTTTCCATTGGAGTCGCTCTCCATATATCAGTTCCAGTGTTCCTCTAAACAGTGTTCAATAGAGAATAGCTCAACCTTCCTGCCTGTGTGATCTCGTTGCAACTTCCAATCAAAAAGACTAAAGTTACAAAGCACAAGATTAAATTCAATAACATGAAAAAACAAATCCTCCAAGGTCAACTAGTACTGACACAATTTGTTTCTAAAAATTGTTTCTAAATTTATATAAAGAAAGCATGAGGTAAAAGTTGTTTCTAAATTTATATAAAGAAAGCATGAGCTAAAGTATGCTTTTGATAAAGTTTTTATAAATGGAAATAGCTATGCACAAACTAAAATAGGTTGATTGTGTTAATTGAAATGTATTTTAATCCCATCTTCATATATGCCTTTTGCCATGTGATATTTTAGTTTCTCTCAATAATGAAACCCTGGCCCTGTAACTTGTTCTGACAGTAGTATATGGCAAAAGTGACAGAGTGACAGGTCTGAATATAGATCTCACTATGACTTGCTTGTTCTTGCACTTCTGCCTTCTTGAGAGAACATGTTTGTTCTAACCTGCAGGATGAATGTGAAGAAAAATGGAACTGAACCAAATAATTATAGCCCAAGGATAGCTGACTTCCAGATATTCATGCTTCTAGGAGGTGTTCAGTAGACCCCCCACCCCAGAGATGAGAGTGAGGCTAGTCTAACAACTAAACCATATGAGTGAGTCACAAGTTAAATACATTTACATATTTTTGCATGAAGTTTGAAAGTTTTCTTTATCTTGGTCTCATGAAAGATTATCGATGGAAATATGGACCTTTTCTTGTCATGATATGAGACTCCAGATCTTTTTGAGTTCATCCTTTTCTGGCCAAGCTCCAGAATCTCAGGAGGCAGGAGGTGCTACCTTGTTACTGTCAAGTGGAGACAGGAAGTCAGGTCCCTGGTTCACTCTCCATTGACACCCATGGTGGATGGGTTTCACTATTCCCATGAAGGGAGAGAGGAGCAGTTTCCCGGTCATCTTTGCTGGCACTTGCATGGGGGTGGTCTTGTTACTGCAGGATGATGGTAAAGGTGCTGCCTGTGGGAGAGGTGCAAATAATTTCCAGGTAAGAAGGGAAATCCATGTACCCATATACTTATCACTGACATCCTGTAGTGTGGAAGTTGGCTACCAGGGATGAAAGCCCTAGATCGCAGCTTAATTTATGTGACATCGCCAAGCTTGGGTTAGCTTAGGACTTCATTAAAGCCATTTGAGGGATGACGTTGATAATGGTGTATAGCATTCTTTACCCTGGGCATCATCAACTCAATGGCAGTGAGTTCAGTTTTGGGTTTGTAATTCCAAAAAACCCACTGTTTGTTGATCAGTTTATCATATCATAGTGGCTTGGGCATTTCTGTGATGTTGCAGGTTCTGCACATAATATTTCAAAAAGACCATGGTCATATCCATTGTGTAGAATTTTCAGTTGAGCTTCAAGACAAGGCAGACTAAGGAGAAGGAATAGGAAGTCGGCCTCTGCGGAATTAGTCACTGCAAATGTTCTGCATTGTATCAGAACATTCTCTGATGTACGACCAGAAGATTCCCTATGGTTAGAAAGGCCTCAAAATATGACTAGCAAAAGGTAGCATCTTCAAAATAGGGCTGACATTAACGGCTTGTATGGAACAAAGTTTTTTGGATCTTCAGAGTAATTAAGTATTGAGTCAGTGTTGTATGACATCATATTTAAATTGGTTTTTAATTAACCCTTAAAACAAATTTACAAAGTCATCTGCAAATAAATTTGGGGCTCTTGTAGAATCCTGTAGATAAGATCAGAGCTACATTTTTTATTAATGGTAAATTCAATTGCCTATGAAAGTGTCTAGTATTACTTGTTCAGTTTACAGTCTAGACCCATATGTTTTCCATCCAAGAAGAGAAACCAAATATCAAAATTGTTTAAGATCTTATTTTCCTACATCATTCAAGCACCACCAGATCCCATAAATGTTCATCTCACTTGGCGTGTTTTCAAGTCTACTTTATTTTTTATATTGAACATCCTTTTATGTTTATCATGACTATGCATTGCATGCACTCTTTGATTATTTTGTCTTTTGCCAAACTCTCCATTTGACCAGTGAACCACTGTATCTTGTAACTGATGTGTATTAAGTATATTCAATACATTGCTGGTAAAATATGAATCAACATGGGCACACATGCTGAGTACAGCTTATTCTATTTTAAAGCACTGGAAAGTGAAGTGGAATCTATGAATACATGCTGATGCCTTAGAAACAGCAGTCTAGGCAGCCCCCTGATAAAGTCTTTGACTGGCATATAATAAAGGATTACTACAGAATCTTTCTCACAAGGACAGTTATAAAAAAAGGCTATTGATTTAAAGTATTCCATGTGAGTAGCCTTCGTGATATTGTGAATGTGAATATCTTAGGGTCCATATGCATGTGAATGTAGTTGTGTTCATGTATATACACATGTTATTAATTCAATACTTAAGATGCATAAGATATCAGTAATTATTCATACATAGCTTTAACAGGGGTCTAATCAGGATATGCATATTTTGCTGATAAAGAATATATTTTTCCACATTGAATTATACATAATTTCATCTTTTTAATTAAAACTTTAATGCTGATTTTATTCATATGCTCAATATTTTTTTTCTATATATTCCTCCAAATATACTACTAGTGATTCTTTAGGAGTATTTTATCTTACCAATGTATTTTATTCTAGAAAAGTAACATGTCAAAGTCACTTTGGGTTGGCTGTAAAAAATAATATTTGGATCATAATTAAGATGAAAAGTTCGAATTATTTAAATACATTTTGAGCAAGATTAATTTAGCACCCACAGCATAGAATTTTTAAAATCTGCTCACATTATTTTAATTAAGTAAAGCCTGGCTTATTAAAACTACTTTGTTTTAAAACCAGTGGGGGGAAAATCCTAGTAGCCTTTGTGATAAAAGTGCATTATCACTTAACATTTATAATAACAAAGAGTCATCATTTAAAAATAAAAATGTATGCTGAAGCTTTAATTCCTGTACCTGAGCGTGTGGCCCTATTGGAAAATAGGGTTTTTCTTTTGTTTTGTTAATGAATCAATAACTGAATAGACTTAATTGTGAAGCACATTCTGAGTAGTGATTTATTAAAAGAAAACCAAATATGGAGAGGTATAAATATATTGGGAAATTATATCTTTCTCCAAACCACCTGATTGCAATAAATTCCTAGGACAAAAAAATAGATAAGTAATGATCTCCTACAACAATTATACTGGTGCAAAATCCACATGTCATAAAATTGAACAATTCAAACATTCAATCACATCTTTATTAGAGTCTTCCCACCCGTTCCCCCACACCTTCAAATTAAACTGTGTCATCCCTATCATGCAGTTCTAGTGCTCCCTCCCAGCTCCTGCCCTCACTGGTCACTGCCCAAAACCCCCTTCCCTCCCTGTTGCCCATCCTCCACCCCTGCATTCCCTACAGCATACTGTATCAGTTATTGTCAGCCTACAGCCATTCCTCCTGTGCTTCACAGCAGGGACACCTAATAGAAAACAGTGCATGGAAAATTGCTTTAAGGTGGTGGAGATAAGATCATATTAGTGCAAAGGCAAAAATATAAACAATGTGTAGGATGGAGAAGACCCTCATCCATGTTCAAAAAGGCAGAGAAGACATTTCTATCATGGGACATCTAAGAGACACTTGCACCCAGTACGAATTCAGGTCTTGTCTATAGGGAGGACAATTGGCCTGGTGCATAGTTCAATCCAGCATAGTCAGGATTTCAATGGTCTCTGCCTGATTGTAAGGCTGTTCGAGACTCTACCTTTGGCTAGAGCAGGTTTGCCAGCAGCTCTGTCTGACTAGATCCCCTGTAGATGAATTTTGGGGTTCGTAGCCTTCTCCAAATTGTGAGTTCATAATTTTAGCGCTCATACTTTTCTCTTCACCATACTTGTGTCTTGTGATTGTTATCTTTGGATTACGCAAGCTGGTATCCTTCTTCTCCATGCACTTGGTTGGCTCCTTGCTTAGATGGTGACCTGTTTGAATACAAGCCTTTAAGACCCCAGACACTATTCCAATTGTTACCTGGGCACCATCTGGTTTCTTCACCACATTTTGCCGTAGCGTCCTTCTCTCCGGTGATCATTTCATGAAGTTGAATATCAGGCAGGATCGTTATGGAAGAACGAAATGTTCTTAAATTGGAGTTAGGATTTAGTGAAGCCTAGGTCTCATTCCTGTATCTGATTATTTTGGCTTCAATTTGCTGAATTTTTTTCGCTGGGAATTTAACGCATATCATATCATTCTAAAGTGCTCACAACACACTTGCTAGTTCTGAGTAACTCAAAAGTTGAATAAAACTCCTGTATTCGTGGTTAGTTATAGTACAGCAAAATGTGACTCATAGCAAACTTTTGTACATCATAATACCTCCCAGTCCTATAGTATCATCATAGCTGTTGCTAAGTCTGAGCCCATTGATTCAGCCAGCCACTGTGTCAATCCATGTTATACAGGGGCTTCCTCTTTTTGGCTGATCTTCTACTCTGCAAAGCACGATGTCCTTCTCTGGCCCTTCAAAATAATGTGTCCCAAAAAATGAAGACAAATGTGAATCATCCCTGATTCTAAGGAGTATGTGAAATTCTTCCAAGAAAGATTGGCTTATTCTTGGAGCATTTTGTGCTATATTCAATATGTTTTTCAACACCATGATCCAAGACATCAATTCTCCATTGATTTTCCTCATTCATTGTCCACTTAATTATTGCATGCGTGTTAGGTGATTAGGTCATTGACAATATCATACATTGTGTCAAAGGCACCCAAGGCCTTTAAAGAAAGTAACAAAAATAACTTCCTAACACATATTTGAGTAAATAATTTTCTTTAATTTAGAATTTAAACAGGTAATGTGAATGAATAGAGGGTTTATTCCAAAATTAATCTAAGAGTAGATGGACTAATATCTGGAAAATAGATTTTCTTAATTGTGCTATTAATTCAGATAATATATTGTATATATTTGCCAAAACTAAGAATATGTGTTCTTTTAAGAGTGAAAAACATCCAACTTGTGCAATTTGGTATAATGTCTTCTAATGTTATTTTAAGGAACTGTGGTGGGATAATGGACTATTTATTGAGCTACTAACCACAAGGTCAGTGGATCAAGCCCATCAGTCTGTCCAAGGGAGAAAGATGAGACTGTTTGCTCCATAACGATTTAATGTTTCAGAAACCCAAAGAGACAACTCTACTATGTCCTACCTATAGGGTCAATGTGAGTCAGAATCAACTTGATAGGCTTGAGTTAACTTGTTGTGTTATGTAATGTTATTTGTGTTTTCATTTTATTTTAATTGTTCTAATGTTGACTATTCTTCATTTCAAATATATACATGTCTATATTTGTATAGAAATTGAATATACGTGTATGTATTCATATGCAAATGAATATGTGCACATATATATGGACTAAATTGATTAAAATGAACTAGTCATTAGAAAATAAATCAAACTGTTTGATTCATAAGCAAACAGAAATTCTCATACGAATGCATTTTTATTTTACACAATATCTCTTTATATTGTACACTCTAATAGCAATCTAAGTGCACATAGAAGAGTCCAAATTTTTTAACTATTTCTGAAAAACATGATTAAAATAAAATAGACCTTCAGTAATAGAATCTTTCTCTTGTTTAATTCACAAAATAATCAGTGTGACATTGTGTTTATTATCCAAATAGTAAGTCTTTTCTTTTTGGATGGAGGGGAGAGCAAGGACAATTTCTGAAGTATATCTATACCACTACCCGGTCGGTTTATCAGAGCTTCCAGGCTAACATAAGCTAGAAAAAATGAGATACTGACCACTCTTGAAAGGTTATTCATTAAAAATCTTTATGAATAGAAACATAACATCGTTTGATATATTGCCCAAAGTTGAGCTTTTTAGGGAAAGCGCTCAAAGTATGACTGGGGAAAGATGCCTCCTGGAAGTTACTCCCCACTAGATTATGAAGGTTCAGAATCTCGGGTGGAGTACCTGTTTTGAGATCATCGCTCATCAATAGGGCATAACTTCAAAATGAGAAGAGCTGCAAATATCTATTGATAACCAGAAGAGGGGATGTATAAACTATGTATCTAGGAATATACGAAGTGGTGAGAATGAAATGGAGCACATAAAGATCCATATACTCAAGCTTAGTAAGGTGAAATGTACTGGCAAGGACTATTTTGAATCTGATCATTCTATGGATTACAGTTAATCTGTGGTTTTCATAGATTGCCGTGACTTGGTCAGAAACATCAGTAATGAGACAGTAAGACATCCTCAGAGAAGAACTGGTCATCATTCAACCTGCTAAAGAGATTGTATATAACCAGGAAAGAGTGGCGCTGAAGGAAGGATTCTAAGCTGCACTTATGGCATCGGTGGAAAACAAGGTTACAGAAAATGACAGATTATCAGTTGAAATGTTTCAAAAAGCTGGTGAAGCACTGTGCACGTTAACTCCTCTGTGGAAGGAAGTTTGGTAGACAGTAACCTGGCCAATCATAACTTTATGACAGTTTTCATACTTTGGTGGCTTTCACTTTGCTGTGATGCTGGGAACAATATCACTGGTATTTCAAATGCTAGAAGGGTCACCCGAGGTGAACAGGTTTCCATGGAGCGTCTAGACTATGAACTGACCGCGAAGAAGGACTCGGCTGCCTACTTTGCCAGTGTTGACCCTAACTATCTGTCCTCCAGTTTTCCTGGCATAGATGAGTGCTGTCCCAGTGCTTCTGTGCAATTGGTATTCCGTCGATTCCTGGAGCCTTATTTTGGCTACTACTTTCAGTGGAGCTTGGATTTTATCTTCGGTGCTATTGGTTCTTGCTCATATACTTTTCTTGAAATGGTTGAATGTTTACTAGTTGTTTGGGTAGAGTAATGCTGCATATTCTCTCCATATTTTTATGCTTCCTGGATCATTAATATTTTACCATATATTATTTTAATATTGCAAATGGATACTTGAGTTTTCTCTTTAGTTTTTCCAGGAAAGCATGGAAGTCACAATGAAAAATCAAAGGCGTATAGCAGTGGACAATATGCAAAACTGTGTGGATGAAAACAATCTGGATATTTGCAAATAATGGGAATTCCATAAAAGTTAATTGTGCTAGTATAGAATGTGCACATAGATTATGAGGAAATCATTGGATAGAACCACTAGATAATTAATGGTCTAAGAAAAGAAAAATGGTATGTCAAGGTTGTTGCCTTTGATTATAGTGGTAAAATTAATAGATTAACTAATTTGATATATATGGGCCATCTGAAGAAGAATCTGCAACCCCTATTGGTCAAAGGCTCACTAACAATCTATAATATGAAGATGAAAATCTTGCTATGCTGGGAGTGAAGATTAGTTGAAGCATTTATTGATTAAGGAAATAAGGAAATAGCTTTCAATATAGATTACACCTCCCTGTAATGGGAACAAAAAATTTCACAACTGAAGCAATAAATAGCATAATGATTAATGGTGAAAAGTTTTTAAAATATTTCATTTAATTTGTAACCACAACTACTGACTCCATTGCACCGGGTAAATCCACTGCACAAAACTTCTTTTAAGAGATCAAGTACAAAGACATCACTTTGAGGACTAAGGTGAGCCTCTACCGTACGCTCAGTCACCTCATAGGTATGCAATAGCAGAACAGTGAATATCGAAGACCAGAAATGAACCGATACATTTGAATTGTGGTGTTGGCAAGTCATGATGAATATAACAAAACCTTGTAGAAGAATGAAGAACGTTGTTTTGGGGGGGAAAAGTACATCTGTTTGCTGAACAAATCGTCCTAGAGGGTGGATTATATGAAGAATGAGATATCAGGATTGAGGAAAGTTTATTAGCAATATTTGATACAAAGAGTATACAACCTTGCTTGCTGAAAGTAAGGAGGACTTGACACAAATGCTGATGAAGCTGAAGAATTACAGCCTTCAGAATGATGACAATGTACACAAGACCAGAACCCTGACAACTGGACTCATAGACAACAACAGGACAAGTGGAGAAAAGATCGAAGTTGTAAAGGATTTCACCTTGCTTGGGTCCATAATCAATGCTTATGGAAGCGGCTGTCAGGAAATCAAATGATGCATTGAACCGAGTAGATCTACTGCCAAGATCTTTACAGAGTATTGAAAAGCAGGGAGATTACTCTGAGGACTAATGTGCTCCTTACCCAAGCCATGGCATTTTAAATCACATCATATACATGTGAAAGTTGGGTGTTAAATAAGGAAGACCAAAAGAGGATCCATGGATTCCAAGTGTGGTGCTGGTGAAGAGTCGTGAAAGCGCCATGGGGTACCAAAAGAACAAACATCTGTCTTAGAAGAGGTGTACTCAGAACACTCTTAGAAATGCAGATGGCAAGATCTGTCCATGTGCTCGGACTCATTCATCAGGAGTAATTCGACGATGGAGAAAGTCCACATGTTTGATAAATTGGAGGTTCAGGGAAAATGAGGAAGATCCTCAATCAAATGGATTGATGGTGTGGCTAGAAAAATGCTCTCTAACTTAACAATTATCGAAATGACCTAAGACTTCGCAATGAGTCCTTCTGTTATATACAAGGCTACTCTACGTTCGGACTGTATGGATGACAACTAACTACAGCAGAGTTAGGGTAAATCGTTTATTTTTCTTTTTTATAAATTGTTGCTTTTGTGATACTTTTACAAATTAGCTTTTGATGTGACAATTTACCTACATTGCACTTTCAAATCTTAATTGCAGTTTTCTCAAAGAAACAGCATTTTTCTGGTTTCTCCACTGCATTTTCTGTTTACATTTAGTTCTCTTTGTTTCTGTATCTCTTTCTGTCTTTTTAATTTTGCTTTGAGAAAATGATCCCCTTTGGTCCTCTGTAGTCAATTATTCTGATTATTTTCTCTCTTGGCTTGTTTTTTGTTTAGTTTCAAGTTGATACTCAGTGATAAGCCCAGTTCCAGTTTAAAGAGCTCAGTTCCACAAATCTGTATCACAACGGTAAGTCAGAACTTGCTCATGCTTTTCATTGATTTCTCTCTATTTTTTTCCTCTGTCATTCCTAACAGAGGGTTTGATAGTGGTGGGTGGGCACCCTCTGGTACTTCTCTTTTCAGGGTAGTGGAGGCTGTGTTTCATGCAGTTCATTGAGTCTTTTAGTTTTACCTACAGATGTAGAGAGATCAATGGTTGTATAAATGGCAGCTTGCGATCTTTGAAGATCCTAGACTTTACTCATCATAGTTTCACATGCCACGTTGTCTTTGTGAACTCTGTTATGCCAAATGGCTTAGCTGTCCCAAGTTCAGTGACTCATTGCTTGAAGTGTTTGGTATTGGCTAGCAAGTTTTCATAATTTTTCCCCCTGTCTGTTTTAGCATATGCATGGCAAGAAAATGGCATGAAGACCACCTCAGAACTCCATCCATTTCAATAGGCAGGAGAATGCAATTCCAAAGTCATTCACACAAAGTAGAGGTTAGACATGCCTCCACCCCCCATCCTTCCTCCCCTATTCTGACGCCAAGTCTGTTTCTCCGCTGGGTTTGATAATTAACTGCAATGGCCAAAGAGATCTCATGGACTAGACTCATAATTATGGAGGTTTATTAGGGAATTTAAAAGATTACCACACATCAGTATCAGAAAGCATTAAGGACTCAGCAGCAGTGCCTCTTACCACCTATCGGTACCCAGGTTTCTCTTTGGTTCTCAGCTGAGCCACCTGCTCCTCTGACTCCTGTCAGATTCCATGGGTCATAAGGCCTGCTGCTCGGCCTCACTGTCTCCATGCTACTCCTATTGCTCTACATTGTCCCAACACCGAAGCCTCTGGGGCCTCGACCCCTTCAGACAAGGATCTTCCATGAGCTCATTTTGGTGGCTCTTCTTTCTGGAGGGCTCCAGGATGCTTCCGGTTCTTGCTTCTAAAACTAATCTCTTATATCCAGAAGAATGGCACAAATTGACTAATCCCTGACTTAGCGTCCTCCTCATCCTATTTGTTTGCTCCCACCGGTTATTATTTGCTACTTAAAAGTCTGATCCAGATATGAGGTGGGAATTTCCAAGAGGATGAATGCAATAACAATTTTATTTCACCACAAATTGATATATAATGACACTTACAAATACAATTGTGCAAAGATCCTCTGTCAAACAAATATATATATACACCCAAGCCTGTTCTGCTTGCATGTCTGCCAGTGTATCCACTTGCAGCTTACTGTTCATATTTACTAATATTGCAGTAATGTGTATTTATCTTTGCTATCTATAACTTTTTTTAACCACTCAGCACCATCTTTTACCTGAATATAATGTACTAATATCCTCTTATTGTATACTGTATCTCCATTCACCCAATTGAATACAAGTTCATTATCTAATCTGTGGGTTTCTCTACCCTCCCCTCTCCTCCTTGGCAACTATCATGGCGTACTTGTTTCCCTGTGTAAACTTTGCCATGATTTTGTTAAATAATGGTTGCCTCATACATTATTTTTCTTTTTTGTGGTTGACTTTTTAAACTCGGTATAATAAGCATTGTTAATCTATATAATGAAATGTTTCTAGAGTCTTTAATACTTCATAGTATTTCATTATGTGGATGTACTAAAGCTCATTTATTCATTCTTTCTTTGATGAGTAGTTAGATTGTTCTCTTCTCTTTGCTATTGTGAATGATGCTACAAAGAGCCTGTATACATATAAATCTATTTTTGTCCTGATTTCAGTTTTTCTAGGCAGTGTGATTTCCAGATCATTGAATTTATATTGCTTTTATTTTTAAGCAGTTTAGCACAATGGTTGCAACATTTTACGCTTAACCAACTGTATGTGAGAGTCCCAATCTCTCCATATATTCACTAGCATGTATTGTTAATTGTCTTAAATAACATTTGTATTATTGCTGGGGTCAGGTGATATGTAATTATTGCTTGATTTTCATCTACTGATTAATGATAACAAGCATCCTTTCATCATTTTCGGTTATCTGAATGTCTTATCTAGTGGCTTGCCTGTTCATGTCTTCACCACATTTAAAAAATGCCATTGTTTGTCTTTTTATTGCTTACAAAGTATTCTGAAAACTTTAGAGATTAGTACCATGCCAGATAGATAATAGCCAGCCCACCCCCCCGCCTGCCGCCCACCCTTTTGTGAGTTCATTTTTACTCTCTCTTTTGAGAACACTCTAGTGTTTAATTTAGGAGGCTCAGGAAATAGTACAAAGGGACACTGCTAATTAATACTCCAAACAAGAGATGGAAACTATGAACGTTACAGACAAAATAGCACCTATGATTATCCTTGTCTATAAGACTCTGTAAATGTAGGTAGTCACTACTGATTGCATCGAGAACTTAGAATTAACATATAATGTAGCTGGAATAGTCTGACTTTGTGTCGGTGCATAATTTAGGCTATGCACAATCAAATACACCACAAACAGATTTTTATAAGTGCTTACTACAACCCTGTTGGTCTAAAATATCTCCAAGTAATGAATCTTTTCTATTTTAAATGGCTCTACAATTTTGCTCATTTAATCACTTGGTAGGAATCTGGCACACAGACGTTTGAGTAGCAGGAATCATAAGGGCTTCCTCTATCCCTACAGTGGGGTGCTGTGCTATGTCCCCACTTACGTATGTATGTGAAAATGGAGTCTTTGCATTGATTGTAGGCTGTGAATTCACTCATTGTATGCAGATGTCCATAGACCAGTGGTTCTCAACCTTCCTAATGTCGCAGCCATTTAATACAATCCTCATGTTGTGGTGACCCCTGTATGTGGGCATATCTGCATGTGAGTGGACCCGCCTGAAGACCGATAGAGGAGTGGTGTCTCCATTCCTAAACTCATTGGGAATATGGTCTTAGGCAACTCCTGTGAAAGGATAGTTTGACTCCAAAAAGGGCCAAGACCCCCAGGGTGAGAACCACTGCCACATACTCCCCAAAATTTCTGTTGTCAAACTCAAATGATAAACATCCACATGCTTTACAAATAGCCTAAACTCACACTTGAACTCCCTGTCATCAAGTGGACTTTGCATTAGAGCAGCTCCATAGGACAAACAGAACTGTCTGTGTAGCTTTCTGAGCCTCTACCTCTTCTCTGCAGTAGACAGCTGTGGGATACAGAAGGATTTCTCCCAAGCTGTCTCCCCCAAATATATGCCAGACAGCTGCTTGGGAATGACTATACTTGGAGGTCATCAGAAGTAGGTCAGAGGTTATTCCCCCTGAGAACTATCAGCCATCTAGAGCAAGTAGTCACCACTGTGTATCCCACAACAAAAAGGGCCCACTCCCTCTGATAAGGATAATAGTTGTCTGTTTCCTTGTAGGAGACCCCAGAGAGGTCAAACCTGCCCAAGGATGATCAAGGTTAGGTCACCATCTTGAATCTAGGGTCCGCCCATCTTGTCACATGTCTACCCCCAATCCCTCTTCCTATTGCATGTATGCCCCTAGACCACCCCTTTTGATTACTGTATTACCTGTAGTACAGCCCCTTCCTGTGACGTATGTCCTCACCTATAATTAGGGGGGCTTGCATGTCCCCAGAGAATATAAAAGGGGCCGGGGCTACCATTAAACTCTCTCTCCCTCCATGTGGACCATCAAGCGGGGCAGAGGTGAGCATGCTACCATGAAACGTATCTGACTCCATTTATTTCAATACTTCACTTCTATCTCTCATGCTCTCTATAACTTTACTATGATCTTTACTTATTATCGCTGTACAATTGTGCCTACCGGATCCGTTATGATGTGTTAGGGGCTTGCTTCCCCTGACAGACAGCCTCACCTTTCTCCCGCTGAGCAAAGGATGGTTTCAAACTGCTAACCTTGCACAGGCAAACATCTCCCTGCAGATAATATAAACCCCTGTAGTTATAAAGACCCAGCTGAAGTTCATCTGTGCTTTCTGATGTGTTGTAGGACAAACCATTGAAGTATTCCTCAGCCTTTTCCCCATGCTGCTCCTGTTTTCCAGTTTCCATCTCCTCTTGCCCTGCTGGGGAGAACTGCTGGGCTTAAAAGTCAAGATTACGTCTTGTCTGTGGTTGCCCATCTATGACCCATCCACTGTCCCCACCCACCCCAAACAACAACTTGTGCAATACTGCTATCTCAAGGTCATATATTTTTTCCTTGATGCATTGTAGAATAAAGGACATCTGAAACCACAAACCAAATATTGCCATTGAGTTGATTACAACACACAGTACCCTATAGTTCAGGGTCGAATTGCCCCTGTGGATGTCCAAGTCTGTAAGTCTTTATGGTAATAGCAGGATTCATCTTTCTCTTCAAGAGTGGCTGATGGTTTTTAAACTGCTGATCTTCCAGGGAGCAGCCCAAAGCGCAATCCACTATATCACCTAGTACCTCAAATAGAGAATTCATCTCTAGTTAGTCCACAAGCTATTTAACATAAAGAACACAAGCTATTTAATGTTCTTCAGCATATCCTTTGAAACAAAGTTGGCTGGCTCTTGTTCTGCTAATGTGTTTGTTTCCTTCTTTAGAATGGGGATTTTTCAGCATCTTAACTATTAAGCCTGAGAGTCAAGAAGAAATTCTATTCTGAGAAATATTGGTTAATATTAGTAAAACAACCATTTGTAGCTAATCTGATTCAGGTGATATATCATATACATGTTCTCATGATCTTATTTAACTAGAAAGGTCCAGAAAATGTAGCAATTTCTATTTAAAAAGAGCCATCTCTTTTTTGTTTACCTTTCATTTTTTATCCATGATATTTATTCAGTTTATCCAAAAGTTCCAGAGTAAGAGCTTGCTTTGTAAGACATATCATGATCCCAAGATATCAAAGGCATTCAATACTTTAAAAATGAATTTATTGATTTCACATTCAATGATTATTCCCCATGTATGTTGTTATAGTGATACTTTACTTGCCATAAGTCAAAAGATTCAAACAGAGGCGTATCTACAGAAAATAGTGCATATCCACCATGTTAAATCACTTGATTCTCTTTCAAAGGTGAGAATGGAAAATGCGATGGTGGCTAGGAACTGGCCATTTGGCACCTCTATTTCAGGTGGTGCCCAGGGCATGTTCCATGAATTCTTACCTTACATGCCCCTCTAGGTTTATATGCCCCTAGATTCAGAGGCCTAAAGAATAAACATGACACATCAGCACATTTGAGACTGACAAATTTCATATTGCTGTCTACATCTATATCAGAAAAACAAAATTACATCCCAATCATCAGTGTCACTGGGTTGGTTCATGCAATGCAGTAATTCATTATCTCACTCACACTCCTTGTCATTGACCTCTTTCTATCTTTTAGTACTGGTTATTGTTCATTGCAATAGTAGAATTTGATGTGTTAATATAACAGCAAATTGTCTAAACATAATATTTCTTAGATTATAGAAATACATAACTACTTACAAGTGTCAATAATGGAGTAGAAGTTTTAATTCTTAGTTTTCTTTTCCTTTACTTCCTTACTCTCAAAAAAGTTATTGGTAGAGGTTCATGAATACTAATTCACACAATATTTTCTTTAAACCATATAAAATCTTACAAAAAATAACTTCCAGCAAGAGAAACAATATCTGATGGCTGTAATGAATACAAAGAAAAGTGTGTGATTCAAATTTCCATTCAATTGATTAATAATGGCAATCTTACTGGAGTATACTTGTGGTTAGGTGCCAACTAGTTGGTTCCAACCCATAGTGACCCAGTGCACAACAGAATGAAACCCTGCCCACTCTCATGGCATCCTTACCACTGATTGTGAGCTTGACCTCATCCTTACAGCCACGGACGGCTTTCCTCTTGTTTGTTGCCCCTAGTTCATTGGAGAGATGAGCCATGATGAGGTAGTAGTCAAGAGCTGGGCTTCAATGTGCAAGGTCATTGATTAGAAACCCAAAGCCTCTCCCCTATTAGACAGAGCTTTGTGCTCCTATAAAGAATTGCAGTCTCAGAAACTCACGGGAAGTTCTACACTGTCCAATGGGCTCACGATGAGTCAGCATCAAGAAAATGGCCGTGAGCTTTTGTTTGGGGGGAGGGGGTTGGGTGGGTGGTAGGAGGGTTTGAGTCCATTTGAAGGTTCCAAAAAATGAGTTGCAGCTTTGTAGGCATATTGATACACATAAACTAGGCTTATAAAGTTATTCCTTTGTTGTTATTATAATGACTACTGGTATATTTTAATAAAAATATAGATTCCTGCTGAAATTCTACACAAAATGTTAGTCAGTCATTTTTGTTTGACTCCCTCAGACACTATCCCTTTGTATGGCCCTTATTCCATACAGCCCCCTTATGACATGACTGATACGAACAAGGTTTGCTAGTCATTCATTTGTCAGTGTCTATTACGTGGACTCTCAGCTTATGATTGTAAGCTACTGACTTCCTATCATCCTACAGTTTGAGAGTCTGCTTCTCTATATTTCTTCTTTTCAAAACAATCTGACTAGGGATCAGGCCTCCACATCTAGTTCAACTTATCTCAGACAGCATCTAGCCCCTTCTTATCGTGGAGTCCTTTGCGTTCTAGCCAAAAAATACAGTGCTTGCAAAGTAGAACTTTTGCATTCTAAGTGAGTCAAAACAATTCATATTAAAAAGCATTAATCTTTCTGGAAAATTACTGTTCATTCTTTTATGTGACTATATTACTGTGAAACTCTCCTATTAAAAGCAAAGAAAAAGTCACTAATATGAACTATACCCAAACAACAAGGTCAACCTTTAGGAATTTTTATGTCTTAATATTCAATGCAATGACCTATGAATATATTTTAATGACTATTTGTTGTGAATATAAATGAGTAATAAAAAATGTGCCAGTTGCTGCAAAGTGCATTTTGACTCATGGTAACACCATGTATTTCAGAACAAAATTACATTCCATAAGGATTTCAATGGCCTTCATCCTATAAAATGCCTTCAGCAGGCCTTCGTTCCTGATGGTTTACAGGTTCCAACCTTTCAATTAGTATCCAAGAACAAACCATTTATGCCACCCATGGACCTTCCCAAATGGTCTTTTTATTTTCAATTTAAAAAGGCTTTAGGGAAAATTATTATAATGCATTACAAGGACTTTCTAAATTTATTATTTTTATTAAAATAACAGCAGGAAAAAAACACATTTTGTGTAGTTGATTAGTTGTCTACAAATAAAATTCTTTCCATTCATATGTTTAAATAGTCTATTTAAAATGCATTACTGATTTTGCATGATAAAAATTTTGTAGATTACTCCATGTAATATTTATGTGAAGTTCTCTAAAAGAATTGGCTGAAGGAGAACAAGAATCCAGTTTTAATACTGCTGTTTAAAGGAAGAGTCATGACGACTTTGATATGATTTTTTTTTTCTAATACACCCTTGACTTTAGCTAAAATATATTTCCATGTTGCACAAAGGGAGAAGTAGAATGGATGAATTCATTTTTAACCTGAGGCAAATGAGTGGTGGTCGGGGAGCCAGAGCATAGGAAGTGGTGTTGGAAAAGCATGGAGTAAGTCCTCGTGCAGCATCCACGTTCCTTTTCCTCTTGGACACATTACAGTCAAAGAATGTTCTCCGCTGTCCTGTCTAGACACAGTCTTCATCTGTCTCCTTATGGCGCGAAGACTCTTACTTTCCTCACTTTCAATTAGGTTTAGTACATAGAAACGGTCCTGGAAAGTGGGTAAGCCACAGAATGTGTCCTTATCCCCTTGCTTCCATCTGTGCCAGCCAACACTTGGTAAGCCTCCGTTCCTCATAGGATTTACCCTCCTACAGCTACAAGTCTTGCTGGGTGTCGGAAACCACTTCATTCACCTACCCCTTCAGTTCCAATCGTATTCCTGCCTCTAGCTTCTTTCACTATTGCTGACAGACTTTCCATAACTCCAGCCTTACTTATATAAATTACTCCTTTTTTAAAACCATCGTTCATCTCCACTTTTAAACACGTGTTGGCTTCCCCCCTCCTCTGGAACCCGTATTCACATGGAAGATAAACCAAATACTTATAACACATGGCGGTTGTGTGGGTATATGGTCACACATGTGAAGACAAGAAAATGCATTTGGTATTCAACAAGCATCGGTTGAGTCTGAAGTAATGTAGGTCAACACACCTTAGAGTTTCGATTTGAAATGCATACCTGGCTATTCTGCTGCAGCAATATCAGCAGAGTCTTCCTTTCCAAAATAACTGGGCTCCTTTCAGCATTTTTTAGATCCTAATTCTGCCAGGCTCCACAATTTTCTCAAAACCCATAGCTACTTGGAACAGCTGTTACTAAGGCAACTTGGTACATTTTGACCACTCTTACAGTGTAACATGGAATCCCCCTCCGATACTCGTGTATTAAATTCACTCTGTCTAAAATCTGGCAACCAGCTCACTTTTCTACGTTGTCTGTCAGGAAAGTGACAATTGGAATGTTTTGGAGAAAAAAGAGGACCCAGCATGGCTTATATTGAACAGTGCCTCAGTTATCAGATAATAAAAATTAGAAGAACCTAAATAGATATGCATTCTTGACATTTCACTACAGGGGATTGCATATCAAATGTTTCAAAGGAGGTAGTCAAGTCAAATACATGATGCTTACATATGGTTTGGGTTTTTTGGTTGTTTTTTTTTTAACATTTGATTAGGAAGAAGTGCCAAGTGTGTCACATGCGAAATTTCAACCTTGAGGTAAGAGAGAACACTTCTCCCCATCAATCTACTTCTTGCAGGGAAGTGTTAAAGTTGAACTACAACAAGAATACTATCTAGATGCATGCCTTACCCCAAACGTAGTTCAGTGTCAATGAATGGTCTTGGGCTCATCAGTTAATAATTGTCTCACTTTAATGAAGCATAATATGGAGGTGAAGTAAGGACAGTCTCATCCCCCTCATGAGTGGACTCAGTGGGAACAACACAAAAACAGATGCACATCTTTTTTAATTATGCTTTATGGATGTAGAAAAGTTGCCTGAAATTCTTGAACTTTATCTCTAAAATGAGATATATAAGGGCTTTAAAATGAGATATATAAGGGCACTTCAAAATGTTTTTGGAAAATGGAATTAAAAGATAGTTAAATTGATCCACAACCGTTGACAATCACATTTTATTAGCAGTACCCTTGGAAACAATGGGGTATTTGAAAGGTTACAGTGAGCTTAATATAAGTGAACAGTAGGTTTGCTTTCTCAGTGTTGTTGGCAGGGGCCATTAGGTTGGTTCTGACTCCCAGTGGCCCTGTGAGCCACAGGACAGGACTTGCTGCAGCCACTGGGCCAAGAGTTGCCCTCTTTTCCATTGTCCCTCTATATTACCAACCATGGTCTCCTTTTACATAGTCAGAATGATCACTAGCCTTCCAGAAGTGCAAATCAAAACAAGGAGATATGACCTTGTACCCCAAATGATAGCCCAATTAAACAAAACAACAAAACAGAGAACAAAACAAGCTGCATAGGGTGTGAAACTGTTGGGTTTTGTATACATCAGTGGGGGCTTGTAAACACGCGCATTGCGGAAATGGATAACAGTTTCAACAATAACAACCTGGAATAAAAATAACAGAGAGCCCAACAATACCCTGACAGGAATAAACTCCAAAGAAGTAAGAGACAGAACATTAACAGTCACATGCTCGCCCATCTTAATTGCATCATAGTAAGAAGCTAGAAACAGCTGAGCAAAAGAAGACTAAATAAGGAATCTATGGTACATGCATACATACAATGGAAAAATATGCACCACTAAAAACCGTAATGAACCCTAAAAGACCTCATGGCATGGCTGCATCTGGAAGTCATTCTGTTGAGTGGCTGTTCACTCACAACATGACAAATACTGTATTACTCCACTGCTAGAAGGATAAACATTAAGATGAAAGCAGGCTTTTGATTTCAGGTTTTCTTATCATCAATTCAGTCTCCCAAGCAATGAGATGGAAAGCTTGCCTAGTGCTTATGAATCATGCATCACCTTTTGTATATGCACATTTTAAAAATCACTTCTATGGAGGATATTCACCCCAGCTGGGGTGTTTTTCAGTAGATTGGTTCAGAAAGAAGACCATTCAGATGCTGCCATTATCCCAAGGTCACCCCAAACCAAGAAGGTGTGGGCAGCAGGGCAGGCATGCCTCAGCAAAGGCAAGTCCATGTCTGTTGGTGAGTAAGCTGGATGGAGAAGCCTGCCATGGGGAAGAAACCCTTAATACTTACAAAAAACCCAAGGGGAGCATGTGCTAGATACTATTTTCCTACTTGGACACTTTGAGCTAGTTTCTGTCCAGCTGCTGCTGACACAGCCTGTGTACTGTAGACTGCAGGGATTTTAGATTCTGTCCTTAGAAGTTCGAAACTCCTTCAAAGCTCACACGAGAAACCACATGCTGCATAGGTTGAAACCACACAAACCAGCAAACCGGGCTTTCCTTCAAAATCATTTTCAAAGATTCAAGGAATTGGCAGACCCCATTGGACTCCTTTCACCAGTGACTGAGAAGAACCAGATAACTGCTATCCCAAGAATACTCAAGTTGTGTTCATTTGACTTTGGTTAGAAATTCTTGCTTTGAGGTTACCCAATGAAGGGTGGCTGTAAACTATATATTAACTACATTTATTCTCTCTTTGCTTCCTTATGACATGTGATAGTCTAGTAAACGTGACTCTATATTTATGAATGAGTGCCATTGAAATCTTCCCTATCACCAACCTCCATTGTTTGCATCCAGTCACCTTAGCTTTTAATCTGTACAATTCATGTATTGCAGTATAAAAGGGGAGGCTAAACGTGTATACTCTCAATTTCTCAACAGTGTTTTATATTCTGTGCTATGGACTAAATCAATGACCCTATCCAAAGAATTACCTTATACCCCAGGTGTATTATTTATAATGTTTTTAATCATAAAATGGAGACCAGTCGCAAGAGAAAGACATCATGCTTGGTAAAGTGGAGAGCTGTCAAAACAGAGGAAATCCCTCAACTGGACGGACTGACACAGTGACTGAAACAATGGGCTCAAGCATGAAATGAACGTGAGTTCACTGAGTCAGAACTGTCTCCGTGACACCTAGCAACAATCGCTACCATAAAATGATAACAATGTCTCTAAAGTGAACTAGAGACTCGAGATATAAATCATAGACATGCGAATGGATTGTGCACTCACAATTAATGATAACCCCAATCTGAGAGCAATTAGTTCTGATGACCTTACCCTACTTGATAGTCACACTGGTGAGGAAACTATACAAGATGAGGATGCTATAGCAACGTATGGGGAAGAAACCACATGGTTTTCGGCCAGCAGTAGGCCTCTTAACGGTTAGTCTTAAAACAATCGGCCATCTAAATGAAGTGTCAATAAAGTCCACATGGAAGAGCATACCAGCCTGTGTGACTGTAAACAATAAAATCCAAATCTGGTGGAGGGGAGGGGATCAGACCCTTAATTCTGAATCCTGGGTTTGCAGAATGCTATGGCTAACAGGAGGGAGCCCTGGCAGCAGAGTGGTTATGCATCAGACTGTGATCCATAGTTCAAACCACCAGCAGCTCCATGAGAGAGGCCTGGGCTTTCTACTCCCATAAGCAGCTACAGTCTCATGAATCCATAGGAATTCTCTGAGTCAGCACTGACTGGCTTACAGATTTGACTTTATGGGTAACAGTGAAAGCGCAAAATCAATTCACAGCCTAACTGGCTCGTCTCCTCCCCACGATCCTTCCATAAGGGGCATTGTGTAGAAATGATGAAACACACAACTTTCCTTTAGTTCTTAAATGCCACCCCCGCTCACACACACACACACTCTCACGATCCAAATTCTTCCTTACAAATCCAGCTAGACCAGAGGATGTACACTGGTGCAGATAGGAACTGAAAACACAGGGAACTCAAGCCAGATGATCCCTTCAGAACCATTAGCGAGAGTGGCGATACTGGGAGGGTAGAGGGAGGGTTGGGTGGAAAGGGGGAACTGATTACAAGGATCTACATATAACCTCTTCCCTGGAGGATGGACAACAGAATAATGGGTGAAGGGAGACATCAGACAGTATAAGATATGACAAAATAATAATAATTTGTAAATTACAAAGGATTCATGAGGGAGAAAGGAGCAGTGAGGGAGGGAAGAAAATGAGCTGATACCAAGGGCTCAAATAGAAAGCAAATGTTTTGAGAGTGATGATGACAACAAATGTACAAATATGCTTGACACAATGTATGTATGTATAGATTGTGGTGAGTATCGTATGAGCCCCCAATAAAATGATTTTTTAAAATCAATTTGTAGGGTCCCCTATAGATTAAACCTCCATTGAATTTCCCTTTGGCCATAGTCCAGAGTTTTGAATACCTTTCCTCTCAGAAAGGGTGTTGCAAATTTGATTATGGTAGATATAGTTATGAAAATAATAATAATTTATCAGAGGTTAAGGAGGGATGGAGGCTATGGAAAGCAGGAGAAAAATTAAAAGTTGATACCAAGGGATCAAGTAGAAAGAAAATATTTTGAAAATGATGATGGCAACAAATGTACAAAAGTGCTTGACACAATGGATATACATATAGATTGCAATATGATCTGTAAGGGTCCCCCAAAATGATTTTTAATAATCTTATCATTTGATCTTTTTGACCCCTTTTTACACTTGTTTCAGTTTTTTACATTTTCAGTTTTCTTTTTAGATGAGGTTTTTATCTGTTTTGCTTTGCCATGTTTTTTTTATTTGCTTCCTCTTTATGTGTTTATGCATATGGAATTCATGATAGGTAAATCTATAGAGATAGTAGCTGGATTCATAACTTCCTAGGGACATAGCAGGGGAGGTTGATGGGAAATTGGGAGCTAACAACAATGAGTACTAGATAGAATAAAATGATAAAATGTTCTGAAAAATTTTGCTGATTATTGCAAAACCCTTATCCATATGTTTCAATTATTGAATTTTAAGATATGTGAATTACATACCAATAATACTATTTTTTAAATTAGTGTATTTGAACACCATGGGAAACTAGTACTGTATTCTGTAGGCTTGCTATTGGTTGAATTGAGTAGATGGCAATGTAGTTGACATTTTTACATATACCATTATTTATGATAAAACACTAGGGTTACATTTTTGGAAATTATAGACAGAGTCAGAATTGCTATTTCAGTACAGCTTGTAAAAAATAAGTATGTCAGTATATGAAATGCAAGAATAATTATGATAATTTTCTAGTTGAGATTATGCAAATACACCATAATTGATGATTCATTCCAGTAAGCAAACAGTAACAAAAAAAGTAGAAAAAGGATAAAGCAAAGACAAAAAGACTAAAATGAAGATATAATCAAAAATGGCATAATTCACCTGTTGACCAATTGTTTGTGTACACACGTGCACATGTACTATTGAAATTATTAAGGACTTCATTCCTCTCGGATCCACATCTGTACACATGAATGCAGCCATGAAGATCCCAAGTGACATTGTAAATCTGCTACAAAGCCCTTTATAAAGTATCAAAAATTGCATACACGACTTTCAAGAGTAAGTTATACATGACAAAAGATGACCTATTAAATCCCCTCAATCCAAGTGGAAGTTGCACACTCAATAATCCATTGTTGAATGATCCATGCTTTTAAATTATGGTGTTCAAGTGAAAAACTACCATCTACTTTTAGAATTATAAGCAAATTTATATTGGAATATATATATAGCTTGAATATGCCTTAGAAAAAATAGATTCCAAGATTTTGTTGTATGCATATTTGACATATCAGGAGGGGCCAATCTCCAAAGAAGAATGTAATATTTTGTAGCGTGAAGCTAAAGAAAAAAAGGAAATTCCTCAAAGGGTTGACACATTGACTACAGAAATGGAGTCAAACTTAGCAATGACTGAGAACAAGGCACAGGTCAGGCGAGTGATCCCTTTTGTTTTCCATTCAGCTCCACTCATTTTGGAAAAAAGCGCTTGATCCTCCACATTCCTCACAACACTTGTTATATTTGAGTGCATGCTTACAGCCACTGTGCCATTCCACCACATCCATGTCTTCCTCTGTTTCCCGAACCACCTCCTTTACCAAGCAGTGTCCTTTTCCTGTTCCTCATGGCATGGAGTCCACTGCAGCGCTTAGTGACCATATGAGTCAGAACCAACTGGGAGGCATCTGACAACAAGAGCAATGTCCTTGTGAGGCACTGGGTTCTTCCAAAACAAGTAAGACCAAGTCTCTCTACCTGCCCTTCTAAGAAGCATTGTAGCTCTACTTCTTCCAAAAGAGGTTTGTCTTTTTGCTACTTCGTGGCGATTTTAATACTCTTTACCAACACCAGAGTTCCAATCAATGTATCCCCTCTTCGTAAGCCTTGCTTATTCAAAGTCCAACCTTCACATGCACATGAAGTTATGGAAAATATCACACTTTGTGTCAGATATACCTTATTCCTGACAGCATAGCTTTGCTTTCTACGCTTTAAAGAGGTCTAGTGCAGCAGGGTTTCCCAATTCAATATGCCATTTTATGTCGTGATTGCTATTTCCATAAGCAATGATCGTAGTGAAGACAATTGAGTGTAGGTAGGTCAAGCAAAGGGAAATATTTGAACTTCAATATTTTCTCCTTTAGCATGATGTTATCCATTGGTTCAATGCGAGGATCTTAGTTTCTTTACTATAAGCTGCAAACCAGGCTGAAGGCTACAATTTGCTCTTCATCAAGTGTTTCATGTCCCTCTAACTTTCACCAAGCCAGGATGTGTCATCTGCATACAAATTGTAGTGTCAATGAAATCTACACAGAATACCACACCAGCCCATGTGATTGTAGATCCAAACATATTTAATATGTCTTTACGCAGTTCCTAGCTCTGCTCTTCTTCATACAGTCTAACTTGTCAGATTATTTGCTCAGCACACAGATTGAATAACTATGATGACAGAATACAACCTTGACACATATATATCCTGCATATATCTATCTATCTTGCCTTTTAGGTAAACAATATCCCCTTGTTTTGCTCTGCATGAGTTCAACTGAAGTGTACTGAAGTTCTTGTTTGTGACCGATAGGCTGTTATAATGTACATGGTGGAATGCCTTTGCATAGCCAATAAAACACCAGTAATATTTTACTGCTATCAAACACAATAAACTCAATATCTGTGAGTGAGTGAGCTCTGCTCCCAATATAGATTAACTTGAAGTTTTCAGTGATAACTCTTGTGTCCTAACTTCTCCAAAACTCAATTTTTGGGAAATCCCTGTCGATGTATTGCAGCAAACATTTTTGAAATATCATAAGCAAGATTTTACTTGTGTGTGATATTAATGATATTGTTTGATATTTGCCACATTTTCTAGAGTCACCTTTCATTGGAACAGGCACAAATATAACTCTTTTCAAGTCAGTTGGTCAAGTTGTTTGAAAATTCCAGAACTTTAAAATCATATTCTGAGAAAATGAATGTGGGTTCCCGGTACTTGATTCACTGGTTGAAACATTTCAATTACTATTCCACCAATTTATGAAGCCCCACTTGTTGCTAAGATCTTTAGGGCAACTTGACCATCTTTCTAAAAGGCTGTTGCCTTTTGATCATATGCTACCTCTTGGAATGGTTGACTGTCTACCAGTTCAATTTGGCACAATGACGCTTTGTTAGCTTTTATCTTCTTTTGATAGTACTGCACTCTTCAAAGTTTTGCTGATGAAATTCTCCAAGAGTACAGCTTGAGGTTTGAATTCTTTTTTTTAAATATTTGAATGTAAGATATAGTTAAACTGTTCTTCCTTTCTTGTTTTTTAACTTAAGGTCTCTAATAGTCCCTTACAATATCATGCTTGTTAGGGAAAAAAAAGGAAGGAACAGAATTTGGAAAATGTGGTTTTAATATTAGAAATGAAGCTGGAGATTTCATGATACAATTTTCTAAGACCAACAATTTTTTCATTGCAAATAAATTTTAACAAACTACCAAAATGATTTTGTGTTATTGTTGTTGCTAAGTGCCTTTGAGAGAGTTTCAACGCTATGTACAATAACAAAACACTGCTTGGTGCTGTCCCACCCCCACAAATGTTCCTTCACCAGAGCCCATTATTTCAGCCCTGTGTCAATATGACTTACTGGTCATCTTTCGGTTTTCCATGAAATGTATACTTTACCAAGAAATTATCATGTCCTTTTCCAGAAACTGAATGAAATAAAAGAAATAGTACATGCATTGTCCTGAAACTATTCTTCTATTGACTAAAGCTGGATTTAAGAGCAGTTTAACAGGTCTGTCTAAATAAAATGGGTTGAACAATATGGAGGAGAAAACAATGGGACTGATAGTTCTGGGGGATGTGGGAGAAGAGGAGTTGGGGGGAAAGGAAGGGGTGTTAACAAGCCCAGGGACAAGGGATCAATAAGTGATCCAATTCGGTGGTGAAGAAGGTAGAGGAGGCCTGGTAAGGCAGGATCAAGATCAATGTAACCAAGAGGAATTACTGAAACCCAAATGAAGGCTGAGCATGATAGTGGGACAAGAAGAAAGCAAAAGGAAATATAGGAAAGAGTTAAGAGGCAAAGGGCATTTATAGAGGTCTAAATAAAGGCATGTGCATATGCAACTATTTTTATAGATGAGGATGGGGAAACAGATTTCTGTGCAAATATTTATAGGTTTAGTATTAAGGTAGCAGATGGACATTGGGCCTCTACTCAAGTACTCCCTCAATGCAAGAACAATTTGTTCTATTAAACTGACATTCCATAATGCTAACCTTCCCGGCAATCTCTGAAGACAAAACAGATGCATAAGCAAATGTGGTGAAGAAAGCTGATGGAGCCTGACTATCAAAAGATATAGCATCTAAGGTCTAAAAAACTCAAAGGTAAACAAGCGGCTATCTAGTTCAGAAGCAACAATTCCCACATGGAAAAAGCACACCAGCCTGTGTGATCATGAGGTACAGAAAGGATCAGTGATCAGGCATCAAAGAACAAAATATCATATCATTGTGTGCTCACCTCCTCGATACGATCACTGAAGACAAATGGGTGCATACACAAATGTGTTGAAGAAAGCTGATGGAGCCTAGCTATCAAAAGATATAGAGTCTGTGGTCTTAAAAACTTGAAGGTAAACCTACAGCACTCTAGTTCAGAAGCAACAAGCCCAGATGGTAGAAGCACACCAACATGTGTGATCAGGAGGTATTGAAGGGATGAGGTATCAGGCATCAAAAAAACAACAAAAAAAATCATATTGCGAATAAGGGGGAGTGAGTGGGGACCCGAAGTCCATATGTAGGAAACTGGACATCCCCTTATGGGTGAGTCGCGGGGAGGAGACGAGCCAGTCAGGGTGCAGTGTAGCAACGATGAAACATACAACTTTCCTCTAGTTCCTAAATGCTTCCTCGCCTCCTGCCCCCTCCCACTAACATGATCCCAATTCTACCTTACAAATCCAGCTAGACCAGAGGATGTACACTGGTACAGATATAAACTGGAAAAACAGGGAATCCAGGACACATGATCCCTTCAGGATAAGTGGTGTGAGTGGCAATACCGCGAGGGTGGAGGGAGGGTGGGGAAGAAAGGGGAAACAGATTACATGGATCTACATATAACCTCCTCCCTGGGGGATAGACAACAGAAAAGTGGGTGAAGGGAGACGTAGGACAGTGTAAGATATGACAAAATAATAATTTATAAATTATCAAGGGTTCATGAGGGAGGGGGTAATAGGGATGGAGGGGAAAAATGAGGAGCTGATGTCAGGGGCTTACATGGAGAGCAAATGTTTTGAGACTGATGAGGGTAATGAATGTGCAAATGTGCTTTATACAATTGACGTATTTTGGATTATGATAAGAGTTGTATGAGCTCCCAATAAAACGATGAAAAAAGAGCAGTTTAAAACAATTTTATTTTGTGAACACAATATTTTAATCTATAAATTACCTACACTTATTTTTCTAATTTATTTTACTAAACATAGTTTAGTAGATGTTCATTTTCTCATTCAACTTGGCTTGTTATGTCAACATGCTATGTTTTAAAAATCATGATTCTAGAATCAACATTATTTCCTATTTTAAACAAGCTGGCAAAACTATGCACAAAGGTATCTTCTTCGTTTTCAATTAATATTTTGATAGGCCCAGGCAGTTATACGAGATGGCAATGGATATGGTCTTATTATTGGATGAACTCTATGGCTTATATATTTATACACTTATGAATCTGCCTCACTGTATTCAGATAATTTTTCTTTATTTACTTTACATTTTCTTATGCTCTCAAAAATATTTTAACTCATGGTAATTCTGCATTTCAGAGTCCAAATGTGCTTCATAGCATTTTCAATTACTGTACCTTTTCTGAAGCAGATAGTAGATAATTTGTTTCAATGCTTCTCTTTGTGAATCTGAAGTACAAACCTTTCAGTTCCAATAAGTGTACAGATTTTTGTCTAAAATTGTCCTGAAAACAAACATTTTATTTATCATTTTCCAATCCTGATTATATACACCAATTCCCCATTTTTTATTGTTTCCTTATCTGACATTTTACAATTACAACAATAATAAAAATAAATTTTCAATATGATAATTGGGTGTGTTAGTAGCATATATTATTATTAAATGTCAAGATGCATGGTGAGAACAATGCTGTCTGTGACTGTTAAGTTTATGGGCCAAATTTTCCCATGATTCTGTGATAATTATGCAATTATCCTTTATCTTCTGATCTGCTTTAAGAGGAATTTCGACCAGGTGTGACAGGACAGTACAGTGACTGGTCTGACATATGTCACTTGCTCTTGATCCTACATCTAACTTGTGGTTTTTGTGTGTGTGTGTGTGTGTGCATGTGTGTGTTCTTTGTATATTTTACTGAGTTCCCAGATTCCAAAGTCAGAGTCATTGACTGAATAAAACTAGATATTTATCAGGTTACACTAATCATTATTTCAATAAAGTTACTATTTATACTGCTACTTATAAGATTGTTTTTTTTTCAAAATTCACATGCCTGTTATGGGTATTTTATAGAAGTATCTTCTGAAAACTTTAGAAGTATCTTTTGAACACTTACTCCTAAACTCAGTCAAAATTATTTTCTTTCTTACTCTTATTTTAATTCATTAATTCCAGTATATTTTTGTTATTTTTACATAATGCCATTCAAAATGACTATATATATTCTTAGAACTCCAGAATAAACAGCAACTCATGTTCTTACAACCCCTCAATTATAACATTTATAATGTGAAATTTATTTCCATCACTCCCATCACAACACAGCATTGCTAACAGCCTCAATAACCATTAGGCAATTAAAGATAGAAAATAGATTCTTACTGCATATCTTCAACTACATATCCAATTAATCACAATTTTCTAAATGTATTAACCTTCAAAATATTTTTAATTGTCCTTCCCTTTGATGATAATGGTGTATGTCCATTAGGGTATGCAATTCTTAGGATTAACAATTATCTTTTATTTTTTATCTGCTGCAAGATTTTCCTCCAGGTCTGGCAGGCAACAATACACATGGATGGTCTAGCATTGCTCACTTGCTTTTGATCTTGGATCCAGTTGGCATCTCCTAACCTCCAATGCTCATGGAAGTAACAGTCAGGACATCGAAAGATGGCTGGCATTGGGGAACTACGCTGCACAAGACCTCTTTAAAATACTGAAGAGTAAGAATGAAAGTGCCCCTTACACAAGAAATGGTATTCTATATTGCATTATATATTCCATATATATACATATATATATGGAATATATGGAAAGTATCATGGACTGCTAAAAGGATAAACAGGTCTGTATTGGAAGAAAGAAAGACCAGAGTGCTCCTTAGAGTGAAAGATGGCAAGATTTCATCTCACATACTTTGGACATGTTGTCAGGAGACATCAGTTCCTAGAGAAGGTCATCAAGTTTGGTAAAGAGGAATGGTGGAGAAAAAGAAGATGGATGGACACAGTGGCTGCAACAATGGACTCAGGAATATGAACAATTGTGAGGACGGCTCAGGACCACGCAGGGTTTCCTTCTGTTATGAACAGGGTTGAACTAATTTCATGACACCTAACAACAACCTCTGATTCTCGGACATGAGCCAGTATCCTGTTCAGTCATCTGATGATCTAGGGGGTTTCCCAGTTTCTGCAAAACACAAGCTTCAGGAAAGACTACCTGACTCTTGGCCCCATCGTTTTAGGATGTGGCAGCCCTTCTCTCTGTCTAGTTAGCTAGCAGCCACACGCGTCCCTGTTGCACTTCTCTAGAGAACCCAGCCTAAGCTGGTCCACTGCTTGATTTTCTTCAGCTCATTTTCTTGGGAGCTAGTAGAAAACGACGATCATATTCTATAGTTCAATCACATCAAACAGCATCGTGTATTTGCTACCATAATCAGTGTCAAAACATTCTCTTCCTTCTTGAACTCCTTGAGGTCAGCTCCTCTTTACCTCCCGACAGTCCATTTCTTCAGGTGTTTATCACATCTACTCCGGAAGCCACAAGAGAACCAAAGCTAATCAATATTTAATAAAGTATTTCATGTTTATACACATATAACAGAATGTTGTCTTTTTTCTTTTCTTTTGCCCTCTGAAATACTAGTGTACCAATGTTACTCAATATTTTAAAACCCACCAGGAATTTCCACTTAACTTAAAAGCTCTTTGGAACCGCCCGCCTGGCACGCGATTTTCTCACGGTCCCAGTCTCAGTGTTCTATGACGCAAGCTGCTCATAAATTAAAAACACCAGAATGCAGACATTTCCAAAGAAAATATTTTCTCCACAAATATGAGACGAGATATTTCAAATTAATTTAAATATGTTATCTTTATTGAAATTTCCCATTTTATGATTTCACTATTTTAAAACATGTAAATATATTTGGAAGTGAACTACCAACTCTTAATTACTGAGGGGTTCCAAAGGTCTTAAAGTGGATTGTTAATCCATACATTGCCACCCGCTTCTCCTCATCCTCTGCCTTAAATTTCCTGAATTCTGCTTTTCAAGCTGATGGATTTAACCAGTATGTTTCACACTATTTAAAGCCATTATGTAGTGGGTAAGATTGTTCCCTCACTGTTGAATGACACTGTTCCTAATCACGCTTCTTCAGCACATGCTATCTTGTTGTATAACCTCTCGTCATCATTTCCAATGCCATGAAGATAGTTTTGACATACAGGGAATTTTTCCTAGAAAGGAATTTTCCCACAGGTATCTTCCACATTTACATGTATCTACCAAACAGACCACATAAATTGTTATTATTTTACCTATATATTATGGTGCAATTATCCATTTATGTATGTATTCTACATTAGATGATAAACCCCTCTAAGGAAGGATTTATATGCTTTGACTTTTAAAAATCATCCTGTTGCTCATGTCTTTCATGTAATAAAAATTAAATAATTATTTATAGAAATAGTAAGGTCTCATATAATTGTATATGCAACATATACTTAGATAGAAAAATGAGCAATTGCAGCATGGACATTAAAAGTTTGAATTTATATACAGACATTACAAAACTGAAAAGATTCCAAAGAAAAATAAAAAAGACTGACTATAATATGTATGTTATGCATTCTTACCATTTAGAAGCCATGCTATTTGTTTATCTGTAGGTGATTCGTGCATTAAGTGTTTGGAATGTGTAGTGCAGCTCACTGGATAATGTGGCCTTAATCTATGATTTAGAACATGGAGTGCTGCCAGGTACGTTACAGAAAAGTCACAGGAAAGTTGTTTGTATAAATAGTGCCTATGCTAATCAAGCAAAGTCCACATCACAAAAGAAATTGGTAGACTTTTAGGTACAGATGTTCACATGCAGCATAATTGCTGGGGTATGAATGTAAATATATCAATCGGCTTTTTCATTAATTTGAGATATAACTAGTATCACTGCATTTAAAGTAAATTTTGAAGGGTAATATTCCCATAGGCTCTTTGTCAAGAAATCTCATGTTTCTCTTAATATATTTACTTTCAAATTTCACAAGAACCAGAGTAGCTTTCTGATTAACTCTTCTATTCAACAAATACATTTTCTATTGTATGGCTGATTGTCCATCTTTCCTAGGTGTCACCCTCTTGTTTAAGGAAGTAGTCAATAAATGACACAGAAAGCAATAAATTATACAAAGGGACTTTAACATGTCCATAGGAAAATTTCCTATTTTTGCTTTCATTTTTCCATAAACTCTTTGACACCACATCATATTGTATATTAGACGTTAATAAAAATAGGTAATGGAGAGAGGAAGAGCAGAATAAGCAGGGTTGGACTTTTTGTTGAAGCTGAAAGTGCTACCGAGAAGGGCAGATTGCAGAATTAAATATGATGCACAGGGTAGACCTTAAAGAGAATAGGAAATGTCTCTCACACCACCCCACCTTATCCCCGAAAAGTTGAAGGTATCTGATGTAGACCAATCCAGGCACTGAAAGAGCTTGATCAATGCACATCTGACCTTTGAGATGAACATCAAGGGGGCTGTGTCTATGTGAATCATGAGCAAGAGGGAGATCTTTGAACACTGAGGTCAGAGGGGGTAACTGGGCTCATATCAAGTAAAGATGTATGTCTTGCAAGGAATCACACTTTTATTCTGAGCTCTGTAAAAGAGCCACTACAAGGTTTTGATGTGACAAGTCATTTGATGTAACTTTCAGTTGAAAAGAGCATCTTTGACATTGGACTGTAGTTCTATTTAGAGATAACCCAAGCAAGAGATGTTGCTGCTTTAGATAAGGGTAAGCGTTATTAAAAGTGAACTGATACAAAATACATGAGGAAGCTTCAAAAAGTTTGTGAAAAATGGGATTAAAAGACAATGGAATTTTACCTCCTGCTTTGAACCCCTCTCATCTTTTGAGGATACCCAATGGGATTTTTCTGATACATTATATGCTTCACTTGAAAGGAATAAAGAAGTCAGAACACTCAGCAACAAAGAAGCTTGGGAAAGCAGGTAGTATAGAATGTACAGAATGATTAATAGGAATTCAAGTTTGAGATGTTTACTATATACCAATCATGAGTTAAATATATGAGTCCAGAGTTCTAGAGAATACCGGCCTGGCCTCTGTAGCAGGTTATAACAGCTCCGTAGAAAAGAAGTAAAAATAAAATAGTTCAGTGACTGAGTAAATCACTTTCTTCCTAGATTCCTGTTGAATATTGGCCTTATTAGTCTAAGTATCTTATATAAATCCTCTTTCTTTTGCTCTTCAAATACAAATTTCTCCAGGAGGATTAGCCTTTCTCCAAACACATAAGGTGATATTAAAAATGGGTGTTTGGTAGATTTACATTTCCATAACTAAGAAATATTGTTGAAGTGATTTCAAAAGATAGGGAAATATAATTTCTTGTAAAATAAATTTTTATTTCTTGCTGTCAAAATATTAAATAGCAATATTAAGCTAATCAGTTGTCTCTCATTTGGTATATGTAACCAATATCATTCTTTAAAATGAACAGAACATGCATGCATATTAGCATGAGTAAGCATGCACACATTTGTAATAAAATTTATCCATGTGAATTCAGCCTTTCCCCCTATCTCTCTATTTCGGAATTGCTGATAACCGCTAATATTTTTATTGTTTCAATGTTTTTGCCAAGGAAGTCATGTGTCACAGTTCTTAAACATGTGGCAGCTAGCAGAAGTGGCTGGTTTGAAACCACTAGTGGATCTGTAAGTGAAACCTTTGGCCCTCTCCTGTGGGAAGGCAACGGTTTTGGGACTCCAAGGGAGAAGGTATATCTGACCTATAGGGTTGCTATGAATAGATATTGGGAGTGTCTCAAAAACAAAGGATTTGGTTGGTTAGTTGGTTTGGGTATAACTATAACACTATAATAGGCAAAATTGTATCTATTTTGTTGCTGTAGCTATGAATATTCATAAACACAGAATAATTCAACAAGTTAGCATATGCAAGTCAGTGACAATGATTGCTTTCTTTTAGTCATAAGATCATTCTCACTTCCCATTTCTGAAGTGTTTCACACCTATTAGCATAAACCTACTACCATGCCCAAAGATCTATATAATGTTTTACATTTCTCTTCTCATTTTATACAATATAGATTTTTTTAAAAGAATAATATGATCAAGGGAGACTTCTTTTCTGTCGTTGATGTTAGGTATAATTGGCTTTGTTTTGACTCATAGTCTTTACGCAAAACAAAACCACACACTGCATGGTGCTGGGCTATTCTGACAGTTCTTTCTATTCTTGAGCCTATGGTTGTAGCCACTGTGCCAATCCATCACGTAGAGGGCATTCCTTTGTCTGTTGCCCAACCACTTTACCAAGCATGGTCATCCTTTAGATGAAATTTTAGATCATTTAGATCAGTCTCCAGGGATTGGTCACTCCTGATAACTTGTCCAAAACATGTAATACAATGTCTTGTCATCTTTGCCTCCAAGGAGCTCTCTAGCCATACTTCTTCCGAGACAGACAGTTTTGTCCATTAAGCAATCCATGGTAAATTCAATAGTCTTCTCCAGCACCACAATTCAAATGAATCAGTTTTTCTGTGATCTTATTTATCAATACCAAACATTGACATGCATATGAGGCAATTAAAAATACCATGAATTGGGTCAAGCACACCTTAGTCCTCAAAAACACATCCTTACCCCTGTGGGTCACTACCCCTTTTTGAGTCAAATGACTCTCCTACAGGGGTTGCCCAATCCATAACAATAGCAAAATTACAGTTATGAAGTAGCAATGAAAATAATTTTGTGGCTGGGGGAATCAGCACAACATGAAGAACTGTATTAAAGGGTCGTAACATTAGGAAAGTTGAGAACCACTGCAAGATATCTTGTGCAGTATGTTTACCAAATGAACACATCTTTTGATTTCTTCATTGCTGCCTCCATGAGCATTGATTGTGGAACTCAGCAAGACAAAAGCTTTGACAACTTGAACATTTTCTCTATTGATCATGTTGTCACCAGCCGTGAGGGGTTTGGTTTTGTCAACATCGAGTCCTAATACACTCCTTGATCTTCATCAGCAAGTGCTTCAAGTCCTCCTCACTTCAGAAAGCAAGGCTGTTTCATCTGTTATAGAAAGTTGTTTTTATCTTTCTCTGTTCCTGATGTCCCATTCTTTTCAATATAATCCAGGTTCTATGGTAATCTTCTTAGCATACATATTAAATATGTGTGAATGATACAACCATGGTACACACCTTTCCTGATTTAAAACCATGTGGTATAGCTTTGTCCTGTTTGTAAAACTGCCTCTTGATGCATGAAAAGGTTGGGCATTGGACACATGTGGTGTGCTGGGATTCCAGTCTTCTCAAATCTATTCATAGTTTGTTATGGTTCACACAGTTGAATGCACTAGCTATGTCAATATAACCCAAACAACTATTTTTCTAGTATTCTCTGCTTTCAGTTAAGATCCATCTGATGTCAGTAATGATATCCCTTTCTCCAAATCCTCTTTTGAATTCAACGTGAACTTCTGACAGTTCTGTCAATGTACTGCTGAAATCATTGTTGGATGATCTTCAGCAAAATTTTACTTGCATGCATTATCAATGATACTGGGTTTTGCAATGATAGATTTTGCTTCATGATGATTTTGTAATGTCCTTTTGACAATGGATGCCAAGCTCTTCCTCTTGTTTGTGTTATTTACAGCATATCAAATGTTATGATTCTCTGACTCATAATGGCCAACAACCATCTATTTCAGTTCACTAATACCTAAGATATTGATTTCTATATGTTCCATTTAATTTTTGATGACTTCCAATTTTCCTAGCTTCCTACTACATACCTTCCAGTTATGATTATCAGCCATTTTCCCCAGCTTTTTCTCCATGTAGATCCTGAAGGCTCCACACCAACAGGTTTTTCCCAACACAAGTCCGCATGGTGGATGCCACCGAGAAATGCATTCTTCTTCTGTCACATAGTGAGTGTTCCCTGCGTTGAGGGGCCCATTCTGAGCCCTATTTCCTACAATGATCAGATTTCCTTGTTTGGGCCATTAGTACTGACAATGATTCAAAGTTTTGTATAAGGTTGTAACCAGCTTCTTCTCTGAAGTGGGGCATTTAATCCTTCTTCATCGTCTGATGCTAGTCTGGAAGCTCTACTGAAGTTTGCTCCCTTTGGGCCACGGAGCTGCCATTTGAAATACCAGTGGCTTAGCTTCCAGCATCACCAAAATACGTTTATTTGGTTGTGAAGGTAAACTACTGCTTGGTTTCAAAGAGGTTTCTTTAAATCTTAAACCAAAATATGATGTGAAATCGTGTAGTCACTATTGCTTTATTGTATATTGTTTTAACTTTATGATACCTTTCTGTATTCTATCCAAAGATGAAATCCAGTTGATTGCAATCAAATTGAACACCATTGAATATGCATTATTTCATTTTTCACTTAAAATTTAACCACATGCCAGAATCACTATAAATTTAATAATGATTTATCTAACTTTGGCCAAGAAATCAAATAGGTTAACAAGACTTTATCCTTGGCAATGATAATGCATAAAGAATTATTGAAGCAGTGCTTAATTTTAAAAAGAGAATGTAATTTTATTGTAAAATTTATAGAGCATAAATGGCATATATTATAAATGTATTTTTAATTAAAAATTTAAATAAATTTACCAAAATATGTACCCACTTAACCAGCAATCAAATCAAACAGTGGAGTGCCATCCACCCAAAATAAAAATGTACCCACATTCAATGGATAATTACATTTCTGACTTATATAATCATCTATTAGTTTGATCTGCTTTTGTGATTTTATGAAATAAACTATACTGTATATATTTGTGTTTGGATGACTTAAATCAACTTCATGTGTTGGAAACATTTGTTGTTGTCATATAAATCAGAAAAGGGTCTTTGATTTCCATTGCTATTTCACAAGATGGGTGCTACGTACATCAGTTATTAAGTGCCCTAGAGATACGCAGTGGATCAAAATTCATTATAGTAATTGTCAGTAAACCTGAAAAGAAATTCTCAGAAAGCCTTTATCAAGCACACCTTTTAATACCTCTTCAGTAGATGGTAGTGTGATTGATGTATCATAGAATAAATATGGTATGTGTCTGACTTTATAAAATATTGTCAATATATTTTCAGAACTTTAATTCATATTCATATTATCTTCATATTGGTAAATTCATATTATCTTCAACAATTCTAGAACCTTGTTTTGACTAATGCTTTGAGTACATCTTGAACTTGTTCATTTAATACTATTGGTTCTTGTGCATAGGCTGGCTTCTAAAGGGTTGAATGTTGAATAACTTTTTGTTTTGTTTTTGGACAGTGACTCTGTGTATTCTTTCCATCTTCTTTTAAGACTTCCAGCATCATATGATATTTTCCCCATAGAACATTCCATTATTGAAACTAGAGGCTTGATTGTTCCCTCTACTTCTCTCAGGTGACAGTTTGCTGCATATGTTCTTTCCTTTGGCTTTCTCACTCTACCATTCCGCACACTTCATTAGAAGAGTTCACTTTCTCTTCATGAAGCAGTAGGGTAGATGGCACTACCACACAAAGGTATAAAACAGAAACTAAAATGTGTGAAGAAGCAGAAGACAGCTATACTAAAAATATTGAGCTGTCAGTAGGCCAACTAACATTTGCATACTACTTCAATGCCCCAGTTGCTATATTAAGATGTATATTATTCTGGTAGACCTCGCTCTGATAGTATCAGTGAATATCATTTTAGTTTTCCCAGACGACTGAATCCCATTGTTTGTACCAATAGCCTCAAGTCACTTAAAGGATACATTCTGTACAAGTGAATAACCCATGTACTGTGATACATGGTTGGCTTACATTTATTCAATCTCCCTTTCTCAATAGTGTCTTAAAATTATTATTATTGCCAAATGAATGGCACTATAAACAGAAGGCCCTATGTTCCTGGGAGATGTTATATTATATTTTCTACCATAAATTAACAAGAATGTCTCTGAAATGAGCTGGATGCAGTTAAAATAACATAGATTTGGGACTCAAACATAATCCTATCTCTAATCTAAAAACAATAAATCCTTAGGACATGGCCTTGCTTTATATTTACTCTCATGAAAGATACACCAAAGATATGGGAGCTACAGCAAAGTGTGATGAAGAAATTAGATGGTGCCCAGCGATCAGAAAAATTGGTGTCTGCAGCCTTAAAGGTTTGTTTTCAAACAGTCATTGTATTGAAACATCAACTAAGTCTACATGAAAGAAACACACCAACACCACTGATTATAAATTGTACAATCCAAATCAAAAGGAGGGATTATTATCAAAACTTAAATTGTGAGATTCTGGTATGCAGAAGACTATGGAGGAGAGTGGAAGGCCAAAATACATTTGCAAGATCTACACAGGAATAATCCTCCTGTGATTCCCATCTAACCATAAATGAGGGAGAGGAATAACCTGGCTATTGGAGAGAGAGAGAAATGGGGAGATTACTACAGTGGATTAAAATCATAAATCTCACTTGAACAGTTACAACCTTGTTACTTGATCTCCATTCTATTACACTTTGTGCTTGATCTAATTTTTAATATTTTCTCTGTGTTGTTTTCTTAGTAAGGGTTACCTCTGTTGTATTTTGTCATTGTTGATAGCCTATTTGACTCTTTGTTATGTGATTTTTCTATTTTTTTGTTTTATGCAACCCACAGTTTATGAATCTATCAAGAAAACAATTAGAATAAGGGTTTCTGGGGTGTATGGCAGGTGAAAAGGGGTCTATACGGAGCTGATGTCAAGGAGTTCAAGGAGAAATAACATGTTTTGAAGCTTTCTGTGGCAGCAATTGTACAATAATGCTCGACACAATTGAACTATGGAAAGATATGATGTATGAATTATCTACAAATGGCATGATTTAGGAAATAAAAATAAAATAAAGTGATGAATGAGAACTGAAGTACTTAATATGGATCATGAGATACCTACACACTGAAATCCCAAATCAAGACAGTGAAAGCTGTGACATCAGAGACCAGACAGAGGAATAACAAAGAACCAAGCTCTCAGAGAAAGAGTAGGGACGTATACTTACAGACCTAAGAGGCAAAGAAAAGTGTGTATTTGGGGTAGAAGTATGATCAGCTGAATAGAATTAATGCACCCACAGAAATTAAATAAATGCAACTACTATTCAAATTTCGCACCAACCATGAAAGCTAGTGATGAAGAAATTGAATCTCAACATCTATTGGAACTTATTAAACCAGCAATCAAGATGCATTAACTGTTATTGGCAACTGGAATGCAAAAATTGGAAACCTAGAGGAATAAGCATTACGTGGGAAATATGGTTGTGGTGATAGAAATGAAATGGAAATCTCATGACAGAATTTTGCCAAACTAATTACCTGATTATAAAAATAAAGTTTTACTACAGCCCCTACAGTGACTATGCATGTGGACTTCCCCCAACACAAACACAGAGATCAAGCTGACTCCATCTGTGGGCAAAGATAACAGAGAAGCTCAAAAGCAGCAGCTAACCCCAGGCTAGGAGATGACCATGGAACACATCATCAATTGCATGTAAGTTCAGGATAGAGCTGAAGAAAATTAAACAAGTCCAAGAGAGTAAAAATTTGACCTTGAGATTATCCCACCTGAATTCTAATAACATCTCAAGAACAGATTTGATGCATTGAATATTACAGACAGAAGGCCTGATCAGCTATGGGAAGGCATCAAGAACACCATTCATGTAGAAATCAAAAGGTCATTAAAAATTGGGAATAGAGTAAAGATTAGTGAGGGTGTCAGAAGAGACATTTAAACTTGCTTTTAATTTTGAAGTAGATGAGGCATATGAAAGAAATTAGGAAGTCCTAGAGCTCAGTAGAACATTTCAAAGAGTAGGTATAGAAGACAAAATAAAATTTACAACAAAATGTGCAAAGACTCAGAAGAAGAAGAGAAACATATTCACCATATATTAAACAGAAAGCAGTCAGGAAAAAAAATAAATTATCTGCCTGCCATCTTGAAATATTCAATTGGGGAAAATATTGAGTGATCCAGGAAGCATTAAAAAAGGTGAAAAAATACAGTGAGTTACTGTACCCAAAAGCACTAGTCCCCATTCCACCATTGAAAGACATAGCATATGAGCAAGAACAAATGGTGCTGAAAGAAGAACTTAAAGCTACATTGAATGCATAGGCAAAAACAGAGCTACAGGAATTGATGGAATACCAATTGAAATGATTGTCAGCCCCTGGAGATCCCCTCGCAGAGGGGTCTAAGGGAGGAGATGAGTCAGTGAGGGTGTGATGTCACACCGATGAAGAATACAGCTTTCCTCCAGTTCCTAAATGCTTCCTCCCTCCCCACCCCCACCCCCCGCCCAACTATCATGATCCGAATTCTCCTTGCAAGTCTGGATAGAGCCGAGGATGTACACTGGTGCATAAAGGAGCTGGACACACAGGGAATCCAGTGTGGATGATACCTTCAGGACCAGGGGTTTGAGGGGTGATTCTGGGAGGGTAGAGGGTGAGTGAGCTGGAAAGGGGAAACCGATTACAAGGATCTACATGTGACCTTCTTCCTGGGGGACGGACAACAGGAAAGGGGTTGAAGGGAGATGCCGGACAGGGCAAGATAGGACAAAATAATAATTTATAAATTATCAATGGCTCATGAAGAAGGGGGGAGCGGGGAGGGAGGAGAAAAAAGAGGACCTGATGCCAAGGGCTTAAGTGGAGAGCAAATGCTTTCAAAATGATTACGGAAAAGAATGTACAGATGTGCTTTATACAATTGATGTATGTATGGATTGTGATAAGAGTTGTATGAGTCCCTAATAAAATTTTTTTAAGATTACAGAACACTTCATTCTGCTCATTTAGAATTTGTACTTTCATCAAAATTGATTGTGCAAACAGAATAACATGGTTCCAAATATAGAAAAGTTTCTGTCAAGGTTATTTCTTATCACCATACTTATTCAATATGTCTGCTGAGCAAATAATCAGAGAAGCTGAATTTTATGAAGAAGAATGAGACACCTGGATTGGAGGGAAGTTTTTTAACAACTGACTATGTGCCAGGAATGTGCTTACTAAAAATGATATTCTGATGAAGGTCAAGGATTACAGCCTTCTATACGGAATATGACTCACTGAAAAGAGGACCACCATCCCCACAACTGGAGCAATAGGGGACCTCATGATTAATGGAGAAGAGTTTGTAGTCGAGGTTTTGGTTTTGATGGGCTCCACCATCAGTGCTCATGGAAGCAGAAGTCCTGAAATCCAAAGACACATTGCATTGGCTAAGTCTGCTGCACACGGGTCTTTAGCGTGTTGAAAAGCACAAATGTTCCTTTGAGGACAAAGGTGTACTTATCCCAAGACATGCTAATATTTCTTTGTATGCATGCAAAACCTGGATGAATAAAGAAGAACAAAAATAGATTAGTACATTTATATTATAGCATTGGGTAGGATATTTAATATATGATATGCAACCAACAAAATAAAAAAAAAAGTCTCAGAGAAAATACATCCCAGGAGGCCCCACTGAGGTGCCCATGGCAAGAATCCCTCTCACGTGCGTATTTCCACGATGCTACAAGGAGGGACCAGTCTCTTTATATGTGTGTGTAAGCATATGGGGAGAAAACCAGGAGGAAGACCACCCATGAAACAGAGTGCTTCAGTGGCTTCAAAAATGAATCAAACATTTTAATAACTGCAAGGATTATGCAAGACCAGACAGTGTTTATCATACTGTAGCTATGAGTCAGAACCAGTGCCTTGGCATATAACAGAAACAACCACACACCAGGGATACATAATCTTGACAGAGATCAAATTTTGAAATTGGTTATTATGATCACTTGAAATATTGCCTTCGGTTTTCAAGGTAATTATGACTGTTCTACATTATTTCCATTCCACTGCTTTAGGAACATTTGCTGACGATGATTTCTTCAATGGATTGAAAAGCAAGCAAGTTACTTTGAGGACTAAGGTGTGCCTGGTCCAAGCAGTGATATTTTCCCTGGCCTCATAGATACATGAAGTTGGAATTTGAATGTTTTTAGATGCCACCCAGTCAGTTCTTGATCTATAGCTAGCGCGTGCGTAACAGAAACACACCCCAGGCCCGTGATAGCCTCACGATTCTTCCCATGCGTTTGTCACTCTGTCAATCCATCTTGTTAATGCCTCCCTTTCTTTTGCAGCCTCTCTATTTTACCAGCATGATGTCCTCTCCAGGGAATGATCTCTCCCGCCAATATGCCCCAAATATGTAAGACTAAGTCATGCCATCCTGGCCTCTATGGAGAACTCTGGCTCTACTTCTTCCAAGACAAATTTGCTTGTCCTTTTGGCAGTCCATGGTACTTTCAATAGTCTTTGCCAGCACCAGGGTTCAGATGAATAGGTTATTCTTTCGTCACCCTTATTCAATATCCAACTTTCATGTGCATGTGAAGCGATTGAAAATACCAGGAGTTGTGTCAGGGGTACCTTAGACCTCCATGTAACATCCTTGCTGTTCCTAATTCTAAGGTGTGCTTGAATCCTATAAGGAAAATCTTTGCTTTTCAACACTAACTCTCTAAAGAGGTCCCCTATGGCAGAGTAACCCAATGCAGCTCATTGGTTCATCTCTTGACTGTTAGTGCCATAAGCGTTGACTGTGAATCCAAGCAGGACAAAATACCTCACAACTTCAACCTTTACTCTGTCTGCCATAAGGTTATCTATGTATCCAGTTGTAAGACTGTTGGTCTTCTTTACACTGAGTTGTAACCCTTACTGTGTGAAAATATTGTTTTAAACTAATCCTTCCATTCTGTGACAAAGGAATTTTATTTTGAATAATGTACTTACTTTTTATTGATATTCTTTAGAACATACAAAACCATATACACTAATTCACGCATTTCCAAATGTACAATTCAGTAGCATTGTTTGCATTCTTTGAGTGGTAGAAGCACTCAGCCCTCTATTCTGAGTTGTCCCTTCCCGGTTAACATCATCTGCCTTGCTTCCTAGCTAATCTTTGAATCGCAGTTGCCTATTTCACACCACATAGATAGTTCTTATAAAGTTTAATTTAACTAATTTGGCATTATACACTTTGGGATATATGTTAAGGGTTTAAATATATCTTGATATTATCTCAAGACAATAGTTACAGGGACTCATTCTGTTTCCAACGACCCAGAATTTCTGGATATCTTTAGAATTTGATATTCTATAGTTAATTTCCCCTATTTTGACTAGCATTATTCCATAAAAACTTTATTAACATTTTATAAATGACAATAGGGATTGGTTAAATAATTTGCCAAAGTTTATGCTTCCAACTGTGAAGTTGTCATTGAGTTTATCTGACTTCACCATCTCTTACTTGGGAACATTTGACTCTACAATTACACGTGATCATAATGGTGACTGATCGATCAATTTAAAAGTATACTGAAATTTCTAATTAGCTTTATATATTGATCAAGACTAATTTTTGCTCATTTTATGTGTATTTTTACGGAGTCCGGGTTGTGCAGTGGTAAAGTACCCCACTGCTAACTGAAAGGTCAGCAATTCCAGGGTAGTGAGCTGTAGCAGCCTGCTTCTAGAAAGTTTAATAGCCTCGAAAACAATAAAGTCCGTTGTACGCTGCACAACAGGATCGCTATGAGTCAACTTGATGACAATGGCTGTGGTTTGTTTAACAGCATACCCTTATGTACCTATCATTGTATAGCGAATATCATTGTAATTTCTTTAAGCTTGTTATAGTAACAATAACATGATTTCTGTTTCTAATAAAATGTGCATTTTTATAATATTTACATCAAGAGAGAAAAATTATGACATTAAAATTGTATGGGCCTAATAAATCTCTAACAGTGCATTTCTGTCTTCTAAGAAAACAGTAATGAAATAATATTTATGTAAGTTTAAATGGTTCATAAAATATTGCTGCTAGCACTGTTTATTTAGTCATTTTGACATATTTGCTGAGCTCTTATGTATTACTAGCATATACCATATCATTTTTTCTTTTTCTTTTCAGTACCTTGCAAAATAGCCAAGTATCTTATTATTCATTCAGTAAGAGCAAGCAAACAAATAATAATAAAAACAACTATCAATGCTTCAGTATAAAGCCAGCTCTTCTGCTTGTACCTTGGATATCTCTCCTGTTGTTTAATGAATTAGCACACTCTAGGCATTTCTACTTTAATGCAATCCTCTTGCCACATTTTAAGCAAATCTTAGACACTCACACCTTTCAATAAATTTTATACTACCTTCCTATGTCACTCAACTAGTGTAGAAAGTATCATTTAAAGCACTCTTCTGTATTGAATGTTGTGTCCCCAATGATGCCATGTTGAAGTTTTAATTCCATATACCTTTGAGGGTGATCTTATTTGAAAGCAATGTTTTAAAGGTGACATCACGTATTATAAATTCCTGGTGGGGTAGGGTAAGAGAAGAAACACATAGATATACACAGATGTAAACAAATGCAGAGATGGAATTTCAAGCCAACAGATGTATTGCTATGCCAGTAGCTTAGAGAGATGCAAATGTACTATCCATAGAGCTTTCTGATATGGCATCGCCCTGCTGGTATTCTAAATTAAGATTCATAGCCTTCAGAGCTATATGAAAAAGAACTGTATGTTATTGTTTTGTTAGAGACCCTTTCCTTCAAAATTAAATGTTACCCCTCCCACCCATGTGAAAATTTCCCAGTCCTTTCCTTTTTATATTTTTGCTATAGGCTGAGACGGTGCCTTCAAAGATGGCCTCAAACATAAGAACAGTTCTGAGAATGGCACAGGATGAGGTAGAACACCATTCTGTTGCACATAGACTATGGTCTTAACAAAATCAAGTGATCTTGACAGCGCCAAACAAAAACTGTAGCATGATAAACATTTGCACAATATTCTTTCTCTCCACTATCAACCATGTGAGCAAAAATATTATTGTTTTGATTTGTGGTATGTCTTCAGAGTCCAAAAAAGAAGGTACTTATTTAGATTGTAAACAAATACATAGTTCCTAGAGTATATATATATATATATATATATATATATATATATATATATATATATATATATATATATATATATATATTTCCCATTCAACAACAATGAAAAGGCAATATTAGGAGTAAAAATGGCTAAAGTGAGACACATTTTTGTTGTTATTTATTGTGATTTCATCATTTAATTTTGGTGACCCCTTGAAAAACAGAAATAAATACTGCCCTGTCTTCCACTGCCTGCCTGTTTCTGTGTTTTCTGGGGTGATTAAGACTGCTACAACGATTGTTGGTTTCGCTCATTTCTCTGGCCCTCCACTGTACTAGCGAGGACAGTAACTCCTGATGACATATCCAAATTATGCTTTTCATAATATTTTGTAATCCAGTGGGTTCACATTGACTAGCTTTTAGGAACAGATTACCAGGCCTTTCTGGTAATGGTCTAGAAAGTTGCCTGAAACCTGTCCACCACGGAGACTCTGTGGGTACTTGAAATACTGTTCGCTCAGCACCCCGCAAACTATCATACGTACCAGTTATGTCTGTGCAACAAGTGGCAGATAAGTGATGACAAAGGCACATAAGAAACATTTTAAATTAAAGGGAAAATAAATATGTAACAAGATGGAAGTCAGTTTGCTTATTCACAAGTACTAGCAAAAGGCATAAAATGTAATTTTAAAAACTCTCAACTACATAAGAAAATATTCATGTAAGTCATTTATTTTTCAAAATATTAATTTATGAAGTAGAACCCTACCCACCTGAGTATTTTATTGCAGTACCCGTCTTATTCTAATTAAGAAACACACATATATATATATATGAGAAATTCAGACTTAATATTTAGTGCAAACTTTCAAGAGGAAGAAAATATTAGGAGTAAGTGCCATAATATTTGTATTCTGATAACTAAAGTTTGAATCATAGCTCTGCCATTTATTCACTGTTTGAACTTTTCTTTAAATGTAGCAAAATCAATTCAAACTGTGTGCACATTTCTCTACCACAAAAATTCATTAAACATTTACCTTAATGATTATGAATGATAAAGCAAATCCCATATGTGGACTTGATTTGTAAACTGTTAAACTCAACAGTGTTTTTATTTATATTTTTTTCAAAAGTTATTCAAATTTACAAGATAATTTTATATGTTTATAAGCATTAATCAAAAGAGAAAAAATGTAACAATGATAGTGAGGTGGGTCTGGAATTTCAGAATGAAGGAGAATTTGTGATAATCACTATTATTTTGAAATGTTAAAAAATGTTTTGTATATTTTAAGCATTGTGATAATTACTGGCATATATCGTTCTTGAGATTTGAAATTTCACCTACTAATACAAAGTTATTTACAAAAACAAAATCACCATTGATTATTTCTATGATGTTCAAAAAAATCAATTTTTTAACAATAGATTGTTTTGTATATTTCCCCTACAATCAGTACAATTTCATGGCAAAGTTATATTCACAGCATAAGTATCATAACATATCAACAATTCACAGCACCCAAATGTAGCATACTAATACTATATTATTTAATAACTGTGTTTTGGCTATATTTTCTCCAATGTTCATTCTAGCCAACACAGATATTTAATTTTGTATTAATCCACTACACAACATGGTTATGTAGAAAGAGAATACACCCAATTCCCTTTCATAATTAATTTTGCCTATGTTGTGTATTGAAGACATTTCATATATCTCTCATTTTAATCTCACTATGTAGAGCAAGGGAAATTTTCTAACAATATCTTATGGCAGTTAATTTTTAACAATTTTGTTGACATATAATTCACATATCATATAATGCAACAGTTCAAATACACCAAGTAGAGTGTACAATCTTCACCACATCAATTTTAGAATGTTTTCTTTATTCTTATATACTCATTGTTACTAGCTCCCTATCTCCCTGCGACTTCCACTGCCTTACCCCTCAAAGAACCATTAATCTAGTTAGTTTCTCTTTAGATTTACCTATCCCAGATTTAATAATATAATTGCTGGTAAAAAGAAATATATAATAAATATAGAATATCAATAATAATATTTAACAATAACAACACGTGTTCCCGGGGGGAGAGGAAGGGGAAGGAGAAAAAGAGGAGCTAAAATCAATGAATTCAAGATGAAAGAAAAGGTTTCGAAGTGGATTGTTGTAGTAATTGTACAGTATACTTTAACTAATTTAATTATGGAACGTTATAACATCTGTAAGAGCTCCCAATAAAATGGTAAATTAGCATAAAAAGCAAAACACTAGCAAAATAAAATAGATAGAAAACTCAATTAAAAATAAAGCAGATGATATTAAAAATTACTAATTATTTAAAATTGATCAAAGGAAGATCAAGTGATAAAGAGTTTATTTAATCTAACTTCAGCAATTGACTCTCTAATGCATTCTGCACAATAACATGTTAATCACATCCCTGCTCTGTGGTCAGAGGGCATTCACCAGAGGTTTAATCCAAATGCATTTCCTCTTATCTTTTTAAAACTGAAACAACTTTAAAATGCCAAAATGAAGATCAAATGGTAAAATATTACATTTTAACCTAACTATATCTGCAATAATTGACCTTACAATTCTCTCTGAACACACGGCTATTCACATTCCCCAACTCCGTTCCGAAAGGATTCACTGAAGGCTTCATCCCTGTGTGGATCGTACAAATGGATTTTGGGTCTTCACTGTCATCCACAGCCTTCTGCAAATGAGGTGCTCACAGTAAAAGCTCTGTCAGTCCTCGCTTCGGATTTGGGTTTTATTATTTACAACAGTTGGATCACACAGGCTGGTATGTTTCTTCCATGTAGACTTATTTGATACCTCACTTAGATGACTGCTCATTTAAAGACAAGATTTTAGGACCTGGATAGTATTTCTTTGGATAGTTGGGCACTATCTAGTTTCTTCACCACACTGTACTATAGCAACCATACCATCAGTGATCTCTGGAAGTAAAATTTTGTTGAAGATAATTTGAAAATAGCTGCAGCAGATAAATAGGCAAAGAGTTCCCAAAAAATCCAAGCCAGATTCAAAAGGGGTAGTTGAATGAGGGCCATTGTTACTGGAATCAGATAGAATTTGGGCTGAAACCTGAAAATACCAGAAAGATATTGACTTGATTTTTATTGAAAATGCAAAGTGTTCACCTATGCGGAGTATAATGAACCACAGATAACACTGAAAAGTATTCTAGAACATTTCACTGGGACCATGCAGTATCTGGATATTGACCAAAAGGAAGTCCAAGAACAGAGCATGGGGGCACTGCAGGATTTAAAATCATAAGTAGATGTGATCAGGTTATATCATTAAATTATACTTATTCAAACTGTATGCTGAGAAAAGAGCCTGAGAAACTTAACTATATGAAGAACGTGACATTAGGATTGGAGGATTTCCTAATAAAAACGTGCATTTGTAGATGACTCAACTTTGCATGCTTAAAGGGAGGAATATTTGAAATGCTTGCTGTTGGAAATCAAAGAGGGTAACCATTACAGAATGCAACTCAAGGTAAAGAAAATCAAAATCCCTAGAACTGAACCAATAAACAACATCATGATAAGTAAATAAAAGTAAATTGTCAAGGTTTTCATTCACTGAGATCCACCATCAATGCTAATGAAATCAAGAGGCAAGAAATCAAAAGATTTGCTGCATTGGACAACTCTGGGATTCCATTAAAGCGTTGAACAGCAAGGATGTCATTTGGAAGAATAAGGTGCACTTACTCATGTCTTGGAATTTCATTCACTGCATATGCATGCAAAAGTTGGACAATTAATAAGGATGACTGCAGGAGAATCAGTGCATTTGAATTATGATGTTGGTAAGGAATAGTGAAATTACCCTGGACTCATAGAAGAATAAACAAATCTCTATGAAAGAAGTGCAGGCAGGATGCTTCTGGGAAGCAAGGATGGAAAAATCTTTTCTCAAATACTTTGTTAAAGTTATCAGGAGAGGTCAGTTCCTAGAACAGGACATTTTCTTTAGTACATGTTGACTTACCCACATGGAATTCACAGAAATCAAGTTCACCACAATTATGAGAATAGACAATGGAGAAGCTCAATATTAGCAGCTTAGACAAGGCTAGAGGCTGACTTTGGGGACGGATCATCATTGCTCATGTGAAAGTTCTGGCTGAAGTTGAAGAAAATAATGTCAGATAGGGCAATATATGACAAAATAATAATTTATAAATTATCAAGGGCTCACGGGGGAGCGGGGAGTGGGAAAGGAGGGGTAAAAAAAGAGGACCTGATGCCAAGGGCTTTAGTGGAGAGCAAGTGCTTTGAAAATGATCAGGGCAAAGAATGTATAGATGTGCTTTACACAATTGATGTATGTGTGGATTGTGATAAGAGTTGCATGAGTCCCTAATGAAAACTTTAAAAAGTAAATCTTAAAAAAATAATAATAAATGAATAAAAAAGAAAATAGAAATAAGTAAAAAATACAAACATGAGTTTACCCTTGGATTTTGATATCTGAAAAACAGATCTGATGCATTGAAAACTAATAAAATGAAGATATCCCGAGCATCCTATAAAGAGAGCAAAATTTCATTTAAAAAACAGGAAAGAAAGAAAAGTTCAGAGAGGATGTCAGAAGTGATTCAGAAATTTGCTCCAAATCACAGAATAGCAAAATCAAATGGAAGAAATGAATTCACAGAGCTGAACAGAATACTTTAAAGGGGAGCTTGGGAAGACAAATTAGAGTATTAAGATGAAATGTACATAACCTTATAGTTAGAAAACCAAAAAAGAAGAACAAGCTTAGAATATCTTAAACTGAGAGAATTCAAGAAAAAAAATTGAGCCATGAGTTTAATATTGAAAGATTCTCTGGCCAAAATATTGAATGCTTCAGAAAGCATCAAAAGAAGATGGAAAGAATAGAGTCACTGTACCCAAAAGAACAAGTCAACATTCCACCTTTACAAGAGGTAATATATCATCAAAAATTAATGGCACTGAAGGAAGCAGTCTGCACTGCACTGAAGACATTAGCCAAAAACCAGACCAGGAATTGATGGAATACCAACTGGAATGCTTCAACCAGCTGATAAAGGGCAGAAAGAACTCAACAGCCCGTGCCTAAAAATTTGGAAGACAGCAACTTGGCCACCTGCCTAGAATAGATCCATATTTGTTCCCATTCAAATAAAAAGCGACCAATAGAATGTGGAAACGACAGCACATTATCATTATCACATGGCAGTAAAAATCTGCTACAGACAAACTAGTAATGGTTGAAACAGTGCATTGACAGGGGAGCGCCAAAAATTTAGGTTGTGTTCAGAGGAGGATGTAGAAAGGATGTCATTGCTAATGTCACGTAGTCCTTGACTGAAAGCAGAGAATGCTGGGAAATGTGTTTACTTCTATTTTATTGACTTGGAAAGTACATTTGTCTGGGTGAGCCATAACATATTTAGACTTAATTACAAACTTAGACTTAGATAAACTTGATAAGAGTTGGAATTCCAGAATATTTCATGGTCCTCATGCAGAAGCTGTACTTGGATCGTGGTAGTTAGATAGTCTGTCAGCTAGACACTCCTGGCTGCGGTTTGAGTTCATCCTGTCACATGGGGGTGTGGCCATTTGTATAAGAACAAGATGGAACAGAGATGATTGCTCATTGCCACGTCACTTTCCACCTCATCGGGATTCACTGGGACTCTAGGTCTGCCTCCAAGGGCAACCCCACTTGGGTTACCTGACTATAAGAGCTGTCAGGGGCCCTGCCATTCTTCCACCAACATGAGATCCATGTGACCTAAATCCAGCCTGTGATCTTCCTACTTCCTGGCTCAACTTTCCACATCATGTACCTGCAGTTACATGGTTTTGAAGAAGGCCCTGGCCAGTGTTGGACGAACAGACTCAAACTGAACTGGGCTGGGATGACTTCTTGGTGTAAAGTTGTTTCTTGAGGTGAAGTTGTTTCTTGTACATAGATGACTGTCACTTCTTTGTTTATCAAAGCAACCCAGTCTAACACCTGGATCAAGAGGCAGTTGTGTGACCAGAACAAGAAAAAAACATGTGCTTTAAAATCAGGGAAGCTGTGTCAGGGTTCTCGCCTCTCATCATACTTGTTCACACTGCATGCTGAACAGATAAGTCCAAGAGGCTAGATTATAAGAAAAATGTGGCATCAGGATTGAAGGAAGGCTTATTAACAACCCCCAATATCAAGATGACTCAACCTTCCTTGATGAAAATCAGGAGGACTTGAAGGGCTTCCTGATGAAGTCCAAGGACTGCAATCTTCAGAATGGATTACAACTCTGCAAAAGAAGACCATAAATCCACATGCATGGACCAATATCAGGATAAATGGAGAAAGTGCGGATTGTTTCATATTTTATCTTATTTGGATCCACAATAAATGCTCATGGACACAGTAGTCAAGAGATCACAGAACTCACTGTATGGAGCTAATGTGCTCCAAAAGAACACATTAATGGGTTGAAAATCAAGATGTTACTTTGAAGTCTAAGGTGCACCTGACTCAAGCCACAGTATTTCCAATGACCTCATACACTGGTGAAAGTTGGACATCGAATGAGAAAGACTGAAGAAGAATCGATGCATTTGAAATCTGGTGATGGCAAGGAATATTAAAAATACTGTGGACTTCCAAAAGAACGCACACAGCTGTTTTGGAAGAATGACTGCCAGAACGTTCTTAATAAGCAAGTATTACATGAGCTCTTCTCACATAGATTCTGCATGTTATCAAGAGAATCTAAGCTCTGGAGAATCTGAGATTCCTTGGAGGTTGGTAAAGTAGAAGGGCAGCTGAAGATAGGAAGCCCTTTGACAAGTGAAATGACATAGTGGCTGTAAAGGTGTTCTTAAAGAAAACATGTGTGCAGATGACCCCGGCCCAAGCAGAGTTTGATTCTGTTGAGCTTATGCTCCCTCTGAGTCAGAAAGGACTCCACGATAGCTAGCAGCAATGCTTGGGAGAGAAACGAGCGAGATTATCCAGGAACTAGACTGGCACACTGGCTGCAAGAATGGGCTCACAGTAACAATGAGGGTGAGGATGGCTCAGTGGCAGGCAAAGAATCACCCTCTTAACTACAGGTCACTATCAGTCAGAACGGACCAAAAGACAACTAAAACAAGCAACACGTGAATTTCAGTCTAATTCTCTGTGCATGTGTATTTATATGTATGTGTGGCTGCGTGTACATATGTGTTTGGGAGGATGCCTTGATACAGGAGCAATTAAGAAAAAATAATCAACAAACAATAGTAAACTGATGAAATGTCACGTAAATGTTGCAGAGGAGTTAGTTGAAATTACCTAGAAGTCAACATATGCAAGATCTTTAAAATCCTTCCTGTATTTCCATATTACATGCTAGCTTCAGAACTTTCATTTTTCAAATTTTAAAAGTGAAGTAAAATTCTTTTTTTATGCTTATGTTAAGATAAATTGTTGAGAACACTAGTATTTTGATATCAAATAAATTAATGATATTTTTAAATTCCAGAATAAGTAAGAATATTAGGAAGATTGTGAAAAGGCTACAGAGACTTTATGAAATTTTTAAAATGTGGACAGTTAAGTGTTTCCAGTTATTTTTTAATGTACTGAGCCCACTCTTTAAACACTCTCTTTTAAATATTTAATAATTTACTACTTTCCATATTAAACTATCTTTGGATATTTTATACTGTATATTTGAGAGCTGAGATAAACTTTAAAGGTGATCAAAATTCTTTATTCTTTCCTGTATGTAAATCTTTTGGAAGGTAACTTTCAACTCTTCCAATGCAAAGACTTTCTGTTTCTCATCTCTTTGAATCTCAGATGGTCTTGTGACTTTTCTTATCAACAGACCCTAGAGGAAGTGATATTATTCTGCTTCTTTGGACTTAAAGGAGTTAACATGCTTCTCTCCAGTATCCTAGGACTCTGAACAGCTTTCATGAGAATAAGCTTTCATGAGAGTAGCCATCCTGAAGTTTAAGTGACCATTTGAAGCAAAAATGTGCCATCCCAAACTAAACTAGGATACATCAACCATCTATATTAGAATAGAATAGCAACAAAATAGAAGCTGCCTATCAAAAAGGAGAACATATACTAGTTATTTCCAGAAAAAAAAACCACATTACAAACTGCTAGAATTAAGGTTGAATTGGAATGTTACATTGAAAATACTAATGCTCAAAAGGAAGGGTTATTCCACTGGACGATTTTGGAAGAAATAAGCATGTGTGATTTTCCTGGTTCAATATATGAATTTGTGATTTTAAGTGAACTGTCTTATGGGAAGTAGTCAAATAAGATGCTAAGGGCAAAAGCATCTGTTTACGGAAATGAATGACAATGGTTTAAATTGCGTGAAAAGGAGATGATCCCGAGTGATGTTCCACTTGCTGGTTGAGGTGTGTATTTTCACATGCTGTACAGGCATTTTTGAATGGAAGGGCAAGTGATTCTGAGTCTAGTGAATATTCTTGCAAATGTCTATTTATAGAATTAAAAAAAAAAGAAGGGAAGGAAGAAAAAAATAACGCGAGCTGGCTGGAGTAGCATTCCTGCCATTCCAGGGAGTAATGGGTCAATACTCATCAATACCAGGGAGACTTGCCAGGATTGGGAATGTTAAAATAGGGTCTTATGTAATTCCTCCTAAATCCCTAACAAGTAAATCTATACTATTTTCTGTAAGAACGTGGTTGGTTCCCACAAAACTCTTAAATGTCAATTTGGCATTGGAAACTGCTGTCTCTCAGCAGAAACTGAAAGCAACCATCATGGTTATGCTGCAAAAAGTAATAATTTGCAATTCAGGAACAGCTCAAATTTGGAGAAAAATAACTGACTTTCTCATGAGGTTTTAATTCAGATATCATTACCAAGGAGAATAGAGTACATAATACCACAAAATAATTCAACAGCTTTCTCACTAAGGACTGCTTTCAAGTTTTCCAGCAAATTGAAACATCCATTAGTCTATCAAAATAAACATTCATTGACTAATTACACAGTTTGGGACATCACCGCAAACCATTTGGCATAGTGGAAAGTTTCTTTCTTTGAAGTCCCAAAATAAAATTGCTTTGTCTCACACCTTTGTCCTTTTGTCACAACTTTGGCTCTGACTACACATGATAAAGTTGCGCTGATAAAAACTGTGAAAAGAACTTAGCTTGATGTCCTTTGGTACCCTTTGTGATAAGAAGCATTACTATTATTACTATGTTCCCTTTGTAAGGCTTTTTTTTTAACGTAAGCTCATTTTGAGTCCCAAAATATATGATTGATGAGTGATATATAAAGGAGGACTTGTATCCTAATCTGTGGGTGACACAAAGACTGATCCTTTTCTAAGAAACCATTTATTATAGTTGTTAGTTGCTGTCAAGCTGGCTCCAACATTGCAATACAAAGTAAAACAAAAGGAAAATGCCATGCTTTTCTCTGACTTCTGTGTGTGCGTGCATGTGTGGTGTGTGTGTGTGCATATGTGTGTGTCTGTGTGTGTGTGTGCAAATAGAGCAGCAATATGAAGGTGGAGTCATGTCTGACCGCTGTGTTGGGACAGTTGGAATTAGGCAGTTGTCGCCCCCATGGTAGTTTATCAAATAATCAATCTTCTATTTGGAGCTAAGCTTCTACTAAGTATGGGGCCCTTCTCCAGATAGTTGACCCTTCTGACAATACATGAAAACTACGCCTGAAGAAGTATCACACATCAGCTTCAAAGGCGCACGCTGGCAGTTCTCTCCAGATGGATCATTCCTTACACTGGCATTCCCAGGGGTAGTCAGTATTTTTTGCCAACACCTTAACCTGAGTCCCTCAATTATTCCTTGTTTTCTGTTGTTTATTGGTCACCTTCCATATGCCTGTGAGGCAACTGAAAATAGTGTGATAGAGAAAGTCACATCTTAGTCCTCAAGGTAACATCGTGGCTCTTTAATGCTTTAAGGAGGTATTTTTTGCTGAAAAATTTCCCAAGAGCTGGGCATCATTTGATTTCTCCATTGTTTTCATGAACACAGAATTTGAACCCAAGTAAAATGAAATCTTGATAATAATTTGGTTTTAGTTATCCTTAAGTTATTTACTGCTTCAGTTATGAGGATTTAAAAAAAATTATGTTGGAGCTTAACGCATCCACTTGGAAGTCTACAGTTGTGGATTTTCATTATTAAATACATCAAGTGTTCATTGTTTAGGCAAGTAAGGTTAATTCATCTGCATGTGCTGCATTCTCTTTTGTATAGTACAGCCTCTTGGATTATTCAGTATGAAGATTGAATACATATGATGAATAGTGACACATATTATTTTTTATTATAAGCTGTTCAGTACTACATTTTTCTATTTCAACGACTTTCTTGCAGTCTATATACAGGTTTATGCACACAACCATTTTTTATAATTCCTTTTCTTTGCACTATTATTCATAATCTGTCTTGAAAAAAACATATTAAATGCATTTTCAGGGTAAATTCAACACAAAAAACATCTTTTATAATATTGTCTACTGTCAATGAAGATCCAGCAGACATCAACAATGAGATCTCTTGTGCCCTGTTCTCTTTTGAATATGGCTTGAATTTCTGGCAGCGCACTGTCAATATACTGTTGTAATTATTTTGAGATTACTTAGCAATGATATCTCTAATTTACTATGCGCTTCTGAATCCAACTTGAATTCCTGGCCATTGAATGTCAATTTACGTCTACTACCGAGTATATAATTATTTTTAGGAAACTTTTGCTTTCATTTGACAATAATGATATTGATTGAATTTTTTTAAGTTTTACGGAATATTTTGTTTTCAATTATGGATATCTTCAGTTAGTATAGCCATCCATGTGTCTTGGCATAGAGAAACCAGAGCTTCTCATGTGGGATACTTTTGTTGAAACATCTTAATTAGCACTCCATCCATTCCTTGAGTTTTGTTTCTTGCCAATACTTTCAACATAGTTTGTACTTCCTTTGTTACCATCGTTCCCAGATCATATGCTACCTCTTAAAATACGTGAATATTTAACAATTGTTTTGATTTTTATTATTAGTTGGAATTAAATATATATAACATATCATTCCATATTTCAATCACATCAAGCAGAATTGTACAATTGCTACCACAATCAGTTTCCAACCATTCTTTTTCTACATGGACTCCTTGAGTTTCCCCTTTACCCCACCCTCACGCTCCACCAGTTGTACCCTCCCCCAAGCCCCTTATTCTACTTGCTGTCCCTCTCAGTTCATCAAACCTAGGTTTCATATACCAAAAACCAGCTTCGTGCACTCCATTGACATAATGCCTCTGAGGTACATTCTTCTATGAACAACAACACAAAACAGTAAAAACCCCAAAACAGAAATGTTGGAATCCATATCACCTGGCCTGCATCATGTGGGGGCGGGGTATCCTGACAACATTTTCACTATTCATGTCAGATTTATGCCTTTGATTTTCTATACCCTTCTCTCCAATGCACTCTGTATAGTAACCCCTACCCTCCCATCCCCCTCAATTGTGGATCGAGTTCTCTGGAGGGTTATTTCCTGTGTGGTTCCACAAATGAATCTCGGGCTCCCACTGACATCCATCACCTCCAGCATACCTGTAACTGACCATTTCGGATCTGATGCTGATTCCGCCTTCTGCTTCATATTATATGGATTCCAATCCTTTGGTGAGTGATGATGGTGAGCTTCTTCCATGTGGACTTAATTGACATCTCACTTAGATGGCTGCTTGTGTGGAGACAAGCCTTGATGACCCAGAGGCTCTTGTAGCTGATAGGTGGAGTCTTTGCCATCTTTTGCTGCAGCGCCCTTGCCTGCTGTGTCCTCTACCTGAGGAGGAGTATTGAGCACATCGAGCAACCCTTATTTGTACAAAAATTCTATGTATTCTTTACATATGCTTTTGATGCTTCCCACATTGTTCAACAGTTTGCCTATGGAATGTTTCAATAGTGCGGTATGAAGTTGGACTTATTTTCTCCTCAGTTCTTTCACTGTGGGAAATGGGAACTGTTCTTCCCATTTTGTTTTCTAACTCTGGGGATTTGCACATTTCATTAAAATATTTTGCCGTCCAGGTGATCTTTGAAATTTTCTGCTTAGCTTTTTTGCTTCTTCATGTTGTCTTTTCATTTTGGCTTTTGCACACCCAAGAGCAACTTTCAGAGTGTCTTCTGACTTCCATTTTGGTAATTTCTTTTGACCCGATCTTTTTAAACTGATCTGCTGCTTTCTTCCCGGTGTGATGATGGAGCAGTAGGGAAAGCATCGCTTTGTAACCACAAGGTCCTGTATTCCAATATAACTTCTGTGCTGGAGAAAGATGGAATTATCTCCATAAATATTTGCTGTCTAGGAAATCCTGAAGAAGTTCTATTCTGTCTAATAAAGTCTCTAAGAGTAGAATTGACTTGATGACACTGGATTCTTATTTCTTGGCTTTCTCTCCTTTGTGTATGATATCCTTGAATTGATCATACCAGTAGTGTTCAAGAACTCAAATATGTTATTCAGATGGCCTATGATCACAGGTGGCCGTTGCTAGGGGATGGAAAGTCAGTTCTGACTGATAGCAGTACGAGGGATGAGAGACAGAGCACTGGACAGTGCTGTCAGTCGGCAGTGGCCAATATGGACCCTGATCCCAACAGAGTTGAACACTGGGGCTAGAAAGCGAAATGAAGGCACACACTCTACATTTCCCAAGCTGAATGAGCTGGAAGAGAAATACATGACGCAAGGTGCAAAATTGAAACCCTCTATAGCAAAACATTGAATGGTACCAGAAGTTGAAAACAAATAGTCACTGTAACAAAAAGAATTCATCAACGTTTATCCATTTCAAGAGGTAACATGAGAACAAGAATGGGTGTTATTGAAGGAAGTAGTCCAAGCTGCACGGAAGGTATTAATGAAAAACAAGGCGTCAGTCATTTATAATAATTGAAAAAAACCACACAAAAAGTTGCAACACTGGGGAGGTTTATTCTTTTATGCCAAAATTTTAGTTTGTTTGTTTTTGCAAATAGCTACCTGGGTGACTATTTGGAAGATATCCATATTTTGGTGTAATTGGTCATTATGAAAGAATATCATTAATATGACATGCTAGTATGATTTTTCTGGAGATAATTCAGAAGTGGTTGCAACAGCACAGAGATTCCAGCAACTCAAGTCAAATTCAAAAGAGAATGGGGAATATCATTGCTGCTATACAGACAAGCATGAAAGAAAGTTCATAATACCAGATAGATGTTTATTTGTGCTTCCTTGACTACACGAAGACACAACTGTGAGGGGGCAGCATAACATATTTGAGTGGTATAATAGAGGATGTGAGTTTTAGCACATAATTGTACCCATGCATAAAATGCACATACAACAAAAGGCAGTATTTCAAATGGATATGAATTAATTAAAATAAGAAAGGTGTGTCTCTGTGTTATATTAATTATGTCACATTGTTTACTTCATCTCAAAACTATGTGAAGTAAGCTAAGAAGTTGGACTAGCTGAAGAACATGTAACCAGGACTGGATAGAGGCTCATCGATTACCAACAATATGTAGATTGCACAGGCTTGTTTTCAGGAAGCAAAAATAACTTGACAGTTACTTGTGAAATTCAAAGACAACACCCTTCCTTATGTACTATAATTCAATATAAAGAAAAAAACATCATTATATCTGGACCAACACACATGATGATAAATGGAAAAAGATTGAAGTGATGAAGAAGATAATCTTACTTGTGTCTATAATCAAGGCTCATTAAAGCAATAATCAGATAATCAAAGGGTGTATAACATTCGGTAAATATGCTACAAAAGTTTTCTTTAAAGTATAAGATAACAAATAATCTATTTGTTATCTAAGGTGCACCATTCTGAAGCCATGATACTATCAATTACTTAATATGCATGCAAACACTGAGCAGTGAATATAAAAGCTGAAAATATATAGGATGCATTTGAATTGGGGTGCTGGTGGACAATATTAAACATATCATAGAGTGTAAGGAATGAATAAATGTCTTTGGGGTTGCAATTGAATAAATACGAGGAGAATTTTCTCTTTGAGTTTGGACATGTTATCGGGAGGTACTGGTCCCCGTCGAACCTTGGTAGAGTTGAGGGTCAGTAACATGTTGGCAGGCCTTCAGTTAGGTGAATCGACATTGGTTCAACAATAAGAGAACGTGTGGTTGTGGGGGGAGTTCAGGACCTGGCAGTGCATTCTTTGCTTTTTTATTCATTTGTAAGAACTGGGAATCCACTAGCTGGCAGCTGATAATCACAACCATAAGTCTTTATGACTAGATTATAAGAAAATGTCAGACTGTGCTTGTGAATTTCTTAATTCCTCAGAATTGGTCATGAAATTCCCAGTGTGCAGTTCTGGTGTGCAGCTTCCAGGTGCCCAGGCACATCATCTGGGGCATCCTTGAGACATACAGCCCTTCAGGGTGTGCACATCTGGCCATCAGTAGAGTCCCTACCCCTCTACATTCACAGGACTCCTTATGAGCATCGTTACATGGTCATGGACAGGGCCCCATAGCCTAATAAGAATTGAATATGCATAATTGAAATAACAGCCCTCTGCCTTCCTGAGTTAGTTGATCAGGAAAGGTGTGCATCTTTCATTCATTTATACATTTTTAAATGTTACCTGTCAGTTTTAGTAAAAAAACAAAAAAATATTATTTGGACAATTCCATTGTCTATATATAAGGAAAACCACAAAGACAAACATCAAGTAGAATTCGCTGTCTCACATACACATTTGTTTTTTTAGAGGAGAAACAAAACTAAACCTTTTGTTATCAATTCAATTCAGACTTGCAATAGAACTGCTCCTTACAGGGGGTGGGCATACAACACAAAACAAACAAACAAACAAAGCCCCAAATATCTAAAAATCAGCTTGATGTACTAAGGTATCTCTCCCCCAAATTCTATTCTCTATTGATATGTAAGTAGATTATATATGTACATAAATATTACAAGTATATTATATATGTGTGTGTGTGTGCATTCGTGACTACATTAACTACAGCTTAAATCAACAAGGGGAACTAAGATCATTCATAGGCATGTAAACAAATAAATTTATTTACTGAAAAGAAGAGAAAGGGGACAGGCACACCGAGTGACCATGAACTACAAATATATATTTTGAGACAAAAAACCTAACGGAAGAGGTGGCGGATTTACTTATTATATTGTAGAAGCTTGCTCTTATCAGAAGGACTGTGTATGCTCTCTTATCATTCGGTTCTCCAACGGATTTCCCAGGCAGTCCTATGTGTGAGGGCGCTTCAAAAATTTGTAGAATAATCCTATTATCTTTGAATCTCAGGTTTTCCAGGACATTTTTGAAGTTTCCTCATATTGATACTAAGCTAAATCTGAACTTCTATTGTAAAAGCCAAAAACTTCTTAAATAGTGAGAAGAAAACAGTGGTCACATTAAACCTCGTGTCAGATATTCTTAGTGTTGTCTTATTGAGAAGCAATTAGTTTAAAATATTATAAAGCAAATTAATATATATATATTCACCAAAAAGAAAGAACAAGTTTGATAATTGTCTGTATATTGGAATCATTTCTACCAAACCCTCCTTGTATTTTAAACTCCGTTGTGGATAGTTTATTCTTTTTTCAAACAGAAGACAATTTTGATAGTCTTATCTATTGTGTTATGCTGAAATGAATCAATAATTTTCAAGAAAAATCTCATTGTTAGCAAAACAGGCCTATTAAATCTAAGGTTACTTACTATTGCTTTCAACTTTTGAAAAATGCTAACACTGCCAGCTCAACCTTCGTGTGAAATGGGAAACAGGCTGGGTAGAGATACAGAAGGCCAGGCTACGGTGTCAGCACTTTCTAAATCTGTATTGGTGCTTTCGTTCCGGGTATAATCGAGGCCAATTCTGGTCCAGCCAACAGATCTCAGAAATGTTATATAAAAAAAGGTATGAGTATATCAATAATGATTTGCCCATCGTCCTTTAAAGTACAAAAAATCCCTTAGGATGAAAAATGTACAGCTGCCTCACAGAAATCATATAATATTATCAAACCCAAACTATTAACTTAAAAAATGCAGGTCTGGAGTGGCGAAATAGACAAAAGCAACAGTAGGCTAGTTGTATAGTCACTCGTTTATTAATTTGTCCCAGTCATGAGTAAGATGGAAGGTGTTACCCAAGTGCCTAGTATATGCACATGGCATCTTCTAACACTGCAAGTAAGCTTTCTAATCTAGCTGAACCTTGCCTTGCCGGTCCGGTTGCTGTCCACTAGGGACTTGTGTGTTGCTGTGATGCTGGAAACGATGTTGCTGGGATTGCAAACACCAGGAGTGTCACCCAAACCAAACACATCGCAGCAGAGCTTCCAGAAGACTAACAGTTGACAAATGGGTAATAACCTGTGCACTCTTGAGGAATAGGCCACTAAAATTTTATGGATAACTTTAAGACATTATGAGATACTAAAAGCCTGTTGAATGGAAGCAGAACATTGTCAGAGATAGTGCCAGAAGATAAGCCACTGAGGTCAGAGGACGATGAAAATAGGACTAAGGAAGAGCTGCCTTCTCAAAGCAGAGGCGACCGTTATGATGCAGAAGAAATAAAGCCCAGAGCAGTGAAGCATTCAGGACCTTCGCTCTCTGATGAGCCATAACATCATTAATTGAACTTGGAATGAAGGAAGTTGCAATCTAGGAAAATTGGAAGCTGTTAAAAAGTAATGGTACCTATAAACATCGATATTCTAGGCATCAGTGAGTGCCTAGATAGGAACTGGTATTAATCATTTTGACTGAGAAAATCATATGCAGGATATACACAGGGAATAAACCTACAGTAATTTCCTTCTTACCATAAATAAGGGGTAGGAATCACCTGGTTCGCAGACAGAGAGAACTGGAAAGATGCTATCATTGATTACAGTGATCATTCTGACTTGAAAGGTTGATCTCTCTTCTGATACACTTTGGGCATAATCTGTTTTTATCATTTTCTCTTTGTGTGTGGTTGTTTTCCTATTGGGGTTCAGCTCTGTAGTATTTTGTCATTTTTGGCAGCCGTCTGGACCTTTGTTATGTGTTTTTCTGTTTTTTCACTATAGGACACCATGGTAGTGACTCTGACTCTGTAGAGGCAACCCCTAGAGGAAGGGTTCCTGTGGGGGGTAGAGGTTGAGAGGTGGTTAAGGGGGTACTAATATCAAAGAGCTCAAGAAGGAAGAAATTGTTTTGATATGGATTTTTGTAGAAATTGTAAAACACTGTTGGATGTTATTGAACTATGGAATGGTATGATGTCTGGATTAGCTGCTTATACAATAGTTTGGAAAAAGGAAAAAGAAAACATGCCGTCTACTTTGTAGGAAATGATAGATTCTAGAGGAGTGACATCATATTCATTGTACAAAAGGGCATCGCAAGGTCAAAATTGAAGTACAATGGTGTATGTGATACAATAATGTCAATCTGCGTACAAGAAAATCCAGTCGATACAGCTTTATTCAAAGTTATGCACCAACCACTAATGCAAGTGATGAAGAAATTGTCCTATCAATGTCTTTAGTCAAGCATGCAATTAAGAAGCTTTGATAATTATTGGTAATAGAAATGTAAAACATAGAAACAAAGGGAAAGGAGCAGGCATAGGAAAATGTGGTGTTGGTGTTAGAAATGGACATAGATATGATCTCATGACAGAATTTTACAAGAACAAAAATTGCATCCTTGCAAATACTTTTTTTTCTAACAACAAAAATAACTGTAAACAAGGATCTCCAGAAATCAAATTCACTACATCTGTTGCAAGAGCGTCCGAAGTCCTGCTGGTGTCGAAGTTCTATCAGAGGCTGCTAAGTTTAAAGGCAGCAGTCTAAACTCCATGGGGAAAAGACAGGCCTTTCTATTGCTGTAAAGAGTAATAACCTATAAACACATATGGGTAGTTCTACCCTGTCCTATAGGGTCATTTTAGTTGGCTCCAATTCAATGGCCGTGAGGTTTTTTCTTTTTTTTTTTTTTAAGTGGGAAGAGAAGATGGAGCGGCTGAAATGAGGCCAAACACTAGCTGTGGAACAGATCATCAATGGGAACAGGTAAAATTTAAATCAGCTTGACACTGAAGAAAATTTCAATAATTCCACTAGAGTGAAGACATGACCTCAAGTAGATCCCGGCTGAACTTGGAGAACATCTTAAGAATAAATGTGATTGCACATTAATGACAAAAGACATGAAGTATTTGGGGGTGAAATCAAGAACACCACTAATGAAGAAAGCAAAAGGTTATTAACTAGATAAGAAAGAAAAAATCAGCATGATGTCAGAAGCGCCTCTGAAAATGTCACATTTTATCAATGGATCTCCCTGAGTTAGGCCAGTTTAACACTGTTTCAATTTTTAAAGTAGTAAATGGGAAATACACGTGGATTAAACCCATGGCAAATCCCTTAAACCATGGGGCAGGGATGCAAATAGCCTTGTTAGCATGCAGAATGCATTGTTTTAACATGCAGAAGGTAGACTGCTGTTGATGTGGTTAGATTAAATTTTAGCAACTTACCATTTGATCTTCTTTATGATCCCTTTAAATTTGTTCTAGTTTTTAAATGTTTCTGTTTTCTTTTTGATCGAGAGTTTTATCTCTTTGTTATTCTTGTTAGTTGGTGTTAATTTGTTTTGAATGGTTTTCTGTATATGAAATCCAGGAGAGATCAATCTACAGAGACAGTTAGTGGGGATTTGGCATGGGAAGTCACAGGGGGACATAAAGGACAAATACCAATGAGTACAAGAAGGAAGAACATGTTCTAAAACTGATTTGGGTGATGATTTCACAGATATTCTTGATGTGATATTGAGGTATTATTTATATGATATGTGAATTATATGCCAGTGAAACTCTTGGTAGAAAAATAAACAAGCAACTCACTTGCATTGAGTCACTGCCAACTCATACCAACCCTATCAGATAGGGTAGAACTGCTTCTGAGAATTTCTGAGACTGTAACTAATAAAGGGAATAGAAAATCTTGTCATTCTCTTGAGGATTTTCCGGTGGTTTTGAACTACTGCCACGATGGTTATCAGCCCAATGATTAACCGCTCTGCAATCAGGGCCATCATAATTGATTTTATCCAGTTCTTTCTAAATTGTCTAAAAGAGCTACAGTAATACAAATACCTATATATACATTCTGTTATATAAAGTGTGATAATCATTTTAAAAACCCTAGAATGTCGACTACATAAAACTACAGACCGCGCCTGGATATCTGAAACCAACTTGAGATAGTAATAATTTTATCCAAATTCAGAAAAATCAGAATTGCAGGTCTTTCAGAAGTGGGACTGCAATATTTATGAGAAATGATTCAAATGTTACAGGAGAATAGGTACAGTTGTTGCAGGGAAATATTTTAATGTCTCTTTATCCTCTCTTCTAAGTAGCCCCGTTGGCATACTAGGCTAAGTGGTGGACAGATAATCATTAAAGTCAGCAGTTCGAACACATCAGCTGTGCTGGGGAAGAATGTGGGACTTTATCTGCTAACGATTTAAAGCCTTGGAAATATAAAAGGACCATTCTACTCTGACTTATAGGATCAGGATGAGTTATAATTGATTGGGTGGCAGTGAGTGTTTTGGGTTTTGAATTTATGAACATCTCTATAATTCCACACAAATACGTGGGTGGCACCATGAAAATAGTGTAGGAAACGTTCATAGAGGGGATTAGAGGATATAAGTATGAGAAATTCTCAGACCCAGAAAGAGAAACTCTTTAGAATTATCAAGTCAGAAGAACCACTAGCACAGTATGTTGTTTTGAGATCCCTTTGTGAAATGGGAGATACTTCTGAGTCGATGCCATGCTGAGACCAGAGGCACCAGAGGCAGAGCATCTGTTTCACCCAGACCAGAGATAATGAAACCGAGAGGCAGAACAGCTGCTAGTCCCATGGAATAAGGCAGAAACCAAAGAGCCAAGTGTCTGAGAGGTTGAGAACCGCAAAGACTTGATTGCTGGCTGTGGAGAGGCACTGCTGAAGATTATCCTTAATAATTTATTATCCTGATTTGTGGTAAACTGTTTACTTTCCTAACAAAACTCCATGACTATGAGTATTTTTGTGGGCAGTGTGTAAGTTATTATCACACTAAGCAGAGAAATATAGTGCCTAAATAGGAAAGATTAATTTCAAAATCTGGTAAAAAAAAATGCATGGAGCTTAGAAGAGTGTGTGACAATTACCTTGTAGCAATCAGCTTTGGTTTGATAGGAATTTTCTGTCTCCCTGTGTTGCCAGAGGTCAGATATGGCCCACTCCATTTAACCAGTGTAAAAATGATTCCCATTGTTTGAGAGTATTCAAAATCTTGGTGGTTCCAAGTCTTACTAGTTAACGAACCACCTTTTGCTATTTACTTGTTCTGTACAATATCACAGGGAAACCAGCTCTTGTTCAGATGAAATTGGTGTTACTCTGGGTACTTTAGAGAAACAAATGCACAGAAACTTGTGTATAAGAGAGAGCTTTATATAAAGGGTAAGTGCACATCAAGAAAACATCCCAACCCAGTGCTGCCAAAGCCCTCAAGTCCAACATTATACCATATGTCCGACATCAATCGACAAAGTCCTCCTCCATCTCACAACACACACTATGACGTCGACTGCAGGAGGAAAGCTGAATCAGTGATCGTGTAAACATCTCAGTCCTGGCAGGGGTCACCACACGGCTGCTCCGGTACGCAGGGCTGCATCTGTGTAGGTCCATGTGGCTTCCCCTCAGGGATGTCTTATAGGAGTGAGCCTTGACAACTGAAGCAGAGAACTAGGTAAGGCAGCTGCACCCTGGTCAGGCCATCACAAAGCAAGAAACCCGAGAACTAGAAAGGTGAGGCTCACCAAGTCATTTATCCTTTTTCCCTTCATTTGACCCCCACATGTGCTTATTGGCCAGTTGGCAAAATAAACTTTAACTATATCAATGGTAATTGCGGTCTTCAGGTTACATTGATATAGTCATTAACATCTTGCTGTGGCACCAGCCCTTATCAGACAAACTATTGTGTAGACCATGGTCCAAATATCAGAGTGTAAACTTAGCAACTGAGGTCTGTTAACTCTGAGAAAGAGTTTCTGCAGGTAGGAATTCAGTTTAATTCAGTTAATTGTTTTCTGTTTTCTTGCTTGGAAACTAACTGATAAAACCTCTAAGTCATCTTTAAAATAAGCTCACAGCTTATGGGGGACATAAACCATTGCATTAGTTCTTAATTTGGATAAGAGGGGGTGATGATGGAGATAGAGTTAGATGATAGACATATTCTGAAGTTTTATAACTGTTACAGATTCTGTACAAAATATGATAGACAATGAAAATTAATAGAGTAAATCTATCTCTACTTATATATTTTCCCATCTATCTATCTATCTATCTATCTATCTATCTATCTATCTATCTATCTATAATCTATCTAACTTCTAGCTAGCTATAGTCCAGTTAGCTATCCTCTATCTATCTAACCATGGACCATGTGTATCTTATTTTCTCAAATTGTGAGGCTTGCTTATTGATATAATGATGGAAGATATACTAGGCTTATCCAGGGAAGACAGGTTTAAGCAAAGCTTTTAGGATATGATCCCCTAAGAAGAAGGGGTTAATAATCTACTTGTAAATATAATTAGCCTCTGAACACTTTATGAACACCATCAAGATTGAGTGTTAGTAGATGAGAGTTAGCAACTCTAACTACCATAAAGGAAGAACTAACTCCTCACAAAGAGGCAGCCCAATGACATGGCTTGAGTACAGCTTTTAGGACCTTCATTTGCTGATATGGCTTAAATCAAAATCTGGAGAAACTCAGCTCAATATTACCTCCTCAGAAAGGAAACACAGAAGATATGGGTGTTATAGCAAAATGTGGTGAAGAAATTAGATGATTCATGGTTATCAGATACAATAGCCTCTGGAGTCATAAGGGCTTGTTCCAAACAAGCAGCCATCTAAGTACGATATCAACTAAGCCCACATGGAAGAAGCACACCAACATCAGTGACCCAAGGATTGTAAATCATATAATCCAGAGCCAAAGGAGGGAATAATATCAGATCCTGAATTGTGATAATCTGGTTTGTATAAGGTTACAAATGAAAACAGGAATTCCAGGATACAGTTATGGGATCTACATAGGAAATAATCCTCTAGTGATTTCCCTCTATCCATAACAGAGGGATGGGACGAGACTGGTAACCAAACAGAATATATTGGTGAGATGATTGCAGAAAATCAAAGTGATAAACCTGATTCGAATTGTTAAAACCTTGCCGGTTGGTCTTCCATCCAATGCATTGTAGACCCAATATGGTTTTCATCATTTTATGCATGTATTTTTTTGTATGTTCATATTGGGGTTTATCGCAGATGTGTTTTGTCATTGGGAGTGACTCCCTTGAATTTGTGTTATATATGTTTCTGTTTTTCAGTATATGAAACCCAGGATTGATGATCATATAGAGGCAGCAAATAGAATAAGGGTTTCTTAGAGATACACCTTTCTCTCCATTGATTTTAGTTCACTTGTTGTTCCTTTGTCCCTTGGGCAAATCTGCTGCAAAAGACCTCTTTAAAGTATCAAAGTACAGAGTACAAAGGTATCATTTTGAGGGAAAACATGGACCTAACACAAGTGAAGGCATTTTTGGTCACCACATATGCAAGTTACAACCGTGCAAGGACTTAAGAAGACCAAAGAATTATTGTATTTGGATAACGGACTGACATGAATTATGATGATAAGTAAGACAAAATTTAGCCTTTTAGGTTAAGATTCTATGTTTTGTATATCACTGACTTTTAACACAGTGCCTAATAAATATTAGACGCTACAGAAATCTGTAATAGTTAGATGTCTGAGTGACTAGATATATGACTCTAACATACACAAAAGAAACAATTCACTGCCATTAAGTCATTACTGGCTCATTAAGATCTCCTGTAGATTTCTGATACTGTAACTGCTTATAGGAGTACAAAGCCCAGTCTTTCTCCCAAAGAGCTGTTGGTGTTTTGAACTGCCAACCATGAGGATCACATTCCAACTCATAACCAATACACCATAGGGGGTCAGTATGAGTTAGTAATGACTTGATGGCAGTGAGTGGATTTTGGTATAGTAATATCTAATTTAGATAATAGATAGGTGATAGATAGATAGATAGATAGATAGATAGATAGATAGATAGATAGATAGATAGATAGATAGATAGATATAGAGTGATATCCAAGAAATATACTCCTTGGTGGCATAATGGGTTAAACGTTGAACTGCTAACCACAAGATTCAAAGTTCAAACACACCAGGCTCTATGCAAGAGAATGATGAGGTGTTCTCCTCTTATCCCACATTTTGTATATTATACAAATACAAAATATTATAGAATTGGAATTAATGTTGTTTAATAAATATTAAACAAACTTAGTCAAGTGGCAGAGAATGTTAATATTAAGAACAATCTCATGGAAATAGCTATAAAGATATATGCTTTTTTCATGTTCAAGATTCTTTTGAAAGGTGAAATTGATTGGCTATTAATCTAAGGGGGAGCAGTCATGTGGCAAGGATGAGTAGAGGTGTTGAGAAAGAGACAAAAAGAGAACAGATATGTTGAAGTTTGTAGAGGCCTGGTTGGTTAGTGGTTACTCTTAGAGCTGAGTGAGAAATTTGAAACTGCCAGCTGACCCCTGGGAGAAAGTCCGGGCTTCCAACCCCCATAAAGAGTTATTCTTGGAAGCACACCGGGGCTGGTCTATCCTGTCCTATAGGATCATTGTGAGTTGTTATTGACTCATTGCCAGTGAGTTTTTCTGCATTTTTAATAGTGCATATATTTGGTGGATGTATTTTTATACTATATAAATATATAATATTTCATCTTAGTTAGAAACAATACAATGAAGATAGTTGCCAGTGACTCATCTTCCATGGATATTCTCCAATGAATAAAATCTTCTTGGAAGAGTTTCATTAATTATTGGATATTTAATTAGATTTGCATTAATGCTATATGTATAACATGAAATTATTTTCATTTGTTTTGTCATTTTAGGATCACTAATCAACTGAGAAGTATGAATAATCATGGCGAGGGACTGAGTTTTGAGTATTGAGTTTGTTTTGCTTCTATTTATTGTGTTTTTTTCATTTGTATAAATTTGATATCACTACATTAATGTATAATCAGTTATGGAATATAAAATACCATTAAATTACCCTTATGAAATAATTCTCAGAGGATAATTTTTGATCTGGGTAGAATAACTCACTTTGAAGAGCTATGAAGGGAACTTCCTTGCCTTAATTAAAGGATATATAATTAATCCTGGTTGTTCCTTCATAATATTAAAAGTCAGGAATAAGTAAAAAAGGGTATATTATTACTTGCCTTACAAAGAAGTGAGGTAAGCTATGAAAATAAATAAATACTTTGGATTCAAGAGCTTCAAAGTGTTCTGTCATGTCTATTTATTTTACAGTGTTTTTTTCTCCATCATTAATATCAGAGAGCAGTGGTGGTGCACTGAGTCATATATTGAACTGCTAACCACGAGGCCAGCAGTGTGAAAGCATCCACTGAGCTACAGAAAAAAAGATAAAGCTTTGTCTTAAATTATCAAAGACACCTATGAATTTGGTGTCCTATGTCCCATTTTTAGTAGCAGTTAACGGAGTGAACATTCTGGAAAACAATTACTCTTCCAACAGCACACATATATCCACACACAACACATGCACACATCCTTTCTCACCAGTATTTAATGGTATTTGACATAACTTTGTATGTTCAAGGTTTACAAATTATTCTGATTTCTAAGTTCCAATTGAAACTACAGAAGCCTTCTTCACCTACTCTGGTTTGGAATTATCATTATGAAATATTTATTTTGTTCTATAATTAATGAGTATACTGTGATAAATTATATTGAGATAATTAGCTCTTTCATTAGCTCAAGAAAATTAGTACTCTTAAAATCAAGAACTAGAGTTTTAGTCTTAATCTATAAACACTTCCCAGCAAAGATGAATTTTATATTTGTTCAAAATATGTTTGTTTTAAGTATTGCTATAGATGAAATTGATATTGTCTTTTCCAAAGTCTCCTTTCAATTTTGTTTGAAATGAATTTTCAATTTCTCAAGTTTGTTTTAGTTAGGACTTAGTTATGCAAACATTTTTTTCCAAATGGATCTGAATGCACTATAATCTACATTTGTAAACATTTGAATCTTAGAAATATTTACACAATTGACAAAATATGTACCATAGTGGCTTGAAATAAGTCTTTTGTTGTACTACAAAATTCATTTTAATAAATGAACATTTCTGAATACAATATTGATTATTTATAACATATACTTTACCTTCCTTCAGCCTGGATACATTCCTTTTTGCCAAAAATCAGACAAGGAGCCAGAGGGACTCCATTTTAATTATCTAACTGCCCTCAAGTTGATTCTGACTTATAGCAACATTATAACTCAGAGAGCAGTCCCTGTGTGTTTTTGAGACTTTAGTCTTTACACTAGAAAGCCTTATCTTACTCCCATAGAGTGACTGATGGTTTCCATTTGATGTCCTTGAAGTTAGAAGTCTAATGCATAATTCACTACGTCACCAGGCCTCCCTTCTGATTCATATAGCATCCCCATATGACAAAGTAGAACTGTTTTAGCGGGTTTTTCAATGCTGTAATCTTCATGGGCATCCCTGGTGGTACAGTGGTTAAGATGTGGCCTTCAAACCACAAGATCACAGTTCAAAATCGCCAGTCACTGGGATTTCTACGCTGGGAAAGCCCAACAATCTCAGAAACCCACCCCAGTAGGTATGCTGTGAGCTGGCATCCACTTCATGGCATTGAGTTGAGTGAGAACCTTCATGGAAATAAATGCTACCTTCTCTTGTGTCGCTGTTCATGGGTTTAAACCACTGACCCTCCCATTAGTATTCTAACAATCAATCACTAAACCTCAGTGGGGTTTCTGACTGCTGTGGGATTGATTCTGACTCCCATAGATCTTCTAGGTCAGAGTAGAAGTTCACCATAGGGGTTCTGAAACTGTAAATCTTCACAAATTTTGGAAGGAAAAAGTAAAACAGCACCCTTTACTCTTAAAACAATATTGTTATAGATTTTGAGAGGAAAATAGAGACGTACAGGTGAATTCCAGCTTGTTCTGGGAATCCATGGTGCCACCTTCAACTCTTCTTCTGAAGATAGTCCTCGTGAACCAACAGCAACTGTAGGTTCAGCACAGACGCAGAGCTCGCTGCTGTCCTTGGCATTCTTACCAAGTCTCCATTGTAGATTCACTCACGTATCTGGAATGCACTGATTTCAACTCACTGGTTTCTGTGCTCCTCCAACTCTCCCTTTTCAAATTCTACTTTCTTAGTAAAGAAGAAATCAGGGGAAAGAATAAAAGGTTTCAAAAGAGATAGGAGGAAAAAAGCTTGAGAGAATGTGGGAGAAGGGAACATTAAGTGCTCAAGAGTGTTTTCTTGGTAGACGAAACTAGTTATCAGGTTTATTGCAAGGTCTGAAGACACTGATATAATTGATACCAAAGAAGACATTCAAATTTCCACACCTCAAAAACATATTTAAAGAAAAAAATTCTATGATGCCATGATAGGCTAGGTTGCTTTTGGCAATATGCGATCCAAAAATCCTAGCGCCTTAACCAACAAACTATAATCTATCAAAGCGAATCCTATATGCAAGTAATAGAACCACAGTCTTCAAGCAAGGCTCAATAAGCAGACTAGATGAAGCATTTATTATCTTGCAGCAACACCAAACTGACCATTTTATTTCTTGGTGGGAATCTCGGTGAGAGAGACACCTTTCAGATCATGGTTGCCTCTTCTAAAGTCCAGGACCAAGCATTATATACATAGAGTGATTTCTATTACTGTTACCGATGCTCCTGATGCAGCATGAAATGTCAGAGAATGTTAACAGCCCCAAATGAGCTTTACATTATGTTAAAAAATAATAATAATGGATTTGATTTTATATATGGGCACAACAATTTACAGCATTTACTTTTGGTTGTGCCTTATAGTATAGAAGGAACTCTAGTAAATGTTGTCTTCTCCTATGATTATTAAATTATTTTAAAATGATAAAAATTTGCTTTCATGTGATATTACTCAGACTGTTCAGTTATTGCTCCATTCTGTCAAATCACCTTTCTTTGGAAGAAGCAAAGAAAGTTGGCTGCTGAACTAATTGTCTTCCGAAGTTCTTGCCACTGATTGGTGAGCACTTCCTGTGCTTCATTGTTTTGTGAAACATCTCAGTTGGTATTCCATCATTTTCTTGAGCCTTGTTTTTACGAAATCTTTATGAGCAAACCTGAAGATGCAAAGCAAAAATAAATAAATAAAAAGAGTGGCAGCAATTTTTTTAAAGGAAATCTTTTGAATCTAACAAAATAGTACAATCTCATTTTAGAAGATGGATACTAGACCTCAGAAAATAGTAATAGGTATAATGGTCACATTCAAAATTCAAAACAATTAAGTTTATGTCTTTTATTTAAAAGTATCCTGTACAAACAATAAAATTAGATCCGTGTCAGCGATGCCAATTAAGAAATACAATAAATGGGGTACTGCAATTGTGTGTCAGTCACAAAAGCCTGAGATCTTTGGTTTCCAGATCTGAAACCAGGCATGTCATTTAAAGATTAACATGACATCTCTGAAATGATGCACTTTTACAATCCTAAGCAGCTTTTGTCACAATCTACTGCATCAAAATGTGTCAAATCTGCATTCTGTTAGCCTGCAACACTAGACTGTCCTACGCAATTTCACTAAAGGCTGCACTTAATTAAACTGGATAGCTAAGGTTATGTATCATGCTGTCTAATAAGCATCTTGTGTTATCATGTGGGGTCACATAGTATAAAAATGAAAAATAATGTATTGTACCACATTCCAACTGTTCTGTGTACAATTCCACTGTCAAAAACTCACCGACTGTGCTTTCACGCTGCTCTGCTTCCCTTTGTCAAGAGCGTCGCCTGAAAACGTCAGCACTGTTGTCTTTCACATATAAAAGGGGCAATTAAACATTGCAATGCTTGTGGTCAGGCATGAGTCTCGCACTTGTCATATGAGCGATTGCAAGATTTTTTCCAAAGGAATAGACAACAGTGTTCCCAAATAAAAAACCCTTCCCTGCATCCAGCATCACCTTGATGTGGGCAGCTTTTCCTGACCCCGTGTTTGAAAAGGTCAGACTTGCTTCTCAAAGTTACAACCGTTACTGAAGAGTACTCAAATGAGAAAGTAATGCTCAGCCCATCTATTTATTGTATTGACATGTTGATTCTTCCAAAATAGAGGCAGTTCTTCCTCTATTTCATCTTTAACTTCAAATAAGTAAAGTGCTGTCGTTGTGTGACTTTCAGGGAATGCCAGCTCATAGGGACACTGGGCGAGTAGAACTCCTCCAAAGAGCGTCCTAGAATATGGCCTTTCTTCCATGGAGCATCTGACGGGCTTCATCCACTGGTGTCGGGCTAGTAGCCAAATGCTGAACTGTCATCCTGCCAGAGATCCTTAGAAAACAAAAAAATACACAGACACACAATGGAGGACTATGCAGCACTAAAACGCAGGGGCAATCATCTGAAGCACATCGTTTCGTGGGAAGAGTTGGAAGGAATCATGTTAAGCGAAGTAAGGCAATCTCAAAAGGACAAGTAAAACATGAGTCCCCTGAGGTCAGTACAATCAGCACAGCAGGAATAGAAGAAAAGACCCTTATCTCACAATACACGAGTGGAAGTATAGACAGTCAGGGGGAGGTCAGACCACACCCAGGGAGGAACATGTGAATCCAACAGAAACAAGGGGAAAGGGGGAAGGAGGAAGACTGAGCATGGGGAGAGACTGAGATGATGACATGGAGGGAACAAAGCGCTGACCCGCCCAGGATGAGAGTATTGGTTATGTCTCCATAGAATTGGAGTGTGCATACAGACCCCACCATGATACGCCAAAACAGGAGGGCAATGTAACATATGAAGGAATGCATGACACGTCTGGACTATAGGGCCAGCCCCAACCAGAACCAGCCAGACCCCACCCTGGAAGAGTGGGCCACAGAGAATGACACTAGACCTTTAGGTGGGGGAAAGGAACCGACCAACCATACCCAGAGGGAAGCAAACCAAGAAGGAAAAAGAGAAAGAGGCAGTCAGCCTAGATTCCATATGGGCACACCAAGCCCAGAGGATGAGGTCCCTGCATGGAGCTGCTGGGGCGCAGAGAGGACTGTGGGACTACCAGCAGCCCAAGACATGTTCTCCCCTAACTGGAGACACAGCGGGAAGAGAGTGGGGGGATGAAGCATAACAGATCAGCAATTGGAGAAAAGTCAAGCCACAGAGCCCCTGAAGAGCCCCAAGAATGGACTTCAGGGGAGGAAGGGGCAGCCCCCAGATCTCCTTCAGGACCAGGGGGCAGGTGTCATGGGGCTAGCAAACAGACCTGGACCTACGTAGGGATCTTTCTTTCTTTCTTTCTTTCTTTCTTTCTTTCTTTCTTTCTTTTCTCTCATCCTTTTCTCTTCCCTTCTCTTTCTTCAACTGTATGTGTTCTTGTTGTTCACACTAGGACATGGATGAGTTGCCTAATTATATGGATTGGACATGGGAAGGAAGTCGGGGGGAAGGAAGTCCGGGGAGAAGGCAATGGGCCCATGGCCCCTGAAGGTAGAGGGGGAAGAAGGAACTGGGAAGAAGTGTGTTGAGTGAATGACATCCTGGGCAGAAGAACAATTAGAAAAATGGAACCAGCATCTAGGAAAGGGAAGAAATCCTGTGAGTATTAAAGCGACACCAGGGTAGTGGAGAGGAAGCACTACGAGGTGGAAGAAGGGGATAGTGATGGTGGGGCAAGAGGAGGCAAAAGGAAACAGAGGCAAGCTCTAAGAAGTAAAGGCCTAGACAGGGAGATTAACAGAGGTGTGCACTTATGCAAATACAGTAATCCATAACAATAGTGGTATTGGCCTATGTACATTTATTTATAAGGCAATACACTGAAGCTGTAGAAGGGCCTTGGGCCTTGGCTCATATCTTCCCTCAATGCAAGAACATTGTGTTCTAACAAATTAGCAATCTGTGATGCTCAGCCCCCCAATACCCACACAGACACAGATGATTGCTGAAGACAAAATGGATGAATAAGCAGAAGTGGTGGAGATATAGGATGGTGCCTGGCTATTCAAAGTTATCGTGTCTGGGATCTTAAAGGCTTGAAGTTAATCAAGCAGCCCTCTAAGAGTGAAGCAGCAAGCCCACATGTAAGAAGCACACCAGCCGGGCAAAGGGCATCAGAAGATTCACAACAAACAGTAGACAAACAGAAAAAAATGCATTGGTGAGAGTGGAGGGAGGTTGGAGCAGAGACCCAAAGCCCACCTACGGACAATGGAACATCCCCGCCACAGAGGGGACGCAGGGAGGGTATGAGTCAATCAGGGTGCAGTAGAGCACTAATGGGTCACACAATATACCTCAGTTCCCTGGAAGTCTCCTTACCCCCTACTATCACGACATCAGTGCCTCCACTCAATCCAGACTAGACGGGAGCATGTACATAGGTATAGCCAAGAGATAAAACTAACAACACATGAAACCCAGGAACAGGAATGGAAATATAGATACCAAAAGAGTAGGGGGAGGGAGGGGGCCACCAATAGCAGTGAATGGTACATAACCACACACACCCCGCTAGAGGGAAGAAGAAGAGAAACTAGAACAAGGGAGACAGCTGTGTGAGATTTGAAAATAATTGACAATCTACAATCCATCAGGGGGCCACAGGGCTAGGGAGGGTCAGGGAGGGAAAAAAGAGGAGCTGATCCCAAGGACTGAAGGGAAAGTAAATGTCTAGAAAAGAACGATGGAATCTATGCACGAAAATATCGGGTACACTGATATATAGTTTGTAACAAGGGTTGCAAGAAAACCCCATAAATGATTTTTTAAAATAATAAAAACTAAGCGAACAAACAAAAAGACCCACTCACATCAACTTGATTCCGATTCCAGCTACCTGGTGAGATAGAGTAGAACTCTTCCATACACCTTTCCCAATAATGCAAGTATTTACACCAGCTGATGGCCGAATCGTTGCTGGGCACGTCTGGTCAGTTGGAACAGCTGGCGTCTGCGTGAGCGAGCGGCCCATCTTCCAGTGGTGAGCCACCACTCCAGCAGGACCAGGGCTTTCTTCAGGCTGTCTGACCTCCTAGAAATCAGAAAATGTACGGCACACTCATTTCAACCTTAATAACATTTTGTAGATATGTAACTAACGAATGTTACTAAAGTTCACATATATATTTGCCTTGGAATTTTTTGTGTAATAAAATATTGGATGGTGTTTGATTCACTTGCTCCCATTTGTTGGGCTGTGTGCATCTGGCAAACATGCATGCCTCTAAAGACTCAACAGGTCTAGCACTGCTCTGATAGTCATTACGTTCAAACTGCATTCATCCACAGATCAATATAGTCCAGGTACATGTAAAAAGGAGACAAACATACACGTCCGTCCCCACTCCTGAAACACGAAACCACAAAGGAACTAGACGATTTCCTGAGGAACACAAAATAGTCTCAGGGTATGAAGTCTGTCAGTGTCTCCAAATGAACTGGAAGTTTCCCTAGAACACATATCAGCTTTTTCAAAATATACTAACTTCACTGTTAATATCTAAACCATATAGTCTCATCTGCATGACCAACCGACTTATTGAGAACAAGAGATTTGCACGTGGTATGGAACAGGGAAAAGACAGCTACTCTCTGTTAAGCATCTAATTCTTTCTTTCTAAGACTGAAATTGGAAGGCATAAAAGTATAGGTTGACACTAGGGTTTACACTGATTCTTTATTTTTAAAATTAATTAAACAATTGAAATCCTGTTGTGACTGAGGATATTTCGAAGAATAGCGATGCTGCCTATGCAGAGTAGAACTGTTCTGTGCTGCTCATACCTGTGACTTTTCAGAAGCAGTTCAGCAGGGTTTTCTGTCCAGGTGTCTCTGGGCCAATTTGAAGTGCTTTTTTATCTAATCAAATGCTGAAGTGTTTGTGGCACAAAGCAACCCAAATTTCTCTTTTAAAATGATGCATTATGCTCTATGTGAAGGTTTACATAAGAAAGGAGGTTTCCAATCAATATTTCATATACAAAATGTCCCTTGAAATTGGTTACAATCATTGCCGTCATATTACCGCTTATTACCGCTCTGCTTATTATTCCCTATATTTCTCAATCCCCTTGCCTCCCTGGCTTCTCCTCTTTGCTTTGGAGAAAAGTATGCCCTTTTGGTCTTGTGTAGCTGATGGTGCTGAGGAGCACATTTCCCAGGCATGTTGCTGTTGGCTTTAATGTCCCATCCATTATTTGAGTGACAGCTGGCTTCCAGGAGTGTCTCCGGTTTTAATTATAAGACTGTCTCAAAGGAATACTCTTGGGAGTCCCTCTACGTCTCTTTAATTCCAGTATCCCTGGTCCTTTTTATTTATTTGTTCTTTCTGTGTATAAACATACCCTTGACTCTTTATAAGAGCTTCCCCATACGACATTGGTTTATTGGTGATTGATTATGTTACTCAATAGTTAGACCTCCATGTTCACCATGTCACGAGAGGCTTCACAGTCAGAATTATCTTTTATCATAGCACAGGGTTCAGCCGCGTGCTTGTACCACACTTTGCTTATCCATTCCTTCGTTGATGGTCGCTTAGCTGGTTGCCATCTTTGTGCTACTACATCAATTATTCTTGTTTGCCTTATTCAATGTCCAACTTTCAAAAGCATATGAAGCGATGGAAAATACCACGGCTTGGCGCAGGCCCACCTGCATGTCATCTGCACTCTTCGATACTCTACAGCTGTCTTGTGTAGCAGTTTTATGCAGCACAATGTGTGCTTTGATCTCTTGACTGCTGCTTCCAGGAACATTGATTGATTGTGGATCCAAGCAAACTTCAACCTTTTCCCTGCTGCCACTCTTCTTATTTTCTTTCTTTTTTTTTTTTTGCACTGCATCTTCAGGTTTGCTCATAAAGATTTCATAAGATTTGCTACTTTCATTGCTACCATGCAAGTTTGGTTTCACACCATGCCACTCTTTACTGCTCTAAGATAAATGCAATGATATTTGAACTGGATGGTTATAGTTTTAGGAATCTTTAATACACTCTTCTAGCAATCCAAAGAAATCTAATTTTATATTTTCTAAATATATATAAGTGCTTTATATATTATAAATAATTTTAATGTAAAGAATACTTTGAATACAATGGAACTGATCATTTTAAATATATAATATTTTTAAAAGAGATACTTTTAGAAAACACTCATATTCAATCTTCATAGCATTTTGAGATAGCAATGCTTACTGCTACATTTCACCAGTAAGATAAATGAATCACCCTGAGGTCAATACATGTGCTTCATGTTACGCAGTTTAGGAGCTTCAGAAGCAGAATCACTATGTGGACCATGCGACTTCAAATCTATTGCTCGATCCACAAAACTGATCTGTGTCCAGAAATAGAATTTTTCTAAGATAGGCAGCTCTACAACCACAAAAGTGTTGGAACAAAAGTGTTCCCCAGATTAAACTGCAGTGTAAAACCAAATTAAATCTAATATACAAACCAACTAGGATTATACCCTATACATTTAGAGACTAAATACCTCCACCTGCTTGTTTATTATTTTCCACTTATTCTATCTATTGGTACAGTTGGGAGGATTTGGGTCTTCTTACATTGTGAGGTGCTTAGTTCATTGTGCCAACCTGGCCGATAAACACATGTGGGGTTAATTGCAGGGTGGGAGGGATAAATGGCTCGGTGAGTCTCACCTTTCGAGGTCTCGGGTTTCTTGCTTTGTGATGGTCAAACCAGGGTGCAGCTGCCTTAACCAGTTCCCTGCTGCAGCTGGCAAGGCTCACTTCCTGCAAGACATCTCTGAGGAGAAGCCACATGGACTTACCCCAATGCAGCCCTGGATGCTGGAGCAGCCATGTGGAGACCCCTGCCAGTTCTGAGATGATTACATGTTAACTGACTTGGCTTTCCTCCTGCTGTCAACATCATTGCATCAGTTTTGTGAGATGGAGGAGTACTTTGTGGATTGGTGTATGACATATGGGTTAATGAGTTAATGTTGGACGTGTGAGCTTGGGCAGCACTGGGTCGGGATGTTTTCTTGATGTGCACTTACCCTTTATATAAAGCTCTCTCTTATACATGAGTTTCTATGGATTTGTTTCTCTAAGTATCCAGACTAGCACGCCTTGAGTCATAATCAATAGTGAAGGCTCAAAAAAAGTACTGAAAATATTCTCATTATTAACTGATATATGGCTGTAAGTTGAGCAAATTAAAAGTGGTAAAATAAAGGAGGGCTTAAGCCTAAGCGAATTTTTGTCTTTTCTCTTATCAGTCTCATGATTAACGAACATTTCCTTCAACAAGCAACACACACTGTAAGCAGTGGTGGGGAATTGGGTGACTACAGGACAGCAGCTCAACTTCATCAGCCGCTCGGCAGGTAAGATGAGCCTTTCGACTCGTGTGATGATTTGCAGTCTTGGAAACCCACAGAGGTAATTCTACCCTGCCCTTTCAGGTCGATATGCGTCAGAATGGACTTGATATTACTACCCTTGTTTGTTTTAGTAAGCACATAGAAGATACATACATGTCTGCCAGTGTCTGCCTAAAGAAACAAGAGGATTGCTAAACATATCTACCCTATGAAGTGCAAGTATTCCATCTTTGATCTCAGTTTCTCAAAGACATTTGGATTTAGGGCCTTGCCTAGGAAGCAGATTTTAAAAGTGCATGGATGCCATCAATGAGTGTAATGATGTTTAACAATAATTAGCTGTAAATTCAGGAAGTGGAAGCTGTCAGTTTACTGATAAGAATCATGCCTGCGTAAACCCTTCCTGTGATCTGTCCTTCACAACACCTGGGTGGGGGAGTAAAAGACATTTACCTCCCAACCCTCCCCCCTTTCCCTCTCCTCTCAGCAATGCCAGTGCAGTCCTTACGTTCACTTAATTCCAAGAAACATCAAACTAGGAAAATGTTCAAATTATGACGCTGTATTAAAACAAAATAAGTAAGCGTAAGACATGAGGTCAAGCAACGTATGGCAAAGATGATATTTTAAATATGAAAAGATAAAATCTACTCTGGAAACAATTTCCCATTTGCTTCTAGTTATTAAACTGAAACAACTCAGCTTATTCCACAGAGAAACCAGAGTGCAATCAGATATGAAGACAAGAAGCTAACTGAATCCTTTTTAAGACTTGAATAAGCTGAATCATCTATAGAAGCAAGTAAACGATGCTGCCAAGCGCTGCACTTCTTTCCATTAAAGGCTTTTTTTAATTTGCTAGTGACAGGTAGCTGAAGTATATTTTAAATTAGTGTGTTATTTTTTTCTTTTGATTTGGTTGGTAGAGATTTCATATCCTTATACTCATATCAATTTTATTGAACATGCAAAAGCATTGCAGGGAAATGAGCAAACTGCATAAGTGATAGTCATTTATTGAGATGGGCAAACTTCCTTAGTCAAGCACTTCCTTTCAGTGGAGTTTAATTTAGAATAGTTTAATTTAGAGTAGAGAAACAAAGCTGACCTCATGCTTATATTATACAATTTGCATGTATGCAATCTAATAAAATAGTATAATCTCATTTACATCAAGTTATCATAGCCTTACCAAAATAAATATAAAGTACCTATTTTTATTATTTAGGGTTATTGTGACTAGAAGTGATGAAAAAGACATAAAAAACAGGCTGGGAAGTTAACATTTTAAGAAACAATTAAACCCTTTTGCACTTTTCAATTTCTTCATTAATTTTAGTTGCAATTAACTGAGTTTATATTTAACATGCTGGGTAAAGCTACTATAAAGTAAAATGTTTTATGCTCCTTGCTAATGTAGGTTTTGGAGCCCTGCTGGGGCAGTGGGTTAAGGTTTTGCATTGCTAAATGCAAGTTCAGCAGTTCAAACCCACCAGCACTTTTGTGGAGTAAAATGTAGTGGTTCATCCTATAACGATTTACAGAATCAGAACTCTAAGTTAGGATTGCTAAATGAGTCAAAATGCACTCCGTGGCAGTGGATTTAGGTTTTGTTTGTTTGTTTGCAATAAATAACATGGGAAACCAGAGCCAGTCTCCTCTAGGTTCCTTGTTGCCAAGAGACAGGACTCACGCATGCCTTCATAGTTGTCCACCTTTCCCCACTCTGGCACCAACCGTTCCTGCCGAAGCATTCTGCTTCCATGCTGCATTTAATAACTCATTTCAATGGCCACACAAAATTCACAAATAATGCTGAAAATGATGGGAGTTTATGAGAGAAATTAATGTTTTTGTTCTTAGGTGCTGCCAAGTCAGCTCCTACCCATAGCGACCCAATGCACAAAGAGAAGGAAACAATATGCAGCCCTGTGCCATCCTGTGCCTGAGCTCACTGATGGAGCCACAGTGTCAGCCCAACTCACTGAGGGCCTGTCTCTTTTTCGCTGCCCTCTACTTTACCAAACAGGATGCCCCTCTCCAGGGATGGTCTTTCCTGAAAATATGTCCAAAATATTTAAGACAATTTTGTCACCGTCCTTGCTGCTAAGGAGCACTCTGACCTTACTTCTTTCAACACAAAGCAGTTTGTCCTTTTAGCTGTCCGTGATACATTAAATATTCTTCTGCAGCAACGCAATTTAAATTCATGGATTCTTTTATGGGCTTCCTTAGTCAATGTACTACTTTCACTGGTATATGAGGCAATGCGGAATACCATGGCTTGAGTCCAGTGCACTTTAGTCCTCAAAGTTACACTCTTGCTCTTCAATATTCTATATAGAACTTTTGTAGCGGATTTACTTAAGGCAATATGTCTCTTGATCTCTTGAGTGCTGCATTCAAGAGCGTTGATTGTGCCCATGAAGAACTTGTACCTGGGTCAAGAGGCAGTTGTGGGCACAGGAAAGGGGCGTGCTGCATTGCTTTAAGTCAGGAAAGGTGTGCATCAGGGTTGTGTCCTTGCACCATACTTGCTCCATCTTTATGTTGAGCAAATCATTAGGGAACCAGGACTATATGAAGAAGAATGTGGCATCAGCATTGGAGGAAGACTTATTGACAACCTGCAATATTCAGATCATACTACCCTGCTTACTGAAAGTGAGGTGTAATTAAAACACATGTTAATGACAATCAAGTATTATACTTGCCGGCATCGATTAAAACCCATTGTGAAGAAAAATTAATGTTACCACAAGTCAGTATCCAAAACTAAGAATATAGCCACGGGTCCACAGCAACGCATCTCAGTCAGCATCAAATCCCTCTCTGGTCCCAATTATCTCAGTCATGGTGTACCTTGGCCTATCTCCATGGACCAGGAATTCGATTTATCCCTCCATCTCATAATCCCATAGCCATGACCATTCCCCTCTTGTTCTGTCCCACAGTCTCTGTGTCATCTTTTCTGGTCTCTCTGGTCTAGGTCTCAGACACTTCATACAGGACTGAGTTGTGATCGTGAAATGATCTGAGGCTTTCCCTCTTTGCTCCTGTGTTGAGGATGGATCATCTTTATAGCCAGGAGGGTGATAAAGAAACCTGACCAGTACCCTGAATTAGGGTTACACAGGCTCCATATGCATAGCCCCCCCAATCATTTGGTGGGATTTGCAGAGACATTGGTAGAAGAGTCACGTTAAATAAGTTAACTCTACTGCAGTTTGGGTTTGGATTCCATAGAGATTTATTTTCTCTGAAACCTTAGGGGGAGTTTTATTCTATCCTACAGGGTCACTAATATTTGGAATCAATTGAATGGAAGTAGTTTTATTTTGTGATTCAGACAATGGAAGAGACATTAATCATGATGTTTGTTTTAGAAGAGAATGCTATCTTGATATCTTAACTGAATGGCTTAAAATCGTAGATTTTGGCTTTTACTCAGATTGTCTACATGCTTATTCAAACTTTCTGAACTTTAGATCCTTTCTTTGAGGAAAAGCAAAATAAATAAATTCAAAATAAATAAATAACAACTAACCCAGCCATAAAAAAACCCCACCAATAATTCTGAAGACAAAAAAAGCAGTTTGAAATTTAATAGAAAAAAAAAAGTCTAGACTACCTTGGTACATCAAGTAGGAAGACATTTAAGGAGATAGGTTGACATAGTGGCCGTACCAGTGGGCAACATAAGAGCAATTGTGAGGATGGTACAGGACCCAGCAGTGTTCTGCTCTGCCTTGCAAATCATTAGAACAAATGAGATAGCTCCTCACAACATAAGGCTGCTATTCAAGAAGCCCCAGTCGGCGAGTGGGTTAAGGTTGAGCAGCTATATGCATAGCAGCATTAGAACTCACCAGTTACTCCACGGAAGAAAGATGTGGCTTCCTACTCTGTGGAGATTGAAAGCTTTGGAAACCCTTAGAAGTAGCACTATTCCATCCTAAAGGGCCACAATGAGCTGGCATTGAGTGGATGGCTGCGAGTTTTCTTTTGTTTTGAGTTTTTTTGACATGCTAGTTTGTCAGCAAATGTTGCTCACCCTTTCTTTCTCCCCGTCTTATTTTATACTTGACTTTTTCTCCCTCTCCTTTATTTGTGTGATAAATTTGCTTAAATGGCAGGGTCACAAGTTACTTATCGTTCAACCAATTCTGATTCAGGGCTACGGAATTGTATCAGAGCAGAGTGTAACTAAGCTCTATAGAATTTTTCAATGACTCTAAATTTCTAAGCCTTTTTTTAATGGTACAACTGAGTAACACTATCTTAGAAAAGTACAACCAGATTTCCCTTAAAGGTGTGGATAGTGAGACTTCATCTTACATACTTTATACAGTTCTCTAAGAAAGACCAGTCCCTAGAGAAGGGCATCATGCTTGGTAAAGAAGAAGGAGAGCAAAGGAGAGAAAGGCCCTCAATGAGATGGATTAACACAGTGGCTGTAACAGTGGGTTCAATCCAAAGAACAATTGTAAGAATGGTTTAGGACTGTGCATTGTCTTGTTCTGTTGTAGATACGGCCTCTGTGGATTGGAACCAGCTCATAGGCACCCAATAACAACAGCAGCAACAACAACAGGGTAATGTGAACTGTCACTATTAGTAAAATCATGAGACCCATTGCCATCATGTCAATTCTGATGCTATGTAGCTTGCAAACCATTTGTGCAATTCATGTATCTAGGTCAACCTAAGAAAATGGAATAAAAATGATGCAATTAAATTATGAAGCTAGCAATGAATATTGGAAATGCCCTGGACTCCCAGAAGAATAATCTTCCTCAGAAGAGGTATAACCAGAATGCTCTTTGGAGTCGAGGATGGTGAGACTCCATCTCATGTACTTTGGACATGTTATCAAAAGAGACAAGTCTTTAGAAAAGGACACAATATTTAGTAAAGTTGGAAGTAAGAGGAAAGAGGAAAACCATGAAGGAGAGATGGACTGGCGTGGTGGCTACACGAATGGACTCAAGCGTAGCAATGATTGAGAGGACGGTGCAGAGCTAGGCAGGGTTTCATTCGATTGTACTAGGGTCACTATGAGTTGGAACCAACTGAAGGTCTATGATACCAACAACAACAGCTACACAGAGACTTAACCACCCATACATTAGCCCAGTTACTATGCAAGGAATCAATTTAGAATCAGATATTTATAAACATAAAATATGGTTACTTCATTGCTCACCATTTTCTGGGGGTTCATTGAATATTCTTCTGACTACGTGTAATCAAGTATATTTTTTCGATTGAATATTAAAATTAATAATGTATTTGAGTTTTTTATAATTTAATACTTGTATAGTATACAGGTCACATATAATATCCAGGTCACATTTTTCCCATGTCAAGAAGCTCTGTAAACATTCAAAAGAGTCTCCAGACTATTGTGATTAAATCATATTGGGTGTTTGATCTTTATAAGTACATATAAATTGTTACTCTTTGTGGTTGTTATTTACCAAATAATAGAAAATATATATAATTTAATTGATAAATGATATATAATTGGTGTTATCACATAAGAGAGAATGTGGGGGGAAATCTCAATTTGGTTTCTATATTCCACTTTTGACAGGCGCTGTCTGCTTACCAAATACTTGTCTTTAGAGCACAGATTTCCTGAAATACCTTTTCAAAATTTAAATCCTAGGTTTCTACTCACTTCTGCATAAATGGATATGATAAAGATTGATGGTAAGAGAATTGCTCCAAATCTAAATGGAAGACACTCTTAGATCCTGGTGCGGGACAGGGTGGTGAGATGCATCACTTTCAGATGGTTTTCTTTGTTAAAAACAAACTTTTTCAATGACATAAGTTTCATTGTTTCATTTGATTTAAAGATTTTGTTGATAGGGTTAGGGTTAGGGTGAAAAAAGATTTTGTTGAGTTCCTAATAAAAATGAGTTATTCATTTTAAAATGCATAATGAATGCAAACAGGTTTGGGATAAGATAGATTGGTTGACTGAACACAACATTCATTTTTTTACAAGTGGGTGTCCCTATACATTCATGTAGTAGTAAAGAACAATTCTTGAAGATATCCTAACCAACAGAAAGCAGTTCCCAGATTTGGAGTGTCTTGTTTTTCTTTAATTTGCATTTAGAGTGTATCTTATTCCAGCTGTGAAGTAGTACTCTCAGTTCAGTAAGTGGAATAGCAAAACTGTTTATGTCTGAAATGGTTACATGTTGGTATTATTGTGTTTGTTAGGGATCCTAAAATAAGTAAATTTAATAAGTTGTTTCAATTTTGAGCCTGTTTGAATTTAATGAAACCTAAATTGTCCAGAATGATTCTCCGCCTTTTGATTAGGCTAATTTCAGGTCATTGGATTGCCTATTTATATCAGGGCACCTCGGGCAGGATGAGATAATATGTTAGAATGTTTTGGACTCAGTTACTTTCGTTTCCATTGAAGTTAAATAGTTTTTCTCCATCTCTATTGTGGACAAGAAAAATAAAACACAATGTTTTAGAAAATAGTACTTTCCCCTCTTTGCTCATTTTTTTAACCTATGCTTACCTGTACCAAGGACAGAAGTATAGAAACCCAGTTCTTCAGAAAACACACCCATGCATATTTAACTACTTGATATATGCCTAGAATGCTATGATATCATAGATGATCTTTTATATGATGAACAATAAAATGAAGCTATTGCCAGATATTTGTGGTGAAATAATTGTAAATAACAAAACACAAGACCAGAGAAGGGAAGGACATTCACACTTAAATCCTGAGCACCTAGTTTGCATAAGGCGATGATGACACCAAAAGCCCTCTAACCACTCCAAGAGACCCAAAGTGGATTAAGCCTACAGAGAATCCCCTCTAACTAATGGATACATTTTCTCTCAGACTGTATTGAAAAATGGATTAATGTAGATGTTGTTAGGTACAAATTAAACACCATATCATTTGTCCTTCATTTTGATGCATTTTTAAATTTGTTCTTGTTGTTAGATACAGTCAAGTTGGATCCAATTCCTAGTGAAACTATGTACAACAGAAAAAACACTACCTGGGCTTGTGCCATGCTCACAGTCGTTCTTGAATTTGAGCTGTAAATTCAGCCACGGCATCAATCCATCTTGTCTGAAGTCTTCATTTCCACTGCCCCTTTATTTACGGGATGTTCTGCTCCAGTGACATGGCCAAAGTACTTGAGACAAGTCTTGACATCCTTGCCTCCAAAGAGCATTCTGGAAGTCTTTCTTCCAAGAAAGATATGTTTATTCTTCTGGAAGTCCATGGTATTCTCAATGTTTTTCACCAAAAAGTGGTTCTGGAGAAGAATATTGAAAGGACCATGGACTGCCAAAAGGACAAACTGATCTTTCTTGGAAGAAGTAAGGCCAGAGTGCTCCTTAGATGCGGAGATTGCAACACTTCATTTGATATCCTTTGGATCTGTTGTCAGAAGGACCATCGCCTGGAAAAGGACACCAGGTTTGATAAATTGATGATGAGCTGGATGAACACAGTGACAGCATCGATGGCATCCGGGATAGAAATCATTGTGAGGATGGCGCAGGATCTGCAGGATTTTGCTGTTATTCACAGGGTCTCTTCTCTATGGGTCGGAGGCAAATCAATGATATCTAACTACAACATGAATCAGTGGTGGGATTCAGCTGGTTTTCAGAACCAATACCAATTGTTTTGTTGAGTTCAGTGGACCAGTTGTTAGAAGGGCACTTTTAATCAGCTAATGTGGGTGGCAGGGTAACCTCCCCAATGTGGACATCACAAATTTGTATTCCCTACTCTTTTTAAAATTTTCATTGTGCAATGGTGAGTCCATTGGACTGCTCATTCAATCCATAGGTATAAAGAGTTTTACAGAATTATGGTTATAATATTTATTTCATAAAACTCATTATACTTTTAATGAAACACTACATTTTATTCCCTTACATTTGTTACTTCAATAAACAATCAAATAATTTAAAGAAAACAGTGCCCAATTACTAGATCACATGCTTTCATTTGTTTCAGCTTATGTTATGCCCCCAATTCCCACAAAATATGAGTGTATTGCACAGACTGGAGAGTATTCAAAGAACTCAGTGTTGTCAGAACTATCTCTCTAAGTCCAGCAGAGCAGAAAAGGGCTCTTCAGAGTAGAACATCATATGTTCAGTGAAAAGCAGCTGCATTGCTCATTCTAATATCTCAAGCACAATGACTGATTGTCTAATTCGATTATCTCTAGAGGAATGGGATCCTACTCCTACAGTGAAAAGATGGCTAAGGGTAAACCACACAGTCAATGATGCTGGGCTTGAACCTATCGTTATATTGCTTGACACCCACCACTGATAAGGATATTGTAAAGGGCATGTCTTGGGTCAGGCGCACCTTGGTCCTCCACATTGAGGGTAGCCCTTCAGAAATAGTAATGGGAATATTGATTACCTGAAAGTAGGGGGAAGGGGGTGGGGAAGATGGGGAAGGGGAAACTAATATCAATGATGTATGTATAACGCCACTCAAGCAGAATGAATAACAGAATTTTAGGTGAACAGATACTTTGGATGGTGTAAGATAAACAAAAATAATATGATATGATATGATATGATATGATGTGATGTGATGTGATGTGATGTGATATGATATGATATGATATGATATGATATGATATGATATAATATGATATGATATGATATGATATGATATGATATGATATGATATGATATGATATGATATGATATGATATGATATGATATGATATGATATGATATGATATGATATGATATGATATGATATGATATGATATAATATAATATAATATAATATAATATAATATAATATAATATAATATAATATAATATAATATAATATAATATAATATAATATAATATAATAACAAGGGCTCTAGTGGGTAGGGTGGGGTGAGGGAAGGGATAAAGGGAGCTGATATCAAAGAGATCAAGAAGAAAGAAAATGTTTGAAACTGATTGGGGCAGCAACTGTGCAATTATGCTTCATGTGATTGAATTATGGATTGTTATATTATTGGTAAGACTGCCCCCAAAATTATTAATATCAAAAAATTTTAAGGAGGCTTTGTAGAGCATATTTAATCAATACAATACCTTGTTTGATATCTTAATTGATGTTTCCATGAACATTGATTGTGGATTCAAGCCAGATTAAATCCTTGACTTTGATCATTTCTCCATGTATCATGCTAGTTCCTATGGACCTCGTTGTTAAGATGTGGGTTTTCTTGACCTTGAGTAGAGTCCACAGCAAAGGCTTCAATTCTCATCAAATTTTTTAATAGTTTTTATTATTTTCTGCCTTTTATTGAGATTTGTATGTGTTTTCTATTGTTTGTGTTGTTGAGTGTCTGCTATCTATGGTTGTTTTGTATATTTTTCTCTATATGAAATGCAGAGTAATTTCAGAATCTACATCAGGTAAATCTGCAGAGATAGTTACTAAATTGATAGTATCTTAGGGGTTGTGGAAGAGGAGGTTTCGGAGGAAATGGGGAGCTAATATTACTAAATACAAGAATAAATAATTTGTACTAAATTTTATTGTGGGGCTGATTGAACAACTTTTAAAATGTTTAAATCTTTGGATTTTATGATACGTGAATTGTATGCCTATAAAACTTTCTTTTAAGTCAAGTTTATAAAAAAATGAGGATTCTCTCTTTTTTCTATAGCTTAAGGGCAAATCAGGAAAAAGAAATATAAATGCACACAGTTAACTAAGAGCAGTGTGTGTGTGTTTAATTACAAGAGTGTAAAATAGAGGTGAGAAAGTACAGCAGTGAAAGTTAACCTAAATCTTGAATAATAAAGCAGACTATAAGTATGTAATTAAACTGAACTACTTAACGTAGCTGAAATTCTTCACACATTCTTTACTTCAAACATTTTTTTCCAAAATGGTATTTTATGTGACCCATTAGCTTGTATTGGAAGAAATTTGGTCAGAACGCTCCTTATGGGGAAAGATGGCATGACCTCCTTTTACATACTTTGTACACGTAGTCAGGAGAGACGTCGCTGAAGGATTATCACTGTTGGTAATGTGGAGGGCAGTAAAAAAGAGGAAGGTCTTCAGTGAGATGGATTGACACCGAAGCTGCAAGAATTAGTTCAGGCATTGAGAAATTTTTGAGAATAGGACAGAATTGTGCAGTGTTTAATTCTATTGTATATAGGGTCTCTGTGAGTCAGAACAACTCAACAGCACCTAACGACACAATAACATTATTATGTTACTTAAATTTTATTGAAGATGTTATCGATAATTCAATGGCAACCTTCTGTTGGTTTCCTCTAGATCCCACTTGCAGATATTTGGAGTTCCATTAAGACTGAGTTTTATCATAGAATTGTTCATATACTTCTCTTGTTTCTCCAACTTGATCTTGAACCCTTAGAAGTGAAGACTTTGTTCCATTCATTCTGGATACTCACTAGCAGGTCCATGCATCCATATTTCATTTCTCTTCTCAATGAGATTTTGTGGAATTCAGGTAGGCACTAGATTTGCTACATAATCTCTCAGGGAGATTTACTTTGTGTCTATGTGTTTACACTGCAATACAACACGTCTCTAATCTTATCTCTGATTTCATCTTCTGCAGTCTGACTTACAGTCAACTATTTACATGATACACTTTCATTAATCACCTGTTGTGATGTCTAACGCCATATTTTATAAACTCAAATGACTTTGCTCATAAGCCATATTCCCCACCTATCTTGCAACTAAAACCAAAAACTTTTATCAGGCGTTTTGACCTCTCTTTCTTATACTTCACATAAAATTTACAATTCCTAATAAGTGTGCTTTCATAAAACAAAAGCAACCCCTTTCTCTGCATAGTTGTTACTATCACCTACATTTCTCTAACTGCATCCCCTCTCTTCATTCACTGCACTTAATGTGAACTGATAAATTCCAGTTATGCCACACATTGACTCTTTTGCTATTATTGCTGGGTATTACTGAGTTGGTTCAACTCATGGCAACCATCTATAGAACAGAACAAAATCCTGGGCTATCCTCCAAATGATTGTTATATCTGAGCCTAGTGTGATAGTCATGGTGCCAACACATCTTACTTTTTTATCGACCTTCTTCTTAACTAAGCAAGATCTCCTTTTTCCCAGACTGCTCTCTCCTGAAACTGGTGCATAGTTCATGAGTCAAGGTCCTATACTCCAGACTTCTCTCTCCTGCTAGCATGTGCATAGTTCATGGGTCGAAGTCCTGTTATCCGGGCCTCTAAGGAACGTTCTGACTGTGCTCTGTCCAAGACAGATTTGCTTGTTCTCCTGGCAGTCCATGGTACTTCCAACATTCTTTTCTGTCATCATAATTTGAGTATATTAATCTTTTTTCAGCATTTCTTATTAATTTTCCAACATTCACATGCATATGAGGCAAATGAAAAAGCATGGGTTGAGGCAGGAGCCCCAGAACTCTGTCTTTACTCCTCTGCTTTGTAAAGAGGTCTTCTATATCAGATTTGCCCAATGCAATTTGTCCTATGTTTTCTTGGTTACTGCTTCCAAGAGCATTGATTGTAAATCAAGTGAAATGAAACCCTTGACCACTCAGATGTTCTCTTCTTTATCACGAGGTTATCTATTGATCCAGTCCAGTGAAGTTTGGGTTTATTTTACATTTAATTGTAATATTTACTGAAGACTGCTGTCCTGGATTTTCAACAGTAAGTACTTTAAATCTTTAATAATCCTTTCTCCAAACCTGATGTTCTTCTTTTTGTAATCCAGTTTCTCATATAATTATCTCAGCACACAGATTGAATAAATACTGTGAAAGGATAAAACCCTGATACATACCCTTCCTGTTTTTAAAATATGTGGTATGCTTATACTATTCAACTGTTTCTTATCCATTTACAGATTCCACAAGAGCGCAGTGAAGTTTTATGGAATTCCCATTGTTCTCAATGCTGCCCGTAGTTTCTTATAATCCACACTTTTGCATAATCAATGAACACAACTAAATATTGTGTTCTGGCATTCTTGGCTTTCACCAAAAGTCACCTGAGGTTCACAGTTATATCCTTTGCTCCACACCCTCTTCTGAATGTGGATTGAATTTTTGGCAGCTCCCTTTCAATACATAGCTGCAACTAGTGTTCAATTTTTTTAGCAATATTTTATTTATTTGGATATTAATGATAACCTTCAATGCTTTTCACATTCTCTGTGGTCCACTTTCTTGAAATGAGGGCAAATCTGGGTCTCTTTCTAACAGTGGGACACAATTGTCTTCTGAAATTCTTGTCAACGACAATTGAGTGTTTCCCGTGCTTCATCAGGTTGTTGAAACTCTTGATTGATAATCTGTCAGTTCCTGTAGGTCTGTCTTTTTGCTAAAGCTTTAGTATAATTTGAATTTCTTTCTTCAGTAACACTGTCTTAATCGTTTTACTTCTTGAAATACTCGAATAGCCACTATTTTATTGTACAATGACTCTATTTCTTCCAACTTCTTCTGTTGTTTGCTGAATCATTCAATATATTCCCCCTAGAATCCATCAATATTTCAATTCAAAGCTTGAATTTTTCTTAAGTTATTTCAACTTAAAACACACTGAGCACATTCATTGTACATTTCATTATAATGCTTTGCCGTCTTGAGCTGCCTTTAGACATTTTATATTGAGTTATTTTACATGAACATTCCTTCCATTTGCTTTACTCTACATTTACTTTACATTTGCCCCAAAAGAAATCCCGGAATTGCACTGGACAGAGTAGAGCTTTCATAGTACACGTTTTTCCACCTAGGCAAGCATGGAGCAACTCGCTCTGCGTTAGTGCGACCAGTGGAGATTCCTGGGAAGGTTCTCTCTGGCCACAGTGGGTTTTTTTTTCCATAAAAGCAGTTTCATTTGAGCCTCTTTTTTTGTGATGACCATGGAACAACAAAAGGCTGTAAAATTTTGTTTCCTGCTCAGGAAAAAATGCTGCAGAAACTGTTGTGATGTTTAAGCACAGCTTATAAGGACAGCAATATGGGAAACTAGGTCAGACTGCTAATCAAGCTTTCTACTTAAAGCTGCTGAAAAGGTTGTATAACCATGTGCAACAAAACAGGCCTGATTTGTGGCAAAGAGGGGACTCATGCAACCTGCTCAGTGCACTGGTTTTCGGCTAAAAAAACAACATGCCTGTCTTAGCCCACGCACTTGACTCACCTGACCTCGCTCCATACAACTTGTTTTTGTTTCCACGAATGAAGAGTGACATGAAAGAACAATCATGTGATGACCTAGAAGAGGTGAAGAAAAAAAACAAGGGAAGGGCTGTTAAACATCCAAACCAATGAGTTTGAAAAACGTTTCCAAGAATGGAATCACAGAGTTGACAAATGTACTAAGTGTCATGGAGCATACTTTGAAGATGATAAGGTTGTTCTATAAAGAAATTTAAGTATATATCTTTGAAAAAAATTATGCTTTCTTTTGGTACCTCCCCATATATTCAAGTGTAAGTTTCAGAATCTCTAGTGACATTCATGTTATATTTCCTTTCTTTCACTTTTTGTCTTTTTAATGACCTTTTTCCTCCATTATGTGTGATGTTCATGATAGTATCCCATCATCCACTCATTCTACGAGTCAGAAATAACTCAATGGTAAATATTTTGAGAAAAGAGTGTTAAAGTAATTTTGAATGACCTGATTTTTGTCTCATGCTTCTAAGATAATTAAAAAGTGGGCATTTTTATTCTTCCATTGAAGGTTGTTTTATATGCTACAAAAATTCTAATAAATATAGTCACTGACTTATAAGTCAATGAATAAAATGAGTTAAAACAGTTTTTAGGTCAGTGTGTAAGACAATGTAATCAGGCAATGAAAAGATGGAAACAACAAGAATCCAGGAACACTGTGCTGCATTTAGTAACCATACAAGTAAGTTTCACGGAGGAGACGTGAAAAAAATGAAATACTGATAGTTTACATTTTTATCTGTAATTAACTGAAAAGTCAAGAATTTCAAATGCATTAAGGTGTATTTTTGGTGATATATTGAAAGTTTCCATGGCAATAATCTGGATTTTTCTTCATTCATATGGTAGATAACTATCATAAAATAGCTTACAATATTACTGCACTAGCATTTATGTCAACACTCCTCGATGTGCAGGGCATTAAGCAATGGCTTTTAACTAAGAGCCTGGTGGTTTGCATCCAGCTGCAGTCTGCGTGAGGAAGATGAGGGAGGCTACGTGCAGCACTGACTGAAGGGCAGTGGACGAGTTTGGACTTATTTGAATATTGTCCCTCTCGGTCTCTTCTTTACATTAGCTTCCTCTACCCTGCATACGTTTCCCTCCACTCTCTTTTTGAGGTTAGAGAACAGAAATGCTAAGAGAACTGATGAATTACCAAAGGTTCACAGTGGATAAACATGGGGGGAAAGATGTGGGGGGCAAATAAGGAACAGCATTGGGGCCAAAATAAGCATCAAGAGTCAAGGTTTTAATTTTTAGGTGACAAATCTGTAGTTAATGTAGTTTTCAAAATGGATGAGGGATTGTTTTTATTCACCCCTAACCTTTTTCCCATCTATATGTGGCCTCTGGCCTGTGTACTTGCCAGGTGTGATCTTCCTTTGTTTTGGATTGTTTTTAATTTGTTCATCCTTCCAGTATTTATTAAATTGCTCTGTTGGTGGTATATTCTGTGGGTTGAGCACTAAATAAGCAACTACAGAACAAAACCTACCCACGTGTGTCCCATTCCCTTTATCTATCTATCTATCTATCTATCTATCTATCTATCTATTTATTTATTTATTTATTTATTTATGTTAGGTACTGGGTGAAGATTTGCAGATTGTCTCAGCAGGTTTTCAGTCAGTAGTTCATACGCATTGCCACCCCCACAGGTACTATCGTTTAGCCATCTTCCTTCTTGTGTTTTCTGTTTATTTATCCTTTATTCACTCCTCCCTCTTTGTCTTTGAGTAGATTCTGCCCTTTGGGTCTTACATGGTTGATTATTCTAACACAAGGGTGAATTCCATTCCAACTCTGAAGAGTATTTAAGGATCAATCTCTATTAGACAAGTAAGCGAGGGCTTCTCCCGGATTTTGAGATTTGTTCCACTTTCGTTCTTCTCCCACCCTATCCCAACCTTCTAATACTTTGGTTGTAGCACTTTCCAGAGCAATTGATAGTGGTGGGCAGGCAGCAGATAGCTCTGGACTCAGGACTGTAGAGATTGATGTTTCCTGTTCTGTGACTACATTGGAATTTTTCAAACAAATATCACTAACTATCTTTAATTATAAGATTCATCAACAAAAATGTAATAAAATATCTTTTAAGAATATATTGACATAGGAATGGTAATTCTATCGTCTTAAAATATGATTAAGTTTAATCCTAATGAAGCTACAGATATTTGGTATCATATTTGGTGAATATTTTTTAAAATGGTTTCTTCTCACTCATTTTAGAAACGGAAGGCATTACGTTGCTTTTCCTATGTTTAGTAATTTTCTTTCTGTGCTCTAAGAGACATATTTTCCTTTATCGTTCCCACGACTCCTGGCATTAGCATCAAATAAATCTTTGTTAAGTTGTGTAACAGATAGGATTCTTAAACCATGATTCTAAATATTGATAATGAAAGAATGCACAGAAGCTCATTTGCATGAATACAATGCTATAATAAATTGTAACTTATTGATTCTGAAGAGTTGCCAGCAAATATTCCAAGTGTAGACACATAAGGAAAAAGATCAGGTGATCTACGTCTGAGAATCCACCATAAAAACGTTCTGGATCACAACTGTACTTCCACACTTGATCGTGGGGAGAGTGTACTGCTTGGCAGTTTTCTCTTCCATTGCGTGGACCATCACCATGGGTCAGTACTACCCAATGGCAACTAACAGAAATAATATTCTCGTCAATGGTAAGTTTATTGCGTCACTTCATGGCATCCTTCACGTTTGCATCTATTATCTGTAAATAATAGACTTGTACGCTTTTTCTTTAATGGAGTACTTCAATTAACGCTCAAGAGCAGCATATCAATTATCAGTGTGTCCTTGAACTTTAATGACACATGTTTGGAGGCTTAAGGAGAGAAACGGTAATTGTGCAAACTGTGAAAAACAGGTGTCTCCTGACAGATATCCTCACCTCAGCACTGTTCACAAGTGTATTCTGTAATTTCTTTTTCTGGGTGGGGGGTGGTTTTGAATGTCAGGAGCCCTGCTGGTGCAGTGGATGGAGGTGGGGGGTGTTATCCACCAGGTCAGGGATGTCAACCCACAAGTTACTCTTAGGAGCAAGATGAGGTTGTCTGCTCCTGCCAAGGTTTACAGGCTTAGTATTCATTGTCTGTGTGAAGTCGGCCACCCTTCCTTTTGTTCGAAGTGACAATGTTGGTTTTTGTCTGAAGGAATAAAGCAGAGTGTTTCTCCCCACAGGCCCTTCACCAGGTAATGGCCAGTTGCCACTGCTTTGTGGAACCATGGGACTTAGGCTGTGAAAATTCATACTGCACCCTCTCCTCCATATTCTTTAGCTCAAATCATTTATTTTCCCGACCATTGGATCTAGTGCTGAGGGGCCTCACTCACTCATTCACATACACCAGAGGATTTAGACTTAATGACAATCACCTTGTTTCACGAGTTCTGTCCTTCCTGGAGTCTTTAATAGCACTAGTCTTACATAAGAGACAGCCAGGCCTTTCTGCCAAGTGGCTTGGTAAACAATTATATTTGTTTTACTCAATATGTTCTCTACGGTTGAAAACAAATTGAGTAACACAAATATTTGTTAAGCAATTCATTCATTAATTTCATAGAGGTGATTTGGGTTAGTGTTAGTGTAAAGGAAAAAAAAGAAAGAAAGTTTTATGAATTGTCAGCATCCCCTCATTGAGACTTGCTCTGCTCGATGGGAAAATGTGAGCACTTCTGTAAAAGATAAAAGAAAGCCATAGAGACACAAAACTAAATAGAGCAGAATGTAAGTCATCTATTTCTCCGACTCTTAGAATGTGTTAATAGTACGGCACACAAAATGGTAAAACATTTCAACAAATCTATTTAAACTGAAAGTACTGAAGGAGTGAGCAAATGTATATCTACCCAGCAGGAGAGACACCATGATCAGGAAGGTGGTTTTCCCAGGGCGAAGTTCATCCATTGCTTTCCGATGCAAACCCCTATGATTTCCCCAAATGTGGGAAACTCGGCTGCATAGATTGTGATATTGGGGGACTGTGTAAAAAAATAAAATAAAATAAAGGAGTGGACAAATGTGTAAGTAAAATGTTGCAGATACTAATGAGATCAAAAATAAATATAAACCTTCAAACAAAAGCCACTTTGCCCCTGCCCCAGCTTAATTATGTAAACTTCTTTAACTATTTAATTATTTTCAAGAGCCTATTTAACTTGCAATAGTCTGGAGAATAATTTATAAGTTTAACACTGCTAATAGCCCTATCATTAGAGAAATTAATCAGCTCTTTTAGCTTTAAAGCTAAAATATTAATCTTTACTGACGTATTTAATTCTTAACAAAAAATATGTGTCACCTTGATGAGACCATGATTCTCAATATAATGTAATTATGCTATATTTTGTCAATTAATTCAGTTTACTTTCATTGTGTGATGCTTTTTATTGGGTGATGCTCTCTAACTCTCCTCCATTGTATTCACTGCAAATCCTAAAACCTATATGAAGTGGGATTGGGGACAGGGTATATCATGAATTACTGCTCATGGAACCAGCAGTCAAGAGGTGCAATGCATACAGGAAATCTGCAGCATAACACCTTGTTGACATGTTGAAAGCAAAGCTATTTTTTGAGGAATATGAGGGATAAGGTGCGTTTGTTTCAAACCATGTTTTTTTTTTTTTCTGTTGCCGCAGATACCCGTGAAAGTTGTATCTTAAATAAGGAAGATCCAAGGAGAACACAGGTATTTGAATTACAGCGCTGGGAGGAATATGGAAAGTACCAGGAACTTTCAAAAGAACAAACAAATGTCTTGGAAGCTATAGAGCCAGGATGCTCCTTTTAGAGGCAAAATTGTGAGACTTCATCTCAATTATTTTGGATATATTTTGGAGAGAGACCATTTCCTAGAGAAGGATGTCCTGTGTGGTAAAATAGATGGGCAGCAAAAAAGAGGAAGGCCCGATCAGCGTAGACTGACACAGTGGTGCCGCAATGGGCTCAAGTGTAGAAACACGTGTGGGGATGGTCCAGGACCAGGAGATGCTTCATTCTCTTGTACATCGAGTCACTGGGAGTCAGAACCACCTCGACAACACCCAATAACAGCAACATCATAGGTTGTACCACATGCTTAATCAGTGCCCTGCCCAAGCCGCACGCTTACTGGTCACAACCCTTATTGAGTGCCACGTTTTGTCTGCAAGAAACATGATGGAGAAGTGCGTAGAGGGGAGAGGAATGCCGCTGAAGGGGAGCTAGGGAAAGAGTGTGTACTTCGGACCTGCGGTCTCTTCCCAGACAATCTCCTAAAGCTAGGAGAAGACAGATGTCATTTCACAAGGAAATGCCCGACAAGGCTGGGTCCACAGCTGTGAAAGGAAGCAGGTATTTCCCAAGACAGGAGCCCAAAGAAAGAGAAGCCCCTTCTCCAAAGCCAATGTCATAATCCTGACGCTTGACTTGCTAGACAGAGAGAACACATCCCTGTTTGGTAAAGTTAACTATTTATGGTATATTTCTGTGACAGATTATTAGATAATTGAGTGGGGGAAATCCCTACCAAGAATGGATATTGCTCTAAACAGATACCTAAAATTTTTTTAATTGAATAATGGGTTAAGACTGGAAGTTTTAAGGTACCTAATTTAAAAAAATTGCCTGGAGGTGACTTGGTAGAAATTTGGATATTCAAGGTGAATCTAGACAGGACTCAGACATAAGTGCAGAGAGCTGTTTTAAGAAACAGAAATGGCTCTCTTACTAAGGGAATATATTTGTCACCTTCAACAGAATGTTGCTAGAGAGGTCAACATTAAAGGCACTTAGGGCAAGTCTTTGAAAGAAAGTGACAGTGATTAGACAATGAAAGAAGGTGATGCAGTAGCAAAGCGCTTGTGAACTATGTTCATATGTTTGCTAGAGATGTGTACTCGTAACTGAGGAATATAAATACTCCCCTGTTATTTTAAGCAAGATCTGACAGATCTGTGTGTCTTTCCCATTTCGCTTATGGTAAAATTTGAAAAGAATGAGAAAATTTAAACATAAACTGCTGTTTTCGTTATGTGTCGTTGGGTCGGGTGTAACATACATCCCCATGTACAACAAAATACAACTCTGCTTGGTCCGATGCCATCCTCACAACTGTTCATTTGTTTGGTCCCATTAGTGGAAGGACAAGAAGAAGAAGAAGAGTTTAGCCTCAAAGGATTGAACTCAGGCTTCTGGAGTTTAGAAGCATAGAACTCCTGTCTCCGAGGTGTCAAGCATACAGATCTTTGCCAACTTGTGCTTGAGTGGGGGGGCTGCTGTTAAGGTGCATCTGGGGGGATGTTGCTGCCAAACCAATTTCACAGAAGTGGTTCTATCTGTGTCATACTGGGGAGTGAAAGAACACCGCCTGCCAGGTCTGAGCATATGGGATACTTCACAGAGAATCTAAGATAATGGGGTCATCCAAAGCCAAAAGAAAAGTTATCTTCCTAAAGGACCTGGAATGTGGGCAGAAGCCCAGAACCAAAAAAGGTTCTGTACGTGGAATCTGGGAGGAATGGTCAACACTCCAACTCATTGAGGCAGGTTAAGTCAGTGTGCATCAGAAAGAAACCATGCAGGACTAGAAGTTTAAAGGGATCCATGAGTGCACAGGTTGGTTTGCTCACTTGAGGTAACCGGGTCCATTCAGTGAATGAAAATGAGGAGGATGTAGCAAAAAATGGGTGGAGGTTGACTTGAGAATGGTTGTGGAGAACAGAGGATTTCACTTTTTCTGCTGGATTTTGGCCTTAATGGATGTTTATTGATATAAACCTCCAGTGTCTCTCATTTGTACTAAAAATGTCTAAATCAATTTATAAAACAAATCCAGATTCAAAGGAAGGTGACGTATATTTGAAAACATCTTAATTTTAGCAGACTTACAAACACTGGAGCTCTAAAATATACAATATAACATGGATCAAAGTTCATAAACTACTCTCTCTTTGAAGACCAGGCACCAAGAACTATACTTTACAAATTAAAATGTTTAGGTAATGAGCAGAACATCTTATTTGGACATAAAAAAAGGAATTGCTTTGAAGCATATTCATTAGGGCATGATGTTACCTGAAAGAAACTGTGTATGCATCTAAGACATGTGAGGGTAGATTGTGTTGTTGATGTTAGTTACCAGCAAGTTGGTTCCAACCCTTACCCACCCTCTACACACAAAAAGGAAACTCTTTCCAGTCATGCAGCCTACTCGCAATTGTTATATGTTTGGGCCCACTTTTTTCAGAGACACTGTCCATCTATCTTCTTAAAGGTTTCTCTCTATTTGATTCCCTTCTCTTGTACCAAGCATGAGGTCCTTTTCCAAGGACTAAACTCTTCTAGCAACAAGTTCAAAGCTCATGAGACAAAAATTTCCCCATCCCAAACGCTAAGGAGTATTTTTCCAAGATCGATTTATTTATTTGTTTGGCAGCCTGTAGGGCAGTCAATATCATGTGCCAGTATCATAATTCAAATGCATCGATTCTTCTTTGGTATTCCTTATTCATGACTTTTTCCTACCTGGATTTCTTGATGAGCAAAATAACAGATTTGACGTATTGAACACTAAGGACAAAATATTTGATGAGTTGTGGGAGAACATCAAGAAAGACACGCAAAAATAAAGGGAAAAGGAAAAAAATGATGCAGAAAGCATCAAAAGAAAATGGGAAAAAATAGAGTCACTGTACCAAAAAGAACTAGTCAATAGTCTACCATTTGAGAACTTTGCATAATAGCAAGAGTCAATGGTACTGAAGGAAGAAGTTCATGCTGCAATGAAATCTCATAGGCTGGGCTCCAGAAATTAATGGAATACTAAGGGAAATGTTTCAAAAAGCTCATGTAAGCCAAGCAATTTGAAAGACAATTACTTGACCAACTGATTGGAACAGATCCATATTTGTACCCATTCCAAAGAAAGGTGACCAAACAAAATGCTAAAATTCTAGAACAATATCATTGATATCAAATAATGGGTAACATTTTTCTGAAGATGGTTGTAGCAGTGTACAAACATGGTTGTCGCATTGCATTGACAGGGAGATCCCACAGGTTCAGGCCAGATTCAGAAGAGGACTTACAATAAAGACTATCATTTCTGATGTCAGAGGGATCTAGGCTGAAAGCACAGAATACAAGAAAAGTGTTTGCTTTTGTTTTACTGACTATGCCAATGCATTTGACTGTGTGCATCATAAAGAATTCAGGACAGTCTTGAGAAGAATGGGAATTCCAGAACATTTCATTTTGTTCATGAGGAAATTTTACATGAATAATGAATCAATTGTAGAACAAGAAAATACTGTTAGTTCAGGTGGACTAGAGGAACAAATTCATGGAAAAACATATGGGTATAAGAAAGAAGTTTATATCCAAGAGTAGTTGAATATTGATAAAACATCCCAGACCAATCCAGATCAAATCCTTAAGTCCAATATTAGCCCATATGTCTGATATCAATCTATGAAGTCCTCTTCAGACTCACAAACCACATGCAATGACGCTGAATGCAGAAAGATCACAGGCCAGTGGGTGCAAAGTCAGTAGTAGTAGAAGCATCTTAGCACTGGCAGTGGTTTCCATATGTCTCCTCTAGTTTCCAGGACTGCATCAGGGAAGGTCCATGTGGCTTCTCCTCAGGGATATCTTGCAGGAAGTGAGCAGAGAGAGAGAGAGGTGTCTCCAACCTCCAAGGAGGAATACTGGATTTCCCAGAATTCTCAGGAGAAGGCCATTCCCATACAGAGGCCTCATTGATTATATCGTGATTGACAGGCCAGTCACCACACCTTCACTGGTACTTCTCTAAAATTGACACCAGATTATGTAACTCCCACATACTGCATGGTCTAAAATGAGAAAAATTGTGTAACAGGGTTCTATCTTCTCACCATACTTGTTCAATCGGTATGCAGAGGAAATAATCAGAGAATCGAGGTTATATGAAGAATGTGGCATCATTTAGAGAAAACCTTATTAGCAATTTGTGGCATGCAGATGACACAACCTTACTTTTTGAGTGATAGATTTGAAGCACTTGCTGATGAAGATCATGGATTCCATCCTTCAATATGGATTATAATTTAATGTAAAGAAAATCAGCGTACTCACAATTGGATAGGTGACATCATGATAAATTGAGAAAAGATAGCAGTTTTTGAGGATTTAGTCTTGCTTGGATCCACAGTAAATGATTATGGAAGCATCAGTACGATCAGAGGGCACTTTGCATTGAGCAATTCTGCTGCTTCAGACTGCTTTAGAGTCTGGAAAATCAACAATGTTACCTTGAGGACTAAGTGCTCCACACCAGAGCAATGATCCAAACAGGAAAATGTCAAAGTGAATGTCAGAAGAGACTTTGAAATTTGCTCTTGATTGTAGAATAGCTTAGAGGAAATAATGAAATCAAAGAGCTGAAAAGTAATTTTCACAGGCAATTCGATAAGACGAAGTAAAATATAATGAAATGTGAAAAGAACATATATCTTAAATTGAAAGGACACAAAAAATGACTCAAACTCTGAGTTTCAATATTGAAAGATTTTATGGGAAAAATAATAAATGATGCAGAAAGCATTAAAAAGAACATGGAAAGAATGGAGTCACTGTAACAAAAAGAACTGGTAACTGTTCAGTTATTTCAGGAAGTAGTGTAAGAACAAGTCGATGGTTCTGAAGGTAGAAATTCAAACTGCCGTGAAAGCATTAGCTAAAATCAAGACTCAGGAATAGATGGAAAACCAACTGAAGTATTTCAACAAGCACATGAAGCATCAACACTTAGTTTGTGCAGGAAATTTGGAAGACGGCTACTAGGCAATTAATGGGAAGAGATCAATATGTGTAACCATTCAAAGAAAGTTGACCCAACAGAGTATTCAAACCATAGAACAACATCATCGATATCACCTGCTAGCAAAATTTTGTGGAGTATCCTCCAGCAACAGTTGTAGAACGATATTAACAGGGAGTTCCCAGAGGTTTAGGATTCAGAAGATGAAGTGGAACAAGGGTTATCATTTTTGATGTCAGGTGGATCTTGGCCTAAAGCAGCGAATACCAGGGAGAGATTTAATCGTGCTTTACTGATTATTCCAAAACATTCAACTGTGTCTATAATGACAACTATGGACAACCTTGAGCAGAATGGGAATTTCAGAATACTCCATTGTGTTCACAAGGAACTTACACATGGTTCAAGAGGCAGCTATGAAAACAGAACAAGATATTACTGCAGGGAAATATTTATCACAGTTGTAACCACTCACCATATTATTCAATTTATATGCTGTGACAATCTTCAGAGAAGCTCTATTCAATGAAGAGAATTGGAGAAAAGCTTACTAACCATCTGTGATACGAATTTGAAAGAACTTTGCTCCCTGAAAGTGAAGAGGACCTGAGGAAGTGCTGATGAAGATTAAGAATTGTAGCCCTCAGTAGGGAGCCCTCGATGTAAAGAAAAACTGAATCCTAACACCTGGACTGATAAGCAATATCATGATAAATGGAGAAAAGATTAAAGTTGTTAAGGATTTTGTTCACAATCATTGAAGCATCAGTCAAGGGGTAAAAAGTCACATTACATTAAATAAACATGCTGCACCAGACCTTTTAACAATTTTAGAAAGAAGGGATATTACTTTGAGGACTAAGGCACACTTGATCTAAATTATGGTGTTTTCTTTTTCCTTTTTTTAAAATACTTTTAATGGGGGCTCTTACATCTCTTATCACAATCCATACATTCCTCCAGTGTGTCAAGCACATTTGAACAGATGCCGCCATAATAATTTTCAAAGCATTATCTTCCCGCTTGACCCCCTGATATCTGCTCCCCATATCTTCCCCCTCCTTCCAATGCCCAACCTTCCTCACAAGCCCTTGATTAGTTATAGAATTTTCCTTCATCTCCCCTAACCCACTTTTCCATTATTCATCTTCCTGGAAGGGGGTTCTAGTTTTATCCTTGTGATTGATTCACCTTTTCTCCCTGCAACCTCCCCTAATCCTCCTGGGGTCACTACTCTCTTTGTTGGCCCTGAGGGGTTTATCTATACTGAATTCCCTGTGTTGTAGGTTCTTATCTGTAACAGTGTGTATGTTCTGGTCTAATCGATATGTAAGGTAGAATTGAGGTCATGATAGTGGGGGGAAGGAAGCACCAAAGAACTAGAGGAAAGTTGTGGGTTTCATCAGTGCTATATTGCACCCTGACTGGCTCATCTCTTCTCTGTGACCCCTTTTTGAGTGGATGTCCACTTGTCTACAGATGGGCATTGGGTCTCCACTCCATATCTACCCCCACCCCATTCACCTTGGGTATGGCTTTATTCTGGGTCTTAGATGCCTGATAACTGATCCCATCGACACCTCATGATCAAACAGGCTGATGTGCTTCTTCCATATGGGTGTTGTTGCTTCTTAGCTAGATGGCTGCTTGTTTACCTTCAAGCCTTTAAAACCTTACATGCTATATCTTTTGATAGCCAGGCAGCATCAGCTTTCTTCACTACATTTGCTTATGCACCCATTTTGTTGTCAGCAATCATGTTGGGAAGGTAAGCATCACAGATTGCCTGATTGTTAGAACAAAGTGTTCTTGTGTTAAGGGAGTACTTGAGTCAAGTCCCGATATCCATCTGCAACCTTAATTCTTAACATATAGATGTGAATACATAGTTCTATTCCCCTTATTGAACATATATTTATATATGTACATGCCTGTAATTACATCCATATAAATGGCCTTTGCCTCCTAGTTCTTTCTTCTATTTCCGTTTTACTTCCCTCTTGTCCCACCATCACGTTCAACCTTCCTTCAGATTTAATAATTCCTCGCTGCTACATTGCCCTTGATTGAGCCCCACTAGGCATCCTACGACCTTCCATCCATTGATTTTAGTTTACTTGTTTTTCCCTTGACCCTGGGTTGGTCCCCCCTCCTTCCTTTCTCTCCCCTGCACTTTTCCCATATCCTTCCAGAATCATTGGTCCTGTTCTTTACATCTCCAAATGTTTTATCCCACCTATCTTATCTAGATAGACATGTAGATACATTAATAAGTGAAAAAACGAGGCAAAGTAAAATAAAACAACAAAGAAAAAATATGGCACTTTCAATCGCTTCCTATGCATATGACATTTGGACATTGAATGGAAAACTAAAGAAGACCCTATGCATTTGAATTGTATTGTTAGTGGAGCATATTGAAAGCACTATGAAGTGCTAAAATCCCCCCCCCCCCCAAGAAAAAAATCTGTCTTGGAAGAAGTGTGGCCAGAGTTCTTCTTTGAGGCAAGGATGGCAAGACTTCGTCTCATGTGCTTTGGACATGTCAGGAGAGTGCCGTCCCTGCAGAAGTACATCATCCTTGGTAACGTGGAGCCGCAATGAAAGAGTGGAAGGCCCTCAGGAGAAGGATTGATATAGTGGCTGCAACAATGAGTCTAGCACAGGAAGAATTGTGGGCATGATGCAGGACCACTGAGAGATATTTTAGTGCCTCTTTCGTTTTTTATTAGTAAATCATTTTTATGGGGACTCTTGGAGCTCTTATAATAATCCACACATCATTTGTATCAAAAACATTTGTACATAGGTTGCCATCATCATTTTCAAAACATTTTCTTTCTACTTGAGCCCTTGGTACCAGGTCTTCTGTTTTCCATCCCTCTCCCTTGATAAATCAATGTTGTTTTAATTTCTTACACCATCTTCTGTCTCCCTTTACCTGTGTTTCTGCTGTTTCATCCCCCTTGGGGAGGGGGGTAATGCATAGATCATTGCAACCGGTTCCCTCTTTCCTCCCCTTTCCCCCCACCTTTCCTCTACCACGATGCTATCACTACTCCCATTACTCTCCCTGAGCTTTTATTCTGCCTTGGTCACCATGTGTTGAGAGCTCTTATTTGTACAGTGCATATGCTCCAGTCATGCCAGTTTTGTAAAGTAGAACTGGTGTCATGATAGTAGAACGGGGGCATTAAAGAAGTAGAGGAATGTTCTGTTTTCTGTTGCTGCTATTACTGCAGCCTGGTTGCCTCATCCCTTCCTTGTGAGCCTCCTGTGAAGAGATTACTTTTTTTTTTTCCATTCAGCTTTGTTTATTTATTGTTTGTTCTTTTATTTCGTGTCTGATTTTTTAGTAAGTTTTTACAATTTTCATGTCTAATGTCCCTTATATAATCCCACAACTCTCCTGATCTTTGGTCCTTAGTGTTCAATGTATCAAATCTCTTATTTAGATGTTCTCTAAATTCAGGTGGATTTACTCTGTTTATTTGTTTTCATTGTATTCAGCTTCAATTTGAGTTTCTGTGACAGGGTGATGCTTTGTTTCTAGGTCGGCTTCTGCCTTATTCCAATTAATGAATTTGAGTTCACTGTTGTCTTTTTCAACAATGTAGTTGGTTTGTTTCCTGTGTCTCCAAATCATTATATATAGTCATTGTTTAGGTTTTGAAAAAAATGTCTTTTCAATGAATAAATCTTTGGGATACTGATAGAAAAAGTGATAAAGAAAACTGCCACAACTTGGCTTAATATTTTCTAAGGAAATTATATTTTTCATTTTAAATCTGAGTAATAATCAGTTTACTGGGATATATTCCATGTTTATTCTTAAGACAGCACACTGTGACTGTGATATGGCCTGAAGTAAAAAAAAAATAAAACATAAATAGCTGCAGATAGTGACAGTCTTAACGTGCTTCAATGACATCACTGAGCAGAACTAAAAGGTCAAATTCTGTGTACAGATGTGCTTTACACAATTGATGTATGTATGGACTGTGATAAGAGTTGTATGAGTCCCTAATAAAATGTTTTTAAAAAATTCAAAGCAGAGAAGTAAAAAAAATGTTTTGAGGATGAGGGCAATAAATGTACAAATGTGCTGTACACAATTGATTCATGTATGGGTTGTGATAATAGTTGTATGAGCCCCTAATAAAATGATTTTTTTAAAAGCTCTTTTTTAGTATGGGAAACTAAGTTTCAGGCAGTTTCTGACTTTTCTCTTCTGAGAGAACTAAACAGTTCTTATCAAACTTTCCTTATACTCTTTACCAGCAAGGTGATTAATTATTATTTTTATCGTTTTGTTGGCACTTCATCCTCATATCACGCAATTCAATCATTTAACTGATTTAGTATGGTTGACAATGCGAGGCTTGCACTGTAGGTCAATAATTCTGAACAGAACATATCAAATTACGACAAGGTATGTGTGAAATATTTATGTTTCGTTTTTGTTTTTAGAACAATCCATTTTATTCCTGATACAATTCATAGAGTTGGGGAATTGGATTGATTTTCTTCAAGTAATATAAAGAGCTGTTTCGTTTATCTCATTCTCTGCTATTCCGTTGATTCTGACTCAGAGGAGCCTTACAGGACAGAGTAAACCTAATCCTGTCACTTTCCGATACGATGAATTTGTATGGATGTAGAAAGCCTCCTCTTCTGTCCTTAGCAGACCTGGTGGGTTTCAACTCCTGACCTTGCTGTGACAGTCCAACGTGTAACCCACTATACCACCACGGCTCTAGTTGACATCACCTAGCAACAAGAGTAATAACATTTCATTTATCGAATCAGACAGTTTCTAATGAATGACATTTATTTTAACATTTGATTTTATATTTTTCCCTCAGTGTGTGTGAGGTGAGGAGGCTAGACGACATTGTCAGGTAAGTGTTGGACTGACAACTGCGTCAGCAGTTTAAATCATCAGCTAATCTGCAGGAGATGGAAAGGCTATCTTTCTCATTAAGATTCACAGCCTCAGAAATCTTATATAAAATTGCGATGAGATGGTGTCAAATCAATGACCGTGGGCTGGATTTTGGTTCTTTAAGCTCCCTAAGCTTTAAAAAAAAATCTTTTCGTAAAATCTATCCTATCTGCTCTGTTATATTCTCTATTTCAGTCATAACTTCATCACCACATGCTTATTATGACAACCCTAAATATCGAGTGCTCATTTATAGTGATGAATCAAACACATCTCTGAATCGAACTTACTTTCTGTTAAAATAATTAACTTCCTTTTGATAGCATTCAAGTTCTTGTAATTTTGTTACTGCTTTTTATATGAAATCCAAATTATCATTAATAATATAACTCATTTTAAAGGGGGATAATAGCCCACATCTCCCAGAGCATGTCCGTCACTTCTCCAAGGTCACTTAGCTAGCAAGTGTTAAAAGTTAAATTTAAATGCGGACGGTTTAACCAGGGCCCGTGCTGTGAGCTGCCATGCTGTTCTCTTCTTTGACCTTGAATTCTTCCAGTGCTTATGTTTGTGCTGCTCAGATGTTCTTTTGTGTTTTTTAAATGAAGTTAGTATATTCAATTTTTTAATTATGAAAATAGTAAATAACTTACAGAAATTTGTGAAATGAGAGTAACCTATATTCTCAGCAAGTTAAAATAATTATACTCTAGATTTTTTTCTCATATGTTTCAATTTGTGCATAGCAGTAATTATACTACATAGGAAATCTGCTTCTTAAATTTTTTCATTACCTTATTGCACTCATTTCATTATGCTACCTAGCTTTCATAATAATTTTTAGTTGCTGCTATTAAGTGCCATTGAGTCCATTTCTATCCATTGAGAATTTATGCACAGCAGAAGAGAATACGGCCTTGTCCTCCATCATCCTCATATTGTTCCTATATTTGAGACCATTGTTGCAGCCACACTTTGATAACCTTCCTCTTTATCGATGCCCCTCGACTTTATCAAACATGATTTCTTTCTCCAGGGACTGGTCTATCCTGACAACATGCCCAAAGTATATAATACAAAATCTTACCATCCATGACTGTAGGGAGCACTCTGGCTTTACTATTCACAGGACAGATTCATTTGTTGTTTCAGAAGTCCATGGTGCTGTCAATATTCTGCCCAGCAACGCATTTCAACTGCAGCAATTCTTCTACGGTCTTCTTTTTTTTGATGTCTACTTTCACATGTGTATGAGTCCATTCAAAATACAATGGCTTGGGTCAGGCACACTTTATTCCTCAAAGTAACATCCTTGCTTTGTCGTACCCTAAAGAGATCTTATGCCAAAGATTTACCTAATGTAACACACCTTTTGCTTTCTTGACGGTTGCTTCCATGAGCATTGATTGTAAATCCAAGCAAGACAAAATCCTAGACAACTTTAATATGTTCTCCATTTATCAGGATGTGAAGTTGTTACATAATTCCGTATCAACTTGAGGGATAGGAAGGATGATGCCTCCTTGTGAGTGGGTCCTCCTCATAAGGAGGGCCATGGGAACGTCCCTCTCTCTGCCTTCACTTGTTGACAACCCATGGAGAGCAGCAGGAACCCGGGTGATGCTGTCATTGACATTGGATCCACAGGAATTTTCACACACCGGCCTGTGATCTTCATGCATTCTGCATCATTGCATGTGGCTTCATGGGTCTCCAGAGGGGCTTATGGACTTGTAGGAGACTTATGGACTAGTATCAGATTTATAGACTAGTATTAGACTTACAGACTTGATCTGGACTAGGCTGTGATGTTTTCTTTATATACAATTACTTCTTGTTATAAAGACACACGTATATGAGTGTCCCTGAATTTGTTTCTCTAGTCAACCCGGGATAACATATGAGGTTACATATTGGTCCAGTTGTGAGGCTTTACATTGAGTTTTAATCCTTCACATTGAGTTTTAATTCATCCTTTATCTTCATCAACAAATGCTTCATGTCCTTCTCACTTTTACCAAGCAAGTTTGCATCATCAGTATCTCACAGGTGGTTCATAAGCTTCCCTCCAATCTCGATGCCACATTCTTCTTCATAGAAGCCAGCATCTCTGATCATGTGCTCAGTATAGAGATTTTAAAAATATGGTGAGAGGATACAATCCTGACACACAGCTTTCCTGATTTTAAACCACAGCAGTGTCTTGTTCCAGGAGCATAACCGCCTCTTGATCACCTGCAAATTCCTCACGAGCACAACCAAGTGCTCTTGAATTCCCATTCTTCTCAAGACCATCCATAGTTCGTTATGATCCACAGAGTCAAACACATTGGCACAATCAATAAAAGACAAGGAAAACTCTTTCTGATATCCTCTGCATTCACCCCAAATCCATCCGACATCAGCAATAATGTCCTTTCCGTCCCATAATCTTCTCAGCTGGCCTGAACCTCTGGCAGCTTCTTCTCAACGTACTGCTGCTTCCACTGTGGAAATTCTTCAGCAAAGGTCTACTTGCTCGTAATCTCAGTGATATCATTCAATAATTTAAGTTTTATGTTGGGTCATCTTTCTTAGAGATGGCCACAATATGGATCCCTTCAGTCCTGTGGCCAACTAGCTGTCTTCCAAATTTCCTGGCATGGAGTACTGTGTGCTTTCAGTGCTGTCTCAGTGTGTTCAAACATTTCAACTGTTCTTCCCTCAGTTCCTGAAGCCTTGGTTTTGGATGCCTTTGGTACAGCCAGAATTTTATTTTTAGAATTTCTATAAATATCTATTAATTGATATGGCATAGCATATTTAGTACTTGAATTAATGGATATATAACTTCTTGAAATTAAAAATGCATTATCACAAAGGAAGCACATTGACATTTCCATTCAAATTAAATTAAATGTATAAAATTATTTGGCATCTTTATGGCAATTAATTTTCCATGGAAAACAATTATCTCTACAAATATGACAGCAAATTTTAAATTTGGGGTCTAGTGAAAGGTTGCTATAAGTGGGAATAGAAAATTTCCAATGGCAATGAGTTGGCGGTGGGTGGTGGTGGCTTTGTTGTGTTGTTTACTTTCCTTACAAGGAAACATTCAGTATATAGCATCTTAAATATACTACAAGTGACAAGAAACTGTCTTCATATGTCAGAAGTCCTTTGTCCAACTGGGAAAGAAAGAATTCTTAAATAGTGTGGTATATCAAAATATAAAAAGACACTTAGGCCACAGAAACACCGGGGCTGCAGCAAGCCAATAGTTAGAGTTGCTAAACCAGCCCTGACTGTGCCTCTCAGATTGTTCCTGGTCCCCTAAAGCACAGTTGGTGGTGGCCTGGCCCAAATTCTAAAGCACCACTTTGCTCATCTGACAATGACCCCTGTTTGATGTAAACATCATTCTTTAAAATTTGCTCTAAATGTAGTAGGATCCCAAGGTTATCCTTTGATCCTAATCAAGAAAATTAAATGATATGGGAATAGACTTTTATGAACAAATACCTCAAAGAATTATTCAAGATTCCACTCATATCATCTCTCAATCCAATTTTCTATCCCATTAACAGTGTGCTATAATATTAAAGTTGATGTGTTCTCACCCCTGCTCAACCTTTAAACTAAGATGCATAATATGACAGCACTTTAAGTGACTCAAAATATTTTCCAGCCCTTTGAAAAATGAAAGGTAGGTTTCATCAAACTGAAAAAGATCCTAAACTTTCAACTAAGTTTTTGGTGCCACACAGAAAAGATTTATTTTTTGACTCTACCCTGCCTAGCCTTGGCTACTTCTAGTTCTTTATATAGAAGTTCACAGAAAACTGGCTAAAGAGCAACCCCATAATCAAATGATAAGGGTCTAAATTCTTATATCAATGAATATTAATGAATTACTTTATTTGGAATTTGCATACCTACGACATCTGCTGAAGATTATTTTAGAGCCCTTTTGGTTTCTTGTTCTTCAATTTGCTGTTCCTATCATAGCAGTAAAATTTACAATTAATGATATCATTACAGTGATCAGATCTCCCAAGACTAGCAGTTTAAAAAAAACCTACAAAAATGTCCCACTTTTCTAAAAGTCGCATGCTGTCGCCAAGCCACAGGCTATGCCACTGGTTTATTGAAGACAAACTCAAGAGGAATGGCATCGCACTATCAACACAAAGATCATTGAAGATCTATCTGGAATTACAATGACACCTGTGTGGGATAATATGTATCTCTACAAGGAAGTCAAGGGAGATGACCTTAAGAGTGTGCTATAATATGTAAGGAAAGCAAAAGACCATTAAAAAGACAAGATTAATGTGTTCTTGAATGTAGAGTAGTTAAGTAAATGGAGGCAAAAATGAAGTAAAAGAATTGAGTAAATAACTACAAGCTTTTCTTTCTTGATGTGTTTTGTTTTGTTCTTTGTCAGTGGTTTGTTGTTGTTGTTTTGTTGCATACTGTTGCTTTGTTTTTCTCTGTCTTGTTTTTTGCATATTATTATCTCCATAGGTCTGTCTAAATAAGATAGGCTGGATGAACTACCTGGAAGAAAAACAACGGGACCGACATTTCCGGAAGGACTTGGGATAGGGGAAGGTGGGGGGTAAGGAAGTGGTGTTAACTAACTCAGAGACAAGGGAACAACATGGGATCCAAATTGGTGGTGAGGGGGGAGTGGAAGGCCTGGTAGGGAATGATCAAGGGTAAGGTAACGTAAAGAAGAGGTATAGCTGTAACCCAGGTGGGGACGGGGCATGATAGTGGGACAGGAAGGAAGTCAAAGAAAATGGAGGAAAGAGTTAGGAGGCAAAGGGAATTTATAGAGGTCTGGACAAAGACATGTACATGCCAATATATATATGAGGATGGGGAAATGGATCTATGTGTCTATATTTATAGGTTCAGTATTAAGGTGGTGGAAGGACCTTGGGCCTCTACTCAAGCACTCCCTTGATGCATGAATACTTTCTTCTATTAAATTGGCATTCTATGATGCTCACCCTCCTGACACAACCGCTGAAGCCAAAGCAGGTGAACAAGCAAACATGGTGAAGAAAGCTGATGGTGCCTGGCTACCAAAAGAGATAGCTTCTGAGGTCTTAAAGGCTTGAAGATAAACAAGCGACCATCTAGCTCAGAAGAAACAAAGCCCACATGGAAGAGCACACCAGCCTGTGTGATCATGTGGTTCCGAAGGGATCAGTTATCAGGCATTAAAGAACAAAAAATCGTATAATTGGCTGTACACCTCCATGATATGATCGCTGAGGACAAATGGGTGCATAAGCAAATGTGGCGAAGAAAGCTGATGGTGCCCGGCTATCAAAAGTGATAGTGTCTGGGATCTTAAAGGCTTGAAGGTGAACAAGGGGCCATTTAGCTCAGAAGCAACAAAGCCCACATGGAAGAAGCACACCAGCCTGTGCGATCATGAGGTGTCAAAGGGATCAGGTATAAGGCATCATCAAAAAAAAAATCTTATAGTGAATGAAGGGGGAAATGCAGAGTGGAGACCCAAAGCCCATTGGTTAGCCACTGGAGATCCCCTTACAGAGGGGTCTAGAGGAGGAGATGAGTCAGTCAGGGTGCAACATAGCACCAATGAAGTATATGGCTTTCCTCCAGGCCTAAATGCTTCCTCCCCCTGCCCTACCGCCCACTACTATGATCTGAATTCTACCTTGCAAATCTGGATAGAGCAGAGGTTGTACACTGGTGCATCTAGGATCTGGAGGCACAGGGAATCCAGGGTAGATGATACCTTCAGGACCAGGGGTGTGAGGGGCGATACTGGGAGGGTAGAGGGTGAGTGGGTTGGAAAGGGGGAACCAATTACAAGGATCTACATGTGACATCCTCCCTGGGAGGCGGACAACAGAAAAGGGGGTGAAGGGCGATGCTGGATAGGGCAAAATATGACAAAATGATGATTTATAAATTATCAAGGGCTCATGGGGAAGGGGGAGCGGGGAGGGAGGGGGAAAAAGAGGACTTCCTGCAAAGGGCTTAAGTGGAAAGCAATTGCTTTGAAAATGATTAGGACAAAGAATGTAGAGATGTGCTTTATACAATTGATTTATGTAAATGTATGGATTGTGTTAAGAGTTGTATGAACCCCTAATAAAATGTTTAAAAAAAAGAATTAGAGGGGAAAAGAAGTTCAAAAACAAGCAATCAAATTGACATGAAGAAACAGGCAAAGTGCAGACCCAAAACCCACGTGTAAGATAATTGTACAATTCCTCACGGCAGGGCCACACTGAAGGATGATATATCCAGGGTGTACTGTTGAGAAAAAAAATACTTTCAGAGGGGACCTCAAGGAGGCAAAGTAAGGATTGTAATGGAATATGCCTACACCAGACTTTTAAATATCCAAAAAGGAAATGCCTACTCTGGATATCTCAAGCTGAATGAAAAACAAGTCAATAATAAGCCTTGAGTTGCTATGTAGAAGGACTCTACAGGAAAATCTTTAATGATGCACATGGCATCAAGACACATTGGAAGACGCACCCTAGCCTGTGTGATCCCAGGATTGTAAACAATATAATCCAAATACAAAGGAGGGAACGTTATCAAAGGTCAAATTGTGAACACCTGGTTTGCAGAAGGCCATGCCTATCATGGAAAACCAAAATTTATTTGCAGGGGTCATACATGGCTTAAGTCTCGGTGAACACCCTCTGATCATAGTTGAAGGATCTGAATAGACTTATCATCAGACAGCCACCACTGTAAAGCCGATTTTGGAAGATAGGATTAGGTTAAAATGTCATATCTTATCATTTACCTCCCTTGTAGCCCATTTTTAAATTGCTTACGTTAAAAAAATTGAAAGAGAAATGAACTTGCATTAAACCTCTGCTGAATCCCCTGACCCTATACCAGGAAGGTAAATAGCCTCGCTGGCATGCAGAATGCTCCAAAAAGTGGGTGATTGAAGATACAGTTAGGTTAAGAGTTAGCACCTTATCACTTGATCTCCCTTGTGTTTTATTTAATTTTTTTCTAGTTTTTATTGTTTTCTGTTTTTTTAATTGAAATCATACCTGTTCTACTTTGTTACTGCTGATTGTTGTGAATATTTTTCTGTACATGAAATCCAGGATAGGTAAAACTATAAGCACAATAACTGAATTAAGATTTCCTCCAGAGGAGGTTGGAGGGAAATGAAAAACTGATAATGATGAATACAAGAATGAAGAAAATGTTCTAAAACCAATTGTGGTGATGCTTTTAACTCATTTTGATGTAATTGTACTACTGGATTGTATGATATATGAAAAAAAACAGTTAACAGATAAAACAAAAAAATATTTTTTTAAAAGACAGGGCAAAGATCCAAATAGTCACTCTACCAAGAAGAAATAGTCAGCACTCAACAATATTATCAAGAACCAATGGTACTAAAGGAAGAAGACTAAACTTCTCTGAGTTATTAACAAAAACAACCCTCCAGGACTTGTTGGAATTCAAATTGAAATGTTTCAATAAGCTGGTGAAGCACTGGAAGCACTCAGTTGTGTACAAGACACTAAGAAGAAAGCAAGTGGTAGAGACCCATATTTATCTATGTCTATACCAAAGAAAGTGCTCCAATAGAATCCATAAATTCTTGAAAAATATCACTAATATTGCATGCAAGTAGCATCTTGTTGAAAATAATTCAAAAATTATCGCAGCATTCCATTTATGGGGAGAGATTTAAACCAGATTCAGAAGTGGGTGTGACATAAGGGATAAAAATATAGATTTCAGATGGATATTGGCTCAGACAAGAGAGAATACAAGAAATACATTTTATTTGTGTTTTAATGACTATGAAGACTTTTCAAATGTGTGTTAGACTGGGTTGACTAGAGAAACAAATTCAAACACTCATATGTGTGTAAGAGAGAGATTTATATCATAGAGCAATTTTATATTGAGAAAACATCCCATCCCAGCCAAGAACAAGTTCATAAGTCTGATCTTAGCCCATAAGTCTATTACCAATCCATAAATTCTTCTTCAGACTCATGCAGCACATGCAATGATGCCAAGTGCAGGAAGATCACACAGGCCAGTGGGCAGAAAGTCTTGCGGATCTAATGGCGTTGGAAGCTTCTCTGCAGGCGCAGGTCTCCACTTGGCTCCTCCAGCTCTCTGAGTGTCTCAACATCAGGAAAGCAAAGCAAACTGAAGCAGAGAGAGAGGGCGGGGGGAGTTCCCAGAATCCCCAAGACCATGCCCACAAGGAGACATAATCAGGATAGATGGACTGACGGACTAAACTCTTACCCTTCACTCTTAATATCCTCAATTTGACATAAGATTATAAACCACCACAAAATGTGTGGATAGCAGCATTGAGAAACATGGGACTTTCAAGCAACTTCCTGGTGCACAGGTCAGATCTGCATATAGACCCAAGAGGCAGTTGTCAGAACGCCACTAGGACACACTATGTGCTTTAAAATCAGGAAACATGTGCATCTGGGTGGAAGCCTTTCTCTATACTAATTTGAACTGTGTGCTTAGGAAATAGAAAAGGTGAACTACATGAAAAAAAGACCAGAATGTGAGGATTACGGGGAGAGGAGTAGGTTTAAAAATTGTGCAAGATCTTAATTGTTAATACGAATTGGTATTTTTCCCAGAATATGTATTTAATAAATATTAAGCATAAAACATTAACAACTCAATTTATATCTTTAGTCTAGTATTAAATAATAATCACAAAACATATTACCAATAATGTATTAAATTTATTTACTTACTAAAATATGGATGTTAGTGGAAAACCAATAATAAAATAATTAGAGTAACTAAAGATCTCTTAAGGGGGACAAAAATGGAAACTTTTTGAAGATTCTGTTACCATCCTAGCTTCAATTAACCAATTTTAAAAGATGGGATTGAATCAGGATAAAATAGAAATAATTAACTGACTTGAATACAAATTAATTGTCATGAACTTTGAAAGATAAGAAAAACATGTGGCTAAATGTAAAAGTAAAGAATAGATATCCAAAAAGGTTCTAGAGCTGGAGAACATACTACTAACTGAGACTTCTAAGAATTGGGAGCATCGGGAGGTTGGAATAGAAGGATGGACCCAGATTCTTCTATTCACCGGTATTTTGGGTCAATCTTCATCACTGAAAATATGAAATTTATTTTAAATATCTTATGAGAGCATACAAATGTGCTGAAGGACTTTATGTTCAATATATAAATTTCTTAATATGCATTGAAAAAAAGCACATTGCCATATCGTCCAATCGTGCTCACGGCAGGTCAGAGCAGAGGGGAATTGCTCCTTATGTTCCCAGAGACTGTGAACCAGTGCTTCTCAGCCTGCCTCAGGCCGCGGCCCTTTCTTACAGCAACTCATGTTGTGGTGACACCCCATCCATAAGAGTATTTTCATTGCTACGTCATAACTATCTCCGTGCAAGTGTTGTTCAACCCCCAAAGGGGTCACTATCCACAGGTTGAGAAACTCTGCAACCATTTATGAGCGTAAACAGCTCATCTTTCTCCAGTGAAGAACTAGTGAGTTCAAGCCTCTGATCTGTTAGTAAGCAGATCGATGCTCAACGAACTATTCCACCAGGGCTCCTTGCATTTACATAGGAATTGGATTTTATAAGCACTTCCTTTTAAGACACGCATTATACCTTATTGTGAAAGCTAAATAGTTTATATATATTGAGGGAATTAAAACAATTTATTAAACCTAATTTTAATACTTCAATTTATAAAACAGCTGGAAGTAGGAATCTGAAACAATTTAATCTGTTATGAATTATGGAATTATTAATACAGGTTGATCTAAACATCTGTGGCTTGTAGGAGCTATATGAAAATAGATATTTATTGATGTCATTTCTCTTTTTTTTCTTGCTTAATTATATTTGATGAATGGTACCAACATATCATTGTCATAATGTAGGAAATAAATACTGTGCCCAAACATATGGCTCAGAGTTTAAACATGAATACATATGAATAATTGTGAAGACATTGTCCAAATCATAGATATTCTAAAATATTGGAATACTTCACTTTTGATGTTCAACTTGAAATGTGAGTAATTATTAGATCAAAATGTTAAACTATAATTGCCATTAACTAAATAATTCTTGTTTGAGAAATCTTGTTCTAGCAGTTTTAACTGTTATATTAATTTTAAACATTTAATCATCATTTCCTGTGGAAACTCTGAATCACATAGTGACTCAATGCATGTCAGAGTAGAATTATTGTCCAGATGGTTTTCAATGACTAATTAGATACTGAGTAAATGACCTAAATGCACATTGTTGTACATGATAGTCAAAATTTAAGCCACATGAGATATATCTGACCCAACATTTCAGTCTGTTTTTTCTGGCTTCCAATTACTAATAATTATAATCATCATAATATGCTTTTCATAGATAATGCCTTGGTTTTGAGGTTAAATGCCAGTGTGAAAATATCTTATGAACCATAAACATAAATATATTGTTAAAAATTTATGTAGATGTGGTTGATATAAGTATAAAATCTATATAGACTATCCGTGGAACAAGAAACACTTCTGTGAACAGAACTAGAGAGTAATACATAGTTTTAAATCAGGAAAGGTATGTACAAGCATTTTATCACTTCACTATACTAACTGAATCTATGTGCTGATCAGATAATCCGAGAATCTGAATTGGGGATTAATATTAGAGAAAGGCTATGTAAACACAATGTCTGAAGTTTAATTGCCAGCTGCTCCATGGGAGAAAGACTAAGCTTTGTAGTCCCATACAGAATTACAATCTGAAGTGCAGATGGGCAGTTTATATTGTCCCTGTCCTATAGTGCCCCTGTCCTGTAGTGCCTATGTGCTGATAGTGGGACAGACTGTATGTTCATATGTAAAATCTACAAGAGTCTAAATAAAGCCCCAAAAGTCACCTACATTTTGAGACTATCCAAAAAGAGATTTCAGACATTGAACAATCATGATAAACTGTGAGATTACACTGAGAACATCTTATATGAAGAAAGGAAAAGGTCCCTAAATAGCCAAAAAAAGAGAAAGAATAGATCTAAAAGGATGCCAGAAGATACTCTGCAACTTGGTCTTAAAACGTGGAGTAGTTAAATCAGATGGAAGAAAGAATTAAGTAAAAGAGTTGAACCGACACATTTAAAGGGCAGCTTATGTGGTCAAAGGAAGTATTATTACAGCATGTGCAGACTTGGAGCTAGAAAATCAAAACTAAAGAACAGGCATAGCATACATAAAGCTGATATGGCTGAAAAAAGAACCAATCCCTGATTAGAAATACTGAACGTTTCTATGGGTAAAATATTCAAGGATGAAGGATGAATCAAAAGATGAAGGAAGGAATACAAGAAGGCACGGTACCAAGAATGATTGATTGACACTCAGCCATTGGAAGAGATAGCATATGGTCACGAACCTCTGGTGCTGAAGAAGTCCAAGCTCCACTGAGGCATTAGTGAAAAACAAGTCTGAAAGAACTGGCTGCATAGCCGTTGAAATCCGTCCTCTCTTGCGGATGGTTTAATAACATCGCTAATGTTTCCACCAATGCACTGGATTCTCTGCGCCCAGAAAATAGGAAACACAACTACCTGGTCAACTGACTGGAAAGATCCATATTTGTTCCTTTTTCAAGGAAAGTCACCCAAGTGAATGTGGGCATTATCAAATAGTATTGTTAATATCACATAAGAATAAAATGTTGCTGACGATAATACAGTAGTTGTAGCAGTCTCTCACTAGGTAGCTGTCAGAAACATAAGCAGGCTTCAGTAGAGGGCATGGAACAAGGGAGATCATTGCCGATCACACTGTTCTGGGGAGGAACCTACAACACTCAAGTTTAGTGCTTTGCTGGCACCATACCTGGCATGGTGGGTTTTTGTTTTTTTCCCAAACTAGTCACTGATGGACCTTTCCTTCTAATCTGATCACAAATGTAACTCCCACTCTCCCCAGAGCCTCTTTCTGAACTATCAATCTAATATTTACTAAAGGCCTCACATCACTCTCTGTCATACATACCGTCCTAGCTTTTCCCTAATTCTGGCCAATAAGGTTAGTTTTCTTTTTTCCACAATGTTCATGGTCATGTCTCCTTTCCTTACCTGCTTCACACTTCCAAACAGCAAACAAACAATGAACCATTGACAAGGAGGTAATTCATTTTCCTGGAAGCTCCAGATGGGGTTTCTGAGACTGTAGATCTTTTTTTAAAATCATTTTATTGGGGGCTCTTACAAATCTTATCACAATCTATCCATCCATCCATTGTGTCAACCACATTTGTGCATTTGTTGCCCTCATTATTCTTAGAACATTTGCTTTCTACTTGAGCCCTTGGCATCCATCTTTACGGGAAATAGACAGCCTCGTTTTTCTCCCATGGAGAGGCTGGTGAGTTAGCAGTCCAGTACTACTCCCGAGTACCCCCAGATATCATTAGGGAATTATTAAATGCTTACTGGACAGTGAAGTTATACATTAAGACCTAATAGGAAATCTAGTTGTCAGTTGAGATTTTGAGGTATATATCTTAAATTAACTAAATCACAGAGACATATAAAACAGTGTTTATCTTTCTTATTATAAAAGTATGCACTAACATTAGCATAATCCAAAAGGAAACAAAAAATATTAAGCTGATTTTGTGAATAAAACTCAACATGTATTCAATCACCCCAAAACAAAGATTAATATAATTCAAATTTGGGTACATCTCGATCATTTCGGAGATCAGCTGGCTGTGAATCACCCTCTCTTTCGCTGTACCTATCAGGACACTTCAATTCACTCTGCCCAACAGCTCAATAGATACCAGCTCCCAACCCAGAAGGCCACATGGAACACTTACTTCTGCCTTCCTGGTTGCAAATTCGGGGTGTCCCTACTCCATCATCATGATACCAGCTGAAAGCATGCAACCTTTTAGACTCTGACCTGATGACTTCTACTACTCTTTGTATTTGAAAATTTGCCTATACAAGTCAAGGAACTCCATGAGATATGATACTTACTATTACAGATCAATTATGCAATTATGTAAAAAAGAGACATACAGGGATCATCATATGAGAGATGAATAGGTGAGGTCTCTGAAGGTTTCCCCCACGGAGAGTCCATATTTAAAAAGAGTAGGTTACTCTCCCTTCACTAACAAGGAAGCTGTTGAAATCGCTGTGTTCAGAGATGGTACTGACTTCAATCATTATTCATTCATGTTTGACCCACATTGAATATGCATAAGATGATAATAACACCTTCTGAATTAGTTGGTATCTGATATGGTCAGTTTCCACTCCTGATCACATAGCCTCTGATGTGGTCTAGAAGTTTTAGATAATAAAGGCAACTCACATACCAGATTATGCTAAAAAATATTTCTCAGGAACTAAAGACATACTGAAAATTATCTTTATTTTTAATCTATAAGATAATAAATTACTATAGATCTATTAATGTATCATCCCAAATATGTTTTATTATTTTTATAATTCCTTCTAGGTTTAATTATTATAATTAACAACCATCAGTAATTTTATGATTTGCATACTTACCATTTGATCATTTTTAACAAGTGTTGTCGGTAATTTATCCAAAGCCTTTAGAACTTTTAGTGTACCTTGACTAATTTTCACTGCCAGCATGGGCCTTAATGCCTTTGCTGTTCCTTCAAGGTAAGTCTCAGGCCTCTGAATACCCCAAGTTTCTTGCACCTAAAGTCATAACATTTTGAAATATGTATGTTACACATTTTGACAACCACCATGGTCGTTGACTTATTGAAGAAGCTTGGATTCCTTTTTTCTTCATATGAATCCTTTATTTCTGGTTTCTTCTTCTCTAAATTCAGGATTTCCCCTGGGCTTTGGACTCAGAATATTCAAACAAAAATAAAGGAGACAACCTCATTGCTTTCTGATCCATGCTGATGACGGAGTCGTTTCTGAGGGAGGTGCAGGTCCATGTCTTACAAGAGGCCTACGTCTCTGGGAAGGGTCTACGAGGAGCTAGCAGAGCTGTGGACCTTTTATTAGGATATTCAGGGGAAAAGGGAATGGATAAACGGTCTGTGCTCTATTGCTCTACAAGGCCTCAAACAAAACTCACTGTCATCAGTTGATCCTGATGCAAAGCCACATAGAACAAACAAAACTGCTCCTGTGACTTTCCAACACCGTAACTCTTTATGTGAGCAGCTGGGTTTCCAAGTGCTGACCTTGCACTTAGCAGCCCAAAGCATTGCCACTAAGCCGCCAGGGCTCCTTTGTTTCAGGACAGGTTTTTGAAAAACCCAAAGACATAAGAATATTCTACATTTCATTCTTTCAACAAATATTTACATGTTAGTTCTTCTATAAATAATTAGTTAAAATATATGTTTGTGTGAACAGCACCATTATCTTGTTTTCCTCTTTCAAAATGTCTCATTATAGTCATCTTCAATTGTTCTTCACCTAGATAACTCCTAAATGTATTCAAGTGCCTGTTCAATTCTCTTGACATCAATGGCAGAAGCTAAGCTGCATATCATTCTAATTTTTGTTTAATTCACAATGTTTGACAAATATATATAGATTTTGACTTACTTGAATGTCTGTACCTTATATATAATTCCATAAATTGTACCGCTGTACCATACTCTGGTACTTAATAATTCAAAAGCACTAAATAAATAAATGATTAAATGAGCAGCACAAGATGTCTAATTCCCATATCCATATTAAGGTCATTGCAGAATTTCTTGTGTCAACTATTTCCTCACACAAATTGTCCATTAACCAATATCCTTACTTTGGTAATTTCAGCATTGTTAGTTTATAAAAAAGATTCAAAGTATAAAATATTTCTATTTTCTTTTTCCCCTATCTGCATAAACATTTTTATTTTGTATTTCCTTTCCTAGAGCTTAAATATGGTTCCAATTGCAATCTGCTGTTGTAACAGCCTTCTTGAGCAAAATCTCACATTTCCAACATCATAATTCTCTCTAACTTTGCTAATCATTTTGAGATACATTCTCACTGTGGCTTTTTTGAGTGATTGGCTAGAGAGCTGACAATAGGAGGCACAAATGATCAGGTATTGGAGTATTAGCTAAAAGCCTGATGGTTCAAACACACAAGGAAGCACTTCAGGAGGCAGGCTTGGTGATCTTCTTTTGAAAAGTCACACATTGAAAACCCATTGAGGCCTATCTAATCTGCACATATGGGGTCACCAAATAGTTAATTTTGATTCAACTGCTATACAGCCACTATGAGTTGGAATATACTCAAGGGCAGTGTGTTTGGTTCTGGATTGGCCCAGAGCAAAAACAACCATCTCAGTATATTTATCTAGGCACATTTTCTTCACTTAGAATTCCATACTCACATTTACTATGGTGGCTATTTCTATTTTTCTGTTGTTGGCTTAGGTAGCTCCTGTGGGTGTGATGCTGTAAGCTTTGTCAATGTCGTTTCAAATTCCAACAGGGCCGTCCAAAGAGAACAGGTTTAAGCAGAGCTTCAAGACTAAGGAAACACTGAAGAAAAAGTAGTCTTTACACTTTTGAAGAAGGAGCCACTTACAGATAGCAGGAGAATCTTTTTTACACAATCTTGCTTGGACATAATGAGGAAGTCTTCAATCACTCACTGAAGGTCAAGGATTGCATCCTTTGATGTAGATGGTCTTCCTGCTGACAAGACACAGGGAGCTATGCTAGAGCTGGAGGGGCCATGTGAAGACCTGGAGCTGGAAGAGCCATGTGAAGACCTGGATCTGGAAGGGCCATGTGAAAACCTGGAGCTGGAGGGGCCATGTGAAGACCTCTGCAGAATTGAGTTGTTCCACTGCCACTGGATCCACAAGACTTTCCATCCACTGGCCTGTGATCCTCCTGCATTTGGCATCATTGCATGAACTGTGTGAGTCTGAAGAGGAATTAACAGATTGGTATCAGACATATGGGCTAAGATTGGACATATGGAAATTATCTGGACTGGGCTGTGATGTATTCTCGGTATACGATTGCTCTTTTATATAAAGTTATTTCTTATACACATATGAATATCTCTGAATTTGCTTCTCTAGTCAACCCAGACTAATATAGATGGTTCTGAGAGGGACATGAGAGAAGAGGAGGTGGCAAAAAGGCAGTGGGGAGCCATCAAAGCCAGGGTCGAGGGAAAAACAATAGTTCTAAAATTGATGGGGAGGAGGATGAAGAAAGCCTGGTGAGGTTTGATCAAATGCAATGTAGCCAAAGGAATTACTGAGAGCCAAGTGAATGGTAGAGATGATAGTGGTACAGCAGGAAAGTAAAAGGAAGTAGAGGAAAGAACTGGGAGGCAAAAGATTTATGCAGGTATGAATGGAGGCATGCATATATGTAAATATATTAATATATAAAGATAAGTATATAGGTCTGTGAACATAAATGTATATGTTAAGGTAATGGAAAGACACTGTCCATCTACTCAAGTCCTCCCTCAGCACAAGAACTCTGTTCTAAACCTGGCATTCATGATGCTCACCTTCTTGACACTACCGCTGAATACAAAATAGGTAATAAGCTAATGGGGTAAGGAAAGCTAATGGTGCCTGGCTACTCGAAGATATAGTGTCTGGAGTCTTAAAGGCTTGAAGTTAAAACATTGGCCATCTAGCAGGGAAGCAGCAAGGCCCACATGTAAGAAGCACACCAGCCTGTGTGATTATGAGGTGCCAATGGGATCAGGTATCAGGAATCAGAAGACCCAAACAAGCAATCATATTGATGTCAAAAAGAGGGGTTGGAATAGAGACCCACAGTCCATCTACAGACAATTGAACATCCCTCACAGAAAGGTCACAAGGAAGTTACAAGCCAAGCAGGGTGCAGTACAGCACTGAGGAAATGCACAACATTCCTGTAGTTCTTTCCTGTTTCCTAGCCCCACTATCATGACCCCAGTTCTACCTTACACATCTGAGTAGACTGGAACATGTACACTAGCACAGACAAGAGCCCTTGACACACAGAATCCAGGACAGATAAACAGTAACAGTAATGGGAGTAGTGACACCATGAGGGATGGGGAAAGGGGGGGGAGGGGAGGAGAGAAAGGGGAAAGCAATCACACTGATTGATGGATAACACCACCCCCATGTGGACAAACAGCAGAAATGTAGGTGAAGGGAGACAGCAGATCGTGTAAGATATTAAAATAATAATAATTTATAAATTATGTAGCATTCATGAGGGCGGGGGTATGGGTGGGGGGGGGAAGAGAAGCTGATACCAAGGGCTCAAGTAGAAAGAAAATACCTTGAATACAGACAAATGTGCTTGATACAATTGATGGATTTTTATGAGTTGTAAGAGCTCTAAGAGCCCTCAATAAAAGGATGCACACACATACACACACACCAAAAAAAAAAAAAAAAACAACTCTTGAAAGTGTTGAAAAGCTAACTTGTTTCTTTGAGAGCTACGGTACCCTGAGCCATGTCATGTTATTTTCAATTGCCCCATATGGCATGTGCATCAATGTAGAAGGAGGAATGTTATATCACGAAGCAATTTTAAGTCAAGGCGCTCCTGCCCAGTCCAACTGAAGGCTATAAACCCTATGCTAGAAGAGGCCTCTTCAGATTCACACTAGCCATAGACACATGGCACAAAGAGGTGAAGTGGGAAGCAGGACTATCCCATTGCAGGGGGTGTAGGATCTGTAGGTCCAAGGTTGGTAGAAATATGACTGGTCACCCACCGCTCTCAAGGTTGGGCAGCCTACCTGGAGCCCTCCCTAGGGCCATGCACAGATTCCCAGCACACGGGAGAGCAAAGACGTAAAACAAAAGAGTTGCCTCAAGTATCTCACGCCTCTAGAAAAGGACACACCCCAAGGAGGTGTCATTAGGAAACCACTTGATTAATAGCTTTGGTTATGACCCCACAGCTTCACATAAAAGCAAGTTGATATAAAATCTAACTGGCAGAGACCACTCCCTGTCCACATGACATCCCTACACAACTCTATAACCATATGTAATATTTAAACAAGACAATGATAAAATCATGTTTACACCTAACAAGATAAAACTAAGACATTTATGATTGAAAATACACCAGCCCCATCTACAGCTTAAATTCCAGTTCACAGGGTCCACCAGATTCTTCTCCATCAGGTCTGGCTTTGGTATATTCAGTCCTAGCCATGCCAAACTAGGTCATGTTTGAATAGGGAGTAAAAATTGAAAGAAGTAACCCAGTGTGGCAAACTTATGTAGTCACTGAAGGAAAAACAAAAAAGGTAACAATGACCTAATTTCGGGTATTTGAAAATTCAACTTATATACCCCTTTTTGTGCTATCATCTCTTTCTCATTCCCTATAATAGTAGTTTAATACAGGAAAATACAATATTTCATGTCTATTCATTGTGACATACATTGCATTTTTGAACATATTTATATGCAAAAATATAGATTATAGAAATGAGTATATAAAAGTACACACACTGTGATTTGTTGTTGTATAAATCTTCCCTATTTATTTTGAGTCCACTCAAGTTCCATTTAATGTGGCGACTTTGAAAATCACTGAAAACGCCCTCTCTAGAGCCCATAGAATGATGTTCAATAGAAATGACAACTGTGATAAAGTGGCATCCCTTATAACAAATTAATATATTCATACTCATAGAAGGAAGTAAAAGCAAAAGTGCAGGGTGTGCGTATAATAAAATCTTAAGGCACCTGTGGTTCGTGGATTTTCACTTAGGAAGACAAAAGTGATAAACTAATAGACTGAAAATAAGCAGAGAGAGACTTAACAAGTATGGTAGCTAAGAGAAATTTGAAATCCATGGAAAGGAGGTATTAAGGTAGTAAAAAGGGCAAGGTTCTCTGTCTTCTAATTCTCTGCTTGCCATTTATAAACAACATGACCTAGGACATGTACATTATCTTCAAAATGTCTGTTTTGTTTTTAATTGCAAACCTAGGTTAATATCTACCAAAAAGGGGACTTTGGACATGTTATCAATTAAGAGTAGTCCCTGGAAAAGAATACCATGCTTGTAAGAGGGTCAGCAAAAGGAGAAAAACAATCCTCAGTTAGATAGATTAACACAGTGACTGCAAAATTGGGTTCTGTGGGGAGAGGTCAAACGCATACAGACATCCTCCCCAGGGTAGTTAGTCACCAGATTACAGGGTAGGCCTCTAGGCCAGACTATATGGCAGGCCTCACTCCCTGCTACTGGGGACAATAAACTATTCCTCCTTGAGGCCTGTGACCAAGCGTTTTCACCCTATCAATAATGATCTCTATCAACTGAGTCAGGGAACAGGCCAAACTGACTCTGTGACATCCAAAGTTAAGTTATCCACCCATCTAATCACATGTATACATACCCCCAATCCCTCCTCTTACTGTTACATGTATGTCCCTAGACCACTCCCTCTCATTACTGTATTACCTATGGCACAACCCCTCCCTGTGATGTATGTACTCATCTGTAATAAGGGGGCTTGCACGTCCCGGAGAATATAAGAAGCTTGGGCTAGCATTAAAGGAGACGCTTTCCCTCCACGCGGGCCATCGAGTGGGGCTGAGGTGAACATGCTGCCATGAATCGTTGTCTGACTCCATTTACTTCAATACTTCACTTCTATCTCTCATGCTCTCTATAACTTTACTATGATCTTTACTCATTATTGCTGTACAATTGCGCCTACCCGACCCGTAATGATGTGTTAGGGGCTGGCTTCCCCTGACAGGGTTCAAATATAACAATCATTGTAAGCTTGCTACAAGACTGAACAGTATTTTCTTCCATTGTACATAGAGTCACCGTAAGTTGGAACAACGCGTGAGTATCTAACAACAATACTGCCAAGAATTACTAGGAAGGCTTGATGACCTAAAGCATATAAAATAGTATCTAATATTTTGTATTACATTTTTATAATACAATCATTGTTGCCCAAGTAATGGTTAGTGTAAGTTACTTTACTTAAGGATGTCTCTATGGAATTTTGATAATTTGCTTCATTATTCAGAGGCAACAAAGTTGGATGCAGATGCCAATAAGAGAATTCTCTCTTATTTTACTGACTATTAGTGATCAAAAGACTAGGTTCTGTTGTCTGGTTAGTCAACAAAGACCTTTTGAAATTGGCCCTAGACTTAAGGAAACATTTACCTGCTTGCTCGAACATGGTCACTTGTTTTCCATAGCTATTCTAAAACTTGAGTTAATGTAATCTGTACATGATTCCCCTGTGTGTAAATTCCAAATTAAAAAGCATGCACTTTCTATTTATTCTGATTTTAAATAGGACACAATCAAAATAGCTTATTTTTCTGTTAACCTGGTGTCACATTCTAATAAGCTTTTCTTTCTCTCTCTAATTGGAAGTTATGAATTGACTCTGATGCCCCAGAGTATAAATCTTCACTGGTGGTAATAATCATCATGAAATTGTTATTTAATTGATTCCTAAAAATGATCATTTTCTTGACTTCTCTATATTCAGCTTCTATTATTACCTCATATTCTTTGCATCTTTCTACACCTGCTTAGTTCAGTTTTATATTCTCAAAATAGCTCAGTAGAATAATGCCCATTGAGTTAAAATTTGATGAACCTAAAATTCATTAAACTATTTTAGTCTTATTAAATTAAGATAAATCAAAGCACTATAATCTGTTGGTAATGTTTAGAGATTCATCAGCATTTGTTTAGATGTTGAAGCAAAAAAAGTAGACTCTTTTGAACAATTAGAAAATATATGCTCAGAAATATTCTCTGAGATAAAAATAAATAATATGACATTAATAAAACAGCATCAAAACATGAACAATGGACTGTGGGCTCCAATGTGCAAATATGACTTTAATTAATAGCTAGAGTTATTACTTTTATCATAATTATTTGACAATTAATTTTTCTTTACTTTCAGGGTATAGCAAAGAATAGAGCATTTATCAGGAATTAACTTTTAAGCATTAAACATTATGTGTATTTGTAAATCTACAACCACACATTCAATATTTCCTTTATCTAAAAGGTCTTAACAAAACGTGTCTAGGATCAATTGTAGAATTGCTTATTGGTATTATATAACATTTTATAAAAGAAGAAACAAAGCCAATATGAAACCTAAATACTCTATTTTTATTTATCCTGTATGTATCATATAAAGGTACCTTACATTTGCTTGGAATTCATTTAAATTGTTTATAAAAGAGCACACTATTGCTTTTTAATGAATAAAAGAAAATACTGAAGGAAAAGGAAATTTTAATATTCATGATAACTATAATTTTAATTAAGATGATACTGATCTGAGAGTAAATAAGAAATCCTAAATTGAGTCATTATTTATGTAAGCCAAAAATTATTTAAAATAAAAGTATTCTATGTATTAATATTTGTGCATTTATTCCCACCACTTCCCTGTAAGTTTCTCATACAGCAGTAGCTTCAGTGTTGATGTGTTTTGGAAGCAATGTCCCTGATACTCTATATACTAGCAGGGTCATACATATTTCAACACTTCTTTAAGACTCAATAGACTATGAAGAAGGTATAGCCTGTCCACTACAAAGGATTTTATCACTGAAAATCTAACGAATGGTAGCAGAACGTTGTTAAGATTAATACCAGAAGATGAGACTCTCAAGACAGAAGATAATCAAAATATGACTGCGAAAGTGCTGCCTTCTCAAACAAGAGTCTACCATAATGACAGAGAAAAGATGGAGCACCTCTTTCCAAGTAAAGCCTCTGGGGCCTTCATTTGCTGAGAGGGCATGACCCAAAACAGGATGAAACAGTTGCAAATATTAATTAATGATTAGAAATCGGGATGTATGCAGTATGAATCTAGGAAATTTGGAAGTCAAAAAATTATATAAAACACATTAAGATCAATATTTAGGATTAGTGAAATACAAGGACTTGTGTTGGCCATTTGGAATCAGGCAGTCATACGGTTTGTTATCCTTGGAATGACAGATTCAAAAGGAATGGCATTGAATTCATCATTTAAAAAAAACAAAACAGGATCTATCTTGAAATAAAATGCTGCCTGTGATAAGACATATATATACACACACACACAAGTAAATCTAGCCAATACAACTATCACTCAAATTTAGTCACAAAACATTAAAGCTAGTGGTAAAGATATTGAAGAATTTTATCATTATCTTGGTTTTAAATTGATCAAATATGCAATCAAGATGCAATAATAATTGTTGGCAATTGGAAAACCAAAGTTGGAAACAAAGAGGAAGGAACAGCAGTTGGTAAATATGGTCTTATTGATAGAAAGGACGCTGGAAATAGCACGATAGAATTTTGCAAGACTAACTACTTCTTAGTAAATGCCTTTTATGAAAAGCACAAAAGTTGACTATATACCTAGATTAATCCAGATGTCATACGCAGAAATCAAAATGCCTACATCTATAGAAAGAGACAAAGGAGAAACTCAATATCAGCAGCAAAAACCAGATCAGGGTCCAACTGAATTGCTCACATCAAGAGCATCATTCTTGAAGAAAGCAAAATATTATTAAAAATACATGAAAGAAAGAAAAAAGATAAAAATAGATGTCAGAAGAAATTCTGAACCTTACCCTTAGGCAAATGGAAGAAATAATGAAGTCAAAGACTGAATACAAAATTTCAAAGGACACCTAAAGAAGACAAAGGTAAGATATAATGAAATTTGTAATCACTTAAAATTAGACAATTAAAAATAATACAATAAAAATGTGCTCAGTGTATTAGACCAGGTCGACTAGAGAAACAACCCAGGGATACCCATATATGCATAAAAGAGAGCTTTATCTCAAGAAGTAAGTCAGATAATAGTCCATAAACCCCTCTTCAGACTGGCACTTTCACATGCAATGTTGCAGAATGCATGTCGCAGGAAGGCTGGTGCAGAATTGTCTGGATCGAGTGGCAGAGGCTGCATCACAGGGCTCCCCTAGGTCTCAGTGTGGCTCCACATGGCTTGTCAACAGGAAGGTGAAGCAAACAGGTTGTGGGGCAGGCCCACCGGAAGCAAGAGAGAATGAGAACAGATTAGGAAATTTATTTATCTCAGTAACCCACCAATCAATCCACAACAGTTTAAATTCTGCCCACATGTTCCTATCATACTCTGCATATTTTAAATGGAAAGAAATAAAGAAAAATCTCAAGCTTTGAGTGAAAATATTGAAAGATTTAATGGACAAAATATTAAACTATGCAGGAAGTATCAAAGAAGATGAAAACAACACACAGTTCCTGCCCCCAAAAGAACGGATGGACATTCTTCTATTTCAAATGCCAATTATGCTGAAAGAAACACTACACATTACACTAAGACTTTAGCTAAAATCCAAGCTCTAGGTATTAATGGAAAGTAGTGAAAATGTTTCACTCTGCTGAAGAATCACTGGAAATACTCAGGTCTTATATCAAGAAATTTGGAAGAGAGCTCCCTGTCCGACAGACTGAAAGAGGTACCTAAGAAGACATCTTCCAAAGAAAGCAGACTCAATTGAATGCTCAGATTTCAGTACAATATCTTTTATATTATGTAAGTAATATTTCGCTAAAGATTGTTCAATGATGCTTACAGTAGTATGTTGCTGGAATCCTACCAGAACTTCAGGCCAAATTCAGAAGAGAACTTGGAACAAAACCTGTCATTACTTATATCAGACAGATCTTGACTAAAGGCAAATAAAGGTATTACTCATATTTCATTGCCTATATCAAGAAACTTAACTATGTGGACAATAATAAACTATGGAAAGCCTCAAGAAGAATTAGAATTGCAGAATATTTCATTGTGTTTATGTGTAAACTGTGCATGGATCAAGGCCAGATTAGACAACAGAAAAAGGAACATTGAAATACCGTATATACTTAAAAATAAGGCAAGTTTTTGGCATATTTTTAATGAATTTTTTCTGGTAAAATTAGGTGCCTTGGCAGAGATTTGGGTAGGCTTATACTCAAATATATAGGGTATTTAAAATAAAAGCATGTACATCAGCATTGTTTGCTCTCTCCATATTATTAAATCTGTATATTGAAGGGCTTCTGGGAAGGTGGCAACTGAGTAACACATACGAGAGGGACGTGGCAGAAATCAGCCCAGGAGAGCACCTAAGTTATGACTACACGTCCCGCTTTTGGTGGGACAGTCCTGTCCTGATTTTTAACAATTTTTCCCACGTCCTGCAGCATTTTTAAAAAGTCCTGATTTTTAGAAAGAATGCACAACAAGCTAGGGTAAATGGTTTTCAAATGCCATGTGGCTATTTTGCCAGGATATAAGTTTTATCAATGGTGTCCCACTGGTGTCCTGCTTTACTAATGTTAAAATCTGGTCACCTTACAAAAAGACAGAAATGTCAATAGTCATTTCTGATCAAATAGATTTAAAGATAAATGACATGATAATGAAAAATAATAATGGACACTATATAATGATTAATCAAACAATACAATGGGATATCAAACCTTAATAAACACACAAGGGGTTACAGAAAAATACCAGACTTTTTTCTAAAGCTATGTATTTAATTTTTTTACATAAAAACCTTATCACCTTTAAAATATTCTCCATTATACTTAATACATGTGTCTAATCTGAAATTTCATCCTTGTAAACATTTTTCAAAGTCATCCGTTTGGATGGCTGACAGCACCTCCCTCTTTTTTTTCCTCACCTCTCTACATCATCAAATCTACATCCTTTCATGTCTCTCTGCAATCACAGAAACAAAGAGAAGTCACACAGAGTGAGGTCAGATGGATAAGGTACATTGGGAAAGAGAAACATGCTGTTTTTGCAAAAAACTGGTGCACTGAGTTGGCTGTGTGAACAGGTGCATTGTCGTGGTGGCACAACCAGTCACCCATCTGCCACAAACCAGACTTTTTTGTCACACACTGTTACACAATTTTTTTCAGATCCTCTAAATAGAAAGATTCACCAACAGTCTGACCTGATGGAACAAACTCCAAATGCACTACCCTTTTCACATAAAACAAAAGCAACAACGACAAATGAGCATCAGTTTCTCTGAGGGCTTCTCCATCATATGCACCCAATTAAAGATCCTTGAAATACATCAATCTATCGCTGACACATTTAAAATCAGAAATGAGCACTTCAACAACAATACGAGACTTCAGCACACCACACTCATCAGTAAAGAAAATAAAGGAACAGATGAGCTAAACAACACAATCCACCAGCTGACCTCCTAGACATATGCGGAGCATTCCACTCAACAACAGCCCTATACGTTCTTTAGTGCACACAATACACACTTTTGAAAAAATCACATATTAGCCACAAAGCACGCCTCAACAAATTCAAAAATATTGAATTCCTACAAACCATTTTCACAGAAAAAATACTATAAAATTTCAAATCAACAATAGAAGCCATGGGGTTGGAAGAACATATTTCTTAAAAGCAAGTGGGTAGTACATCAAATAAAACATAAATAATTTTAAAATTCCTTGAAACAAATGACAATGTTAACACATCAGAAGCAGTGACCATAAGGTGATTTATAGTGACCAATTCATAGATGACAAAGGAGGAAAAATGCACAATCACAACCTTAAAATAGCATGGTCAACAGCTAGAACAGGGGCAAAAATATAAGACTTCCAACAACAGAATAAGATGCCTCATAAGGATTGGAGGGGAAATAAATGAGCTAGTAAACAGAAAAACAATGGGAAGAAAACAATAAAACAAGAAGTTAGATTTTTTGAGAGCATTAACCAAATTGAACTACTGAAAATATAACAAAGGAAAAGAAATTGAAAATGCAAATATCTTTAGAAATAGAGATGAAAGGGGTGGCATCATAACATATCAACATGCAAAGAAACCCACACTGTAACCCACTACTTAAGATAAAGAAGAACCACGTGATTATCGATGAATGCAGAAAAAGTATTTGATAATATTCAACATCCATTTCTAATAAAAACACTCAATAAAATATGATCAGAAGGAAATTTTCTCAACACAATAAAGGCCGTTTATGAAAAGATTTAAACTTACTCAGACCCACACTCATGGTATCAGCAGTGAAGGGATCAAGACACCTTGCACTGGATAAGTCTGCTGTGCAAGGCCTCATTAGAGTGTTGAAAAGCCAACGCGTCACTTTGAGGATCAAGGTGTGCCTGACCCATCCATGAAAGGTGGACACTGACTACGGAAAATAAATGCATTTGAATTGTGTGTGTTTTAAGCCATCAGTTGGTTCCAACTAACAGAGGTCTCGTGCACAATGGAACACAACACTGCGCTCCTGAACAACTCTTAAAGTTGTTATCTTTGAGTGGTTGTTGCAGCTACTGCGTCAATTCACCTCATTAAGAGTCACCCCCTTTTGTTGCCACTCCCCCGCTTTGTGAAGCATGATGTCCTTCTCCAGAGACTAGTCTCCTTAGAATATGTCCAAAATATGTGACAAAATGTCTACCATCCTTGCTTCTAAGTAGCAATCTGCCTGCTCTTCTTCCAAGACAGATTGTTTATTCTTTTGGCAGTCTGGAATTCTCCTTAGAAGGGAGGATGATTAGCCTTTTTATTTTTAACATGCATTGGACACATTTTAAGTGAGACCAATTCCTGAACAAGGACATTTTGCTCAGCAATACAGAGAGTCAGAAAAAGACAAAGACCCTCAAGGAGATTTATTCTAAAATAATCTGCAAGAATTAATTCAAAATTAAAATTGTGAAATAAACCAGATCAGAGAGTGTTTCATTTCAGTGGACACAGCTTTGCTATGGGTCAGAGCCAACTCCAAGGCATCTCGCAGCAACATGGTAGCTCTTTCAATGTGCTACTGTTAAATGAGTATTGTTTTACTCATTCTAAGACGGTGTAAACTATCATAATTTTCCTCTATGCTTAATTGGGTTATCTAAAGAAGCAAAAACAGTTAAATAAATGTGTGTGTCCACACGCGCACACGTTCCTGCAGCTGTCAAAGCAAGCAAATCTAGCCTGGGTTGAGTTTGTGGGTCACATATTAAGTGTGAGCGTTTCCATGAATCCTGAAGCTTCCAGAGATAATAAAGCAGAAAGATGAAATTAGATGACCATGGTTGATGAATACAGATATGGATGAATCCAAGGTCAACATCTTAGAGAGCAGGCTTTGAGGGTTCCCAGATCAGTCGGGAATATGGATTCGATTGTGCTTTTGCTACAGCAGTTTTCCATCAATGACCCTAAACAATGTAAATGTATCAGCATATAAATAATTGTATGCATGTATGTGCTACATACATAGATCCTGATGTATTTAAGAATATGCACTATTCCATATGCTTTTGAAAAATTTATTAAAAGTGTACTATAAAATATACTAAAAGTAAAAATATTTATTAAAAGTATACTGATATATGTGTCTTACATATGGAAAATTGATGTCATTTGTGGAAGAAAGAAGTTATTAGCCTTGTGGTAGTCATTGTACACCAGGATAAATCATCAGTGGGACAAGCGCACGGAATACACATAGTCACATGATGAGTAGATGTGGGCAATGATTTTAGAGGCCTGGGCTTCTTTATTCTAGTTAACAATGCTTATGCTATTTATACGATAATGCCAGTATTCCAAAAGTAATTCACCACACTGCCCTTCAAAAGTATGAGAAACTGTTAAATGAGGTGAAAAATGCAAATAATTTTAAACAAAACTATTATGTGAAATTCATGCAATATGAATATTGCTAACTAAATGAAATTTTAAATGCTGTCTTTTAATTGTTCATTTCATAGGCACATATGCTCCTTTAAAATCTGCAGGGAATATTGTTATTTTGAGATAATGTAGTGATAAATTCTATGTAAATTGGTTTATTATTGTACTTAACCACATGAGACATATGGGAAAATTCTCAGATTCCGAGCCATTTTAAAATAAAAAACAAGATTTTCATATGAGTATAATTATGTTATTGAGTGTGTTTGTGCATTTGTGATGGTCAGGAATATTAAGATTTAAGTCTCAACAACAATTGATAAGAAATATTTGTTTATGTTTTTGACCAAGTGTTGTTGTTATATGATTTCACATGAACTTGATAAATAAGTCTAGGTTAGGCGTCCAGCCTTTTCAATCAAGTCACAACTTGATGATGCCTCCTTGTGCGCATGGCTTTCTCATGAGGATTCTGGGAACTTCCTCTCTCTCTACCCTGAGGGCACACTACTTTGTCTTCCTGTTGACAAGGCACAAGGCGACTTGCTGAGAACTGTGAGGAGCCCCTCTCTCTGCCTCACCTTCCTTAGAAGAGCCACACTTGGAGACTGGAGGAGCCACTTGGAAAGCCATGCCATGGCTGAGATGCTTCCACTGCCAGTAGGACCGCGAGACTTTGCACCCACCAGTCTCACCTTCCTGCATTTTGCATCATTCCATGTTACTGTGTAAGTCTGAAGAAGGGCCCATGGTCTAGTATCAGACTTATGAGCTAATATTACATTTATAGACCTGATCTGGACTGGGCGGGGATGTTTTCTCAATATATAGTTGTTCTTTGATAAAAAGCTCTCTCTTAGACATATATGAGTGTTCTTGGATATGTTTTTCTAGTCAACCAAGTCTAACATACCAAACCTATTTCTAAGGAGACCTACATTCAAGGAATATTTATTTCTAAACAGTTTCATTTCCTAAAATATTATTATAATATAAACTTCACCACCATCCCAAACATATTTTCATACAGCAAAATACTATAAGCAAAGATTTGGAGGCTTACCAAAGAATGTCATCTATGAGAGGAGATATTTATCTGTTTTGTTAATTCCTGTGTATTTAATATGGAAGTAAGTTCCAAATAAATACAATATTTTTCATAAACCACCTACTAAAGATCCACATAAATTACCTTTACATATGACCTGCCTAAAACACAGAATAAACTAATATGTAAGGCGGTTTTGTTTTCTTTATGTTCAGATATAATCTATACTAAAGACTGTGTTAGGCTGTGTGCTCTAGAGAAGCAAAACTAATGAGGCTTGTATGTTCATGTTTATATAGAGCAACTAATAACAAGAAATAGCTCAGACAATTGTAGAAATGGAAATGCACAATTCGGTTCATCCAAAGAAGCATTTAAAGAACATGGAAAAAATACATAGTACATAGTCATTGAACCAAAAAGAACTAATTTACCTTCCACCTTTTCAAGAGGTGGAATATAAACAAAAGACAATGCTATTGAAAGAAGACATCCTAGCTGAACTGAAAGCATTATCTAAAATCAGGACCCCTACAATTGACAGAATACCAATTGAAATGCTTCAGCAGGCTGATGAAGCACTGGAAGCACTCATTGGTCTGTGCCAGGAAATCGGTGAGAGAGCTACTTGGCCAGCTGACCGGAAGAGCCCCATATTTGTGTGCATTCCAAAGAAAGGTGAGCCAACAGAGCGTTTCAGCTATAGAACAATAGCACTGTTTAATATAGTGATTGCAACAAGGGGCTTTAAACAAAAATCAAGTTTGAGGAAGGAACAGGACAGGATGCTGTTTAATCCTGTGGTACATATGTCTGTATGAGAGGACTCCGACCCAAGGGAAGTAACAATAACAGCAACTACTCTACTCCAGATCCATAGGCCAGATGTAAGTAAACTGCAGGCTTTTCCAGATCTGTGTAACTGCAGGGACAGGGAAATAGGAACCAGGAAGATGGAGCAAGAATATCACAGGCTGAATTAATGTTTGGCAGAATGAATCCATAGTTAGTAGTCAGCTGATGGCTCCTAGGATCACCACGCAATGTAACAGAGGTAGATGAACCAAATCCAGATCCATCCATCAGGAGTCAACTAGCATCCACACAATGTCAACTCTACTAAGAGTAAGTCACATCCTAAATGTAACCTCCTTTGGTTGTACCAAAGATGTCACAATTGTTTGGCTGCGTCACAGAAGACCCCATCATGTTGCTGCCCACTCTATGTCAGAGCATGAAAGAATCTGAGCTCAGGTGACTAAAATGTAACTATCACAAACACTTTTATTTTTTTCAATAAGTGCTTCTTGTCTGCTTCACTTTCACCAAATGAGGTTTCATTATTTCATATCATAGATTGAATGATAGGTCAGTCCTGATATGCAATCTTCATAGAGCCCGTCTTCTATTGTGCTCTCAGCACACAGATGGAAGAAGTACAAAACACAACCCTGACGCACGCTGTTCTTATTTTTAAACTACACAGCATCCCCTGTCCTGTTCAAATGACTCTCTGCTGGTTCAGATACTAGAAACTTTGAGAAAAATTAAACGATCTGAAATTTTCATTATTTGTAACATTATTCCTAATTTATTATAATCAACACAGTGGAATGCTTAGCATAGTCAATAAAACACAAGAAAAAATATTTTTTCTGTTATTTTCAACTTTCAGCCAAGTTCCATCTGGTACTAGCAATTATAACCCTCGTTTCATATCATTTTTAAAATATGGCTTGATTGATGGCAGTTCCCTGTTGATATGCGGCAGAATTTGTATCTTAATTATCTTCAGCAAAATTTAACCCCCATGTGATGGAAACCTGTTTGAATATTTCCACAGTTGGCTTTGTCCCTTTTCCTTGGAATGAAAAGATATGTGAGTATATATATATATATATATATAATACAAAATTATAAAAACCATTATTATTGAAATATGAATCTATTATTTCTTTACATATCTTCCATCCAGGTCCATGTATACTGAAGACAGTTCCCCCGTCTTTCTAACCCTCCATTGAATATTTTGAACTTTTTAATTCCACTATGTCTAAACAGCAGTTTTGTTGTCCTTCAGGGCCTCAAATTGTGGTCTTTTAAAATGTTTTCTGAGTGTTGATACCAAAAAGAAATGTGAAGAGCAAGATCAAGGCTGTAGACTAGATGAGATAAAGCTTCCCAGTGAAATTCTCACATGACAGGGTTATGCGTACAGTTATGATATGGAAAAAAAGATTTTCAATGCAAATCTCTTGCCATTGCTTCACCACAGCAGTTCTCAATTTTCTTAAAATTTCTTAATAATAAACTTCCATTGTAATTTAGACAGTATATTTAAGAGTCTAGTGACATAGTGGGCTACACATTGGCTGCTAATCACAAAGTCAGCAGTTCTTAACCATCGACCGCTTTGCAGGAACAAACGGAAGATTTCGCTCCCTGTAAATGTTAGTCTCAGAAATCCACAGGGACAGTTTTCTTCTGTCCTATAAGGTCACTATAAATCAGGATCAACCTAATGACAGCAAGTGTTCTATAATTTAGCAAAATATCAATATTATCCCTCTGGATTTCAAAAAGATCTGTCACCATAATCTTCTTAAGCTGGTGTCTGTGTTGGATTTAACTGGGCAAGCAGATTGCTTTAAAGCCCTGCATTTGGGGGGTTTTTAAATTGCATTTTTAAAGGCACTTTAAAAAGCCAAAGTAGACAAGTGTATTTCTGAAAGAACTTATATGCTGTTATCCAGTAAATGAGGAAACATGTTTAAACATGCTTTGTTTATTTTGAATAAACCTTTGCATGTATGAACTGGGACTCTAGAAGCAACATTTTTATATTTTCTCTAGTTTAAATTCATTCTGATAGGAAAAAAACTTAATCACAACAATTTTGCGATTAGTTAGTCTCCTTTAAATAACTTCCTTTGTGACTTAGTTTGGGGTCTATGGATTTCTGGAAGCAAACTCTGTGGAAAGTTTATTGGACATTTCTCATGGAAAGAGGTGAACAAGATTGAGGAAAGCAGTATGGAGCAAAAGAGAATGTAAATTTAATTCAGTTAAAATAGAGATTGTTTACATTCTCATCAAATGTGTCTTTCATCAAGACTTGACATAGGTTTTTTTGTTGTTTTTGTTTTTTAATCATTGTATCAGGGGCCCTTACAGCTCTTATCACAATCCATACATACATCAATTGTGTCGAGCACATTTATACATATGTTGCCATCATCATTTTCAAAACATTTTCTTTCTATTTGAGCCCTTGGTATCAGCTCATTTCCTCCCTCCCCCATCATCCTTCCCTCATAAACCCTTGATAATTTATATGTGTCTTTCATGTCTTAAACTGACAACTTTCTCCCTTCACTCACTTTCTGTTGTTTTTAAAACTGGCATGTCATTTAATAGGGGTTCCCCCTGGACAGACAATATATGAGTGACGCATTGTCAGTTAATAACACTCATGGAAGCTGGGAAAAGGAGAGTTTTGGGTCTTGAGATCTTAAAAATATATCCATTTAAAGCAAATTGTCTTCAATGTTTTTAAATGGGTAGAGGTATCTATATTACTTTGTTAAAGTAATATATTGATTTCAGGGATCAGATAGGAAGGAGATGGATGGGAGAAAGCAGACAGCGTTGATGAATAATGTTGCCTGTCTAGGTTAGCCAAGCAGCCCTAGTAGTGCTGTGGTTACAATTAAACTGCTAACCCTAATGTCCGCAGTCTGACAGAGGGGAACGATCATACTTTCTACTCCCTTAACGTATTCCAGTCTCAAAAACCTACAGCCCTACCTGTTCTATTGGGACAGTCTGAGTCAGAATTGACTCAATAGCAGTGAGTGAAGTGAGTTGAGTTGAGTCGAGTGGAGTCGAGTGGAGTCGAGTTGAGTCGAGTCTAACCAGGCAATGCAAAGAATTAACCCTAGTATTATCAATGTTGCTGTAGCTCGTTGTTACAGAGTTCATTATAACCCACGGGAAACCTCATGTCATGCAGTGTAATATTCTTCCCCAGGACATTCAAGGTGGTGGCTTTTTCTAAGCAGATTACCATGCTTGTCTTCTGAGGTGCCTCTGAGTGTGTTCCATCCCTATTCTTCAGTAAATATTATACATCACTTTTATCTACAATCACCTAATTATATTTCAAAGCTAATTCTGCTACACTAGACATTGTTTTAAGAATCAAGTTTAAATGATCATATCTCATCCTCCCATATTTTACACAAAAACAGTGAGACCTAGAAAATTCTAGTGGTTCTAAACTGCATAGGATAATTTCATTCAGATTATTTATAATCTCCCATATATAATCATTGAAAATATTTCCACAAATGCCTGTTTTCTATTTTTGTTTGCATCAAAACTAATTTCTTCGAAAATTTAGACGGAAGGCAGAGAGATAATTTGTATTGCTTGCTACTATTAGTGAGCAGTACAGATACATCTGTTCATAAAATATGTTTGTTTTTTACTTGGAAATTGAAATAGATACATAATCAGATCTCACAATCAAAGCTCTTATTTCCTCAATTTCTAGGAATTTAAGCTATCAAATCTGTAGTATAATTTTAATATCATTAAGATATCTTTATTCCTATACCTGAACTCAAACACAATCTCAAGCATAAACTTGATGCATGGAATATTATTGGCCAGATGAATTATGGAGGACATCAACAATATCATCCATGCAGAAATAAAAAGTTTGTTAAAATGCAGGAAATAAAGAAAAGACCAATACAAATATCAAAATAGATGTTAAAACTTTTGTGTGACATTAAAAAGCAAAAGGGACCAGAAAAAGTGATGAGGTAAAAGACCTTATCAGAACATTTCAAAAAGATCTTACAAGAAAAGACATAAGATGAAATGTGCAAAGAGTTAGCAATTTCTACAAGATCTAAATAATTAATTGAGATATTGAAAAATTTTAGGGGCAAAATACTAAATGATGCAGGAAGCAATAAAAGAAAATGGAATGAATATAAAGAGCCATTAAAAATTATTTAGCCCAAATTTAATCACATCAGAAAAAAAACAAATATTCAAGAATTGATGGTAATAGCTAAAAAAAAAAGAGTCCAAGTTAAACTGAAAACCTTGATGAAAGTCAAAGCTCCATAAATTGACAGAATATCCATTGAAAATTTCAGCAATTCAGTGTAACCCTGGAAATGCTCACTAATCAATGACAAGGACTTTGGAAAACAGCTAATTGATTAACTAATTGGAAGAGATTCATACTTATGTCTAGCTCTAAAAAATCTAGATGTTACTTAATAATATCATATGCAAATAAAGTTTTCTTTTAATATTTTATTGGGAGCTCTTACAGCTCTTATAACAATCCATACATCAATTGTATCAAGCACAATTGTATATATGTTGCCATCATCATTTTTAAAACCTTTCCTTTCAACTAGGGACCTTGGTATCAGCTCCTCTTTTTACCCTCCTTGTCCCACCCTCCAACCCTCATACACACTTGATAAATTACAAATTATGTTTATTTTTCTTACACTATTTACTGTCTCCTTTCGCTCACATTTCTGCTGTCCATTCCTCTGGTGGGGGAGTGGGGTTAAATGTCAGTCATTGCCATCGGTTCCTTCTTTCTCCAACACCGTCATGATACCACTACTCCCATTATTGTTCCTTAGGGGTTTATCTGTCCTGCAGTCCATGTGTTGAGAGCTTTTATCTGTCCCAGTGTACCTGCTCTGGTCTAGCTGGATTTGTAAGGTAGAACTGTGCAATGGCTACCAGAGCAGAAATGTCCTCAAGACTTGGTGGACCAGGATGCTGTCCTTTCTCTTTTTCTCTCTCTCTTTAATAAAATTTTCTGAAGGTAATTTAATAATGTATACATGCAGCAGCACATCAAGAGGGAACTTCTAGAAATGTAAGCCAGATTCAGAAGAGAACATGGCATGGAGGAAATTCTTACTGATATCAGAAGGGTCTTGGCTGAAACAAAGGAATGCCAGTAATATGTTTACTTGTGATTCATTTACAATGCAAAGCCATTCAAGTATTCAGATAACATATTATGTATAACACTGAGAGGAATCAGAAGAAAACTAATTGCGCTCATGCAGAACCTATATACAAACCAAGGAAAGACGTTGGAGAAGAACAAAGGCATGTTGAATGGTTAAAGTTAAGAAAGGTATGTTTCAAAGTCAAATCCTTTTACCATAGTTACTCCATCAGAATTCTGAGATAATAATCTGAAAGTGGGATTCCATGAAAACTCAAACATGGGCTCATGATGGGAGGAAACCTCCTTAACAGCCTGCAATATGCAGATAGCATAGCCCAATATAAAGAAAGCATGAATCCTCTCAAATGGACCAAGATAAATCACCACGATAAAGATAGAAAAGATGGACATTGTCAAGAGTTTCACAGTTGACACCAATTGGAGCAGCAACCAATAACCCAAACAATGTAGATCACTGAACAATTCCCGTAAAAAGGCCTCCTTAATGAATTAAAAAGCGAGAAGTCCCTCTGAAGGCTAACATGTGCTTGACCCCAAGCCATGGCTTCTTCCAAGCCTCATATGCAACAGCTGGACAGTGATTACATAATTGATGAGTTTGAATTTTAGTGCTGATTAACAATATTAATTACAGCCTGGAATTCCAGAAAAAAATTAACAAATGTGTGTGGAAGAAGCACAAATAGGCAGCTCTTTATTAGTGATTATGGGAGATAATGGGCTCAAACATAGAAATGATCGTGTGAACCATGCAGAGCCAGGTAACCTTTTGTTTTGTTCTATCGTGTATACAGTCTGACTAGATATGCCATAACAACAAGAGCAAAAGGCTAAAAACTGATGATAAATTGAAGATGGATCACATTTTTAATATCAGTAATAATGCATTCGAAATAAGATTTTAAAACATATATTAGAGATTTATCTTTTAAAATGGCATAAAACAGTATCAATACATTTTATTGGAATATTTTACCAAGACAATACTGCCAATGACAGCAACACTCCCCAAATGCATATTAATCTTCACAGAGTTTGATAAATCACGTGAAAGAAAACTTAACAAGAGGTTACATGATGTTTTATTGACTTATACTCATTGATTTTTCTTAATTACCTTTAAAAGTAAATGTATGGGATTTAAATTTCAAAGTCCATATGAGACTTTATAAATTTTTACATTGATAATGATCTTATCATTCTTACTTACTATAATACAATTTTATTTTATTATAAAACTATTATTTATTTATAATTATTTATATTATTGCAACTATGACACTTAAGCTACTCATTGTAACTATCATATCCTCAGTACACTTTTTGTCTTAATAATAATTTTCCTTTTATTTTTTTCCACCCTTTATTCAAATGTCAGCTAAATCTTAAAAATACATTGTTACAAGTATATTGTGAAATACTATTTGTGGGGGATTTTGAATCTACTTAAGTTTTCACAGTAGGGATACAGGTTCTTGAGGGTTTTGAAATCTATTATCTATTATAATTTTTCAGTGCTCATATTGTGGTGGCTTGCATGTAATGTGCTGCTAGAAGCTATGACATACAGAGTTCAAATACCAGCAAGATCCCCCATGATGAACAGGTTTCCACAGGGCTCACAGACTAAGGCTAGACAAGGAAGAAATAATATACTAGCCACTTCTGAGGCAGTTGTCACCGAAGCAGTAAGAATAGTAGAAGAACACTTTCAGATATAGTGCTGAAGATGAGCTCCTCAGGTTAGAAATCAATCAAAATATGCGTGGAGAAGGATTGCCTCTTTTTAGTAGACTCTGTTTTACTGACTTAAATGGAATAAACTTTGGAGAACCTTCTTTTGCTTGTTGATAGGTATGAAAATGAGAAGCTATAGTTTCAAATATGTATTGATAATTACAAGATAGAAAGTAGGAAGATTGTAAGTCTTTAAAAATGAAATGGAAAGCACACTACATAAAGATAAACACACTGGGTTTTCTTTCTTTCTTCTTCTTCTTTTTTAGATGCCATATAGTTGGTTTGACTAGCGACCCTATGTACAGAACAACACTGCCTGGACCTATGACCCCCATAATGGTTTTTCAGTTTGAATACATTGTTGCAGGTATTGATCATTTTAAATTGAGCAATAATATAGATTACCATGCCAGTAATGACAATCTCAAGAGGAATGGTGTCAAATTTATCATCAAAAAAGCACTTCAAGGTATATCTTGTAATACAGTTTAACCTATATTACTACAAGGAAGTCCAGTTAACACAATATTTATTAAATTTTACTCACCAAATATGAAAGTTGGTGATGGAAGATGAAGAATGTTACTATCTTCCTAAATCTAAAAGATATCAAACTTGTAATAAAAATATATTCATAATTATTGAGTGGAGTGCAAAAGTTTGAAGCAAAATGAAGAATCATGAATTGAAAATATTTGTGATAAAATATTTTGGAGATTACATGATAAAATTTTGTGAGATCAATAATGACTTCTTCATTCCTAATATATTTTTCAACAACAGCTATTATGAATATAGAGTTTGCCACATAGACTCACAGAAAACAAATTCAATATATATCTGAGAAGAGAGTATGCGGAAGTTCAGTACCATCAGTCACTCAAAATGAAGCCAGGCAATCACTGTGTAATAATCATAAATTGCTCATGTGTAAGTTCAGCCCGAAGCTAAAAATAAATAGATAGATAGATGATAGATAGATAGATAGATAGATAGATAGATAGATAGATAGATAGATAGATGAATGATAGATAGATAGATAGATGATAGATAGATAAAACAAGAACATGTGAGCCAAAAATAGGATCTGAAGTATATCCAACTTGAATTGAGACAACATCTCAAGAACAGATTTCTTGGATTGAACACCAAGGACAGAAGGTTTGATGATTTGTGAGATGACAAGAACCTCACACATGAAGAAAGCAAAACATCATTCAAAAGAGAAGAAAGAAAGAAAGACCAAAGTGGATATTTAAAGAGACTTAGAAACTTGCTTTTGAATGTAGCTAAAGTGGATGGAAGAAATGATGAAGTAAAATACCTAAATGGAAATTTCTAAAGGGAAGTTCAGTACGAAAAAGTAAAGAATTATAATTAAATATTCAAAGACCTGGAATTAGAAGATCAAAAGAAAAGAATAAACTCATATATATGAAAGATAAAAAGCTGAAAGATGTTTTATTTTCCAGTTGAACTATTGAAGGATACCATGTGCAAACTTCACCACTTGTCTGTGTGTCATATGTTGTGGACTGTGCTTGCTCTGAAGCTGGAACTTGTTGCTGATATTTCGGTAAGAGCACCCAAGGTGATCAAATTCCAACAGTGCCTCCAGACTAAGAAAAGACTACGAAGAAGGAATCTGCTGTCCATTCAGGAAGAATTGACCTCTGAAAACCTTATGCATAGCATCAAAGCATTATTGATACTTAAGGGCTAATAAATAGTAGCAGAAATTTGCCAGGGATAGTGCCAGAAGATGAACCCCTAAAGGTAGAAGACACTCAACATATGACTGAGGAAAAGCTACATTCTCAAAGTAGAGTCTACAATAATCCCGGGACTGAAGTAAAATCTGTTGGACAAACTAATTTGGGACCATCATGGGTTAATAATGCATGACTCATAATCAGAAGAAACAACTATAAGAATCTACTAACAATCAGAACTTGGAATGTGCAAATCATGCAAAAAGGAAAATTGGAAGTCTTTAAAAAAGAAACAAAATGCTTAAAAACTGATTTTATAACCATTAATGAGCTCAAATCGACTGGAATTGGGCATTGTGAATAAGACACCAGATAGTGTAGGGTACAGAAGTACTGTAGTCACTCTGAAAACATATTTCAAGATCTGTCTTCAAGAACAATTCTAGATAGGATTATAACTAACTGCTTTCAAGAAAAAGCCAATCAACACAAATTTGAAATGTTATTCAAATTTATTGGCCAATAACAAGTTAGTGATGAAGAAAAGAAAGAACTCTATCCTTCCTTCAGTCTGAAATTGATCAAACAGATGAGAAAGGTACAGTAGTTGGACCACATAGTCTTAGCGATCGAAATGAAGCAAGAGCCCCATAACAGAATTCTGAAAGACTATGGACTTCCTCATATCAAGTAGCCTTTTCAACAATGCAAAAGGTTACCATATACAGAAACTTACATAGAAAGTGTACTCAGAAATCAAATCTACTACATCTACTGGAAGAAATAATGATGAAGCTTAATATCAGTAATTAACACGAGGGTTTGACTGTAGAACTTACCACTCCCATGTAAATTAAGGTGGAAGCAGAAGAAAATTAAAACAAGTCCATATCAGCCCAGAGCATATCGCACATGAATTTCAAGAACACATCCATATTTGATAAGCACTAATGAGAGAAGACCTGATGAACTGTCTAAAGATATCAAGAACATTATTGATGAGGAAATCAAAGGTCATTAAAAAGTTAGGAAAAATGAAGAGATCAAAGTGGATGTCAGAAGATACTCTGAAATTTGTTCTTGATTATAAAATAGCTAAGGCCAATGGAAGAAATAATGAATTCAAAGACCTGAAAATAAATTTCAATAGGCAAATCAATAAGAAAAAGTCAATATAATCAAATGAGCAAAAACAAAGAGTTAGAAAGCCAAAAAGGAAGAACACACTCAGTTCAACATGTCTTAAAGTTAAAGAACTCAAGAAATAATTCAGGTTTCGAGTTTCAACATTGAAAGATTCCATGGGCAAAATAATGAGTGATGCAGGAAGCAGCAAAAGAAGATAACAAAATATACAGAATCACTGTACCCGAAAGAATTAGTCAACATTCTATCATTTCAGGAGACAGCATATGAGAAGGAACCAATGATTCCGAAGGAAGAATTCCAGATATCAATAGCCTAAAACAAGGTCCAGGCATTGATAGAATAACAATTGAAATGTTTTAACAAGTAGATGAAGCAGTGTAAGACTTCACTTGTCTACGCCGAAAAACTGGAAGACAGCTACATGGCCTACTGACTGGAACAGATTCCTATTTGCACCCATTGGAGATATGTGAGCCAACAGATGGCAAATTCATTAGCATTGACTATGCTGGATAGCATAATCAAGAGGAATGACACTGCATTCATTGTGACAAAGGATATTTCAAGATCAATCTTTAAGAACAATTGTCTGTGATACGATTATATCGATCTTCACTCAAGGAAAACCCAATGAAAACAAGTATTATAGAACTATGTCATTAATATCACCTGCAATTAAATATGTGCTGAAGATCACCCAGCATCAGTTGCAGCAGTACATCGTCAGGAAAGTGCCAGGGGGTCAGGCCAGATTCTGAAGAGGACTTGGAACACGGAATAGCATTGCTGATGTCAGATGGACGTTAGCTGGAAGCAGAGGAACGGAAAGGTGTTTACATGTGTTTTATTGACTATGCAAAGGCATTTGACTGTGTGGATCATAACAAACTACGGCCAGCCTTAAGAACACACTTTATTGTGTTCATAAGGAAACTGCGTGGATCAAAAGGCAGTTGTGTGGACAGAATTAAGGAAGACTGCATGGATTAAAATGAGGAAAAGTGAGCATCAGGTGTATATCCTCGCACCACACGTATTCAATCTGTACTCAGAAAAGCTGGTTTATATGAAGAAGAAAGTGGCGTCAGGATTAGAGGAAGGTTTATTAATTATCCATTATATGCTGATGGCACCACTTTTTTTGCTGAAAGCTAGGAGGATTTGAATCACTTACTGGTACTGATCAAGTATTTCAACATTCAATATAGATTATAATTCAATGTAAAGAAGACCAAAATCCTCACAACTGGACCAGTAAGTAACCTCACAATAAATAGAGAAAGAATAAAATTGTAAAGAGTTTCATCTTGCTATGATCCAACAAGATGAAGCAACAGTCAGAGATCAAAGGATTTAGTGCAATGGGTAAATCTGCTGAACAAGACCATTTTTAAAATGTTGAAAACCAGAAATGTTATTTTGAAATACAAAGGTGCACCTCACTCAAGCCATGGTATTTTCAATTACCTCATATTTGTGAAAATCGGACACCGAATCAGGAAGATCAAAGAGGGATGGATGCATTTGAATTGTGGTACTGGTGTTGAATATTCAAATTATCATGGACTGCTGAAAGAACAAACAAATTGAAGGACAACCAGGACGCTCTTTACAGGCAACAATGGTAAGACTTCATCTCATGTACTTTTGACATGTTTTCAGGAGAGAGTAGCGTGTGGAGAAGGCCATCATGCTCCATAAAGTTTGGTGACAGTGAAAAGGAGAACGACCTTGACAAGATGGAAGGACACAAAGATGGCAACCATGGGCTCAAACATATGAACCACTGTGTGGATACAGCAGGGCAGATCAGTGTTTGATGCTGTTGTGCTTGGGGTCTCTCTGAGTGAGACTGACTTGATGGCTCCTGACAACCACATGTGCCAGATACGGAATGTGGCAAGAAGTTTCCAAAGAACAGGAAGGGAATACATAGTCACTTTAGCAAGAATAATTGGTCAATGTCCATCATTTCAGCTGGTAATGTATTGTCAATGGAGGACGGTACTGAAGGAAGAAATCCAAGCTGCACTAAAGGCATTAATGAAAATCAGGTCTCTAGGAATTGATGGAATACAATTGAATTATTTCAACAGGCTGACGCAGCCTTTGAAGCATTAACTAGTCAATGTCAAGACACAAGAAGGCAGAGCAATCTGGCCAACTGAGTGAAAGAGATCTATATCTCTGTCCATTCCAAGGAAAAGCAAAATGTGAAAATTATCGAACAGTATCATTAATATCACATGCAAGTCAGTTTTTTTCAGAAGGGCATTTTAAATTTGCTGAAGCAGTACGTCAAAAGAATGATTCCAGAAATTCAAACTGGATGCAGAAGAGGACATGGCTTAAGGGATATTATTACTAAAACCATAAGAACATTGGCTGAAAACTGAGAATACCCGAATCATGTTTACTTGTGTTGTATTGACCATACAAAGGCTTTGTACTGTGTAGAGCATTAATATAATATAATAATAAAATTATGGAAGAATGGGAGATTCAGAACACTTAATTGTACATGGGCTGAACCTATATATAAATCAAGAGGCTGTTCTTTGACTAAAACAGGGGCATAATTTCCAATCAGAAAAATCTGTCAGGGTTATACTATTTTACCAAGTCTGTGTGATATACAAATAATCTGAGAGTTAGGGATATATAAACAACTTAATATCAGATTCAAAAACTCAAATTCACTTCCATTGAGTCAATTCCAATTCATAGAGACCCTAGGGGACAGGGTAAAACTGCCCTTGTTGATTTCCAGGACTCTATCTCTTAACAGGAATAGAAAACCTCGTCTTATTCCTGCAGAGCAGCTGGTAGTTTTGAACTGCTAAACTAGCAGTTACTAGCTCAGTGAGTGAGCCACAACACTACCAGGGTGCCAGAGCATCAAGATTAGATAACAATTTACAGTGTGTAAATGGTACAGTATTGCTTGCTGAAAGCGGGGACACTTGAAGCAGTCTCTGATGAAGGCTTTTAAAACACAAAAACAAAAAACTTCAGCCTGCACTAGAGATTACAACTCATTGGAAAGAAACCAAAATCTTTGCAAGTGGGCCACTCAGAGAAGGTGTCGACGTTGTCAAATATTTCATTTTACTTGGATTTACAATCAATTCTCATGTCAAAAGCAGCCTAGAAATTAAAGAACACATTGCATTTGGCAAATCTGCACAAGTTTTCTTTAAAGTGTTATAGAGAAATTATTCTACTTTGAGGACTTAGGTACACCTAAGGCGGAGTTGACTTAGGTCAATTCATGGTATTTTTAATAGTATTATATGTATGTGAAAGACGGACAATAAATATCGAAGATGGAAGGAAAAATCATTTGAAATATGGTGTTGCAAAAGAATATTAAAGGTACCATGGAGAAACAAATCTACGTTGGAGAAAGTACAGCTATATTTCTCTTTAGAAGTGAAGATAGACTAATGTCATCTCACATATTTTAGAGATGGCAGCAAACAAGATAGGTCCCAGACAGTAAGTCCTTCTGTCACCATGAGTTTGAAGCTAAGCAAAGGCACCCAGCAACTAACAGTTTAGACTTTACGAAGACAGAAACCAGAGGACAGCGCTCCATGCATACTTTGTTCGGGGAATGGCAGCTGTGCGCATTGCAATGTTGATCTTTTTCCCTTTTGCACAAGCTGTTTTTAAACAGTGACTGAGTCCTCTGGTATCTCTTAATTTAACTGCAGATTTTCCTATTTTCTTTCACAGCCAGCGGCTTACATCAGAAAGTTGGAATATCTGGTATATAATATTGCAATAATCTTTTTAAATGTTTACTATATAGTTTACTTTAATTTAAATGTAATATATAATGTATATGAGAGAATGTTCAGGAGCTTCATTATTTTATTCTTATCTCTTCAACAGATACACTGTCCTCTCATTAAACTTTCACTCATGACCCTCGATGCTTGCTCATTCCTCATTTTTCAGGTAAAATAGCCTAGCTGCTTGGAATATCCTGATTCTTCAGAGATTACAGCAGTTACCACATGTTTCTGAGTCCATTGATCTGTGATTTTTCATTATCTTATAGAAATGACTACTTTAATTGGTTTTATGACCATTAAAGTGTAACGTCTATTAGATCAAAAATCCCTGCTCTTTTGGTAGCCTTCTCTACTTGTGCCACATGACTCAGTCCTTAGGAACCGCTGTGCTCAATAAATATATTTTGATAGCGGGAACAACAAATAGTCTGGGTTCACACACACCAGTTTGGACATCGATTATTCAATTATTATAAGATTTTATAATTAGTCTGAAAAAGGCTTCACAGAGAGATTGGCTAAGGATGAGAGAGATTCGTTGGTCTGGAGGAAGTCTGCTTCCCTTGTTTCACTGTAACGTCACCACATCTCTCTTTCTAGGCACATTGCGATGATTTTCGTCCTAAACAAGGCCACACATACTCATGACCCCAGGCTTGCTTGCCCTTAGGTTCTTTCTTGCACCTCAGATACTTGCAAATACCTTTGCCCTTTCCCTCATTTTTGGCTCACAGCCAAAACAGAACATTTATACATTAACTTTGTTTTAGTGTTGAACACATTTATAATCAGTTTCCTATTTTCCTTTGGGCAATACTTCTTGATATAATAGAGAAGGTTTGCTTATTTATGCATTTGTCATACAATTTTAAGTAATTCACTTTCTATTTGCACCTTTAGAATGGCCATATGCTATCATATTTATATCTTTCAAATTTTAGTGGGCTTAATTTTTATTTTCTCAGAGATAATTAAAATACTTCTGCAAATATTGCAGATGTTGTGATGCTGCTGCTGGTGGTGTAATTATGATATATAAAGACAGACTCTTTCCATTATGCTTGGAGCATCCTACAAGAATTACTTTACTCTGTGTCCAAAACTGTCACAATTCATATTAAATATTAATAAACTTAAAGTTTATTATGCTTTTCAAACCAACAGAGTAATAACTATTATTTGTGGAGTCTTTTATGTGCAAGCAAAATGCTATTGTATACTTCTAATGTATTTAATTCATCAACAAATTCAAGTGCCAGATACCATTAATATTATTATTGTAGATGAAGGAAATCCTGGTCCACTGATGCCATGAAAACAAGACTAAAATTCAGATATGCTCATTTTTGAACTACTGCAATATGTTGCCTCTGTCTCAAAGGAAAGAGTAACACAATAATGCTAATTCTGGAGAACAAAATGTATTTACAAATGCATTCATTTTAAGGATTATAAAAGAAGCATTTTGTATAAAAACACCAGGGTTCTACATATGCAATAAGAGGGCATCAGTGACGTATAAGCTTTCAATATGTATTGGAAATAATTGTTCTTATAAAATCCATTATTTGCACAATCAGCATTGTGGAAGTTTTAACATGCATTCCTACACTTACATACAAAATACAATTCAATGGGATTTGAGGGATTTTAATCCATGAATTTTCCAAGGGAGATTTTATGTATATTCTCTATATGAATGATTTATAAGGGAAAAAAACGGAATAATTAAAATATAACTGTATATCACCATTGGCTTAACTTTTACAAATATCAAATCCCAATGGTCCTTTGGTAATCTCTATTACTTTAAAATATCCCATTTGTTTGTGCTGAACATGTTTTCTTTCAAAACTCCATCTACTTGTAAGCTTCCTAACAATGATGACTTTGGTACTTTGGGTAGTCAAGAGAGCAGACTTAATTCATGAACTAAAGCATATTTCAATGTGACTTGGATTAAAGCCTTAATGTGCTGGGCAGGTTGAGAGCAAGTGAATCAGAATTGCAAATGGATTTTGGCACAGAGTATAGATTCTGAATTGAGATGACTAAAATGACTGCTGGGTTTTAAAATAAAATTTATTAGCTAATGCTCACAGTTCCACCTGGACTCTTGTCCCTTTTCTGAGAAGGGCTCTGAAAAATTTGCTGAAAATGTCTTGGTATTAGTCTGGGTGCTTTAGAGAAACAAATCCACAGAAACTCATGAAAAAGAGAGTTTTATATAAAGGTTATTGTGCATCAAGAAAACATCCCAACACAGTGCTGGCCAAACCCACAAGTCCAACATTAACCCATATGTCCAACACCAATCCACAAAGTCCTCCTCCATCTTACAAAACAGACTCAATGATGCTGACTGTAGGAGGAAAGCCAAGTCGGTGAATGTGTAAGCTTCTCAGCACTGACAGGGGTCTCCACATGGGTGCTCCAGCACCCAGGGCAGCATCGGGATAGGTCCATATGGCTTCTCCTTGGGGTTGTCTTGCAGGAAGTCAGTCTTGCAAGCCGAAGCAGGGAACTGCTAAGGCAGCTGCACCCTGGTGCGACTATCACAAACAAGAGACCCGAGAACTACAGAACTAGAAAGGTGAGGCTCACTGACTGGTCATTTATCCCTCTGCCCTTCAATAAACGCCACATGTGTTTATTGGCCAGGTTGGCACAATAAACTAGCTCAATCTTTAATGTTTATAAAAAATATCCTTGATATTATGAAAATCAATCCTCTATTTGAAAATATTTATAATATAGTAGAACATTTAATATCAGTGTAATAAATATATCTTAAAACTTTACATTTGTTGAATATAATTTTCCAAATAAAAATAAAAATATATATTTAGATGAAATATTAATGGATATTTAATATCTGGTATAAACAATATGGGAAAGCCCAATTGTGTTTGATGTTTGGCAGTATGAAAAATTTGAAAGTGTTTATTTTTTACTTACCATAATTCTTTTCTTTCTGTTCGCACTAGGTTTTTATGACTTTACTCTTTTTGCTTTTTTGACTAGCTTACATGCCCATGTCAACAGTTCTGTTGTCAAAGGAAGCAGTGTTACAGTGTGAAAAGCAGGTGTGCATCTCCAGTTCCACCGAGGAGCTCCAGGATGGCTGATAAATCTCTCTTATAAATTCATATTCAGAGTAACACACCATCTACTTTTCTGCAGCATTGTAATTATGCAGGTGACAAACCATCATCATATCCAAACTAAAACTAAAAGCTTCATATAGAATCTTGGCTGGGATAATCTCATTAAAGGGTCTGCTACTTATAGAATGAATGTTCTTTTCAGAGAGATAGTTTGAAGCAAGCCCTACTACAAGAACTGATTGACAAATCCCTATGTCAAAGAAGGCCATTTTCAAATAATACAGTTATTGAGGTTAAGTACAATCAAAGAAAGTTATGTTATTAATACAATCCATAGTAAGTATATAAACAAAATACCAGTATACCATGAGGGCTCATAGCCTTGTCCCAGAATAGAACACTCAGACATTGCAGGATCAGTAGGTATTCAAAATAGTAAATCTGTTGTAAGTATGGGCTGATTGCATGTTATGCTTAGAATAGAACAGATTATCTTGAGAACTGTAGCATAACCACTATTCTTCAGAGTTATATGAAAAAATGCATAGCATTCAGAAACATTGAACTATTTGGGATGTTATTTTTGTCATTTGAAGCATTTAGAGGTCAATTATTATGTAATGTTAATAATATTTTTAATTTCTAGTTCCTCATGTGAGAAATAGGATTTTTCCATATAATTCACAGTAGAGAAAGAGGGTGTGTAAAAATAAATTTTGATCTAACATTAGTGGTAGAATATAGGGTTTGTCAACATTGGACACACTGAAATTTGGGCAAGATAATAGTCTTTTAGAGAGTTAGGCTACCATGGCAGGAACCTTGGTGGTGCAGTGGCCCGGGTGCGCAATGATCTGCTTGGTCAGCTGTTCAAAACCACCAGCAGCTCCTGGGAGAAAGACCGAGCTTTCTACTCCCTGAAACAGGTTCAGTCTCAGAACCCCACAGGGGTCACTACGAGTCAGGACTGATTCGATGACAGTGAGCGAGCATGCCTCTACTAAGCACATAGCAACAACACCAACCCAAATAACCCAGACTGTCTCCAGACATAGTTATGTGTGCCATGCTTATAAAAATCACCCCAGGTGAGAGCCACTGAGAAAAGACAACTGCTCTTTGCTGTCAAGTCCATTCTGATGATGACAACACTATAAGAATAGAACAGTCCAAAGGCCGCCAATCTTGACCGCCACATCCCTGACCTCTGGAGAAGCCCACGGATTCCAACCACTGATTTATTAACTAAAATTTCAAAAGCTCTGTCACCAGGGCTCCTGACAAAAGCAAAATGAATTTAGATGCAAACATATGTGAATTATATATATGTACATCATTTACATACATATATACATGAATGATATATCATATATATGTAAATCACTGCTCTTGTGGGGTGTCCTTGAGTGATTCTAACTCATAGCAACCTAGAGAATGACAGAATGAAACACTTCTTCATCCTGCACTAACCTCAAAAATGTTGTTATATGTCATATTAAAATTACTGCCACTGTATCAATCCATCTCAGTTCTGTTTCTGACTGGAAATACCTTGGGATATTCTCTCGGTTTTAGATCTTCTGAGAAGGCTCAACCACAGAAAAGGGTTTCAAATTGTTCTTCAAATATTCAAAGTTCAAAAATATATACTGAATCAGAATTTCCACTTTCATAAGATCCCCAGGAAAGATCTGAGACAGTATTCATCTCTCAGTGTACCATGATGCGATGGCGTCTCCATGTTGTGATACTGGCAACTCTGGTATGTGCATTAAAAATCCCAACACAGTCAAACATGATGGGCAGGTTTCAATTCAAACTAAAATACACCAGGAAAAGGACACAGTGGTCTACATCGGCGGAGGAACCAAAGTAAGCCTATGCGGATTGTTTTCTTATATAGGGCTGAGGGATAAGCAGCTCGAACTGGAAGGTGCTCAAAATAGAATGGGGGAAAGTTGCCTACCCAAAGTCCACTTGACTCGAATGAGATGGCTTTGTAGACCTTCACCTGCTACATGAAGCATGGCTCAAAATGAGAAGAAATGCTGAAAATATCCCTTAATAACTATGAAATGAAATGAAAAAAGTAGGACTGCAGGAAAAGTGGAAGTTGTCAAAAATAAAATGGATGTATAGGGATGGACAGCCCAGGTATTTGTGAGCTGTAGATTATGACTGAGTACATCTGTGGTTGAAAAGTAGATTCTCCGCCGGGGCCTGAACTGGAGTGAACAAGTCGGAAGCTGTTTCTCCTTAGCTGTGCTACAGACCAATGCAGGCACTTGCTTCCTTCCTTCATTACATTTATGTAGAGTCCAGAATTTAGACCTCTTCCTACTCTGTATGCATACCGTGCATTTTTTTGTTTTTTTTCTTTAAATAAGTCATTTATTGGGGCTCTTACAGCTCTTATCACAATCAGTCCATCCATCCATTGTGTCAAGCACATTTGTCAGTATGTTGACATCATCATTTTCAAAACATTTTCTTTGTAGTTGAGCTCTTGATATCAGCTCCTCATTTTCCCCTTCCCCACCCTCCCTTATAAATATGAAATGGAATAAATGCTAAAATTCTGTATTTGGACTTATCAGAAAAGACACACGTGCACATACCCAGACCTTTAACCTGCACTGAGAAAAGCAATAAGCAACACATGCCAGTCTATTCTCAGTGCATTGTGATCTTTACCATGCAATTATAAGTTAAGCAATAAAAATAATGTTCTTCAATTTAATATATTACTATTGCAGTATGATTTCAGTGCCTAGTTTTTAATTTGTGAATATTTTCTGTTATGTTCTGAACAAAATTGAAAAGTTATTTGATTTTGAAATTAATACAAAAATCACCTACTTCCATTTTAAACTTTTTAATTTGTTCGAACCTGTAAAGACTTGAAGTTTCAAAAAAGTTTTTAAAATTATTTGCTTTAATTTATTCATGTAAATTTAGACTTTTAAAATATTTTGTGCTCCCCACCCCAGTCAGTCCTAGGGCTTTGGGGCTCAGCTCAAGGGGAGTACCTCTGGGACATGGGGGGTACAGTGAATAGTGCGACCCTTTGCTGGGCATGCCTACACAGTAGGGTATGCTGGGCCCCCTTAGGGTTTCCCGTATGGGCTTCAATAAATTTCTTCGCTTCTGCTTAAAATTTAAAAAAAAACATTTTGTGATGGTAAAAATTAAAAAAATATATAATCTGGATTTTGAAGCTACCAAAATGCTACAATTAAGTCTATAAGAACAAATTTGCATTTCTTTTAGTTCTCAAAATTAAAGGTTGTAATTTTCATGGACCGATTTTTAAGATGTATATAATTTAAATTTATAAAATAGATTTATCATAACCAAGCATCTATTAAATCCATTTTATATCGTGGAAGACTACTTAATGCTTGATCTGAGAAATGGTTATACCTCTAAACTATTTGAAAGTAGCTTCACTGGCTTAAGTTTCTATTAATTTCATCCTAGGAACTTATAAAATTGAATAGATAGTAAAGGAAAAAATTACTAAGATCTTGCTTTTTAAATAACTCTCATATTAAAATAGTTACTAAGTCATTTTTCATAACTGTTTTTGGTGTTCTTAAAGACAGTATGACATAGTTATTGATTTTCTAGTATAATTCTGGGTCCGGAGTCCTGCAGTACACCGATCGCTTAAGAATGGATAAGTGACATAGGCAGTTAGCTGTCAATTTTCACCCCCTTTGCCACTTTCTGGGTCCTCCAAATTTATTGCCCATTTGTGAACAGATGTCAAAATAAACCACTGCCAGATGTTGTATTTGTAAAAACTATACACTGTGGCCAAGATGGTGAGAATTATTTCTCTGCAGGCGTCTTAGCAAGTAGAGAGGGTAAAATCCACTCCTGCTTCTCACAGCTTTCCTTTTAGGGAAACACATAGTAGCAACGTTTTCACCTTAAAATGTGCCCCAGGAATTTGAATACATTGAATGTGGCGGAGGGAATGGATTATAGAATTTCCCCACATATATTTAAAATAAAAGAGGGAAAAAGGAAGCACTTTCAAGGTAATGCATTAAACAACCACGATCTTGTAATGGAACACCTATTTGCTGTCGCCACGACCTGCTTTTCTGTAAAAAGGCACAAGAATATAAAGAATGGATAGAATATAAAAATAGGTATATGTATGTGCTACCAAAAAATATCACTGCCCTGAAAATAATGTGATAATGCAGGTGGCATTGTATGCACGCTTTTACTGTTTAGGCTTTGGAGTGAAGTGGACCTGAGTTTTAATTACATAAACGCGCATGTGTACCCACAGGAGTACACACACACACACACACACACACACACACAAACACACACACACGCACACGGAAGCTTCAAAAGGTTTGTCCAAAGGTTCAACGCTCATGAACACAGCTGTCAAGAGACCAAACATCTCATTGCATTGGTTAAATCTGCTGGACAAGACCTATCTAAAATATTGAAAAGCAAGGATATTATTTTGAGAATCAAGGGGCACCTGACTCAAGCCACGGTATTTTCAATTCATGTGGAAGCTGGACATTGAAGGAGGAAGACTGAAGAAGAACAGGTGCATCTAAATTACGGTGCTGGAAAAGAAGATTGAAAGTGCCAAGAACTATCAAAAGATCAGACAAATCTGTTTCGGAAGAAGGATGGTCAGAACGCTCCTTGCAGTTGCGAATGGCAAGTCTTTGTCTCGTCTGCTTGGGCCTGTTAGAGACAGGACTGCAGTGCCAGCATCATCGAAGGAGAGCGTCATTGCAAAGGGAAGACCTCCGACAAGATGGATGCGTCGATGGGGTCAAACATAGGAACAATTTGTGAGCACGCACTGGAAACGGTCCTTCTAAGTTGGAATTGATTCTATGACACTAAAGAACAATGTTGTTTTGGGGGGTTTGTTTTAGTAATGTCTTTAGGCCCTTATTATGTTTGGAAAAATAGACGGTCAAGGGAACAGTGGAAAACGGTCAGTCAGATAGATGGATTCGGTGGCCACACCATAGTTTCAAACGCAGCCGTCATTGTGGGGGCGGGGCAGCATTTCGTGATGCTGCCTTCTGCTGGACACGGAGTCACTATGAGCAGGAACCATTAACAGCAACAATAACAACAATGCGGAGTCATAGACATCGGTATTGTTATATGAGGGGGTCACACATACACACACACTGAATTGCACTGGGCAGAGCAGAGCATCTTAGTACGCATTTTTCCCACTAGGCGGGCGTCAAGCAACTCCGCTGAGTTAGCGCACCCAGGGGCTTATTTTTCATAGAATCAGTTTCACTCGCACCTTGTTTTGCGTGATGGCCGGCTTAAGAGAATGGAGCACAGCTGTGAAATTGCGGTTTCTGCTCGGGAAAAATGTGGCAGAAACTGTGGCGATCCTCAACACAGCTTACAAAGAAAGCACTATGGGAAAAATGGTGAAATGTCAATTGATTACAAACCTCTTTCTGGTCATCTGTCAGTCTCTTGAATGGATAAAAATGTCTCTCATGTTGCATTTTGAAAAGATTTTGTAACATCATGCAACACAAAGGCCTGATTTGGGCAGGCAGGGGACTGGTTTGACCACCATGACAGGATACCTGGTCACGCAGCCATCTCAGTGCCAGTTCTGGGCTAAAAAACAGCATGCCTCTCTTGTCCTATGCACCTTACTCTCCTGACCTGGCTCTGTGTGACTTCTTTTTGTTTCTGAAAATGAAGACGTACACGATAGGACAGCAATTTGACAACAGAGAAGAGGTGTATGTAGGGGGTGGGGGGCAGGGGGGAAGGAGGAGCTGTTCGTTTTGAAGCTCATTGGTTTGGATGGCTGTTTCCTAGAATGGAATCGCAGATTTGACAAATGTATAAGTGTAAAGGCGAGAACTTTGAAGGTTATAAGGCTGATGTGTAAAAAAAAATTACATACCTGGCTTTGGGAAAGAAAATCCATGATTTTTGGAGGTCCCCCCGTATGCATTTTACTGCGCTCTGATTATGTTCTTCTGTTTGGAATTTGCATTTTATCACTTATTGTTTATTTAAAGGCCTTTGCATGGAATCATTTATTTCATAGTAAAAAAGAAAAGGGAGGGGGAGAGAAAACAAAACAAGCAGCATGCCATCAATTCCGATTCACAATGACCTTACAGGACAGAGTAGAACTCCTCCTTTGGGTTTGAAAGCTTTGAAATTTTTACAGGGCGGCTTCATCTTCTGTACAGTAATTGGTAGATCTAAGCCCTCCTTAACAGCTCTGTGTGTAACCCACTACACCACCAGCGTTCCTTTTATTACATATGCGCACCTCCAGCATAGGTGTTAGCATTCTCCGTTTTCAGTGATGGCTCTGGATTTGCCTCAGAGAGATTGAACACATTGACTGGAGTCACAAAACTGGTTAATGGCAGAGCCAGTTAGAGACAACTCCTGAACCCCACTGGGATTAAAAATGATTACTGCACTCATGTGTCTACACTTCAAAGTATTTCTTATTTTATCTTTTCCAATTTTTACAGCAGGTTCTTAATTTGTCTACAAAATTATATGATACTCTACTTGGTCCGCAATATTAGGTAAGTATACCCCATTCTTTATATCAATAGTTATGACCTTCTGAAAGAGCATTAACTTCTCAAAACCTTATTTCCCTCATTTAAAAATCTACCATTAAGATGAAAATATGTGGGCACTACATTTCATATTGTTACTGGTGTTCGATATAATCAAACTGATTTGGATATCTAGTAATCCGATGTGACAGAACCACATAGGATTATTAAGTTTGTGATATTGGTAGGCACAGTTTTCCAGGTATTTAAGGAAAAGATGCTGGGTTGTTTCAAACTGCCTTCATTGTAACCTTTAGGCCACCAGGGTTTAGAAATTAGGAAATCTATTTTAAAAAGCAGATTATTACCTATATAATACAAGGATACATGACAGGGAATACAAGCATAGTTCCATGCTTTATTAGGCTCAGAAAGCAGTAATGGTGTCCATGAATTCATCTTTACAAATAGGTTTCCAGCTGTTATAAATAATTGCAGCAAAGTGTAATGTGCGGCTATTTAGTGCAAACCACAAATCTTAGCAGATACGTTGTTAGCCTCTGTGTGCAAGGAAACTTTCTCCTCAATTCTTGTTGGACCAACCAATATTTCCAAGTGAGTGTCTTAACGATCACATTCCCTTTACTCTGCAGAAAGTATCACCATCTCTAGAGCCCCCCCCCACCGGAATACTATATATTAATAGTATTATATTAGCTTTATTATACTGCCTCCCATTCTCTCTTTGAATAAAAGGAGGCTATGGGGTTGTGATTAACTTCATAGTTCTTATGTAGTGTTTATACGAGAATGATTTGTTGAGATAGCAGTCGTGATCTTCTGGAAACAAAAACTGACTCTGAAAAAATTTATTGATCACTAATAATTTACTAGGTACTAGCATATTAGCATAACAGACATGAAGAATTTTGTCTTGCTTGAGTCCACATTCATCCCTCGTGGAAGTAGCAAATTGCTGCATAAGGTAAAATCACGAATGTAACTTGAGAACTAAGATGAACCTGTCCTAAGCAATGGAGTTTTCCGTTGCCTCCTATCAATGTGAAAGTTGGACATAGAATAAGGAAGATTGGACAAGATAGATGCATTGGGAACGTGGTGCTCAAGAAAAAATATTGAAAGTACCATGGACGCTAAAAGCACAAACGAATCTGCCTCGGAAAAATATGGCCAGAGTGCTCTTTAGAGGCTAGGATGACAAGACTGTGTCTCACATACTTTGGACATGTTGTCAGGAGAGCCCAGTGCCTGGAGAAGCCCATCGTGCTTGGTAAGCAGAGGGACAATGACAAAGAAGAAGGCCCTCAATGAGACGGAGGGACATAGAGCTGCAATAATGAGCGCAAACATTGCAACAATTGTGACGATGGCACAGTAGCAGGCGGTGTTTGTTCTGCTGTGGAGAGGGTCCTTATGGCCAGGGGTCGGGCTACAGCACATCATCTGAGTAGGAGCACTGGTACCTTAGCATTGGGTTGCTAACCTCAAGTTCAACACCACCGGCCCCTCTATGGGGAAAAAAATGGTCTTTCTACCCCCATAAAGTCATCGTCTCAGAAACCCACAGGGATAGTACTGCTGTGTCCTGTAGCGTCACTGTGAGGTGGCATTGTCTTGATAGCAGTGAATTCGGTTTGGGCACCCTATATGAGGAACTTGAAGTTTAGAAGCGGAGGAGTGAAGCTGCCAACACGTCTTTTTATGATATTTATCATTTATAGGGTCTCTGATTCCATGATGGATTATGCATTAGGTTTCTAACTGCAAGTTCAGCAGTTGGAATCCACCAGCTGCTTCATGGAGAAAGATGAGGCTTTCTACTCCTATAAAAATGAACAGCTCTGGAAACTCCATGGGAAATTCTACTATGTCCTACAGGATAGCTGTGAAATGGAATCAACTTAACAGCAATGAGTTGTCCCATAAAAGAACAGATTATGAGCCAAGGTGATTCAGTTGCAAAGGACTATGGGGAGAGTTGTGCTCACTAGTAACTGAGAGAGTGTAGGTAGCTGCAGGAATTTGGCCCAGCAGGTCTGAAACTTTACTATCAGGCAAAGGAGCCCTGGCACCTTAGTGGTTACTCATTTGGCTGTTAACCACAAGGTCAGTGGTTTGAGGTCACCAATGATTCCATGGGGGGCGGGGGGGTGCTATGAATGGGGTTTTCTACTACCTTTAAGAGTTAGAATCTCAGAAACCAACCAGGGAAGTTCTACCCAGCCTTTGGCGTCACCATGAGATAGAATGGCCTTGATGTTAGCGAGTTTGGTTTGCTTTGTAATGGGAGGATACTTGTTAACTCCATCTAAACCTCACAGACAAGAACTAAAAGAGAGAGCTAGTATTTTGTACACTTCTCCAAGAAAAGACACAGAGGACTGAGCCATGTGAGTCAGAGAAACAAAATATCCAAAGGACAGAGAGGCAGGTCATCTCACCTGGTTTAGGAAAGAAACACTTGCCTTTCTAACAATTCTTTTGCTGGCCACGATGGAATGGAATCATGGGGGATAAAAATGATCAAGGCACTTGGACATGAACCCAGTTTAGTAGACCCAGAGGGGTCTTTGAATAGAAGCCTGATTATCTTCTGAGAAATCAATCATTGGAAATCTTATGGAGCAGTAGTCTACTCTAATACATAAGGGTTGCCAGGAATTGGAGTCGACTTCAGCCAATTGGAACTGGCAATATGAAAATGGGAGAGGAAGTGGATTTGATCATTGGCCCAAAGATTCCTTTTCCCCCATTCTGATTAGCCCAAGCTGTCACTTTAACTTGTTATTGGGGAATGGCAATAAATAAAACTGTAAATAGCTGCAAAATTAAAACAAATTGATTATGAACAAGTCGAAACCAATTCAGAGAAATCCTAAAGGACAGGATAGAACTGCCTCTGCGGGTTTCCAAGACTGTGAGTCTTTATGGGAGCAGAAAGCCACATTTTTCTTCTACAAAGTGGATAAGCCCAAAGCTTAACGCACTGTGCCACCAGAGCGCCTTTTAAAAAAAAAAGACAGAAATGGAAATCACAACAAAACTAACAAACACAGAAGGTATGGGGTGGGGTAGGATTGGAATGCATCTTCATTATCACAATGAGATTCTTTTTCTAACCTAAACATTATGAAATGAGTTCAAATGTCATTAAGGAACCAACAAGTGTTTTTTGACCATGTAAAATCATAACAGCTAATGAAATAACACATCTTAATTAAAGTTAATCTTATGGCTGAGCAATGAGTTAGTGTCATTCAGTATTTAGAGTAAAAGAATGATCTTATCATTTAGACCCCAGTGATAAAAGTGCTACATGCCACCTTGCAAAATCATATTACAAGTCAGAAATATTGAGTAAGGGTTTAGATGAAATCATTCACTTAAAAATAAGCAATGATTTTAAATTCTGATAAGGAAAGACATAGCCTTGGTTATTATCACATCCTGGAGGAAGAAAGAAAGCAAAGGAAACAAATGAAACACAAGTTTACCTTTAAACCATCACACTGCATTTTCAGAAAGATCAAAAAAGAAAAGTCCATAACGTCATCCAAGTAAATATTTAAGACCCTCTTTACTCTGTCATTCTCCGTAGAGCAGAGACTACTGTAATGAACAACATTTAAAAAAGGCAGTGGCTTTCGGCCTGGGTGTCCTCCCATGAGTGGAACTCCCTGGGGTCTCGCGCCCTGCCTCTGAGACTACTTTAGTCATTCAGAATCAGTCTGCAACATCTAGACAGCATGAGAAATGGCCATCTCCTCCCATTTTAAAATTGTTTAAAACATAGCAATCATTTAAATGGGCATTTTACCCAAAGAATAATTTTAATGCTTTGCAAAAGAAAAAAAATACCCACTGAGGAGGAAGTGTTGAACCCTGTGGTAAGTAGAAAATGCACATGTTTCCTTCTTGCATTCATGTGCCAAGTACAAGCACTATAACTGACATTTCAGTTTTGAAGTTTCAAAGAGCATGCCTGTTTTTCCAGTGTAATTCTGTTTCTATTCAAAACAAAGTGAGAATTCCTAATCTTTAAAGTTCTTGATTAATGATGGGCATTTTGTGATCAATGGGTAGTTAATAATAGTTGTTTTTGTACCTAACATTATTTATCAGAAATGTTCAAAGCTGTTTAAAGGCTTTTATGTATAACATCCGGGTGCAGTAGTTGGCATTATAATTCCTGGTTGTTTATGTTTTAACCTTTGCATACATTGAAGTAGAGAGAAAAGAAACCTTTTAACTTTTCAAATGTGGCATGTAAATACAAGTTAGTGAGAGACTTTTAATTATTTCCTAAAGGTGTCATTGGGTAAGCAACTGATGACTGTGCATTTGGATGGCAACACTCCTTTTTAAGCATATGTATGCATGGTCATTTCTGTGGCGGTGGTCGTGGTAGTGATAGTGTGATGTCCCCACATTTGGTTTAGGGAACAGCCACCAGGAAACCTAACTTCTGTCCTTACTTTCAGTCAAACAGTTGCTAGAAGGAAATCAATAACCATTCAGAAAAGTACAGTTAGGATAAATATTTCACATTTTCTTTCTTTACTCTTAATTCTTTTTCTATCATATTAAATTACTGCAAATTTTAGTAAGCACTTTGTTAACTTCTAAATTAGTTTCATGCTGAGTACCTGAGTTGAACTCAAAAGAATGTGGGAAAATTGAATTACAAGGTAAGAGATATAGCAGCAGTAAATGGATTGATAATTGTCTACGGACAAGACGATGGAGGTTGGGGGGAAATGGGAAGCTCAGAACAAAGCATATGAGAAGGAAATGTTCTGAAATTGATTGTAGTGATGATTGCACATACACAAATCTTAATTGGATTATTTATTAACTGAGTTTTGATTTCTAATTGAATTCTTAGATGATTAAATGATTAGATTATGTGATGTGTGAGGTATATACTATTAAAATGATTTATTTAAAAGAAAACATAAGAGAATTTTCGCCATTTTTATGTGCCTTTGTACCTCGCTGCTGTTAAGTGCTATGGAATTGACTGCAACTCAGAGTAACCATATGTACAAAAGGGCAAACCAATGCCCAGTCCTGTGCCATCCTCACAGTCGTTGCCATAGTTGAGGCCATTGTTGCAGCTACTACGTTGATTGTTGCAGCCAGTACATCTTGTTGAGGATATTCCGCTTTTTCACTTTCCCTCTTCTTTGTCAAGCACAATTCCTTTTGCAGGGAACGGTCTTTCCTAACAGCAAGTCCAAAGTATGTGCCATGAAGTCTCACCATGCTTGCCTCTAAGGAGCATTTTGGCTCACCATTTTCCAAGCCAGGTTTGTTCATTCTTTTGAAACCCCATGGCACTTTCAACAGCATTCACCCACACCACAAGAGACCCTTTGTAGCAAATTTAGCTAGTCTGATGTAAATTCTTGATTGCTGCTTCCATGAGCCTTGATTCTGGATCCAAGTAAGATGAAATGCTTGACAAACTTGATCTTTTTTTGTACTATGGTGGTACTTATTTGTCCAAATGTGAGAATTTTTATTTTCTTTACATTTAGTGGTAATTTCTATTAAATGCTGAAGTTCTTTTCTCTTCAATAACAAGTACTTCGAGCACAATTTGAAAGACTATAACCTGGCCACCTGAGTAAAAGAGAACTATTATTATTCGCATTAGAAATAAAGACAACCCATTTGAATGGGGATAATATTGAACAACATCATTAACAACACATCTAGGTAAAATTTGGCTGAATTTATTTTAAAACATTTGCAGCAGTTCATCAGCAGAGAGCTAGCAACCAATTGGTAATCCACCTCACAAACCAGGCTCTTGCCACTGAGTTATGGAAATGTCCTTTGAATTAGATGACCATTAGACCAGCATGCAACAGAAACCCAGAAAGATGTCGTTAAGAGGTGCTCATTTGTCATCTTCAAGTTAATAATAATCTCCTAATGAGCTTCATTTTTACCAGTAAGCACATGTTAAAAAGTTACAATGGAAACAATTTCTAAAAGAGAGGGATGATTTCAGATCATATGTCTAAAATACTTCTAACCCCTATTTAAAATGAGAAGAAGTGATGCAGAATAGAACTATTGTGTGGTCTTGTTTGTCTTCCTTAAACAAACAAGTGTATTTATTTCTTACAGATACAACTCACAGGAAATAATCAATTTGCATCATATAACTCATTTTAATTTTGTGAATTCTGTCTTTGAGTAATTCTTTTCTTTCCATATTTGTCCTTAGAAAATTCTAAATATATTTCCCCTATTAAATATGCTTCTGAAGTTAAACATGGGATCTAAGGAGCTGTGAACTTTTTTTTTTTTTGTTATTAGCAATGTGTGCACAAAGTCATCTCTCCCGAATGGAGCTAGCCTTATTCTGAAATTTGAAAATTATATATATATTCTTTCGTGTGTATTTGCACAAAGAACCCTCATGGCACAATGTTTAAGTACTTGGCTGCTAACCAAAAGGTCTGCAGTTTGAACGTTCCCAGCAGCTGCTTGGGAAAGGGGATCAGAAACCTGCTTCTGTAAAGATAACAGCCAGGAAACCCATGGGTCAGTTCTACTTTGCCACATAGAAGTACTAAAAGTTGGAATTAGAGTAACACGAGCAACACGTTTTTATAAGGTTCAGTAAGTTCTGTCTGCATTTTCTTCATAGCAAAGACTTAAGAAACTAGGATCTGAAGTTAGAAGTTAGTTTGAAATTGGTCTGAAGTTAGAAGTTAGTTTGAAATTGGCATGTGAACTTATTATTTCTGCTCTAAAGTGCAGGCAGCCATGTGGTTGAAGCCACAGGATTCTGGTAATAAGGTAATATTAATGAAACATAGGTTCCAATATGGGTTATATAACTAAGGCAAAAACTATCCTTTTAACGTCTGCATTACATACATTTGCAGAGTCAATTGTAGTTTCAGCTTCAGTATTTCTAAATACTACATTACTCCAGAGAAGCAGATACAAAGTTTAGAACAATAGGATGCCCAGAGAGCCAGGAGAAGGACGTCAAAGCAGATAACAGGGATTGGCACTGAAGCAACTTTTCCCAGCTTGACTATCATCTCTTGTAAAATGCACCATGTGATACAGTTTTTCAAAGACATACAGCACTGCTAGGAGGAATAATTTTAAAATAACCATTATTTATGTGATTTGTATTGATTCAACAACAGAAATGGAGCATGTAATAATATTTCTGAAAATCTTTTTTACTATCTCATCTATTTCCTATGCATGTATCTGCTACATGCAGGTTTCTTTCTTCTAAAATGATGTCATATCCTTCTCCTCCAATCTAATTGAATAGTCTGTGTCCTATTTGGGTGTGATAAAAGCTCATCTGAAAGAAATCAATCCCTTAGAGGGTAGGTGAGTGGAAGAAAGACACAGAAATCTCTTTATAATAAGGGGAAAATGGAACCAAGCATTAATGGTTTTATTCCTACTACATTGAAAGCAACATCTTAAATGGGAGATAAATTATCTGAGTTTACAATATTAATCAGAGATTATATGTTGAGCTACTAACAGCCAGTTGGTAGTTCAAACCCACCAGGGGCTCCTCGGGAGAAAGATGAGTCTCTCTTTCTCCATAAACATTGACAGTCTTCAAGACCCTATATGGCAGAACCAGAGCGGGTTGTGCTAGGGGTGTTTTGGTGTGGGTTAAGCAAATGGCACAGAACTTAAGTGGTGTGTGGCCAAACGTTTAGCTGCTAAGTTAAAAGTTGGTGGGTTTAATGCATAGCTGTGTTTCTGAAGAAAGACAGGGCACCATGCTTTCATAAAGATTCCAGCCTTAGAAACCCTATGGAGCAGTTCTGTGGGGTCTTTATGAGTAAGAATCAACTTCACAGCAAAGTGTGGGATGTTTGTTTTGTTTTATTTGGAACCAATATTAAAAGGAGACCTGGCAGCACAACGATGGAGTCTTCTGCTGTTAAGCTAAGACTTTGCAGTTCAAACTGACCTAGGGATTCCCAGAAAGAAAGGCCTGCCAAGCTACTTCCCTAATGATTTGTTGCGGTGGTTGTTGTTAGGTTCTATGGAGTGAATTCCAACTCATAACCACCCTGTGCTCAACAGAACAAATCCCTGCCTGCCACGTGCCATAAACGCAATTACTCCCCTGCTTGATGCCATGTGGCAGCCACTCTGTCACTCCATCTCCATGAGAACCTTCCTCTTTGTCCTGGTCCCACTTTTTTTTTTTTCTCTTTTCTTTTTTTACATTTTATTAGGGACTCAAACAACTCTTACCACAATCCATACATATACATACATCAATTGTATAAAGTACATCCATACATTCCCTGCCCCAATCATTCTCAAGGCATTTGCTCTCCACTTAAGCCCCTTGCATCGGGTCCTCTTTCCCCCCCCCCCCTCCCTCCCCTTTCCCCCCTCCCTCATATGCCCTTGGTAATTTATACCTCGTTATTTTGTCATATCTTGCCCTATCCGGAGTCTCCCTTCCCCCCTTCTCTGCTGTCCCTCTCCCAGGGAAGAGGTCACATGTGGATCCTTGTAATCAGTTCCCCCTTTCCAACCCACTCACCCTCCACTCTTCCAGCATCGTCCCTCACACCCTTGGTCCTGAAGGTATCATCCACCCTGGATTCCCTGTACCTCCAGCCCTCATATGTACCAGTGTACAGCCTCTGTCCTATCCAGCCCTGCTAGGTAGAATTCGGATCATGGTAGTTGGGGGGAGGAAGCATCCAGGATCTGGGGGAAAGCTGTGTTCTTCATCGATACTACCTCACACCCTAATTAACCCATCTCCTCTCCTAAACCCCTCTATGAGGGGATCTCCATTGGCCGACACTTGGGCCTTGGGTCTCCACTCTGCACTTCCCCCTTCATTTAATATAATATATATATACACATACATATATACATATACACATATATACACATACATACACACACTTATATCTTTTTTTTTGCATGATGCCTTATATCTGGTCCCTTGGGCACCTCGTGATCGCACTGGCCGGTGTGCTTCTTCCATGTGGGCTTATTTGCTTCTGAGCGAGATGGCCGCTTGTTCACCTTCAAGCCTTTAAGACCCCAGACGCTATCTCTTGATAGCCGGGCACCATCAGCTTTCTTCACCACATTTGCTTATGCACCCATTTGTCTTCAGCGATCCTATCATGGAGGTGTGCAGTCAATGATATGATTTTTTGTTCTTTGATGCCTGGTAACTGATCCCTTTGGGACCACTCGATCACACAGGCTGGTGTGTTCTTCCATGTGGACTTTGTTGCTTCTGAGCTAGATGGCCGCTTGTTTATCTTCAGCCTTTAAGACCCCAGTCACTATCTCTTTTTATAGCCGGGCACCATCAGCTTTCTTCACCACATTTACTTGTTCACCCACTTTGGCTCCAGCCGTTGTGTCGGGAGAGTGAGCATCATAGAGTTCCAATTTAATAAAAGAAGGTATTCATGCATTGAGGGAGTGTTTGAGTAGAGGCCCAAGGGCCTTCCGCCACCTTAATACTTGACCTATAAATATAGACACATAGATCTATTTCCCCATCCTCCTATATATATTTGCATGTACATGTCTTTGTCTTGTGTTGCTTTGTGTTCCTCTGTCTAGTTTTCGTGCATGTTAGTGACTCCACAGGTCTGTCTGAATAGGACAGGCTGGATGAACTATCTGGATGAAAAACAACGGGACCGACAGTTCCGGTGGGACTTGGGGTGGGGGGGTAGGGGGGGGTAAGGAAGTGGTGTTAACAAACCCAGGGACAAGGGAAAAACATGGGACCCCAAATGGTAGAGAAGGGGGAGTGGCAGGCCTGGTGGGAAATGACCAAGGGTAAGGTTGCTTAGAGAAGAGGTATACTCTAGCCCAGGTGGCGATGAAGCATGGTAGTAGGGCAGGAGGAAGGTCAAGGGAGATGGAGGAAAGAGCTAGGAGTCAAAGGGCATTCCTGGTCCCACTTTTACAAGCATGCTGCCCTTTCCCGGGGAACTGATATTGGCTGGCAACAGGCTGAAAGTATGCAACTCCCCCGTTTTCCTCTAGGGAGCACTCTAGTGATACTTCTTTCAAGACAGATTGGTTTGACCTTTTATGGTCCATGGTTCTGGTGTTAGTCCAGGTTGACTAGAGTCACAAATCCAGATTCAAAGATGTGGCTGTTCTTTCTATCAAAGAGCAATTGTATACTGAGAAAACATCCCAGCCCAGTCTAGAGGAAATCCATAAGTCCAATATTAGTCCTTACTTCCAATACTTGTCCATAAGTCTGATACTAGTCCGTAAATCTCTCCTCAGGGTCATGTAGCCACATGCAATGATGCAGAATGCAAGAAGGTCATGGGTTGATGAGTGAGAAGTCTTGTGGATCCAAAGGTGGTGGAAGCATCACAGGGTTTGCACAAGTCTCTACTGCCTGGCTCACTGAGGTCTTAGTGTGGGTTGTCATCAGGCTGTGAACTGATTGACCACCCTTACACTTACATATCAAGTTGACATGAAAGTATGTAACTACCACAGTGTTTTCGCGATTCTTCTCCAGCTCCTCAATTCAAATGCATCGATTTTTTGTCGGTCTTCCTTATTCAATATCCAACTTTCACATGCAAATGAGACAATGGAAAATAAGGATTATAGCCAAGAAAAACATTTGGAGCAATTCTACACTAACAGCAGGTGTCACCAGGAACCATAATTGACATGATGGTGTATTTGTGTTTGGAAATAGATCATTGCAATAACCTGGATATTTAAACAGAACAATGCAGACAAATAGTTATTCAAGTGAAGGAAACACTTCAATTCCAAATTAGAGAATAGGTTGGTTCAGAAATTAGCTATACAGGGATGTCACTGTGAAATGAGAGACGGGGAGAAAGAAAGAAAGTACTATTTTCTGGAAGTAGGGACTTGAATCAACCAAAAATTCAAATACCTGGTGGGTTTGCATCCAAACAGACCCACTATCATGTAACTCAACGTGGACAGGTGAGAAATAAACCTTTCTTCTTTACTCCCAACTGGAGACTTCTGAACACTGTCTTCCATATCACACACACACAGCTGGAAGTCTGCTGACGGAAATATTAAAAAAAACATATAAGCCTCATCCCATCGTACAAAGAAGAGAGTGGGATAATGACGGTGTAAGGATTTTCAACGCACTGGAAAATCATCATACAATTAGATGAGACATGTGGGAAAATAAAAAAAATACAAATTATAGAAAAATATTAAGTGGGTTGGTAGATGGGATGATAGATACAGATTGATAGGTAATAGATAAATGATGGCTAGATATATATTTATATACAACTGGATGAATTTTTGGACAGATGAGTGGATGGGTAGATGATAGATTGATGATAGATAGATAGATAGATAGATAGATAGATAGATAGATAATTAAGCAAACCAAGAATATTTACCTGAGTAACACTTGCTGTTGTTACTAGTTGCCATCAAATTGACTCTGACTCATGAAACATTATGTCACAGAACACAACTTTGAGTAGTCTTGTGACATCATGACCATAGGGATATTCAAATCTATTTGCATAACAGCAAGTTAGAAAATAAACTTCAAGGAAAGGTTTATTTATCTTGAGGTAGGTTTGAAAGTATACATTATTTTATTGATTTATTAACATAAACATGCTTTATGAGATTTGTGTTTGTTATCGTTTCCATCTAGGAGCTATTTTAAAAATATTACATAACTTGTGGATGACTTTAGAATTGGTAGCTCTTTTCTTAAGTTTGGACACATCCAAATGTCCACAAATTATAGTCTCTCTGAAAAGATAAAACCCGTACCATCAATTCTTTGAACTCACTTTTACTTTTGACTTCAGTTATTCTTTGTTTACCTCCTGAACTGTTGCATCCCTACCACCTCTGTTTTTTAAGTGGTAGCCAATCCGATTGTTCTTCAGGAATTTAAACTTTTTTTAACAGTTTAATATAAATGTATATTTTCAGACTAGTCAATATGTTTATCTTTGCTCATAAAAGTAGTTGGAAATCCTTCTTTAAAGCTTTTACTCTGACTGGAAATGTGGGTGTAGAGGTCAAGTCAATAAGAATCCAGCCCAAGATTTCAGGATATCAAACTGACTCAAGGCTCGGGTGCAGGGAAAGAACTTCAATGTGAGCTTTGCAGATAGTCTGTTGGACCTACGGTATATCAGTCATACTAGTCCAATTGTTTTAACCTTTGCATTCTCTATTTTCAAGATTTAATATGGCACCATACATACATACGCTTAACAGAAATTGATAACTTTATTTTTTCTGGATGCTAATAGTATCATTGATGAGATTCTATTAGTTTTTAATTATATTGAAGACATTTTGAAAGGCACAATTTTTTGTGGTTACAACTATTCTTGAGGCCTTCTTCTTGTGACTTGTTCACAGGCTCTCTCCGCTTTCAAAGTGTTTCTAAAAAATCTATAATGAATATGGAAATGACATAGCCAAGTCAGATGTCATCAAAGTAAAAGCAGGTGCTTCTTTTGTGGATTTGTGTTCCAGTGGAATAAGAAGTTCTGAAACTTTGTATCAGCTTTAACACGTGGGTTCTCTGATATTCATATCAGTTAGTTGGATACACTTTCACCACTTTTCTCATACTTGCTAAATACGGATTCCTTCTAGGTCAGATGAATAATCTCGGTATGAAATAAACACTTGCAATTTTTTGTAGTCTCTGAAAAAGTTATAAAACTGATAGGAATCCAAATTGCTGAAAATACTTTTTTAAATCAAGTACTTATTTCCTGGTTAAACAAATGCAATTATTATGGGTTTTTGAATAACCTAATTAGTCTGTAGTTACATAAATTGCTGTTGCTGTTGTCAGTTTGCTGCCCAGCTAACTTGAACTCAGCACCCCCAGGTCCAACAGAGCAAAGCCCTGCCCAGTTCTGCCTGACCCACACCACCATGGCTGTATTTGAGGACCTTGTTCCAGCCCACGAGGCTGTTCATGACATCGAGGGTCTTTTTTTGGTCTTTTTTTTTGGCTGACCTTGTACTTTATCTAGCATGATGTCCTTCCCTAAGGACTGATACCTCAAAGACCCCATCCTGATAACATATCAAAAACACATGAGTCAAAATCTTAAATCCCTTCTGAGGAGCATTCTCTGCACTTCTTTTCATACATCTTATTTGTTTTTCTGGAAGTCCGTGGTATATTCAATATTCTTTGCATTAATTTAAAGGCATCAATTCTTATTTCTTGCATAAATAGAATCGATGGAAGGGACAGAATAGGTAAACATTTGGTTATATTCTGTATTGGTCTATTTCAAATGCAGAAATTATATCACAGATTAAGTATACAAATTGCATATCTCTATTTCATGATATGCATTTATTGATTTTAAATAATGTTTATACCTACTAATAAATACATGATTCAATTACCAAACTCCTGAATGCTTGATCGGTGATATTTGCATATTCAACTATCATGCTACGTTAATCTCTGACAGCAAAAGCTGAAAGTGAAACTGGGTGAGGACAAGGAGTATGAGGATGATCACTGATATTTACCATGGATTTTTTTTCTTCAAATGTTAGCGCTGCATGAAGTATTGATGGGAGAAAAATTAGGGTGATTTCTGAAGTGTATAAAAATTGTTCAGAATAATACTGTGATGAAATGAACTGAAGACTGAACTTTTCCTTCTTCACTTTAATTGCTTGGTTCATTTCTTGTTGGTTTGCTCTGCTTAGGCAAGCATTCTAGCCCTTTTCCCTCTCCCGACTAGCACGGGGAAGCATTCAGCGCCAGCAACTCCCTTCCCCAGCCACCCTCGGCCCTCTACATCTGCGGCAGCGAAGTCCCTGGATGGGTCAGCAAGAAGCCCACTGTGCTCTCTCACATGATGCTCTTCGGGTTCTGCTGCTGCCACTCCACTTTTTAGGGATCCTGCATTTCGGAGATTTTCAAGACAGGTATTTGAGGTCAAAAGAGCATGCTGCAATGCGTTTCTTCATCTTTATGATGGTAGTGAGATCTCTCAGCAACCTCTGTAGCAAAATTGCAAATATAGTAAAGTGACTTGATCCTCTTGGGCAAATTTTATTCACACTGCACAATCACCAAACAACCCTTTGCTGGACTAAATAGACTAATCTCTTTGCAAGTAGCTCTGTCAGTTTGCGTGAACAATGGTGATTTCTGATGGCAGTGCCTGGCTTCTTTTCTGGGCAACTATTAAAAAGGCAACCCCTGGGCAGAGGGTGAAAATCCCCCAAGCTCTTTTATGTTTCTCTCCTTGTACAGTCACAAGGCAAAGGGCCAGGTAGAGAAACCAGTTTCTTCATAACCTCAGGTAAAAATCTGTGGCCTGTTGCTATTGAATCAATTCCAAGAATATAAAAATTCAGCGGAATCAATTCATTAGTTTGAAAATAGGAAGTAAATTAAGAGCTTGAGCATTTGTGAAAACTTCGTGAGATACCAAGTTTTCTTCTAGACAGTATGGATTCTGTGTTTAATATTTAAATCTAAAGTTTAGCAGTGAAAGCGACTTGAAATCACCATATTTCCTGATATAGGTTGCTTCTTATAAATTTGATAATTCTTGTTATGTTTAGCAATTCCAGTAACAACAAACTAGGATTTATATTTTCTTGCTTTATGAAATTCAGCAAAGTAATCCTCATCTCCTGAACAATTGCTAAATGCAAGATCATCACACTGTATCCCACAGCAAGGATAAATTTAAGTACCTACAGTGAGCCAGTGAATATGGGGTATTGCCTGTTTATTTTACTTTAAAAAATGTTTCAGCTATTAGTAATTATTGGGAGAAAGATGGGGCTTTCTACTCCCATAAACAATTAAAGTCTCTAAAACTCACAGGGGCAGTTCTACACTTTCTCAGAGGGTCCCTGTGATCAGTATTGACTCAATAACAGTGTGTTTGAATTTTAGTTTATTAGAAAATATTGAACATTACTAAATTTAGAAAGTCAAACATTTTTAAACATATTTAAAGAAATAATATAATGTATATTATTTCACAATGCAAAATCTTGTATTAATTCATGTTTTACTTTAATTTGAAGTCATATTGTCTAAGACAAGTAAAAATTCAAGGGGAAATTATGAGTATTCAGGCATTTAATTTTTCTTATTTGATTTTCCTAGAGTTCATAGTTCAAAAAAGTATAGGCCATTGAATTTGAGAATTAAGTTAGAAGCCTCCGGTTCCCTGAGATATAATTGATGTTGCATAGCAATTAAAATAGCATTACCAAGAAATTTTATATATAATGGCCTAATTTTATTTTTTAAAACCACATTGCTTTTATTTAAAGGCCCACATTTATCACACTGACTTTAAAAATCCTGAATTGGATTGAATAAAGCACATCTATTACATAAACACCGTTAAATTATCTGAAATTGGAAAACCAAAACAATTGTTAGAGTCTTACACTTTGAAAATATGACTTTAACAATATATCATTTAATGTTTTCACTTATATTCAATTAAGCTTTGATCTATGGTTTCTGAAAGATATGAAATCAGAGCAATTTACATAATTTGGATATGTTAATGTAATCTGTCGGGTTATTTACCACGGAGATTGTCACATTTGTCATCCCATTCTTCTCTATGTCGTTCTCTAACCCTTAGCGGATTTCTTATAAGAAAAATATGTCTTATTTGTCCTTTATATTTCACTGTGCCCCTCTCAGGTCTTACTCATTGTCTGTATGTTTGGTACATTGCAGTCAGCTTGTGAAGCTGATTTGCTGGGAAAATCTTGCAAAATACTTATTTGCGAGTCACAGAAACTCTCGGTCATTTTCCCTGTACTAATACTGTATTAATAAAAAAAATAACTTGAAAAACATTCAGTAGGTAAACAGAATACTAAAAGGCATGAGTCAAAGAGAACATTTAGATTTTAAAAATACTAACAAAAAACACACTGAGAAAATGTCCAGACCTAATTTTATACACATTTTAATGAGAATTTGTAGAACTTCCTACTCATTATCTCAGCTGAGATAGACAAAGTTTCCCTTGGAGGACATCACTGGACATGATCTTAGAAGAGAGATACTGTCACCTCCCTGAAGGCCTGTGAGGACCAGGTCCACAGTGCTCTATCTCAGTGTGCATTTGCTAAGAGTGAGTGGATATGTGGCCAGGAGTGGTGAGGGAGGGTGGGAGAGAGATTGTCACTTTCAGATTTTTGAAGAACTCTCATAACACGCATGCAATAGCTGACATTGATTTATTATTATTTTCATTAGAATATGGGGGGATTTCATAAACAACTCATGTCTATCTCTATTTTAGTGTTCTTAATCTTCACAAACTAAACAAACACAAACAACAAAACACAATTAATTGATATAGCTACTGAACTGAAGAAAAACACAAAAATATAAGAATTCTACAAAATATAAATTAATTATCTAATTTTATATTATTCAGAGCATAGTTTCCAAAAATATAAGCTCTTCAAAAATTTTATAACTAAGTATGAATATGCTTGGTACATAAAGTTGTACAAATTGCTTAAGCCATCCCTCCATCTTCACTTCCTCCTCTCTGCTGACCTAGAACGCTTTCTCTCTTTTCATTAACTTTCAAACATTTCCACGGGAAACAGTAACTGTTATCAACACAGATGAGCTCACCATGCTCACATTACTTACTGGTTTAATTGTCATTACTGCTCAGCACTGCCACCTCTGATTTTGTCCTCTATTGCTCAATATCTTACAGAGAACACACCAATCATCACCTTGTCAAACGTGCTGGTGCTTCCCAGACCCCTGTTTTTCAGTCTGGCCTTTTACACCGAGGAAGCTTTTCTTTATAATCTGAATTCCTGATTCATTTCTCTTAGTTTCCAAAACATCTTTCTCTCTAGGTTGTTTCCTAAATCAGCTAGCTCTCATATCATTTTATAAAATATTTGGTGTCTAGAGAAACAGGGTTCGATATCAGGCGCTTGCCACTCAATTTTCCCTTGTCCACTCACACGGTGTCTCATTCACCATAATTGCTTTATATATTTTGGCACTTTGAGCTCTATTCTTACAAGTAAATCCTATTTATGTTCTAGACATCTTGAGACAGAAAAAATGCAATAGAATATGTATTCGTATTTCATTGAATTCACAGAACACCAAATTTATTATACCCTCACACACATGTGATTGTGCTCTTGCTCTCAGAAAGGATGTCTTTAAATACCTCCCCTTGCTGTGTGATAAACCACCTTGGTATTTGTTTCCTCTGTTGTCAGTAATGGCCAGGAAAACCAATTGAAGTAGAAATCTCCACAATTTCCAATAGAGAACAAACTAATCCATAAGGATTTTAACCATCCTCCAATGAGCTTCAATATCTCCTAGTCTTCTATCATTTAGCAATCATTATGGCCAAACACGTGATCACATCTAGGCCAGATCACTCCGTTTATGACCATAAATGCAACCCGGTAGCATAATGGGTTATGCATTGAGCTGCTGTTCATTAAATTAGTGGTTCTAATACACCACTTGCTCCTCAGGAGAAATATGAGGCTTTCTCATTTCATAAGATTTAAAAGTGTCAGAAACCCAAAGGGCGGTTCACTCTGTCTTGTGGGGTCATTTTGAGTCAGAATTGACACAGCGGCAGTGAGTTTGATAACTGGGTGATAACCATGACTATGGATAGAAAATAAATGTATATAGAAGTCCAGACCTGATAAATCTGTGCATAAGAGGTGTTTCTGATGCCACCTCTAAGCCATCTAATTTCAGCAGGAGTTATATTGGACAGTTTTATTTGAAGTCCAATTTACTTTTCAAAATATATTTTTACCTAGATTTTCACCTTTAGCTTTCACTGTACATATTTAAGCTTTCTGCCTCAGGTCATTGCAAATGCCTCGGGAGCCTTTCTGAAGTGACAAACTCATGTTAGAATAGCTAGTGCTGCTCTTATCCGCAGAGCCAATGGAGAGTTCGCTCTTCTTCCTGTCCTACAAAAGGAGTCTTGTTGCTGTTGGTGGTGCCTCCTTTTTAATGCTCTGAGTTTCTGTAAGAGATTTTCACATTGTTGATAGTAATAATTTACAATGTACACTCAAGTATGAGCCTACCGAATATCAGCCGAGGCACCTAATTTTACCACTGCATTAAAAGTGTTCTGGAAATCTCAACTTATACACAAATATATACGGTAGTAATGAAACCTTGCATCTACTTCTTGGTCTTACAAAATTGACGCTGTCATGCATGCTTCCTGGCATCCGTTCCTAAGTAAAATTTCTGTAGTCAAATTTTTGTCTCATATTTTGCTGTTGAGGAAATGAAACATCTGTATAAGATGTTATGTATAATATATTTCATTGTAACACACCCTTTGCTCAGTACATAGAATCCATCACATTTCTTTCTGTATCTTCCTTATCATTTAAGCCATCATCTTAAACTACCATTCAAATCAGTTGTGTGTGACATAGGTTAGTGACATAATTTGAACACAGCACTCTTAAAGGAGTCTCTAGAAAGACAGTCTATGCAGTTCTCTTTCATTTCTGCTAGAACAATGGTCCCAGTGAATTGAATTTAGCCCAGGCCTTTGGTGATCTCAGTCTTTATGAGAAATAAAAAGAAAAAGGGAGAATTGAAACATTGCACTGTTCCTCAAAGAGTTTCTTTCCTAAATGTTTCTTCCTGGATGTTTATAGACTGTTTTCAGTTATTTAAAGAAATTTACTTTAATGATACTAAAAATATATAACAAATATACACTATATACTTAATAATTTACAGTGATAACCTCATTCCAATTACCTGGATCTATAACATTACCAAAAATTACCAATTGCCATTATTCAACAAATATTCCCAAATCTTTCATTTTACATTTCTAATGTCAGTCGATTTTTATATCTTATGGTCTCTTTACCCTTCTAGATTTTTCTTAGTTTAAATTTCATAGTTCATCAGTGGTGTATTAAGACTTCTTGTAAGTTTTATTGTTATTTTACATGTTGTACTTAATTGAAAATAAGATAAAATTTGCAAAAAGAAAGCAAACACACAAAATAAACTTGGCATGTGTTACTTTGTTCGTTAACATAATTTAAAGCTCGTCCCATCCTGACAATCAAGATAAAGTCAAATCTCCTTAGTTAAGCAACCAGAGATACCCAGGTCAAATGGACATTGAACTCTGTCACGAGCTCTCTCCTGCTTAACTCACACAGTACTGCTTTCTTTCTTTTTTTAAAATTATTATTATTATTTAAATAAATCTTTTTATTGGGGCTCATACAACTCCTATCACAATCCATACATACATCAATTGAGTAAAGCACCCTTATACATTCGTTGCACTCGTCATTCTCAAAATTCACCTTCCACTTGGGTTCCTGGAATCAGCTCCGTGTCCTTTTTTTCCCTTCCCCCTCCCTCCCTGCTTCCCCTTTCCCCCTGCTCCCTTAATAGTTTATAAATAATTATTTTATCTTATCTTACACTGCTCAGCGTCTCCCCTCACCCACTTTTCCATTGTCCATCTCCCAGAGAGGAGGGTACACATAGATCCCCAAGATAGGTTCTCCCTTTCTACACCCCCTTCCCTCCCAGTGTCGCCACTCTCCCAGCTGGTCCTGAGGGTTTCATCTGTCCTAGATTCCCTGTGTTTCCAGATCCCTACTGCACCGCTGTGCGTCCTCTGATCTAACCAGGTCCGCAAGGTAGAATTAGGGTCATGATAATTGGGGGGGGGGGGGGGAGGAAGCATTTAAGAACTAGAGGAAGGTTTTGAGTTTCGTTGTTGCCACCCTGAACCCCGAGTGTACTGCTTTCAACTCCCAAAATATGTTGAAATGTTATTCCCCCTAAAACTTCACATATGTCCCGTCTTTATTCTACTTGGAAAAATTATGTTTTACTTCAGTATATTCACCCTGAGAACAAGAAAGGGGGCACTAATAGCCCCTTCCCAATGTGAGATCAGAATCCCTACTGTATCTTTCACAGAGCCCTGTCTTCAACACAGAACCAGTGTTGCTCCGCAAGGCCACCGTGAGTGACGTGGCTTCCATTTATTCTTTCTCGTTGTTTTTTAAATCAGTTTTCTTTCCTCCGTCTACCACAGTTTGAAGATACTCTACATTATACTTACCTTGAATATGAGGGGGTAGCACCAAGAAAACACTTTTTTTTTCAAAGCTATGTATTTGAAGTTTGTTTTTGTTTCTTTTGTAAGACAATCTTATAAACTTCAAAGTACACTCCATTACACTGAATACATTTGTCAATTGTCAAATCTGTTTTTCCATTCTTGGAAACATTCTTCAAATTTTCCTGTTTGGATGGCTGAAAACACCTCCCTAGTTTTTTCTTCTTCACCTCATCCATGTCTTCAAATCACTGTCCTTTCATGTCCCTCTTCATTCAAGGAAACAAAAAGAAGTCACACAGAATGAGGTTGGGTGAGGGAGGTGTGGGGGGCAACAGAGACATGCTTTTTTGCAAAAATCTGGTGCTCTGAGCTGGCTACATGAGCAGATGGCTGTATTGTGGTGGTGGCAAAACCAGTCCACTGTCTGCCACAAATCAGAACTTTTTCTGTGGCTCACTGTTACACTATCTTTTCAGAACTTCTAAATAGAAAGTTTGATTAAGAATCTGACCTGGGGAAACAAACTTCAAATGCATTATCCCCCTTACATTAAAAAAAAACACAAAAACAAATGAGTGCCCTCTTGATCTCTGATTTCACTTGACAAACTTTGGGGAGGCGAGGTGACAATGGCACCTTCCAGTGGCTAGACTGATGTTTCCTGTAAGAGTCATAAGAATAGCTCTAGGTCTCATCACCAGTAATGACCTTGGGAAAAAGTCTGTGTTGCTTTGGAGCTGTTCTTTCAAAGCACCGTACGTTTCCACTCTATCTCTTTTTCCTGGTCAGGCAGAACCTGAGGCACAAATTTCACAGAGACCCTTTTCATTCCCAAATCTTCCATTAAAATTCGCTGAACCACGGTCCAAGATAGTCCAGAAAGTGTCCCCATCTCTTCAATAGTCTCTCCTCTGTCTTCAAGCACAAGTGCACGAATTTTGTGAATATTTTCATTTTTTCTGGAAGTTGACGGACATCCCGAATAAGGTTTGTCAGAAATCAACATTTCACCTTTTTTTTTTTTTGAAATAAGAAAACCACTCATCACTTGAGTTTTTCTGTAGAACTGTCCTTGTAAACTGTAATCAACATCACAGTTTCTGTGGCACTTTTCCTGAGCAGGACACAAAATTTTGCACCCACATGCTGGTTCTCTTAAAGCAGCCATCAGAAAAAACAAGGCTTGAGCAAAACTGCTTTTACAAAAAAAAAAAAAGTCACTGTGACCAGGGAGAAAAAGTAACACCACCGGGTGCAATAACTCAAAGCGAGTTGCTTGATGCTTTCCTGGCAGGAGAAATGGGTACAATGAAAGCTCCGCCCAGCAGAGCTTTTCCCCATTTTTTGCTTGTTTGTTTGTTTGTTTGGTACCCCCTCATATACAAACCATTGTTTTTCCCACCTCTTTCTCTTTGGTACACTTTTTCAAAGTAATAGAATTCAAATTTTAGTGGAATGAAAGAGTGTGTTCCAATTATGAAAATGAATAAACAACACACCTCGAAAGTTAACATGGACTAGATTATGTCAAATTAAAGGGAACACCTGAAAGTTTCTGGGTATTAAAATTAATTTCTTTCTCATTCTATCTGAATATCCAATGTTAGATTTGAAAACTCACTGACCCTGTGTTTACTCAAGGAACCACTCATACTATTAGCTATATTGCTAAAAGGAGAGGCATGCTCTCTCAACATTGCATGCTCTCTCAAATCTCCAACATGGAAATAGCATGTCCTTCTGTCTCAAACAAACACAAGCTGATGGCCTCTCCTAAGTTTAACAGTATGAATATTCACAATAACTAAAAAAAATATTGCTGCATCTAAATCTTTTCGGTCTGAAGATGATGTTTGTATATCTTTAAACTTCTCCGAAGAATTATGCCTCCTTTGATTACAATGCGTCAGAGAAACATCTTGAAGGGACTAAATCTATGTTACTTTTAAATATTCTTTGATTTTATAAACTAAAGTAAGTCTGAAGAAGCAATATCAGATCTATAGGATGTAGTGTATGTGGTTTCCAAATAAAATTCTCATAAAACCCTAGAAGGATGTGTAGACACGTTTTCATGGGGAAAAAAAAGTCCTCATCCCAATTATCTTCAATACAGTTTTATTTTCATGTGATAACATTGATATTGCTAAATAATTTTCACATGCTATTGGGTCACCTTTTTTAAAAAATCTTTTTATTGGGGCTCATAAGGCTCTTATCACAGTCTTTACATACATCAATTGAGCAAAGCACCCTTATACATTCGTTGCACTCGTCATTCTCATAATTCACCTTCCACTTGGGTTCCTGGAATCAGCTCGGTTTCCCTTTTTTTCCCCGTCCCCCTCCCTCCCGATCCCACCCCTGGTCCCTTGATAGTTTATAATTATTGTATCTTATCTTACACTCCCCGGCGTCTCCCCTCACCCGCCTCCCCATTGCCCATCTCCCAGAGAGGAGGTTACACATACATCTCTGAGATCAGTTCTCCCTTTCTACACGCCCTTCCCTCCTGGTGTCGCCACTCCCACTGCTAGTGTTGAGGGGTTCGTCTGTCCTAGATTCCCTGTGCCTCCAGATCCCCACTGCACCGCTGTACATCCTCTGGTATAACCAGGTCCGCAAGCCAAGGTAGAATTGGGGTCATGATGATTGGGATGGGAGGAATCGTTCAGGAACTAGAGGAAGGTTTTGAGTTTCATTCTTGCTACACTGAACCCTGAGTGGCCCATCTCCTCCACACTACCACTCTGGAAGGGGTGTCCAGCTGTCTACAGATGGGCATTGGGTCCCCATCACGCACTCTCCCTCTTTCACAGTGATGTGATTCTCACCACCACCCCACCTTTGTTGTTGGAGACCACCCTTTCACAGTGATGTGATTCTCACCACCACCCCACCTTTGTTGTTGGAGACCACGTCTCCTCTGCCCTTCACGGTCACCTATGTTGGTGTGCTGCTTAACGTGTGGGCTTGGTTGCTTCTGGGCTAGATGGCCGCTTGTTTGCTTTCAAGCCTTTAAGTCCCCAGACGCTATATCTCTCAGTAGCCGGGCACCATCAGCCTTCTTCACCACACTTGCTTATGCACACTTTCGTCTTCAGCGATTATGTGAGGAAGGTGATCACACAATGATTGTTTTTGTTCCTTGGTGTCTGCTACATGGTCCATTCAACACCTTGTATTCGCTTAGGCCGTGTGCTTCTTCTCTGTGGGCTTTGTTGCTTCTGAGCTAGATGGCCGCTTATTTGCCTTCAAGCCTTTAAGACCCCAGACGCTATCCTGTCTTTAATAGCTACAAAGATCAATCACTTTCAGTCAACTGCCCAGGTAGCTGTCTTCCAAATTGATTGACAGATTAGTGAGGGCTTCTACTGTTTGATTAGCTAGTTGAAACCTTTAAATTGATTTTTCATCAATTTCTGGAGCTCTGATCAGGGTTAACACCTTTAGCGAAGCTTGGATTTCGTCCTTGAGTGCCACTGGTTCTTCATTATATATTACTCCTTGAAATGGTTGATGGGAACCAATCCTATGTGATACAGTGACTCTGTGTATTCTTTCCTTCTTGTTTGGATGTTTCCTGCATTGTTTAATATTTTGTCCATAAAATTATTCCATAATGCAGCCTGAGGCTTTATGTTTTTCTCCATTTAGTTTATTCAGATTGAGATATGCTGAATATGTTTTCATTTTTGGCTTTCTACCTCCAAGTCTTTGCACTTTTCATTAAAATAATTCACGTTGTCTTCACTTTCTATTGTTTCAAAGTTAAATATGACATAGTATTTGTGACAGGTAGGTTTATTGTGGCAACCTGGCCAATGGGAACATGTGGGGTTAGTAAAGTTGCAGTTTGATTGGAGGGCAAAGAGATAAATGGCTTAGCAAGCCCAGCCTGTCTCTCTCTTACTCTCTGGTGATCAGACCAGCGTGTGGCTGCCTTGGCTGGTTCTCTGCCTCAACTTGTGAGCATTCTACCTGTGGAACACACAACCCATGGACCATATCGCTAGAGCTTGAGCTTCCTTTGATACCTGCTTCTCCACACTGCTGATGTTTACGTCTCTTGAGCTGGGTACAGTCAGATTCTTTTGTCTGGCTGACTGTTGGTGACCTGCCTTGCTGTTTGCTGCCTGTGGCCGAACTGTCTGTATTGCTCTACGGAAGTCATCCGTCTTCTTCCTTGACTTTGGACCCAGACACCCTCGTGAGTTGAAGGACTTCCATGGAAATGAGTTGAACTGAGCCTTCTGCACTGCTGTGTGGACTAATTAGCTGTTATATTCCTTCATGTTATATCTATCTATTTATCTATCTAGCTAATCATAAGTATCCTGGTTTTGTTTCTCTAAGAGAACCCCGTGTGATGCAGTATTAATTGCACTTCACCCCTTTTCTTGTGCTCTTTTGGTGTCTTATTTTCCTACATCATGTCGTGTTGACTTCAACAGCAATTGGTCTTGTCTTTCACATCCAAAGCAGTGTCAATGATTTACAAAGTGATTCTGCCTCATTTCCCTCCCATTTCTAGAGAACTTTGCTTTCTGTGTGTCTCTCTACCTGATATTTTATAAAAGTGGGACCCCGGTAGTTGTCTTTTTGTGATGGAATTATTTCACTCAGCATAACATTCTCCATATTCTACTATTTTGAAATAATTTTAGGTGCTCCTCATTATTGTGCAGCACAAAACAAAACCAGATCACTGCCATCAAATTGATTCCAAGCCCTCGTGATCCCATGACAGGTTTCCAAGGTTGGAAATCTTTCTGAAGGTAAATAGCCTCATCTTCTATGGAGGAAAAGCTGGTGAGCTTGAAGCACTGACATTTCATTTAGCTGCACAACGTTTAGCTGAGCGTGTCAACAGGGCTCTGTATTGGTTTCAGATAATTCCATTGTATCTGTGTACCAGTTTATGTTTGTTCTTTCTCTATGCACCTGATGATGTGCACTTAGGTTGCTTAAGCAATTTTGCTTTGTTTTGTCTTAATAGCTATTGATTGATCATGACTGTTATTTCACATATGTTTTGACACTGGAATGCACATCTCTGCTGAAACACCATTCATGTCTGCGGTCATTACAAAATTGCACGTCGACTTGAAGATATATAAAAGTGTAGGAATGGAGTCTAGACCGTCAATCAGGCCACAGACTGATGGTGCCTCCTTGTAGATGTGGCTGTCCCAGAAGGAGGGAATCTCCCCCTTTCTTTCTGCCTTCACCGTCCTGCTAGCCAGGCACTCTGAGACCTCTGGATCCAACACCATTGGATCCATAAGACTTTGCACCCACTAGCTCTTGATCTTCCTGCAGTGTGCATCATCTCATGTGGCTGCATGATTTGAAGCTTGTACTTAATCCTAGTTCAAACTAAGGACAAATAGTTCTTGTGACATGGCCAGACTCAATACACTCTCTGGAAGGAAATACAGAAGTTATGGGTGCTATAGTAAAGGGTGGTGAAGAAATTTGGTGGTGCCTGGATATAAGAAAGAATTACTTCTGGGGCATTAAAGGCTTGTTTCCTATCAAGCACCCATCTAAACGAGACATCAACTAGCTCCACATAGAAGAAACATATCAGCATATGTGACCCAAGGACAGTAAATTACATAATCTAAACACTAAAGAGGGAATAGTACCAGATCTTAAATTGTGAGATTCTGGTTTATAGAGGCTATGGATGACAGTGGAAGCCCAAAATGCATTTTCAGGATCTACACAGGGATTAAACCTGTGATTTTTCTCTAACCATAATTGAGGGAGGTAGTGGTGATATGACTGTAACAAATTGAAATGGTAGATATAACTGGAGTAGTTAAAACCTTGTCATTTGATCTCCCCTCTTATGCTTCTTTGAACTTGATCTGGTGTTTATAATCGTGTGTGTGTTATTTATTTTTTTTTCATATTGGGGTTTGTCTCTAGTATTTTGTCACTGTGAGTTACCTTCTTGAATTTTTGCTATGTGTTTTTCTATTTTTTTCAGTATATGAGCCCCAGGATTGATGAGCTTTTAGAATCAAAAACTACAATAAAAGCTCCTGGGGAATATAGTGGGGGAGATAGAGGGCAAAGGGGAAGCTGATATTAAGGAGTTCCAGAAGGAAGAAAATGTTTTTAAAGTGACTTTGGTAGCGATTGTACAACACTACTAGATGTGATTGAGCTACGGAATGGTATGTTGCCTGTATTAGATCCTAATCAAATACCTTAGAGGAAAACAGAAAGATGCGGTGTCTGATTCCATAAAGACTACACATAGAGCTGTCCCTAAGGATCACAAATGCTACGGGGCAGCTCTACCCTGCGCTACAGGTTAGATAGACGTGTGTATTAGAATGCAACTTTCCCCCCTTTTTTTATTTTTTCAAGAAGAGATGCTTCAGTAACTACTTAGCTCTAGTCTCTGAAATCTCAAAGATTTCCTTGTTTCCAGACTTTGACAAATTTAGTTGTGTTTCCACTATTTAATTGCCCCAGTGAGGTAGTTTATTGTGCCAACCTGGCCAATAAACACATGTGGGGTTTTATTCTCTTATATTTATTCTCTTATACATGTGTTTCTGTGGATTTGATTCTCTAAAATACCCAGAATAACACACCCAGTGTCGTTCCAAATGATTCCAGTTAAGTTAGCTCTTTATACCTCTTGGAAATTTTGTCCAGTAATCACAGTCTGTAATTTAGAATATATATCGCAAAATTAAATCAACATATTTTATCTATTGATAAACTATCCAATCATAATAAACATTTTATGGAAGACAGCCCATTTTTATTATGCCACTTGAAAAAATAACTTGAAAAGTATTTATGCACAAATACCATACATATTCAGTTAAAAGTTTTTGCCAGAATACATATTTTGATATGTTGAGTAATTTGAAGTAATATTGTAAATGTAGTTTTAAAAATAAATAATTTTTGTGGCCTCCTAATAAAGTTACTTTCTTATTTACATTTAAAATATACTTTAGTTCACTATTGATCAATTAATAAAGTCTTAGGCCTGAAAAGTCACATCAAACTATTTAGTCATACTTTCTTCATAGATAAGCAAATGCTCAACAGAATAATTCTACTAAATAACCAAATTCATCATCAAATTAAGAAAATGATGTTCTTTTATTTTTGTCAAGCTAAAGGTTTTATTACATATGAAAGCACATATCTGAAGTACTATTTCTACATTCTGGATAACTATTATTGTATTTTGTTTTCTATCTGGCAATATATTTCAATGCAATGTACCCTAGCAATTTCAAAATATTTTTCTAAGAAAATACAAGTAAGTTTAACATCAGTTGAACATTTTGATACACATTAGAAAACACTGATTATATAAGTTTCTTCAATAATCTTTTTCTGGAACATGATATAAAATAAAGACCTCAATGGCAAATGATTCTATTGCTTTTTATTATGTGGCTTGATTTGTCATAATAAAAAATAGAAGGAAGTGTCACAAGATATTTAGCATTTTTAAATATAACATTTCGTGTTTCCACTGAGGAAGAATCTCAAAGATCTATGTCAGGCAACTTAAAAAATGATTTTAATCATAAAATACATATTGTTTGCTGTGCTAAATAGATGAGAGTCCCTTAGGGATGAGCATTACCTCCAAGTTTTAACTCTAAGAAACATGTAGTGATTTTGACAACTTTTTAATGCACAAAGCATTTCTTAGAAAATATTATCTTATTTTACTTTGTGCAAAGAAATATATCCACTTATATAAATGCATATAAATGTATGCCTAGACACATATATAAGTGTTGCCTTGTGAAGTTGAGGATTAATGCAAGTTTTAAATTATGTATTCTTGACTTTGCAGGAAATGCAGTGTAGTGTAACCTGGTAGTGATCCTCTTACAACCACTTCTGTTTTCCAAATCTATTTATTCTGACCTAAATTTTCTCCATTATCAGGATCTAATTAGTATTTTTGAAGGCTGATAGTGAGATGTAATGTTTACAAGCTATTCATCAATACAGAAACAGAATTTAAAATAGCTTCAAGCAACAGAATCTTTAATATTTGTCATCAAAATATAATTTCTCATTTTTGCCCAAGTGTCTAAACAAGTGACTGTATCATAGGTGGTTTACAGTGAGAACATTGCTATATTCCTTTAAAAGAAGACAAATAAGAAGTGCAAGTTTTAAAGCCTTAGATAAAATTTTATTATCAGTACAAAAACATCGCCAAAATTTACATGATGGGCGTCTTGCCCTTTTTCATTGAAATCCTTCATGATGGCAAATTATTAAAGGACTTTGTTAATATTAAAGAAAAAATTATTAAGGACATATTAATGTATTTACATTTCAGTGCAATCTTATGTTTTAACATAGTAATTGTCAGAAGAGATGCATTTAAGTTAATATTTGTCCACCTTCACCTCTATTATAGTGCATATTTATATATGTGAAGTCCTCTTTGATCGCATAATTTAAATATATATGTATAAAATAGTCTCTGCATAATACAAATTTGTTCCCACTTATGTTTGAGAAAAAGTGAATAACATGGGAACTTGGATAAAGTTAAAATGTGGAGATCTGTGAATAAAACCAATTGATGGCAGGCAAGTAACTTGGGTAGCTGAATGATGTATCTTAATGTTCCAATTCTGTGATTTTGCACATCTTCTGAATACTTAACTCATTTGAATGACATCTTCCAAGTTTCAGCATGACAAGGGAAACAAAATGAGGCTATTTTGGTTGTAGTACAATTTGTCTTTTGCAGAAAAGGGGAGAATAAGTTCTCCTGATAGCATCATCAGCCCAGTTTCTGAATGTCTCATTATACTAACCCAGTGTAACGTTCTGTATAAATCCAAAGAACAGAAACCAGAGTCAACTTCTAATGAAAAAGTTCGAGTAGAAATTCTATTAATCATAATAAATGTATTTTATATCATTACGTCTATTGCAGTATCATATAAAATATTTAATCTGGAAATGGAAATTGTAATTTCATTAAAATATTTTTGTTGGACAGAATACATAAGTAAGTACAATATGAAACATTGATGAAAACTTTCATCAGTTTCATACTTTACCTCAGATTGAAAATACCTAGCAGTGTGGACTTGCTGTACTCTTTGTTTGAGAACAGCTCCATCTTCCTCACCCAAGTACAGAATCAGAGGTGACAGTGTTTTAATGACAAACTAAGAAATTCTCAATTTAAACAACACACATGCACACATTAATGTTGTTTCAGAATATTTTCTCATGTTTACTTTCAACCAAAATCCTTCTTCACCCTAGCAAAGGAAACCCCATATTTCCCCAGCTTAGACTGATTTTCCCAGTTTCAAAAATTCATAGAAATGGAATATTACAGTTATACACTCTTTATGCTTTTTACTTGGCATAATAATGTTTTCATGACTTATCTATGTAGGTGGGCTGTGTCATTAGTACATTCCTTTATATAAGTGGATAGTAATCTATTATATAAACTACAGTTTGCTTAGCCATTTTTCTCTTGGTGTTTATATATTTTAAATAAAACAAAGCTGATCATATTAGTATTTCTGTGAGAGGAATTGTTACATTTAGGTATTAAATTGTTAGATTTAGGTATTTACTTTGTTTTATGAAAAATTGTAAGAATTTATTATAAAATTGTTGTGTCATTTACGTTCTTACAAATAATATAGGAGTCTTTATTTTATACTCTTACTAACATTCTGCATCATCAATCTGATTGATTTCCATCATGCTAATGGATGAATACAAATAATCATATTATAAATGTTGCTTGAATTTATTTGATGACACTTGATGTTGAGAAGGAGCCAGGGTGGCCCTGGTGGAACTGCGGATAAGTGCAGGACTCCAAACTATAAGGTTGTTGTTAGGTGCTGTGTAAGGGTTCTCTAGGGAAATGAAACTGGGACACTTATGTATGTATGTATATATATATGTATACATAACAGCTTATTAGTTCAGACAGAGGTACGGAGAGTTTGGTCCAACTCACTTCCATGGAACAGTAAATATACTGGAAGTCCTTCAACTCACATGGGCTGCAGGTTCCAGAGTTAAGGAAGAAGTCAGAGTCCTCCCCAGGCAATGCAAGCAGAGTCCGCCCACAGGCAGCAAGCAGCAGTGTAGGTCGCCAACAGTCTGTGGCTCAAGAGCTTAGCACTGCAGGCCTAGATGGGATATCGAACCCAAGCATTGCAAGACGACAAGATCCACCAGCCTCATGTTCAAGCCATGTATACACAGCAATGTGGGGAAACAGGTCTCGAAGGAGCCTCAAGCTTTAGCTACACAATCCATGGGTTGGCCTGGCCCACGGGTAATGTAGCTCACCAGTTGAGGCAGAGAACTAGCTAAAGCAGTAGCATGCTATGATCACCAAATAACAAGAGAGGTGGGGTGGACCTTGTAGAGTCATTTATCACATTGTCCTCCAATCAAACTTCTGCCTGATTAATCCAAATGTCCCTGTTGGCCAGGTTGGCACAATAAATCTAACTGTCATAGGTGCTGTAAAGTTGGTTCTGACTGATAGGAAACCTATCCATAACAGAATAAACATTGTCCAGTCCTTTGTCACACTCACAATTGTTCTTATGTTTTAGCCCATCATTTCAGCCACTGCGTCAATACATATTCCACTTGAAGATCTTCCTCTTTTTTGCTGCCCCTCTACTTCACCAAGCATGACGTCTTTCTCCAGGGACTCTTCTCTCCTGACAACATGTTCAAAGGTGTAAGATTTGATGTCTCCATTCTGGCCTGTAAGGAACATTCTCACTGTACTTCTTCCAAGGCAGGTTTTTTTTTTTCTTTTGTCAATCTATGGTACTTTTAATATTCTTCACCAGCGCCATAACTCAAACACAATGATTTTTCTTAGGCCTTCCTTAGTCAATATAAAATTTTCTTATGTATATGAAATGACTGAAAATATCATGACTTGAGTCAGGTACACTAGTCCTCAAAATAGCATCCTTGCTTTTCAAAACTTGAAAGAGGTCTTGCGCAGCAGATTTCCCCAGTTCAATGTGCAATATGATCTGTTGACTGCTGCTGCCACGACCATTGATTGTGGCCATGGACACTGTTATAGATCCAGGCAACATAAAATCCTTGACAATTTTCGATCTTTTCTCAGTTTATCATTAAGCTACTTACTGGTTCAGTTTTTAGGATTTTGGCTTTCTTCTCTTCGAGTTGCAATCCAAGCACAGGCTGCAATCCTTGATCTTCATCAACAAGTGGTTCGACTAAAACATGGGTAAAAAACCCACTCGCTGCTTGCTGGTGTTACCGGAGGAAGCTGGAGGTGTCAGCCCCTCCTCTCTCAGAGAAGAGATAGGGAAACACTCAGAAAGAAATCCGTGAGTATATTAAAGTGTTACATCTCACATGATTCTGCAGATGAGTAACTCAGCCAGTCTGTGAGAGTCCAGCTGGATGTCAAGTTAAGGTTCATATACTGCTGATGCTACAAAGATCCTGCTGAGGAGCTTTGGTGATACATGCATAGGACTGCTAACCATAAATCAGAAACCACCAGCTGCTCCATAGAGAAGGCGAAGACTCAGTCTGGGAAGCCCACGGGCGGGGCAGTTCTACCCTTTCCTATAAGGTCACTATGACTTAGAAAAAAACAGGCTCCAGGGTAGGTTTTTGGTTTTTTTTATGGTGCTACTTATTCAGCTCCAGATGTAAACTTCCAAAAGTATGTGCTAGCAAAGAATGCTGTGATAAGCGGGCAGAAGCTGGGTGGCATAATGAGAAGGAGTTTCATGTAAATTTTCCCAAAGTATGACACACCCAAGTCATATTAATGAATACTGTCCTTTCCAAGCCATGAGAGATAAGGGATCAATTTTCTGATCTTCTGCCTCCCAGTTAGCATTGGTCATTGGCGGTAAGTGTGTGAATCCTGAAGGTCTTCCTTGGCAAAACCCTATTGTGTAATTTAGTATCTGTTAGATGGTTATATTAGTGGGGGAGGAGATGCTTGATTCCTAAAGGAGACCTAGGAAGAGGTGAAATTTTCTACTGGCAAAACCTACAGGATGAATAGCTCGGGGCTACCCCTGGATACCTGTTAGAGAACACAGAGGAATGAAGAAATATGGTTGGGAATTGTGAGAACAAAATTGTTTGCTCCTTAGGCAAACGGGAGAGGACCACCGCCTTCAAAAGTTCATCAGTGCTGGGAAAACACTGATGGCTCAGCCGCAGGGATTGATGAAGCAGTGACTGGCCTGGCTTTCTGCCTGAGATAAAATGGAAACATCTCCTGCCCTGGCCAGCACTGCAGAAGCAGCAGTCTGCAAACTTATCAGTTATTTCGTGTTCCCAACCTTGTCCTCTCCTCCTGTCTGTGAACAGGTTGGCTGATGTGTAAATGTTTCTTTGTATGCCCTTCTATAATTATAAGCTTTCCTTTTGTGTAAACCCATTGCATGTTGCAGGCTACAAGCAGGAAGTGTATTTAAACCTGCCTGGAATAAAGTTCAGAGCCTTGAAAGTGCAGGGCTCCCTGCGCCGCAACGGCATCTATCCTTTCCCTCTTTTCTCTATGTTTTCTAACTGCCAATCTTCTCCCTCACAAACCCATTGGATTTGTAAGATAAGAGCCAGGCTCTATACGATGGTACAGGAAATGCTCATGTTATGGGTCCTAAAATAAGGGGAGTGTGGCCCTTCTTTGCTATGGACACGTATAGAATCTGGAATCCAGAGGGCCAGAGCATTATTTAAGTTATTCTGTTTGGGCCCAAACCTGAAAAGAGACTGTTGATGCTTCTCTAAACCAAGTCAGGGTCTTCAAACATATTTAAAATGAATTATTATACGAGGTGCTAGCCAGCAGATTAACTGAAGATCATAAGGGTACAAAAGGGGGATTTAACTAATTTAGGCATGGTTCAATTACAGTTTGTGCTATAAGGATGTGTCAATAACTCCTTTTATTCATTTTCTGGCCTCTGATTAGACGGAGTACTGCCTCCTTTTAGGAAAATGGGTAGGATTTTTCCATCAAAGCATTATATTCTAGGGGTAGTGTGCTCAACCTGACATTCTAGCTGTCCATTTCTGAGTATTAAAACAGTGCTTTTTTATTTCATGTTCATTTTACCTAAATCTCATCTGATCCAACTAATACCATCATTAGGACAGGTTCCTCAGTGTTAGTAGAAAAAGTTGCTTCAGTTCTTACTTTGCTCAGAATGAGTCTCCCTAATGACTTAGCAGGACATTCAGGGACAGCTTAGAAAGACAGAATTAAAAAAAACAATGTTCTGAGGAGAGAGGGGTTCTCAACAGAAGGTCAGCAACAGAAAGGCAGCTGTCGTGTCTGAAAGGAAGTTAATAGTCACGTGGATACTTCAAGTGCCAGGCTCTGTCCTCTTGATTTGTATGTTGCTAGTTGGAGCTGACCTGAATAAAGGGTCCCTCAGTTAGAGGCCAATGTGTTTGGGGTTAGAGGCCAATGTGTTTTAGGTTTGAGGCCAATGTGTTTTAGGTTAGAGGCCAATGTGTTTTAGGTTTGAGGCCAATGTGTTTTAGGTTAGAGGCCAATGTGTTTTAAGTTGCTCATACAAAGAAATTCCGCTGGCCCTTGGGAAGCCCCTTTCAGATGTCAGAACTTCTGCCCTGAATAGGCATCATTTCCAGGGATTCTTCAACCTGGGACATTCTCATTTTAAGTGCCTAGGTTTCCAGAATCTGTGGCAGTTCCTTTTAGGAGTGTCCCTAATAGTTCCTCTTTTTTGTAAGTCTTGGGGCAGCTGTCCCTGTAAGGCAACTACTAGCTGTCTGTTTCTTCTCCCTGTGTCTCGTCTACTTCACTTCCCTAAGGGACTGTGTGAGGCCGGCTTGATTAGAGAAATAAATCCAAAGGCGCCCATATATGTATAAAATAAAGCTTTATATCGGGAAGTAATCATATATTAAAGAAACATCCCATCCCAGACAGTAAGTCCAGTATTATTCCCTAAATCTGATACTATTCCATACATCCTTCTTCAGACTCACAGAGCCACATGCAATGATGCAGAATGCAGGAAACTCTTAGGCTGGGGGTGCAAGATCTTGTGGATCCAATGGTGAAGGAAGCATCACAGGGCTCACAAAGTCTCAGAGTGCTCCTGGACAGTAAGGTGAAGGCAGTAAAAGATAGGAGGGAGGTTCCCAGGACCCTCCTTATGAGAAGGTCACGCCCACAAGAGGGACCATCAGGCTGTGACCTGATTGTCAGGCTGGACTCCACCCCTCCACTCTTCTATCTTCAAATTGATACAAAACTATGTAACTACCACAGAAACTATTAATCTAATTATTATCTCTTTGAGTTCCCTATCCTGGATTTCATATAAAGAAACTCATACAAACAAAAAGAAAAACAGAAAATACAGAAAAATTCAATCCAAAAGAAAGTAGAGGATAATAGAAACTAAAATAAAGTAAAAGTGGGTCAAAACAAATGATAATACATTAATTTTTAAACAAACTATATCTTTATTAATCTACTTTCCAATGGACTCGCTCGACTTGCTCCATCTGAGGGCAAGACTAGTCTCATCTCTAAAAGATCATTTGAGAATTCAATAGAGGCTTATTCTGCCTCTATACATTTGAATGTATTTTCTTTTGGGTCACTAGACCCACTACAAACTCTTGTAATTTCATCTTGTAATACAATAAAATGTATTTTTCACACTCATTAAGTCTTACATGGTGAACGGTGCTCCATCAAGACTACCTCGCAACTGACCATGTGGTTGCTCATAAATGAAAAGGTTAAGGGCATCTAACCTTGCATGGTGATTTAGATGCACTTCACCGCACAGCATTGACCTCAATGAGACTTACAAGCCCTGAATAAGGAGGTGCTAATTCTGGGCATTGAGGAGACTTTGGCAACCCACTTTTACATTCTCAAGTTTTGTTTATTTCTTTCTCAAAATAAGTTGGAGGGTAGAGTCAGTCTTATAGGTCCTGTAAAACTTGGGAGCCCTCAGCAGTACCAGGAACATTTATGGATACATCCCAGAGGTGTCTCCAAAAGCACTGATTTTGGATGGCCAAGAAAGGAGTAGAGGAGATTGTGGGAGAGGTTGTGTATACCCCTCTACTCTCCTCAAGCTTCACATTGCTCAGAGAGGTAACATTCTTAAACTGAGATTTCCAGAATGAACTAGTCTTACTGTGTAACCTACCCACTTCAATCCTTCTTGGAGAAGCCTTACATTTCCCCTACAAGAAAACTCTTTTACAGTTTTGCATTTGTCATCCTTCTGTCAGGGTTCTCCGAGAGGTCTGAGACATCCTCAGGGAAGACCCCTGTCTTTCAAAGTTAATCCCATCTGTTGGTTAGCTAGGGCTGACTGCTAAATTCCATGAGAGTACATATATTGGAGGAAAGATATGGTAGTCATTTGCTGAAGAAGAGATATTGATTTTGTTTCTGGTAAGGCTTATAGGGTTTTTAAAAACTTCTTACGATGTATTCCATTGTTTGAGGGTTCTAAATTTTTCATAGAGTAAATTACTTGGTTCCATCTGTCCCAAAGTTGGGAGATTTGTCAATTTGAAGGAGAAAGCATAATACACTAAATAGCCTTAGATATAGTAATATTTTTTTCTCTAAATGGTTACTATGTGCTGAAATGGTGGCATGTTGTCTAGTTTTATGGTACAGGGACTTTGTTTATTCTTTCCATGGCCTCTTGAAGAGTCCTGCATAATTCAATATTTTGCCCATGTTATCTTTCATATGGCAACACAAAACTCGAAATTTTTTCTTCAGCTCTTACATTTTAGGATGTGCTGAGCATGTTCTCATTTGGTCTTCTAACTCTAGTTCTTTGCACATTACATTATAAAATGTGACTTTGTCTTCTTGAAGTACCCTTTGGAATTTTCTTTGCAGCTCATTGACTTCATCGGTTCTTCCATTTTCTTTAGCCACTCTAAGATTAAGAAAAAGTTTCAGAGTCTATTTTGAAATCCACTTTGATATTTCCATTCTTTGCCATATTTTCAATGAAATTTTTTGCATTTTTCATGAGTGATGCTCTTGATGTCCTTCCACAGCGTATCAATTCTTCTGTCATTAGTATTCACTGTGTCAAATCTGTTCTTGAGATGTTCTCAGATTTCAGGTTGGATAGACTCAAGGTAATATTTTGGTTCTCAAGGATTTGTTTTAATTTTCTTAAGTTTCAACATCAACTTCCATATGAGCAATTGATGACCTGTTCCACAGTAATCCCCAGGTCAGGTTCTTACTGCTGATATGAAGCTTCCCCATTGTCTAGTCAATTGATTTCTGTGTATTCAATTTGGAGAAGTCTTTTTGTGCTGTTGAAAAAAATGGTATTTTCTTTGAATAAGTCTTTATCCTTGCAAAATTCTATAAAAGAAATCTCCAGCTTTGTTTCTGTCATATGTCCATATTTGACAAGTACTTTTGCTTCCTCTTTGTTTTCAACTTTTGCTTTCCAATCACCAATTATTTTCAATGCATCCAAATTGCATGTTTGATCAATTTCTGACTGAAATTATTTTTATTAGTTTAGTGACTGTTGCATAAATTTGAATAATAATTTTCTTGATTGAGGGTCTTTGAAGAAAATATATAATCCTACCATAGACAGCATTGTATTTCAAGATTGACCTTGACATGTCCTTTCTGTCAATGAATGCACTGTCATTCCTTTTGATCGTGTCATTCCCTGCCGAGTAAACCATATGATTTTCTGAGTCAAAATGGTCAATATCAGTCCATTTCAGTCCACTAATGCCTTGAATATTGATCTTTATGCATTGATAGATTCATACTTTGGACAGTTCCAGTTCTGACTATTACATTTTCAGGGATATTTCTTCTTACCTTGAGCTGTGCCACAACAGCAAATGAAGATCCCAAAGGCTGTACTCCCACCAGATTCACTTCATACACGTCCCTAGTCAACTCTACTTTGAGAAAGAGGCTCCTCTTGAGTCACGTTTCAAGTGCCCTATGACCTGAGGGTCCCATTTTCCGCATTCTCTCTGCCTATGTTCTGACTCCATTCATTGGGCATTCAGGATCTGACATTGTTTCCATACTACACGCATAAGATTGTCAGAAGCTACTTCCTTCCAAGTGGGTAGCAGAGTTCTTCATAGTCTAAAGGCTCTTCTTAGTCTGGAAGCTCCACAGAAACATGTTCACTTTGGGTGACCCAGCTGCCATTTAAATTACCAGTGACATAACTTCCAGCATCAAAGCAACACACAAGCCACTGCTGTAAGACAAACTGGCAGAAAAGTGGAGGCACTGCATTATTAGCATGCATTTAATGCAGGGTGCATGCAAAGACATCTCCCAAAAATCAAGTGAAGTAGAGAGGTGCTACTGGGAGTGAATCTCTTTGTCAGCATATTTCAGAGACTGAAAAATGAGGGATATCATAGAGTGGCTTTCCATGTTATTTTTGAGTGGGACTGACGGACAATGTCATTCCCTGATCTTCTTACTCTTTTTTGCATTTCAGATTCTCTCATGGGAGTCTAACACAACCATGAGGACTCAAGAGTGCTGGTCAATCAAACTCTACTTAGTGCTCCCGGGCAGAGTTGCTTGTTTTAATGTCTTCCTGTGAGAACTTGTGCATTGTGGTTTTGGCCACTGACCCACCAGATTAACATCTCTCTCTCTTCACCAAAAACAATAAATGCTTCTTTATTCTTTGGAGTCTGGGCAAGCTTAGACTCTTAACCAAGTATGGCTCCAGTCACAGAACTTGCACCTGTTTCTGAATTTTCCCTGCTTTTTATCTTATAATCTTGAAAGGAAAATAAGAATAGTGCAATGGAAAAAGGAAAAACAGAAAACGACAAGAGAATATATATCTTCCTGTGGGAACTCATTCTCTAAAGTCCATGTACGAGTTTAGTTGTTCTGTTTTCTGAGTCAATAAATCAGAAGTTACCTCTGATGGAGGCTGGATGATTCATACCCCTTCCTTCTCAGTTCACCCTTATTCAAAGAATATATTCAGACAGAAGACAGGGAAAAAGTTCAAATGCAGTGAGTGAGTTTGTTGAAAGGCTGTTTCACACAATTGTGCTGATGAATGTCTCAGCTAGTCTGAGAGTACAACATTGATGGAAAATTAAGATTTGTATATTGCTGGTGCTGCAATTTTCATTATCGGCCTGCTGATTTGGCCGACTTTTCATTATAGAATGGCTTATAGTGTGCATCGCTTTCAGAGGCGATACTTACATGCCACCCATCTACCTGTTTCTTAGATAGATATTTTGCAAATCTTTCACTTGGCTATTCTTTACAATGATTTTGGGTCTTGAAAACATGTTTGAGGTGGCATGATAAGTTTTTTTAAAGAGTTTATAACTTTATATGTGTGTATATTTATGTATACACATATTTACATATATGTACACAAACATCTGGAAATAAATATACATTCTCTTCTTTGAAGTCACAAAATATGTTCTTTGGTTTATTCAAAAAATAAAATGCATTTTGGAGTTAACTTTTATTTTGTGACAATGATCTCTCTCAAAGAAAGTTCCTCCTGTCTGGTGTGAGTCTGGGTTAAGGGTCATTTTTTTTCTAAAGGAATATCCAGTCATCCCTGTCCTTACCTTTCCTACCTCCTCGATCACCATTTACTGAAGAGACATCACTGTATGATCCAGATTGCTTTGGCTTCTTTGTTGAACTTCATTTCACCATTTAATGCATTCCTTTATCATAGTTAACTGCTAATCATGTGAAAATTGGAAGTGATGGTGACCGTATAACAAAGAATAGCCATCAGACTTTTAATAGTGGAAAACAGCAAGAAAGATTATTGACTGGGCTTTTCTTGCATTAATCTTATTATATTTTATTAGTTCCACAAGAGTCACGAGATTGGTGTTAGTTTTGCCTCTTCTATATTTTACTGGCAGACAACACATTTTTGAAACAATCTTGCTGAAAATCACATATGCAATTAAATTGCTTCAAAATTTAAGGGGAGAGTTGTAAAAACCTTTTCACTTGATAACAGTCTACTTTCCAATTAACAAAATATCCATCCTACCCATTATGGATATTATCTCACAGGCTATGCATTCACAAAATTCAATTATTTTTAAGATATACAAACAAAAAATGCTGATAGGAAAGTGTCAGATATTTTGATCAAATAAAACTATATTATGCTAGATATTAATTCCCAATGTTATAAACATGGGATAATAATCTGTATATTTGTTTAACATTCTGTAAATTGTATAATATTTACTAAGTGCATTACCTAATTTAATCTTCTTGTTTCCTGTGTTTCAGTTAAAAAACAAACCACCAGACTTAGAACCAAAACAATCTTGTTTAAACATAATAAACACCGCCTTGGGTATTATACAAGCAAGAATGAGGGCATGACGAAATACATGATTAGAGTAAAAGAAATAGCACAAATGGAAGTGCTCCTTCCACTTTATTATTCTTACTTTGTCACTTACATAATACTTTTCCCACGCACACACCCCATCACCACCACTTGTGGAAAAGAATAAGAGCAATTTTGAAAGTGGTACCGGACTGGGCGGTGCTTAATTCTGGAATATGTAGGGATGCTATTACATACAGACTGGACTGAACAGCAGTATACTTTACCACCCCATCCTCCAATCTAAAGAGTCCTGGAGAAATGGTAATGGTGTAGTGGTCAGGCATTGGGCTGCTAGGTCAACAGTTCAAATCCACCAGCTTCTCTGAGGAGAAAGACAAGCCTTTCTACTCCCATAAAGAGTTGCAGTCTCTGAAACACATAAGTACAATTGACCCTACCCTACAGGGTCAGTATAAGTAGAAATCTACGTGATGGCAGTAAGAAGGAATCCTGGAGGAGCTCTGTGCCGTAGTGGATTGTGCAGTAAGCTACTAATCATGAAGTTGAAAGCCACTAGCTACACCAGCTGCTGTGCAAAGAAAAGAAGATACTGGCTACTTTTGTACAGATTTAAAGTATTGGAGCCCCAAAGGGGCTGTTATACCCAGTGGACTTTTCCAGAACAAGAATCAATTTAATGACATGGCTCAGTGAGTAATGCACTCAGCAGCTTGAAAGGACCAGCTGCTTGCTGTGAGAAAGAGGAAGCTTTCTATGAAAGCCTTTCCCTGCAGAAAGACTGAGATTTGCAGTTTCAGAAACCAACAGGAGCAGTTCTACTCTGTCCTATAGGGTAACTATGAGTCAATATCAACTCTCAGTGACAGTGAATTTGGTTTGGTAGGGGGAGACTTATTAATGATTTGTAATATTTAAATTATAAACCCTGGCTTACTGAAACTGAGGAGAACTTAAGCACTAGCTAATGAAGATCCAAGATTTCAGCCATCAGTATACATTACAACTCATTGTAATGAAAACACAAATCCTCATAACTGGACTGCCATGATAAACAAAGGAATGACCAGCTATCAAGGGTTTCTCATGCAATAATTCTCATGCAAGTCGCAGTCAAGAGCTCAAAGGAAGCATTCCTCAGGTAAATCTGCAGCACAAGGGCCTCTAAATGTTAAAAAGTAAGCACCTGGCCCAAACCATGGTAATTCCAATCACCTCATATTCATATTGAAGTCAGACATTGAACAAGGAAGATGTAAGGAAAATGGATGCATCTGAATTGTGGTCTTTCAATAATATTGAAAGCACCATGAACTGCCCATAGAACAAACAGACCTGTCTTCTAAGAAGTACAAGCACAGTATTCCTTCAAGGCAAGGATGGAAAGACCCTTTCTCACATCCTTTGGACATATTGTCACGAGTTATCATGACTAGCCACTAGAGAAGGACTTCATGCATGCTTGACAAAGTGGAGGTGCAGCTAAAATTTGGAAGGCCCTTGACAAGATGGATTGACACAGTGGCAACAACAATAGACTCAAGCCAAAGAATAATTTTAAAGATGGCGCAGGACTGAATGATGTTTCATTCTATTGAACATGCATTAGTTGTGAATTGGAACTGACTTCAGGGCAGCTAACAACCACTTGGAATAAATTGAGTATTTTTTTAGACCAATAGCTACGAGACTTGGAAATATTCAGTCTCCTGTCTAAATAATTCCCATTATTTTCTTGCTAGTTTTGATCTCTTTTCCTTTTTCATTTCAAAGACGATATGAACATACTTTAGCCTCCATTCTCTGACAAATACATAGTCATTTTTAGTCCCTGAAATAACTCATTATCCACAAAAATGTAATTTGGTCATCTATACTTCTTTTTGCACCTCTTTGGTATAATTGACCTGTTCCTAAAGTAGTAATCTCTTTATCTGTCAATTTCCTCACAATAACTGAACATTTTGAAAAATATGCCTAACACAGTTAGAAAATCAGCTGAGGACCAACAAACACAGACAGCTGCTTAATTTGACAGATCAAAATGTGGTGGGGTCATTGGGCTCTCGAAATAAAGCTCTGTAAATCACAAATAAGAAGAGTTGTATCAGAAAGCATATCTGAGAAACATGCTTTGCTGAGATGATAGGGACTCTGAGCTTGGGTTTAAACTATTTTCTTATTTTCCTTACCATGTGAGATAGACAGGAAGAGTGACTTGAAATGCTGTAGTGAAATGCTCTTCATTTTGTAAACAATATCAGTTCTGTATTGATAACTTAAAAATTACTAGTGCTCTTTCTCCATCAATTTTTCTATTTAATAACAAGAAGAAACTCCCTTATTTTAAATTATGTTCTGTGTATAAAATGGAATGCATGAAGACCTTTGAGACCCTAGGAAAAAGAAAGATATGGGATTATCATTTTACCTTTATGCCATTACTTTATGAATTGCTGTATTGGAAGAAATAGAAACAGGGTTGCTATTTATAAATGCGCATTTCCTGAACATTACTTGTTAAAGTTAAATTAATTATTCACAACAATATTTTAAAATAATATTTTGACAGGAATTGCAAACACACCACCTTGTGAACTGTGGAGAATGTATTTCAGTTTTCATAACTACTCTAATTAGAATTATTATAATGGAGTTAACTCCTGGAAGAATTACACATTAAAACTTGCCAACACTGCATCAATCATGATTTCAACTTCAAACCAGTAAAATTCTATTTAAAATATCTAAAATTGAGACTTTTTTAGCTCAAGGGCTGAAAATGAACTCTGGCTGCTAAGTCACACAGCTTAAATGAAAAACAAGGTTTAACTATAATTAGCAAATTCCAGATTTGTTACAGAGCTATTTTGCAAGACTTAAAAGAAAGAGCCATTGTGCTCTTGTTCTATATTCTCTTTTCTTGGCCAAATTGATTGCATAATTATCCTATTCTTCATTTGATTGAGTCTTTGTAGTCTCTGAACAATCAAGATAAAACAATCTGGCTATTTGAATTATGGCCAACATTTAGAGACAGGATGCTTGAAATGTAATAGTCAAAATCAACAGTGTGGAGAAAGAGTGGAGATGGCATCCAGGTAGAATCCCCTGCTCAGTGTTTCTCTGGTTTGTTCAGAAAATTAAGAAGTTAAGAGACCAATAATATTGGGAGGCTGGGTGTTAATATTGATTCAGTGTACTAGGGTCTGGTTCAGACCTTCCTCCTGAGATTTTCATCGACAGAGAAGTTTGAGAACTCACTGAAACACTCTAAGCTCATGGAATCTGCCCACAGGCTCCACTAATCCTTCACCTGATCCAGCAGGACAGTGTCCACCATCCCTTCATCTGTCCCAGTACTAGGCTCACAGTATTCAGTAATTTCCCCAGGCCACTGTCTACAGTAATCATAATCCCAAGCTTTCAGAAATCCTCTGAGAACTAGCCACAAGACCTCACACTGGAGTTCTCCTCTCTACTATCCACCCCACTCTTGCATTCTACTGCCCCAGCCAGAAACAAACTACATCAGCAATCCTTTTACCCCACTCCCCAGCTCTGTGCCTGCCAGCATCAGAAATGATACATAATTAGTCACTTATTTGCAGCAATGGAGGAGCCCATGGAATATTTACCCATGGCATAGCTGTGCAGGAGAATCAGGAGTGACAGAAGAGTGCAGAAAGCCACAGACCAAGCCAAAAATTGACTGTACCAGTTTTGGGCTCCACAGAGTTTTAAAAGACTGAAAATTGTGCACAGAAAGTCCATGTCAGAATTGTGCCCATGCAGCAGTCCTGCTCCATCAACCCCATTGGCAAACCTACAGTTTCAAGCCTCAGCACACCCTCCAAGGCCCCCAACACTTCCAGCCAGTGAGTCACCATGGCACTTCACTTATCCAGCAGCCTGATCCACCACCATTGTATGCCTCAGGTGGTGCCCAAATCCACTCTTACCAGTCACACAGAGAAAGAGCTCAGGGACCATGGACTCCCAGGAACATGGTGCCCAGTTCTTGCAAAAGGACACATAGATAGACACATACCTAAACACCCTCAATGAGAAAACAAGAAAAACAAAATGCATGAGTGAAAAAAATCCTAAGTCTAACAACATTCATGGAAGAAATGGACATTGATAAGAAACAAAACAAAATCTTCAGAATGGTACTTGGAGTAATGCAGGATATGAAGGAAGCAACACAGAATACGCACACAATGATAGAAGAGATGAAGTAAAGAATAGAGAGGATGAAGTCCTAGCACCAAAAGGAAATACAAGAACTAATGCATGAGGTAACAGAAGCAAAACACAAGATCAGCGACCCCACCAAGAGACTAAAAGAGACAGATAATCTTATCAGACAGTCAGGTTTCAACAAATGAGAAAGAAGGTCAAACCAAAAAAAAAAAAAAAAAAAGCAAAAGAAAACCTGAGAATAATGGCAGATAATATGAAGATAAACACTGTTCAAGTAAATCATCTTCCAGAATGAGACACAACAAAGAAATCTTCAGCTAAATTATTGAGGGTATTGTAGGAGCAAACTTCCCCACCATAATGAATGAAAAATCAGACATTCGTACAGGAAGCAGAGAGGACACCAATTAAACTAAACACCAGGAAGAACTCAACAAGGAATAAAATAGTCAAATTACCCAACTTTGAGGAAAAAGAGGGAAAAGAGGCAGTCACATAAAGTGGTGCTCAGGTAAGAATATGCTCAGACCTATCAGCAGATTCCAAGAAAAGTAAAGAGAAGGGAGTAACACCTTCTGAAAGCTGATAGAATAAAGTGCCAACCCAAGAATCCTATTAAGATAGATAGCGAAGTAAGAGTCTTCCTGGACAAGGAAAAACTCAAAGAATACACCATAAGACACCCCATCCTGTGGAAAATTCTTCCCAACTTATTGTGGTCAGAAGACCAACATTCACCAAGCACAAGCAGGAAACCACCCTATAGCACAACTCCATCAGAAGTCAAAGTGCCTAAAATAATTACCAAGATAACATTGTCTCAGAAGGGATAAAAGGCAAAAATGAAGCACCCCACATAAACACAGCATACTGATTTGAAGGGAGATCGGAAAACACCCAACAAAAAGGTAAGAGATGACTGCAATGAATCAACATATGATGGTAGTAACTCTGAATTCAATGGCTTCAACTCACCCATTAAAAGACAATGGCTCACAGGAGTCAAAACAGTTTGGTACTGGTATAATGACAGATATTCAGACCAATGGGAAAGAGCTGAAGCTCTAGAAAGAAAAACATCAGCATACAAGCAACTGATCTTTGATAAGGTTCCAAAAAATATTAACCGGGAAGCAGATGCTCTCTTCAATAAATGGTGCTGGAAAAAATGGATATCTATCTGCAAACAAATGAAGCAAGACCCTTGTCTCACTTCATTCACAAGAATAAAATTAAGGAGAATCACAAACCTTGAGATAAACCCCGCCAAAAATTAGGGCAATTAAGGAGGGAACTGAGACAAACCTGAGAACCTTGGCACAGGGAATACATAAGCTATCAGAAATAGGGAAGGATAGAAATACAGAAATAGACAAGTTGATATACTGAAATAAACAAGTGGACACAAAGAGACAAGTGGATATACAAATGGACAAGTGGATATACTGAAGATAAGTCACCTGTGTGCATCAAAATAATTCACCAAGAGAATAATAAGAGAGCCCACCAACTGAGAAAGCATCTTTAGCAGTGACACATCAGACAAAGGTCTAATTACTAAAATCTACATTACTTTGCAAGCTTACAAAAAGAGAAAAAATAACTGCCCGCTGAAGAGGTGGGCAAAGGACCTGAAAAGAAGTTTCACAAAGTCTGAAATATGAATGGCAAATAAGCATATCAGAAAATGTTCCTGATCATTAGTCATAAGAGAAATACAAATTAAAACAACTATGAGATACCACCTAACACCCTCAGCAGTAGCCCAATTTTAAAAAAAACCCAGAAAGTAACAAGTGTTGGAGGGGCTGTGAGGAGATAGGAACTCCCATCCACTGCTGGTGGACCTGTAGTGGTGTACAGCCACTATGGAAAATGATTTGGCAATTTCTCAAACAGATGGAAATAGAGTTACCATCCGACCCAGCAATCCCTCTACTGGGCATATACCCAGAAGAGGCAAGAAACAAACCACGGCCAGACATCTGTGCTCCAGTGTTCACTGAGGCACAATACACAATCGCAAGGAGTTGGAAACAACCCAACTTTCCATCAACAGACGAATGGATTTTAAAAATTGTGGTAAATACATACAATGGAGTATTATGCATAACTAAAAAGCAGTGATGAAGGCATGAAGCATATCTCCGCATGGGAAGGACTGGAGGAAATTATGCTAAGTTAAGTAAGCTGGGCACAATAGGACAAGCACAACATGAGTCCACTGAGGTGAGGTTCCAGTAGTATGGCAGGGGGCAGACAAAATCCAGGGATACATATGGTAGCCAACTAGAAAGAAGGGGGCGGTGAGGAAAGGTGAAATAAAAGAGAGATGTGTGGCGGGGAAATAGCGCACTAACCCAGCCAAGGGGAGGGTATTATCTGTGTCTCCACAGGAAAGATGGACCAGACTTAAACCCAGTGTTCCGGGATGCAAATAGAGCATGCCGGCATGGAGAGGGGAGTAAGTGGAGGGGCCTGACGGCTCGGCCCCCATACCAGCTACGTGGACAACGGCCCCTCACCACAGAAGAATTTACTTGAGAGGACGGCACTGAAGCTGCAGCTAGGGGAGAGGGACATGTCTTACTGGAGCACACAAGAGAAAATGAATGGGGAGGATGAGAGAGTGGATAACATCCTAGACCACCAGGCCTGGAGGTTGATATTCCTGCCCTGCATAGCCAATGCACAGAGAGGACCATATGACTGATCCCACTGTGAGACATGATATCCTTTGCTGACCCATGGGCCTACAGGGGACAACACTGGAGACTCAGTGTCAGGATTGGCCTGGACTGCCCCCACGACATCAAGGCAAACCACTAAAGGCATGTGGCAGAGCAAGAGGAGGAGCAGAGCAGGGAGTTCCCAAGAGAGTGCAAAGCATAGACTCTGGAGCCAGAGTATGGCACACCATTGGACTTGACTGGAGGACACACCTAGAGGTCAAAAATCAGACCTTCATCTATTTCAAGGTTTTTCTTTCTTTTTTAAATTTAAATTTTTTCTTCTTTTTTAAAAAAATTAATTTATTATTTTATGGATCATTGGTTTTCTTTTTATCGGTCTGTTCTCTTTTTTCACTTTGTCTTGCTATGCCTTGGATTTTTGTGCATATTATTATCTCTACAAATATATCTAGATAAGATAGACTGGATGAACAATCTGGAGGGGAAAACAATGGAACCGATGGTTGTGGGGGACATGGGTGAGAGTGAGGCAGGGGTAAGGACATGGTGGTGACCAACACAGGGACAGGGGAGCAACAAGTGATCCAAAATTAGTTGCAAAAAGGGTATGAGAGGCCTGGTATGTATTCAGCAAGGGAAATGTAACTGAGAGAAATTACTGAAACCCAAATGAAGGCTGAGCATGATAGCGGGACAAGAGGAAAGTAAAAGAAAATAGAGGAAAAAGCTAGGAGGCAAAGGGCATATATAGAGGTCTAAATAATGCCATGTACATATGCAAATATATTTATATAGGTTGGTGGGGAAATAGATCTATGTGCATATATTTACAAGTTTAGTATTAAGGCGGCAGATGGACATTGGATTTCCACTCAAGTACTTACTCAATGCAAGAATATTTTGTTCTAAAAAATTGGCATTCCATGATGCACACATACCCGACACAATCGCTGAGGATAAATGTGTGCATAAGCAAATGTAGTGAAGAAAGTTAATAGTGCCTGGGTATCAAAAGATATAGCATCTTGGGGTCCTAAATGCTTGCAGATAAATAAGGAGCCATATAGCTCAGAGGCATCAAATCCCACATGGAAGATGCACTCCAGCCTGTGTGACCACAAGTTGTTGAAAAGATCAGGTATCAGGCATCAAAGAATAAAAAATCATATCATTGTGAATGAGGGTGAGTGCATAGTGGAGACCCTAAGCCCATCTGTAGGAAACTGGACATCCCCTTACTGAAGGGTTGCAGGGAGGAAATGAGCCAGTCAGGGTCCAGGGTAGCAACGATGAAACATATAACTTCCCTCTAGTTATTAAATGCTTCCTCCCCCCACTGTCATGATCCCAATTCTACCTTACAAATCTGACTAGATCAGAGGATGTACATTGGTAGAGATAGGAACTGGAAACACAGATAATCCAGGTCACAAGCCCCCTCAGGACAAGTGGTGAGAGTGGCGATCCTTGGAAGGTGGAGGGGAAGTGGGATAGAAAGGGGGAACCGAGCACAAGGATCTACATATAACCTCCTCCCTGGGGGATGGACAACAGAAAGTGGGTGAAGGGAGACATGTAAGATATGATGAAACAATAATTTATGAATTATGAAGGGTTCATGAGGGAGGGTGGGATGGGGAAGGAGGGAGGGGGAAAATGAGGAGCTGATATTAAGAGCTCAAGTAGAAAGCAAATATTTTGAGAATAATGATGGCAACAAATGTACAAATGTGCTTGACGCAATAGATGTATATATGGATTGTGATAAGAATGTATGAACCCCCAATAAAATGACTTAAGAAAAGACAATGGCTCAGAGCACATAATCTGTCAGTCTGTGGCCTACAAGATACACATCTTATGACACAGATTAAAACAGACTAAGAATGAAGGAAAATACACCAGCAAAATGGCAACTTAAAAAAGCAGATATTGCAATCATAAGCTCCAACAAAATTGACCTCAGGGTGCAAACCGAAACAACAGACCAGGATAAGCACTATATAATGCCCTAAGGATCACTTTGCCAGGAACCAGTGAGCATAATTAATATAGATGCACCTCATGAGAGACCCGCAAAATTCATCAAACTAATCCAAAGATGGAAAAGGAAATTACAGATGTGACAATCAGAGTAAGTGACTTTAATACACCACTATCAGAGAAAGATAGATTAATTGGGAAAATAAAAGTCCCGCAAGGAGGCTACAGAGCTAAACCTTACAATTAGGCAACTGGGCCTGACAGACATTTATAGAGCTCTCCATCCAAATGCAAAATAAAAAATCATATCCTTTTCAAATGTGCATTGCTTATTTACAAAAATAGACCACATGGTGGGACACAAGTCAAACCTGAGTAAATTCAAACACACAGAGATCACTCTCAGACCACCATGTCATAAAAATAATTATCAACAAAAAGATGATCAGAAAAACAAGTGCAATCAATTGGAGGATAAATAACGATCTTCTCCAACCTGAATGAGTACTGGCCCAAATTAGAGAGGAAACTAGGAAGTTTCTAGAAACTAAGAATGAGAATACAATGTACCCAAACCTATGGGATACAGCAAAAACAGTTATCAGAGGAAGCTTGATAGAATAAGAATATATTAAATGGGAAGAGAGACTTATGGCTAATATACTTTCACAAAATCTCCCACAACTAGAACAGTCAACAGAATAACACCTCCAAGAACAATAGAAAAGAAATAATAAAAATAGCACAGAGTTAAATGAGTGGGAAGGTAAGAGACAAGGCAAAAAATCAAAGCAGTGAAAAGCTGGAAAGGATCAACAGAATTCACAGACTGCTGGCAATCCTAACCAAGGAAAGGATGAGGGAGGAAGCTGGCGAGATCACAATAGTCCTCAATAAGGATCCAAAGGAATATGAAAGTCTGTATTCTAACGTATTCAACATGTAAGAAATGGAAAAATACCCGGAAAAATAACCTCTCCCTAGATTATCCCATATAAAAGTCAAGAACCTCAACAAACCCATAGCAAAGGAAGAAATGTGAATGATTATCAGGAAACTACCAATGAAAAAAGCCCTTGGACTAGGATACTTCACAGGAGAATTCTACCAAGCAATCAGAGAAGAGCTGACACCGATAGTCCACATATTATTCCAGAGTGTAGAAAAAGATGACACACTCCCAAACTCATTCTACAACTTAGAATGATAACCAAACAGGACCAGGACCCCATAGGAATAGAGAACTACAGACAAATATCTCTAATGAACACAGATGCAGAAATCCTTAGCAAAATATTGGACAATAGAATACAGAATTATATAAAACATATCATTCATCAGGATCCAATGGGATTCATTCCAGGGATGCAGGAGCAGTTTAACATCTGAAAGTCCATCAATATTTTTCACCACATTGATAAGAAAAAGGATAAGAATCACATGACATTGGACATCCATTCCTAATTAAGACACTCCAAAAGATAGGAATGAAAGGGAAAATCCCCTAGTTAATACAGCTATTTGGAAAATACAAGAGTCAACAGAAAATTCTAAAACAATCTCACTGCAAAGGGGAACCAGACAGGGATGCTCCTTGTCCCCACTTCTTTCCCACATTCTACTGGAGGTCCTAGCTAACAATGCAAGTCAGCAGAAGGACTTTAAAGATATTGGTCTGAAAGAGGAGGAGGTGAAGTTATTGCTATTGCTATTTGTAGATGACATGATTCTAGACGTTGAAAACCTCAAAAGCTCCACAACAGGTGTACTGGCAGAAATAGAGGAATACAGAAAAGTGGTGAGATAAAAGACGAACAAACAGAAGTCAATTGGTTTGCCATCTACATGGAACAAGACTATGGAATTGGAGATCAGGAAGGCAGTACCCTTCTATGTTAGACAGGGTTCTCTACATAAACAACACCACTATTTATATATTTATATAAATAGATATGTACACAACATATGAAATAAACATATAATTAGTCTGTATAGCAGTGCAAATGACAGTGTAACTTACTTCCATGAGACAGCTAAACCACTGGTATTCCTTCAAGTCTTGAGGATTGCCAGGTAAAAGTCAAGGAAGCAGACAGTTGAGTCCTCTGCAGAACAATTCAGGCAATCCAGCCTTAGGCAGCAAACAGCAATGCAGGTCACCAACTTTCAGCCAGGTGACAGGGTCTGAACGTCACCTGCTCAAGCAATGTACACTCCGGTAGCATGGCGAAGCAGGTCTTGAAGGAATCTCAAACTACCATGACACAGTCCACAGGTTAGGTATCCCACTGGTAGTATAGCTTACAAGTTGAGCCAGAGAGCCATCTAAGACAGCCACATACTGATCTGATCATCAAAGAGCAAGAGACAAGAGAGGCGAAGCTCGCCAATGCATTTATCTCTCCACCCTTCAATTAATCCCACATGTGTTCATTGGCCAGGTTGACACAATAAAACTACCTACCACACCTTCACAACAGTCAAGAACAAATTGAAATATCTAGAGGTATATCTAACAACAAACACACACACAAATAGACTTATACAAAGAAAATTATAGAACCCTACTACAGGAAATCAATAAACCTCCCCAAAAGGAAGAATGTCTCATGCTGGTGGATAGGGAAAACTTAATATAGTAAAGATGTCGACGTTACCCAAGACACCATATAAGTTTAGCTCTATCCGGATTTAAATACCAACAATTTTCTTTAAAGAATTGAAAAAAAAAACCCACCAGTCTCATTTGGAGAAAGAAGAAGCCTTGAATTAGCGGAGAACTCCTCAAGAAAGACAAAGTCAGAGGGCTCTCCTTACCTGACTTTAACTTCTACTAAGCAGCCACAGTGGTCAAAACATCATAGTACTAGAATAATGACAGATGGTTAGACCAATAGAAAAGACAGGAAAATGCAGGGAGGGGCAAATCAACAGATTGACAATTGTGCATACCTTACCTCATGCACAAAAATAAACTCATGGTTGATCACGGATCTAGAAATAAAACCCCAAATTATCAGGACCATCAACAAATGAATTGAGACAAACCTAAGAACTTTGGCTCAAGGAATACGTATGCTAATTGAAATAGGGAAAAGCACACACACACACACATGCACACACACACACACAGATGAAGCTGAAATTGACAAGTGGAGTACACTAAGGATAAAACACCTGTGTGTGTCAAAAGAAGACTTCACCACAAGATAACAAGAGGAACCACAGAGTGGGAGAGAAATTTTAGCAATGACACAACAGACAAAGGGCTTATTACTAAAATCTGCAATACCCTCCTGGCCTGCAAAAGGAGGCAAACAGTTAATCCCCTGAGCAATTAGGAAAAAAGATATGAACAGACGTCTCACTATGGAGAAGATCCGAATGGCCAATAAACCTATGAGAAAATGCTCCTGATCACTAGCCAGTGGAGAAATACAAGTTAAAACAATTATGAGATACCACCTAATACCCTTGAGGATAGCCAAAATCAGAAAATGAGAGAGCAAAAATATTGGAGGGGATGTGGTGAGATAAGAACTCTCCTCCACTGCTGGTGCTCATGTAAATACTTACAGCCATTGTGGAAAGTCATCTGGCCATATTTAAAGCAAATGGAAATTGAGTTGCCTAATGACCCAGCAATTCCTCTACTGGGCATCTACCCAGAAGAGATAAGAAATAGAACAAGACCAGTGTTCTCCACTTCATTGTTTTCTGTAGCACAATTCACAATTGCAAAGAATTAGAAACAACTTAAATTTCCATTGATAGATAAGTAGATTAGAAAACTCTAGCACATACAATGGAGTACTATGCATCACTAAAAAGCACTGATGATCACATGAAGCACATCATCTCATGGGAAGCATTGGAGGAAATTATACTGAGAATTTATCCAATCAAAAAAGGACAAGTACAATGTGAGTCCACTGAGGTGCGTATAATCAGTACAGTAGGTGCAGAAGAAAAGCCACTTAGCTCACACTTTACATGCCTTTCAGTTCCGGCTTGAGGAGAGCATGTACACTGAGAGAGATAAGAGCTCACAACACAGGGAATTCAGGTCAGATAAACCCCTCTGGATCAGAAATGGAAATAGTGATACAAGGAGGTTAGGGAGAAGGTAGGGGGAGGAATGGAGAAAGGGGGAACCAATTGCAATGTGTGGCAGTTACATAATGCTCTGTCAACTTGTGAAGGGGTGGAGTCTAGCCTGTCAATCAGGTCATAGCCTATGAGGCTACTGGGTGGGCATGGCCTTCTCCTGAGGATTCTGGGAACTCTTGTCTTCCTCCCTGGAGGCGAGACCCACTCTCTCTGCTTGACATTTTTGATGATGAGTCATAGGGAGCTATGCTGATGGACCCAGAGCCCTGGAGCCAGAGGAACCACATGGAGACCCATACCAGTGCTGAAATGCTTCCTCCACCACTGGATCCACAAGACTTTGCCCCCACTGCCAGCATTACTGCATGTGTTGCATGAGTATGAAGAGGAAATCAGACTGCTATGGAGCGTATGGGCTAATATCAGACTTATGAACTTGATCTGGATTGGGCTGAGATGTTTTCTAAATATACAATTACTCTTTATATAATTTACTTTCTTATACATATGAGTATTTATGAATTTTTTTCTCATTTCAATCCAAACTAGCACCCAATGAGCAACACATAGTTCCCCACCCCCCACCCCCGGGGGATGAACAACAAAAATGTGGGTGAAGGAAGACAGTGGTCAGTGTAAAATATGAAAACAATAATAATTTATAATTTATTAAGGCGTCACGAGTGTGGGAGGGGTGTAGGGAGGGCAAAAATAGGAGCTGATACCAAGGTCTCAAATAGAAAGCAAATGTTTAGAAAATGATGATGGCAACATATGTACAAATGTGCTTGATACAATTGATGTATGTAATGTTATAAGAGGTGTAAGAGCCTCCAATAAAATGATGTTTTTCAAAAATCAACAGTGCTACCAGATAAATTTAAAAGCAAATGTATGTGTGTGTGTGTGTGTGTGTGTGTGTGTGTATATATATATATCTTTAAAAATGATTTTATCTTCCCTTGGACTTTAGTTTTAATAATATACTGGCCATGAGTTACTAATTTTTATTTATTACCTGTGTTTATAAATGAGTGCTATGTGTTTGGTATCATTCCTAATCAAAAAGACTAATAAAAAACAATAAGCTCTCATTCCAGCATCCCAACCTATTTTTTTTAGAGAGGTAGGAAAACAGAACCATATAAATACAGAACAATGTTGCATGCTCAAGAAAAGTAAATTAAAATGTATGATGGGAACTCGGAGTAAAAGTTAGTTGTAACTGAATGTGCATGAAAGCTTCACAGAAAGAGAATACAGTAGCATTCATGAACGACAATCAGAAGTATGCTCAGTAATTCAATGGAAGTAAAAGTAGAAAAACGGTATGCCAACCTACAAAGATTAGATCAAAACTGTTTGGAGTGCTAAAAATGTTTTACTTAAAATAAAAAAATTCGTTGAATGTTCTCCTATGGTAAGCTAGAATTCATGGGATTGAAAGGCTAGCTGTACATTTCTCATTATTAAGGCGGGCTCTGGGGACAGCAACTGGCAGTTGCTCCATGAGAGGGGAAAGGGTGTGGAGGAAGATGGAAGTAGGATATCATGGACTTCTCCCGCTCTCTTTGTCAGACCTATGACTGTACCTTTTAGAAGATAGGCACTACTCATTCCAAAGCCTGGTGATGACAACAACATGTCCTGATGGTTTAGCCTGGTCCTGGGGTCATTAGGGACATTGATTGAGAAAATACCTTGCATAGACTGCAGCAACCCTAGTTTCTTAGATATGCTTGGACATGTAATATTTTTGTCTGCTTTTTCAAAGATCTCTGCAGAATCAGGATATCATAACATCCTTTCTTAGTTGAACAGGAATTTTGTGTATTTAAATTACTCACCTTTTTGTATGTAATGACATTTGTTCACAGCTATTTCAACTCAGATCTTGCACCTATTCCACCTTTGCCTTGTAGATCTGATACTGCACCAGGTAAAGAAAGAGGGGGCAATGATAGTGATTTCCAAATAATTTATTATATTTTTCTTTATTTTTTTACATTTTGCTAGGGGCTTATACAACTCTTATCACAATCCATACATATACATACATCAATTGTATAAAGCACATCCATACATTCTTTGCCCTAATCATTTTCAAAGAACTTGCTCTCCATTTAGGCCCTTTGCATCAGGTCCTCTTTTTTCCCCCTCCCTCCCCGTTCCCCCCTTCCTCCTGAGCCCTTGATAATCCACAGATTGTTATTTTGTCATATCTTGCCCTATCCGGAGTCTCCCTTTCCCCCCTTCTCTGCCGTCCGTCTCCCAGGGAGGAGATCACATGTGGATCCTTGTAATCAGTTCCCCCTTTCCAACCCACTCACCCTCTACTCTCCCAGTATCGCCACTCACACCCCTGGTCCTCAAGGTATCATCCACCCTGGATTCCCTGTGCCTCCAGATCCCATATGCACCAGTGGACAACCTCTGCCTTTTCCAGTCCTGCAAGGTAGAATTCAGATCATGGTAGTTGGGGGGAGGAAGCATCCAGGATCTGGGGGAAAGCTGTGTTCTTCATCGGTACTACTTCGCACCCTGACTGACCCATCTACTCTCTTAAACCCCTCTGTGAGGGGATCTCCAATGGCCGACAAATGGGCTTTGGGTCTCCACTCTGCACCTCCCCCTTCATTCACTATGGTATATATATATTTGCATGATGCCTTATACCTGGTTCCTTTGACACCTCATGATCTCACAGGCTGGTGTGATTCCTCCATGTGGGCTTTGTTGCTTCTGAGCTAGATGGCCGCTTGTTCACCTTCAAGCCTTTAAGACCCCAGACACTATCTCTTTTGAGAGCCGGCACCATCAGCTTTCTTCCCCACATTTGCTTATGCACCCATTTGTCTTCAGCGATCGTATCATGGAGGTGTGCAGCCAATAATATGATTTTTTGTTTGATGCCTGATAACTGATCCCTTCGGGACCATGTGATCACACAGGCTGGTGTGTTCTCCCATATGGGCTTTGTTGCTTCTGAGCTAGATGGCCTCTTGTTTATCTTCAAACCTTTAAGACCCCAGACACTATCTCTTTTGATAGCCAGGCACCATCAGCTTTCTTCACATTTACTTGTTCACCCGCTTTGGCTTCAGCAGTTGTATCAGGAGGGTGAATATTTTAGAGTGCCAATTTAATAAAAGAAAGTATTCATGCATTGAGGGAGTGCTTGAGTAGAGGCCCAAGGTCCTTCTGCCACCTTAATACTAAACCTATAAATATAGACACATAGATCTATTTCCCCATCCTCATATATTTATTTGCATGTGGGAATTGCACCTGACCTGATCCCACCACACCGAGGCAAAGCACTGGGGGAGTGCAGCGGAACAGCAAGCGAATGGAGTGGCAAGGTCCCCAGGAAATGCTGAAAGTGGACTTTGGGGCCAGGTCATGGTGCCCCAGCAGCCTGGACTGGAAAACACTCCTAAGGGCCAACAAAGATCCTTGAACTAACTACAAGCTTTTCTTTCTTGATGTGTTTTGTTTTGTTCTTTGTCAGTGGTTTGTTATTGTTGTTTTGTTTGGTTGTATACTGTTGCTTTGTTTTACTCTGTCTTGTTTTCATGCATGTTATTGTCTCCACAGGTCTGTCTAAATAAGACAGGCTGGATGAACTATCTGGAGGAAAAACAATGGGACTGACAGTTCCGAGGGGACTTGGGATAGGGGGAGGTGGGGGAGTAAGGAAGTGGTGTGAACAAACACAGGGACAAGGGAACAACATGGGACCCAAAATGATAGTGAAGGGTAGTGGCAGGCCTGGTAGGGAATGATCAAGGGTAAGGTTACGTAAAGAAGAGGTATAGCTGTAACCCAGGTGGGGACAGAGCATGGTAATGGGGCAGGAGAAAAGTCAAGGGAGATGGAGGAAAGAGCTAGGAGTCAAAGGGCATTTATAGAGGCCTAGACAAATAATTTATTGTAATGAACATTTTAACCAAAATTAATTGAGTGATCTGGTCAGGAATTGAATTGTTTGCCTCCATATCAAAGAAAAAGAGTGTCCTTCAGCGTGAGACACATATCCACTTTATTGTCATTTTTCACTGAAGACACCAAAGACAACAACTTAGTATTCTGCAATGGCATTGGAAAACTTGATCTTTCAGAATATAATCCTAAGGAGAAAGATCTTTTCACAGACAGTTCAAATAAACTTTCAAATGTATTTTTAAAAAATAATTGAACAAATATGGTTCTGTTTTAATCGGTGACTCCACCAGGACGCAAGGACACTACAAGGCCATTTCTTCAGTCTTGGAAAAGATTTTACCAAGGACATCAATAGGCGGCTGGTGTAGATTTGAAGATAGTTAATATTCTTCTTGGTCAACAAAATGCCTTTATAAAGTACCCTTGCTTTTGATGTCTTTGGGATAATACAGCTAAACATTGACCAAAGGATTGGCCTCCAAGGGAATCTTGATGACTCAATGTATAGATGCTGTCAATAAAGACCCTTTCCACCTTGAATTGTTCTTGTGGGTATATGCTTTCCAGTTGGTTCCTACTCACAGCAACGTGGTGACAACAGAGTGGAACACGCTCCGATCTTGCAACATCTCCACAATTGCTCTTATATTTGAGCCTATTATTTCAGACATTGGGTAATTCATCTTGTGGAAAGTCTGCTTTTTAGCTGCTGCTCTACTCAGTGTGATGTCCTTTTGCTTCTCCAGGGACTGGTCTCTCCTGACATGTCCAAAACCCTTGACATGATGTCTTGCCAACCTTGCCTCTATGGAGACTTCTGGTTGTATTATTTCTCAAAGAAAGAATTGTTTGAAAATTGCACAATATCATTTTTAAATAACTGAATATTTTATGGCATGAAATGTATTTCTAGGATTTCAGATATCATGAAACTTTATTAAGAACCAGTATCAAGCTTTTACACCCGAGTTTGCTCTACAATATAAAATTTTTCTATATGTCATATAACTATTAATTTGTAGGGACGAACTTTAAGCGAGATTCCCTTAAGATAATGCCATCAAATGATGTTTTCAACTTAGCTTTAGAAGAAGTTAATACATATTTGCAGAAGACTTTATTAAGAAAACAGAGCCATGAACTTTGACTTAAATTTTATTTTGGGTGATGTGGTCAATTCTTAATTAGGAAAAATACATTTAGCATCAGATATAATTTTTAAACAGAATTTTTGGAAAATAGTTGTTCTGTTGCAGTCCATCCTCTAGGAACAAAATGAGTCTACAAAGCTCTACACTCCTGCACTAGGAAATGATGCAGTTGGCAGGAGCAGACATGAGGGGCTGTTCGGTAGCTAGAGACAGGAACCAGGGGTTGTTCCTCTACATGCCAAGCCCCCCCTACAGGAAGTTGTAAGCTGATAAAGGCTAAAGGGCATGCGCCAAAACAATACACATAGGTGGGCGGTATACCTGAGGGGCCCAACTAGGCCAGGTAGGCTTAATTCAATCAATGGGGTCAATCGGTACTGTTGACCCTCCTCCCAGCTGAAGGTCCTAAAGGCCGGAACTTGGAGAGCATCACTCTCTTTTTTAGCTGCTCCTCTGCTTTCTACTCAGTTGTGCTGTCCTCTTTCACTGGCCCTGGAGCACAGCATGTGGGTGTGCAGTGCCCTGAGGGCACCTGTGTTCAGTGAGTGTGTAGCCTGAAATGTCTTCTCTCCTTTACAAAACCCACTTGGTCCACAATGCAGGCTTCGGCATTAATTCTTTCTCATAAGAAGCCAGAACTGAGGTATTTCCTACCAGAGAAGTCTAACAGGGCCAACACGTAGTTTGTGGCCTGTCTGACACTCTCCTGGGAGATTCCCGTGGCTGTTGGACCAGTAGCCACTTTGGTGGGTGAAGTAGCCTTTACAAATGGAGATAGGGAGGGCTCTGGCCTGCTGAGTGAAGATTCCCAGATCTTCCGAGGGAGATGCAATGGAGCAAGAGAAATGTAACTGTGAAGGACCAGATGGAGCAGTAAAAAGATCAATTCCTTTGGCATTCCGCCCAGACCAGAGACCCCCCCCCCAGTGGAGACCCCACAGCTCAGGGTCCCCAATAGTGGGGACAACACAACCTACCAAGCAGAGAGCACCAAGCTGCACAGGAGTGAGTCAGCAGGGCAGATGAAAGCAGGCATGCATGGCAATCACAAGTCCAGAGATAACCATCCTCACTAGACAAATCAAATCTCCCCTCCCTGAAATACAATTCAGCACGGCCCCATCCCAAGACACCCAAAAGATCCCAAACCTTAAATAACAGGGCCATCCGGAGGGCAAGGGGTGGGACCCAGCAGTTCTACCTCTGGGTAGTGGTGTTGCTTAGGTTCTCTCAGCCCTCTACCCACCCGCTCTTTACAAAGCTGTGTAGTATTCTTATAATCTATCCTTAATTAGGATGTCCTCATTTTTAAGGGGATGTAAAGGACAGGGGAGGGAAAAGAAATCTATCTATATCTTTATCATCCATATCTATATCTATCTATATATCTATTTTTTAATTTGCTTTTTTCCTTCCAAATTAATTTGTTTATTTTCTAGTCCCCTAACACACCATCTACTCCAAAATTAGCACCCCAAAACAGAGACTAAGCTTCTGGGCAAAGCTTAGAAACTTTAACAGCTCTCCAGTATCTTACTCTAGCATTAGTTTTGTTATTAATAATCTTAAAATTTTCATTTCTTGCCCTTTCCCTTAAATTTATCTCTCTCTCATTTAAATACCTAATGTTCTATTTCATACGCTATTTATCTTTTAGTCTCACTTTTCTTATCATCAAACCTTTTCTTACCTTTGCATTCTCACAGAACCCAAAGCTGATGCTAATATCACATTGAAAAACACATTTTCCTACCAATATCTAGTACCCATTTCTCCATTATTGCAAATCAGGCATCTTGGAGATTTAATCTCCCTTCATTCAACCTACCAAATAACACTACTTGTTCCTGTAAGGAAGTCCAGAGGCGCTAGAGACCAAATCAGTCAAATTAGAGCAAACAGGCTTTATTGAGGAGAAAAACCCAGCCTGGACAAAGTCTCACAGTCCACAGTGTCTGGGCCGGAGGTGTGCCTCTGGGCTACTGGAATGACCCTTTTATTGCCGGGAGACATGTGGTTGGGATGGCCCTGGGCCCGTATTTAGTAAGGTGGTCAGGGTTTGGCAGGCACCAGCACGTCCGAGGAAGGCTACTGGTGATTGGTAGACACAGGCACGTCCACGCTACTGGCCCGATAAGGGAGCACTTCCTAGTTCCTGGTTGAGCACGCACATGGCCAAGTGTAAGGTCCAGAGAGAGTTGCATCAGCCAACTCTGACCAGCTCCCCATGGTGTGTGTGTGGGGAGGGGGGGTTTATTTATTTGGCCAGACAGTTCCCTCCCATTTTTTGTGTTTGTTTGTTTTTTATCCTATTGCTTCTTTTGCTCTACCTCACCTGATACTTCCTCCCCCACTTTGAGATCACTCCCCTAAACCTAATCGAACACTCTCCCTCCATACTTAAAACAAACTGTTCTTCACACCTCTACTACACCACCTAGCAAGGCTAACCACTTCCGCATAATACCACCTACCTTGCATCCCTCATAGCAACTCTAAGATGCTAAGGACAAAACAGAAGGTATCGGAGCACACACAAAAACAAGAGACCAAGAGAAGCAGAAGCAAGTCACCGAATACCAACCAGACTCAAAGGTAATGCCTGAAATTGAATAGGCTATAGATTTACCAGAAAAAGAATCTAGAAAATTGATGATTGTATTGGTACAATAGGTGAAAGGAGAGTCTAAGAGGAAATTGAAATAAAGAAAATCTAGTAACATCACCAGAGCAGCTCCAAACAGTAACACAGAAAGTAACCAGTGTACTAGCAGCTTGGATCGACACTATAAAGGGACAGCAAGAGACTATAAATGAAAAGAGGAATAGAATTAATGAGATGGCAATCTGAATCAGTGAGCTAGAGGACAAATCTCTAGAGTCCAACCTAAAAGAACACACATTTACACAATACAAATAAACCAAGAAAAGCTCAAGAACAATGTGGGATACAATTGACAAGCGCAACTTGAATCTTATAGGGATTCCAGAAGAGGAAGAAGAAGAAGAAAATCCACTCAGAGAATGGTCTAGGAGTTTCCTGCAAGAGAACTTTCCTCAGTGTCCAAAGGAGAAAAAGATAATAATTTAGGAAGCTGAAAGCACCCGTCAGTAGAGATTCCCAAAGGGAAACTCCCTGGCACATTGTAGTCAAGATGCCTAACATACACGACAAGGAAAAAACCCTAAGACCAGCCAAAGAAAACATCAATTATATCCAAAGGATCAGCAGTTATAATAACCTCAGATTTCTCAGTAGAAACCATTCAGACAAAAAGACAATGGAGTGACTGACATATGCAGAGTACTGGAAGAAAAAAATGATAACATAGAATCCTGTGCCCAGCAAAATTATCAATCGAAATGATGGTGAAATAAAAGCATTCCAAGACAAGGAGAAACTAAACAAAGTCACAAAAACAAGACCATCACTACAAAAAATTCTCAATGAAACACTGTGGCTAAAAAAGCAACAGCAACAACACACAATCCTGAAACAAACATGCAAGACATTTCCTCAAAAAAACCAACACACAGAGGCTGTGTTAAGCCATGTTGACTAGAGAAACAAATCCAGGGACATTCATTTTTGTATAGGAAAGAGTTTTACATGGAATTAATTGTATATTAAGAAAACATTCCAGGACAGTTTAGATCAAGTCCATAAGTACAATATTAGCACATAGTTCTGACACTAGTTCATAAATCTCTATTCAGACTCACTGACCACTTGCAACGAGGCAAAATGCAGGAAAATCACAGGTCAGTGGGTGAAAAGTTTTGTGGCTCCATGGCTGTGGAAGCATCACAGGCTGGTGCAGATCTCCATCACGTGGATCGTTCAGGTCTCAGCATGACTCTTCATGACTTGTCCATGGGAAAGTAAAGCAGAGAGACTCTCGCAGGGCTCAGCAAGTTTCCACATGAAGATGAGAGCAGAGAGGGAGGAAATTTCCAGAATACTCACGAGCTATCAGCTCCTATTTTCTGCTTCCCTATCCATTCCCCACACGTGTGACTCCTTCATAAATTATGAATTATTTTTTTTTTCATATCCTACACTGACTGCTGTCTTCCTTCACCCACTTTTCTGTTGCTCATCCCCCAAAGGGGGGTGGGAGGACTATGTGTCGATCATTGTGTGTTAGTTTGAGTTGACTAAAGATACAAATTCATAGATACTCGTATGTGTATAAGGAAGAGATTTATATAAAGAGTAATTGTATATTAAGAAAACATCCCAGTCCATTCCAGATCAAGTCTGTAAGTCTGATATTAGCCCATACATCCATAGCAGTCTATGATTTCCACTTCATACTCATGCAACACATGCAATGATGCTGGCTGAATTCAGGAAGATCACAGGCCAGTGGAGGGAAAGTCTTGTGAACAGTGGTGGTGGAAGCATTTCAGCATTGGTGTGGGTCTCCATGTGGCTCCTCCAGCTCCAGGGTTCTGGCTCTATCAGCATAGCTCCATATGACTCAGGAATGACGAGCAGAGAGAATCTGTCCTGCCTCCAGGGAGGAAGACAGGAGTTCCCAGAATCCTCAGGAGAAGGCCATGCCCACACAGCGGCCTCATAGACAATGTATGACCTGATTGACAGGCTAGCGTCTACCCCTTCACAAGTTGATGGGATATGTAACTGCCACAGACCATCCCTTGTCAACTTGACTGTTTTACACAACTCTTTAGCCATATATAATTTTAAAAGAAAACAATAAGAAAATCATCTCTGTGCCTAACAGGAGAAAAACAAAGTGTATAAAATTCAATATGTGCCAGCTTCATTTAAACATAGTATTCCATAAGTGAACAAAATAATAATACTCTGTGCCTAAAAATTGCTGTTAAGTGAATACCTACACCCTAATCCTATGAACATATTCCCCCATCTATGAAAGTTTGTAAGCCAGCTGCTTCATGCCTTTCTCCTCCCCATTTTGGGTATCCAATTGCTATGCTTCCTACTTACATCAACCCAGTGCTTTGAGGAGACAAGCATGTTTTTGATGCGAGAATCTATGTTCCAATTGGAACCTTGTGAGTCCGCATTCATAAGCAAAGTCAAATCAGGACAGGCTGTCCATGAAGTCAGCAGCAATATGCACCAACTCAGAGACACAACAATCTTCTTTTTATCTGGTTAGTTTCCATTCAACTCAATGTGGGCCACCTCACTTAATCTCACCAGGGTGTCCATTGGTCATCTTGCATTTAGACCACAGGCCCCATACAAATTCTCAACAACCCTCGTCCCCTTGTGCTCGGTCTTGAACTTCAGACCAGTCAACTTGTTTTCATCTTCTCCTCTAGTCCCTGCTAACCAGGTCCAGGTCCACAGACATCAGTGGCCAGACTCAGCCTGTCTCTTATTGCTTCATTTCTCTCACTTCCACACAAGTGGATCCAGGTGCTCACCCAGCAAGGTGTTCATCCTGCCCACAGGCTCCTTCGGTCCTAGAGAGAAAATTTTCCTCATGGCTGCAAATCTTCACCAGCTTCTGGCACAAGCCACTAGTTCAAGATTAAAAAAACAAAACAGAAACCCAGAGTTCCTTTTTCTCTTCAATCTGTCAACACTCACCCGTAGGCAAGCCTATTCACCTTCAAATATCCTGAGCACTCAAGGCACTGGGCAGGGCTTAGCTTCTCAGAGCCTTCTTGCAGGTGTGTTCCACACCCATTTAAAGATTCAAAGTGGTGGTTGAAACAGTGAACTTACAAACTCTCTGTATTTCCAAATAATCCCATCTATCAATTAGTATATCAATAACAACCAAAAGAAAAGAGTGTAAACTTAGTACAGCCAGATCCTATACTCAATCTTTCAAACACCAAGTTCAAGTCTTGTCTATTTTATCTTAATCCTTAGCTAAAATAATCCATACAAAATATGGCCTCAGGCTACTGACTGCATCAAGCCAGGGCTTCCATCCACCATTTTGACTTTCTGTCCACCATTTTCACTAAGCAGCATGGTCTCTGAGCAATTCAAGGGCAATTTTACCCCCTAAGTTCAAAATATACTTTGATCACATTCATTTTTACCATTTCAAACAGGAATAATCAAAGACAACAAACAAACAAAATAATCAAAGCTTTAATGTGCCATGGCCTTTCTAGTAAACTGACCTCTGGCTAGTCAAAGAAGAAAATTTACCATGAGGCAGATATGAACCAAGCATCCACTATCCATTTTTATGATTTATTTTTCCAATACTCCACTCCCAAGGTACCATCATGTGTTAGTCTGGTTAATGACAGAAACAAATCCGTATATATATAAATGGATTATATGTCCATAAGTCCGTATGTCTGATACCAGTCTATAAATTCCTCTTCAGAGCAACGCAACACATGAAATGATGCCTAATTCAGGAAGATCACAAGCCAGTGGGTGAAAAGTCTTATGGATCCACTAGTGATGGAAGCATCTCAATGCTGGCGTGAGTCTCCACGTGGGTCCTCCACTTCCAGGTTTCTGGCTGCCATCAGCATAGTTCCACGTGGCCATGTGTCTTGTCGACAGGAATGTGTAAAGCAGAGTGTGTGTGTGTTCCACTTCCAGGGAGGAAGACAGGAGCTCCTAGAATCCTCAGAAGAAGGGCAAACCTATACAGAGGCATCAGTGGCTATGACCTGATTGACAGGCTAGACTCCACCCTTCGCTCTAGTTGTTAGGAGATTATGTAACTGCCAGAAAAACACATGAAAAAAATCTTCATGGTCACCAGCCATCAGGGAGATGCAAATTAAAACCACAATGAGATACCACTATACACCCACAGTGATAACTCTAACAATAAAAATAGAAAACAACACATGTAGGAGAAGATGTGGAGAGATTAGAACTTGTATATACTGTTGTGTACTTGAAAATTCATACAGCCACTGTGGAAAATGATTAGGCGTATATAGCCTGAAGAAATAAAAGGTACAACGCCAGGGGAGGTATGCTCTCCCATGTTCATAGCACCATAGTTCACAATACCAAGAAACTGGAAGCAGCCTAACTGCCTAACGGTGGAAGAACAGATACATACACACAATAGGATACCACACATCCCTAAAAAACAGTGATGAAAGCATGAAACACCATATGACATGGAAGGGCCTACAAACCATTATGCTGAGTGAAGTAAGTCAATCACAAAAGGGCAAATATTGTACTATAAGGAGAAACATCAATTAAACAAATCTTAGGGGCCAATTCCTGAACAAAAGGGAAGAAGGCTACCTACTGGCCATGAACCATGCACCATCTCCCTTTTACGCACCTCCCAAGAACCATCATGAAGGAGGAGACCTCACATTCTCTGGGGTCACCCCTCCAAGAGGGGTGATATGGGAGAAGTCCATCCACTGGAGGCTCTATGCTACTGAGACAGGCTGGGGAAAACCAATGGGCCTCCCACAGTAATGGAAGGAGAGCCTTGCAAGAAATCAAGCCAAGGCCGAAGGAGAGGAGCGCCAACGTTTTGGAAGATCTGCTGATCCTGATCATTCTGTTGGTGAGTGTGGTGGGTGATTGGGGAGAAGTAACCTCACATTGGGAAAAGGTGCTAAACAATGATTATAGGGAACCTATGGGGGCAATGGTGCGGCCTATATGTTCCTGGGTAGACACTATGAATGCATTTCTACTCAAGCCTCAATGAAACTAAACATGGACTAAACACCAAGATGACCTTGGATGCTGACCTTGCAGCCAGCATAGCATACCCCAGGGGTACACCAACACAATTTAACATAGAGCCCAGAAGAATGAACTGAGCTCTGTCTCAAAGGTGTCTGCACCCTTACTCTGAGGGATGGGATACTCAGATGGGAGGAGAATCACAAGTGGCCGCCCTGAACCTGTGGAAGTGGTGGTCATTGGACCTTGGGGGGAAATTTCGGGTTTGGTAGGAGTCGAATGAAAGTGAGCCAGAATCCCCATGTCTTTAGTATCTCGATGCCCCACTCACAGCACCATGAAAGGTTTTGATCTGTCGGGCAAGGATTTGAACTTGGAAGAATTAATCAGGTTAGTTCCCCCCTGAGACCTATCCCCATGCTTGGGGTAACAGAGATCAATTAAACGGGAGACCAAACAATGTGGAGCAAAAACTAAGAGCTTGCAGCTCATGGTGGAAATGTACCGGCATGGACTCCTCATCACTAGTGTCCAGAGTGATGTGTCACTGGAAGAATTGAAATTGTGCAATCACCCTATACCCCAGGGGGATGAGTGACATTGTCATTTCATTCTGTTTGTGTGGGGTTTTGTTTTCCTGCCTGTAGGTTGCTTGTTATTGTTTGTGTGTTTGTCTGCTGTTGTTTGCTGGTTTGTTTGGTGGTGGTGGTGGGGTAGTTGGTCTTACAGATTTTGAATTTGTCTTAGTGCGACCACCAAAGTAAACCTGAAGAATGCATCTCCCAGGGACAAACATGGCTTCTGGGCCCCCACTTAACTTTCCCTCATCCAAGAGCAGTTCTGATAACATGGCCCTGCACAGTACTCATCCATATGTAATGATCCCTGAAGATAATGGTGCTGCAGTTAAGTGTGCTGAAGAAAGCAGATGGTTCCTGGCTATAAATCAGAATAGTGTCTGGGGTCTTAACGATTTTGTATTCAAATAAGCTGCCATCTAAGCAAAAGTCAACTAGGTTCGCATGGCAGAAGCACACTAGCTTGTATGATCCAAGGACGAAAAGAAAAACAACAACAACAACAAAACCCAAATTCAATATGACAAAGGGAAAAGTATCAGAGCCCAAATTGCAGGCATCACTTAGTAGAAGGCTATGGGGACAGTGGGAGCCCAAGCCCCATCTTCAGAGTGCTAGTTCTCTTAAGACAGATCCCCTCTAGCACAGGCAAGGGATTCAAACAGCTTCACTATCACATAGAGATCACTGTCATCTTGATTATACTGGATCAAGACTAGATATTTGGTCAGTTGACCTCCCTCTTCAACCAATTGTACTAGATGCAAGGATTTATTGCTTGCTCCATGACAAAAAATTTCTCCCTGGCCTTTTAAATACTTACAATGATTTTTTTCCCTTACTTGTTATTTTTACTTTTATCTCTGCTTTTTAAAAATTTTATCCTTACCACTTTATTTTGGTTTTGTTTATTATTGTTTCTGTTGGGCTTTCCAGTTTCTGAAGCATGGAAGGTGTAGATGCATAGCGATCAGAACTCTTTCAAAGATTTATAGGGGAGGTCGGGAGATTGAGGGGGTTGGTGGCATAAACAATGTTTCTGGGAGGGGGGGAGAGAGCACTAGAACCGGTGGTGATTGCACAACTAATTTTAAAAGCGATTTAACCATGGGTGGTGGCGGGGGGGGGGGTTAAGAAAATATTCTAAAATTGATTGTGGTTATGATTGTACAACCCTTCTTGATATGACTGAAATACTGCATTGTGTGATATGTGGATTAAGTGCCAATAAAACTCTTTTAGAAACATTTTTGAAGAAAATAATAGAGCATTAGTAATATGTTACCGTGGTATTTAAAAAGCAATTGAAATTTATTTTAGGATTTCTATATTTTACAAATGAACTTAAAGATTGCATATGTATATAATCCTATTCATTTATGTATAGATTATAGTGATAGATTTATCATAATAAACATTGAACTAAGCTCCCAAATCAGAAGAAACAGTGAGAATGAACAATTGCTAGGAAGTAGTTTTCCTCATATTTCCTGCTAAGATCATAAAGAGCTAGAATTTCTTTTTTGCATATTTAATTTTAATTAATTTATTTATTTTGAATTTTTTAAATGAACATTTTAAATGAATAGTTTTATTAATATCTAATCACTATATCGTACGTGCAATAGTACAATCATGATTTTTTAAAATCATTTTATTGGGGCTCATACAATTCTTATCACAATCCATGGATACATCCACTGTGTCAAACACATATGTACATTTGTTGCCATCATCATTCTCAAAACATTTGCCTTCTACTAGAGCCCTTAATATCATATTTTCCCCTCCCTCTCCACTACTCCTCCCTCATGAATCCTTCATAATTCATAAATTATTATTATTTTGTCATATATTACATTGTCCAAGTCTCGCCTTGCCCTCTTCTCTGCTGTCCATCCCCCAGGAAAGAAGCTATATGTAGATTCTTGCAATCAATTCCCCCTTTCTACCCCATACCCTCCACCCTCCAGACATTGCCGCCACTCTCACTATTGGTCCTGAAGGAGTTATCTGTCCTGGATTCCCTGTGTTTCCAGTTGCTATCTATGCCTATGTACATCCTCTGGTCTAGCCAGATTTGTAACTAGAATTGGGATTATGATTGTGGGGGGGGGAGGAATTTAAGAACTAGAGGAAAGTTATATGTTTCATTATTGCTACCCTGCACCCTGACTGGCTCATCTCCTCCCCACGACCCTTCAGTAAGGGGGTGTCCAGTTGCCTACCAATGGGCGTTGAATCTCCACTCTGCATTCACCCTCATTTACAGTGATATGATTTTTTGCTCTTTGATGCTTGATACCTGATCCCTTCGGCAGCTTGTGGTCACACAGGCTGGTGTGCTTCTTGCATGTGGGCTTTGTTGCTTCTGAGCTAGATGGGTGCTTGTTTATCTTCAAGCCTTTAAGACCCCAGATGCTATATCTTTTGATAGCTGGGCACCATCAGCTTTCTTCACCACATTTGCTTAGGCACATGTTTGGAGTTAGATTCTCTTATAACAAATTCAGCACATTATAAACCCAAAAATAGTTTAAAATAAAAAAGATTTCTGATGACATTAATTCTTATATCTAAATAAAACTTGGAATGCACTAAGAAGATATAAATACAGAGTTTCTATTATATAACTTATTGCAGTTTGTACATATATCATATTAAGTGTCTGTTTTACTATATATTTACACAATTAAAACCAATATATACCTACCATGTTTAAGCAAACTTTACTTTTAAATCTAAATAAATATTTCTTATTACCACTTTTTTACTGGACTAGAATACATTTTGCTCTGAATTTATTATAAGAGCACAGACTATTTGTTTCAAGGTCATTACCCCTGGGATAAAGCAGCAGCAAAGGGGCAATCCTCGGCTTGCTTTCACAAAGTGAGACATCCAATCACACACTGGAAATAGAGCAAATGAAGGAGGTGGGACATTTATAACAAAGCTCCTTGTAGTCTCATTATTGGCGGTGCCATGAGCCATCACAGACCTACAGGCCTAAGTGTTCAGAAGTGTGTGCTGTGGTGACCTACATTCCCTGGAATACGCATAATTCATTTTCAAACTCTTTAATTTATATTTGACCTTTTATTTTTAACAGCCATGATAAGTGAGTTTGACACATAAGCAATATTTTATTAATATATGACAGTTCTATAAATTTAAATTATTTGGAAGCACGGACTACATACATATTTAAATATATGAAAAATTTAATGGCCTTTTTATTCCTGATAATGACATAATATTGAACACTTATTATCTGCAATCAACTCAGAGTAATATAATAGTTAATGTAAACATTAAAATATAATTTATCCAATTCCATCCATCAAAAATATGTTAAAACTTACCCTATATAAGAAATCACTATTGGTTCCAGTATGCAGAAAATAAATCTAAGCAAAAACTTTGCTCAAAGGCTATTATTTCTTCTGAATTTGAAAAGTGCATTTAAGATTTTTACAATAAGAAAACTAATCTACATAAAACTGTACAAACATGTTTGAGCAGAAAGAAAGCTAAGTTACTCTTTTTAATGTAAACTAATCATAGATTTTTATGGAAATTGACAATATATTGGGACTAAATATATAGTAATGCTAATTAGAATTATTGATATCCAAGTGGTATGCATTAAATTTTGATATAGTTAAAGATAACCATATTATTGTTTTCAAAATAAATTCAGATCAGAAAAAAACTCTCCAATAAATTGGTCAGTTAGCAGACATTGCATTATATTCCTGTGGCCAATTTCTACCATGGAATTATTTGTTACTGAGAGATAAATGAACCGGCATATAGAAAGATGAATTTGCAAATATGTGAGAGTTTACATATTACAGGTACTTATTTTATAGTTTTTCAGGCTCTCATTTAAAATTCTATCTTTATAAAAGCGAGCCCACAGACAGGGAGAAAAACATTTTGTTTAACGCCACAACAAAGGACTAATTAATAAAATACGCATATTTACAAGCCTACCACAAGATAAAAATCTAATAACCCTTTGAGAAGGTGGACAAAGGACCTGAACAGACTATTCACAAAGGAAGACAGTTGAATGGCTAATAAACACTTGTAGAAATGCTTCTATTCACTAGTCGTCTGGGAAGTGCAAGTCAAAACAACGATAAGATACCATTTAGCACTCACAACCGTAGCCCAATTTAAAATCAAAAACAAAATGTAGAACAACAAATGTTGGAGAGGGCATGGTGAGATTGGAACTCTTATCCACTGCTGGTGGGCTTGTAAAAATGTACCGCCATGTGGAAGGCAATATGGTGATACCAAAAACAGAAGCCAATTGAAATACCCTTACTGGGCATACACCCCAAAGAAATAAGAAACGGGTCACAAACAGACCTTTCTTTCCCCATACTCATCGCAGCACAGTTCACAGTAGCAAAAAGAAGGGAATGACCTACATTTCCATCAGTAGAAGATTGCATTAAAAAAAAATCTGGTATGCACATACAAGGGAATACTATACAGCCCTAAAAACAGCAATGAAACCATGAAACAACTCAAGACATGGAGGGAGCTGGCAAACATTATGGTGAGTGAAGTTAGTCAATCACAAAAGGGCAAATACTGTCTGAGCCCAATGCTATAGGAATAAACAGCAGAAAGGGTACAAACTCAGGCTTGTAAAGCATCCAATCTGCTCTCTGGGAGGCCAGACAGCCTGGTAGAGCACCGTAGATAAGTATTTTGAAAGTCATTTGACCAAAAGGGACCTCATGTCAGCTGGGATCAAATGACCAAGGGCTGGGAATAGAATGTTGTCTACAGAGTGGAGTGGCTGCCATGTAAACCTATGATGAGGTCCCCAGACAGGTAGAAAGTCCTACCAGAGATATGAGGGGAACTGATGGGGGAAAAAACAATGCAGCAGCATGGAAAGGGAACAAACATGTCTGGGAGAACCATAAATGCATGTCTGTTGGTAGGAAAAGAGGGAGGACCCACATCCAGTTTAGGGGTGCGGGGAGAATGACTGAAGTGCTTTTGAAGACTCAAGGGGGTGGACTGCTTTGGTGGTATGCACTGCATGGGATATATGGACCCAGGCTTCTGGGTGGATCCTGGGGACAGACACCAGGTTTGATGGCGCTCTGGGACACCGAATCCTGGATATTCAAGGTGCCTAGCATGCTCCAGTGGCTGCATCAGAGAGATACCATGCAGGAACTTCACTGGGTGAACTGGACTCTACCTCAGGCACACTCGTAACTTGAGAATTTAAGCAAGAAAATGCATGGTGTCTTAGGATGCTGAAGAAAGCTGTACTCAGATTGGGGAACTGCAGACAGACTGACAAACTAGGTCTTGCTACATCAATGCACTATATGTGTCTTCACATGTGTATTATTCCAGCACACCTGTGACAGACATACTGCTTTGTTTTGTTCTCGTTTGTTTATATTAGGGAGTATCAACGAGGTTTTATGTCATTGAGGATCACCCACTTGAAATTGTGTTATATGTTTTTCAGTAAATAAAACCCAGAATTGATGAACCTTTAGGGACAGCAAGTAGAATAAAGGTTTCAAGGGGTGGGGTTCACGGGAGAGGGTGGGATAAAAGGGAGACTTCTTTCCAGGAAGAAAAAGTTTGTTTGGAAACTGGTTGTGGAAGCAATTATACAATTCTGTTTGATGTGATTGCACTATGGAATAATATGACATACGTATTAACTCCCAACTAATAATAAATCCAAACAAACAAACAAACAAACTTAGATCCAGGAATGGATTTGGGGCTCACACAAAATTCTAGCTCTCATTTAACAAGTAGTTCTTACATCATGGCTGTACTCTGTACCTCCCTCAGGAAGGGAATACAGAAGATATGGATGCTATAGTAAAATGTGGCAAAGAAATTAGATGGTTCCTGGCTATCAGATAAAATAACACGTGGGGTTTTAAAGGATTGCTTCCAAACAAGCAACCATCTAAGTTAGAAGTCAACTAAGTTTACATAGAAGAATCACACCATGATTAGTCACCGAAGGATTGAAAATCACATAATCTGAAATCAAAATTGGAATCAGTATCAGAAACTAAATTGTGAAAATGTGGTTTCTAGGAGGCTCTGGATGACAGGGAGAATCCAGGATTCATTTGTTGGAACTACATAGAAAACAAGCCTCCCATGAATTCCCTCTATCAGCAACTGAGGGGTGGGAGGAAAGGGATTACTAAACACAGGGTATTGGAGAAATGAATATAGAAGACCAAAGACATAAATCTGACTTGAATAGTTAAAACTTTGTCAGTTGGTTCCCCACTCTGATGCATCCTAGACTTGACCTGTTTTTCAACATTTTCTTTATTTTTGTTTTTTTTGGTTCATATTAGAACACATCTCAAAGGCGTTATGCCATCAAAGGTCACCCTCTTATAGCTGTTACATTTTCCCCCCTGGATTTTGTTATATAAAACGCAGGGCTGATGAACCTACAGGGAAAGCAAGTAGAATAAGGGTTCTGGGCCTGGGGCAAGGGATGAAGGGTGGTGGGGAAAAGGAGATGATGTCAAGGAGTCCAGGAAGAAAAAGAATGTTGGAAAACAACAGTGATAGCAGTTGTACCATACTGCTTGGCGTGATTGAACTTGGGAATGATATTATAGATATATTAACTGCCCATTAACTCTAAATAAAAATAAAATTATGATAAGAGTTGTATGAGCCCCAATAAAAAGATTTATTAATTAAAAATAATAAAATAATATCTTTATTGAGTACAACCTTTTGTGTCTTACTTTCTTCCCCTAAAATTCTGAAGACAGTGTCAGATATACAGTAGATATAAATAAAATCTATTGATTGAAATAATGATCATGTTGAACACGAATTTTAATGTATATTTTTTGTATTATTTAAAATATATTTTTTGTATTATTTCTGTGTTAAGGAGCTTAAAGTGATCATTTGTTTCTCATGAACTTTAATGTAGTTTTAAAGACATGATAAGTTAATTCTAATAAATATAAAGACATCCATATTTCATTATTTATATATATGAATCATGTACAATATAATATCACTGTGAATTAGAATAGACTTGCAGAAACCTAAAAGCCATAAATTTCACAAGGTCATAATAGATAATAATGTTTTTGTTATTACCAGGTGCTGGTAAGTTGATTCCAACTTATAGTGATACTGTATAAAAGACAATAAAACAATGCTGATTTAGCACAATTATAAAAAACTTTTAGAAAGTTTGAGCTCATTGTTGCAGCTACTGTAATTCATTGAGGCATAGAGCCCTTCTCTAGGAATTAATCCTTGCTAATACCATGTCCAAAGTACTTGAAACACAGCCCTGCCATCCTGACTTCCAAAAGGCACTCTCGAGGTATCCGTGAAGACTTCTTTTTTGTTCTGCCAGTTCCTGATATATTTTATATTGGTCCTCTACCTCTAAATTTTCACCACGTGTCCTCAGTTTGTCAAACTGTGATGGGTTGCATGTTACTGTGATTGCAGATGAAGTGTAACTGTATTTCAAATACTAGCAGGCTCATCCACAGTGATCAGGTTTCAGTGGATACTTCAGCCAAAGAAAAGACTGAAGAAAAATTAGGCTGTTCATTTCTGAAAAGTTAGTCATTGAAAATCTCATGTATAGATCAAAATATTGTAAGATACTTAAAATGTCATTTGAAAATCTAACAAATAAAAGCAAACATTGTCCACCTAGTGAGAGAACAGGAGCCATACAGGTGAGAAGGCTCTCAAAATACAACTGAGGAACAGCTGCCTCCTCAAAGGAAACCTACCAGCAGTACCTGGGATGACCAAAGGCCAGCTGGAGTAAAGCTCTTGGATACTTTGCTGATGGGGCACAACTCAATATGAAAAGAAACACATTAGAACATCAATTAATAATTGGAACAAGGAATATATATGTAAGATTCTACGAAATTTGGAGGTTGTTGAAGTAGAAATGTGATACAAAAATTGCCATTCTAGGAGTTGGTGAGTTGAAATAGACTGGCACTGGCCATTCTGAAGGAGAAACTCCTATGGTCTTCTGTGCTGGGAATGGCACATTTGAGAGTATGGAGTTACAGTCTTTGTCACCAAAAGTCATTTCAAGATTTGCCTTAAAGTACAATGTTGTCTTTTATTGGATGATATTTATCTACTATATTGTATCTATAAATCCAGTCAATGCAACCATTCATCAATTTATACACCAACCACTAGAGTTAGTGATGAAGAAATTGATTAATTCTACTAACGTCCTTAATCTGAAATTCATCAAACCTCCAATCAATCTACATTGATAATTAGTGGTGATCAAAATGCAGAAGATGGAAGTAATGCACAAAGAATGGTAGTTGAACAATATTGTCTTGTTGATAGAAATGTCCTTCGAGACCACATAATAGACTATACAAGACAAACAAATACTTTATCCCTAATAAATTTTTCAACTACATACATGTCAACTATACAGATTGACTTTTCCACATAAAATGCAGAGAAATAAAATTGGTTGCCTTTGTGAGAAGAGACAAAGGAGAAATTCAAAATCAGCAGCTTAAACCAAGGCAGAGACCAGCTGTGAAACAAGCAACCGATTTCCCATATGTAAGTTCAGGTTCACGTTGACTAAAATTAAACCAAGTCCATGAGAGCTAAAAAACAACCTTGAGTACTTCCCACGTGAATTTCAAGAATAAATTTTACACATTGAATACTAATGATAGAAGACCTGAGCAGCTCTGTGACAACACCAAGAACAACATACATGAAGAAAGCAAATGGTCATGAAAATAAAGAAAAAAAAAAGGGAAAGATCATAGTGAATGTCAGAATGGAAGAAATTATGTCAACGAGCTGAAATGAACATTTAAAACGGGAACCCAAGCAAACAAGGTCAGTTATTATAATGAATTGTACAGTGAACTCGAGTTAGAACACCAAAAGGAATTGTACACTTAGCATATCTTAACCTGAAATACCTAAAGGATAAATTGAAGTTTTCAGCTGGAAGATTCTATGAGCAAAATATTGAATGATGCAGGAAGCATCAAAAGAAGATGAAAAAATATAGAGCTTCATTGTACCAAAACCTAGGTGACGTCAACCATTCCAAAATGTAACGTATAAACAAGAATTAATGGTACTGAAAGAAATTTAAGCTACACCAAAGGTATTAGTCAAAATCAAGGCTCCAGCAATTGATGGAATACCAGTTGAAGTTTCAACAAATTGATGAAGCAATGAACACAGTAAATCATCTATGGCAGCATATTTTAAAGACAGCTTCTTGGCCAGGATGAAAGTCACTCATATATGTACCCATTCCAAAGAAGGGGATGGTGCATAATACTCAAATTATAGAACAATGCCATTAATTACATGCAAGTAAAATTTTGTTGAAGATCATCCACAATGAGTACAGAAGTACATTGGCAGAGAACTGTCAGATTTTGGGCCAGATTCTGAAGAAGATATGTTTAAAAGATATTGTTGCTCATATAAGATGGATCTTGGATTAAAGCACAGAATACCAGAATGCTGTTTACTTGGGATCATTTACTGAGCAATGGGGTTATACTGTATGGATAATAACAACTATAAATACCCTTGAATGGTGTGGGGATTCCACATCATTTATTTCTGCTCAGACAGAGACAGCACATGGTTCAAGAGGCAGCTGTGTGAATCAAACAAGGGGATACTGTATGGTCTGAAATCAGGAAAGGTGTGCAACTGGGTTGTATCCTCTCACTGGGCTAATTAAATCTGAGTATGCTGAGCAAATCATGAGAAAATTGGATTTTATGAAGAAGAATGTAGCATCTGGACTGGATAAAGTCTTATTAAAAACCTGTGTTATGCAGATGACACAACCTTGCTCACTGAAAGTGAGGAGTATTTGAAACTCTTGTGGATGAAAATCGATGATTACACCCCTCAGTATGAATTACAACTCAATGTATAGAGAAAAAATATCCTCACAACTGGACCAATATGTAACAACATGATAATCAGAAAAAAAGATTAAAGTGTTCAAGGACCTTTTTCTTCCTTGGAGACAAGATTAAAGCTGGTTGAAAAAGTAGTCAAGATATCAAGCAGGATATCGTACTGAGTGAATCTGCTGCACAAGACCTCTTTCAAGTGTTGAAAAGCAAGGATGTTACTCAGAAAACTAAAGCACACACACCTGCAAGTAAAAATTGGACTTTAAGTAAGGAAGTCTGAAAATGCATTGATACATTAGAATCATGGTACTGGAGAAGAACACTGAAAATAACACAAACAAACCTGCTTTGGAGGAAATATAGCCAGAATACTTCTTAGAGGCAAGGTTGATGAGATTTGCCTCTCCTTGTTTGGACATGAGATCAGTGTCTGAAAGACAGTCATGCTTGATAAGGTAGAGAGAGAGTGAAAAGAGGTGGGCTCACAAAAGGATGGCTAATTGCAGTGGCTCCAAGAATGGGCACAAAGTATAAGAATGCCTTAGAGGCTGGTGCAGGACCAGGCAGTTTTTCCTTCTGTTCTATATAGTAGCTATGCATTTGAACATCCTCAAAAGCACAGATGGATAACAATGCTTTAATTCAAATGCTTCCATTCTTTTCTGGTCTTTGTTATTTAATTTCCAGTTTACACATGCATATGAAGTGTTTCATAATACCATGGCTTAGGTCAGATACACCTTAGTTTTCAAAGTTTCATCTTTTCTCTTTAATACTTCATAGAAGTTTTGCTTTTTTTGTTTTGGGTTGTTTTTTGTTGGTTTTTTTGCAGCAACTTTGTCCAATGCAACCAGTCTTTGACTTCTTGACTGCTGCTTCCATGAGCAGCGATTGTGGATTAAAGTAAAATCACAACTTTAATAACCTCAGTATTTGTCACTAAGTATCCTATTGGGCTGACAAATTTAATTTTAAGTCATATCAGTTATACTTTATAAGCCAAAATGTGTTTATGAGACAACTGTTTTCATTTCCATATCCTTCTGTTCAGAAGGTTAACAGAGTTTTGATAAGCAAAGTAAATACTGGAATAGTTTAGCAAATCCAGGCTTATTGCCTAGAAGGTATTTTGAACATTATGAATCTCACTTCATGATAAATGTGTGAAAAAGCATTCTTAACATTGAAAATAGTCATATACACAAAAACGTTCTCAGAGTCTAGACCATCAGTTGGTAGCATATGGCAAGCTCACCAAATATAGATGGTGAGATGTTTTTTAGTAAAGACTGTGTGGGAATATCAATGCATAAATGCAAAGATTTGTTGTGAGAACTAGCTTCTCATCAATCAAGGTTGACTTTTAATGACTTGTATCTATTTCAACTAGTTACGTCTGTTCGTAACTTTTATATTATGGATATGTCTTCCTATCTGTCAGGTTACCCTGCTCACTCCCCACATACAATTTCCTAGAAAGTTAGAGTTGCTTTCTATTGCAAAATTAAGAAGCAAGGAGACCACAGGTTAGCGGATATGGAGTGGAGTGAAGTTAAAGTGAGTAGTATTGCGGCACGACTCTGAGGGATCCAAGGGTCAGTGGCCCTTATGGGGCCATCCCTGAAGTCAGAAACAGAATCTAGGCAAAGAGAAAGAGAGAGATTTGAAGGAAAAAAAATCTGATCTCTAGGGGAAATATTGAGGTATTCTAGAATAAAATATCAAATAAAACATGAAGCATCAAAACTTCAGTTTTTTAATATTTTCTTCTTTGTTATCATTTGAGGTTTTTCTTTATTTAGTTGTGTCATCCATGTTGGACTATTTGTGTTCTGTGTTGACTTTGCATGGTCATCTTAGTTTGAAGCCCAGATTAGGTGAACCTTTAGAGACAACAACTATATATTCAAAGGGACAATGATAGAGGTTTACCAGGAAATGGTGAGGTAACAACAACAAACAAAAAGGAGAGTAATTGTCCTGGAATTGATTGTAGTGATGTTGGTACAACCTTTACAAATGTGGTTGAACTATTGAAATATATTAATATGTGAATTCTGTGACAGTGAAATTGTTAAAAAGAAGCAAACTATTTAAAAAATAGATGGAGGAGCATAGTCACAGTACCAAAAATAATTCATTGAAGTTTAATAGATATCATGAGGATGAACAGAGACAAGAGCGTTTTCATGTTACTTGGATCTACAATGAATCCATGGAAGCAGAAATCAGAAAATCCCTCTGCAAATATCCTCCCCAAGACCTCTGTAAACTGTTTCACTGCAAAGACGTCCCCTTAAGAGCTCAGGTGCTCAGCCTTCATATGCTTGAGGATGATAGTGGGACAAGAGGAAAGTAAAAGGAAATAGAGGAAAGAACTAGGTGACGAAGGGTATTTATAGAGCACTAAATACAGGCATGTACATAGGTAAATGTATTTATATAGGATGGTGGGTAAATAGACCTACGTGCATATATTTATAGGTTTAGTATGAAGGCAGCAGGTAGACTTTGGACCTCCACTCAAGTAGTTATTCAATGCAAGAACACATTGTTCTATAAAATAGGCATTCCATGATATACATCTTCCCGACAGGATCACCGAAGACAAATGTGTGCATAAGCAAATGTGGTGAAGAAAGTTGATAGTATCCGGCTATCAAAAGATATAGCATCTGGGGTCTTAAAGGCTTGAAGATAAATAAACAACCATCTAGCTCAGAAGCAACAAAGCCCATATGGAAGAAGCGCATCAGCCTGTATAACCACGAGGTGTAGAAGGGACCAGGTATCAGACATCAAAGAACAAAAAATCATGTCAGTGGGTGCCCACCTTCCCGGTATGATCACTGAAGACAAATGTGTGAAAAGCAAATGTAAAGAAAGCTGATGGTGCCCAGCTATCAAAAGATAGAGTGTCTGGGGTCTTAACGGCTTGCAGATAAACAAGTGGCCATCTAGCTCAGAAGCAACAAAGTCCACATGGAAGAAGCACACCAACCTGTGTGACCATGAGGTGTCGAAGGGATCAGGTATCAGGCATCAAAGAACAAAAATCATATTGTAAATGAGGGTGAGTGCAGAGTGGAGACTCAAAGTCCATTGGTAGGCAACTGGACACTCCCTTACTGAAGAGTTGTAAGGAGGAGATGAGTCAGTCAGGGTGTAGGGTAGCAACGATGAAACATATAACTTTCCTCTAGTTTTTAAATGCTTCCTCCCCTCCACTATCATGATCCAGATTCTACTTATAAAACTGGCTAGACCAGAGGATGTACATTGGTACAGATAGGAACTGGAAACACAGGGAATCCATGACAGATGACTTCTTCAGGACCAGTGGTGAGAGTGGCGATGCCTGGAGGGTGGAGGGAATGTGGGGTGGAAAGGGGGAACCAATTACAAGAATCTACATATAACCTCCTCCCTGGGGGATGGACAACAGATAAAGGGGTGAGGGGAGATGTCGGACAGTGTATGATTTGACAAAATAATAATAATTTATGAATTTATGAAGGGTTCATGAGGGAGGATGGAGTGGGGAAGGAGGGGGGAAATGAGGAGCTGATATTAAGGGCTCAAGTAAAAGGCAAATATTTTGATAATGACTATGGCAACAAATGCACAAATGTGCTTGACATAGTGGATGTGTATATGGATTGTGAAAAGAATTGTATGATATCCTAATAAAATGATTTTTTTAAAAGGGCTAACGTGTACCTGACCAAAGTCATGGTATTTTGAATCACTGTAAATGCATATAGAAGCTGGTTAGTGATAAAGGCCATAGATGAATCTATGGATTTGAAGTACAGTATTGACACCCACAGATTTTTATTACCCTATCAGTAGTAAATGGTACATCACAATTAAAGCTGGTTTTAATTTCCTTTTGGACAAGGACTATTACTATTTTCTGTGCCATGGGTTACCATTATGTACATGTGCACCCATATTGTATGCACCAATGTGTTTTTGGCAATGTTTCAGGAAGACTGAGTATGCATAAGTATTCTAGCTTATAGCACCATTCACAGATAAAACAATTCCTATATAATATACAAAAGTATAGGCTTTGTAGCTGTTAGGATAGAGATCATTTTTAAGATTTCTTCATTTGACATCATTTTAGAATTTTTCACATAAATATGTAGAGACTGAGGTTAGAATAAGCTTGAGTGGGCAAACTATTTTGTTTTAATCTGAAATCACTTGAGCATAGCATTCATGTCTTTTAAAATTTTAGGGGTAATATGCTCAAAATGAAGGCAATAAAAAGATTTTGCACAGTTTTACATGTGAATCAAATCAACCAAGTTACTCCTGATCTAGTCCTGATGCTGGAGAAATGAAGCACACTAATATTTAATACTGAACTCCTACTAAGCCTTGATGCAAATTATACTTTTATTTCAGAATCCAAGGGCATTGCATAAAAATAATGGCCTGACTGAATTGTCCTTGGAAGTTTTTTTTAATCCTTTAAAGTAAAATAGAACCAGACACAGACTGAGATTCCTGATCATTCAGAACGCTCTACATTCAAAGGGCAAAGATATTCCACTTTAGTTGTTACTTCTTGCAAAGAGCATCAAAATCATGTCACCGTTCTATAAGAAGGTTCAGGAGCTTTGGTCATGCAATACCTAAACCCGTAGGCTGCTAACCCAAGGTCTACTGTGCAAGCCCCGCTTGCTCTACAGGAGAAAGACATAGAGATCTACTTTTATGAAGATTTAGAGTGTTGGAAATCATGACAAGATTATATTCTGTTCTATTGGAACTTTATGATTCAGAATTCACTCAATGATACTGAGTTTGGTTAATATCAGATCCTTAATTAAATGATAGACTATTGGTAGCGCTGGTGGCGTACTCTAAGTAGAGACATCATCAATCGATTCTATATCTGGGCATCTTCCAGAGCCATCTTATTTTAAAACATGTGAAAACAGTTGCTAGATTTTGAAATTTCACAAATACCATGAGATGAGAGATGGAGTGGCACAAGGCGGCACCCAAAGGAGATCGATGAATTGCATTTAGGAAAATGATCAATGGGTCTCCACAGAGATAATAAAGAGTTCTTCCAAAGAGGGAAAATAACATCAAGTTTATTAGTCAATTAAAGAAATCTGCTGCTCTAGCCATTAGTGGCTTCTTTCACTAAACTTTCTAGAATATATTGAGTTACAATCTTGTTTCTCTGTAACATATTTTAATGTTAACTTCTATCAAATTTATGTCCCTTTCCCCTTAGTTATTAAGAGAGCATAAAAAAAGCTGTATCCCCCATACTAGTTTAATAATAAAATGATAGTGGTATTAATAATACTCCACCACTGGTTCATCTTGCTATGTTGCTTTTGTGTTGCTGTCATGTTGGAACCTAGCCCACTGTTATCTGAAAGAGTATCAAGATCGCCTTGTTGGACAGAATTCAACAGAGCTTCCACACTATAACAAATTAGGAAGGAACACGGAGCATTCTACTTCTGGGAAAAAATTGGCAAGTGAACCGTATGGATAGATGTAGAATATTGTCTGTATGGTATCTTCATATAAGATGAGCCCCTCAGGTTGGAAAGCACTCAACATATAACTGGGCGAGGGCTGTCTCCTGAAAGCAGCATCCATCTTAATAATGTGGATAGGATAAGGCTTTCAAGATACCCATTTTTGGAAGGGGATTACTCAAAATAAGAAAAGGCACCTGCAAGCATCCACTTATATCAAAATATAAGGGGGAAGATGGCCGACAGGGACACCGGCATACTCTGAGAGCTCCTCCAAACAAAGCGGGATTGGCGACCAGGTAGCTGAATAGTAAGAGTCTGGTGAGTGAAATATCCCCCTGGGACAGCACCCCAGTCCTACCCCACGTATTTGTCCTGAGCAGGGGTCTAGGTGAAAGAGGACCGGACTAGTGGGACATCTCTGGCCACTAAGCTGCCGTGAGCTCATTGGCGACCGGCCTAGGCTCCATCCCCAAACCGGACGCCAGCCCAGAGCCGCTTGCTTGCCCAGCCTAGACAGGCGCAGCAGGTCACGCTCCCCTACTCCAGAGGCACACTCCCCACTCGCGGATCCCCACTGGGAGAGAAGCTTTCCTCTCCCGCAGTTCCCCTCTCCCCGCAGGGCAGCGATCTGCCCTCGGGCCCACGTCCCTCCCTCCATTCATCCAAGCTCAGGGATGCGGACCCGCGGGTTGTCTGGCGACCCCCACGGGGGACCATCCACCCGCACCGCTGCCGCGGACCTCTCCACCTGCCCTCCGTGCGCCGGCCTCCCACCCCCGCCCGCCCCCGCCAGCCCCTGGCAGCCTAGCGCCAGCTCCACTCCTGGCGGGGACCCTGCGCTGAGCACTTCCCGCCAACAGGAGCCATAGCCCAACCCGCGCCTGTCCCGGACCCTGAGCTTCCGCGGAGCGCTGCACCCCGCGCTGCTGAGTCTGCCCACCAAGGGCCCCTCCCTGCGCAAGGCACAAGAGTAGGTGCCCTCCCCAGGGTGCTGCGGGGACCCCGCCGGCCGCGACTCTGAGCAGAGGAAGGGCGCCATTGCCCCCTGCGGTTTCGCGCCAAGCCTCCGTTGCCAGCGCCATTACCCCCTGCGGTTTCGCGCCAAAAGGGTGGAGAGCGAACACCATTGTTCCCTGCAGTGTCCCGCAGCTGCCTGCGCAGCTATCTAAGGGGCCTCCCCGCACCCGCTCACAGCCCGGGCAGATCAAACATTCCACCTGCAGTGGAGCCTGGGTCTCGGCTTTGCAGTCCCTGAGGAGCCGTCAGTGAGCTCCAGCCAGCTCTCACCACCTGGGGCCCTGTTGGGTCCCCAGTGCCAGCCCTAAGCCTGCCGCAGCCCACCCCAGCCACCCCAGGAGACGGCACAGTGGCCTGAGCCTCCACACAATAAGGTTACTCCTGTCTCCCAGAAGCATGGGGCCTATTAAAGGATCAAGGAAAAATCAACAGACCACATCACTCCCAACAAAAAAATCAGAAAAACGAGGCACTTTAACAGACCTAACGTCACTCATAGAAGAAACAGATATAGATCAGCCACAAAAGGAAATCTTCAGAACTCTGCTTGCAGTAATACAGGAGCTAAGAGAAGCAAACCAAAATAAGGATGCAACGATAGAAGGGATGAAATGCACAATAGAGGGGATGAAGTCCACAATAGAGGGGATGAATACTATCCACCAAAAGGAACTGCAGAAACTAACAGAGGAGGTAGCAGAGGCCACACAAAGGGTCACAGAAGCTATATCCAGGCTTGAGGAGGCTGAGAACCGTATCAGTGAACTCGAGGACGCTCAAACCAAACAAAGCAAGCGAGAAAAACAATCAGATAGGAAAATTAAAGAAACAGAAGACAGCCTGAGATCAATGACAGATGCTATGAAGAGGAATAATATTCGAATAATCGGTCTACCGGAACACAACATAACACACAAATCGACCGCCAAGATAGCAAAGGAATTCCTGGAAGAAAATTTCCCCAACCTAACAAAGGAGAATCCGACTCTCATACAGGAAGCAGAGAGGACGCCGGCTAAGCTAAACACCAAGAAGAACACGCCAAGACATATAATTGTAAAATTATCCAACTTAGAGGAAAAAGAGAAAATTCTACGAGCATCAAGAGAAAGGAAGACAGTCACATACAAAGGAGCGCAGGTAAGGATATGCTCAGACTTATCAGCAGAAACCATGAAGAGGAGGAGAGAATGGAGCAACATCTTCCAAAAACTGAAAGATAAAAATGCCTCACCCAGAATCCTATACCCTGCCAAGTTATCCATTAAGATAGAGGGTAAGATAAGGGTCTTCCAGGACAAGGAAGAACTCAAAAAATATACTGCAAGTCACCCGACCCTGCAGAACATACTGGCTGACTCACTATGGCCAGAAGATCAAGCTCCAACAAGAACCACCAGGAGACCACCATATAGCCCATCTCCAACTAGAAGCCAACATGCCAGCAACACGTACCAGGACAACACGGTCTCAGATGGAAAAGAGGACAGGATAGAAACCCTCCACTCAAACGCAGTACACTGATATGAAGGAAGATAGGCAAAGACCCAAAACACAAAACAGAATATGGCAACCATGAAGCCAGAGATTGTAATAATCACTTTGAATACAAATGGGCTCAATTCATATGTTAAAAGAAAGAGGCTGGAGGATTGGATTAGAAAACATAACCCATCAATCTGCTGCCTGCAAGAGACACACCTTAAGCAAGCAGACAAGCATATGCTGAGAATAAAGGGCTGGCAGAAAGTTTACCAAGCAAATGGTAACTCCAAGAAGGCAGGAGTGGCTATCTTAATCTCCGAAAAAATGGATCTCAAGATCCAAAACATAAAAAGAGACAAAGAGGGACATTACATAATGCTCAAAGGCTCAGTAAACCAGGAAGCAATAAGCATACTGAATATTTACGCACCTAATAATGGTGCGGAAAACTTCGTCAAACAAACTATTTAAAAAATGACAGAAGAAATCACGGAAACAACAATAATAGTGGGGGACTTCAACACTCCACTATCAGAGAAAGACAGGTCACAGGGAAAGAAGCTCAGCAAAGAGGCCAGAGAGCTAAACAATGTAATTAGGCAATAGGGCCTGATAGACATCTATAGAGCCTTTCATCCAAAAGCAAAAGGTTTCACATTCTTCTCCAATCCACACGGATCTTTCTCAAGAATAGATCACATGCTGGGGCACAAGGCCAGCCTGAGTAAATTCAAACACATAGATATTATCCAGACGTCTTTCTCAGACCACCATGCCATAAAGCTGGAGATCAATAGGAGGGCACCCAGAAAAGCAAGGGCCACCAATTGGAGAATAAACAACGATCTCCTGCGACATGAATGGGTTAAGGTCCAGATCAGAGAGGATATCAGGAAATTTCTAGAAACTAATGAGAACGAGCATACAACATATCAAAACTTATGGGACACTGCAAAGGCAGTTATCAGAGGTAGCTTGATATCACTGAATGCATACATGAAAAAAGAAGAAAGGCGTATGACAGATATGTTAACACAAAACCTCCAACAACTAGAACAGAGTCAACAGAACTACCCCTCCAATAGCAAGAGAAAAGAAATAATAAAAATCAGGGCGGAGTTAAACCAGTGGGAAGACAAAAGAACAATGCAAAGGATTAATGCAACTAGAAGCTGGTTTTATGAACAAATTAATAAAGTTGACACTCCCCTGGCAAAGCTTACCAAAGATAGAAAGGAACAATCATCAATAGCCAGGATGAGGGATGAATCGGGGGCAATAACAACAGACCCCAATGAGATAAAAAGGATAATCACAAAGTACTATGAAGGTTTGTATTCTAATGAATTCAGAAACCTGGAAGACATGGATAAATATTTAGAAAAACAATCTATCCCTAGATTATCTGAGACAGAGATCAAGAACCTCAACAAACCCATAGCGAAGGAAGAAATAGAGAGTGTCATCAAAAACCTACCAAGGAAAAAGGCCCCAGGGCCAGATGGCTACACAGCAGAATTTTACCAAACATTCAGGGAAGAGCTGACACCGATCCTCCACAAAGTATTCCATAACATAGAAAAGAACGGCAAGCTCCCAAACTCATTTTACGAAGCCAGCATTACTTTGATACCCAAACAAGGAAAAGACCCCACAAGTGTAGAGAATTATAGACCAATATCTCTAATGAACATAGATGCAAAAATCCTTAACAAAATATTGGCCAATAGAATACAAAGGAACATCAAACATATCATTCACCACGACCAAGTAGGATTCATCCCAGCGATACAGGGATGGTTTAACATCCGAAAATCCATCAATATCATACACCACATCGAGAAGAAAAAGGATAAAAACCATATGATAATATCCATAGATGCAGAAAAAGCATTTGACAACATCCAGCATCCATTCCTAATCAAAACACTCATGAAGATAGGATTGGAAGGTAAGTTCCTCAAGCTCATACAAGCTATCTATGAAAGACCAACAGCCAACATCATAGTCAATGGAGAAAAGACAAGAACAATACCACTGAAAAAGGGTACAAGACAAGGATGCCCCCTGTCCCCTCTTCTATTCAATATCGTTTTGGAGGTTCTGGCTAACAACATAAGACAGCGGAAGGACATCAAAGGGATCCAGTTGGGAGAGGAGGAGGTGAAACTATCGTTATTTGCAGATGACATGATCCTATACATTGAAGACCCCCAAAACTCCACAGTTGGAATACTTACAGCAATAGAGGAATACGGAAGAGTAGCAGGATACAAGATCAATAAACAGAAGTCGGTAGGGTTTCTATACACATCGGACAGGGCCATGGAAGAGGCGATTAAGAGGGAAGTACCCTTCACAGTAGCCAAGAACAAACTGAAATACCTAGGAATATACTTAACAAAAAATACTAATGACCTTTATAAGCATAATTATAAAACCCTATTACAGGAAACTAAAAGTGACCTTCACAAATGGATGAAGCTCCCCTGCTCATGGTTAGGTAGGCTGAACATAGTAAAGATGACAGTTCTTCCTAAAGCACTCTACAAGTTCAATGCTATACCAATCCAATTACCATCAACCTTCTTCAAAGAATTGGAAAAACTGACCACCAACTTCATATGGAGAGGGAAGAAACCCAGAATTAGCAGAGAACTCCTCAAGAAGAAGGACACAATTGGAGGACTCGCCCTACCTGATTTTAATGCCTACTACACAGCTACAGTGGTCAAAACAGCATGGTACTGGCACAATGATAGACACTCAGACCAGTGGAAAAGAATAGAAAGCCCAGGAGTAAAATCATCAGCATATAGACAACTGATCTTCGACAAGGGTCCCAAAAATGTCAAGTGGGAAGCAGATGCCCTCTTTAATAAGTGGTGCTGGAAACAATGGATATCCACATGTAGAAAGTTGAAACAAGATGTCTACCTCACCCCATGCACAAGAATACACTCAAGATGGATCACAGATCTAGAAGTCAAACCCCAAACCATCAGGACCATTAAGGAGGGAATCGGGACTAATCTCAGAGCACTGGCCCAGGGAGCACATAGGCTCACTGCAACAGGGAAGGGGACACACACAGGTGATCTGGAAATCGACAAATGGTATCTAATAAGAATAAAACACCTGTGCACCTCGAAAGACTTTGCCAAGAGGGTGACAAGGCAACCCACAGACTGGGAGAAGATTTTTAGTAATGACACGTCAGACAAAGGGCTCATTACTAAAATCTACAACACCATCATGACCTGCAAAAAGAGGAAAACAGTTAACCCCCTAAGGAAGTGGGCAAAAGAAATGAGAAGAACTTTCACTAGAGAGGAGATCAATATGGCCAATAAAGATATGAGAAAGTGCTCGAAGTCCCTTGCCATAAGAGAAATGCAAATCAAAACAACCATGAGATACCACCTAACACCCCTGAGGCTAGCCCAGATCAGTAAATCAGAGAGCAACAAGTGTTGGAGGGGCTGTGGTGAAGTAGGAACCCTCCTCCACTGCTGGTGGTCGTGTAGATTTGTACAGACACTGTGGAAAGCAATCTGGCGATACCTAAAGAAAATGGAAATTGATCTACCTTACGACCCAGCCATCCCTCTACTGGGCATATACCCGGTTGAAGCAGCAAATAAAACACGACCAGTCATATGCGCTCCAATGTTTATTGCGGCACAATTCACAATAGCAAAGACTTGGAAACAGCCTAAGTTTCCATCGATAGACGGGTGGATTAGCAAACTTTGGCACATACACACAATGGAGTATTATGCAGCACTAAAAAGCACCGATGAGTACATGAAACACGTTATTTCATGGGAAGAGCTGGAAGGAATTATGTTAAGCGAGGTAAGCCAGACCCAAAGGGACAGGTACAACATGAGTCCCCTGAGGCAAGTACAATCAGCATGACAGAAATGGGGCATTAATCCACCCAAGGGGAGGGTATGGTTTATATCTCCACAGGGAAAGTGGGACCAGACTTCAACCCAGTGTCGCAAGGTGTGAATGCAATATCCCGGCGTGGAGGAGGGAACCGGTGGAGAGGTCTGGGAGGCTGGCCCCAGCACCATAATTTAAGTGGATTCCTGCCCCTCCCCCGAAAAGAATTTGTTCCAAAGGACGACATTGACTCTGCAGCTATGGGAGATGGACATATTTGATCAGAGCACACGGGAGCAGATGAAGGGGCAGGAGGAGAGAGTGGAGCACAGCCTGGCCCACCAGGCCGTGATGATGATGTTCCTGAGTAGAGCAGCCAGTCCACAGAGAGAACAACATGGCTGGCCCTACTATGAGACACGATGCCCCTCAGTGACTAAGGGCGATACAGGGGACAGCACCGGAGACACAGTGTGGGAATTGCACCTGACCTGATCCCACCACACCGAGGCAAATCACTGGGGGAGTGCAGCGGAACAGCAAGGGAATGGAGTGGCAAGGTCCCCAGGGAATGCTGAAAGTGGACTTTGGGGCCAGGGCGTGGTGCCCCAACAGACTGGACTGGAAAATGCTCCTAAGGGCCAGCAAAGATCCCTGAACTAACTACAAGCTTTTCTCTTGTGAACTGTTTTGTTCAGTTCTTTTTCAGTGGTTTGTTTTGGTTGTTTTGTTGTCTGGTTGTATACTGTTGCTTTGTGTTCCTCTGTCTAGTTTTCGTGCATGTTAGTGACTCCACAGGTCTGTCTGAATAGGACAGGCTGGATGAACTATCTGGAGGAAAAACAACGGGACCGACAGTTCCGGGGGAACTTGGGGTGGGGGGGTAGGGGGGGTAAGGAAGTGGTGTTAACAAACCCAGGGAAAAGGGAAAAACATGGGACCCCAAATGGTAGAGAAGGGGGAGTGGCAGGCCTGGTGGGAAATGATCAAGGGTAAGGTTGCTTAGAGAAGAGGTATACTCTAGCCCAGGTGGCGATGAAGCATGGTAGTAGGGCAGGAGGAAGGTCAAGGGAGATGGAGGAAAGAGCTAGGAGTCAAAGGGCATTCATGGAGGTCTAGACAAAGACATGTACATGCAAATATATATAGGAGGTTGGGGAAATAGATCTTTGTGTCTATATTTATAGGTCAAGTATTAAGGTGGCGGAAGGACCTTGGGCCTCTACTCAAACACTCCCTCTATGCATGAATACCTTCTTTTATTAAATTGGAACTCTATGATGCTCACTCTCCCGACACAACAGCTGGAGCCAAAATGGGTGAACAAGTAAATGTGGTGAAGAAAGCTGATGGTGCCCGGCTATCAAAAGAGATAGTGACTGGGGTCTTAAAGGCTTGAAGATAAACAAGCGGCCATCTAGCTCAGAAGCAACAAAGTCCACATGGAAGAACACACCAGCCTGTGTGATCGAGTGGTCCCAAAGGGATCAGTTACCAGGCATCAAAGAACAAAAAACATATCATTGACTGCACACCTCCATGATAGGATCGCTGAAGACAAATGGGTGCACAAGCAAATGTGGTGAAGAAAGCTGATGGTGCCCGGCTATCAAAAGAGATAGTGTCTGGGGTCTTAAAGGCTTGAAGGTGAACAAGCGGCCATCTAGCTCAGAAGCAAATAAGCCCACATGGAAGAAGCACAACGGCCAGTGCGATCACGAGGTGCCCAAGGGACCAGATATAAGGCATCATGCAAAAAAAAAAAGATATAAGTGTGTGTATGTATGTGTATATATGTGTATATGTATATATGTATGTGTATATATATATTATATTAAATGAAGGGGGAAATGCAGAGTGGAGACCCAAGGCCCAAGTGTCGGCCAATGGAGATCCCCTCATAGAGGGGCTTAGGAGAGGAGATGGGTTAATTAGGGTGTGAGGTAGTATCGATGAAGAACACAGCTTTCCCCCAGATCCTGGATGCTTCCTCCCCCCAACTACCATGATCCGAATTCTACCTTGCAGGGCTGGATAGGACAGAGGCTGTACACTGGTACATATGAGGGTTGGAGGTACAGGGAATCCAGGGTGGATGATACCTTCAGGACCAAGGGTGTGAGGGACGATGCTGGGAGAGTGGAGGGTGAGTGGGTTGGAAAGGGGGAACTGATTACAAGGATCCACATGTGACCTCTTCCCTGGGAGAGGGACAGCAGAGAAGGGGGGACGGGAGACCCCGGGTAGGGCAAGATATGACAAAATAACGAGGTATGAATTACCAAAGGCATATGAGGGAGGGGGGAAAGGGGAGGGAGGGGGAAAAAAAAGAGGACCTGATGCAAGGGGCTTAAGTGGAGAGCAAATCCCTTGAGAATGATTGGGGCAGGGAATGTATGGATGTGCTTTATACAATTGATGTATGTATATGTATGGATTGTGGTAAGAGTTGTTTGAGTCCCTAATAAAATGTAAAAGAAGAAAAGAGAAAAAAAATGAGTAGGGCAAAGACTGTACAGATGTGCTTTATACAATTGATGTATGTATATGTATGAACTGTGAAAAGAATTGTATCAGCCCCAATAAAATGTTAAAAAAAATAGTAAAAAAAAATAAAATAAAAAAAAATAAAATGTGCCAAGCGTTGTTCTGGTTAGATACCATCAAGTTGGTTCTGATGCGTAGTGTCCTGCGCCATCCTCACAGTTGTTCTCATGTCTGAGCCCATTGCTGCAGCCCCCGTGTCCATCCGTCTTGTCTGAGCCTTCCTTCCTTTTTTGCTGCCCCTCTATTTTACCAATTATGATGCTTTCTCCAGGGACTGGACTATTCTGACAGCATATCTAAAGTGTCAAGTATTAATCTAGGGAATACGTTAGTTGGAAAAAATAAAATATAATACATAAAGATCATTATCAACATTTGTGATGAGTACTGCCCATTTTTAATCAGGAAATATATGATCTAATATGACAGGATTGTCAAATTGACAAGGAATGATACCATATTTATCAGCAAAAATTATAGTTCAGAATCAAATCCAACCTTAAGTGCAATGCTGTCAGAGACAGGAGAATATCCACATCACTACAAGAAACATCAGTTAGCAAGGCTACTATTCACAGTTCCACAGGTTCTAGAAAATATGGCTTTGGATATGGAAATAATGAAGGAGAGCATATGATAGAATTTGAAGATTAATACTATATTCCTGCAAATATCTTTTCCAACCACACAAGTAATGACTATGCATCTCACTGAATGGAATACACAGGCAACACACTGACTACATATGTGGGAAGGCAGTGAATAGTGCAATACCATTAGTCATAACAAGGCAAACAGCCAACTATCAATTTCCCATACATAAGTTTATGTTGAAGCTGAACAAAATTAAATTAAAATGAGGGATCCAAAATATGACCTTGAGAATATTCTATCTAAATTCAGAGATCTTTTCAAAAACAGATCTGACAACTTGTAGCACACTGTACCATGATCAAAGGCCAGATGATTTCTGGGATGACATCAAGAACATCATACACGAAGAAAGCAAAAGGCTATTTAGAAATCAGGAAAAAAGGAGAGACCAAAATGGATGCCAAAAAATAAAACTCTAAAACTTGCTGCCGCAAGTAGAGATCTTAAAAACATGGGGAAATGATCACATAGAAGAGCAAAGCAGATTGCAAAGTCAGATCAACAAACATTTTAAAGGATGATAATGAAAGACGCAAAAACTGGGAACTAGTAAACCAAGGTCATGTGTGATCCCTCCCTAGGTGAAAGAACTGAAGGGAAATGTCGACGCTAATTACAATATTGAAGGATCTCGTGAGCAAAATTTGAACAATGCAGAAATCATCAAAAGATGGAAGGAATACACAATCATTATACCAAAATTATGAGTCAACATACAAACATTCAACTTAGTATATGATCAAAATATAATAGTCTGTAAGATAAAATCCAAGCTAACTTAAAGGCATTGATTAAAAATAATGCTCTCAAATTGATAGAATGTGCAAGAAGATGTTTTTTGTAAACTAAAGCAAGATCAGATGAATCAATTCATCTATAGTAAAATATTTGTAAGAAAGCTACCTTGCCAAGTGACTGAAAGAAATTCATATTTATGACTCTTCTAAAGAAATTTCATACAACCAAACATTGAATTGTTATAATTTCATTGGAAAATCAATAAAGCACAGTATTGTGAGTGAGGGGGAGTGTGGAGTGGGGACCCAGGGCCCATCTGTGGGCAATTGGACATCCCCTTGCAGAAGGGCAGCGGGGAGGAGGCAAGCTAGTCAGAGTGAAGTATAGCAATGATGAAACACACAATTTTCCTCTAGTTCTTGAATGCTTCCTCCCCACCACTCTCATGATCCCAATTCTACCTTAAAAATCCTGCTGGACCAGAGGATGTACACTGGTACAGATAGGAATTTGAAACACAGGGAATCCAGGACAGATGAACCCCTCAGGACCAGTGGTGAGAGTGTCGATACTGGGATGGTGGAAGGAAGGTGAGGGAGAAAAAAAACAGATTACAAGGATCTACATATAACTTCCTCCCTGGGGGACGGACAGGGGAGAAGTGGATGAAGGGAGATATCAGACGGTGTAAGGTATGACAAAATAATGATAATTTATAAATTATTAAGGGTTCATTGGGAAGTGGGGAGAAGGGAGAGAGGTGAAAAAATGAAGAGCTGAAACCAAGGGCTCAAGTAGAAAGCAAATGTTTTGAGAATGATGAGGGAAACAAATGTACAAAAGTGCATGACACAATGTATGTATGGACTGTGATAAGAGTTGTACAAGCCCTCAATAAAATGATTTAAAAAACCCACATGTACCAAGCATCTTCTTGTATTCTCTGTTTTCAGTCAAGATTCATCTGATATAAACAATAATATCCCTCATGTTACATCTTCTAACTTCAACTTCAATGAAGCAAATGATGTATTGTACTGGGAAAATTACTGCAGAATTTGATTATGCAGTAATAGTTTGATGCAAGAGAAAATTTCATTTATTGAAAAGTATCATTAACACCACATGCCATTATAATTTTGATTATAACTCAAATATGTTTGAAGGAGTACATCGACAGATAACTTCCAGAAATTGAAACTGACTTCAGAAGAGGGGTGGGAGATCAGCGATATCATTGTTTATGTCAGATGAATCCTAGATGAAAACAGAGAATATCAGAAAGATGGTTACCTGCATTTTATTGACTGAGAAGGATGTTAATAATACAAATACGGATAATATTGTAAAGAACGGGAATTCCAAAACCCTTAATGGAGCTCATGCAGAATCTGTACATAGACCGAGAGACAGATATTTGAACAGAAGGAATATTGTGTGATTAATATCAAGAAAGGTGTACATGAAGGTTGTATTATTTCATCATGTATGCTCTATCTCATTAAAAACCAGTGATATGCAAGTGAACAACCATGCTTGCTCAAAGTAAAGAGAATTTGAACTCATTACTGATGAATTTCGAAGACTACATCTTTCAATAGGAACCATGCCAACATATGAATCAAAACTGAACAATTGATCCACATAATAATAAATGGAAAAATTGGTGACGTTGTTAAGGAATTCATTTTACATTGGTCCACCATCTACAATGTTCATTTATAAAAGGAACAGCCAAGAAATAAGTATTATCTTGCACTGGAAGCATCTGCTGCAAAATGCAGAGTGTGAAGGAGCAAGCGTGTCATTTTGACGACTTCATGTGCCTGAGGGAAGGAATGGTTTTCAATCACCTTATCTCCATGTGAAAGTTGGACAGTGAATAAAGAAAAGTGGAGAAGAATATGCACCTTTCAATTGTTTTGGCAAATATTATTGCATATCAGCAGGGGTACAGCCAGAATGCTTCATAGAAGCAAGTCTAGTGAGACTGTCTCATTGCTTTGGAGGTAGGATCCGGAGAAAGGAGACCCTGGGAAAAGCCTGTCGTGCTGACAATGCTCCGAGCGAGTGAAGAAAAGGAAGCTCCCAAGAGATGGATTTAAATGGCCGTGTCAACCCTGGGCTCAGACACAGTAAAAGTGGAGAAGATAGTGCAGAACCTGGCAGTATTGAATCTGCATACATTTTCTCCATAAGACTACACGTTCACATCTGCTGACTGCAAGGTGAAATATTGGATGACCTTTTGATGATTTAAACTATTAGGAATGCCTCAACAATAAAGAAAAACATGTGCATTTTTTCTTATTTGTTTGCTTTTGTATTAGACTCGTTTTCTCTTTTTATTTTTATATTTTTATTACAGTAATTAATTGCTGGAAAGGAATATCCAAAAAGTAAACTATAGACCACCACATAGAGGTTAGTCAGAGCTCTCCAGATAAACAACCTCAACAGGAAAATGCACCAAGAAATTAATATACAACTATAAATTATGAGAATGCCGAGGACAAGAATATCAGCACATATTAATATTAATAGAATTGATGAAGTAGCCTCTACACTAAGGGTAACAGTAAAGGGGATGGTAAACAACCGAAGGGAGGTTCTCCTATTGACCCACTTCTGTTAGATACTCTGCTTTGATCTTAATTCAAATATGTTTTTTCCTATACTTTTTTTTCAAAATTGTAGATCATTATATTTTTCCAGAAATATGGTAGTTGTAATAAGATAAGAATAAATCAGTTTGACAAGCAAATCTTTATTACATTATCCCCAAAGGAAAAAGGAATCCAGCAATAAAACACTCTGATGAGAAAATTTGTGATAAGCCTAAGAGACTCATTTTATAGGTGTTATCCTGACAACAATATCTCTGAAATATTTTTCTGACAGGAAAATTTCATTTTAGCCTCTTCACAAAATATATACCAGGAATGTTTCTCTCCTAAGGAAATAGCTGTTATGCTGACAGAAACAGTTCAGTTTGGGTGCCCTGAAGGAATCTTTACATTTAACCTGGCATAGCAAGAATGAAGCTGGCTTGTTCCATTACTTGCTGAAGATACTTCAGATAGTTACAACAACAACAATAATCCCTAAATATATAAAACTGCTGCAAAATCAGTTTGCCTTTTTATAACATTATTGATTTATTCAAATATGAAGTAAAAATAGAATATAGACTTATATTTCTCATCCCCTTTGATGATTTGGTTCTGGTTAGGTGGTTTATTGAATGGTGACATATCTATCTATATCATCTATATCTATATCATCTATATCTATCTATCATCTACATCTTCTATATCTATATCATGCATATCGAGATCTATATAAACTCTGCCTATACTTTGAAAGTATCATGTATAGTACTTTCAGAGAAGAGATATTCAGTTTGCACAGTCTGAGTAAATGGAGAATCTATACAGTTTCCATCATTGTTGGGGATACTATATATATATATGTACTATGAAGTTATGTTTAGTATAAATTCAGAAATTAACACCATAATTTAGGCTGTAATCAGGAGTGAGCAGAACATGATTGTAACACCAGATAATCCTCACATTAACTGTGTAATTTTGAAAAACTATGTTCCATGAGCCTGATCAGCAAAATATAATATGTATGAAATTTTAATGAGCAGTTTGAATGAAAAAACTAGAAAACATATATGAACAATGGCTATTTACAAGCCTGACTTTTAATAGTGTATCTTAAAAAGCAGATTCCTGCTTATGAGTGCTAAAACATGTGGGACAATCAACTTGAAGACAGCTGAGAGAGCATAGTATTATGCAGTGTTTCCCACTTTCCACCTCTGTTCCAGAAGCAGTAACAGAAAAAATAGTAAAATCACAAATGGCAGTGAAGAAAATGCTATTATCTTTGACGAATATTTGCTGAGTATTAAATATGCTAATTATTTCAGAGTTAACTAAAATATCATCATAGGCCATCATACAGACTCAAACTGAATCGCGTAAGAACAAAATATCTCACCCATCCCTGTTTTCTTTCCTTTCGGCTCCGAGAGATTACCCATTCTCCCCAATACTGATAGACACATGGCTTGAGCCTTAAAACTTAGTTTCTCAGTCAGCACTACTTGGAGTTTTTCTCTCAGACTCATTGAGCTTCAACTCTATTCTTAAAATACTTTTGAACAATGGATCCTCATTCAAGAAAGAGTAAATAAACAAGCAAAGTACTGAAAGGACAAGAAACAAGTATTGTTACAAAACCATTGCTGTTAGGCTTCCTGAAGTCAGTCCCACTCAGCAAGCCTGTGTAGGCCAGAGCACACAGGCCTGTGCCATCCTCGACTGTACTCATCTCCCAGCCCGGGTTCCATCCACTGTGTCCGGTCATCGTGTGAAGGACCTTCTGTTTTGTCTCTGCCCCTCTGCTTGATCAGCAGGATGTCTTTTCCGGATGTTTGGTCATATGTTCAAAGTAAATGAGACAAAGTCTTGGCATCCTTGCTTCTAGGAGGAATTCTGCTGTATTTCTTCCAGAACAGATTTGTTTCTTTGGAAGTCCACGGTGCTAAACATTGTTTGCCAGTACCTGATTTCAAGTGCATTCATTCTCCTTCAGTGTTCCTTAGCCAATGTCCAATTTCCACATGTATAGATGACAGTTGACAATGCCATTGCGTGGGTTGGTGCAACCTGATCTTAAAAATAACACCTTTGCTTTAGAACACTTTAAAGAGGCTGTGTGCACCCAATGCCATGTGTCCTTTGATCTTCTGACTGCTGCTTCCATGATCATTGATTGTGGGTCCAAAACAGATGAAATACCTGACAACTTCCATGTTTTCTCCATTTATCTTCTATTGGTCCATTGGTGTGCATTTGGGTTTTGTTTACATTGCATTGTAATCCACACTGAAGACTCCAATCCCGGATCTTCATCATCAATTGCTTCAAATCCTCCTCACTGTTAACAAACACATCAGTGCTATCTGCATAGAGAGTTGTCAATAAGCCATCCTGCTATCATGATGCCATGATTCTTCATCTCATTGAGCAGCTTCTCTCATTATTTCCTCAGCATTCGATGATGGAAGAAGTGTGGTGAGAGGGTGCACTCCTGATGCACACCTTTCTTGATTTTCAGCCATGCTCGATTCCATTGTTCTGTTCACAAAATAGCTCCTGGAACCACTTACAGTTTCCACTTGAAATAATTAAGGTGTCCTGTAATTCCCATTTTCTTAAAGCTACATCACTGAAACATATTAGTCATAGAAACTTATTAAGGAAAACTGTTAATTAAAGCTAACAAAATGTGAAACTTTTTTCCTCAACATTTTTCATTTAGACCTGTACATTTCTGTTTTCCTCTCGTACACCTTTCGCTGTAGAATTTTATGCCGTTCAATTTGCACCATGTCAAAATGGTAATGCCGGCATAATCTATTGACTGAAATTATGTCACTTTTAAAGGTTATTTGAGTTTGAGGAACAAAGGAAAACCTCAAAAGACAAAATCAGAATGGCAGTGTGGAAAGAGTAAGGTAATAAAGTTCTTGTAGGACAATCCTTGCTCAAATAATTAGCCATACATTGTTGTGATGGCAAAACATACTCAGCACAATTTTCTTGGCCTTTTCTTCACTAAGAAAATTTTCAATTTCCTTAAACTTTTTCAGAATAAAGACACATTTTTACTCTGTGTTCTTTAAGAAAAATATATCAAGATTACTTATATGAATTAAAAGTACAAAAGTCACCAGAAATTTTTGAACTGGCCTCTCTAGCTTGACTTGAACTGGCCAAGCCTATCAATGCCCATTCTAGTTATGAATCATTCCATACAATCATCTTTATTAACTTTGATATTGCTTAAAAGACTGCTGGAAAGAGAAAATACTTGATCTAGCTGATATTTGCACAACCCTTTTGCCCCCCATAGAGCCAAATCTTGATGAGGCCAACATAGTTACTTAAAATAAAACAATATTGGAATATGTAGGATCTCAGATTGAGTAGTTATCACAATAATTACAATCTATCTTCTTCCATAAATTTTCATTTTTTGAGGTTGCTCCCTTGTGAGGTCTTCTCAACTGGCTTAAAATGCTTGATCCGCCTTAAAAATTTTTGTTTTTTAAGTGTACAGCGTTCCTGTAAAATGTCTTCAAATCTTCTAAGATTTAGATGTGTCCACCACAGATTTGTTAATTTTTCATATTAACCCTGGTCTCAAAGTTACTTATTTCCAAGTCATAAAATGTATTTTTTTTTGGTTAAGGAACTTGTATGCAGTCATCTCTTCATTGCACAACTACTTGTAAACGCCTAATTTGGAATAAATGCATCAATTTATGAACTATGTCCTTAGCAAAAATATTTTAATTACCTTCTAGAATATATAGACATGATTTTATCACGTTATTTTATCATACATTCATGATTTTATCTATACCTAAGAAAGCAATTAAGAAGAACAGGTTTAGACTTAATGAGATTTGCTGTATTCCTGAGGAAATTTATTTTCAGGTTACAAAATAAATCAAGTTCCAAATTAGTGGATATTCAGCAAATCTAGAAACAGTGGTGTTTAAATGTCTATTCTTTATTCAAAACCCTATACATCCATTACAACCCAGATTTTCTTTCTTTCTATACTTTGTCTTCTACAATATCAACCTTATCTTAAGATTGGATCTTTCAGGATCCTAAAGTGACCACTATATGGCACATCAAACAGGTAGGAAAAACATACAAAACTGAACTAGAATTCTAGAATTCATCATTGTTTCTGTATTTATTCATAAATCAATACCTATTTAAAGGGAAATGAAGTTTGTATATGGAATGAATCTATAAGAAGCTGATTTGGGTGGTTTAAATCTACAAAACAAATGAGGAAACCTGAAGTATTAACTGGTGGAGATCAAAGATTACATTCTTCAATATAGACTACATCTTAAAGTTAAAAAAAGAAGTTGCTAAATTGGACAATATTTTGATGTGTATATTTTTGACACAATTTGAAAAATAATTACATAAATAATGAGTACAAGGAAGAATAAAGTGTTTTCAAAATTATTGTGTCAATGATTGTGCAAGTCTTCTTAATATGGTTGAATTACTGAATTGCATGCCATGTAGATGACTTGCCAATAAAAATGATAAAAGAAAAACAAAACACCAAATCTTTACAACTTGATCAATAAGTAATATCATGATAACAGGAGAAAAGGTTGAAGTTGTCAAGGATTTTGTCTTGCTTGGATCCACAGTCAATGCTCAAGGAAACATCAGTCAAAACAGAGAACACACGGCACTAGGTAAATATTCTGTGTGAGACCTTGTTAGAATATTGACAGCAAGAATGCTACTTTGAAGATGGAGATGTGCCTGACCTAAGTCATGGTATTTTCCATTGTATCATATACATTGGAAAGCTGGGCATTGAATCAAGAAGCCCGAAGAAGACAGTGCATTTGTATTATGTTGCTGGCAAAGAATATGAAAGTACCCTGGACTGCCCAAAGAAGTCCTGGAAAAAGCACTGCCAGGATGCTCCTTAGAAGGTAGCATTGGAAACTTTGACTAAAATTTTGACTAAAATTACCATCATCATGCTAAAACCATCACTGAGAAGGACATTATGCTTGGAGAAGTAGAGGAGACAGTGAAAACGAGGAAGACCTTAGACAAGTTGGATAGACATGGTGACTTGCACCATGGCCTCTGACATGACACTGATTGTGTGAATGGCACAGGACCAGGCAGTGTTTCATTCCGTTTTCATGGGTATGAATTACAACAGATTTAAAGGCACCTACCAACAACAATAATTTTTTTTAATTCCATATACAACAAGTTGTAAGCTAAGATAAATTTTAGATATGTGAGAGGGTTAATTTCTAAAAATTAGCCTTAACAATATTGTGTTGCTAAGAATTTGCCTTAATATAGTCTAATTGTTAAGAATCAGCCTTTAACAGAGTTGTGAGTTGGGGTTGTATCTTCTCACCTCATGTACTCAATCTGTATGATGAGCAAATAATCTGAAAAACTAGAAATATGAAGAAGAATACTGCATCAGGATTGGAAGGAGGCTCATTAACAACTTGCATGATGCAAATGGCACAACCATCCTTGCTGAAACTAAGGAGGACTGCCTGATGAAGATCAGAGATTGCAACCTTCAGTATGGATTACAACTCAATGTTTAGAAATTCAAAATCCTCACAACTAGACCAATCAACAACATTGGGGTAATTGGAGAAAAAGTTGAGGTTGTTAAAGGTTTCATCTTGCTTCATTACATAAACATTCTCCTGGAAACAACAGCCAAGAAATCAAAGGATGCATTGTTCTGGGAAACAGCTGCCCAAGACCTCTTTAGAGTATTGAAAAGCAAGAATGTCCCTTTGAGGACTAAGATGCACCTGACCATATTCATGGTATTTTTGGTTGCCTCATAAACACGTGCAAGTTGGGTATGGAATAAGAAAGACAAAAGAATTGATACATTTTAATATGCTAGCTAAGAAAATTGAAAGTACCACGGAATGCCAAAGGAACCAAAACATCTGTCTTAAGAAGTATATCACAATGCTCCTTGGAAATGGGGACGTAGAGATTTAGTCTCAAGTGCTTTGGACGTGTCGTCAGGAGAGATAGATACCTAGAAAAGGACATCATGCTTGTTAAAGTAAAAGGACAGCTAATAAAGGAAGACCTTACATGTGATGTATTGAGAGTGGTGGCAACAATGAGATCAAACACAACAAAAATATGAACATGGCCCAGGGCTGAACAGTGTTTCATTCTGTTTAATGTGGGGTCACTCTGAGTCAGAACTGAATTGATGGGACGTCACAAGTCTGAGCATAAAGAAACAAGTAAACTTTGAGTCAGGGGTTAATCCATGGGTGGGCAGGGACCGTGGAAATGGATTGTGTTCTTCCACACTATCATCCGTGGCCTTTGGAGAACAGAGTATTCACAATTTAAACTCTGATACCATTCCCCGATGCAAATTTCAATTTGTTATTTCAAATCTTTAGATGACACAAGCTAGTGTTTATTTGCTTCTGTTTGGGGTTTTATGATTTTCTGTATATGAAATCCAGAATATGTAGACCTACAAAGACAGTAACTGGATTGATAATTGCCCAGGGGACATGGAGGTGGAGGATGGGTGGAAACGGGACATGAATGAGTATAAGAACATGTCCTGAAATGGCTTGTGGTGGTGATTTTACAAATATTCTTAATATAATTTCACTATTAAATTGTATGACAGGAAGTATGCACCAATGAAACTATTTAAGTTTATATGTATCAGAAATCTCATGTCTCCAGAGAAAGGCATCTTCTAATCTTGATTTCAGTGAAATAAATCAGAAATTATCCCTTCTAAATATTAGGTTTGATGGACTCATGGAAACCCCATGTATCGTCACTACTCTTCACTCTATAGTCTTATTTTCTGATGGGGAAAAAAGAGATGGTTAAGATTTTAATTTTATGATGTTTCTACAGAAATATCCTGAGTGAATTAAATTTTCAAGCATAGTAGAGATATTTTCAATTCTCAAAGGACAGAGGTGTTTTCCTACTCTCAAGAGTAATTTAGCTGTTAACTATTCTGCTCGCTAAGAATTTCAAGTCTTTTCCATAGCAACTAAAGTTATGTCTTAGCAAAAATATACATATGTAAATAAGTAAACCATAACAAAAAATTCTCAATCATTTCTAATTTCTAGTAGCATATCTATTGCCCTTAAGATGGTATGAACGGTGATCTTGCTAAAAGAAGCATAAAATAATGAAAAAGAGGACACGTCTTTTCTTTAGATTTTTCTGAGATTTCCTGAGGTGCCACTCACAAAATGGACCTTTGATAAATACTCAATGCCACTGATAATAATATATTAGAATATTTTAATATAAATAAAACCCACTAGAAAAATTTTAAATGAAATGGAGATTTGTTTCATATATTTTATTAAATGTTGTGGGGTGGGGGAGCTTTACAAATGACTTCTATTGCAAATAAAAACAAACTTGAACTTGCAGATCATTTAGGGCATACTTCTATTATGAATACTTTAACATTTCTTAAAAATAAAATTCAGGTACAGCTTCCTACATTGTGTATCACAGATTTTAAAATTCTTTGCTTTAACACTGCTAAAGTGAGATCTTTAGTTATTACACCTAACAACATTTTCCATTTATGAATAAATGTGTTTAGCATATTCAAGTTTTATAATCACAACACTCAGGTGTTGTAAACAAAACTTTATTTTCCTATTACTTCTCTTGAATTACCATATGAACCTTCATTTCTTTCAGCAGGGGAAAACAGTTAAAATGTGTCTTTCTAATTCAATGTAAGGCAACAATTACTTTTTTAATGTGATCAATTTTAATATAAAATTTGTCTACCACAGTTATTTTATTTATAATATTTAAGTTATATTTATTTTCTACTGGATTGTGTAGGGTTTCCTAAGACTAGGGTGATAAAGGTGCATACATAAAACAACCTGGCATTGAAAAATTTCAACTAGACTGCATGTTGCCCTCTGGCCACTGGAATGAATTACTCATTAAGCACTGTGGCATATCCGGCCCTTGTAGATTAACTATTTCAGTCTCTGAGTTAATTGGTTCTCATACTCTGATGTCTTCTTCTCTTTATATCTTTCAGATCTACCAATTTTTGCATATTTTTCATTTGCTCTTTCTTACAACATGGATTCTGTGCTTTCCCTGAACTGCACCCACTTACACGTCTCCATATGCTGGAAGTGGAGTTACAGGATGGGATGCCCATTTTCCTGAGTTAAGGGCTCTTACTGTCATTATGTGCAATTAAGTCAGTTGAATCATACAAAGAACCTGTCTGCAACAGAACAACACACTGCCCAGCACTGTATCACCCTCATAGTTTTTATGTTTGAGCTAATTTTTGCAGCCACTTTGTGAATCTATCTCACTGGGAGTTTCCTTTTTTTTCACTAATCCGCTGCGTTGCAAGCACCAATGTCTGTCAGTTTGCTGTACTTTGAAGACTTGTGTGTTGCGGTGATGCTGGAAGCTGTCACAGTATTTTACAGATAGTCAGGGTCATCTAATGTGACTGCTTCAGCAGAGCTTCCAAAGTAAGAACAGACTATGGAAAAGGAACAGGCTGTTCACGTCAGAGGAATAAGCCACTGAAAACCCTATCGACATCAGTGATGCATGATGAGCTATTGAAAACCTAGCAAATAGAAGCAGGACACTGTCAGAGAGAATGCCAGAAGAACTCCTCAGGCCTAAAGGCATTCCAAATACGACTGAGAAAGAGCTGCCTTCTCAAAGAAAACTGGACCGTAATAACTGCAGCGAAATAAAGCCTTCGGAACCTTCATTTGCTACTGGGCAAGATGAGAAGTAACAGCTGCAAACATCACTTACTAATTGGAACTTAAAAGGTATGATGTATAAGTCTAGGAAAATGGTGTTGTTAAAATACAATGAAACATTTAAAGGTAGATATTCTAGGTACTACTGAGATGAAGTGGACTGATATTGGCCATTTTGAATCAGAAAAGCACATGCTTTACTGCACCAAGACTGAAATATTCAAGAAGAATGGCATTGGATTCATCTTCAAAAAGGATATTTCAATATGTATCCTGAAGTACAATTCTGTTTGAGATAGAATAATCAATCCACAAACAATAAATTGCAATCAATAAAATTATTTTTCAAATTGATGAACCAAACACTAAAACTAATAATGAAGAAATTGAAGAATTCTAACAAAATCATCAGTCTGAACTTGATCGAACATGTAATCAAGAGCATTGATATGGGCAGTTGGAATGGAAAAGCCGGGAGCAAAGAGGAGGGATGCGGCATTGGAAAATGTGGCCTTGGGGACATAAAGGAAGCTGGAGATCACATGGTAGAATTCTTCAAGACCAACAACTTCTTCATTGCAAATACCTCTTTCACAAACACAAAATGAACGATACATAAGGAATTCAACAGATGGAATCCACAGAAATTAAATTCACTACATATTTTGGAGGTACAATGGAGAAGCTCACTCTCAGTAGCTAAAGCCAGGCCAGGGCCCAGCTGTGGAACAGTCCACCTACTGTTTATATATAAATATAGGTTGAAGTTTATGAAAATGGAAAAGAAAAATAGTACTGGAAACCAAAATGCAACCTGGAGTATATCCCATTCTAATTTCAGGAACATGTCAAGAAAAATTTGGCTATATTGAACACTAATGACAGAAGAATTGATGAGCTGTGGGACAATATGAACATCATACAGGAACAAAGTAAAAGCTCATTAGAAAGGAACAAAATGTCAAGATAGACTGTGAACCTTGCTGTTATTCATAGAATAATTAAGAGAAATGGAAGAAGTGATGAAGTCCAAGAGTTGAACAGAAAATTTCAAAGGGCGGTTTATTTTATATTTTAATTAAAATATCATTTTATTGGAGGCTTTTACAGTTCTTATAACAATCCATACATCAATTGCATCAAGCACATGTGTACATATGTTGCCCTTATTATTTATTTACTTTCTATTGAGCCCTTGGGATCAGCTCCTCTTTTTTCCCTCCTTCTCTCCTCACTGTTGTGACCCCTTGATAAATTATAAATTAATGTTTTCATATCTTAGGCTGACCACTGTCTCCCTTCCCCCGTGGGTTCTGTTGTTTATCCACCAGAGGTGTGTGTGTCTGGTCATGTGTCGATCACCAAAGGGAAGTTTAGGAAGACAAATCAAAACATAATAATGACATGTGGAAAAACGTATAGCTAGAAAACCAAAAAGGAAGAACATACTTAGAATATCTTAAGTTGAAAGAACTCAAAATATTGAACAATGCAGGAGTCATCAAATGAAAATGGAAAGTATACATGGTCAAAGTATCAGAAAGAACTAATTGACATTCAACCATGTCAAAAGGTAGCAGATGAGCAAGAACCAAATGATATTTAAGGAATAATCTAAGTTATACTGAAAGTATTAATCAAAACAAGGCTTCGGGAATTAATAGAATACCAACTGAAGTGTTTCAACCAGCTGGTAAAGCACTAGAATCATAATCTGATCTATTCTAAGAAAATTGCAAGACATCCAAATTTGTACCCATTTTAAAGAAAGATGACCCAACACAATCCTCCAAATATACAGCAATATCATTGATAATACATGCAAGAAAAAATTTTACTGAAGATCATCCAAAAACATTTGCAGTGGCACATTGACAGAGAGTTGCCAACGGTTCAGGACTCATTCAGAAGGTGATATGGAACAAGGGATTTCATTGCCAATTACAGATGGATTATGGCTGAAATGAGGGAATAGAAAATGCTTGCTTTTTTCACCGATTATTCAATGGCTTTAATTTAATTGTGTGGATTATATATTTTTTAAAAACTATAGATAGCCTTAAGAAGACTAGGCATTTCTGATCACTTCATTGTTTTCATGAGGAACCTGAACACAAATCAAGTAGCTGATAGAACAGAACAAGAGGGCCTTGCCTGTTTTAAAATCTGGAGCTATGTGTGTGTCAGGGCTGCTTCTTCACACTGTACTTAATCTGTATGCTGATCAAATCATGAGGTAGTGAGTTTACTGTGCCTGGCTGGTAAGCATATGTGGGATTAATTAAAGAGCGGAGAGATAAATGGCTCGGTGAGCCTCACCTTTCTTGTCTCTCGCTCCTTGATCATTTGACCAGTGTGCAGCTGCCTTGCTTGTTCTGTGTCTCATTTTTCAAGCTACACTACCTGTGGGACACCTAACTTGTGGACTGTGTCACTGTAATTTGAGGTTCCATCAAGACCTGCTTTGCCACACAATTGAAATTTACATCCCTTGAGCTGGGGACTGACTGTTGGTGACCTGCCTTGCTGTTTGCTGCCTGTGCTGGGATAGCCTGAATCTCTCTACAGAGGACTACCTGGTGGCCCTCAAGACTTGAAGGACTGCCAGTGTCTCACAACTCTCTCAGGGGAGTGAGTTGCACTGAGCCATTTGTTCTGCTTTATAATTTAACTGTTCATTTCTAGTGTTATATATCTATCTGTATATAATTTATTAATATTCATATAATTTATGTAATATGTGTATAATTTATCTATATTTATTTTAATATAATTTATTTATATACTGTTCATTTCCTGTGTTATATATCTATCTGTAAAAATATATGTATATATACACAAAATTATTAGCAATTTGGTTTTGTCTCTCTAGAGAACCCTGTTTAGCACAAATCATCAGAGCAGTTGAATTATATGAAGGAGACTATGGGATTAGAATTGAAGGAAAATGTATTAACAATCGGTGCTATGCATATAACACAAGCTTGCTGAAAGTGAGGAGTTGAGCATTGACTGATAAAGATCAAAGATTGCAGCCTTCCTTATGGATACCTCAATGTAAAGAAAAGCCACATCCTCACACCTTGACCAATATTTAACATCATGATAATCAGAGAAAATATCAAATGATGTCAATGATTTCATTTCACTTGGATCCACAATTAATGTTCTTAGAAGTCAAGAGATCAAAAGATGCAAAAGAGATTAAAAGATTAGGTAAATCTGATGCTTATGGCCTCTTCAAGTGTTGAAGACCATGGATGCTAATTTGAGGACTAAGTAATGGGGACCATAACTCAAAAACAAACAAACAAGCAAAAAAATAAGTTCATTTACATTAAGTTTGTACCAACTAATAGGGACCCTATATTCCTGTGAGTTTTCAATTCTGTAGCTCCTTTTGGTGTTAGGAACTTTCGTCTTTTTCCCGCAGAGTGGTTGGTGTTTTGCACTGCTGAGCTTGCATTGAGCCACCCACTATTTAACCACTGTGCTACAAGAGCATGCGAGTCCATGGCTGTAGTACTTTGAATAGTGCATATGCCTGTGAAAGTTGGACATTGAATAAGGAGATTGAAGGAAAATTGGTGCACTTGTACTATAGGTGGAAGACATTGAAAAAAAAACCCCACAGAAATCTGCCAAACACAGACTGCCAAAAAAAACCCCACAAAAACAGAAATCTGTCCTGGAAGATGTACAGCCAGAACACTTCATATAGGCAAGGATTGTAAGACTTTGTCTCAAGTACTTTGACAAGTTATCTGGAGAGAGCCGTCCCTGGAGAAGGACATCCTGCTTGGTAAGGTGGAAGGGCATTGAAAAAGAGGCAGGCCCTTAAGGAAATGGATGGACACAGTGGCTGTAACAATGGGCTAAAACATAAGCATAATTGTCAGGATGGTGCAACACTGGGTAGTGTTTCTGTTGTACATAGGGTGGCTATGAATCGGAACTGACTTGGGGACACCTAACAACAACAACAGGTTTACAAAGATGAGATTCTTTTCCAAGGACTGCTATCTCCTGATCCATGGAGAATCTATATAAAGGGAGCTCTGTCTATCTTCTTTTCTGAGAAGCATTCTAGCTGTAATGTCTTCCATTTGCTTTTTCTACTGACAGTCCACAGTGCCTTCATGATTCTTCACCACCACCATAATTCAAGTGCATCAATTCTGAAATCTTCCTTATTTATTTTCCAACTTTTACATGAAAAAGAAGTAATTTAAAATACCAATTTTGCCATGACATGCACATTAATCCTAACTAAAACTAAAATCTTTGCATTTCAGGTCTTGTGAAGCAAATTTGCCCAAAAGAATATGTCATTTTATTTCTTAACTGTTGCTTCCATGAGCATTACATGTGGACTTGAGTAAACTAAGATCTCTACAGCTTCTACCATTTACCTGTTGATCATGATGTCTATTGGTCCAATTTTGAGAATTTAAAATTTCTGTATTTTGAGCTGCAACCCACAGAAAAGGCTTCAGCCTTTGCTTTTTTATTAGTACATACTTCAAATCTTGAGTTTTAACAGGCAAGGCTGTATGATCTGTACACCTCATGTTAAGCTTTTCTCCAATTGATGCCAAATATAGTATATTTTCTCCAATTATTTAGACAAAATACAGGTTGAATCATTTTGGTGAGGGGATATAAACATGATGCACACCTTTCTTGATTTTACACCAAAGAAAAATGCCCCATTTCTGTCTAACTGCCCCAAGCCCCTATAAGTTTGTATGTAAACACAGAATCTGGGATTGCCATTCCTGTCAATGCTATCCATAGTTTGTTATGATCCATACAGACAAATGCATTTGCATATTCATAAAACACAAGTAAATTTCATTCTTGAATGCTTTCCTTTGAGACAAATCTATGAGACATCATCAGTGATTACACTTATCCTATATCCCCTTCTGAGTATAACTTGAATTTTTGTCAGCTCCCTGTCAACATATTGCTTTAACCTGCTTTTGTGTTATCTTCAACAATATTTACTTGCATGTTATATTATTTGATACTTGTTTTAATTTTCTGGGTCAACTTTCTTTGGAATAAGTACAAATATGGTCCTGTCCAATTGGTTAGCCAGTAGTGTTTTTAAATTTCGTGGGGCTGCATTTCAATCAGTATTCTGTGAATTTCTTGATTCTTGTTTTTTCCTAATGCCTTCCATGCAACTTGGACTTCTTCCTCCATTATCATTGGTTCTTTGCCATATGCTGTCCCTCAAAATAGTTGGAAATCTACCGTGTCTCTTTTGTACAGGTATTTATTTCTTTCACTTTCTTTTGGTGTTTCCTGCAATAGTATTTCAATCATAATATCTTTCAATCTTAAAGCATGAGAGTTTAGTTTTTTCTTCAGTCATTTCAGATTTAGATATGCTAAGCATGTTCTTCCTTTTTAGCTTTCAAACTCCATGTATTTACACATTTCATTATAATAATTGTCTTCTCTGACTGCCCTTCGAAAGTGTCTTTCAACTTTTTATTTCATTTATTCCATTTTCTTTCACTACTCTGTATTCAACAGCAAGTTTCAGAGTCTCTCTGACATCCATTTTGGTCTTTTCTTTCTTTCCTGTCATTTTAATGACCTTTTGAATTATTCATATATGATGTTCTTGATGTCATCCAACACTTTATCAAATATGTTCATGAGATGTTCTCTAAATCCACATGGAGTATATCAAGGTTATATTTTGTGTCTAGTGGACTTGTTTTTATTTTATTCAGCTTTAACTGGATTTGATATGAGTAATTGATAATCTATTCCAAAGTGAGACCCTCACGCTGTTTGGATTGATGATATTGAGATTATTTATTATTGCTTCCCCAGATGTAGTCCACTTTATTCCTGTGTATACCAATTGACAATATCCACATGTACAGTGGCCACTTATGATGTTTAAAAACATATTTTCAATGAAAAAACTATTGATTTTTAAAAATTCTATCAATCTCCAGTTTCATTTCTATCACGACGGACATATTTTCCACCCATTGTTCTTTCCTCTTTGTTTCTGACTATTGCATTGAAGCTACCAAAAATTATGCAGTCATCTTAACATCTTTGATAAATTTCAGACTAAAGATTTTGGTAAAATTCTCATCACGAACAAAAGTGGTTAGCAGTTAAATTTAATAACAGTTGTATTAACTGGACTTCCTTAAAGAGGTGTCAATAGTATCCTTAAATAAACATTGTAGTCAAAGTCAAGCCTTGAAATGTTATTTTTGATGATGGCAGCAATGCCATTCCTCTTGGATTTTCATTTCCGCCGTAATAAACCATTTATTGTTGCACTTAAACTATCCAACCCCAGTCCATTTCACACATGCATTTTTATGCCTTCTATTTCTTGTTTGATGGGTTCCAATTATCCTAGATTCACATTTTATTAATCCTGTTTTCTGCTAACTAATGACAGTTTACAAGAGCTTCTTTTCAATTTGAGTCATGCCAATATGAAACAAAGGGCCAGAACCTTTACACTATTTGAGTCATTAAGGTCTGCTTTACTTTGAGGAGGCAGTTCTTCTTCAGGCATATTTTATAAATATCTTCCAATGGTCATTGCTAATCCTCTGACTGCATTTCTGAAAATATTATATTGCTATTTATAAGATTTCAGTGGTTGATTCCTGAAGAAGCTCCTGAAAATATATCCATGAATTTGAATTCTGCTTATGGAAAAGCATTTTGAATGTCATGGACTGTCAAAAAGACAAACAAATCCGTCTCATAAGAAGTACTATCAAGCCCAAGTACAGACTGGGGCCTTGCAGGCCTGCTAGGTGAGTATCCAGCCCCATGACCTCAGATAGGTGCTGCCTGAGACTGTTGAAGCCCTGGGATCATCGTTGCCCCATTCCCTCCAAGTCCATGCAGCAAGCAGAACAGCGAAGAGTACATCCCTTGTCCAGAGGGCATCCTTCTCTCAAATCTAGGCCTAGATCCAGAACTCAGGGGACCAGTGACCTGGTTCTGGGAGCTCCCCAACTCACACTAGTCACACCACCTTATAACCCAATGGGGCCACCACCCACCCATTAGCTCCCCCTACAGCCCTATCACTGTACTGGGAGCTATCCACCAGTCAGATTGATTTCACCATAGCTATCCCAACTGGTCCTTGCAACCTCTCATCACTGTTGACCACTGAGTTACCATGGTACCTGCCTATACAGCAGCCTGATCCAACTCCATAGTTAGCAATGGGAAGTCCTTAAGAATACCGTTGCCAGTCACATAACAAAAGAATGCAGAGGCTTTTGGTCTTTCAGAAATATGGCACTCCAGTCTTCAAAATGATCACCATAAACAGCATCATACCGTGTCACTCCCAATAAACAAGAAAGACAAACAACAAGAGCAGAGCTAACAACTCATAGAAGAATCTGACTTGAATCTGCTACAAAAATAAATTTTCAGAAGGTTGTTTGGGTAACACAGGAGATGAGGGAGGCAACACAGACTGAGGATGCAAGGATAGAGGGGATGAAGCCCACAATAGAGGGAATGAAGTCCATTCACCAAAAAGAAATACAAGAGCTAACAGATTAAGTATCAGAAGTTGCACACAAGATCACAGATCACATAAACTGACTAGAGGAGACTGAGAACTGTATCCGTGATCTCAAAGACAATCAGGCAGAACTCAGCAAATGAGAAAGACAATCAAACAAGATAATAAGATAGGAGGAAGAAAACCTGAGATCAATGACAGATGCCATAAAGAGAACCAACATTTGAATTATTGGCCTACGAGAACAAGATACAGCTAAGAAGTCGACAGCTAAACTAACAAGGGAATACTTGGAAGAAAACTTCTCCACCCTAATGACTGAGAATCAGTCACTCATACAGGAAACAGAGAGGACACCAAGTAGACTAAACCTCAGGAAAAATTTATCAAGACAGATAATCGTTAAATTATCCAACTTTGAAGAAAAAGAGAAAAAGGAAGAGAGACTTATGAGGGATATGCTTTCACAAAACCTCCAACAAGTAGAACAGAATCAACAGAACAATCCCTCTAATAGCAAAAGAACAGAAACTTTTAAAATCAGGGAAGAGTTGAACCACTGGGAAGACAAGATATGCAGAAGATTAATGCAGCAAAAAGCTGATTCTTTGAAAGGATCTATAGAATTGACAGATCGCTGGCAAACCTAACCAAAGAAAGGAAAGAAATGGGGAAACACAACAGACCCTAATGTGAGTAAAAGGATAATCACAAAGAACTATGGAAGTCTGTACTCTAATGACTTCAACAATGTGGCAGACATGGACAACAATCCCTCCCTAGACTATCCGAGATAGGAGTCAAGAACCTAAACAAACTCATCACAAAGAAGAAATAGATATGGTTATCAAAAAGATACCAATAGAAAAAGCTCCCAGACCAGATGGCTTCACAGGAGAATTCTACAAAGAATTCAGGGAAGAACTGACACCAATCCTCTACAAAGCATTCCAGAGTGTAGAAAAAGATGGCAAATTCCAAAACTCATTTTACAAAGCCAGTATAACTTTGATTTCCAAATAGGGTAAGGGTCCTACAGGAATAGAAAACTATAGACTGATATCTCTAATGAACGTGGTTGCAAAAATCTTCAACAAGATATTGGTCAATAGAATACAAAAGTATACAAAACACATCATCTATCATGATAAGGTAGGATTCATCCTAGGGATGTAGGGATGGTTTGACATCTAAAAATCCACCATTATACACCACATTGATAAGAAAAAGTATAAGAACCACATGATAATATCTATAGATGCAGAAAAAGCATTCAACAACATTCAACACCAATTTCTCATTAAGACACTCAAGAGTATAGGAATGGAAGGGCAGTTCCTCAAGTTAATACAAGCTATCTACAAAAAGCCAACAACTAACATCATAGTATTAGAGAAAAGATTAAATTAATCCCACTGAAAAAGGGGACCGGACAAGGATGACCTTTGTCCCTGCTTCTAGTCAATATTGTACTAGAGGTCCTAGCTAATAAGAGAAGACAATGAAAGGACATACAAATGGGAAATGGAAAGGACATACAAATGGGAAAATATCGTTAATTGTAGACTGCATGATTAAGTACATTGAAAATCCCCAAAGCTCCACAACCAGAGTACTGATACCAATAGAGGAATATGGAAGAGTGGCAGGATACAAGATTAACAAACAGAAGTCTATCGGTTTGCTACATACATTGGACAAGATCATGGAAGAGGAGATCAAGAAGGCAGTACCCTTCTCTGTAGCCAAGAACAAAGTGAAATATCTAAGGATACAAGGAAAAGTACAAGACCCTACAGCAGGAAATCAAAAGCGACCGCCACAAATGGAGGAATATCCCATTCTCATGGATCAGAAGACACAATATAATTAAGATCGTCTATCCTACTCAGGGCACTTTATAAATTTAATGCTATCCTGATTCAAATACCAATAAACTTTTTCAAAGAATTGGAAAAACTGACCAAGAATTTCATAAGAAGAAGGAAGAAGCCCAGAATAAGCAAAGAACTCCTCAAGAAGAAAGACAAAGTCAGAGTTACTTTTACCTGACTTGCCTAATGACTACACAGTCACAATGGTCAAAACAGCGTGTTCCTGGCATACTGACAGATATACAGACCAATGAAAAAGAACGGAAAACCAAGAAATAAAACCATCAGCATATAGACAACTGATCTTCAACAAGGGTCCCAAAAGCATCAGGTATGAAGGTAAAGTCCTATTTAACAAATGGTGCTGGAAACAATGGAAATCCACGTGTAGAAAAATGAAACAAGACCCTTACCTCACCCCATGCACAAGAACAAACTCAAGGTGGATCATGGACCTAAGAGTAAAACCCTAAACAATCAGGACCATTAGCGAAAGAATTGGAACAAACCCAAGAACTTTGGCCCAGGAAACACAAAGGCTAACTGCAGCAGGGTACATAAAGGGGGACCTGACATTGACAAGCGGGATTACTAAAGATAAAATACTTGTGTGCCTCAATAGACTGTACCAAGCTGGTATAAAGGCAACCCACAGACTGGGAGAGGATTTTTAGCAATGAAATAATGGACAAAAGGAATTATTACAAAAATCTATCATTCCCTCTGTGCCTGCTTAAAAAAAAGGGAAAACAGTTAACCCTTTGAAGAAGTGGGCAAAAGAACGGAAAAGAAGTTTCACTAGGGAGGAGACCCATTCAGCCAATAAATATATGAGAAAATGCTCCCGATAATCAGCCATCAGAGAAATGCAAAACAACTATGATATATCATCTAACACATTCGAGGCTGGCCTAAATCAGAAAATCAGAGAGCAACAAGTGTTGGAGGGGATGTGGCAAGATAGGAACTCTCCTACATCACTAGCAGTCTTGTAAATATGTACAGCTGCTATGGAAAGTGGTCGGACAATGCTTTAAAAAGAGAGAAATTGATCTACCTTTTGATCCAGGTATCCCCCTATTGGACATATTCCCAGAAGAGGTAAGAAACAAACCACAACCAGCCATATGTGCTCCAATGTTTATTGTGGCGCAATTCACAATCACAAAGAGTTGGAAACAATCTAACTTCAGTAGACCAGTGGATCAGTAAACTCTGACACATACGCACAGTGGAGTACTATGCACCACTGAAAAGCACTGATAAACACATGAAACACGTATTTTCATGGGGAGAGTTGGAGGAAAGTATAATAAGCGAAGTCAATCACAAAAAGAGAAGTGCAGCATGAGTCCCCTGAGGTAAGTTTAATCAGCATAGTTGGTATAGAAGAGAAGCCCTTTATCATAACATTCAGGTTGAGGTACAGGGAGTCAGTAGGAGGCTGGACCAAACTCAAGGAGGTACACATTGGTTCAACACAAAAGTGGAGAAAGGATGGAGGGGAGGAGAGAGAAATGATGTGTGAAAGTAAAATGATGATGGAGGGAGCAGTGCACTACCCACCCAGGGGGAGAGTAGTGGTCTTATCTCCACAGAGTTTGGAGTGGGCATGCAAACCCTACCCTGATGAACCAAATCTTGAGGACAATGTGACCATACGGAAGAATGCATGAAGAGAGAGCTAGTGGGCTGGTCCCAACCAAAGCCAAACTGACCCCTCCCTGGTAGTGGGTGTGGCAGAGAGCAGCACTGAACCTACAGGCTGGGGAGAGGGGCGAGCATGCCACACCCACACAGAAGAAGGCTGGAAGGGAGGAAAAGAAAGAGAGAGCTGGACTCAACCCCATGCTGGCACTCCAGGCCCTGAGGATGATGTCCTGCCGGAGCTAATGGGACACAGAGGGGACTGGGCAACTGACAACAGCATGCATCACGTTGTTCCCTTACTGGAGTAGACTGCAACAGAGGACATTTCAGTGATCAGATGGTAGGGGATCCCCCAAAGTGGAGCAAATTAAGAAGGGAGCATGCCAGACCAGCAGATGGAGCAAAGCAGAGCTACGAAGCCCCTGAAGAGTCCCCAAGTGGGCACTCCAGGCCAGGAGGGGAAACTCCTAGACTGTCATGAAGGCCAGTGAACAGACCTGGGATTTTTGTATATTCTTTTCTCTCTCTTTGAATTTAAATTTAAATCAATTAGTTATTGATTAAATTATTTTTTAATCAGTTTGGGCTATGTCAGAGTCAGTGTGCCTACCTATATAAGATAGGCACAGAAGGTATGCCCGAGGAGAGAGCAGAAGGACCAACGGTCCCGGGGAGACCTGGGGGTTGAGGATGGCAGGGGAAGAGGGTGGTGAGAGGGCAGCAACATAGACAGGGACACTACTGGGGTTTTCGAGTCAATAAAAAGGAGGAGATAGGGATCTGAGGAGGTGGGGAGTAGTGTCTACTCAACAGCAAGTTTACCAAGAGGTAGAAATAAGGGGAAAGTGACAGTGGAGCAGGAGGAAAGTAAAGGAAACAGAGGAAAGACCTAGGAAGCAAAGCAATGTGTAGAGGTATAAACTTAGCGGTGCAGGTATGTAAATACTTTAATCCCCCAAAATAGAGGTATTGGCCTATGTACATGTATTAATATGGCAATATAGTGAGGTAGAGGATGTACTTCGGATCTCTGCTCATACCCTCCCTCAATGCTAGTTCTAACAAATTGGTAGTCTGAGATGTTCACCCTCGTGACACAATCTCTGAAGTGAAAACAAGTGCATAAGCAAATGTGTCAAAGAGGGCTGATGGTGCCCAGCTATTAAAAGATAAGCTTCTAGTGTCTTAAAGGCTTGAAGTTACACAAACCGCCATCCAGCAGTGAAGCAACACATCCACATGGAAGAAGCACACTGCCGGTGTGATCAAGAGGAGTCATAGAGACCGGGTAATAGGCATCCGCAGACATATAACATATAATAATATATTGTTTTGAATGAAGGGTGTTGGAGCAGAGATCCAAAGCCCATCTGTAGACAGTGGAACAATCTCCCCACAGGAGGACCACAGGGAATGAAGGAGTCACCAGGGTACAGTAAAGCATCGATGAAATACACTATATTCCTCTGGTTCCTTGAGGCTTCCTCACTGCTCAATCCTATGACCCCAGTGCTGCTTCTCAATTCAGACTAAACCAGAATATGTACATATAAACATGGGGGAAGGGAGACAGAAGTTGGTGTGAGAGATGAAAATAATAACAATGTACAATCTATCAGGGGTTAAAAGGGTGGCGAGGGGAGAGAGGGAAATAAAAAAAAGGAGGAGCTGATACCAAGGACTCAATAGAAAGTTAATGTCTAGAAAAGAATGAAGGCAACATATGTACAAACATGCCTGATTGAATCGAGATATGAATTGTGATAAAAGTTGTATGAGTCCCCAATAAAATGATTAAAGTAAAGTACTTCCAAAGTTTTCCTTGGAGGCATGGACATTGAGACTCCATTTCATGCTCTTTGGACATGTTGTCGGAGAGATCTGACCCTGGCGAAGGACATCATGTTTGGGTAAAGCAGAAGAGAGGTGAAAAAGAGGAGGTCTTCAGGAGATGAATTGATGCAGTGACTGTAACAATGGGCTCCGATGAAATATCTTCCCCACGGTGCTACAGATGGTAGTTCAAATGCAGGTGGCACAGCATACAGATGAACTCAACATGAAAGGTCCCCACAGTACAACTACCTTGACAGAGGAGTGATGGAAACATGCTATCATCTATTATACATCTAATTTTGCTCTTGTAAAAACTTTACTGTGGGCAAGTGACCAAGAGACAGTCATTGAACACAAGAAGGGAGTATTCCATGGTTTAAAATCAGGAATGCAGTTGCTCAGAGTTGGATCTTTCCTACATAATTATTCAAACTTTATGCTGAGAAAATATTCCAAGGAGCTGAATTATTGGAAGACGAATGGAACATAAGAATTGTAGGAAGTCACATTAACAATTTAAACTCTTCATATGATGCAATCTTAATTACAATGAAAACGGAAGTTGATCCCTATAGTAACTTTAGGGATTTTTAGGTTTCCCATATTAAACTGTTACAACTAAATTTCATTTTCTTAACATCAGCCAACAAGGATTACAGCATTTCATTGACAGGGAACTACCATATACGCGGTTTGGATTTAAAAGAAGAAGTAGTACAAGGAACATCGTTGCTGGCATCAGATGGATCTTGACTCAAAGCAGAAAATACCAGAAAGGTATTTACTTGTGCATTATTGACTATGCAAAGACATTTGTCTGTTTGAACCATAATAAGCACTGAATAATCTTGAGTAGAATGGGAAATCCAGAACAATTCATTTTTCTCATTCAGAGTTTGTACATGTGTCATAAGGCAGATGTGCAAACAAAAGACAGGTATACTGCATCATTTAAAATGAGGAAAGGTGTGTATCAGTGTTGTATACTCTCACCATACTTGTTCAATTTGTGTGGTGAGGAAATCATCAAAGAAATTATATTTTATGACGAAGAAAGTGCTGTATCAGGGTTGGAGGAAGGTTTACTGCCAAACTATGGTATACAAGTGACACAATATCGCTTTCTTAAAGTGAAGAGAAATCCTTGCTGATGAAGATCAAGGATTATAGCCTTTCAATATAGACTTAAGGCTTGAAGGTTTCCAATATAAATTAAGACCCAATATAATAAAGAATAAAATCCTCACAACTGGACAAATAGGTAACATGATGATAAATAGAGAAAAAGTTGAAGTTATCAAGGATTTTGTCTTGCTTGGATCCACAATCAATTATTAAGGAAACAGTAGTCAAGAAATCAAAAGATGTATTATATTATAAACATCTACTGCATAAGGCATCTTCAGAGTATTGAAGAGCAAGGATGTTACTTTGAGGACTAAGATATCCCTAACACAATTTATGGTATTCTCTATTGAATCATATGAATGTGAAATTTCTATATTGAATAAGGAAGACCAAAAAAAGAACCAATGTATTTGAATTATGGTTCTCGGAAAATATTAAGAGTACTAGTGTATTAGGCAGGGTTCTCTAGAGAAACCAAAAAAAGACACTTATGATTATATGTATAATCATACACACACACAGAGACGCATTGATAGGTTTATAAATAAAGAAGGAATATAATGGCTAATTCGTCCACACAGCACTACAGAGAGCTCAGTTCAACTCACTTTAATGGAACATAAGAAGATTCTTCAATTCATGTGGGCTGCCAATCCAAGGTGAAGGAAGCAGACAAGCGGAGGAGTCTTCCCTCATGCAAGAAAGGTAGAGTCAGCCAGAAGGCAGCAGAAAGCACGTTGGGGCAGCAACAGTCAGTAGCACAGGAACATAGCAAAACCAGGCTTTGATGGGGTTTTGAGCTGTAGCGCTGTATGGACAGCAACACAACCCACCAAAGCATGGCGAAGCAGATCTTGAAGGAGGTTCAAGTTCTAGCAATGCCTGGCAAGGCAACATGATCCACAGATTGGCTTGTCCCACAGGTAATGCAGCACATGGTTGAGGCAAAGAACTAGCTCAAGCAGCAGCACACTGGTCTGATCACCAGGAGAAAGGGAGATGGGATACTGGCTTCAGAAAGCATGTATCTTGGTCATCCTCCAATCAAGCTGTGACCTGATTAAATTCCTCCCACATTGGGACAATAAACCTAACAATCACAAGTAGGGACTTCTAAAATGACAAATTGATCAGTTTTGGAAGAAGTAAGGCCAAAGTGTTCCTTAGAGGCAAAGATGACAAAGCTTCATCTTACATACATTGGGCATAGTGTCAGGAGAGACCAACCTCTGGAGAAGGGCCTCATGTCTGATAAAGGGAAAGGGCAGTGAAACAGAGGCAGGCACTCAAGGAGATGGATTGACACAGTGGCTGCACCAATGAGCTAAAGCATAGGAACCATTGTGAAGATGGCACAGGATCAAGAGTGTCTCCTGTTGTGCACAGGGTCGCCATGGGTTGGCACTGACCCAATGGCACCTAGCAATATATGAAAACTAAAATACACATCCCCAAAGCAACATCTTTGTTTGCTACAAAATACAAACTTTTGGGTGTAAAATTTCTGTTTAATCAAACAATGAAATTGTTTTGCTATTTGGTGAATGAATATTACCCTGGAAATGCAGTGTGTCAGGAGAGAATGCAACTGAGATCCACAAGGATTAGCATGAGCAGAATGATAAACTTGCCTTGAGCACAAGATTTAAGAAGGAGTGAGAAAATTCAGTATTCAAAATAAATAATATATTTAATACAATAGTATTGATTCCTTTGCCTTAGGCTTTTCAAAGTACAGTTATTGATTCTGTCTGGATTTCAAATTTTTATATTTGGTATCATGACTTATATTGTAGTAATTTTAATTTTAGAAAACATTGTATTCAATAGTACTTACCTTGATTACTTAGGATTTGTTATGTCCTTTTCCATATTGCACCTAAAGTAATTTAAAATCTCAACATAATTCTAGTCCTGCTCAGAATCTTACCCTGTTGTTTTTTCTGCACTTGAGAAAACAAATATTGAAATTTGTCCAAACATAATCTGAAATATATATAAATTTACACAAATCACATACACATATAGAATAAAAGGCAGAATATTAAGTATGAATAGTTATTCTGTTAGTATTTATTTCCTCTTAATGATATATCATAATATCAGATGTTCACAAAACTTTTCAATTGATAGATTATACAAGAGCAAATAACAAAGTCCCTGAGTCCCAAATAAAAAAAGATTTTACACACAAATTTATAAGGCTTTTGCAACCTAGTTGGCTGAAACATATGAGAATTCTATTATGGAAGTGAAGACATTAATTATAGATTTCTTGTCAAGAGAGATTAATGCATGTCTAAACATGATATAAGAAGAGTTCTGCATTAGACACATTTCCCTATCCTATCAGACAGGGACTTTGAAATTTCTTTTACCTTATTAAAGATAAAAATAAGTGCCTCCATTGCAAAATGTGCTCAAAATACCACACAAGTACTGTAAAATCTCAAGTGTCATGTGATGAATATCTTTCTCTGGTGCAGAAAATTAATATGTTAGAGTCGACCCCTTCTGTCTCCAGGCTTCCCTGACATCCTTTTTATGATCCAACAAGTTTGCTTAAATAAAATCATGTTTAACTCTCCAAAATCACTTGCATCAAAATATCCAGGAGCAAGAGAGGAAAATAAATGTTTACTTCTTGTGCTATTGTCAAGCCAATTTCACATACTAAGAAAAATCGCAATTAGTCTGATAGTTTCCATTATAATATTTAAGATCCTGATCTCATTTTAATTTATTTTAATAAATTAAAAACCAAATAACATTGAGAAACCATATCTCAAATTATTTCCAAAAGGTATAGCTTAATATGAAAAACAGATGAAGCATATTTATAAGAGTTTAATATCAACAAGGTTTGAACCGATTATATTAGAATAGATTGGACATCATTCATTAATTATTTCCTTTTCCTAACATAACACATCTTTTGAATTCTATAGTTTCTTTAGTGAAAATAATTTTCCCAGAAGTAGAATATAGAAGGTTATGTCAATTTTGAATGGTATTTCTTTATTCATTCTATGTGTAACCTTAATCGTATGGATGAAATATCAAATGCAAGAAAAAACTGCTATGAGTCACTGGAGAATTTCCACTAGGCTAAATAATAAAACTAGGGATTATTTATATATACTCTTCCTGAAATTTCTGTATTTCTTTAAATAATTAATAACTGTTAAAATATAAATAGGAGTATACTATTTTTCCCATGTGGAATTATAATTAAGTACAGTGCTTACATATTTGCATATTAAAATGGTACAAAATAGCAAAGTTTTATCATTTGGCAATTGAAAAAGTAGAAAGTCAACAAAATTATAATGGCTTTTAAAAATTAGTTTAAATAGTAGATAGCAGAAATTTCAAAGCTAATATGACAAATCAGAATGATAGTACTGATGTTTTCTACCATATATTCCTGGATTTCTAATAACAAGTTGGAACAAAACACTATGCAAAACTTGCATGTCAAAGTCAGTTTCTTAAATTTATTCCTAATTATTTTGTATGCTTTTGAATTGGTTCGAACTCACAGTTACCCTGTGTAAACTAAACCCAAACCTATGGACAATAGTTTGATAAATGGAGAAACGATTGAAGTAAAGAATTTCATTTTGCTTTGATTCTGCACTCAAAGAAGCAACAGTCAAGAAATCAAAGAAAGAATTGCTTTTGGATAAATTGACCGAACAAGACCTCGTCAAAGTGCTAAAGAGTAATGATTCGTTTTGAGGAGGAACATGAACCTGACAGCCATAATTTGTCCAGACCCTGCAAATGCACATGGATAGTGCATAATGACCAAAGTAGACTGGAGAATAATTGATGCATTTGAAATATGCTGTCGGAAAGACATAAAGAAGGTACTATGGTCTACCAGAAGAACAAACAAATTTGTCTTGAACTTAGTCTAGCCAGAATGCTCTTTAGAGGTGAGGACGTCAATACTTTGTTTCTAGTACGTTGAACATGTTTCCATAGAGACCAGTTCCTGGCCAAGGACATCATAAATGGCAAAATTGTTGTTGTTGTTGTTGTTAGGTACCATCCAGTAGTTTTTGACTCATAGCAACTCTATGCACAACTTAACAAATTCTTGGTCAATCTTACACCATTCTCACAACTCTTTCTAGGCTTGAGATCAATTTTGCAACCACTGAATCAATCCAGCTCATCGAGAACCTTCTTCCTTTCTTTCGGGCCCCTCTACTTTACGAAGCATATTGTCCTTCTCCGGGGGCTTATGTCTCCTGACAACATGTCTAAAGTATGTCAGATGAAGTCTTGCCATCCGTGCCTCTATGGAGCACTCTGGCATACTCCTTCCAAGATGAATTTCTTTGTCCTGTTGAAAGTGTATTGTACTGTCAATACTTTTCTTCAGTACCACAATTCAAATGCATCCATTCTTCTCTAGTCTTCCTTTGTCCAGTGCCCAACTTCCACACGTTTATGAAATAATTGAAAATAACATAGCTTAGTCAGGTGCACTTTAGTTCTCAAAGTAAAATCCTTGATGAAATACTCTGAACAGGTCTTGTCCAGAAATTTACTTAATGCAACATGTCTTTGGATCTCTTAACAGCTGCTTCCATGGGTATTGATTGTGAACCCAAGCAAGACAAAATCAGTGGTGGGATACAGCTGGCTCACACTGGTTCAGCAGAACTGAATCCTAGTTTTTATTTGACTTCAACAAACAGCTTGTTAAAATGGCACTTGTAATCAGAGTTCTTTTTAAGGTGGGTGGCTTGATGGAATTTACATTCCTTACTCTATTTTCATGTTCACCTTCTCAATGACAGAAATGCCCACCACCATAGGTATAAAACAGACGGAAGGGTCGAGAGGAGGAGATGAGCCAATCAGGGTGCAGTGTAGCAACGATGCAACATACAACTTTCCTCTAGTTCTTAAATGTCCACCCCGCCCCCACTATCATGATCCTAATTCTGCCTTACAAATCTGGCTAGACAAGAAGATGTACACTGATACATATCAGAACTGGAAACACAGGGAATCTAGGGAGGGTGATCCCTTCAGGATCAGTGGTGACAGTGGCGATACCGGGATGGTGGAGAAAAGGTGGGTGGAAAGGGGGAACCAAGGACAAGTATCTACATATAACTTCCTCCCTAGGAGATGGACAACAAAAAAGTGGGTGAAGGAAGATAGTGCAAGATATGACAAAATAATAATTTATAAATTATGAAGTGTTCATGAGGGAGGGAGGAGTTGGGAGGCAGGGGGAAATGAGGAGCTGATGCCAGGGACTTAAGTGGAGAGCAAATGTTTTGAGAAAGATGAGGGTAATGAATGTACAAATGTGCTTTACACAATTGATGTATGGATGGATTGTGAAAAGAGTTGTATGTGCCCCTAATAAAATGATTTTTTTAAAGAAATGGTGTTAGTAATATTCATTTATAAATTTCATAAGACTTGCTATACTTTTGATGAAATACTACATTTTTATTCCTGGGTGTTTGTTACATCAGTGAACAAACAAATAAGCAACAGAGAAAAAAATGTCAAACAACCAGAGAGGGTGGCATGCTTTCCTTTCTGCTTAGTGTTACAAGCCAAATTCTCAGGAGATATTATGAGTGAATTATGCAATTCCTGAAAGTGCTCAAAGAGTTACAAATGTTATCAGAGCAACTGCTGTAAATTCAGCAGAAGCAGAAAGGAGTTTTTCAAAGATAATCATAATAGGTTCAGAGAAGAGAAGTTGCCTAAACTTCTAATCTATCAAATACAATGACAATCGCCTAATTGGCCCACCTCTAAAGGAGCGGGATCCTTCTGCTACAGTGACAATAGGGCTAAGGATAAATCACACAGTTGATGATATTCAGATAAAAGGGAATAATATTTCAAATAAAGAAACAGTATGGAAATATCTTGAACAGTTTTATTGTTTTTGTCAAGTATTGTTTAACATTTTTTCATGAATATTTTTCATTTTTCTTAAAGTCTAGTTTTGTGTATGTGTGAGGCAGAGAAACGAAATCAGAACACTTTATATATGTACATATACAGCAAGAAGAAACATAGTTTATTAGTTCACACAGCAGTAATGCAGGTTCAATTCAACTCACTTTCATGGAATAGTTAACATACTGGCAGTTCTTTATGTTACATGGACTGCTGGGTCCCAAGTCATGGGAGCAGAAAACAGAGTCCTCCCTGGTTAGGCCAGGCAAGCAGAGTCTGCCCATGAGCAGCAAGCAGCAAGGTGGGTCACCAACAGTCATTTGCTTGAGTTTAGCGAATCGGGCCCCGAGGGGATCTCCAGCACAAGCAATACAAGGCGATAGGCTCTACTGGCCTCATGCTCAAGTGATGTGTGCATCAGCAACACGAGAAGCAGTTCTAGAAGGAGCCTCAAGCTCAAGAACATGACCTATGTGTTGGTCTGGCCCACAAATAATGTAGCTTCCAGGTTGAGGTAGAGAACTAGCTAAAGCAGCAGCACGCATGCTCCAGAGTGCAGTAATCACCAGAGAGCAAGAGAGAATGGGGCGGGACTTTCAGTGCCATGTATTTCTTTGCCCTCCAATCAAACTGCCACCTGATTAATCCCATATGTTCCTATTGCCCAGGTTGGCACAATAAGCCTAATAAATTCCCCTTTGCTACATCTTTATTTACCCCTAAAATATCCATTAGGGCAACAAACCAATTGTTAAATTATCTGAATCCCAACACTGGACAAACTCCTTGATAACTTCAGCCTTTTCTCCAATTATAATGATTGGTCCAGTATTAGGATTTGGGGGTTTATTACATTGAGTTGTAAGCCAAGCTGAAGGCTGCAATCCTTGATCTTCATCAGCAAGTGCTTCAAGTCCCCTTCACTTTCAGCAAAGAAGGTTGTGTCATCTGCATATCACAGGATGCTAATAACCCCTCCCAATCCAGGTGCTGCATAATGTATGTAAAGCTATGGTGCCTCATAATTAATTATCAAGGAATAAAATATTGATAACTAATAAAATATGGTATTAAAATGTTAATGAGCTTTATGGAGGAAATAAATGTGATCATGATTTTCATTGTGGAACTGTAAAAAGCTAGAGAGAGAGAGAAGAAACTAACAAGGAAAAGGAAGACAAGAGAAAGAGATATAAGGAAAGAACAGGGAACACTAACTTCAATTTTGAAAAGGAAGGCAAACTATGCTGGGTTAGGATCTGCTCCTGATCATAACACTATGTGAAGTCTGTGTCTGGTTTTGCCACTGACTTGCTCTGCCTGTGCCTTGAGCAGATCTTGGGACAGCTCTGATGGGCTTTGATCTCATTTGAGGAAGGATGATGGAGGGGCATCGTTTTACTTGGTTCCAGTAGACACTTGACAGCAAGAGCTATCAATTTCTCATATGAAGTATTGGAGTATCCTTTTCTGGAAATCTTAACAATTTATGGTCAAATCATAAGAAAATATTGTAAGAAAAATGGAAAGAAACAGTTCTGTGCCTCTGGGAAATCAACTGACAGCAGTGGCAGACCTTTGATGTGTATTATATTCTTTGTTTTACTAGTGCTACAATTTTTAACACACCTTTTTTTCTTTTAAGAAATGTGTCTCGCAATTGTAAAATAATTTGAAAGAAACAGCATCTGTTGCTTTTCTCAGAAACCTATCTTTCCAAGTTTAAAACTCACACTATTTTTTTTTTTTTTCCCTTTCAGCAGCCACTTTTCCTTAGATTTCTATGAGCTTCTAGGAGCACACCAATTTGGTTTCTTTGGGGGTCTATTCTCAGTTCTCTTTTTTGTGTTATACTGAGTATTACAAATGCCACTACCACAATATGTATGTTTGCTATCAAATGTAATATATATCAATTACTAAGTATTTTTCAAAATTTATTCTATCATAGTTCTATATATTTATATAATCAAAATAAATGATTTTTGTATTATTTTATCTAAATATAATAATTTCACCTGAAATTAATGTTACAGGAGTCTGTATATTTTGTGGATATATGTGATAGATATTTAAGGATCTGGCAAATTGATATGCTTATTTAAAAAAAATGGAAATCTCATTTTAGAGTCTCAAACACTCTCACTTCCACTGAGTCAATGCGAGACTGTAACGATTAAACCCAGACTTTCTCCCAAGAAGCTGCTGGTGATTTTGAATGGAGGATCATACAGCTTGCAGTCCAATGCATAACTACTATAGCACCAGATTATCCATGAGTAAATTAATAGTAGAAAAGTTTCAAACTTTCCTTCTGTTTTGGTAATGTAAACATGTAATTGTTTTATGAGTAAGCTCTCTTAATCATAATTTCAACATTTAAAACCTTTAATCCATGTAAATAAAAAAGCATTTGGAATTATTTTATAAGAAAGATTAGAAGATTACTTAATTTTTCTTTTAAGATAAATCTGGGTTAAAAAATATAAAAATATGTTAGTCTCTCTGTAATCTTGACTTTTATCTAATTATAAAATATTTTACAGGATAGTTGTTTCTAAATAGAATTTCATTTTCCAATTTTAGGAAATTGATCTTCCAGAGAGCTACTAAATTTGACTAATTATTTATTACAGCTGCTTTATGAAAGCATTAAAAAGTTTTCTAAATGTAATGTTTAAATTAGCATTTTATTATGTGTATAATTTGCAGTTTATAAGACACAAAACTCTTCTTATAGTGAAAATTAAATTCTAAAAGTTCATGTTTCAATCTTAAGATATCTAATTCACAGCATAAGTAAATTGTAATTTAAATCAATTTTAAATGATATAAAACCAGTAAATAAAACAGTTTGAAGTGTGTAGTGCTATCTCAATGCATTAGATCTGACAACGTCAATAATACAACATTTTTTATTTGCATTGCATCAATTCGAGTACTTTTCTGGAGTACTGTTTTGCTATATCACTATAAATGGTGTTTGAGGGCTCTGAATATCAAGCAGGCAGAGACCTGGTGAATATCATCATGGCTGGGCTTTGAACTATGGCATTCAATAAAAATAAAAAGCTCTTGCCAATAGCAGGTGCAAGTACAGTAGCTGAGAAAGGACTGGAAATGAATAGTAAAGGGAGTAAGCAGAGTGTGCTCAAAGAAAATAAGGCAGTGGAGAGACACTGAATGAATAGATAGTGAGCGGCCATAAAGTAAGAGAGAAACACAATTCTTTGTTTCCTAGAAGTCGCATAAATCATTCAGTGTTTAGAACTTTATGTGATGGCCTACACAAGATAGAAAAACTTGAGCTGAGGCTAGAACAAAAATATGTATATTCAAAATGATGGGGGGGAAGGGGATTCCATAAAAATATCTTGAAGGAGGAATAATCTAGGTGTACTGAGGCTCAATCAGAAATATCTATATGGCCTGGATTTCATTTCCTAAAAGAGAAAAACACAAAAGGAATAGAAGCAGCACCTAGATCAGGGGAAAAGGCAGGCCCTTGAAGTGACGGGTCAGAACAGTAGCTGAAGACAGGGCTGCACCAGAGCTAACATTGTGAGTGCGACCTAAGGCCAGGCGATACTTCATTCTCTTGTGCTTAGGGTTGCTATGAGTTGGAACCAGCAAGAACATGTATACCAAACACAGTTTCTCTTTAAGTTGGGTAACTTAAAAGGAACACATATCTAAGCATCACCCAGCTTAATAAAATAAAAATAAATAAATTAACATTTAGAGTATTCCATAAGTCTGCCATGTGTCACCTCTCTCTTCTCCAGAGGAAAGCGGTATCTTTTCTTCTAACACCAGAGAATGGTTTGTCTATTTTATTTTTGAACACTATATAAGAGTAATCAAATAATATATACTATTTTGTATCTATCTTCTTCTTACTCAATTCCCTGGATGGCACAAACAGTTTACCACTAACTGAAAGGTTAGCAGTTCAAATACACCCTTTGTCTTAGCAAAAAAAAAAAGCCTGCTGCTCCTTCCGCAGGATGACAGCCATTGAAAAGACTAGGGAGCATATTTACATTCTGGAAAATGTAAGGTCATGATGAGCTGAAACCAGGTAGATTCCATCACAGACAGCATTGTTTTTCAAGATTGATTTTTACAATGTCCTTTTTGATAATGAATACCACAACAAACATGAGCTGGAATACAATAGAAACAATTGGTAAATCTGTTTGCTCGATATTTTATTTGTGTAGTTCACCTTGGTTATGAGAATTGTGGTAATGCATTCACTCTTACTGACGAATATTATCCTATTGTATTAATATATTACAACCTATAGATGGACTCTAATGATTTGGCACTTTTCAATGGTTTCAAAATTTTGTCTTTGACTAATAATGCTCCCTAAAAGCCAGGGTGGCTTCATCTTACATACTTTGGACATGTTATCAGCAGAGAACAGTCTCTGGAAAAGAAGATCAGGCATGCTATGGAAGAAGATCCATTAAAAACAAGAAGACCTCCAGTAAGATGGGTTGACCCCTGGCTGCTATAACAGACTGAAACAACAGTTATGAGAGTGGTACAGGAGGACCAAGCACTGTTTCATTTTGTTGTGCATCAGGTCACAATGAGTGGGTATATTAGTCTCAGTAGACTATAGAAACAAATTCACAGACACTCTTATATATATAAGAAAGAGCTTTATATACAAGAGCGGTTCAATATTGAGGAAACAGCTCAGTTCAGTGCAGATAAAGGCCATAAGTCTGATATTAGCCCATATAACTGATATCAATCTATACAGTCCTTTTCAGATTCATGAAACACATGTAATGACACCAAATGCAGGAAGATTGCCCTCTTGAAACTACTAATATTTCCTCCCCTAACTTCTGATTATTTAGTTTGCTTCTGAGTGTCTGACGTCTCCCCCCACACTCTTCTCGGCTGCCTCTCCCCCAGGGAGGTGGCTATACATAGATTCTTGTAGTCTGTTCCCCCTTTCTATCCCACATTCCCTCCACCCTCCAGGCATCACCACTCTCACCACTGGCCCTGAAGGGGTCATCTGTACTGGATTCCATGTGTTTCCAGCTGCTATCTGTACCAATATACTTCCTCTGGTCTAGCCAGATTTGTAAGGCAGAATTGAAATCATGATTGTGGGTGGGAGGAAGCATTAAAGAACTAGAGGAAAATTATATGTTTCATCAATGCTACCCTGTACCCTGACTGGCTCATCGCCTCCCAACAACCCTTTAGTAAGGGGGTATCCAGTTGCCTACCAATGGGCTTTGAGTCTCCAATCTGCACTCACCCACATTAGCAATGATAGGATTTTTTTTTGTTCTTTGATGCTTGCTCCATTCGACAGCTCATGGTCACACAGGCTGGTGTGCTTCTTCCTTATGGGCTTTGTTGCTTCTGAGCTAGATAGCCACTTGTTTATCTTTCTAACCTTTAAGACCGCAGTCACTATATCTTTTGATAGCCGGGCACCATCAGCTTTCTGTCCTTTGTACTCCCAGAATCTGTCCTTTGTAGTCCCTCAGGGACACTCTTCTCTGCTCCCACAGTTGCTCTGCCACATACTTGCAGTGGTTTGCCTCATTGTCACAGGGTCAGTTTGGGCCAGTCCCAACACTGAGTCTCCAGTGTTGTCCTCCTTAGGGCCCAGGGCCATCAAGGGATGGCATGGCTCATAATAGTATTGGCCACCTTTTCCACTCTGTGCATTGGCTGTTCAGAGCGGGGATATTGTCCTCCAGGCCTGGTGAGCCAGGATTGCTCCACTCTCTCTTCCTCCCCTTTGATTGGCTCCCATTTGCTCTGATCAGACATGCCCCTCTCCCCTAGCTGCAGCTTCAGTGCCATCCTCTCAAGTAAATTATTCTTGGGGAGGGACAGTTGTCCACATAGCTTTATGGGGGTAACAAGCTCTTTTGATACCCACGATCATCTTTTCTTTCTTTCTATTTTTTCTTTCTTTATTAGTGTTATATACCAAAGATAGCTTATCTATAGGAGCTGAGAGGGGAGGGAGCTTTGGTTACACCATCTCAAGTCCTTTTGATATTATCAGATGCAAAGACATACACCATATTAAGCCTAAGCTTCTGGCCATAGTTACTTTTTTTGTGGGGGTGGGGCATGGTTAGTTAGCACTCAATATAACCAGCCATTTATATTTAGCTTTGGTAGATGTCCATCAGTAGCACATTGGGATATATTTTTCCCTGCCTGGATAATGTTCATTTTGATATACTTCTTGTCAAATTGCCTAATTAATTTTGTTGGCCTTTTTCAAAATAGTTTGGAGAAGCATTGTTGAATGGTTGGGTGTCTTTTTCATACTGATTTGAATATATAAATTTTGTGTTTTCCAGAGAAGTGTATTCTTCACATAGAATTGAATATATTTTCAAGAAGTTTATCAAGAAATAATTGTTGTTGTTCTTAGGTTCCATTGAGTATGCTGTGACTTATACGTCCCTATGTACAACACAGTGAAGCAGTGCTTTGTTGTTTTTTATTTTAATCATTTTATTGGGGCTCATACAATTCTTATCACAATCCATCCATCCATTCACTGTGGCAAGCACATTTGTATATTTGTTGTCATCATCATTCTCAAAACATTTGCCTTCTCCTTGAGCCCACAATATCAGCTCCTCATTTCCCCCCTCCCTCCCTCCTCTCCCCTCCCTCATGAACCCTTCATCATTCAAAAATTGTTATTATTTTGTTATATGTTACACTGTCCGACATCTCCCCTCACCCATTTCTCTGATGTACAACTCCCAGGGAGGAGGTTATATGTAGATTCTTATAATCGGTTCCCCCTTTCCACCCCCACATTCCCTCCACTCTCCAGGAATCGCCACTCTCACCACTGGTCCTGATGGCGTCATCTGTCCTGTGTTCCCTGTGTTTCCAGTTGCTATCTGTACCAATGTACTTCCTGTGGTCTAGCCAGATATGTAAGATAGAATTGGGATCTTGATAGTGGGGGGAGGAAGCATCTAAGAACTAGAGGAAAGTTATATGTTTCATCGTTGCTACCCTAAACCCTGACTGACTCAACTCCTCCCCAAAAGCCCTTCAGTAAGGGGGTGTTCGGTTGCCTACTGAAGGGCTTTGAGTCTCCACTCTGCACTCACTCTCCTTTACAATGATATGATATTTTATCATTTATCATAAAATGTTATGCTGTTTTGTTCTTTGATGCTTGATACCTGATCCCTTCAACAGCTTGTGGTCACACAGGCTGGTGTGCTTCCTCCGTGTGGGCTTTGTTGCTTCTCAGCTAGATGGCTGCTTGTTTATCTGCAAGCCTTTAAAACCCCAGTCGCTATATATTTTGATAGTCTGACACCATCAACTTTCTTCACCACATTTTCTTATGCACACATTTGTCTTTGGTTATCATATTGGCAAGGTGGGCACCCACTGGAATGAATTTTTTGTTCTTTAATGTCAGATAGTCTGTTACCTGGTCCCTCCTACACCTCATGGTCACGCAGGCTGGTGTGCTTCTTCCATGGGGGCTTTGATGCTTCTGAACTAGATGTCTATTTGTCTATCTCCAAGCCTTTAAGACCCTAGATACTATGTCTTTTGATAACTGGGCATCATCAGCTTTCTTCACCATATTTGCTTAGGCACACATTTTGTCTTCAGCGATCATGTCGGAAGTTGTGCATCATGGAATGCCAATTCAATAGAACAGTGTGTTCTTGCATTTAGTAAGTACTTGAGTGGAAGCCTAATGTCCATTTGCTGCCTTAATACTAAACCTGTAAATATATGCACATAGATCTATTTCCCCACCATCCTATATAAACATATTTGCCTATGTACATGCCTGTATTAAGACCTCAATGAATACTCTTTGTCACCTAGTCCTTTGGTCTATTTCTTTTTACGTTCCTCTTGTCCCACTGTGACGCTCAGCCTTCATTTGGGTTTCAGTAATTTCTCTCAGTTATATTGCCCCTGCTGAATCCCTACCAGGTCTCTCACACCCTCCTTGCCATTAATTTTGGATCACCTGTTGCTCCCCTTTGCCTGGGTTGGTCAGCACCACCTCCTCACCCCCACCCACCCCTCTACCATGTTCCCCCAGAGCCATTGGTCCCATTGTTTTCTCCTACAAACTGTTCATCCAGCCTATCTTATCTAGATAGATTTGTAGAGATAATATTGTACACTAAAAAGCAAGGCATAGCATGATAGGCGATGAATGAGAACACAGCGATGACAACAAAAAAGAAAACCAATGACCCATAAGAATAAAAAAATTAATTAAAAGAAAAAAAGTAGAAAAAGAAAAAAATTTAAAAAAAGAAAAATCTGTAAATAGATCAAGGTCTGATTTTTGACCTCTAGGTGTGTCCTCCAGTCAGTTCCAATGGGGTGCCACGCTCTGGCCCCAGAGTCTATTCGTTGTACTCCCTCGGGAGCTCCCTGTTTCGATCCCTTGGCTTCTCTCCTGCATGCTTGTAGTGGTTTGTCTCGGTGTTGCAGGGGCAGTTCAGTCCAGTCCTGACACTGAGTCTCCAGTGTTGTCCCCCTTAGGGCCCTGGGCCAGTGAGGAATGATGGAAATACTGCCTAGTCTTGATACATCATATAATCGTTTTATTTAAGCAATTGCTACAGTCATGGTTTCAATGTGTGTGTGTATAATTAGAAGTTTTAAGATTTTTAGATAAATAATCTTCCTGTAATTTTTTTTTATATATGACATAGGAATTAAGATTGTCACTCAGTTACTATCTCTAATTGTCCTGCAGTTGACTCAAAATAATTTGATTTAAAAATGGCATTCAATGCTCTGCCTTAACACTATTAATAAAATCATTTACCTCAGATTTGTTCTTTGTACACAAGGAGCAGGCTAAGGGCATAAACTGCATAAAGGAAGACACTGGAAAAGACAAGACAAAATGAAAGTTTTCAAATAGGCAGGTTTTCAGCAGGCACAATACAGAGAATTAGAGCACATAAGTGTTTTGTACATTGAAATAATGGGTCTTCCCAATGTACTGAGCATGGGAAGACATAGAGAGGAAGACATAAATTATGGGTGGAACATGATTTTAGGCTTTAGTGATTTAAAAATGTGTTCCATTCTTGGATTTTAAAATGAAATGTGCACCATTCTTGAATTAACAACACTTCACATGGTGTCTTTTTGGCAATTTTTTTGGTTGTATTAAAACCTTCACATAAAATAAAAGCTATTTTAACATATAAAGTATCTAAAAATTATGAAGAATATTAAATGCCATGAGTAAAAGTAATTAACTATTTTTTCATAAAAGTTGATCTTTCTAGAATTTCTCAAAGCACACACTAACATTAAGTAGAGTAATAATGTTTGACTACAAAGAACATTTGAATTGCATTTTAAACATTAAAACAAATTCAAACAAATATTGTTGATTTTAAATGTCCAATTTTTCAAGTATTATCTCTATTTTGTTCAAATTAACATTACTTCTTTATTGAAAACTTATACATATATATGCACAAGGAATATTCAAAAGAGCATAGTAAAATTCCATTATAGTTTTAAATTTTCATTACCATTTAACTCCATCTCTCCACAAACTTTGATCCCATGTATATGGAGGTAATAATAGGAGTAGTTATGTCCTACTGTTTTGTACATTGTGAGAATACTCTCATGAAATTAGATAAATGGAATTATTTTAGATATGCTCATACATACATTTTATTACTTATATTTTGCTAATTCTGATTGAAATGTTGATATGCACATACATGCACACATAAATGTTCACAGTAAACTCTTAAGAAAATCATGGATCATTGTAAACTACTCCGTTTTCTTTTTATCATGAAGGGCTTTCCAGCTATGATAATTGACCTTTACTTACAAAATCGTTCCTATGCAGAGAAAATTGAGTAGTTTACATAAGAGTATTTGTTTAAGGTAAAAAGGTTAAGTCTGCATTTCTAAATTCCAACATTTTAAGATACAGTATGGAAAAATGGTTTCTTAAAAATAAAAATACAAAAAAAAACTTTAAAAAGTGATAGTACATGTTATATGGCTGTTTCAATACTTACAAAAAGAAAATACACCAAAAATTTGCCTTCCTTCTGGCAAAAAATGAATCCAGAGAAAGGTTACTTTTTCATCTTTTTAACCCATTTAGTTCTTAGTGTATGGACAGAGAGCTGCCAGAGATTCAGGCCAGATTCACAAGAAGAAGCAGAGCAAGGGATATCACTGCAGATGTCAGATGGCTCTTGGCTGAATGCAGAGGATAACGGAAGGAGCACACTTGTGTTCCCTTGATCTGGCGAAAGCATTCCACAATGTGCATCTTAACAAACTATGGATAGCCTTGAGAATGACGGGAATTCTGGAACACATCGCTCATTCGAAACTTGTACATGGATCAAGAGGCAGTTATGACAAACTAAACAACAGAATACCACGTGGCTTGAAATCAGGGAATTTGTGCATCTGGGATTGTATCATATCACCATATTTATCTAATCTTTATACTGAGCACATTATCAGAGAAACTGGATTATATTGGAGAAAAGTGTACTAACAACTTGTGATATGCAACTGAAAAAACCTTGCTTGCTGAAAGTTAGGAAAACTTAAATCATTTGCATATTTTGATCAAGGATTGTGGATGCCCCTGTGGACCCCCTCCCTCTAGATCATGAAACCGCCAGTGTGTGGTACCTTCCCATTCAGACTGCTTCCCAATTAGAACCCCACCCCCATTCACCTAGTAACCACCCCACCCCTGTCACTCTCCGATCCCTGAGAGCCCTGCATGAAGACCCGAACTCCAGGAAGGCAATGAAAATCTCCATACTCCCATGCCATCACCAGACAGACCTATCCTCACCCTCTTTAAAAATGTGCAGCTCCCACGAGCCCAGGTTAAAATTCCCCCATAATAGGACCAACCTCTTCCTGAATCTAACAGGTAGGGGTCCTGAACTAGTAAATCTGACATTCAACCTGAAGAATGGGTACTTGAAGAGTATTTTTATATTTTCATTTTATTGTTTATAAAAACAAAACCAGGAATTCTGGCAAGATGGCACCCACCAGGTAAGCAGGTCTCATTGGGAATTTCATGGCAGTCAGTGAATCCAGTGATCAGGAAACTGAGTGGGGGGACAGGGAGGTTCAGGGAAATAGATTAACACCCTCAGCAACCCGGAGTACTTCTTTGATGTACCCTCTACATACATCTAGCCTCACAGAGACCTGGGGATATGAGGCCTGGCCCCAGGAATACCCCAGCCCACATCGCCTGTAGCAGTTGTGGACACTGCTTTGACCATTGCCCACCAATCTTCCCCCCCCACTGCCTGATCCTCACACCCAGAGCCAGCCAGTTTCCAACTGCAACTCTCACATCTGTGGCTGGACCCTCATATGGCTGTTTGCCCATAGCATTCCTAATTGCAAATGGTCCTCTCTTCCCCATGTGGTGAAGGATCCTGTTGGAAAGTTTGGAACCCTCCTGCCATCTGCTCATGGTTCTAGCAGCCATAGCTAGGCCCTGCCTGCACTTTGTCCATGGAAAACACTACCACAAACAGTTCACTTCTAAATGGCAGGAAACGATTGTCACACCCAGTATATTCCCACCACCCACCCGTGGCCCCAGCAGCCACAGCTAGACTCTGTCTGTAGTCTGCCCAGAAAATCCTGCAATGAATGGTCCAACACATTCCATGAGCCCACAGCTTTGCCCACCAATACTGGAACCACCACCCCCACACCCATGTGGCTCATGTGCCTGCAGCCGATTCCACTTACCATCCAACCATGGCCCATGCCACCATGGCTGTGTAGGGCTCCAGCAGCCACGAACAGACAACTTCAGTAATTACACAGTCAGTCCGCGACCCTTAAGCCTGCAGCTGGATCCCTCCACAACACCTGGCTGCAGGTTTAAGAATGGTCAGAACCAATCCATCATCTGTTGCTGACAGCCCACAGAGGCTACCCTGGGCACTAGGGCCATCCCATGTGTACATTCCAATGCATCAGATTCTCCCTATTTCCAGCCCCAGGGCTTACGCACAAAACTGCCACAGCCCCAGGGCCTCTCCTGTCCCTCCATTTCCTCCTGCTGGGCCATACCAAGCCCTGGAGCTCTCTCAAGGTCCAAATGCAGATACACAGTTTATATCTCACCACCAACCCCACCACCACCCAGGACTACACTATCCTGTAACACCTAAGCCATGCCACTCCAGGCCTTGAACCCCCACATTGGACCCACCCCTCAGACCTGCAGCACACCCACTGGGAAGCCCTAACCCTACAACAATCCATCCATTGGTCCACCTCAGCCCATGGTCCTAATACCTGCTAGCTTCAGTCCCACGGAATCCCTGTGGACCAGACCCAACATGGTCTGCAGCCCAGCTGTCACCTGACACAGTTCCACGTCCCATGTGCTATGTGTTCTAGCCCAGCAGCTTCCCAGTCAGTTCAGACAAGTACCACAGTCACACTACTGGCCCACCTCAGACTGGCCCAGTGCATACCTATAGATGTTGGCTGAAGACCACCCTCTGAAACTCTCCAGCGCCACCAGTTACCTGATACCCCACAACAATAGACCACGGGTAGTGCCCCAAACCATTCTTAGCAGCCACACAGAGAGAAAGTTTAGGGCTTTTATTTCTTTTGGGACTATGGCTCCAAACTCCTCCCAATACACAGACAGCAATCTACCTCAGCACTCTCGACAAGAAAACAAGAGAAGCTAAACACAATTTTGGAGGAAGTCCTAAACTTAATGATGCTCATAGAAGAAAAAGATATGAATATGCCACAAGAAGGAATCTTTAGAATGTTGCTTGGAGCCATAGAGAGTATGAGGGAATCAATAAAGAATAAAGATGTGATGATAGAGGTGATGAAGTCCACACATCAAAGGGAAATACAAGAGTTAAGGGGCAAGGTGATAAAATAGAAAAAGAAAGCAAGCAAACAAGATAATAAACCTCACCAACAGGCGAAAAGAGGTGAAGAATTGCACCAGCAATCTTGAAGACAGCCGTGCAGACTTCAACAATTTTAAAAGTCAGTCAAATAGGGCAATGAAAGAGGTAGAAGAAAACCTGAGAACAATGACATATGCTATAAATAGGAACAATATTCCAATAATTGGAATCCCAGAACAAGTCAGAACAACGAAGTCAACAGCTAAAGAAGCAAGGGAATAACAGGAAGAAAATTGCCTGTCAAAATGAATGAGGATTAGACAATCATACAGGAATCAGAGAGGACACTAATTAGACTAAACCCCAGGAAGAATTCACCAAGGCAAGTAATAGTCAAATTATTTAACATTCTGGAAAAGGACAAAAATTATTAGAGCAGCTAGAGAAAATAAGGTAGTCATATACAATGATATTCAGGAAAGAACACGCTCAGACCTATTGGCATTTACCATGAAGAGGTGAGAGACTGTAGTAATATCTTGTGGAAGTTGAAAAAGGAATGCCTCTATCCCACCAAATTATCTATTAAAATAGACAGAGAGGTAAGCATTTCCCATATGTGTTAGTCCAGGTAGATTAGAGAAACAAATTCATAAACATGCATATGTGTATTAGCAAGAGTTTTATGTAAAGGGCAATTGTACATTAAAAAGCATCCCAATCCACTCCAGTCCAAGTCCATAAATCTGATATTAGCCCATATGTCTTAAATTACCAGTCTATAAAGTCCTCTTCAGAATCACGAAACACATGCAATGATGCTGAATGAAGAACAATCAGAGACCAGTGGGTAGAGAGTCTTTGGATCCAGTGTCATTGTAAGCATCTCAGTGCTGGCAGGGATGTCTATGTGGCTTCTCTGATTTCAGAGGTCTGGTTGCATCAGGGTAGTTCCATGTGGCTTCTCCAGCTGAGGGCACTAGCATAGATCCATGTGTCTGGTCAGCTTCAATATCTCCCAGGGAGTGAGAAGAGTGAGAGATGTCTCCTGCCTCCAAGGAAGAAATACCAGATTTCCCAGAATTCTCAGGAGAAGACCATCCACAAACAGAGGTCTCTTTGGCTATGAACTGATTAAAAGACTAGGTTCCACCCCTTCACCCAAAGTACTCTCATGTCCCAAAATGACACAAAATTATGTAACTACCACACCATAGAAGGAAAAACTCAAAAAATACATCAAAAGAAACCCATAACTGCAACAACAACAACAAAAAAATCCTTGTCTACTCACTGGGATCGAAGACCAATATTAACCAAGTGCAAACCGGAGAACATCACATGGTCGACATCCTGAAAACAACCACCAAGATATCATTGCCTCAGCTGTGAAAAGAAGGCAAGAATGAAGCACTCTGTCATGGGTGGAGATAGGAAAACACCCAGCACACAAGGTTCAGGTTGAGAAAAATGAATCGACAGATGGTGGTAATAACTCTCAATGTTACCTGCCTGAATTCACACATTAAAAAAAATAAAGGCTAGCAGACTGGCTCAGAAAATATAACCCAACAATGTGTTGCTTGGAAGAGACACATCTTAAGCTTATGACAAAAATAGGCTAAGAATAAGAGGCTAGTGAAAAATATATCAAATAAACAGCAACTTAAAAAAAGCAGGGGTTGTAACCTACTCTTTGACAAAATTTATCTCAGGGTGCAAATCATAAAAATAGATAAGATGGGCACTATATAAAACTCAAAGGATCAGTATTCCAAGAACCAGTGATCATGATAAATACATACACATCTAATGAGAGACCTGCAAAATCTGTCAAACAAGTACTTAAAAAAATGAAAACAAATTATAGACACAACAATAATAGTGACTTTAATACACTGCTATCAGAGAAAGATAAATCAATGGTAAAGAAGCTCATCAAGGAGGCTACAGATCTAAACACTATAATTAGGTGACTGAACCTGATAGACATTTATAGCGCTCTCCATCCAATGCAAAATATTCACATTCTTTTCGAGTGCACTTGGCTTATATTGGAAAATATACCACATGCTAGGACACAAGTTGAGTCTGAGTAAATTCAAACACATACTGGTAACTCAGACATCCATCTCCACCACAAGATAAAGCTGGATATTATCAATAAGATGGTCAAAAACAGGGCAAACAATGGTAGGATGAAAAATGATTTTCTGTGAAATGAGTGGGTACTGGCCCATATTAGAGATGATATTTGGAAGTTTTTTAACTAATGAGAATGAGAATACAAAGTACCAAAACCTATAGGACACAGTAAAAGCAAATAGCAGAGGATGTTTGATAGTGATTAATGCATATATGAGAGAGAAAGAGAGACTTATTACTGATACATTAACACAAAACCTCCAACAACGTGAACAGATTCTTCAGAGCAATCCCACCAATAGCAAGAGAAAAGCAATTTTTTTAAATCAGGGAGGAGGTAAATGAGTGGGAAGCCTAGAAAACAATGCCAAAAATCAATGCAGAAATAAGCGGAAAAATGCCACAGACCCCAAGAGATTTAACCTATAATTACAAAGTTCTATGAAGGTCTGTGTTCCAATAAATTCAGAAACTTGGAAGACAGGGACAAAAGTTGGGGGAAAAATACTTTTCTAAATTATCCCAGATAGAGGTGAAGAATCTCAACAGGCCCATAGCAAAAGAAGAAATAGATATGTTTGTGAAGAAACTAACAATGAAAAAATCTTCTAAGCCATACTGCTTCACAGGAGAATATTACCAGCCATTCATGGAAGAGCTGATACCAATTATACACAAACTATTCCAATGCTTAGAAAAAGATGGAAAACTCCCAAACACTTCTATGAAGCTAGTATAATACTGATACCTAAACCGGGCAAGGATTCAAAAAAAAATAGAGAAAGACAGACTGATATTTCTAGTGAATATTGATGCAAAAGTCCTTAATAAAATATTGGTTAATACACACAATGGATGGATGGATGGATTTTGATAAGAGTTGTATGAGCCCCCAATAAAATGATTTTTAAAAGAAAAAATATATATGTATCATCCATTATAACTAGGTGGATTCATTCCAGGGATGCAGGGATGGTTGAACATTGTGAAAGTCCATCAACTTTATCCATCACATTGAGAAGAGAAAGGATAAGATGCATATAATAATATCAATAAATGCAGAAAAAGCATTTGACAATATCCAACACCCATTCCTAATTAATACACTCAAGAAGACAGGACTGAAAGGGAAATTCCTTAAGTTACTACAAGCTGTCTATGAAAAATCAACAGTCAATGTTATAGTAAGTGGAGAAAAGATGAAAAGTTCCTGATAGTGTTGGAGCAAACATAATCCAGCAGAAATAAATTACCGAGAGGCAAACAAGGGATGAGCGTGAACAAGGAACAGGAAGTAGGTAAAAGGAAATAGAGGAAAGAAGCAGAATGCAAATTTATTTACAGATTTATAAACATAGACATGTACATATGTAAATATATTAATACACAAAAATAGGGGTATTGGCTAATGTGCATATAATTATATGACAAAATATTGAGGTATGGATGGATTTTGGGCCTGTACTTTATCTAATAATGTGGCACTGGTTGATTCCCACCTCCCCAACACGATAGATGAAGACAAACTGGGTACATAAGCTGGTGAAGAAAGATGATGGTGCTTGGCTATCAAAAGATATAATGTCTGGGGTATTAAAACCTTGAAGCCAAACAAGGGGCCGTCTAGCAGGGACTCAATAAAGCATACATGGAAGAATAACACCAGCCTGTGTGATCATGAGGTGTCGATAGGAATGGGTATCAGAAGTGCAAAAATAAACAACCTCATCGAGGTAAAGGACAGGGGTCAAATAGAGACCCAGAGTCCATCTGTGGATAGTTACACATTTCCCCACAGAGGGGCCTCAAGGAAGAGAAGATGCATCCTGTGGGCAGTTTAGCATCGACAGAACACACAACACTCCTCTAGTTCTTTAATCCTTCCTCCACCCACTATTATGATCTCAGCCCTACCTCACAAATCCTGAGAAACCAGTGCGCTTACACCAGTACAGATAAGAGTTTTCAATATATGGAATTCAGGATAGACAAACCACCTTAGAAACAGCAATGGGGGGAACGATACCAGGAGGGGAGGGAAAGGAAGGGGAGGAAATGGGAAGAGGGGAATACCTATCAATGATGGTGGAATAAATCCCCTCAAGGGAAATGAATATCAGGATAGTAGGTGAAGGGATAGAATGGGGAATGTAAGATATGTATAAATAATAACAACAATACATAGTACATAAAGGGTCCATGAGGGTGGTAGGATTCGAGAGGGAGGATTAAAGAGGAGCCAGTATTAAAGGGCTCAAGAAAAGATAATGTTTTGAAATTGTTGATGGTAATATTTGTACTTGTCCACTTGTTATGATGAATGTATGGGTTGTTATATGTAAGAGTCCGCATTAAAATGATTTATTAATTAAAACATAAAAGCAAAAACAAATCTTCCCCTTCCAATCCAGAATAACCTCCACATAGTGACTCACTGGTGTTCTGGAGACATAGTGTTCATGACCTCCACCTGATTAGGAGTCCTCCTGAGCCCTAGCTTTCCATCCTTACAGCCTATTTCCACCTTGGGATCATGGCATGGTGGGCAGACTGCACAGCAAGTTACAGAATCCAGATACTGCTCCACTAACATGGGACACTCACTCCCTGAGTTCAGGGAAGCTGTGTGCCACCAAAATAAGGGTCCTCTTCTAGAAACACAATAACATTGATTTGCTGCACTCTCATATAAGTTAATGTGTCAAAAATGACTGGTCGAAGGACAGATGACTCCTCTAGGACCAGTGGTGAGAGTGGCGATGCCTGGAGGGTGGAGGGATTGTAGGGTAGAAAGGGGGAACTGATTACAGGAATCTACGTATAGCCTCCTCCCTGGGGAGGGACAGCAGAGAAGAGGGCAGTGGGAGACATCAGACAGTGTAACATATGACAAAATAATAATAATATATGAATGATGAAGGGTTCACGAGGTGGGGGGAGTGGGGAAGGAGGGGGGCAATGAGCAGCAGATATTAAGGCAGATATTAAGATATTAAGCAGATATTAAGTAGAAGGCAAATGTTTTGAGAATGATGATGGCAACAAGTGTACATATGTTCTTAACACAATGGATGGATGTATGGAGTGTGATAAGAATTGTACGAGCCCCCAATAAAATGATTTTTTTAAAGCAACCGGTTGATTAGTAAATATACTCTCCTACCCCAACCACAACAACACAACATCAAGACCCTGCTTTCCCTTTCTCAGTAAGACACATTTTTACATAAAGTAACCAGTGTTAGCATACTTCTTAAAATCAAATCCCCTCTACCAATGCATCAAAAACCACTATTTTACCACAAGACTAGTTATGATTAATATCATCACTTAAACTGCACTGTGCACCCCCATCTTCTATTCCTCTACCTAACCAACTCTATCACTGCTTCCTCATCTCCACGCAATATGATTTCCAGCTCTGATCTGATCTTCCTTATTGAACCCAAAGAGCACCAGCCCTACCCCCCAGAAAACCCAGAACAATGCTCACCAGGTACAGGTGGACCACTATGCCTCACAAACAGCCAACAGCTTTAAGAACGCGCGCACACACACACACACACACACACACACACACACACACGAAGATAAACAGTCAAAAACTGAAGATTACCCAAACCTAATGGCATACATGGAAAAAGAATCTCTGGAGCGTTCAGAAAGAGATTATGGGAGAATGATGTTTAGGGCTGTCTAAGAAATCTGGGGACCTATCTTAAAAAAATTGAAGAAATTGAAATACTATTAAACTGACTGGAAGGAACCACAGAAACTAATAAGCAGAAGTAAAACATATGATACAAGAACTGAGCAATAGAATAGAAAAAAAGTTAAATTTAATAATTGAACAAGAACACTACCACATAAACATCAGCAAATAAGAGAAACATTCAAACAAAAATGAAAAATCTCAAGAAAGTGGGCTGCCCTGAATGGAAATAATATATGTCTCCTTGGAATACCAGAACAGGTAGAAAGAAACAAGTTTACTGATAAGATACTGTATATGCTCGTGCTTAAGCTGAAACAGACCCCCTCGGTTTATATGCTGAAACAGACTCCCTCGGTTTTATGCTGAAACAGACCCCCTCGGTTTATACCCAAGGGAGAGTCCCACTTAACTGTTCTCCAGTGCAGGGTAGGTGTTCTCCAGTCTCTCCCACTCATTTGTGGGCGCCTGCAGCCTCTGTGGGTGGTCAGATGACTGCCCATGTCACCGCTCTTCTTTTCTCCTGCACCCCTGCAGCCTCTGTGTTTTCCGTGCCATAATGGGCAAGAACCTGCCCACTTCTGTGTGCTGGCACCTGGGGCGCACTGCATCCTTGTCAGATGAATGTAGGATTCAGTCCCTCTTCTCCCACTCTTCTCCATGGCTGTGACCAATGATGTAGCCTTCACAGTATTAGCGGTGCATGGCCACGCCCCCTTTTTCCACCCAAGCATTGCTGAATAAAAGTACCGATATATCTCTGGTCTTGGATATACAGTACATTTATTTACAGTAATTAGTCTGCTATATTTTATTTTTCATTTTCTTATTAATCTAGACCCAGTGTTGACTATGCTTGCATAGAGCAGCCAGTGTTAGGACTCATAGTACACAGGTTGTGTTGTCTGCACCCTGTGTTGCTGCATGTGTTGCGTTAGCACCTAAGGCACATATGCGACAATGCTAAGTATGCAGTAACACAGTGCATGCAGTAGCACAGTGCATGCACAATGCAGCATGTATATTATGATCCCTCACATAGGCTGCTCTATGCAAATAGTCATGTTATCACTATCTGGAATATCATGAGCCTGCGGTAGGCCTCACACTAGACAAGCTGTGTTGTGTACATGCGGTAAGGCAGCGTTTGTAGTGATGCAGCACATGCAGTAACACAGCATGTATAGTTATTGTTGATACCATATTGTTTTGTTGACCCTTTTTCCACTTACAGAGCTAGTTCACTGTTTTTCTTTGAAATAAATAGTCAAAAACATCTAATCTACTGATGCCTTAATTAATGTAATTTTATTGGTATCTATTTTTGTTTTGAAATTTACCAGTAGCTGCTGCCTTTCTCACCCTAGGCTTATACTCGAGTCAATCAGTTTTCCCAGTCTTTTTGTGGTAAAATTAGGTGCTTCGGCTTATATTCTGGTTGGCTGATACTCGAGTATATATGGTAGTAGGGGATTTCATGGAAGAAAATTTCCCCAATATAGCAAAGAAGGAAATGATAACCATCCAGGAAACAGAAAGAACACCAATCAGATTAAACCCTGCCAAATCACAAGAAGACATATAGTAGTCAAATTATCCAACTTCAAAGAAAAGGAGAGAATCCTGAGAATAGTCAGTCTTATCAAGAAACTCCAAACCATAAAAAGCTCAGGCACCACAGGAGAATTCTACCAAGGATTTAGAGAGGAGCTGCCATAAATTCTACACAAAATATTCTAGAGTATAAAAAGGTATAACAGACCCCCACACTCATTCTCCACACCAGCATAAACCTGATACTAAAACCAGGCAAAACCACACAAAGATGAAAAATGACAGACTGATATCCCTGAAGAACATAGATGAAAATACTGTCAAGAAAATCCTCACCAACAGGACGCAGCAACATAATAATAATAATACATCATGACTGAGTGGGATTCATACTAGGGATGCAAGAGTGGCTCACCATTCCAAAACAATTACTGTAATCCACCACACAAGCAAGATAAAGGATAGGAACCCTTGGATATTACATAATTTCATGTCAACTTGATAAACAAGTAGTAGAGGTGAAGTCTAGTCTGTCAATCAAGTTGTACTCTGATTGATGCGTCCGTGTCAGTGTGGCTTTCTCATGAGTATTCTGAGAGTTTTTCTCTTTACCTCCCTGGGCATGAGACACACACTCTCTCCCTGTTTCACATTCCTGTAGACAAGAAAAATGGAGCCATGCTGATGACAGCCAAAGCCCTGAAGATGCTTTCACCATCACTGGACGCAGATGACTTTCCACCCCCCAGCCTGTGATCTTCCTTCATTCAGCATCATTGCATGTACTGTGTGTCTGAAGAGGAATTCAACAGCTAATATTAGAGTTATGGGCTAATATCAAATTTATGGACTTGATCTGGACTGGGCTAGTATGTTTACTGATGCATAATTACATCTCAATATAAAGGTCTTTCTTACACTTATATGAGTGTCTTCGGATTTGTATCTCTCATGAACCCGGCCTAACTCCAAACCATATAATCATATGAATCGATGCAGAAGAAGCATTTGACAATATCCAACACTCATTCATAATTAAAACACTCAATAGGAGAAATTGAAGGGAAATTTCTTAACACAATAAAAACCATAAATGAAAAAGAAATAACCAATTTATTACTCAATGGGAAAAGTGAAAACATTTCCACTGAATAAGGGAACCTGACAAGGATGTCCCTTGTCACTCCTCTTATTCATAATACATAAAAAAACATAATACAACAAAAATAAATCGAGGGAGTACAATAGATCAAAGAAATGAAACTCTCACTATTCGCAGAAGATATAATTTTATAGAAAGAAACCCCACAGTCTCCACAATTGGATGGTTGGAAAAAATTGAGGAATTTAGAAAGTGGCAGGATACATGATTAACAAGAAGAAATCAGTTGTGTTCTTATAGTCTGGTGATGAGGGTTCTGAAAAAGACATCACGAAAATAATACCATTCATAATAGCCACGCAAAAGTTGAAACACCTAGGAATGACCCTAGCCAAAAAATCAAAAAATTACCTCTTGAGATAGTTAAGGTTTATTGTACCAGCATGGCCAATGAACACATGTGGGATTAATTGAAGGGTGGAGAGATAAGTGGCTCGGTGAGCCTTGCCTTTCTCATCACTTGCTCTTTGATAATCAGACCACTATGAGACTGCCTTGCATGTTCTTCGCCTCAATTTGCAAGCTACACTAACTGTTGGACACCTATCCCGTGCATTGTGTCACTGTAATTCAAGGTTCCTTCTAGACCTGCTTCACCACGCTACTGGAGTACACATCGCTTGAGCTGGGGACTGTCGGATCCTGCCATGTGACTGACTGTTAGTGACCTGTCTTACTGTTTGTTGCCTGTACCTGCATAGCCTGAATTGCTCTACAGAGGACTACTCAGCGGCCCTCAAGACTCGAAAGACTGCCAGTGTCTCACAACTGTCTCATGGGAGTGAGTTGCACTGAATCATTTGTACTGCTTTATGGACTAATTAATTGTTTATTTCTTATGTTATATATCTATCTATATAAGTATATATAAAATTTTCAGTGTTCTGCTTTTATTTCTCTAGAGAACCTTGTCTAACCTACCTGTACAAAGAAAATTACTGAAAATTATTATGTGACCAAGAGACCTAGACTAATGGAAGAATAGCTCATGTTCATATATAGAAAGACTCAATAGTGTGAATAATGTAAATAGTACCAAAAGCAATCTATAGATTAATGCAATCTTGATCTAAATTCTTTAAATAAATGCAAAATTGAATGAATAACTTCATATGGAGAAGGAAGAAGGCCAGGGTAAGCAGAGATACTCTCAAAAAGAGGAACAAAGTAGGTGGTCTTGTGCTACCTGACATCAAAACCTACAGGCAGTTATCCAAACAACCCAGACTGGTATAATTATAGTTTATTATATGGAATAGGGAAGAAAACACAGAAATACAAACAGCCAAATATAGACAACTGATTTTGCAAAGAACCAAGAACTATTCAATAGGAACAGGATGCCCTTTTCAATAAGTTGTGCAGGATAAACTGGATATCCCTCTTCAGAAGAATGAAACAAGACCCAGACCTCATCACCCACACAAAACTAACTCAAGGTGGATCAGAGATCTAAATGCAAAACCCCAATATATCAGGATCATCAACGAAAAACCTGGGGAAAATCCCAGTGTCCTGGTGCAGGGCATACATGGACTACCCGCTATAACAAAGGAAGTATACACAGGAGAAAACACAATCATTGAATGGAACCTATTAAAAACAAAACACTTGTGTACATCAAAAGATTTCATCAAAAGAGTAAAGAAAGCCTACAGATTGAGAAGAGGTATTTGGCAATGACACAATGAACAAACAAGAACAATTGTGAGAATGGCACAGGACTCGGCGATGTTTTCTTCTCGAACATGGAGCTCTATGTGTCACTACTAACTCAGTGTCACCTGACAGAGCAACGGTTCTTAGAGTAATTCTACGAACATATCTGTAAAACAACTTTAAAATGAAGGGGAAAGTGTAGGACCAATTCAGTTATTTTTCAAGGGAGTCACAAAATAAAAGAATAAGGGAGAAAACACGCATTTCAACCTGCACAGAATTTGAGTAAGGGAAGATTAAAACTACATAAATTTGATGATGATCTTTGAGCAAACCGATCATGGCAGGGAACAAACATAACAACCTGCCCTCCTCTTTAAAAGGAGATCGTTGTTACGGTATCTTCATTATTTAACAGATGGAAGTGCTTAAGAAATGATTGCTAAACTAAAAGACATTTGGAGATGGTGAACCTATAATCCATAAGAACAATGAGAAATCATGCTTTCTTTAAAAACATGGAACCTTTACCCATTCAAGTAACTTGGACAGGAAGCAAAGATTGTTCAGTTTTCACTCTGTGTCCTATTGACTAATTCTTCCAGGGAAATTTTCTCCCTCTGATCTGCCTTGTTTTTTATTTATTAATGCTCAATGGTTTAGTATTCTGGAGTTGGTAGAATCAACATTTTTTACTGCAAGATTTTTAACTTCTTAGAACATATAGAAAAAATTCCTAGACTAATGGTAGCATCTAAATAATGAAGACTTTAATTCGGATGTATCAGAGCAAGGGGTACATAGGCACTGGGCTGACCTTGCTTGCAGTTCAGGCTGACTGCTGAAAACATACTTCTATGAGAATAGATTGGTATGTCAGCATGCTCCCGGTTTCCATAGACACATGCTTGTTTCTAAATATTAATTCAACTGTGTGAATTACACAACAATGAGTTTAGCATTCTTAAGTTTTAGGCAAGTATAACTCTGTCAAGGCTGTCAATTTGGTAGCCATTTTGTTGTTATTATTTTCCAAAGAGTTGACTGAATACACCTTAATCCTATATACAAGAGAATACAGCATTTCCCAGTCCTGTGCCATCTTCATGAACATTGTTATGTTGAAGTTCATTGTTACAGCCACTGTACATTTTGAGTGCTTCATACCATACGGGTTTACTTTCCAGCACTGTAGCAGTTAATGTTGGCTGTGACCTGTAGGTTGTTTTTTTTGTTTATTTGATTATTTGTTTATTTGTTGTACAATATTCAGCAGGGATCACCATGACTTTTTATTATTATAATTATTCTATGTTATGCTGAAAGCTGCCTCATACAGAAATCTGTCTTTCATGGGCGACTGGGATGGTGTTTGACATACAGGTAGCATAGTTTCCAGCGTTGCAGTTTAGCAAACTGACAGGTGGGAGTTGATAAGCACAGAAAGTCACTATTCCCATCTCCCAGTAATCCTGGTCCCTTTTTTGTTAAGTCTAGATGTGTGTTTTCAATCTCTCTCAAGGAAGCCTTCTGCCAATTTGAGTTGGCAGACAAGATGAAAATCATATGTCACTGTAAAATTGCTGCCTAAACTCGATTGTTAAAATATGGTTTCCTCAGAAATTATTGTCTCTGAGTGCTAATCATGATGAATTTACAGTTTTCTTGGTTCTTCTTTTTGTTTGCAGATATTGCAGAACTAGTGGTGATACCCGCTCCATTTGAGGAAGGAGGGAAAACAGACACACATGTTCTATCAAAACATTAAACACCTTAGTCATCTCTCGTTTCTTAGGTAGAAAAGTCTTGATCTCACTTAAAATACAGACATTTTTGTCAAAAAGTGTAAAATCAAGAAAAAATAGCAGAGCATTCCATTTCTATGTTTAGTTTGTTGTTACTGTTGCTAGTTGCCCTTAAGTGAAGTCTTCCAAATCACGGTCATCCCATGTGTTACAGAATCAAATTGCTAATCAGGTTTCCTTGGCTGTCATCTTAACAGAAGATCCCTAGTGGCACATGGTTCAATGTTCAGCTGCCAATCAAAAGGTCAGCAGGTCAAACCCACCAGAGGCATCACAGGGGAAAAGATCTGTGGTCCTGCTTCTATAATGATTACAACGTAGGAAACTCTATGAGGCAGCTCCACTGCTGTTTGGTGTTGCTGTGAGTTGAAGTAGACCCTAATGCACACAGGAGTCATAGTGCTCTTTGACTTGGGCTGCTACCAGTCGGGTGGAAGTTCAGATAGACTGGCCTCTCCACCTGAGAAAGACAAGGCTGCCTGCTCTGGAAAAGATGTACAGTCTCCAAAACCTTAAATAGAGTTTCAGTGTCCCCAACCCTCTCTAGGTTTTCCGTCTTATGTTTTGTAAAGCTTTGCTATCGATACCAGCGTGAGGTAGCAGTAAGCTACAGTCTTTGTTTTGTTTTACATCTCTTAAAATGCTAGAAATTGTAAAAACATCTTCCTATGCTTTGGGCCACCTGGATGAACTGTTCATGTCCTTTGCCTATTTTAATTTGGATTATTTGTCATGTTTCTTGTTGAGGCATGGTGATTGTATGTAGATGTTAAAGATTAGTGTTTTCTCCAATATATTTTTGCCAAAAGTGTTGGCCAGTCTATCAGCTCTCTTTTTATTTTTTGGAGGAAGTCTTTTGACATATATGAATGTCTTTTTAATCTATTTTATCTTCCATGTGCATTTTTATTGTATTTCATAGAAACATAGAATATTGCTGGCAGGTTATAAAGCTGTACAGCCATTGTGAAAAGGGGTATGACATTTCCTCGGACAACTGGGAATAGAAATAACATATGACTCAGCAATAATACTACTTGATTATTGTTGTTAGGTGTCATTGAGTTGATTCTGATCCATAGTAACACTATGACTTTTACATATATATATATATATATATATATATATATATATATATATATATATATATATATATATATATTTATATATACCCTAAGGAAACAAAGAACAAAGTACAAGCAGACATATACACACATCCATGTTTTTCTCAGCACTATTCACAATAGCGAGGTGATAGAAATAACCTGTTAGCAAAACCATGTTATCACCAAGGCATGCCTTCTTGGAAGGCTGAGTGTAACAAATCATTATTATAGTAAAAAAGGGAAACAGCCTAAACACCCATCAGTTGATGAATGAATAAATGACCTTTGTAACATATTAACAATAGAATATTACACATTACTAAAGAATAATGATCAAGCTGTAAAAGACCTCATGCAAAGGATGCGGTTGGAGGACATTACGCTCAGTGAAGTTAGTCAAACACACACAAAAACAAATATTGCATGAATCCATTATTACAAGTTAAAAAAAGAAAAGATAAATATTAGTACACCATCAAAAGAAACAGGTAGGTTGATAGATATCCATCAAGGGTGTGATGGGAAAGTAACATGGTGGAAGTTAGACAGCTGTCAGCGTGAAGGGGAAGATCTTATCTGACAAAAAGGACATGACATAAAAAAGAAGGCAGCACAAACTATTGATAAGCATTGGCTAATCATAAAAAGTAAAAACGATGACCTGATAGGTAAATTCTCTATAAGGTCTCTACCTCGTAGACCTGTGAAAGTTGGACATTGAATAAGGAACAAAGAAAAATTGATGTAATTGGGTTGTAGTACTGGAGAAGAATACTGAAACTACCCTGGACTGCCAAAAGGATAAGTGAATCTGTCTCGAATGAAATGTGCTTCATCCAGAGTGGTCCATAAATACAAGAATGGAGAAACTTTGTCTCCTGTACTTTGGACATGTTTTCAGGAAAGAAGGAAACCATGCGTGGTAGGGGGGAGGGTCACTGGCAAAGAAGATAACCCTAAATGGGGTGGAATGTTTGATACCTACTATATTACTTATAGTGATGTATATATCGCTTGGTAATAGGTTTTACTTCAAACATTTTTTACCTTTTTTTAACTAATTGATTTCAGATCACATCATTAACTTCTTTTAATTTTAATTGAAGCTGTAATATGAATTTTAGCTACATATTTTGGGATAAAATATAAAAATGTTTTATCTTTATGGAACAATAAAAATTGGATGCTGGGTTGGAATTGGCAGTTCTCCTCTAATATGTATAAAAATATAGTGTTCATTAAGTTAATAATTGTTATGAATTAAATTGTTGTTTCAAAGTGCTGTCCAGTTAGTTCTGACTCACAGCAACCCTGGAAGTACAACAGAATGAAACCCTGCCTGGTCCTATACCATCTCACAATTGTTCTTGTGTTAGAGTCTGTAGATTAAGCCACTGTATCAGTCTGTCTTGTGGAGGGTCTTCCTCTTTTTTGTTGCCCCTCCACTTTACCAAGCATGATGCCCTTCTCCAGGGACTGGTCTCTCCTGACAATGTCCTAACAATGTGTCCAAAGCACCTTAGATGAAAAAAGGTAAGTTTCCCTTTGAGTTATACACTTACTTTGTAGGAAATATAGATTCATGTGTTGAACTGTCAAAGTATAGAGCACACATATGAGCTGCCCTAAACTCCAAGGTTGTTTTAATAGATTATTTATTGATTTATATTGTTGCTATTGTTTATATCTCACTGTATAATACCAGGATTTTAGAGAGATATATCTAGAAAATAAGTATTAAGACATCCACGTTTTGTGTTGTTGAAAAAAGACTTATTTGCAATGAAGAAGTTGTTGATATGCAAAATTCTGTCATATGATCCCTTGCTTCATTTCTATTGCCTAGACTATATTTTGCAAGCACAGTTCCTTCCTCTATGTTTCCAACTTTTCCATATCAGTAGCCAATAATTATCGAATCCTCTTGATTACACGTTTCATCAATTTCACACTGCAGGCATGTGTAAGATTCTTTAACTTTTAAATCACTAGTTTTGGTTCTTGGTACATACATTTGAATAATAATTATATTTTATTAAATTTGGATAGATATATTCATATTACCATCAGCCTTGTACTTCAAGAAAAACCTTGGAATATCATTTTGACAATGAATACAATGTCATTCATCTTGACTTTTTTACTCCCTGCATAATTCCACATATAATTTTGTGATTTGAAATATTATGTGTTAAATTATGTCCCCTAAAACATGTGATATGTTTCTTTTGTATATAAATCATAATCACCATTGCTGTTTTATCAACCCCAACTCATCGTTACCCTACAGGACAGAGCAGGACATCTCACAGCCTTTCCAAGGCTGTAAATCTGTATGGAACAGAATACCAGCTCTTTCTACCTGAGAACATTTGGTAAGTTAAAATAACTAATATTTCAGTTAGCAGCTCAGTGCTTATTCACTGCGCTACCAGGGGACTTTGAATCCTACTACATAGGTAACTATATCTCATTTTGGAACAGGTTTCCTTTTTATTTTAATAGTAAATTGTTATTATAGAATTGTTTTAAGTCAATCTCCTTTGAAATATGAGAGAGTAGATTAGGAAAGCAGAGACGAGGGATGACAGCCGCCATGCCACAGGAGAACGCCACGAAACCAAGTAGCAGACGATGGAAAGGGAAAATGGTCCTTCTCCAGGGCCACAGGAAAATTACTTCCTTAGAGCTGGTGATGTGAACTCATTCTAAACTCTCAGAAAAGAAATTTCTGTTTGTTAAAGCCACCTTCCTGTGACATATCCTTGGTCTGGTGAATTTCATTTACCACTGTTTATTAATTTTGTGCATTTTATCATTAATATGTAATGTGCAATAATATGTCAAGGTTTTTATTCTCATATGTTTACTTCTAGAGGCTCAATTTTTATGAATTACTGTTCAAAACATAGCAGAGTGTGGGTTGATCCACAAAGAAGTCAGTGTCAGGTGTTGTGATGGATACAAAGTGGCTTGATTTTCAACTGTAAGTATTGATAGCAATTGAGCTGTATATGCACCTGGCAGCCGTTCCTACTCCAAAGTGCCGCTGAGACTGATATCCCAACAGAATCAGCTTACAATATGGCATTATATAGCTTTCCTATTGCACGAAGCATCAGTTGTTGACTTGAAGGTGAGCTATTCAAGTTACTCTAAATAAAACACTTGAAATACCTTAACTGCCAATAATAGATCTAGCAAAAATACTAGTGAACATCTTAATCCCCCCAAATGATAATAAGATAAAGAATGGATATAAAGATGACAATCATTAAGGTCTATGATAATAAGAGGAAGCTGGTGAAACCACATGTGTGTAAAAACTGGCTCGTTTTACCTTTTCTATGATTATTAAAGATGAGACTAGCATTTGGGAGGTACTTAAAGAAGAGGTGTCTTAAAATGGAAAATTTAACCAATGAAAGGGCAACGTTCAATCCTCAGACAGAGAAGATGTAAATGTCTTGGACAGCAAATCTGATAAAGATTGACTATGAGTTTACTGACAATTCAAATATAAAAGTCCCTGAAAATCTAAAAGAATATCAAGAAGGATATAGTGGGCAATTTCAAACTTCAAGTGCTGGTTTTGACTTCAAATGTAACTTTAGCTTAAATAACATGCATATGTCTGGATATGCAGGAAGCACCAATATTGCATCTGTCCAAAATTTGTTGATGAAAAAGACTGCAAAATTAATTTAAAAAATCAACATGGAAAAACTGATTTATTTTAGAAAAGGTTTTTAAATTGGACATGCATCCACAAAAAGCTGAATTATTGGCTTTAAGACATTTAGAGATACAGTTCATTGCTGCTCTGTCAACTCCTGCTCAAATAGACTTATAAAACAGAATAGAACTGTCCCACAGTGTTAAGGCTATAAATCTACTCAGTCCTTCACTCACGATCAGTTTTTCCTTGTTTTCATACTGCTGAACTATTAATTTTTTTAACAACTCAAGTAATTTTATATTTAATATTTAAATACTTTTTTTGACAATTTTAGTTTTATCTAATTTTTAAAACATACAACTGATAAATCCAATTGCTCTACTTTCAGCATTGTAGAACACATATAGCCAAAAGCCAAAGGCAAAGAGGCTAAAAAAAAAAAAAGAGGCTGTAAATATTTCTCAGAGCAGATAGCCTCACCCAGTGAACTTGAACCACTGGCCTTGAGGTCAATAGTCCAGCGCTTTCCAGACAGCACCACCTGCACATATTTTTTATCATCCATTTAAAACCATGTCTGTACAATAACTGATGAAGTGTTTGATATTGTGTGGAATGTGATCGTTTTTTACCTTCCCCTGAAAGTTCAGTCAGGGGTGGCTTGTTCCCACAACATGAACAGCGATGCTGATTGTAACAGGCTGATGGACAAAAGACTATCAGAAAAAATTTTTGGGGAAATTTTTGTAAATGTCATTGAACAAAGACAATTTACTACTAGCAAAAGATACATTTAATGACATGCTGAAAATTTTTGAGGGAAAAAGATTATATTTCTAAAATTTCAAAAGATATGTGTAATTTCATCTTTGATGATAAAAATATTACCATAAAAATCATTACAAATATTAGGGAAAATGCTTTTAAAGATGGTATGTGAAAATTTAGGAAAAACTTTTGCTAAATAGTTTTTATATTATTACATAATTTTTATATATCACCCTTGTCATTTATATTCAATATTTCCTGTAACCAATTTTTTATTACTTGGTTGAGACATTTTAATCTGTACAGACAATATTATGTACAAATGAGTATTTTAATTTTTTCAAGTTTATATTTGAATAGATACATATGTACCTCTCATAAATATGTTATTTTTGAGATTTAATATTTGAGCAATATAAGCTATTTCCACTGTAGTTTAATATTTATGATCAACATTTGTTGCACTGTAGTCATCTATAAATGAGCACAGAGAAACTCATTTTATCCAACCTTCTTTTTATTTTGTCAGTTTTTATTGGATTTGTAAAATCCATCTGAGTCACTTTCCCATTCATTCTTGAAGTTAGGTTTTGTTAAGGGATCATAAGCATAATCTGGCGATGTGCCTATGTATTAGTTTCCATTGCCTTCTTGCATTTAATGAACAGATATTTTGATATTAGGAGACCAAGAAAAAATAACTACATAACCATTGGTAAATAACACCCTTGATCTAGCATTCTAGTCAACTGCCTACATCTTAACGTTTTATTGTGTAACAAAACTAAATATTATTTTTGTAATTAAGTCCATTTTTGTTATGTTCAGCTGAAATCTTGTATAACTAACATAAATGGATAGTTTTCTTTCAAAATGAGGAACTTACAGCAATTGTCCAGACAATATATATTTATTTTTAATCGTTTTATTAGGGGCTCATACAACTCTTAGCATATTCCATACACACATCAATTGTGTAAAGCACATTTGTACATTAATTGCCCTCATCATTCTCAAAGCATTTGCTCTCCACTTAAGGCCCTGGCATCAGCTCCTCATTTTTCCCCTTCCTCCATGCTCCCCCCTCGCTAATGAATCCTTGATAATTTATAAATTATTATTTTGTCATATTTTGCCCTGTCCAACATCTCCCTTCACCCACTTTTCTGTTGTCCGTCCCCCAGGGAGGAGGTCACATGTAGATCCTTGTAATCGGCTCCCCCTTTCGAAGCCACCCTCCCTCTGTGCTCCCAGTATTGCCACTCACACCACTGGTCCTGAAGGGATCATCTGCCCTGGATTCCCTGTGCTTCCAGTTACTATCTGTACCAGTGTACATCCTCTGGTCCAGCCAAACTTGCAAGGGAGAACTTTTAGCTCTTTGAACACTTTAAGGAATTGCACAGTCCACTCATAATATCTCACGGGAATTTGAGGCATAACCCACAGCTGAAACAAAAGACAGTATGCCATCCTCTGGTTGGCACTTTTTGTCTTAACATTATATATGTGTACTGAATAAACAAACACAAAGGAATAAAGATGCAGTATTTCCTTTAAATTATAATGTTTTATGAAATGAATGAATGAATATTACAAGCATGATTCCGTCTAATTTTTTATACTTACGGACAGAATGGACATTGCTATGGTTGTTTCAATCCATGCACATGAATTTGATAAAGGAGTTAGAAATGTACATTTGTAATTTCCACCATGGTCAGCTGCCCAGCCACCCATTTTAGAGGGGACCGTGATTACAAAGGCCTTTTCTCATGCAGTTTGCTGAACTCAGCAACACATTTGGTGTCAGTTCTGCTTAACCAGTGCAAACCATATAGATGCCACTACCTGTTCATACTATATTTAAAATACACATCTTAAAGCACAAGAAAAGCCTGTCAATCTATTTCTGAAAGAATCTCATTATACACAGAGCTATGCCATGCCTGATTTAGAACATGAGATTTGGGATTTACAGTAAGTGTTGGAATCTATTATGATTTGGAGTGGGTTATTCTAAAATGGATGGTCAAAGAAAAAACTGGAGATTATCAAAATTAGAGAGTTTAATGAAATAAGAGGTGATCTGAAATCCTGGAGCACTTTGTAAGGGTCAATCAAAATACTGCATATTTACAGCTTAAATACAGGATATAGGAATTTACAAGAAGAAAACCCTGATGGTTGCTATTTAAGAAATCATTCTATATTATACACACAACAAGGAAAAGACCTGCTTGACATGATTTTGCTAATCATAACATATGAGTCATTTAAAAGATTATTTTATGGATATTTGGGGAGTCATGTCATTTTTGAAAATCTGTTTAGAATAATAAGTAGAGACAATGATGGCAACAAGTGTACAAGTGTTTTTGACACAATAGATATAGGTATGGATTGTGATAAAAATTGTATGAGCCCCCAATAAAATGATTTTTTTTTAAAGAAGTAGACAGGAAGAAAAATATCCATGCATTGTTATAGGAAACTTCTCTTTCAACCTTCAGTCACTCTGCAGATGCCAAGAATCTACTTCTTTTAAGCTCCTTCAAAGGTTAAACATATTTAACCTTTAACATTTGGCCTATAAAATCTTTAATCCAAGTTTTCTGCTTCCAAACTACAATGGTGGAATGGGAGTAAGTAGATAGTGTCCTTCTAAAAGAGATAAAGCTTTGCAGATGAAAGTTAACATAAAGTTATATTGGAGGGCAACGTGCATTTGGCTCGTTCTAACTAACACCCTACTAGAAACAAAAGAGAAGAGGCACAGGCACTAAGGTACAGAGATACAGAGGAAAACAATCAGGCTAACACAGGTACAGCTCCTATAGTTTGGCTTTCACAAGCCACGGAACACCTGGGACTAACGGGGGGAAAATAAAAAGAGTCATCCCCTAGAACTTTTGGAGAGAATGGCCTTGCTCACCCCTGAAATTTGGATTTCTGGGCAGAAATAACCCTGGTAAAGTGGTACAGTGGTTAAGTACTCAACCGCTAAGTAAAACGTTCCAAGGCTTCAGTCATTCTGCAGGTGAAAGATCTAGCAGTGGGTTTCTATTAAGATTGCTGCCAAAACTACTCTGTCTTCTAGGGGGACTATAAGGAAGAATTGGCATTTTGGTGATGGATAGACACATCAACTGTGGGCTAGTATATTGTTGATGCTTTAAGTAATCCACTTTGGGGTACTTTGTTAGAGCACCCATAGGAAATTAGTGCAAGACTATCATTGAAAGGGCAGGAGAAAAAAGAAAGATCAAAATGGGTGTCAGAAGAGACTCTGAAACTTGTTCTTGATCTCCATATAGGTAAGGCAAGTGGAAGAAATGATGGATAGGAGAGATAATGTCAAGAGCAGCTTGAGAAGACAACATAAAATATCACAATGCAAAGACCTAGAGTGAGAAAATAAGAAAGGAACAATTCAGAATCAGAATAACTTAAACTGAAGGAACTCTATAAAAACAATTCAAACCTTGAGTTTCAATATAGAACAATTCCATGGGCAAAATTCCATGATGCAGGAGATGGAAAGAATCCCCAGTAATTGTACCAATGGATCAAGAGGCAATGGTGCTAAAGGAAGAGCTTCAAGCTGCACTGACAGCAGTAGCTAAAAACAAGGATCCAGGAATTGATAAAACAGCAAATGAAATGTTTCAACAAGCTGATGAAGCACTGGAGGCACTCACTCATCTATATCAAGAAATTTGGAAACTAGCTACTTAAAGAAATGAATGAAAGAGATCCATATTTGTATCCATTCCAAAGAAAGGTGACCTAACCAAATGCTCTAATTATAGAATAATTACTGATATCACATGTGAGTAAAACTCTACTGAAGATCATCCAACAACAGTTGCAATGGGACATTGACACAGAGCTGCCAGAGGTTTTGAATGGATTCAGAAGAGGACGTGGAACAATGAGTATATTTGCTTTTGTCAGACAGAACTTGGCTCAAAGCAGAGAATATCAGAAAGATGTTTGCTTGTGTTTTATTTACTATGCCAAGGCATTCAACTGTGTGGATCATAACAAACCATTCTCCCAATACAAACGCTGAAGACAAAGCGGGTGAATAAGCAAATGTGGTGAAGAAAGCTGATGGTGCCCGGCTATCAAAAGATATAGAGCCTGGAGTCTTAAAGACTTGAACAAGCGGCCATTTAGCTCAGAAGCAACAAAGCCCACATGGAAGAACACACCAGCCTGTGTGATCACGAGGTTCCGAAGGGATCCGGTATAAGGCATCATCAGAAAAAAAATATCTTACCATAGTGAATGAAGGGGGGAGTTCAGAATGTAGACCCAAAGCCTATTTGTCGACCACTGGAGATCCCCTTGCAGAGGGATCTAGGGGAGGAGATGAGTCAGCCAGGGTGTGATGTACAGCTTTCCTCTAGTTCCTAAATGCTCCCTTCCCCCAACCCCCACTATCATGATCCGAATTCTACCTTGCAGCAAGTCTGGCTAGACAAGAGGGTGCACAATGGTGCAGATAGGAGCTGGAGGCACAAGGAATCCAGGGTGAATGATACCTTCAGGACTAGGAGTGTGAGGGAGGATACAGGAAGGGTAGAGGGAAGTGGGTTGGAAAGAGGGAACCGATTACAAGGATCTACATGTAACCTCCTCCCTGGGGCACGGACAACAGGGAGTGAAGGGAGACGCCAGACAGGGCAAGATATGACAAAATAATAATTTATAAATTATCAAGGGCTCATGAGAGAGGGGGGAGCAGGGAGGACCTGATGCCAAGGGCTTAAGTGGAGAGCAAATGCTTTGAAAATGATGAGGGCAATGAAGGTACAGATGTGCTTTATACAATTGATGTATGTATGGATTGTGATAAGAGTTGTATGAGCCCCTGATAAACCATTTAACATAAATAAATAAATTTTAAAAACCTTAACAAGCTATGGATAGCTTTGAGAATAATGGGAATTCCAGAACACTTATTGTGATCATAAGGAACCTTTCAATGGACCAAGAGGCAGCACTGGGTGGCACTATGCAAATAGAGGCTGTGTGACACTAAGAGAGGGGATTGGTCATTCTCCATTGCCAGTCCCTTTGGAAATCTTTGAAGCAGCAGTAGGGTAAAGAGAAACTCAGAGGGTCTTGGAAAAGCATGTTCAGGAAGTGATGGAGGCTGCTAAAATTAGATGCATCACTGACTGTACCACACAGATACTCAGAGAAACAGTGCTAAGATTGTGGGGTACCTTCTCCTTATCTGGCCAGAGACTATGGGGTTCCTGGCCATAATCTGGGACAGAGTGACAGCTGGGTTGGCATCCTGGCCCTGGAGCCAAAGGCTTTATTACCAAGAGATTAAGACCCAGAGAGAGACTACATGGCAACTGTATGGCTCAGAGGCTGAGAAGCTGAGAGAGCCTGTATTCTTACGGTTTGCTGATACGGACTTGCGGTTGGCAGTTCAAAATCACCAGTCATTCTGGGGAAGAAAGACAAGGATTTCCACTCTTGTAAAGAGCGAGTCTTGGAAACCCACAGGGGCAGTTCTGCTCTATCCTATGTGGTCACTATGAGTCAGAATGGACTTGATGGCAGTGAGCTAGTTTTGGAGGTTTATTAACTTCCCTAATAAACCCACTGAACTGTGGTTTCTGTGAGGTGTGTGTGGCCATGGCAATGAAAATTGACAGAGAGGTATAGTTGTGTGGGGCAACAGGCTGCGGTTAGAAGGTTGAACCATGGCGGCTTGTCTGCCTCCTGCTGTGGCAATAGAGAATGCAGAGGGCATCATGTATGCCCATCGCCACAATATTTACTGTACAATCGCTTCCGACCTTCACTTTGATCTTGTATTTCTTTCCTGTCTTTTTAATGACCTTTGCTTTCTTCATGTATGATGGTCTAGTTGTCCTCCCGCAGCTCACCGGGTCTTGTCTTAGTGTCCAGTGCGGCAAAGCTGTTCTCACACTTCGGGTGGCCTCTACTCAAGGTGGTATTTTGGCTCTCATGGACTTATTTACCTTTTCTTCAACTTCAATTTGATATTATATATGAGCAATTGACTGTCTGTCCCACAGTTGGCTCTGGCCTCATTTTAGACCCTGGTTTTGATATTTATTTTTATTGCACATATAAACAGAGTTTATGATTAGACATTATCTTCCTGGTGTCATTTCATGCATGATTGGCCATATTGTTCTCTTCCTATAAGAAATTCAATGTCCATGAGCAATGTCTGATATTTTTATGTTGGTTTTATTTTTTAATATTTTTTTACATTTTGCTGCATCAACACAAAAAAGACCAATGTCTTTAAGAAGAGACATTTTTGCCAATCATATTACATGTAGATATTTGTAGATGAACTCTAACAGCAATACTACTTCAGTATCCAGACTAAAGAGTATTTATACAAAATATACTATTGTTTTAGTGCTCTCAAGGAGCCCTGGTGGCATAGAGGTTCTGCTTTGGGCACTGATGAAAGATGGGCAGTTTGAAATCACCAGCCTTCCTGTGGGAGAAAGATAGGATTGTCTAGCTCAGTAAACAGGTAGCCTCCAAAACTCACACCCTACCCTGTCTCATAGGGTCACTACGAGTCAGCACCAACTCAATGGCAGTGAGCTTGGTTTTAGTTCGGACTAGCATTGGGAAAAGAACAAAAGAGAAGCTGAACCACGTTCATATATTTAAAGCATATGAACAGGCTTGTATTATGTCTGCTCTTACTGAATTATCAGAGATAGTGAAATAAATGACCAAGTAAGTGATACGGGTGTAGGGATGGCCACAAACAAATAAAAGATATATCCCTAAGAAGTTCTAAGCCACATGGCAATAGGAAAAGATGTATGATCCTGCTATAAACCAGCAAGATCATTTTAAAATTGGTATTAAAAATACAACAATTTTTACATTATCAACAAAAATATGACAATGCCTTACAAAATGGGTAAAATATTTATATAGGAAGAAAACAAAAAATTCAGGTTAAAAACTATATTGATTTATCAATTCAAAGAAATGTGTCACAGGAATGCACGATGCTAATAACAGGAGGGAGAAGGTACATATGAATTTTCAATACTTTCAGCAAAATTCTATAAAAATAAAACCTAAATTATTTAAAATGTTTAAATATATGTTACGAAAAGCAAAATTATGTTGTCAAATGCTATGCTTGTGTTTTAATTAGTTTTGTTTTCCTATGTTTCAGGATCATGGTTAAAATGTGTATATATATATATATATAGAATTTATCTTGCCAATTGCTATCAGTACAATCCTTGTATTATATCACAAATCTGGGTAACAGCTACCTCATGCTAGCAATTTTGAAGTTCAAAAGAGAAAATATGCAAATACTTTTTTTCTCTATATCTTACTTACATGGCTGACTTTTGATGAATCCATTATGGTCTCATGTCTTGTTCAATACTTAACAAATGAGTCTCCATAAACTCATTTAGGATATGGGTCTCTTTTCTCCCATTGTAAACAAATAAATGTTTATTTTCCTTCTAAATGTGACTCTAGTTTCATGCATAATTGTCTTTTAGAGAATACAGGTTATATTCAGGATAAGTGTTGTACAACAACAAAATAGAACTGCTTATATTTTGTGCACAAGTTGCGATCTAATTTGTTGACAGAATACTCAAATCAGAAATTCCACCAGGTCACAGTGAAAAGTTGCTATCACTATAAATCTATATGGGTTTGAAAAATTGATGAATAATTTAATTGCTGAATTATCATTATATTACATTAGTGTTCATTTCACAAACGTTGTTTAATTACCTTTTTTAGGAAAACCATCCTCTCCCATGGCACCCTAATTTAATAACTATGATATTGTAGAATCCAACTTGCCACTTCTTTATTTTTTACTTATTTTTATTTTTTAATTACATACATCAATTGAGTAAAGCACCCTTATACATCTGCTGCCCTCATCATTCTCAAAATTCGCCTTCCTCTTGGGTTCCTGGAATCTGCTCATTTTCCTTTTTTTCCCTCCCCCTCCCTCTCTGCTCCCCACTCCCTCATGAACCTTTAATAATTTATAAATTATTATTTTATCTTATCTTATACTGCCCAGCATCTCCCCTCACTCACCTCCCCATTGACCATCTCCCAGAGAGGAGGTTACATGTAGATCCGGGTCTGCCTTTCTACACCCCCTTCCCTCCTGGTGTCGCCACTCTCACCGCTGGTCCTGAGGGGTTGATTCATCCTAGAGTCCCCATGTTTCCAGATCCCTACTGCACCGCTGTGCATCCTCTGGTCTAACCAGGTTCACAAGGTAGAATTGGGATTATGATAATTGGGGGGGGGAGGGTGGGATGATGGGGAAGCATTCAAGAACTAGAAGAAGGTTTTAAGTTTCATTGTTGCTACACTGAACCCTGAGTGACTCATCTCCTCCCCACTACCCCTCTGCAAGGGATGTCCAGCTGTCTACAGATGTGCATTGAGTCCCCATCACTCACTCCCCTTGTTCACGGTGATATGATTTTTCCCCTCTGCCTTTGTTGTTTGAAACCTGGTCCCCTCTGCCATTCATGATCACACATTTGGTGTGCTGCTTCCATGTGGGTTTTGTTGCTTCTGAGCTAGATGGCCGCTTGTTTACTTTCAAGCCTTTAAGTCCCCAGACGCTATATCTCTCAATAGCCAGCCACCATCAGTCTTCTTCACCACACTTACTTATGCACACATTCGTCTTCAGTGTTTATGTGAGGAAGGTGATCACACAATGATGATTTTTATTCTTTGGTATCTGCTACTGGTCCGTTCAATACCTTGTATTCACTTAGGCTGTGTGCTTCTTCTCTGTGGACTTTGTTGCTTCTGAGCTAGATGGCCACTTGTTTGCCTTCAAGCCTTTAAGACCCCAAATGCTATATCTTTTTGATAGCCGGACACCATCAGCTTCCTTCACCATGTTTGCTTATGCACATGTCTGTCTTTGGCATTCATGTCGGGAAGGTGGGTATCATGGAATGACCGTTTAGCTGAGCAAGGTGCTATTGTATTGAGGGAGTGTGTGCGCGAGGAGGCCCAATGTCCACCTGCTACCCTACTACTGAACCTATAAATATATGCACTTAGGTCTATTTTGCCACTTTATTTAGAAAGCCGTTCTTATTTCTTCCCCTGGAAATGAATTTTAACAACCAAATATTCTATTCCCTTTCATTATTGGCATTGGATATGCATGGTGCTTAAAGTTTATAGTGAGTGGGACAGTAGACATCAGACACCATGTGTAGAATAATGAGAAATGTATGCTAGAAGCCGATTTGTTCCAGTCATAGTCTGTTCACTCCACTGTTGTAATGTTACATTCCTTTGGAAATTTACTTATTAGTTCCTCAAATTGAGCAACCTCTTTTTACCTTGCCAAGTGAAATGTTTGAAAACATCTAACATTTAATAGTATTACATAACTTCTACTAGGCCAATTGTAAAATATGGAGTAAAGAATGAATTTTCAAGGGTTATTTCTTATTTAAAGTGTTCTTTCTGAAATCTTCAATGTTGTTATATAAAATATTAATTGCTCAATTATTAATTGTGAGGTCAATAAGAGTGTCCAGGCTATTACAATGATGTAAATTCCAAGTTCAAATTAAGCATATTCACTTTCAATGATGGAAGTTTCTCACAAAATCTGGTCAGTAATCTAAGCTATCTTTGAGCGCTTAAGCTTCACCAGCTACACTATGAAATTTAAATTTACCATTTCTGCACAATTTCCCTTCAAAATGAATGATTTTGTTTTCATTTGACAATCATGCATATATAATGTCAAGCTGCTTATTGTTTTTATTTAGCATGTAGCACAGAAAAATTAAAGATACCACTGAGCCCAGAGAAGCATGTCAGCATAACCAGTCATTTTTCCTGAGGAAAACACTGCTATGCTGTTGATTTTTGCCACCACTGCATTTTAGAATATAAACAGCAATACTTTATTTCTAGCCTAAAAGCAACACTTAGTTGAAAAAAATTGCATGTTAGCATAAATTGATTCATTTGTTTTCCAATGCAAAAATGTGTAAATTTGTAAAAAGATAAATAAGGCTAATATAATTATTGTTGAAAACAGAAAAATATTATAAAGTGTAAACACTTTCATAAGATGCTTGAGAGGCAAGGTAAGATACTCTCAAATAGCATTTATGTCCTTAATATGAGAAAATGTATTTAAAAAATCATTGGGTGGTAATCAGATACAATAACTCCTGTAAAAGACAATTTTAGAGAGTGTTAAGTATCAAATGCATATAATAATACATAGTTTGGCTAATGTGCTATGAAATCTTTGTGATTCTGGATCACGTGTCCAGTGACAAGACATCATGAAGTTAGGGGATAATAGATGCTTGCTATCCATTTTTGTTCTATTGCACTGAGAAAACTGCTCTCAATTTTAGATACTTCATTGCTACGAAATATAAAAAGCCAGACAGGTTTCTGAGAAGACCAACAATAATGTCCAAAGATCTGGAAAGGGTACTTTTAATAAGATAATATTCACAGCAGTGCCTTCTCACCTCTCCCGAACAGGCTTTGCTATCTGCTCATCATAGATTCTGTGTAAACACACAGCTCATATCTATATATAAAAGGGTGTTTAAAATAAGATTATTTTCTTAGAATGGTCTAACGAGTCGAAGACAGTAAAAATCTCTTGATTCAACACCTTTATTTAATAAGCTTTAGTGACCCAGGGTTGTCATCCGTCCACAAGTCCCTGGAGCCTGAGTTTCTGAGTCGATGTTAAAGCCTTTGTTCCTCAGAGTAAATGACCTTTCCCACTTGCCACACATTTCAAATATAACTAGACAGTGACATTTTATTGAGTTTATTGTACCGTATTTTAAAATTACTCACACTTCTTAAATCATTGGTTATCCTTTTTATGAATTACTATTTTATTAATAGCACCTTCATGAGGTTATTATGCATACCATAGGACGCCATTTAGGTATGCTGGTTGATTTTATGTGTCAGGTTAGAGAGATAAGAGGGCTAGTTTGTCAAACACTTTCTATCTGTTTTATGAATATATTGTTTAGATATGATTAACATGCATACTTATTTTGCTTTTTGTGTGATAATATCCTCATAAAACATTACATTCAATAATACGGGTGGACCCCATCCCATCAGATAAAGTGCAGAGGAACAAAAAATGAGGCTTCAGTAATTAATCCCGACTCAAGACTATAATATGCAATTCATACCTTAGATTCTAACCTGCTGGTTGACTTGATATATTTTGAATTCAAAATGGAGACACGTTTGGCTTGAGTTAGTGGCAAACTTGTACTCACTTGCAACTTCTAGCAACTCTAAGCACAACAGAACAAAATCCTGTCTGCTATTCCCACCGTCTTCAAACTGTTATATATTAGACCATTGTCGCAGCTACTGGGTCAACCCTTCTTGTCAAAAGTCTTTCTGCTTTTTCCTGACCTTCTATTGACCAGGGGTTGTGTCTTTTGAAGGACTGATCTCTCCTGATCACCCACCTAAAGTGTGTGAAACAGGAAGTCTTGACCTCCTTGCTACTAAGCAACATTCTGGCTATATGTCTTCATAGACAGACTTATTTATTCTTCTAACAGCCCACAATACTTTAATACTCTTGTAAAGGAACACAATTCAAAGGCCTCCATTACGCTTCAGTCTTTTTGACTCATTGTGCAATCTTGACATGCATACGAAGAAATTAAAAATCTGGTCAGGCCCCCTTCCTCTTCAAGGAGACATCCTTGCTGTACATGACTTTAGGGTGTTAAGCAACAGATTTTCACAATGCAACACATCCTTTGATTTCTTTTCTTTTTCCTTTTATGTTTAGTTTTACATTAAAAACTAATATCAGCATAGAGACATTAACATTTTAACTAATAATTCTTATGTGGGTATATCAACAGACAAGATGAGGTACATGAAAAAAATCCCCTTAAAAACCAGTCACAAATGATAATCATTGTTACCAATTTTTAAAATTTTTGGGAAAAAAACATCGTTCAAAAACATTTCATTGTGACATCATATAATTGTGTAGTTCAATCACATCAAACAGTATCAGACAATTGTCACCACAATCAGTTTCAAAATATTTTCTTCCTTCAACTCCTTAACGTCAGTTCTCTTTTATCCCCTTTACCCGCTCTGCTCCCTAGGAACCTTTACTGTACTTTGTGTCTTTATAGGCTCATCAATCCTTGGTTTTATATACCGAGAAACACATAGAAATTCAACAGGGATGCCCACAATGGTGAAAAACATCAGCGATAAACCCCAATATGAAAACATACACACGCACGCACAGAAACAATGTTGAAAACCCGATCACGCCCAACCTGCGTCAGAGGAGGGATCAACTGACATGATTTTAACCATTCAAGTCAGATTTATTACTTCATTCTCACAGTAATCACTCCAATTCTCTCTGTTTGGCAACTGGTTTATTGCCATCCCTCCCTTATGGGTAGAGGGAAATCATCTGGGGCTCATTTTCTATGCAGATCTCAGAAATGTACCTTGGGCTTCCGGTGTCATCCAAAGTCCTCAGCAAATCAGAATTTCACAATTTAGGCTCTGATACTATTCCCTCCTTCAGCTTTGGATTATATGATTTATGATCCTTCGGCTAAAGATGTTGGTATGCTTCTTCCATGTGGACATAGCTGACATCTCACTTAGATGGCGGCTTGTTTGGAAACAAGTTTCCAAGGCCCAGTTGCTATTCTATGTGAGAGCTGGCCTTGATCTTGTTTCTTCACAACACGTTGCTTTAGCACCCGCAGCTGCTGGTACCATGAACACTAACAGTAGACCCAAGCAACATGAAATCCTAATCTTTATTTATCCTAATGTTGTCCATTCATTCATTTGTGAGGATTTTGGTTTTCTTTGCATTGAGGTGTAATCCATCTTGAAAGTGTAGTCTTTTATATTCCTCAGCAAGTTCTTAAGTCTTCTTAACTTTCTGCAAGCAAGGTTGTGTCATCTGCACATTGTAGGTTGGTAATCATCCTCCCTTCAATCAAAATGCCAGAATCATGATTTTCTTCATATCGACCAGTTTCCCATAATATTTGCTTAGCATAAATTGAAGAAGTATGGTGAAAGAAGATAAGCCTGGCATACATTTTTCCTTATTTTAAATCATTTGAACTTAGTAACTTATTTTCCCATTTCTTTAAAGAATGATGTGGGGTTTGGGATTGGAATTGCATTGTATTTGTAGATTGTTTTGAGTAGTAGTGATATTTTCCAATTAAGTTGTCCTATCCATCAACAAAGGATATTCTTCCATTTGTTTAAGCAGGTCTCTTTTGTATTCTTGCAATTAATAGTAATTTGTAGTTTTCTTTGTGCAGGTTTTTGTTTCTCTGGTTAGGCATTTCCTAGGCATTTCACCTTTCCAGGGGCTATTTTAAAACTTATAATTTTCTTGATTTATTTTTCAGATTTCTCTTCATTAGTGCATAGGAATTCTATGGATTTTTATGTGTTAATAGTGTATATTGGCACATTGCTAAATCTTTCAAGTGATTCCAACAATATTTTTGCCAAATCCTTGAAGTGTTCTACATATAAAATTATATCATCTGCACATAGAATGTTTTACTTTTTCTTTGCCTAATTGCACTTCCTTGATTTCTTTTTGTTGTCTAAAATAGCTGGCTAAGGCTTCCAGGACAATGTTAATAGGAGTGACATCCTTGTCTGGTTCCTGTTTGCATAGCTTTTCTCCAATGAGCGAAACATTGGCTATTGGCTTTATATGTTCTTTAATATGTTAAGACATTTACTTTATATTTCTATGTTGTTGTGTGCCCCTAGAAGGTCTATTGCTATATAGTTCAAATGTCATGCAATTCAATAATTCAAGCACATCACAAAGAGTTGTATAATTACCAGCACAATCAGTATTAGAACATTTTCTTCATTCTTGTACTAATTGTCATTAGCTTCCCACACCTCCAAAAACCTTCCTTGCCATACCCCCATTGAACAATTAATCCAGTTATTATCTCTACAGATTACCTATCTTGGATTTCATATACATAAAACGTTAAAAAACAAATTAGCAAGAATAACAGTACAATATTAAAACATCAGCCTAAAAGGAAGCAGATGTATGATGTAGCTCTCCTTATTGCTTGCTGTAATGAAGTGATCACTAAAAATGTAAGTGTTAAAGCACAATGTAAGTGCAGAAATCAGATGATGCTCTCCTTACTAAAGAATCACATCTGGGCATGAAGGTTTTTCTTACTGTAGCTAGGAAAGTGACATGCCAGCCAAATCCATGAAAGAAGAACACCAGTTTACGTGATCCAAGGATTTCAAATGGTAAAATTTCAAATCAAAGGAAGGAATGGTATTAGAAATTAAATTCTGAACATTCAGTTGCAACATGCAAAATCAATTTGCAATATCCCTACGTGGATTAAGCCTCTATTGAATTCCCTCAGAAAATTGAGCAGGGGTGTAACAGTCTTGTCCCCAGACAGGGTAGATTGGAGAGTAGATTATAAGGAGATAGTTTGGTTTAAATTTAACATCATAGACTTTGTTTTCCCTTTTGACCCCAATTTTTAATACTTCCCATTTTTCTTTTGTAATCATATGTCCTGTAATTGATTTTATTGTTGTTCCTATTTTCTTTGTTTTTATGATTTTCTTTGTAGGAAATCCAGGAGAGGTCATCTTTTCAGACAGCGACTAGATAAATGGTGTTTGGGTTAAGACAGAGGAGGTTGTGGGGACAGGGTATCCTAATAACAATGGATAAAAGATTTAAGAAGATGTTCAAAATTCATGTGGAAATTATTGCACAACCCCTTTTGATATATTAAAACTTTTGTTTTATATATTATGTTAGTTATATGAGTATATAAAGTGGTTAATAAATAACCAACAACAATAACTAAATAAAACAGAAAAAAAACCTCAATCTAAAAAAATAATGCCAACAATAATAAAAACTAGAATAAATTAAAAATGGGTCAAAAGGGAAAAAGTGATAAGATGTTAATTTTTTACCTGCATTGTTAGGAAATCAAGCTTGGTAGAGAGGCACCAAAAAGAGGAATACCTTGATGAAGTGGATGGACACAACGCCAGCAATAATGTCCTCAAGCTTAGGACCAGCTGTGATGATAGTGCAGGACCAGACAATTTGTCCATACATAAAGTCACTATGAGTCAGAACTGACCGGACAACACCTGACAACAGCATGTCTGCACTCATTCACTTTCTGATGCGCTTTGTCTGAGGGCAAGGGTAGTCCCCTCCCTGATTGGAATTTTGAGACGTCCAGTAGCACAAGACAGTTCCTTCAATTTCTGTCTCACTAGTTCCTCTGCTTATCCGATTGCTTCAGTATCCGTTCTGCTACATCAAATAACATGGTGAATGCGGAATCTGGCTATGTCACAGGTGTAATGCTTTTTGCTATCACTATTAGGAGGAGTATAAACAGATTAGTTGGATATATTGTTTATGTCCAACAGATAGTAACCTCACCAAAGATCTACAAAGAAAATCACAATCTGCAAAATCACAAACATTTTCATGCACATTGTTTTTAATAAGGAGCAAGAAAACTGGTAATAGAATTCTCAACAGAAGAATGGAAGCAAGGTAATAGTGAGATAACATTTTGAATATGGAGAATAACATTTACAAATGTATACCTAAGAAAAATTACTATTGAAAAATAAAGCTAAATAAATAAAGTCTAGTGAGGCAAAATCTTGCATCCCTCGCTGAAAAGGAAACAGTTAAATTTAAAGATGTTCCTCAGGCAGAAGGAAAGCAATAGTTGATGAAAGCAAGTAATGTACTAAGAAATGAATTTTAATGGAATAATCAATTATATGAGTAAATTAAAATGAATATTGACTGTGTAAATAATAATACTAATTAATGTTGCTATTATTACTGATTAGTGGGACCTGAGAAATATGTAAAATTCAAATGCATTTTAACAATGAATTTACTAATTCTGTGTAGCATAGCTGTGTAGGAAAAGGAATAATTAGTCTAGAAATCATTTTCAAGAGTCAGAATAATCACTAAAATAACAGAAAACAATTTTATAGCAAAACCATATAAAGAATTCAAAAGAACAATAAGCAAACCAGCAGACAGAGGGAGAAAGTAATTATTGAAATAGTAGCTTTATATTCAAATGAATCTATATTAAAGATTAAATTTAAATGAACTGAATTAAGAAACCACAGAGATCGTCAAATGGAATACAATATAAAAATCAATTACATTCTGTTTATATTATGCACACTTTAAATGGGAGGGCATAAAACATTTGACTGTCAAAATCTGCAAGAATGTATAGCATGGACACAATACATTTCTCAAAACTAACAAGTTGCAAAAGATCCAAGATCCAAGTTATGATATTGAAGGATTCTATAGGCAAATTAATGAGTGTTCTGAAAATATGGGGTAAAATTCACAGAGTAATAAACCATAAGAAAGTGGCTAGTGTCCATCCATTTCAGGAAGCAATATATGGCCAAGGACCAATAATATTAAAGGAAGAAATTAAAGATGTACTAAAGGCATTGAGGTGAAAAAAAAGGGAAAGGAAAAGAAACACCTTCAGGAACTGACTAACAATTGGGACGTTTTAACAAATTGCATAAACACAGGCCTGGACGCATGCACTTGATTATGCCAAGAAATTAGGAAGACTGCTACCTGATTGACCAACAAAGAGAACATGGTAATGATCAATATTAACTCTAGATACAAATAAAATCTCACTGAAAATAAGTTTCAAGAGCACATCAATAGGGAACTGTTAGAATGTTGACTTGGATTCAGCAGAGGGTGTGCAATGAAGATTTAATAGCTGATATCAGGAATATCTTGAATGAAAGTGTTCACCCAGAGAGAGAATTCAGTTTGCAGAAGGCTGTGGATGACAGTGGGAACCCAAGGTACATTTGGGGAACTACGTAGGAAAGAACATCCATAAAAGGGCACGGGAGGAAAGTGGTGTGTTGGGAGGAAAGTGATCAAAGGGATAAACCTGATTTCAATGGGCAAAACCTTGTCAGTTGTTCCCTCCTCTGGTGCATTCTAGACCTGATCTGGTTTAAAATTTTTCTCTGTGTTTATCTTTTTTTAATATTAGGGTTTATCTCAGATGTGTTATATATTTGGGTCACCCTCTTGAATTTTTTCATAAGTCTCTGGGTATATGAAACCCAGGATTAATGAATTTATAAGGACAGCAGATAGACTAAGGGTTTCTGGGGGTGGGGGCGGAGGTGGAGTTCAGTGGGGGTGGTGTTGGACAGGGAGATGGTGTCAAGGGAGGAAAAGAATATTTGGAAACTGCGGTAGCAATTGTACAGCACTGCTTTACATGATTGAACTGGGGAATAATGTGTTATATGAATTAACTCCAATTTTTAAAAAAAATAAAGGACAGATATTAAATATATAGAGATCCTTAACAGTGTGCATCATAAAAATCATTGCAAAGAACAAGTATTTCAGAAAACTTCGGGATGTCCATGTAGAACCTATAATATAGCTGAAGAAGCAGTTCTTTGAACAGAAAGGGGGATTCTATGTAGTTTAAAATCAGATAGTGTATAAGGGTTGTGTAATTTCACCATTCATATACAACTTTTATGCTGAACAAATAACTCAAGGAGCTACACTGTTAAGTAGAATATGGCATCACAACTTGAGGAAGGCTTATTAACATCCAGTCATATGATTCGGGCAGGTTTGCTGAAAGTGAAAAGTATTTGAGGCACTTATTGATACAGATCAAAGACTTCAGGCTTCAGTAAGGATTATACTTCAATATGCATGAAAAATCCTCGTGAATAAAGCAATAAGCAACATCAAAGTAAGCAGAGAAAAATTGATATTTATAAAGATTTCATTTTACTTCAATCCACAATCAAGGCCAAAAGGAAGCAGAAGTGAATAGGACCAACAATGCACTGGACTCGGCAAAACAAACAAATAAACAAACCCCAAACACAAACTTCTTTAAAGAGTTAAAATGAAGATGCTATTTTGAGGACTGAAGGGCACCTGATCCAACACATGGTAGTTCAGTTATCTCATATACATGGAAAGGCACGACAATACGGAATATCAAGGAGGAATGTTTGGTTCTGAATTATGGTATTGGCAAAGCATTATAGACTATATCATGGACTACAGGAGCACGGATGGCAAGACTGTCTTCCCTACTTTGGGCATGTCGTCAGAAGAGACCAGTCCCTGGACAAGGACACCATGAGTCATAAAGTAGTTGGGCAGTGAAAAAGAGGAATGTCCCCAAGGAGATGGACTGACACAGTGACTTTCACACTGAGCGAAAGCATGCGCACAGTTGTGAGGATGATGCAGGATTGATTCATTTGGTTGTGCACCAGGTTTCTATGCATCAGAACTGACTCTCTGGCTCATAACAACAACCAGAAGAACAAAAACATTTGTCTTGAAATAAGTACAGAGAGTATGATCTGTACTTGGGTTTTGGGCCAATTTGACGAGGCCAGGAGTCTGAGCAGTGTGGCAGTAAATGCCGCATGATATGACCTGACATGAAATGTAGGGTCGCTATGGGTCGGGACTGATTCGATGGTACCTAACAACAAGATGGTAACACTTCATCTTACACACTTGAACTGTGTTATCAGTTGGGACTAGTTCCTGGAGAAGGACATGGGGTAAGTAGAGGATCCGGGGAAAAAAAAAAAAGAAGAAGAAACAGTCCATCAATGAAATGGATTGACACAGTGGCTGCAACAATGGATCCAGATGTAACAATAATCAAGAGGCTAATGCGTGAGTAGGACTGGTCCCATTCTATTGTGTCTGTGAGTCAGAATTGAATCAACTGCACCCTACTTACAACAGAATGTGACCTTAGTAAAAAAAATTCCTATCTAGGAAAAAATGAGTATGCTTTAAAATAAAGAAACACATTTTTATACAACCTATGAGTCAAAATGCTGACGAAGGAGCCCTGGTGGCACAGTGGTGAAGGCGCTAGACTGCTGACGGAAAGAGAAATGGCCCCACAGGAGACCCACTGGGCTGCTGTGTCCTGAATGGATCCCCCCTTTGAAAAAGCATGGGCTGTTCCACTCTGTCCGATGTTCCACTCTGTCCGATAAGGCATCACTGTAAGTCTGAATTGTCTTGGCGGCACTCTTTGGTTTTGAGATAATAATGAATTATATCCTATTATCCCCTGATTATAAAGTTAAAGTATGTTAAGAAGGATCATGATAACCATAAATGAATGCCATATAAGACTAAGTATCATTGATTTAAGCCTCCATCTTAATGAGCTAGAAAGGGTGAAAAAGGAAATCATAACAATTGTAATAAGTGGAATAGGAAATACATGATAAACCGGATTTCGATACAGCTGAAAGTTGATTTATAGAAAATATTATTTTAAATAGTATGACTTATTGATAACAGTAACTAGAAATTTACAAATTACTAATATAAATAACTACCATTACTTTGTCATTTGGTCACATGGTGGAAGCTGTGTGTTGCTGTGATTTTGGAAGCTATGCCACCAGTATTTCAAATAGCAGAGGTCACTACACAGCTTTCAGCAGAGATTGCAGACTGATCATAGGCCAGGAAGAGGGAATAGTGGCCCACGCCTGAGGTACTTCCTAGCCATGGGAAGCTTCAGAATAACGCAGACCGTTGCCTGAGAAAGGGCTTCAGGATGAGTGTGCCAGGGTAAAAGGCACTCAAACTAGGACTGGCGAAAAGATGCTTCCTCAAAATAAAGTCATCTGAGTGAGTCGGATGGAGGACCGCTTTCAGGACTTCATTTGGTAATGGGGCACAACTTAAAATAGGAAGAAATAGCGATAACACTATTAATAATCAGAAGATAGAGTGCATGAAGTATGAATATAGGATAATTTAGAAATAATAAAAATGGAACACATAAAGATAGATTTCCTAGACAAAGTTGAGCTGAAGGGACTGGTATTGGCCATAATGAATCTGATAATTATACAACTTGGTATGCTGAAAATGACACATTCAGGCTCCAAAATCAATGTATAAAGACCATCACAAGACCTACCTTAAAGTAAAATACCATCTGTGATAAGAAAATATTCCTACACCTACAAGGAAGTCTAATTAATACAACTATTATTCAAACTTATGCACCAGCTACTAAAGCAAGTAAGTCATAAACTGAGGAAGTATGCCAAATGCTTCAGTCTGAAATTGTTAATACAATCAAGTGTTATGATAATTATTGTTCATTGGAATGCAACTGTTAGAAACAAAGAGGAAGGAACAGAAATTGGAAAACATAGCTTAGGTGAAAGAAAGGAAGTTGGAGATCATATGATATAATTTTACAGGCCAACATCTTCTTCATTGCCAATCTCTTTTTTCAGCAACATAAATAGTGACTAGACTTGTGCACTTCAACAAAAATACACAGTATCAAATTTAAATATCTATGGGAAGATTGGGAGTCCTAGTGTCATAGCGTTTCCTCATTGGCCTTCTAACTGCAAGGTCAGCAGTTCGAAACTGCAAGCTATTCCACAGGAGAAAGATGTAGCTTTTTACTTCTGTAAAGAATCGCAGCATCAGAAACTCACAGGGGCAGGGCTCACATGTCTTATAGGGTTACTGTGAGTCGGCATCCACAAGGTGGCAGTGAGCTTGGTTTGCGTTGGTTTTTTTTTGGTGGGAAGATATGAAGGAGAAGCTTACTGCCATCTCTCAAAGCAAGGCCAGGGGCTGACTGCAGAACAGACAATCAACTGCTCATCTGAAAGTTCAGTTTGAAGCTGAAGAAAATAAAAATAAGTCCGTGAGAGCCAAAACCCAACTGTGAGCACTTCCCAGGTGGATTTAGGGAACATCTTACGAACAGATTTGACACACTGAACACCAGTGAAGGACTTCGTTTTGGAATGACATCACACACATCATACACAAAGAAAGCAAAAGAACATTAAAACGACAGGAAAGAAAAAAAGAGCAGTATGAATGGCAGAGGAAACACAGAAACTTGCTTTGCACATAAATAGCTAAACCACACGGAAGGAGATGATGAAATAAAATGAATGAGTAGAGAATCCCAAAGGGCCTCTCATGAATATAACATAAAGTATTATAACTAAATATACCAAGATCAGCAGGAAAAAAGTCAAGCCTCAAGTGATAATATTAAGGATTCAAAAAATCCGAAATATTTAATGAGGTAAGAAGAATTAAAAAAATGATGGCAGACATAAACAAGGTCAGTGTACACAAAATTATTGGTTAATGTTCAGATATAGCAATAGGTAGCATATGATCATGAGCCAAGGATACTGAAGAAGGAAGTGAAAATTACACTAAAGGCATTAGCAAAAAAAAAAAAAAAAGAAGAAGAAGAGGCTCCAGCATTTCACAGAATATCTAATGAGATGTTTCAACAAGCTGATGGAGCACTGGATGCATTTCCTCATCCATGCCAAGATATTTTGAGGACAATTACCTGTCCAATTGACTCAAAAAGATCAATAGTTGTGCCCATTCCAAAGAAAGATGACCAAAGAGAATGTAGAATTTATAAAAAACTATTGCATGAAAGTAACAGTTTTTTAAGATAGTTCAACAAAAGTTGCAGCTGTACATAAACAGGGAACTGTCAGAAATTCAGAACTTCTGAGGAGGACATGCACAAGGAACAACTGCTGATCAAATGGATTTTGGTTGAAAGCAGAGACTACCAAAGATATTTTATTTCTGTTTTATTGACAATGCAAAGGCATTCCACTGTGTGGATGATATAAAAAAAACTATGCATAACGTTGAGAAGGACTGGATTTCTAGACTACCTCATTGTGTCTATATTAAATGTGCACATAGACCAAGATGCACGAATAGTTAGAACCAGGGCACCCTGCATTGCTGTCAAGAAAGGTCTATGTCGCTACTGTATCTCTCACCACACACATTTAACTTTGGTGCTGAGCAAATATTGTGAGAATCTGGATTATATGAAGAATGTAGCATCAAGATAGGATGAAGTATCATAAATGTTCAAAATAGAGATGGCACAGCCTTTCTCGCTGGACATCAGAAGGACTGATGAAAATAAGACAGTTCCATCACCATTGTGGATTGCCACTCAGTGTACATAAAAAATCCTCAACATTGTAGGAAATAAGCCTCCAGCAATCTCCCTCTGTCCATCATTGAGGGATGGGAGGAAAGGGGTTACCAAGCAGAGTGCACTGGAGGGATGAGTCCAGAGGATCAAAGGGATAAACCTGAGTTGAACAGTGAAAACTGTGTCAGGCGATTCTCTCCTCTGACACACCTTGGATCCGATCTGGTTTTTCAACATTTTCTGTATTTTGTTTTGTTTTGCTTGTTTATATAAATATAAATTTGTTTGTTTGAATGACATGGGGGGTCACCCTCTTGAAGTTACATTGTATGTTTTTCGGAATATGAAAACAAGAATTGGTGAACCTCTAGGGACATCAAGTGTAATACGGGCTTGGGGGAAGGGGCAGTGGAGCAGTGGTGGGGGGTGGGGCATAAAAGGGAGCTGATGTCATGGATCCAAGAAAGAAAAGAATGTTTGGAGACTAATTGTGCTAGCAATTGAACAATAGTGCTTTACATGATTGAACTATGGAATGATATAGTTATTAACTTCCAATTAATAATATTTTAAAATAAAAACCACAATGATCCCCTGAAAAAAAACAAAAACAAAAACACCCCAAAATAAACTTATAATATTATTTAATAATAGTACTGCTGATTGCTGAAAGTAATCAAAATTCCCTCAAAGTTAAAGATGGGTAGATTTTTCTATATTTATAAAAAAATAGAATCTTATAAAACAAAGAAATAATGCATTACACTGCAAAAAGATGTTTGCATCATTGCTATTACACTGCAAGAAAGAAGCTCGACACAAAAGAATCCAAACAGCATCATTTCTTTGTGTTTGTTTTTTAAGTTGTTTAAGTAGCACAGCACATCCGTGTTGGGATTCAGGAAAGGGACCACCTTCGCAGCAGTGAGACCACCAGGGCTGTTCCTGGCCCAGACACTCTTCGCATTCTTTCCTGAATTGTGTTCACATCGGGTGAATTTACTGAACTCCATACTCTATGACATACGTGTTTCTTTTTTTTACTTTATTTTTTAATTATTATTTTTATACAATAGGTAACCCCATAGAATTTTAGTTTTTTAAACATTTTATTAGGGGTTCATACAACTCTTATCACTATCCATACACATATATACATCAATTGTATAAAGCACATCTCTACATTCTTTGCCCTAATCATTTTCAAAGCATTTGCTCTCCACTTAAGCCCTTTGCATCAGGTCTTCTTTTTTTTCCCCTCCCACCCCGCTCCCCCCTCCTTGATGAGCCCTTGATAATTTATAGATTGTTATTTTGTCATATCTTGCCCCATCCGGAGTCTCCCTTCACCCCCTTCTCTGCTGTCCGTCTCCCAGGGAGGAGGTCACAAGTAGATCCTTGTAATCGGTTCCCACTTTCCAACCCACTCACCCTCCACTCTCCCAGCATCGCCCCTCACACCCCTGGACCTAAAGGTATCATCCACCCTGGATTCCCTGTGCCTCCAGCTCCCATATGCACCAGTGTACAACCTCTGCCCTATCCAGTCCTGCAAGGTAGAATTCGGATCATGGTAGTTGGCGGGAGGAAGCATCCCGGATCTGGGGGAAAGCTGTATTCTTCATCGGTACTACATCGCACCCTGACTGACTCATCTCCTCCCCTAACCCCCTCTGTGAAGGGATCTTCAGTGGCCGACAAATGGGCTTTGGGTCTCCCCTCTGCACTTCCCCCTTCATTCACTATAAGATTTTTTTTTCGATGATGCCTTATACCTGGTCCCTTTGGCACATCATGATCGCACAGGCTGGTGTGCTTCTTCCATGTGGGTTTTGTTGTTTCTGAGCTAGATGACCACTTGTTCATACTTATATGCAAGATATAAGTATAAGATATGTGAATGCAAGTACATATCCTATTATTCTCTTGAATGTTTTCTCTGGATTATGGTTTTCTAAGAACTTGGTCATTATTTTCAGATCCTTGTTTGGTTTATTATGCCCCTCTTCTGATAGGTTCATTTATGAGTTTGTTCTGCTAACTTTTCAGAATGCACTTACAATATCTGTTCAAGGACTAGTAGCAAAGAATTTTTGATCATGATATTCTGGAGAAAGCATGACTCTTTTCATTTGCTCGGAAGAAAACATCTCCCATCTCATCTGCTCAAAAGCTTTTTAATAAAGCTTTTCCAAGAAACGCATGACTGACATCATTATTTTTATATGAAAAAGCTAACATCTATAACTTAAGGGGGAAAAGCAAAAACATGTTACTGAAAGGACTTCTTCCATGTACAATACAAGTTTTGTTATGTCAGTGCTTCTGGTTAGTAAAACTCTAATTATTTTTTAGCTTATGCCAGAACGTAGAAGAGAGAGAAAGGAAGCATTAACCCTGGTAATTCATTGCTCTCCTTCGCCAAGTATGATGACTGGCCTTCGGATACAGGCTAATGATTTACTTGGAATTAAGTATCAATTATTTTTATTGGTTTGGGTTCTTTATAGAAAAATTTATACTCTGCAGGACGAATGGATAGATGAATGAATAAATAAAAGTACTGCTCTGTTCTATGTCATAGAGATGTATCAAAGAAAATATGTTAAAATTCCTAAATATAAAAATTGAAGGGACTATAACCCTGTTTCACAAAACCAACAAGAATAACCACTGAGTCAATTAAGAAAGGACAAAACTGATCAATTAATCTTTTCTTTTCTGTCATACATTCATAGTCATTCAGCATCTATTTACATTTTCATAAAAATATTTTACCTTTATTAGTAATATTATTAATTCTTAATTCTTAGAGGTATGTAGAAATGACTTTCTTATATTGAGCCTTAAGTTTCTGCCTTTTGCATAGCAGAAGATTGTATTCATTAAATTGTGGCCTCCCAATAAATATACTGAAATACTGACAACTGTACGGTCTATGTGAACTTAACCTCATTGGAATATAAAACCTTTGGAGATATTATCAGGCAAGCTCACACTTGTCACAACAATGTAGCGTAGGTCTTATTCTGTATGATTCGTATCTGCATTAAGAAGGAGGGGTTCCACAGAGACATGAGGAAAGCGATGCAAAGCTGTGTGACGGCGAAGCAGATACTGCAAACTCATGAACTACAAGCCACGGAGCACTGCATGCTGGAACCGTCAGCAGCTAGAAGAGAAGTGGACGGCAGTACCTCTCAGAAGGAATCAAGATGACTGAGAGCCTAATTTGTACTTACAGCTCCCAGATGTCCAAGGCATGACATTATGTTCTTAAAAGCCACCCCATTTGTATTTTGCTATGACAGCCTTAGGAAATAAATGAAAATACATTTGGAAAATACTGAAACAACAGGGTTCCCCACCCCGCCCCTTTTTGGGTATGCTTCAATGATGCATTATTTTTTCCAAATCCTTTTATTTGGAGATAATCCAGACATCATACCATTTCATAGTTCACTCATAGGCATACAGTAAGTACTGAATAAATTTTTGTGGGGAAAAAGCTAATCTACTCTACATAACAAACCCTAAGTCCCCCATTTGGGGGCCACTTTCATGTACCCTGGAGTGCTTTGAGTATTAAAATCCAGGTTTCAGTGATTTCATTTTTTTCTCTGAAAACATGTATTCTATACATCTCATATATTGATTACATTTATAAGAATGACTTGATGCAAAGGGCTTAAGTGGAGAGCAAATGCTTTGAAAATGACGAAGGCAAAGAATGTACAGATGTGCTTTATACAATTGATGTGTGTATATGTATGGATTGTGATAAGAGTTGTATGAGCCCTTAATAAAACGTTTAATAATAAAAAAAGAATGACTAAACCATCAAAGTGGTTTTTACTTTTTAGTTAGTAACACAGTTTTCAAAGGTGAGCAGAGGATTTCTGTTTTCTCCATTCGATGTAGAGTTTCTGGTGTTGTCTTGTTATAGCTATAATCCCAATATAGCAACAATAACATTTATAATTGCATTTCGGAGAGCAGTGAATTAAATTATTATTTTACTTGCTATCGAACTTTTAGATAACTAGAAAAACGAGAAACATCTAAACAGTTTAATCCAATTAACTTGCAACCCCATTCATCACCATTACTCAGTTTTATAATTATGCAAATTTTAAAATAAATATCTTTATTCATAAAAACCCTATTATAATTTATCTTGCTAATTTAAAAGCATGTTGCTTTAATTGGTGTTGTTGTTAGGTGCCGTCGGGTCAGTTCTGACGCATAGCAACCCTAGGACAACAGAAGGAAGCATTGCCCTGCCTTGTGTCAGTACATAGTGACAAGGGCCTTCCTCTTTTATCCTGTCCTTCCACTGTACCGAGCTTGATGTCTGTCTCCAGGGACTGGTCTCTCCAGACTACCTGTCCGAAATATGAGGGATGAAGTCTCTCCATCCTAGTCTCTAAGACTGTGCTTCTTCCAAGACAGACTTGTGGGATGTTTTGGTAATTCAAGGAATTTTAATATCTTTGCCAGTAATGTGTTTGCATAATTCCAATGAATTTATGCTCTCTCTGTCTTCCTTACTTAATGTAAAACTTCCACGTATGTATCATGTGATTGAGAATACCATAGCTTCAACCCATAGCAACCTTGTGCACAACAGAACAAAACACTGCACTGTGCAGCACTATCCTGACAATTTTCCTCTGCCTGAGTCCAGAGATGCAGTCACTTTGTCAATCCACCTCCTCAAAGGCCTTTTTTTTTTGCCACCTCTCCACTTTACCAAATATAATGTCCTTCTCCTGGGACTGCTTTCTCCTGACAATATGTCCTAAGTATGTAAGACAAAGCCTTGTCATGCTTGCCTCTGAGGAGAGCTCTGACTGTACTTCCTCCAATATGGATCGATTTGTCCTTGTAGCAGTCGATGGTACTTTCAATATTCTTTTCCGGAACCCCAATTCAAATGAGCTGATTCGTCTTCAGTCTTTCTTATTCAATGTCCAACTTTCACACGTGTGTATGCAATGGAGAATGCCATGGCTTAGGTCAGGCACAGCTTAGTCTTTGCTTACACTGAGTTGTAACCCATCCTGAAGGCTATAATCTTTGTTCTTCTTCAGCAAATGCTTCAATTCCTCCTCACATTCAGCAAACAAGGTTTTCTCATCTACATACCACAGGTTGCTAATAAACCTTCCTGCAATCCTGATATCACATTCTTCTTCATATAACCCAGTTTCTCTGATGATTTGCTCACCCTGCAAATGGTGACAGGATACAACCTTGATGCACACCTTTCCTGATTATAAACCACACCGTATTCCCTTGTTCTGTTTGCCTCTTGATTCATGTACAAGTTCCGACTGAGCACAATGAAGTGTTCTCCAATTGCCATTCTTCTCTTGGTTATCCACAGTTTATTATGGCCCACACAGTCAAATGTCTTTGCATAATCAAGGGAACACAAGTAAACATCGTTCTAGGATTCTCTGCTTTAAGCCAAGATCCAACTGACATCAGCAATGGTATCCCTTGTTCCATGTCCTCTTCAGAATCCAGTCAATTGATTTCATGACTCCCGCTTCCTGGGAATCAGTCGTAGTTCCAAGTATGATGAAATCCTTGACAACTTCTATCTTTATTCAGTTTAACCATAAAGTTACATATTAATCAAGCTGTGAGGATTTTTTACTTCTTTACATCCATAAGTTATTACTTTCATGACAAAATCCCCCTGTGACTTACAAGAATTCATTCCTTTGAAAAAGTATATCATTTTTCTAGAGTACTGACCTATAATTAACTGCCCTTTAATGAAACATTATCATTTAATGAAAGCATTATCATATCATGTTAATGCCATCTCTATTCAGGGGATGATAAATTATATTCAAATAAATATAATTTATTTTTTTTACAAATGCTTACTAATAAAATTATGTACAGACATTGTTTTAGAGGTTAGGTAGATAACAAAACTGCCCTCGTTGATTACCAAGTCTATTCTAGAACTTATATCAAGTGTAATATTCTCTATGCCTAGTACTAAGACCAATAAATTGAAAAAAATAATATTACCATTACAGTAAATCTGATGTCAGCTCATGTAACATACCATTATGTCAATATTCTACCTTTGATGTTGTGTATTCACTGGGGCTTGCTAATTGATAAGGTTCATAATTTAGAAATATCATAAAATCCCCTAATTTTTTCTGCTCTTTATAATGAGGCTTAATCATTACAAATTCCATATCGCTAAGAAACATGGGCATTCTTACATACGACTTTTGTCAACAATTACAATAAACCCAAATCCTTCTTTGTTTTCCATAGCTAACATGAGGTTGTCAAATGCTTAATACATTTCGGGACTCTTAGGTTTCACATCATGCAGGGTACAGCCTTCTGAGTCGCATTGCGTGTTCCCATCCATTTCTCCTTTCTCTACCGTTCTGAGCTGTCATCAAAAGCTCTCTGGTTTCATTACTTTATCATGTAATTTGATTTTTTTTGGAGAAAATTCTTGATGCTAGCTGATTCCAAGAAATTCTTAGGGATGACAGGAAGGATGACTTACAAGCAATCATCAGTTAGGAATCTCCAGGAAATCTCTATTTGCATTTGAATGAGCTTTGGTACGAATTATAATATTGTTTGCTTCGACCAATTAATATAGATATACCTAGTTGTATGTTTTTTAAAACATCTGCTAGTTTGGAGTATTACATTGCAGGGCTTTAAAATTCATGAAAAAATCCATTTTATTTTCAATCATTTTCCATGAACTTTTGAAGACCTCTCATATTTTATACAGGTTTGAAGAAATAGTATTTAATAAAAGATCAAATAGTAGCTAGATACTCTGATATATAAATGCATTATTTTAATCCTTTGCTTATAATTTTAAATTTTATTTCATGTATATCCCATCAATTTTTCAGACATTAGAGTATAAATATGTTTCTTTTTTCATATTAAGATATTATCAATAAACAATTCTGTATTTATTCTAAGTCAAGTTGAATCCAGTGTGTTTAAATTATTTTGGAATCTCAGGGAAGCAATTTATAGAGCCCTGGCCAAACTGTGAGTGAAGAGTTAGACAGCTAATTGGAAAGTCATTAGTTCAAACTAACCAGCAGTTCTGTGGGAATTGAATGTGCAATGCAATAGGCTTCCATAAAGATTGAGAAGCCTCATGGAGTGTATGTTAGTCTGGGTACTTTAGAGAAACAAATGCACACAAACTCAAATGTGTAAGAGAGCGTTTTATATAAAGGTTAAGTGCACATCAAGAAGACATCCCAATCCTGTGCTGCCCAAGCCCCCAAGTCCAACATTAACCCATATGTCTGAGACCAATCCACAAAGTCCTCCTTCATCTCACAAAACACACTACAATGGTGATTCCAGGAGGAAAGCAAATTCAGTGAATGTGTGAGCATTTCATCACTGGTAGGGGTCTCCACATGGCTGCCCAGCACCCAGGACTGCATTGGGCTAGGTCCATGTGGCTTCAGGGAACTGGCTAAGGCAGCTGCACCCTAGTCTGACCATCAGAAAGCAAGAGACCCGAGAACTAAAAAAGCAAGGCTTACCAAGCCATTTATCTCTCAGCCCTTCAATTAACCCCACATGTGTTTATCTATCGGCCAGGTCAGCATAATAAACTTTAACTAACTCAGAGTAGTTGTAGACTGTCATATATGATCAAAGTGAATCAGAATCAACCAGATAAAAATGAGTTTGTTATTTGAAGTTCATTACACAGAGTGCTTTATATATTGACATCTTATGAGTACGTTCATTGTAATTGCTTAAGTTTCTTTGTTGTAGTGTCTTCAAATCCATTCCAACTCATATTAATCCTGTGGATGACAGAATGAAACATTGACCACACCTGTGCAATCTGTACAGCTTTTTTTTAAGTTGGAGCCGATTTGTGATAGGTACTATGCCAATTGATCTATGGCCTTCCCTTTTTCCCTTTTTCAGCTACCTAAGCAAGCAGGAAGTCCTTCTCTGGGCACTGGTCTCTCCTAATATCATGTCCAATGAAATTTTCCCATTTCCACTCTATGAAGTATTTTAGCTGCACTTCTTCCCAGAGTGATTTGTTTGTTCCTGTGGTAGTCCGTGGTATTTTCAATATTCTACACCAGCAGCATAATTCAAAAGCAACCATTCTTCTGTCTTCCTTATTCCATATTCACCTTTCACATCCATAAGAGGGCATAAAAAATACCATGACTTGAGTCAGGCATATCCTCAGAGTGATAACCTTCCTTACAACACTTTAAAAAGCCTCTTTCAGCAGACCTACCCAAAGCAATGTTTCTTTTGATGTCTTGATTGATGCTTACATGAACATTGATTGTGGATCCAAACAAAAAGAAAAGCTTGAAAACTTCAATATTTTTCCTATTTATTATGATATGAACTTTAGGCCCAGTTATGGGGATTTTGGTTTTTTTCACATTGAATTATAATCCATACTGAAGGCAGCAATCAACAAGTGCTTCAAGTCCTCCTCACTTTCAGTAAGCAAAGTTTTATCATCTTCATATTTGAGGTTGTCAAAAAGCCTTCTTCCAAGCCTACTGCTACATTCTCCTTCATACAGTCCAGGCTTGCTGCATACTTACTCACCGTACAGTCTGAATACGTATGGTGAAAGGCCTGGCACAGACAATATTCCTTTCACACAACTGCCTCATGACCCATGTACAGATTCTGCACGAGCGTTATGCAGCGTTCTGGAATTCACAATCTTCTTGTGGCTATTCGTAGTTTGTTATGACTCAAAGAGCTCAATGCTTTGGCACAGTCAATAACACAAAAGGAAATATCTTCTGGTATCTCTGCTTCAGTCAAGATCCATATGAGATCGTGCATGATATCCTGTGTTCTGTGTCCTCTCTTGAATCTGGCCTGAAACTCCGACAGTTGCTGGTCAATGTACTTCTGAAACCATTGTTGAATGGTCTTCAACAACATTTCACTTGCCTGTGATATTAATGATACTGTTCTACAATGTGAGCATTCTGTTGGGTCACCATTCTTTGGAATGGGTACAAATGGGTACAAATGAGAGATTTCAGACAGTTAGCCAAGTAGGTGTCTACCTAATTTCTTGGCTCAGACAAATGAGTTATTCTAGTGCTTCATCAGTTCATGCCTGATTTGACCTACACTCCATAGGTATCCATGGCTGTGCCAATGTCGAGTTAGATTGACAGGCCACCTAGCCCGCCTCTGAATGGACTCAGCTAGTCATTTGTTTAATAGTAACCAATCATTTGAATTACTCAGGGAATTCAATCTGCCATAGCACAAGATATAATAAGAGTATTATATGAACAATTCAGCAATTTGACACATTGGAATTTTAAGAGACATTCATTTGTCTCAGGAACCATATTTACTATTGTTATATGAAAATAATATAAAGTTTACCTAACTTCTTTACAGTCACTACTAATTCATCAATGTGCTACGTGAAATTTACTCATAATTGCATAGTGTTATCACTCAAACAAGCAATACTTAGTTTGGTGGCATGTAAGTAGGAAGGAAGGAAGAATTACTGATATTAACTCTGTTGCTCCTTAAAAAGAGAAAGCCAGGGGTTCCTGCTCCTGCAGAGTTACAGTTGGTTGGACCCACAGGGCAGCCCCCCTCCACCCCAGAGGGCCACTTAGAGTCAGAATTGGCTCAATGTCAGAAAATATTAAGAAGTTCTTTTTTCTTATTTACTTTATTCACTGTTCATTAGAGAAACTTCACAGGATAGAGGATCTGAACATGAGGCATTTTGAATGAACAGAAATAAATCTAAGTAGATTAAAATAGGCATTCACAGAATAACAAACCCTGTATTTGAGAACATCCAGAGAAAACTGCGCAGAAATGATTTGACAGAGAATATTAATAAGAACCAAAATGGATGGCATAGTTACTCATAAAACTGGAAAGAAAATATAAGTTCAAAGTAATTTCAATTCATTTTCAAGAAAAATTATCAGTCAAATAATTTCAAATCTTTGAGGTCTAAAAATTTATTGATAAGATTAATCAATAAGTAATTAAGTAAATAAAATTAATTAATTTATTAATAATGATTTTTGTTAAGCATTAAAAGATGAATATGTTGTTTACTTTAATTCTGAGTAGGTTTGAATGCCCAGAAAACCCTTTATATCCAATAACTATATCCTGATTATGAACAAATCTTGAGTACTTCTACTCATCATTTGGTAGACTACACACCAGGAGTATAGAGGACTGTGTGCTTTGTAATTAGAGACCTTACAGTTGATTGGGACAAAGGGGCAAAAACAATTGTTGATGACAACACAGCAGATTAAGTGAGATAATAAGCATATTCAAGAATTAAAAAGGGATGAGATTAATAATAAGTATATTTTATTTGAATTATGTAAGTAATTTGTTTAAGTAAAGTAGAAAAGATAAAATCAAAGAAGAAGAGGCAAAAACATAAGTAGAAATATGAGATGGTATGAATTAGGGAATTTTAAATGGTAGATTTTGAGTACATTATAGGAAGAAAATATGAAGATATGAATTTCGAGAATAAAAGAAAGAGGGAATCAAAGAATTTAGAAGTAAAGATAATGCAGCAAAGGGAGTAGCCTTTGAAGAAGTTCAAGAACAGCAATTTGAGCCGACTTTTCCATTAGACTTATCACGTAAGCCACAATGCAGAATACGAATGGAAGGACACTAAAATAGAAGTTGTAGGGTAGCTATCTGGTGAATCAAAGAGAACAAAATTCTGGAGAAAAAGCAATATCTGTGGTATAGAAAGAAATACAATTGGTCACATTAACAAATGAGAATAAACTAGAATTAGTAATCACTTGAATATTTGTCATGGAAATAGAGAAGGGGCCATGGATATCTCAGAAAGAAAGGTAGACAATAAGGCTGAGGTACAAGGGCAACGTTCACCAAGAAAGAGACAGTATAATGTGCAATATAAGAGAAGGAAACCATAACAGGTCCGTTTTTAACACACAGGTGGTGATCTCCAAGAGAGAGTGGCCATACATTTTTTTTTTACTTCAGTAAAGCAATGTGAACTAGATAGAAGTTATTTGCCTGGAGCAAGCATGTATCAAACAAGAAATTTTAGACAGTTGTTGAACAATAAACTTTTTGATAAGTGAAGTGAAAACTTGGAAAATATCTAAGAGTGAGCATGATATAAAAACACAGAATTTGGGAAAGAAGAAAGTTTCATATTACAAAAAAGACCAAATAAAATCTTGTTCCTATGATGTCAATCTGAATAACATGCTTTCATTGAATTTAGCCCCAATCAATTAGTAGAGCATTAGGGGAACTTATTAGACTGCTAGGGGAATCTTAGGATGGGTGGCAGATGGATTTTAAAATGGTAAAATTGAAGGTTACCCTCATTAAATATATTTCTCAAAGACTTAAAGGAAGAAACAGCAGTAGCACGTAGTAGCACGCTCCTCATGTGCTGCGTTATGCTGCAATAAGAAACAACCCGGACGTATCACTGACTGAAACAACTAACACCGGTTCGTTGCTCACATCTCATGTTTATCTCTAGACAAGAGAGGGACTTGTCTGGGTTCCAATGCTCCAACTCAGGATCTAAGTTGGCGGTGCTTCCAAATTCTGAAATCACCATGACATGAAGAAATAAAGGAATGCAATGGTACTGTATATCTTAAAGTTTTCAGCCAAGAGAAGACATGTGTACCTTTGTATACACACATACTCATATCATGGCCAATCATATATTCGTGCCTGTATTCAAAGAGGTGGGCGTCCAATTCACTCTCTTCCCAGGAAATAAACCAATAACACAAATACTAATGAAAGTAATAAAAAAGAAACACTGTAGACTACTCTTGCTACCAAATATTCTGATCACTCTTTCCACTTCACTCCTTGCAGCTACAGGTTTTATTCAATCATAAAAGTCTTTAGAAGAAAAGGCTATAAGAATGAATGGAAATTTTTAGATTAAGGTAGTTGTGACTACTTTCATTTTGATGATCCATGAATTAATACATATTATCTATCTCCACAAAACACATGCACACACCCCAATATATTGACATGAGAAGACTTGGGTAGGTATAATAAACATTACCCATATTAAATAGAAGACTGTAGCAAACTACAAAATTCAATTCTTCTTTGCCACTATATTCCATGGTCACAATTACAATAATTACTTTTCTTGGAGTCTGCACGTCATTCTTTGGGCAGATTGTTCAATGGACAGATTACTTTCTGTCCATTGATGACTCAGGCTGAGCATCACGTCAGGTTGATAATCAACAATATCAGGGTTTAAGCTGGTTATTCCGTGGCTTTACGGTTGTTGTTCCGTTAGCAATGCTCCGAATTATTTTGATGTTTGAGACACCTGTTGAAACCACTGTGTCGATCCATGCTCTTGATGACCTACTTCTTTCTCAATACCCCTCTACTTTGACAAGCATATGTCCTTCTCCAGGGACTGATCTGTTCTGACAACGTAGTCAAAGTTCATGAGATGAACCCTCATCGCTGTTACCTCTACAAAGCATTCGAGTTGTGTTTTTCAAGATTTTTTTTATCTTTGGTAGTTGATGGTATTTTCATTATTTCTCCCCAGCACCATAATTCAAATGCATAGATTTTACTTGATCTTCCCTATTTAATGTCTGCTTTCACATGCAATGAGGTCATTGCAAATACCATGGCTTAGGTCAGGCACACCTTAGTTCTCAAAGTAACATCCTTGCTTCTCTACCCTTAAAGGAGGTCTTCACACCAGATTTACCAAACGTGACACACTGATCCTTTGACTGCTGATTACATGAATATTGATTGTAGATCCAAGCCAAAGGAAATACTTGAAAACTTCAATCTTTTCTCAGTTTCCCATAATGTGATCTAATGGTTCATTTGTGATGATTTGAGTCTTCCTCACATTAAGTTGTAATCTACACTGAAGGCTGAAATCCTTGATTTTCAACACAAAGAACTTCAAGTCTTCCTCACTTTTAGCAAGCAAGACGATGTCATCTGAATATCACATGTTGTTAATAAAACTTCCTCCAATCCTATGTCACATTCTTCATATATTAATTCATGAACAGATTCCACATGTAAACCATTAAGTCTTCGAGAATTTCCATTCTTCTCAATAGTCTGTTGGGGTGCATACAGTCAAATGCCTTTTCTTAGTTAATAAAACATAAATACACATCTTTCTGTTACTCTCTGCTTTCAGCTAAGATCCATCTGATATCACAATGATATCCCTTATTCTACATCCTCCAACCTGAACCTCTTGTAGATCCATGTCAATGTATTGACCCATTGTTGAAAGTTCTTCAGCAAGATTTAACCTGCGTATAATATCAATGATATTGTTTTATAATTTGAGCATTCTGTTGGAACACCTTCCTTTGGAATAGGTACAAATATGGATCTAGACCAGTCAGTTAGGCAAGCAGCTGCTTTTCAAATCATTGCTATTGACAAGTGAGTTCTTCCAGTGCTTCATCAGCTTGTTGAAACATTTCGATTGATGTCCCATCAGTTATTATAGCCTTGTTTTTGGCTAATGATATCAGTTCACCTTAGACTTCTTCCTTCTGTACCATTGGCTTTTGTTTATATGCTACCTCTAGACCAGTTCTTTTGGGTACAGTGACTTTTCACATTCTTTTCATCTTCTTGGTTATATGCTAATGAGTTCGAATGTAGGGAACCCAATGACCACAGAGTGAAACCCTGCCCAATCTTGCCACAGCCTCACGTTGTTCTTATCTTTTAACCGATTGCAGCAGCCACGGTGTCACTCTATCTTGTAGATGGCCTTCCTCTTTTTTGCTTCCACTTGTACTTTACCAGGAATTTGTCTCTCTTGACAATATATCCAAAATATTTGAGATAAAATCCCATCATCCTTGCATTCTAGCTGTACTTCCTCCAAGATGGTAGCAGATATAGATAAATACAAATTTGGAGGCAAAGAAAATGGTCTGAAAACAATGGTTTTCTCAGGGGAAAAGAATAATGTGAAGATTCAGGAGGGCAACAGTATATTTAAAATGCTGCCTGAAGCCTGAGTTAACTCATTAATAACCTGTGGGAGAAACATTTCCCTAAAATATTTCTACTATTTAAATAGGTGCTGGTATTCCATCTCACATGTGAAGTTGAGAACAAAAGATATAAACAATGACAAGAAAAAGTGCATGGGAACAAAGGAATTTCTCAGTGACACTTCTCCATCATGAGACTGAAGCTTACAAAGAAAGTTAGAAATTCACAAAGCAGCAAAAAAATTCTGTCTTTTTACTTATTTTATTTTAGATGCTAGGTATCTTTTATTTCCTAAACACTTTCTCCATAGCTGAAGGTGATTGACAAAAGTCACTTTAAAGTGGAATAGCATATGCACTCTTTATCAGACTTGCAAGATCCGAGTGATTATGTTAAAAATCAAACTTAGAACTTTCCTGCTGGAGCATTTTTTTCATTCAGTATCTAAAGCTTTGCTTTGCAGCACGTATGTTTAATGCCGAATGTGGGAGTTTAGTAAGCACCGTGGAGGATTTCAACATGTTTAAGATACTGACTGTCTTTATAGACTTCACATCATACAAGAATGGATAAGACATACACTTATGTGTTTCATCATCACAAATTAGACACACGGTTAAATGTATTATTTACAGTCATTATAAACTCTTCTGTACAGCAGAAGGTTAATATATCTCTCAGTCTTCTACTTTTTTGTTCTTGTCCCAACTAAGCCACACATGAACACACCATTTACTCAATCCAAAACAACCAATTCTGATTTCAAACCCACATAGCTACTTGCCCATTATCCTCGCCACTAACCATGGCCCTAAGGGTTTTACTACAGAAAAGCACAAAATCTGAGCATCTGGTTTTTCCCACCTACAGGAGAGTGTAACGTCCCCTGTCCTCAATCCCATGACAGATGCGACAGAGCTAGAGGAGGTGGCTGCTTTTAGAAACCTCGAATTTATATGGAAAATACTTAGGCATAAATGAGTGACGAGCAGGGGCGGCCAGTCCTCTAAGCACCATCACATGTCATTGAACTCAAAGGACTGTCACTGATGTTCATGTTTGACAAAGGGCGTTGTTGATAGGCCAAAGAAAGGTTTAGGAAAATTGGCTGAGTCTCAGCACTGAGGACCTTGAAAACCATTATCTCCATTTGTATATTTTTAAACAAAATGTTGGACTTCAAATGAACTGGATGTGCGATCCTGCCAAAGGCAGTAAGAACAATTGCATTTCCAAGGTTGTTTTCTATGAGGTAATTAATGAATTCTGGAAATCCCATGCCTCACAGTAGTCTGTGCAGTTCAGAGTGTGGCTTTAGTCAGAGAGAAGTGCTTTCCTGTGCCCTTTACTCCTAGGAGGCAATGCTTCTTTGTCCGAATGCTTTGGATTCATCAGTCACACCATGATTGACCATAGCTGTATACTTTTAGAATGGGAGCTAGTTCCAGTAGAAATCCAATAATATTACGTAGAGTGGTCTATTTCAGTCCCTTGGTATCAGTCAACATGGAGATGGAGTTTGACCAGGAGGCCAGCTGATCAAGCAATAATTCCCACTGAAGCGCTAATAAAAACTGTGTCCATGAAAGCACAGCTGAGCTTCCCTGGCTGGTGATGTTCTGTGCCTCGTGACACAAATGGAAACCAGAAGAGTAAGATGTCCTGATTCTACAGCACAATGAAAGCTTTGTGTTTGAAATGCATCTAGAATCTGCCTGGGTGTCACGTCTTTGAAACCTAAAGTTTAGATTATTTAAATCTATGTCCTTTATTTGTAATAAAGCTTAGCTAGCATATGACAGATTTTAGTGAGTTATTTTCATCATTCTAGGAAATTGTCAAACTAGAAGTTAGCTTTGAGGATCCTAGTAAACTTTCAATTGGTGTCAGAAGTTAGTCAAGGACTATGACCTCTAACATTACAATTTGACAACATCAAGGTCACACATTTATCAACACCCACTAAAGCCATAATACAAGTGTTCATTAAAACACTCCACATCCACTTCAGAGTTCCAGACATCGTTGTCAGTGATCACGCCGCTCGTTTTCTTCTTCAGAGTTGCACAATGCTTGGCTTGGCTATTGAGCAAGGCCCTCATGGAACGCTGAGTGCCAGAGCTTCCTGTACTCACAGCACACCGTCACGGCTTGCTAAATAAGTTCAGATTCAATTGTATGAAATGTGACACATTTCAGTTATGAGACAAACTTCAAGGATGGACTGTAATAAACTGTCTGACCCCAGGTTTTTGATGTTTGGCAGGAGAACATTTTGAAATGTCACTCCTCTCTCTTGCCCAAATTCTTCCTACGCAGGTACATCCATAAGAGCTCCTGGATGGGCTCTCCTTTCACACTCGCAGGAGATGCCCACCACACAAACCCCCTCCCATAGTCAGAGACCCTCAACTTGCCCACATCTCCAATCACAATAAAAATCTCCAGTCAGTCTATTTTCCCTCTTTAGCAAATTATTTGGCACTGGTTTTGCCGCTCTCCTGACCTCAGAAAAGTTCAGTATATGGGCTTATGCCTGTGGATCGGCTGTTCTCAACCTATGGGTCATGACCCCTTTGGGGGTTAAAGGACCCTTTGATAAGGGTCACTTAAGACCATAGGAAAACCCGTGAATATTTCACAATATATAATTACATATTGTTTTGTGATTAATCACTATACTTTAATTGTGTTTAATTATGTTCAATTTATAACAATGAAAATATATCCTTCATATGAGATATTTACATTACGATTAATAGCGGTAGCAACAGTATGAAGTAGCAATGAAAATAATTTTATGGTTGGGGGCAGTCACCACAATATGAGGAGCTCTATTAAAGGGCCACAGCATTATGAAAGTTGAGAACCACTGCTGTAGATGGTACCTTGTCCATGTTTTAGTAACCTGGTCAGAGACCCTACTAGTAACTTGATATCAACTGATTGCAGTCTGAAAGGGAAGGTGTGATGCAATCAATCAAATTAAGATAAGCTAATGGTTGGTCTTCTATTCTTACCTTCTTCTGCACAAGTTTCCTTGTAACTAGCTTAACTTGAGTCCTTTATGTTTTTCGAATCAGAATAGCCGTCCTCTATGCTTGTCAATAAGGAAGACCAAAGAAGAATCAAAGCAATTGAATTATGGTGTTGGTGAAGAATAATGAAACTACCAAGAATTGCCTAAAGAACCAAGAACTCTGTCTTGGAAAATGTACAACCAGAATGCTCTTTAGAGGCAAGGATGGCAAGGCTTCATATCACACATTTGAGCATGTTTTCAGGAGACACGGGTGCCTGAAGAAACACATCATGCTTGGCAAAGCAGAGGCCGAGAAGAGGAAGACTGTCCACAAGAGGGATGGACACAGTGGCTGTAACCGTGGGCTCAGACGTCAGAACTACTGTAGGACAGTGCATGCCCAGCTGGGCTTCATTCTGTTGTACACAGAGTCACTGGTATCTAGCAACAGCAACGTAGATGAAATAAAAGAAACCAAGCTCACAACCATGGAGTCAATTCTGACTCCCACCCAGCAGCCCAAGTCCAGAGGAGAACTTCCTTTGTGTCTTTATGGAATACAAAGCCTCAGCTTTCTACCAGAGTGGCTGGTGCTTTCAAACTGATAAGATCTTGTTAGTAACAGCTCAACCTATATATTAATATTGACAAAAACCACATCCCTCCAAAGATAATAAGGATAGCATCAGCAATATTCATTTTATAATTAAAGATATTTAATTGTTGTGAATGGTGTAATTGATATAGCTCTTTTAGTCAAAGTCTTTTCAACTCCCACCAAACTACTAGGTGGGCTCATGCAGATTCGGCATATTTCTGCTTTTCTTTTTTTTTTTTCCAAGAGAAAGTGAGGTAAGTAAGATTCTAATAATTTTATAAGATTCCATTGGGAGCAATTGTTAATAGGGTTATTTGCGACTATAATAACTTGGAAAGCTAACACAGGGCTTGGTCAATGTTGCCATCCTCTTGAGTATAAGACGAGTCATCTCAGAAGTGGAAATTGAGGCACTTGGTAATAATCCAAAAAGAAGAGCCGTGAGTGGCATGCGTCTGTGAGACCCTGAGATTCCTGCAGAGTGAATCTCCTCACTGCGGGAGAGAGAAAAGCAGGACACCACAAATCCTCAGGGCAGGAATTTCACTTGTGAAATGAAGTGCCTCTAGTTTCATATTTCAAGAAGTTAAGGCTGCTGACCTACTCAATGAGAGCCAAGCCCCTCAGGTATGGTGGAATGAAATGCCCTGCGGGCATTTGCCAACAGTGCACAAAGAGCCTTGTAATAGTGCCTGAGCAGGCCAGAGGCTAGGTCAAGGAGCTGGGGGCCACAGAGAAATGGATCTGTGGGCAGGGCAGAGAAGAGACTCTCCTAGACACACACATACACACACACACACACGCACACACACACACACACATACACACACTATATTCTGAACATTTCTGATTCTGAATTGTAACCTATTAACAGGCCTGTGAGTTCTCCGTGGCTATTGCAGTGAATAAAGAGCCTAGCAGAACTGTAGAGATTTCCAGGGAAGGAAGGATTAGTATTCAATTGATAAAGAAGTTCAGTGGGTAGAAGCATGCATGACCGCCCCCTCACAGGAACCAACCTTCGGATGACACGGAGCTGCATTTTCCACCCTCCTTGAGAAGTCTGATGGCAGATGTCATCCCCACATCATTTTTACATCGGAGTACCCGCCTAGTCTAGTCCAGAGCTTCTCATTTCTACTGTAATAATCTGAGCATCTTGTCCAAATGTAGGTTTCATTTAAAAAGGTCCAGAGTGGGATATGGGATCTTGCATATCTAATAACTTTCACACTTTGATAGCAAGTGATAAGAATCAGGACTCAGACGAGCACAATTCAAAAAGAATAGTGAGCTTGTAAGTTATAAAGTTTTCCTGTCCTCTGGCTTCCCAATATGAAAAATAGTATATTGGTATCTACTCCAGAGGGTTGATTTTATAAATGAAACAGAAAATATACATTAAAAATGTATCATATGACTGGGTATCCCCCCAAAATGTATTTTTTGATCTTTGTTTTGTTTAGTTTTTTTTTAAAAAACAACCGTATCACCTTGAAAGCACTCTGAATACATTTGTTAAATCTGCAATTCTACTCTTGAAAACATTTTTCGAACTCATCTGTTTGGATGGCTGACAGTCTCTCCCTTGTTTTTTCCTTCCTCCTTCTGTGCTGGCAAAGTGTTGCTCTTTCATGTCCCTAGGTATTTGAGGGAACAACAATGAAGCCCCATGGAGCCAGGTCAGGTGAGCAAGATGTGGGAGGCAAGAGAGGCATGCTGTGTTTTCTCCCCAACATCCTGGCACACTGAAATGGCTGCATGAGCAGGTGCATTGCTGTGGTGGCAAAATCAGTCCCCCTCTGCCACAAATCGGGTTTTTTTTGGCACACACTGTAATGCTATCTTTTCAGAACCACTAAATAGAAAGCTTGTTAACAGCCTGACCTGGTAGAATGAATTCCAAATACATTATCCAAAAACAAACAAAAAAAAAAAACAAGAACAAATGAGCATCATATTGATCTTTTATTTCATTTGATGAGCTTTTGGGGGGTGGGGCGGGGTGGGGGTGAGGTGATGATGTAGTCTTCCACTGGCTTGATTGATGTTTGCTTTCAGGGTCATCAAAATAGCAACATGTCTCACCACCAGGAATGACCTTGGACAAGTCAGGGTCACTGTTCTTTAGAGCTGTTCTTTCAAAGCACAGCAGGCTCTTTTTCCTGGTCAGTCAGAAACCAAGGCAACAACCCTTCTCATTCCCAAATCTTCCATTAAAATTTGCTGACCCGACCTCCAAGATGGTCCAGGCTGACCGTCGTCAGTCTTGGAGCTCAAGTGCATGAATTATGTCTGTCACAAAGTTGGCAGATGTCAACAACAAGGTTTGTCATTGATTGGCATTTCACCTGTTTTGAAACAAAAAAAAAAAAAACATGTTTACATTTGAGTTTTTCCCATAGTGTAGTCTTTGTAAGGCGTGTTCAACATCACAACAGTTTCTGTGGAATTTTTCCCAAGCAGGAAACAAAATTTCTCAGCCACACTCTGTTCTCTTAAGTTAGCCACAGAGAACCTTCCCCGGAAATTCCACAGGGTCCACTAATGCAATTGCTTGATGCAGAAATAGTGGGAACAATGTATACTACAAAAGCTCCACCCAGCAGAGATTTTTGCCCCCGTCTTTTGTTTGTTTGAGGTGGGGGAATACCCCCTTGTATTGCCTGGCATATGGGAAGTTCACTATAAAGTTAAGTATGATTACTCATCATCACCAGACTGCCAGTCTGCCACCCTGCAGTGACTCACCTGTTGCTACAGAGCTGAAAGCGACAACACAGATATTTCAAATGCCAGCAAGGGTCACCCTGTTGGAGGGTGTGTATGTGGGTGGGGTGGGATGGTGCAGAATAGTGTATTTGAATGTGCAAAGTGTGTGGAAGAAAATTAACTACATATGGGAACAATTTGTGTAAGAAACTCGTTAACAATATAGTGCTTGGTAACATGCTCACAGAGCAAGTGAGAACTGAGCAGAGATTTAACTGGGCTAAGATAAGGAATCAGTACTGGTGAAACAGTGGTCGGGGGGGAGATAATAACTTGAATAGATTATAGGCATCACAAGGGAAGACTGGCTTGAGTGGAAGTATCTGAGTGAACAGAGTCAAACCGCACAGCACACATATCAGCACAGAAATCTCTGCACAATAACTTTTATCTCTTGCTGGGAATGTTTTTCTTACTTGTATTTAATTATTCATCAGGCATGTATTGAGCACCTGTTATATATAACACATTGTGCTAGCCATTTACATTTCCAAAAAGAATAATAGAGTCACTTTTTATTGTCTTTTAAATTTAACTAATAAAATGTGATAAATCTTACAGTACCAATACTGAAACGCAAAATTCTTATTTTAAGATGAGATTAAAGAGATTTATGTGATTTATTATTTCTCAAGCCACAAGAACTACAAACAGCTCTTGGACAAAATGCCCATCTATCTGTTTATCTCATCTTAGTCTAAGAGATGGAACAGGTTGTAGGGAAAGAAAAAAGGCCTGAACAGAATGGCCATAGGAATGTACATATCCTATAGTTCCTGAGCGGAGGACCAGATAGTCTGGAAAAAGTCAGACTAAACACAATGGTGAATGTTTAATCAAAAAAAGAGATACAGATAGCAATGGTGTGGGCAGAGATACCCCCCCACACACACACACATGCCTTTACAGCCCACAGAGGGGTGGGGAGAGAAAACAGATGGCAGTGGTGGAATAGGACACTAATACACCCAAGGGGAGGGTATTGTTTATGCCTCCACAGGAAAGGGAGAGAGAAAATAGACTTCATTCAGATGCACTAAGCCTTGAGGGCAATGTTCCTGCTCAAAGAAGCTTGTTCACAGAGAGCACTGCAGGGCTGGCTTCAGCTGGAGACATGACTCTCCTCCACATGGAAGACACAGTTCAGAGAGTGCAGCTCAACAGACCCGTCCACATAGGGGAAAACCAAATGGGGAATGTAACAAACCAGCAATGGGAGCAAAGCCAGAGTCCCTGAGGAATCTCAATCACAGATTTCTGACTCGGGGGCAGTGTTTAGCATCTCATCTGAACTGGTTGGGAGATAGTCACAAGGGACTAGGTATAATTTGGTGGGCAGTGGGGCACTAGACTGGTCCATCCTTGGCTACAAGAAGAGCACGGGGTCTTATAGAAGGCACACCCCTTGGGCAAATATGCTGAGGACTAAAAGGGTATATGTGCTGTTAGGTAAGTGGGGCCTTGGATATGGATCCCTGAGAGAAAAGGGGATTGTACTGATGGATTATATAAGGGCCTGCTTGCTATTTAACAGAGGTATATTAATCTACTCAGGAACTGTTTTTATGACTTTTTTCTTTTTATTTTGGTATCTATCTATATAAGATAAGCAGGATAAACAATCCAAAGAAGATGACAATGGGACCGATGGTTGCGAGGGAGCATGGAAGAGGCAGAGACAGGGGGACTGGAGAGTTCATCCAAAAATGACAGGGACAAGGGAATAGCAAGGGATCTAAAATTGATGGTGAAGTGTAGAAATCCTGGTCATGTTTGATCAATTGAAATCTTCCCAAGAGGAATTACTGAGAAGTGAATTTTGGGTAAATATGATACTGGGCATGAGGAAAGAAAAATACAAAAGAACGGGAAAGTAAACATTTTATATATAGATATAGATATAGATATAGATATAGATATAGATAGAGATAGAGATAGAGATAGAGGTAGATGTAGATGTAGATGTAGATATAGATATAGATATAGATGTAGATGTAGATGTAGATGTAGATATAGATATAGGTATAGGTATAGATATGCATACATATGAAGATAGGTAAACACACACAACACACACACAAATTAAGGAAGCAGATGGACTTAGGGCCTCTACTTAAATCTTACCTCAATACAAGAACAGTTTGTTCTAATAATGTGGTGCTCTATGACACTTACCTTTCTGACATGATCCCTGAAGACAAAATCGATGCATCAGCAAATGTAGTAGGGAACGGTGATGGTGCCTGGCTATTAAAAGTTATAGCATCTGTGGTCATAAAAGCTTGAAGTTAAACAAACAACCATCTAGCAGGGAAGCAACAGCCCACATAGAAGAAGTACACCAGTCTGTGTGTGTGAGTCTGGGCAGACTGTAGAAACAAATTCATAGACCCTTATATGTTTATACAAAAGAGCTTTCCATACAGGAGCAATTGAATATTGAGAAAACATTGCAGCCCAGTCCAGATCAAGTCCATAAGTCTGATATTAGCCCATATGTCTGATACAAGACCAAAAAGTCCTCTTCAGAATCACAAAATGCGTGCAAGCAATGACGCCAAATACAAGAAGATCACAGGCCAGTGGATGCAAAGTCTTGTGTGGATCCCGTGGTGGTGTAAGCATCTCAACATTGACTGAGGTCTCCACATGGCTCCTTCAGCTCCAGGCCTCTAAAGCAGCACCGCATGTCTTGTCAACTAGAATGTCCCGCAGGGAGTCAGAGTGTATCCTGCCTCCATCTAGCTATTTATCCCCTTCTACATGCCTCCAAATGAGGTCATCAAGCTGTGACCTGATTGGCAGACTAAACTCCACACTTTCACTCATAAATCTCAAATTGACAGCAGATTATGTGACTACCACAGACTACCTCTTGTCAATTTGATACTGTCACACAATTCTTTAGCTATATATAATTTTTAAACAAACAGTACTAAAATCATACCCATAACATAACAAGATAAAAGTAAAATGCATAAAATTCAATATGTGCCACCCTCTTTTAAACATAACATTTTATAAATGAACAAAAAGAAGATCCGGTACTTGAGTGAACACCTACACCATAATCTTATGAACATATTCCTATGAATATATTCCTATGACATATGAAAGTTTATACGCCTGTCCTGTCATCCCTTTATTTGCCCAATTTTGGGTATCCAGTTTCTATACTGTCCACTGACATCAAGCCTGTTCTCCGAGGAGACAATCATATTCTTTGACGTGCAGAAACTTCATTCCAGTTGGAACCTTGTGAGTCTGCATCCATAAGCAAAATCAAATCAGGACAGACCATTCATAAAGTCAGCAGCCATATGCACCAGTTCACAGGCTCAGATATCTTCTCATCAACTGGTTGGGTTCTTGTTAACTCAATGTGAATTGTCTCACTTAGCCTCACAGGGTGCCCATTGGCTGTCTTTCCTTTGGACCATGGGCACCATCAAAAACTCTCAACAAAACTAGCCCCCTTGGGCTAGGTTGTTAACTTCAGACCAGTCAACCCACTCTCGTCTTCTCCTCTAGTTCCTATAAACCAGGTCCATGAGTGTCAGTGTCTGGACTCAACCGTCTCTTTATTGCTGCATTTCTCCCACTTCCGTGCAAAAAGTGGACCCAGATGGTCACCTAGCAAGCATTTCAGCTTGCCTACAGGTTCCCTTTAACAGTTCAGTCCTAGAGCAGGGAGTTTCTTCAGGACTCCATATTTTTTCCCCAGTTTCTGACAAAATCCACTAGTTCAAGTTTCAAAAAGCCAAAATTCCCTTTTCTTCAATCTATCAATAAAGTCCTAGGAGAGTCTCCTGGAAAGCAAATGTCCTGAGTACTCCAAAGCACTGGGTTGGGCTTATCCTTTCAGAGCATTCTTTGCAGGTGTGCCCTAAACCCATTTAAAGATCAAAATTTAATGTATCAAGGCAAGTGAGTTTACAAGCTCTCTATTTTCATACTTCCTAATAATCATTTCTATCAATCATCAAATCAACATTAATAAGCATAAGAGAACAGTATAAACAAAGTACAATCAGAGACTAAATGCAATTCTATTGATACAAAATATGAGATCAGGCCTCTGACAGCATCAAGCCAGAGCCAGGCCTCTGTGAGCATTTTCACTAAGCCGCTAAGAGAAATCCAAGGAGTGATTTTTGTCCCCTGATCTCAAAATATACATTAATCACATTCATTTTTGCCATTTCATACAGGAATTACCAAGAACCACAACCAAACATAATAATAAAAACTTTAGCATCCCATATTCTTTCCAGAAAACAACCCAGTAAACTGCATGGCCATATAGGACATCTGGCTAAGCAAAGAAGAAAAACGACCATGAGGGAGAGGTCAAACAAGCAATCACTCTCCATCTTTCTGATTTGTTTCTCTAGTACCCTACTCCCAAGGTACCATAATATGTTAGTCTGGGCAGACTAGGAAAAAAATTCATAGATGTTCATATGTGTATAAAAACAGAACTTTATATAAAAGAGCAATTGCCGACCCAATCCAGATCAAATTTATAAGTCCGATAATAGTCCATATGTCGGATACCAACCAATGAAGTCCTCTTCTGACTCATGAAACACATGCAATGATGCCAAATGCAAACAGATCACACTGGTCAGTGGGTAGAAAGTCTATGGATCCAGTGGAGGTGTAATCATCTTAGCGCTGGCAGGGCTTTCCACGTCCGCTGCTCCTGGCTGCACAGGGGCACGGGACCCTCACGGTGCTACTCCTTTCTGCTCCAGGTAGGTTGACTGTTCTAACTGGCAGAGATTTTTCTGTGTCTCTGGATTTGTTGTCCTTTTCAACCCAGATGGACACACTGTGCGATCATCAGGAATAGGTATCAGAAATTCAAAGCAAGAAATAAAATTAGCATGAAGGACCATAAGTTAAATGTAGAGGAAAATCCCACCTGTAAAATAGTTGTACATTTGCTCACGGAAGGGCCACATGGAAGGCATGGAATATCTAGGGTGTAGTATAGTACCGATTAAACACATAACTGTCCTCTAGTTCTTTAATATAGCCTCCCCTTATTAGTGTGGTCTTAGTTTTAGCCCATTAATCTTGTTAGACCTGCATATATTTATTTGTATAATTAAGATCTTATGATGCATGAAATTCAAGATAGATAAACCCTTCAGAAATAGTAAAGGAAGTAATGATTCTATGAGGGTATGGGGAGAGGGGGAGGAAGGGGGCAGATAGCAATGATGACTATATAACACCCTACTCAAGGGAAAGGAATAGCAGAATTGTAGGTGAACAGATACATTGGACAGTGTAAGATATATATATATATATATACATACATACACACATATTAACAAAGGTTCCTGGGGTAGTTGGGTGGGAAAGGGAGGTGTTAAGAAGGACCTGATATCAGAGTTCAAGAAGAAAGGAAATGTTTTGACAATGATGGTTTCAGCAATTGTATAATTATGCTTGAATTAATTGAGTCATGGATTGTTATATGTAAGAGCTCCCAATGCCATGATTAAAAAAAAAAAAAAGGTTGCCCTGATGACCTACCGAGGCACCTATCAGTGAAAAGCTGATCATCATAGTACAGAAAATTCTAGAACCAAGTAAATTCACTGCTATCAAGTGCATACTGTCCTTCAGGATAAAGTTTAACTACCCCTGTGAGTTTCCGTAACTCTTTCTGGAGTAGAAAACTCTACCTTTCTCCCTTGGAGCAACTGGTGGTTTTGAACTGCAGTCCTTGCAGTTTTCAGGCGAACTTATAACCACTCTGCCACTAGAGCACTTCTCAGAACTCTAGAAAGATCCAGGAATCAGATGTACCAAATACCTTTAAAAGGGAAATTAAGCAAGACTGAAAACATAGCAGGTGTTTGAAAATCCATAGAATAGCCAAGACCACCTTCTTATGTAACCTGAAGTGCACTCTATGTTTTGACTAGAGAAAAACTTATGATCTCTGAAGAAGTTGATCTAGAAAGTTACAAGACCCAGAGATAGCATGCCCACATGAAACTGATTTTAAATGTTAAAAGAAATGTTGGTGGAGTAGTGGGTTACACATTTACCTGCTAAATGGTAAGGTCAGTGGTTTGAACACACCAGTCAATCTCTGCTAATGTAAAGATTTAGTCTTAGAATCCCAAAGAGGTAGTTCAGTCTGCTCTACTGGGTGTTTATGAGTGAGAATCAATTGATGGCTCTTGTTATTGTTGAGCGTCTTCAAGTCATAATGGCAGAGGATTTAATTTGGGGGGCGGGGTTTCCTTTTTTTTACTAGGTGTTTGTCAGCTTGACCAGCATCATACATAATGGCAAAGAAGTACCTCCCCGCAAACATATTGAAAACTGCTAAAAAACTTAACAAATTATCAAGGTGGCAGCAATGGATACTATACACCAAATAACTAGTACTTTATACTTATTTCACTTAAGGAGTGAACTTTTTCAGCATAGCTATACCTTGGTAACTGATTCAATTCTCACCGAAACAGCATCGTCCTCATTGTTAATCATACCCTTTCAAAAACTTGACGCCTATGTTTGTTACTATTAGTCACACACACACACACACACACACACACACACACACACACACACACAATACCCTGATTGTCCAATTTGAAAAAATGTGTCTCTACTGGCAGACCACACAATTAAGGCCAAAAGTAATGGCTGCATGTTGGAGTTAAAATTTCAAGGTGATTGTTTTGGCGATTACAAGCTTTAGTCTTATCTCCTGGTGATCTCTTCTTAAAACTTCAGTCCTGATTTGCCTCAGGGTATGCTTCTTGCCAAATTTTTCAGTTTCCTAAAATCAGTAGGCTTTTCATGAAAATTATTGCAGACATACACACAAAGAAAGCATACATGTGCAGAATTTCATTTGGAAAATACAATATTTGGATTTATTTGATTTTACAGACACATAGGTAGACTATTTAACAGCCCTGTGACTGATTTTTTTTAAGTCCATTTTTCCTTTTGTGTCTCATTATTGCTCCTTTAAGTTTCCTATTTTAGGAGCAAGTTGTCTCTTCCTAGATCAGATTTTTGTACTCTGCTGTTCACAGATTGGGAGTGTAGAATTTCTAATGAAGCCTCTTCATGTTTACTTTTACTGTATGCCAAATCATGAGGGTTTATTACAGCAATTCCCACGCTTGCCTTAAATCCTGTCATCCTGCAAAGCTCAGAGGCTTGCTGGACAAAAAAAACTTCCAACTATTGTCACAAACCCGATACTAGATAGTCTGTTTATTGAAGGTACTGAGTCATTGCTAATCCCTGAGTTTGTTCCTGCATATGAATATTATTCATTCTGTTGGAGTTCTTCAGGTATTTATTGCTTTTAAGTGTATGTTGTTAAGATTGCCCTAAGCATGGGGCTAATAATAAGAAGTATTACTTTGATTTACTCTATTGACCTTCACTTTCTGATTTAAGCATTTCTCTTCTCTACTACTGCCAATTCATAACTAATAAACCAGCCTGACTTGATGACATAGCTCCATGCAGAAAGACTGGGTAGCGTGTTGTCATTTGAACTTGGCAAAGTGCCTATCACACTCTCGCTATAGGATTATAACATACCTAAATTGTTTTTTCTTTTTTGGGTTTTTTTAATAAATCATTTTATTGGGGCTCATACAACTCTTATCATGATCCATATACACATCAATTGAGTAAAGCAGCCTTATACATTCATTACCCTCATCATTCTCAAAATTTGCCTTCCACTTGGGTGCCTGGAATCAGCTCATTTTCCTTTTTTCCTCTCCTGCTCCCCCCTCCCTCACAAGCCCTTAATAATCTCTAAATTATTACTCCGTCCTATCTTACACTGCTGGCATCTCCCCTCACCTACCTTCCCATTGCCCATCCCCCAGAGAGGAGCTTACATGCAGATCCCCGAGATTGGTTCCCCCTTTCTACACCCCCCTCCCTTCCGGTGTCACCACTCTCACCGCTGGTCCTGAAGGGTTCATCTGTCCTAGATTCCCTGTGTTTCCAACTGCACCGCTGTGCATCCACTGGGCTAACCAGGTCCACAAGGTAGAATTGTGATCATGATAATTGGTGGGGAGGAAGCATTCAATAATTAGAGGAAAGTTTTGAGTTTCATTATTGCTACACTGAATCCTGAGTGATTCTTCTCCTCCCCACTACCTCTCTGCAAGAGATGTCCAGCTGTCTACAGATGGGCATTGAGTCCACATCATGCATTACCCTCATTCACGATGATATGATTTTTCCCGTGCCGTTGTTGCTTGAAACCTGGCCCCCTTGGTCCTTCTTGATCACACATGTTCATGTGCTGCTTCCATGCAGGCTTTGTTGCTTCTAGGCTAGATGGCCGCTTGTTTACTTTCAAGCCTTTAAATCCCCAGATGCTATATCTCTCAATAGCCGGGCACCATCAGCCTTCTTCACTACTCTTACTTATGCACACATTCATCTTCAGCTATGTGGGGAAAGTGATCACACAATGATGGTTTTTGTTATTTGGTGTATGCTACCTGATCCCTTCAACACTTTGTGTTCACTTAGGCTGTGTGCTTCTCCTCTGTGGGCTTTGTTCCTTCTGAGCTAGCTAGCCACTTGTTTGCCTTCAAGCCTTTAAGACCGCAGACACGATATCTTTTTGATAGCTGGGCACCATCAGCTTTCTTAACTACATTTGCTTATGCACACGTCTGTCTTGAGTGATCATGTTGGGAAGGTGGGTATCATGGAATGACCGTTTAGCTGAGCAAGGTGCTATTGTATTGAGGGAGTGTGCACAAGTAGCCCCAATGTCCACCTGCTACCCTACTACTGAGCCTATAAATATATGCACATAAGTATATTTCCCCCATAAGCATGAATATATTTATATATGTACATGTCTGTATTTAGGCTTCTATGTATGCCCTTTGCCTCCTACTCCTTTCCTCTATTTCCTTGCGCTTTCCTCCTGTCCCACTACCATAATCAGCCTTCCTTCTGGTTTCAGTAATTCCTCTCAGTTACCTTGCCCTTGGTCACTCCCTACCAGTCCTCCATCCCCTCCCTCCACTGGTTTTGAATATATGTTATTTTCTGACTCATTTCATTAAAAAGGTATTTCTTTGCTCTCATATTAGCATAAGGAGCCTAGTGACAAAATAATTAAGCCCTTGAGAGTTAATTGATTAGTTGGTCATTTGAACCCACCCAGTAGTTCTGGTGTCTCAGAGCTTAAGATTTGGACTGCCAACTACAAGATCAGCAGTTCAAAAACTCCAGCTCCTCCAAGGGAGTGAGATGGGTAAATTAACTCCACTATAGAGTTACAGTCTCAGAAACTCACAAGGGCAGTTCTACCCTGCCGTATAGTTTCTCTGTAAGTTGGCATGTACTCGGTGGCAGGGAGATTGGTTTGCATAGTTCTGAAGGAGAAAGTTCTGCTGATCTGCTCCCATAAAAGTCACAGTCTAGAAAACCCTATGGGGTAATATTTGCTGAGTTACATGAGGTCTCCATCAATAAAAACCAACTTTGTTGAGCCCTAATTAAGCTAACTAATATTTAAATTTGACATGATGAATCCATCCTCAATATTCCCATAACATTATTTTTTGCACAATGATATATTTGGTATTTAATCATGTTTCTACAGCTGGCTCAATCCATGTACTGGTTTCACATAAGGATAGCAAAGTGTTAAGCAAAGTGTTTTTTAATTCCCATTCTTTTCAGGGCTATTTATAGTTTGTTATGATTTACACAGGCAAATGCTTTGGCGTAGTCAATAAAACATAAGTAAACATCTTTCTAGCATTTTCTGTGGTCAGCTAAGTTCTACTTGACATCAGCAATGATATTTCTTGTTCTGTGGACTCTTCTAAATCAGGTTTGAATTTCTGGCAGCTCCTTTACAATGTACTGCTACAACATTGTTGGAAGACCTTCAGCAAAATTTTACTTGCATGTTATAGTACTGATATTACCAAATAATTTGCACATTCTTTGGGGTCTCCTGTTTTGTTTTTTTGTTTTTTGAAATAGGTACAATTATGGTTCTCTTCTAGTTAGTTGGCTAAATTGTGTGGCATAGACTAGTGTGTACTTCCAGTGCTTCATCAGCTTGTTGAAATGTTTCAATTGGTCTTCTGTCAGTTCCTGGAGTCTTGTTGTTGGCTGATTCTTTCAGGGTAGTTGGACTTTAAATCAATATATCAAAAAGAACTAGTCGACAGTCAAGCATTTTAGGATGGAAAATAAAACCACAAGTTGCTCCGGAAATCACCTGTGTTTCTGGAGTGTACATTCTAAGTTAGTAACTTGTATTAAAATGCTCAGGTTTCAGACCAGGTAAATACAAATACTATTTTATTTTTATTAATATTATGAAAGACCAGGTATTAATTTAAAAGTGAATAAATTGAGGACGAAAAGCTGATTTATTTCTTTTGCCCATTTTCTAAGCAACAGTTTATTCTGAAAGTCTATGAGTTTCAAGGGAGAAAACCATGTGTCTCCATTTTGCAAAATCCTGACAACAGTTGATGGCAGCCCCAAAGGTACTAATTATTTTGTCCTAATACTGCTATGACCCAACTTTCCAGGACAAATGGAAACATCCCCAATTTCATTTATTTACTGATGTCTTCCAGTACACTAGAAACATTGTCTACATTCTTAAAATCTAAAATTTAACATACCATGTTTCCCCAAAAGTAAGACATCCCCTGAAAATAAGACCTATTTACAGTTTTGCCTCTCGCTGAATTGTAAGGCAACCCCATAAATAAGACCTCCCAGAAAATAAGGCCTCCCTGATAATAAGGCTGCCCTGAAGCTACCAAGCTACCACAACTCTGGACTCTGGACCATAGTGGCAGGTGCTGCTGCACAGCTCACTGTTAGCCGCAGCACAGCCAGAGCAGACAGGAAGTGGGAGGTCTCTTTTAATCAGAGAACCTGCTCTGCCACCAGGATAAGCTGCTGCCTGCTGCTTGCTCTGCCCTGACGGAGTCTGGCTGACTCATAATTAGACAGCGAGTTGCATGGGGCAGGAGTAACAAGAAATTCTTGATACTTTAGGATTCACAGTTTGTCTGGTTATGCAGGTTTGTGATGACAACTACTACTGTACTGTATACCGGTAATAAATTTCCTTTTTTTTTGGTACAACAATAAATGTGTACCATATTCTTCATGGAAAAATAAGGCATCTCCTGAAAGTAAGACCTAATGCATCTTTGGGAAAAAATTAATATAAGACACTGTCTTATTTTCGGGGAAACAGGTATGTACTCTACTATGAATACTTATAGTCACAGTTTTTATTTTCTTCAATAAATATTTAGCTTTTTTAGTATATAGTATATACCAAAAAGCATGTCAGAGACTTAGGATAAAATGTTTTGCAATAAAGGTAAGATTCTCCCTTTATGGGGCTGAATTTTTGTGGGAAATAGAGGACATAAGTCTATAACTATGAAGAATTAAAATAAATAAAATTTGCAACAACATTATGTAACAACTAAATAAAATAAGTTATACGACAAGCATTAAAATAAATAAAATATGTGACAAAATAAATCAGCAGCATAATAATTATGATGAGCATTGTGATAAAAATATTAATGAGAACTACAATGAGCTGAATGATGAGCTTCTCTGAACAAATTATATTTATGTTAATTAATATGGAGATTGAGGAAGGGTTGGTCATGGGACAAATGGTGGAAAAATATCCAAGTGTAAAATAGGGACTGTCAAGTGTAAATGTCCAAGTCTAAAGATAGAAAATATTGTGGAATATTCCATGAGCTGTCAGAAGGAAGCTGTGGCAGGGCTGTGAGTAAGCTGTTGGAGTCACACAACAAACAAGAAAGAACGTATAATGAAAAGAAGTAACTTTCTGAGCAGGGAAGAAGAGAATTAAAGAAGTGCTTGTCAAACTCGGATGTGCACAGGAATCAACTCCTATTTTTCTTAAAAGGAAACCTTATTCACTAGGTGCGGAGTGAGATACAAAATTCTGAATTTCCTACAAGAGCTCAGCTTCTTTATTAACATTATTTGGACCGTATTTTGAGTAGTAATAAGATTTTTAAACTCAAATGAAAGCATGGATTCTGACAAGAGACATGATATAAAATAAAGAGCAAGAAGATGACTTTAGATGCATCTGGAATATAGATTTGATGTTGGGAAGATGGAGAAGTTCATATTTGTGCCTTCTGTTTCTCAATAAATATGAGGCAAACAATCACATATGAAATGTAAGAAATGGAATAGGAAAAGGCTAAAATTAAGGATAATGTAAAAATTAGCACATTTCCTCAACAGGGTAAACTTCCACTTGCGGTTGGTGTTCATTAATTTTTACAAAAGCTTGTAAGATTCAATTGTTTCATCTGTTACAATGGTCTTCTGCTACTTTCCTTAAGTAATGTATAAATAATTTCTTAGCTTAAACCTAAGTTGGGTTTTATCTAGTGTTTCATAAAGCAGAAGAAAGAGGATTAGTGAGCTATATGATAGGCATGAGAAATGAAAACATAATAAAAATCTATCAGAAAGTCCAACATGTATAAGGCAGCGAATGAAGACAATGTTGGAATAGTTTCAGTAAGAGAGGTGCTGGGTTCTCCTGAAGTAAAACAAAAAGGCTGGGTGGGGTGAGGTGGGCAGGAAAGTCCTAGCAATGCTGCTGCGGTTACAGTTGTTAATTATCTGCGAGTCTATTTTTACTTATAGACTTCAATGCACAACAGGAGGATCCCTGGTGATGTAGTGGCTATTATATTGGACTACTAACAGCAAAGTCAGCAGTTCAAAACCACCAGCCTCTCTTCAGGAGAAATAAGAGGCTTTCTACTCCCATCAAGTGTTATAGTTTCAGAAACTCACAGGCGAAGTTCTGTTCTGACCTACAGGTTTGCTATGAGTTTGAATATATTAGATGGCAGTGAGTGTGGTTTTATTTCATTTTTATGTAAAACAAAGAGCACTGCCCAGATAGTGCCGTCTTCACAATTGCTATGTTTTATCCCATTGTAACAGCCACTCTAAGCAATTTCCTTTGCCAGAGACCAATCTCCCCTGATAACATATCTGTCCTCATTTCGGAGGAGCATTCTGACTGTACTCTTTCCAGAAAAATAGAGCCATAACAATAAAAGATTGAGAAAGAGAACGCATATTTTCTTTGCTTGACTGTCATCTGAGACAAGTTGAACCCACTGACATCAATTCAGGTTCAACTCCTAACATATTTTGGTCATTTTTGTCAGGAGAGTAGTCTCTGCTAAATGAGAAGATCAGTGACAAAGTAAAGACACATAACAGGATGAATTGATACAATAACTTCAAAAACGACTTCACACACAACAATTGTAAAAATGGCCCGTGTTTGCACATAGAGTACCTGTGAGGGAGAACCAGCTTGATGGGAACTAACAACAAGTGTCACACCCACGTCTCGAACATACATTTTAAGATGGCTCATTTTAGCTAGTCATTAATGAAATTGGGTATTTAAATAATCTCTAATCACATGTGTATTATTATTTAAAAATATGCAACAGAGGAGTTTTAACCGCCCAGCTGTTACTACTTCTACTATTATTACTACTACAACAAAGAATGGCTCATGGTTATATGCTGTTATAATAGGTGGCAGTTTATAACTACCTAACTTAGAGTATCAGACTCTTTTAAGACATTAGATAATGTAATTCGGACAACTTCATGAAAGTAATAATTCATTAATAAATATTTATCATGTGCCTAGCCCTTTGCACTTACATATGAAGGTCAAAGGAAACATACAATCTACAAATTGAACTTTGCTTCAATCTGAAGAAAATAAAAATTCTCTGATAAAATATGTTATTTGATGGTAAATGGAATTTAAAAATAGACCTTGTCAAGGAGTTCACTCAACTGGATCAATATTCGATATTCACAAAAAAATAAGCAATCACTATTAAAACATGCTGCAACAGAGTTTTTTAATATTTTAAAAATCAAAGATGTTACTTTGTTGACTAAGGTGTGTTCCACCCAATCCATCTTTCACTATCACTTCATATGCGTGTGAATTCAGGAAAATGAAAAAGGAAGGTGGTAAAAGAATTTTTGAATCCAAATGGCGGGATGGACAAAGAACAGTGGACATAGCATGAACTGCGAGAAGACCAAACAAATCAGTCTTAGAGAAATGTAGCCAGAAGGCTACCGAGAATCAAGGATGGTGAGACACCTCGTCACTCACTTTGGACACATGAGAAGAGACCAATTGTCACAACAAAGTACTTAAACATATCAGAGATGCTGAAGAGGGCATATAATCTAGCAACCGTTTGTTCTACTACATGTAAATTCACCACGGGCTAAAGAATTTGGCATCTGAGCATAGCAATTTATTATAGTTACATATCATGACACTTAATGTACTTCTTTTCTCTGTGTGTATTTGTTCTGCTGTGTTTCATGAAAAGAAAAGCTTGGATATACACATTTTTGATGCAAAATGAACATTTTATGTCGTTTTGATCATAGCAGCTGCAAACATTCAAAAATCAACCTTGTTCCTCAGGAATTTAATGGACTTTCAGTAGTTCATGTATTTCACACATTTATAGATTTTCTGAAATGAATTGAAGAGTTCTATTTCCTTCCTCAATTAGAAATTGATCAAGCATGCAATCAAGGTGCTGTACTAATTACTAGTGAATGTGAAAGTTGGAGAGAGAAAGCTGAAAATATGCTTTTTATAACAGGAAACAGGAGATCATGTGATAGGACAATCTACTTCTTCATTGGAAACCTGCTGCTTCTCAACAACAGCATAAACAGCAACTACACAGTGGACCTCACCAGATGTCATAAAAAGGAATGACATGTATGAGACCTATAGGATCAAATAAATCGCATACTTGGCTGCCAAGAGAAAGCCTGGTTGCTTAAGATCATTCAGAGGCGCCTTGGAAGAAAGCTCTTGTTCCACTTCTGAGAAATCACGCCCACATTATCGACAGATATTTTAAATTCTCAAAATGTGAGGGTGAAAAAAAATCACCAATGAATAGTTTTATCCTCTAAAATTAGATAACAATAGAAGGATTGAAAGAAAGAAGATGAAGTGGGACATATAAAGATCAGCATCTCAGGCATTGGTGAACTGAAATGGACTGACTGATCATTTTGAATTGAGCGATTGCATGGCTTAATATGCCTGGACCGGCAAATTCCAAAAGAACATTTAAAGGTCTTTACTGAAGTACAATCCTACCTGTGACAGGATAGAGCTATGCTCCTAAAGGGACATCGGTTGTTTGCAACATTACTCGAATTTACCAACCGTTAAAGCCAATGATGAAAAAATTGGAGACTTCTACCAATTGATTCAGTGTGAAATCAATAACATCTGCTAATATGATGCAGGTATAATCATTGGTAATTGGAGTACAACTTTTGGATACAAGAAAGAAGAAAAAATGTGGTTTTCGACGTTTGAAACTTAGCTGGAGATTACATGGATAGAATTGTGAAAAATTAATGGTTTCATTGCTAATACCACTTATCAATAAAATAAATGGTGACTATACACATGAACAATATGTCCATGCTATTCATAAGATTTTCAGTGACTAATTCCTCAGAAGTGGACTACCTATTGCCTTCTTTATAGTCTGTTCTTAGTCTGGAAGCTTTGCTGAAACCTGTTCAATTTGGATGACTTTGTTGGTCATTGAAATACAAATACTCTTGACATCATTTCCAACATCACAGAAACACACAAGCCATCATGAACATGTCAAGATCTATTTCAAAATATATGCTGTGTGTGATAGGGTACTGTTTATCTGCATACTGGGAAGTACGATCAATACAACTATTATTCACATGTATGCACCAACCATGAAAACTAATGATGCCGAAAAGGAAAATGTCCACCAAAGAGCAAGAGAAATTTATCAAACATGCGATCAAGAGGCATTGATTATTGGTGACTGGAATGAAAAAGCTGGAAACAAGGAAAAACACTGTTGGAAAAATATAAACTTGGTAACCAAAAGGAAGCTGGTGTGGTATGTTAGATTTTTTTGGAAGTCGAACAACTTTTCCCTAGTAGATACTTTTTCCAGGAACACAAATATAGACTTCTTCAGATGAAATAAACAGAAATCAAATTGACTACATCTGTGGGAAGAGAAAATGAAACCATGACCCGTGAAACAGACCATCAATAGCTTATATGTAAGTTTAGGTAGAAACTAGTGAAAGTGATAAAAACTCAGGAAAGCAAAAATAAAACCTTTAGTAATACTCATCTTAAATACCATATCAAGAACACGAATGACCAAAGATCAGGCGAGCTGTGGATGACATCAGGAAGAAAGGAACAGATCAGTGAAAGGACAAAATGAAAGACAAGACCGAAGTGGAGTCCAGAAAAGACTTTATGCTCATTTGTATCAAGTAGCTAAAGCCAATGGAAGAAATTATACCAATTAAAAATAAAGGTCCATTTTCAACCATTTCAAGAAGTAGCACATGATGAACCAAAAATGATGCAGGAAGTCCAAGCTGCAGTAAAGGCAAGAATTGATTGATTACCAACTGAAATGTTTCAAAAAAATTGATAAAGCATAGAGGGGACTCAGTATTCCAAGGCAACATGAAATTTTGCAGATGGGCACCCAGATTTGTGCTCATTCCAAAGAAAGATGACTCAAAAAGATGTCTCAGAAATTCACATTCAAGTAAAATTTTGCTATTGATAATTCAATAGCAGATGAAGTGATACATTCACAAGGAGTATCCAGTAATTGCAGCTGGATTATAAAAAAGACATGGGCTGAGGAATATCAAACAAATCCTGACTAAGATGCTTATTCAAGTTCTAATGACTATGCAGTGGCATTTGACTGTGTGGATCCTAACAGACTTTAGATAATAAAGCTCCTTTATGAACCATGGTATGCAGATGATACAACTGGTTTCCTGAAAGTAACGAGGGCTTGAAGCACTCACTGATGGCTGTCAAAAATGGTAGCCTTCACTATGGACAATAAAACAATGCAAACAATAACAATATCTTGACAACCTAATAGGCAACAGTGTGATAAATAGAAAAAGATTGAAGGATTTCATTTTACTTGGATCACTAATAAAATGTTCAGGATTGCAGCAGTCAGAAAGCCAAAGGGCTGCACAGACCCCTTTAAAGTGTTAAAGGGCAGAGTCACTTTGAAGAGTAAGGTATGCCTGACGTCCTTTCAATCAGCTTATATGCATATGAAAGCTAAACAATGAATACGGAAGATGGGAGAATAACGTATTCCTTTGAAGTGTGCTGTTGGCAAAGGAATGCGGAGAGTACCATTGACTGCCAGAGGAACAAACACATCTGTCTTGGAGGAAGGTCAGCCTGGAAGTGATGATGCTGTCTTTGTTTCACACACTTCGGATGTGCTTTCAGGAGATATCAAAGAGCGAGGCTCAAGGGTTCAAAGTGACCAACTGATCATATGGAAAGTGACATTAAGAAAGAGAAAATGAGTTGCAAGCAATTAAGGAGATATCCAATAGATAAGTAGCCTGAGATTCACCTCCCAGGTCCAGAGACGATGGGATGGGATCGAGGCAAAGAAAAGGGGAGAAGCAGATCCCTTTTTCCCACTATTCACCAATCCATCCCATAACAGACCTGAAAGGCCTCTTAACTTCCTGCAGGGGTCCACTCCAAACCCCTGGGCCACGCAACCTCCTCATCCCTGGGCTGGGGAGCACCCAGTGTGGCCAATGCCTCTCGCTTAGCAGGTGAGTCATGTGCTCTGGACTTGCAGGGTTTCAGTAATCACCTTGAGCCCAGGTAGAGGTGCCAGCTGACCTGAGCACCCTAGTCTAATCATGACCTCATCCCCCAACCAGCACGTAACTAGACCACCCAGCCCACTCAGAGCAACCACTTGTCCTCTGAGAAAGCACGTGGCTCTTTCCCTACTAGGCCACCAGTCACCCAAAGGAACCACCTTTCCCTTTGGGAAGGTGCTTGGCCCCGCCCCTCTCAGAGCCCACCAACCCCTGAACAGCCTGACCCTCTCCCAGCCCTCTGGTATGGGTCACCTGTAGGCGCTTCCTTCAGGGCATCCAGCTACAATTAGCCACGCTCTACCTGGCAAATTGGTTGCCTCTTGACTCTTGCCATCCCCCTGATGCCCCCGGCCTCTAATCCAGTCTCTAGCTCAAGTCCTGGCCGGGAAAACAGGCGAATGGGACAGAACCAAAGACTCCTGGGCATGTTTCCATTTGCACCAAGGATCACTGCCCTGCACCTTCGTGAATGCTCCCAGAGGAGACTTTAGAACCACAGCTTTTAAGACTTTCCCCCCTCTCCTTCCTTACAACAATATCTCATATTATTTTTTATAATTCCTTATTACTCAGTACTAGCCTTTCTTTCACACCTTTTAATAAAAATATGGTTTTTCTATCAGTCTCAACACCCTTATGTCCGTAGTACCTTCAGCTCCTAGCCAAACTTTCATTTAGATTTTACGCCAGGTCATTCAGAGCAATACTACTCCCCATGAGACAGCTGGAGCCTGCTCCCCTCCCCCTTGGACCATCCCCATAAAAGGAGCTGGCTTCGCCACCACCTCTAGGGTCTCTTAAAGAAAACTGCTTCCTACAAAGCAAGAGCCTTAACTCCTCCACATTCACCGAATCCCTGACCTATGAAGTCATTCTGCATCACAAACTACAAGACCTCCGTTCTCTTTGGCCGCATGGTCCTCCTTGCCTCTAGCCCAGTCCCTCACCCTGAGTCTACCACAATGTACTCCTGCCAGTCCAATCAAACAGCATATCAAAACTTTGGAGAAAAGCCCGAGCAGTTAGCCGAGTTCAGTCTATTAGCAATCACAGCAAACTTTACAAAAGAGAAGCAATCCAAAATAAAGAACTTAGCACAACAGCTGCAAACACTAGAACGGGATATAACATAAAGCTTTGAGCAACAAAGGAAAAGAAATCATAAGGATCAGAGCAGAAACAAATGAACTAAAAAAGTATGGGAAAAAATCAATAAGACAAGAAGTAGATTCCATGAGAGGATTAACAAAATTGACAAACCAATGGCAAACTTAAAGCAGAAAAACATAGAAAAGATGCCAGTACATAGAATTAGAGATTAAAAGGTTGGCATCACAACTCTGAATGAAATAAAGGGAATGTTCCTATGAAGACTTCACACTACTATGAAGACATGTCTTAGAAGTGATTGTGGAGACAGTTCTACAACTCTTATGAATGTGATTGAACTATGGAAATGTAGAATAATGAGGTGTGCATTATACAGTGGTGAAATTGTTACAATTAAACAAAGTAACTTTAAAAAAAAGATAAAGAAAGATTCTCAAAGAGAGGGATTGAAGCAGTGAGGAACCACGGGCTCAAACATAAACATTTTGAGAATGGCAGCAAATCAGCCAATGTTCTGTCCATCTGTGACACAGAGGTTGCTGTGTGTTGGAGTACACTTGACTGGCACCAAGCAATGGCATTCATAAGATATGTATATGTTGAATTTCTATAAACAATGTGTATTTTATATGATTGGAAAGTATTTCATCATTACTGATATTAAGGTAAAGTAACAAAACTAAGCTATTATCTTCCTTCATAATAACCTTTTTGCAACACAAAAACTTTTTTCTAAGTTATTTATCATTCCTACATTGATACTGTGCTGGAGGTTCAGCAGTCTAAAATGAAAGTAGTCCATTGGAATTGCCAATTGGTCAGGAGATAAAAGATTGTTCAAAAATGTTTCCATGGTTCTGACCTATGTCCATGTGCCCCTTCAATAAGAATCATATCCATACCCTCGACTTTGTTGCCTCATTATTTGTATTGGTAGAAGAGGAAATAATTTCAATGTCCATTAAAATTGGGTGGTTTTAATGAATAATGCTACATACATTCTATGTTTGAATTTTGAGTCGAATGATACACTGCTTTTGGAAAACACCTGAATGTGAGAAAAAAGTGGGGAGAGGAACATCATAATAAATAATAGTTTAGATAACAAGCTCTGTGTGTGGGGGGGTCAAAATGTTAATAATCTGAAAGAGTGAAGAACACATTCCTCCATTAAATCAGCAATGCTCTCAATGAACTATATTTATTGAGTGCTTGGTATCACTGTTTAGAAAACATACTTTTATAGCAATAGACAATTTAGGATTAAAGTAAAGGAACAGACAAACAAATAAAAACCTCTGGAATTAGGTGGATTAGGACAAATAGTGACTTCATAAAGCGGGGTAGAAGCATCCCTGTGGGGTTTTAGATGGTAGCTTTTATGGTGGTAGAAAGTTTTATCTTTCTCTCTTGTCTGGTGGTTTTGGATTGTTGATTTTGTGGCTAGCAATGGAACAGGAAATGAATAGGTGACCGGGCCTCATTAAAGATACAAACAAAAATACCTTTTCAGCCTATGTTTGTGGATATATATATACCTTTTATCTTAAACACGATTTTATGATGTACATCTACAAACCAAATGACGGGAATGGTCTGCGGTATTGAAATGTGTGATTCCCACACCCACAGTGGCAAAATCGTGACAAAATTGTGTCTAAAGTAAACTAAACTAAAAGGCTCAGAGAGAGAAACTAGTGATACATAACATCACTTCAATTACTTAAATTTGAGTCTCAAACAAGCAATTTCAGACACAATTCCAGAATCATTTTGAACACTACTGTGTCTTTCATTAAGCCACATGGGGTAAAAAAAAGAAAAATGTCTCAAATGGAAAGGCACACCCAGATGTCTGCTCTTTTTTCCCTTGAACTATCACATAATGAAACTTTAAAGTGAGAACGTCTTAGCAAAATGTAACTAATGCTCCATTCTCGGGGATGTAACTTTGATCGACATTTCATTGATAAAGCAGCAGTCATAGACTTGTCAGTGTTTAGCTTGGTTGATTATTGAGAAATTATATATTGACATCAGTGGGATCGACTAGGAAATAAATTTTCTTGTATTCCTGAGGGGCTAGGTTAGTGTGTTCTGAGGAAAAAGATGAAATTATTTCAGAATGTACTATTCCTTTAAACTCTATCATTTCAGAACCACTAAACTACTAAATGACATACATGATTAGGATAAAGCCTTCAGTTGTTGACCATGAAATCAGGAAAGGGAGCAAAGGGAAAAACAGCGAGACCAGAGATGGCGAGAACAGCTCATCCGTCTAACTGAAGTCTGGGCGATGCTCGGGGCGTGTCTCTGACTCCTGCTCAGGGAACCTGCCAGGGTCCAGCCTTTCCCTCAAACATATTTTAGGCTCTTTTCCCACATACTGTCCCAGAGACGGAGAACCAGTCCCAGTTTGAGATTTATGTTCTCCAGAGTCCTTTGCACCTGGTGTCATGTCATGACAACCGAACACGCTTACACTAAAATGCCCAGAATCCCTCGGGCCCAGGAGAGCCTTTACATGTCCTCATTTAATTGTGCAAGCCTAATCAATTTTGTTCCTTGACTTGCCTGGCTTTTAACTCACGACGTGGCTAGCCTCAGGTGATACTCTCCCATGTTCCCTATATGTCTGGCCAGTCGTTCTTTTTCTTGGTAAAAGGCAAGGCCCTAATTCCAGTAATAGCATCATATGAAGTTATTTGATATTTACTGAGAAGTCACACTTCGGTGATAATTCCATGCTCTGTTAGTGTGATTCATCCAGGCATTGCACAGCGTTCACGGTGGGAAAAAGATGAGCTTTCTCTCCCACAAAGAGTTTGTCTTGGAAACCCACAGGAGCACTTCTACCCTGTCCTATAGGTACCAACTCAAGGGCAGTGAGTTTGTTTGTTTGTTTTGGTCTAGCATTCAAGACATTGTTTAATTTCGTGTACCTCAAAACACAATCCCTTCTTCTAAGGGTTGTTAAGAACACCAAGTTAAAAAGTAAAAGATGAGAGGTCAAGACAAAAAATACATATTTAAAGAGCATAAGATTCTCATGTTTGAAATTAGGCAGACCAAGATTAAAATTCAGATTCATTCATTTAAAAAAATAACTATGAATTTGTCAAAACATTTAGCCACTCAAATTCAATTCCCTTATCTATAAAATAAGAATGAAATATTCCAGATCAAATACACGCTTAGAAAAGAGGCTGAAATAACAAGTAACAAATCACTAACAAGAATAAACTGATGACTTGTGCCGGACAATATTTTAAGAGTTTATAATACTGCCAGTGTGAGTCTAATTATATGTGTAATTTTATAGACTAAGAGACTCGGGCACAGAGAGACTAGCTAATTGGACCAAGGTCACATAGCTAAGAAATGGAGGGACTATGTCTAAATTAGAATACCCCATATTTAAGATGCTGTTGTCTCTAATCAAGACAGTGGTCAATAGCTATTATCATTTTATATTGTGCACAAACAATCTATTCTGATAAATCAATCGTCAAGGTATAAAATTGAAAAACCATTTCTGGCTTTTCTGTCAGAGAACATGCTCTTAAGAATAATAAAGTCTTAATGTACTATAAGTATATAATAAATGCCAAATATAGACTGATTTATTACTTTTTAAATTGCTAGCTCAGAAACCAGAAACAAAGACTTGGCAATTATTTGTGAATACTATGTAATTCTAAGTGGGAGGAAAAAATTCAAAACATGTATTAATAATGTCTTTTAATATGTTTAGGAACAAAATTTGTTTTATAAATCCTGCAGTAAATTCATCACCATCCTTTATTTATAGCACCCTAAAATCATCCAATCTTTCAAAATGCCATTTTAATTAACATTACCCACATTATTTTCTACTCAGCACAAAGCATTTTTTCCCTAATTCTAGTGTTTGAACTTATAAAGACCATTAATTAACTGCTCCAGAGCCTTCTCTCCTGCAAGGTCTATGGCTCTTCTTAGTTCTCTTTCCTTCAATCCCCATTACACAGGAATTTAATTAATTTCATACCTCCCCTTTGATTCCTCTCCAAGTATTTCCCAGCCACTATTATTGATTGTAATCCAGACTGGACACTGAACAATGAATAAGAGTCCCCTGATGAAGAGAAGCAAGAGATCACTTCAAGATGCAAAAATGATTAAATTATTAAAGCATAAAAGCTGCTCTAAACTACAAATATCCTTGCCCATCTGCTCTCCTCTGTAGAGTGTTTGTTGCTTTACAGTCTTGAGATACAAAGCGCCTCCACTGATGCATGGCTTCTTGCATTCAGAGAAGATAGAGAATACGACTCTTTATCTTTATTGAGGACTGGGATCACAAAGAAGTAACCGAATTTGATCTTGGAAGACTTGGAAAAATTCATTTGAACAGACATAAGGGTATAAGAGACCATATTTGTGTGATGACAAAAAAGTAAATGAACTCCATCTTCATTTTCTCAAGGGAATCAATGTCATCTCTACTAATTACAAGGAAATTAATGTTCAGTGGCAAATAAAGGGAGTAACAAATAAGAGAAAGCCAAATGCTTTCCAATATTTTCAGACAGATGCCATATACTTTTTTCCCGCCCCTCTTCTATTGTGGACTTTGTGGGAATGTTACTATTTCATTCGTGGTACTGCTCTAGTCCCTGTTAGTCTATCAGTTTGTGATTCTCTGGTGGCTTGCATAATGCTGCAATGCTGGAAGCTTTATCAGAAGTATTCCAAGTAGAAACAAGGTCACTCTACATGTAAAATCAAGTTTCAGAAACTTTTCTGACATCCATTGTGGTCTTTTCTTTCCTGTGTTTGATCGTGTGTACCTTTCTGATGTCACCGCTGATCTGGTCTTTGGCCATTAGTGATCATTGTCTTGTTATGGAGTATTCCATAATATGGACTGAACATCAAATGATGGAAAATTACTTTGTTCTAAAAACTCTCTAATGGGTCAATGTCTACCCATGAAATAACTCTTGAAATCTTTATTATGTATATTTATAAATTATCTTCTGAAATAATTGTACTGATATGTAGTTTCAAATCACATTTCTGATTTGATCTTGTTTGACGCTTGTTATTTGTTTGAAGGTGTGCTTATGTTTGCTAGCTATAAAACCCAAACCAGCATAATATTTAAAGGATAATGCTCTGTTTTCTCCCTCATCTATTAATATGCAGCATATATTAGACTATATAATCAAGGTGTAAAATTTATATTTTAAATACATTTTGCTTCCAAAACTCAGTGCCATTTATTGATTGGATTTATTTACAGAAAGCATAAGTACGTGAAATACACTCTAGGATTTATTTTTTCATAACTTCCGGTAACCTGTTATATATCTTTCAGCAGTTCCCCAAATGGAGCTCATTATAGCTATTATATCTGTTGCTATTTGATCTAAAATATAGACCGTATTTGAAATCTCTTTTAAGCCATATACCTCCTATCATGCTATCCATGCCTGTAAAGAATGTTCCAAGTAGAGTTAGCTCTGGTAAACAAAACTGAGTTCATTACACTTTTTACGTCAGAGTTTGTGAGTACTTCTAAAAATAGAACAATGTAGTGGGTAGTAACAATGGCTTTTAAAATCAACTACTGATGTACTTTTTCTTTTCTTTTCTCATTATTTTGATCTAAGATTTGCTGACAGTAACTCACAAAATGTAAAGCAGTACATGGACAAAAGACTACTTAAAAGAAACTTATTTCAGAAAAGGCCACTAAAGATCAATACTGAAGAAAAGATACTAACCCAGATGGGCCTTGACTAAAAGAAGATAATGTAAGAAAGATGTGGATTTGTATTTCATTGACTATGCAAAGGCAATAAACTGAATGAATAATAGCAAATTTTGGATAACATTGTGAAAAAATGCAAATTCCTAAACACCTAAAGGTGCAGAAGGAGCACCTCTATGAAGACCAACAGGTAGTCATTTGAACAGAACAAGAGGAATTGTTAAGCGCTAAAAACAGGGAAGGTGTGCATCAGGTTGGTATCCTTTCGCTGTGCTGAGAAAATCATCCAGAAAGGAGGACTAAATGCAAAAGAAACAATATCAGGATTGGAGAAAATAATCTTTAACAAGCTGTGATATGCAGATGACACAAACTTGCTTGCTAAAAACAAAGAAGACTTGAAGCACTAAGATCCTTCGATATGGATTCTGCATCAATATTATCTATATAGAGATATATGAGTGGGTGCTCTCCACCCCCAAATGGAAAAAAAGCTCCCCTGGGCGGAGCTTTCATAGTACGTATCCTTCGCTTTAGGCAGAGCTTACAGCAACTCACTCTATGTTAGTGCACCAGTGACATTGCCTGGGAAGGTTCTCTCTGGTCACAATGAATTTTTTTATAAAAGAAATTTTGCTGACCCCTCCCCCTTTATGTATGGTTAATTTTAAGAGAACAGTGTGTGCCTGTGAGATTTTGTTTCCTGCTTGGGAAAAGTGCCACAGAAACTGCTGTGATGTTGAACACAGCTTGCAAGGACAGTGCTATGGGAAAAACTCAAGTGCTTTTCTTCTTTTGAAAAAGGTGAAATGTCGATTGATAACAAACATGTTTCTGGACATCCATCAACTTCCAGAATAAATGGAAATGTCAACTTATAGTGCATTTGGAGTTCGTTCCACCAGGGCAGAGTGTTAACCAAGCTTTCTATTTAGAGGTTATGTTAGATAGCATAACAGTGTGCCACAGAAAAGGCCTGATTTGTGGTAGACTGGGGACTGGTTTTGCCACCATGACTACACTACGTGTCTGCTTACACAGCCATCTCAGTGCACCAGCTCTCTGCAACTCCACCCCCCAGCATCGTGCACCTGCCATCTCTCTGTGCGACTTCTTTTCATCCTCGTGAATGAAGAGGGACATGAAAGGATAGTGATTTGGTGATGTAGAAGACATGAAGGGAAACATGTGGGAGCTGCAGTCAGCCATGCAAACACATGCGTTTGAAAATGTTTCCAAGAATAGGATCTGAGATTTGACAAATGCATTAAATGTAATGGGGAGCACTTTGAAGGGGATAAGGTTGGTTTGTAAAAAGAAAAAAAATACTGGTAGTTTTGAAAAAATATTTTGGAGGGTACCCCTATTTATGTATATATTTTCATTATTAGATAAATAAGCAAGATCATGGTAAAAAAGAAAAAATATTTAAGTGGTGAATAATTTAATCCCGATCTATAATCAGAGACTATGTCTTTGTGTTGTAGTGGGTCATGTGTTAGGATGCTAACGTCAAGGTCACCCATCTGCACAACATAGAGAGCTATGAATGGCATAGTTAATCTGTAGCATAGTTTACAGAGGAAAAAACCCATTTCTAAGATGTCTTTTCCTCACGATGACAAAATTATTTTAATTAATTAACATGTTCATCACAAAGAGAAAGAATGTCTAGAAGCTGATTGTGGTAGCAATTGTACAATTCTACTTGACACGACTGAACTATGGAATAATCATTGACTTAAATCCCAATTAATAATACATTCAGAAAAAGAAAAATCATTAAACTCTATTCATCATTTGGTTTAAAAAGGTAACCATTAACAAATTTCTCCCAGTTTTAAAGAGCTATTTAAATCAGCCATTTCCAGGCCTAACCTACGTTCTACACTGTATTTTCTTGAATGAAACAGGAAACACAAACAGAAGCTCCCATTGCTCACAGAGTGACAGAAGCTAAGTAAGTGCGCTTCTGTTTTTTCTCACTGTGCTCTCACAGGGAATGGACACCCATTCATCTGCATCTAGAACGCCACAACATGCACCGTGGTGAGGGCGCTACAGCTCACCTTGCTGCACGGCAGCACAATGTAGCTCCCTTGTGGGCCTTTCAAGTTCCAAAGCGCCAGCTACTCTGGGCTGCCTGGATTTTTCACGAGCAAGTTAAGGGACCCTTGTCTAATGGAATGATTAAAAGTTTTAAAATGTGGTTTTAATTCAATCAATTAAAAGCATAACCAGCATGCGTTTGATTGAATCAATTTAAAGAATCACACAGCAGTCAACGTCCTTGTCAGCAGGAGTGAAAAATTCATGTATCACCTACACACAGCATGAAATCTGTATCTTTCAATTAGATATCATGAACAACCTTTTACTACATCACAGAATGGTGCATTTTCAAGTAAGGGAAGAGCAAGGTGCTATCTATGTCAGGAACATAGAAGTTAACAAGCACATCCAATATTTAGGTTGAAAGTAGGTATTTACCAAATAGTCTATTTGGCTGTGAATTATATTGTGTCATCCATATGGTTCCAAAGCGTGCTGTGAGTACAGTTGATCAAGCACTTGACTGATAGCCCAAAGATTAGCATTTTGAACTGCGAGCTGTAAGATAAGGCTGTGCGCTCCATGAAGATTGACGGGCTCCAAAATCCTTTGGAGCAGTTCTGCTCTGTCCTATATGGTCACTATGATTTGGAATCAACCCTGGTCAATATAATTTTGATACTGTATTGCTTTAAGTTTGATATGCCAGCATGGAAATATACATCTAGATTTGTAAACTTAAAAAATAATGTCATCAAGGTGATTCTGAGTCATAGTAACCCTATATAGAGTTTCTTAGCTTATATAAACAATCTTAGAGGGGCTAAAAATATCCTTATAATATCTTGTATAATAATAATATCTTATATATCTTGTAAAATCTTGCCTTATAATATCTTGTATACTACTTCTGTGAATAGTTACATTATTTGCAATTAAATACATTTTATACCAATATATTTTAAAATATTTGAAAGTTTTTCCGACTCTGTAGATTCTGTCTTCATAGTAATCTTTTAATTAATGATACTTTATATCCATTTTAGAAATGGAGAAATAGGCCTGGAGAGCTTAAATAACATTTGTAAAGTCACACAGCAAGTACCAGTGGAAGTATGATACTAGTCTAAATCAAGCGACTTGATAGCTTATACATATCACTCCTTCATACTCCCACAAGACCAGTCTATATTGCTTTCAGTTGTGTATAAGGTGACGATGGGTCCGAATCGACTTCATGGATCCTAACAACAATACTCCCTCAAGAGCCCTGGGTGTACCAACAGGTAAGTATTCCACCACGGGGAAGATCAGCAGTTTGAAACCCACCCAGGATCAGCTCAGAAACTAAGCCCAGTAAACTGCTTCTAAAAGTTCACAGTCTTCACTTCTCTGTGGAACTGTTCTCCTTTGCAGATGTTGTCCTGTGTCAGAAGCAAGTCTCCACCGACTACCTCTTTTCCTTTCTGGTTAGAAAATAATGAGAATTTGAAACAGTTTGCTCCTTCCTTAGTATCAACCAAATCACAAGCACATCTTACCTTATGAGGAGAGACTTATCCACAGGTGAGGAAAAACTGAATTGGTGATTTTGCCTGGTTTTTGTAAGGTGCCTCAGAGAAGAGCTTGTTCTGTTCCCGAAGCTTATCATCTAAAGGAATTTTACATGATACACCAACTGTGGTGCACCGCAGCTGCAGTAATTCCCTAATTGTGAATTGAATTTTCTATTTATGCCAGAAATTATTTCAAATTCCAGGCACAGGGTTACTGAGGCCAGGTTTCACCTCTGTCACCCATGTTTTCCTTGAACGTCCCTGGATGGAAGGGCAGATGTGAAAATGTGTCCATCAAAGGTAAGAGGCTGGTAGGTAAGCTTTGTAAATCTAATGGCTTTGAGATAAAAATCTGTTCATTTCTGGGACCTGCTCACCAAAGCAGAGTTGTCTGTGCCTGTGGCAATGAGATTATAGTTGTAGGAAATTAGAAATCACAACTTGCATATATGGGGCTGCTGAATTGTGTTATCTCTTTAGGTAAATAATGGGAGCAGGGGGAGCCCTGGCATGATGAATCAAAGAAATAGCCTCGAGGAATTTAAAAGTTCTTCACATCCTAGTACGGAAAATATTTTAGTCACTTGATGCTTCGAAGTATAATGATGTATGATGAAGTCAATATAAATAGTTTTATCGGATTTTAACTTCACTACAATGTTTACAACAGTTAAAGGCCCTCTGTTACTTAGAAAATATGCTCAAAAGTAATCAAATATATCTAATATTATTACGAAGTATTATTTAATGCTGCAAGGCTTAAAAATCGGGTAAAGGTGAAGGTCAGGGTTGCATCATTTCACTGTACTTTTGAATCTCTATGCTGAGTAAAGAAAGAAGCTGGACTATGTGTGTTAAGTATACAAGTTTAGGATTGGAAGACGACTCATTGACATCATGAGATATACACGTGATATAAGTCACTCCATGGCACGAGAAGGACTTCTGGCATTTGTTGATGAAGATCAAAGACTGGAATTTTAATATGGATTAAACTCAATGAAAAGGAAACAAAAATCCTAACATCTAGAACTATGAGCAACGTCAGGATAACTTGTCAAGGATTTCATTGGTCCTTGGTGGTAATAGTGAACTAAAACTTGTTTGACAAGCTTTGAAAATACATTTCAAATGCAACTTTCCTCTAGTTCCTAAATGCTTCCTCCCCACCACCCCACTCTTATGGTCCCAATCCTACCTTGCAAGTCTGGCTAGACCAGAGGATGTACACTAGTACAGATGGGAACGGGAAACACAGGGATTCTAGGGCGATGATCCCTTTAGGACCAGTGTTGTGAGTGGTGATACTGGGAGGGTAGAGGGAGAGTGGGTTAGAAAGGGGGAACCGATTTCAAAGAACTACATGTGACCTCCTCCCTGGGGGACAGACAACAGAAAAGTGGGTGAAGGGAGTCATGGGACAGAGCAAGATATGATAAAATAATAATTTATAAATTATCAGGGGTTCATAAGGGAGGGAGGAGTGGAAAGGGAGGGGAAAAACGAGGACCTGATGCCAGGGGCTTAGGTGGAGAGCAAATGTTTTGAGAATGATGAGGGCAAAGAATGTACAAATGTGCTTTACACATTGATGTATGTATGGATTGTGATAAGAGTTGTATAAGCCCCTAATAAAATGATTTTTAGAAAAGAAAATACATTTCCAGTTACACTTTAATTTGGAGTATTTTTTGTCATGTGCTTTGCTTTTTATTTTTGGTGTCAATTTCTTCAACTTAAGACGTGTTCATACTATAAACATTGAAGTCTATTAGAGTGAGGGAGAAGAATCTTAAAATATTTTCCTGAGGTTAAAACTCTCATGGTTTCCAAAAAATGAAGTTCTTAAAATTATATTTCCAGTGTGCACACATCATAATGTGGATGGTGGCAGCTTATGTTCCATTTTGAATGTGTTGCTTTGCTATGTGTGCACAGAATTAGTTGTCTTTGACATGCTGAGGAATTAAAGACAGTAGTTGACATAAAAGCCATTCTTATGAATAAATACCACTATGTATGAAGCCCCTCACTTTCACTTTTAACATCACCCAATTACCATTTTGATAATTCTGTGGCATTAATTCTATTGACTATCTAGGGAATAATAACAAATGATGCATCTACTGGAAAGGAAAACAAGTCACCAGTGGAAAATTTGATTGGCAGTGCCAAGTGGAGATACTAGACCTTGATATGTTTCTCCTTCTCAGACTTACAAAGAAGTTGTTTACAGCTCACAAAATTAGCACACTTCTCATAAGAAAAATAATCTTAAATCCAGGTTCTCAAATAAACAGTACTCAAAAGAACTATAATATTGAACCCACAACCATGTTCCTCAGTTTAGGACCAGAAAATTTTCCTTTTCTAAAGATGTTGAAAAATTGGAATTACATTTATGGGGAACTTTCTTACCACCTCAACAATGTGAAATTTTCTCTCTTCTGTTGTATAACTTGTAGTAAGCTTTTTAATAATTATTATCATATGATGATCACCTGCTTATATTCCTACCACAAATATTAAGTGGAAATTTCTATAGATATCTTCCTTGAATAGGTTTTATACATTTTAATTATGTTGTTTAATAAAGTATAAAATAGTTAACATTCTGTTAAGCCTGGGGAAATATCTTATTTCAATTGGTATAAAATTTTGGGAGAAACATAGGGCTTTCTCCTCCTGTAAAGAATTACAGTCTCAGAAATGTGCAGGGGCAGTTCGACTCTGCCCTCAAGGGTCGCTATAAATAGGCTTTCACTGGATGACAGTGAGTTGTTTTGGTAAACAGTTGCAACTATTAACCTCAACAGATTTTTCATATCTTTTTCCTCACCTCTAAAATTATAAGTTTTCCAAGTATTATACACATATAAAATTTGAGTCTCTTATGTTAACATGACCTAAACTATACAAGCTTCCTGTTTCAAATTTGACCAAAATTCAAATATGTTTATGCGTATGGAAATGTCAGTATGAATTATTATTTGATTTTTATTAGCGTCACGTGACTCTGTTTTTTTTATGTTCTTGCAAGTACAGATTATGCACCAGGCCAAAAATGGGGGCACATGAAAGAACCCAAATATCAATAGAGAGAGCAAGATTACTGCATGATAAAAATTAGCAAGACCGAGACTTCTTCATTTAAACACGATTTTGTATATCATTACTCCACACACAGTTCTCCCCAAATGGCAACAACAGGATTCACGTTTACTAAGTGTGTGGAAAGAGGTGATGCAGTAGCTGCTCACCAACAGTAAGAACAAGGCCAGGAGCTGACTATGGACTAGACCATGAATTCATCTTTGGTGACTTCAGTTTGAAGCTGATGAAGATTAAAACAAGTCCACTAGAGTCAAAATACCACCTCGAGTATAAAGGGAAACAACAACAACAAACCAAACAAACGGACAAATAAACAAACTCACTGCTAAGTCTAGCTGACTTCTAGTGACCCTATAGGTCAGGGTAGAACCTGCCTTCTGGGTTTCCAAGACTGTGTATCTTTCTAGGAGTTGGAAGCCTATTCTTTCCTCTTACGGAGTGGCTGGTGGTTTCAAACTTCTGACCCATCAGTTGATAGCCCAACGTATAACTACTACACCACCAGCGCATTAATGACCACAGGAGCTATGGGATAAGATCGAAGAAATTAGAAATGCAGAAAACAAAGGTCATTAAAAAGATACAAAAGGAAGGGAAGACCAACATATATGTCAGAACTATGAAAAGTTTTCTCAAACATAACAACAGCTAAATTAAACCAAAGTAACAATGGCATATACAAGGTGAATAAATAATTCCAAATGGCATGCCAATGTGTGTGGAGAGTTGGGGTGGGGAGCCACTGTGCAATGCAGTCAATTTTTAATATGGTTCTTCTAACTACACAGCCATTGTTACACACATCTATCAACCGCTGTTTTCCTGATTGCTCTGTGTACAAAGGTTGGTAAAGACACTGATTAGATCAGATGATTCAAGGGTGAGTGATTGCTAATATGGTTATTTGTGTAGCCATCCTGCTAGGTAAAAAGCAAACCATTTAAGAAACAGGGCTGGGAAATTTTACTACTAGCAAGAGTAAAGAGCCAAGAGTGGAACCTGTTCTTTAGACTATGAAACTTGAGTGACAATAGAACCAGGTAGCACAGCATGAGACACAGTAGTGGGCTTCACAGCCCACAGAGCACAGGCAAGCTGAGTGCGTCTCAGCAGGAAGCCCACTTGTAGAATGAGATGTCTCTGAATTTAACAGGGGGAGCTGGTTTTGCTGCCTCATGGAGCTACAACTGTACAAAGTTGCATGTCCTCTGGGTATTAGAGAGCTGCATTACACATTGCATGAGCCAAGCCAAGGCCACACTAAGAGGCTGGGGGCCAAAAAGAAACCAGCGCATGGCAGGATGGAGAAGAAATTGCCTGACGGAACAACTTTTTTCAAAATTTCTCTCCCCTGAATTGTAACCTGTTAATTTCCCTGATTCTGTGTGGTCATTTGCAATGAATTATCAAATCTACCTGAAAAATGGAGACTACTGAGGGAAGGAGAGTTGGTGTCAGAAGAGTGTTTGAAAGGATGGAGAGTGGAGACGTGTCTGAACTCTGCCCCTTGTCAAGCAGCATCGGAAGCTGGAGGAGGTCAGATGGGGCCCCCTTGCCTCTTGTCACACGGTGCCATGGAATCAAGTCCATCTGATAGCGGCTCATGCGGAAGGTTTCTTGGGCTGAAAATCTTCATGGGAGGAGATAGCTTCTCTTTCTCCAATGGAACATATGGTGTATGTGAGCAACCAGCCTGTGGTCAGGATTCCAGGCTTACCCAAGAGCACCACCAGAGGAGACAAAGTCAAGTGTAATGAAAGGCATCAAGTTGGAAAACCAATAGAGAAGAACACACTTGGCAATTCTCGAGATGAAAGAACTAAAGAAAAGCTTCAAGTCTCAAGTTTCAATATTAAAGGATCCTGTCTGCAAAACATTAAATGAAATAGGAAATGTCAAAATAAGACGGAAGGTATGCACGGTCAGCATTCAGCCATTTTAGGAGGTAGCAAATGATCAACGAATAACAGTATCGTAGGAAGAAGTTCACGCTGCACTGAGGCATTGGCAAAGAATAAAGCTTCTGGAAACCGTGGAATGCCAATGGAAATGTTTCGGCACAGGAGGGCCTCACTCCTCTCTGCCAAGAAAAGTGAACTCCATACGCCTGCTCAACGGACTAGAAGAGATCCATATTCATGCTAACTTTTTAAAAGGTCATCCAACAGAATGCAGAAATCATCAAACAGTATCCCTATCACATGCAAATGAATATTTCAGCAATAGATAGTGTCTCAATAGATATAAAAGAAATATATATATTTAAAATCATTTTATTGTGGGCTCATACAACTCTTATCACAATCCATCCATCCATCCATGTGTCAAGCACATTTGTACATTTCTTGCCACCATCATTTTCAAAACATTTTCTTTCTACCTGAGCCCTTGGTATCAGCTTCTCATTTGTCAGATGAATCTTGACTAAAAGCAGAGAATACCAGAAAGGTGTTTCCTGTGTTTTATTAACTATGTAAAGGCATTCACCTCTCTGGATGAAAATAAACTATGGATCAATTTTCGTAGAATAGGAATTCCAGAGCACTTAACTGTGATCATAGATGACTTGTAAACAGAACTGATAGAACTTGCGGGTGACTTTTCTTTGGAAAAGTGTGGATCTTAGGTGAAAGTGTGGATCTCTCCCCGTCAGTAGGCCAGAGAGTTGGTTCTCCAGTTCCTACACGTGTACTAATGAGTGTTCCAGCGCTGCACTCCGTCTGCTGAGACATTTTCATTCATATTCCACCTAACTGTGAACTCTCCCTTTGCCCTAATGCCTTTAGTAGATCTTAGACTTCTGACTTCAATAGTATGAGTTCTTGAGCATATGCAATTTTTCCTAGTCTGTTCTTAGTGTGAAAGCCTAAGGTCATCCTGCCAGTATTTGAAATATCAGTGGTAGAGCTTCCAGCATCTCTGCCACACAAAGCCACCACAGGATGACAAATCGACAGAAGAAAAGCCATAGCATCCTTCATTATCTCAACTTGAACTTTTCTACTGAGAAATGTCAAACATGTTCTAACATTACATTTGCTAAGCATAAAGTTTTATACGTTTTAACACATTTCTTTTTAAAATAATTTTATTGGGGGCTCGTACAACTCTTATCACAATCCATCCATCCATTGTGTCAAGCACATTTGTACATATGTTGCCATCATCATTCTCAAAACATTCCCTTTCTACTTGAGCCCTTGGTGTGAGCTCTTCATTTTCCCCCTGCCTCCCCACTCTCCCTTCCCCAATGAAACCATGATAATTTATAAATTATTATTATTTTGTCATATCTTACACCATCCAATGCCTCCGTTCACCCACTTCTCCACTGTCTGTACCCCAGAGAGGAGGTTATATATAGATCTTGTAATCTGTTCCCCTTTCTCCCTCACCTTCCCTCCACTCTCCCGGTATCGCCACTCTCACCACTGGTCCTGAGGGGTGTATCTGTCCTGGACTCCCTGTGTTCCCAGTTCCTATCTGTACCAGTGTACATCCTCTGGTCCAGTCAGATTTGTAAGGTAGAATTGGTTTCATGATAGTAGGGGGAAGGAAGCATTCAAGAACTACAGGAATATTGTATATTTCATCATTGCTACACTGCACTCTGATTGGCTCCTCTCCTCCTCACAGCCCTTCTGCAAGGGGATGTCCAATTTCCCACAGATGGGCCCTGGGTTCCCACTCCACGCTCCCGCTCATTCACAATGCTATGATTTTTTAGTCTTTGATGCCTGATACCAGATCCCTTTGATGCCTTGTGATCTCACAGGCTGGTGTACTTCTTATATGTGGAATTTGTTGTTTCTTAACGAGATGGCTACCTGTTTATCTTCAGTCCTTTAAGACCCCAGATGCTATATCTTTTGATAGCCAGACACCATCAACTTTCTTCACCACATTTGCTTATGCACCCACTTTGTCCTCAGTGTTGGAGTCAGGAGAGGCTGGTGTGCTTCTTCCATGTGGGTTTTGTTGTTTCTCGGTTAGATGGCCGTTTGTTTATCTTCAGTCCCTTAAGAATTCAGATGCTATGTCTTTTGGTAGCTGGGCACCATCAGCTCTCTTCACCACGTTTGCTTGTGCACCCATTGTCTTCAGCAATTGTGCTAGGACGGTGAGCATCTCAGAATGCCGAATTGTTACAACAAAGTGTTCTTATGTTGAGGGAGTACTTGAGCAGGGTCCCACTGTCCATCTGTTCCCTTAATACTAAACCTATAAATATATGTACATAGATCTATTTCGCCCTCATCGTATATAAATATGTTTACATATGTATATGCCTGTATTTAGATCTCTATGACCACCCTTTGCCTCCTAGTTCTTTCCTCTACTCCTTTGTACTTTCCTCTTGTTCCACTATCATATTCAGCCTTCATTTGTGTTTTAGGAATTCCTCTCATTTACATTGTCCTTGAACCATCCCTGCCAGACCTCTTATACCCTTCTTGCCACTGATTTTGGATCACTTGTTGTTCCCCTGTCCCTTGGTTTGTTAACACCCACTTCCTTTCCCCACCTCCCTCTCTCCCATGTCCCCCTGGAACTGTCATACCGTTGTTCTCCCTCAGGCTTGTTTACCCCACCTATCCCTTCCAGGGAGACGTGCTATGTACCATCACAAGACTGAGTACAACAAAACAACAATATAAAGTAAAACAATAGCTACAACAACAACAACAAAAAAAACCCCTATAAATAGTTCAGGGTCTATTTGTTGTGCTTCACAAGTGTTCTCCAGTGGAGTCTGATGGAATTCCATGCCCTGGCCCCACATCTATCCCTGGGGACTTCATTGCTCTGCGACTCCTGCTGCTCCGCTACGTGCCCGCAGAGGCTGGCTTCAGTGTAGTGAGCTCAGGGTGGGCACAATTTCTGCCGTGTGTCTCTAGTGTTGTCCCCAATGGTGCTATGGGTCAATGAGGAACACGGTGTCCCATGGTGAGGCCGGCCCTGAGGTCATCTCTGTGCATTGCTGTCTGAGCAGAAACATCATCCTCTGGGTTTGGTGAGCCAGGATGTGCTTCACTCTTTTTTTTCCCCTTCCCTCCTCATTGGCTCCTGTGTGCTCTGATCAGACAAGTCCCATTTCTTTATGCTACCTTACTTTGTCATTTTTAGTTACCTGCTGAAACCTTCTGTTTAGTTCCTTCATCATTTATTTATCTAATCTTCTTTACATTCAAGAGCAAGAAAAAAATCTCACCTGATATACTTTTTGTTTTATTCTTTCTACCTATTTTGAAATGAACCTTTGGTCACTTCATGTTTGTTGCTTTTTATGTCATCCCACAAATGGCATGACCTTCAATAATTAACACTGAATCTTTCAAATCTAATCTTGAGATGATTTCTATATTCAAGTAGTATATACTCAAAGTTGTATTTGAGTCCATTGAAATTAATTGAACTTTAATTCAGCTTGAATTTCAGCTTGAAATTAAAGTTGCATAATAGCAAACCGTTTCTTCTACCTCAGTCCCTGATCTTATTTTAACTGAGGACATACTAGAGGGTACCCCTCAAAACACGTAAAAGCTCCTCTAGGCAGAGCTTTTGTAGTATGCATTTTTCCCACTACATTAGCATCTAGCAACTTGCTCTGATTTAGTGCACCCAATGGTGTCACCTGGGAAGGTTCTCTCTGTTCCCAGTGAATTTTTTCATAAAAGCAGTTTCCCTCAAATCTCAATTTCTGTCATGGTCAATTTAAGAGAACAGCGTGCAGCTGTGAAATTTTGTTTCCTGCTCAGGAAAAATGCCATAGAAACTTTTGTGATGTTGAACACAGCTTACAAGGACAGCGCTGTGGGAAAAACTCAAGTGCACAAGTGGTTTTCTCATTTCAAAAAGTGATGAAATGGCTATTGATGATGAACCTCATTCTGAACATCAGTCAACTTCTCAAAAGGATGAAAGTATCAACAAAATCTGTGCATTTGTGCTCAAAGACCAGCGACGGACCATTGAAGAGACAGGGAAGTTATCCGCGCTATCTTGGAGCTCAGTCCAGTGACTTTTCATGAAGGATTTTGGAAAGAGAAGGGTCTCTGAGAAATGTGTGCCTCGGTTCTGACTGACCAGGAAAAAGAGCATCGAATGGAAACATGCTGTGCTTTGAAAAATGCATCTCCAAAGTGACCCAGACTTCTTTTCCCAAGGTCATTACTGGTGACTAGACAAGGTGCTACTCTTATGACCCCAAAAGCAAACATCAATAAATCAAGTCAGTGGAAGACACCATAGTCACCTCACCACAAAAATATAGTTAAATTAAATCAAAGATCAAGACAATAGCCACTAGTTTGTTTTATGTGAGGGGGGTAGTGAACTTAGCCTGTTAATCAAGTTCAAACTGTTAATCGAGCTTTCTATTTAGAGGTTCTGAAAATATTGCTGTGATAGTGTGTCACCAAAAAAGGGCATGATTTGTGGCAGACAGGGGACTTGGTTTGCCACCACAACAATGCACCTGCTCACACAGTCATCTTGGTGCACCAGGTTTTGGCAAAAAACAGCATACCTCTCTTGCCCTGTGCACCTTACTTACCTGATGTCACTCGTGTGACTTCTTTTTGTTTCTTTGAATGAAGAAGGATATGAAAGGACAGCAATTTGATGACATAGAAAAGGTGAAGAAAAAATTGAGAGAGGTGCTGTCAGCGACTCAAATAGATGAGTTGGAAAAGTGTTTCCAAGAATGGAAGTGTAAAAAACAAATTTTTAAAAAGAATGGAAGTGTAATGGAGAGTATGTTGAAAGTGATAAGGTTGTATTGTAAAAAAAATTAAATACATAGCTTTGAAAAAAACATGCTGTTTTTGAGTGTCCCTTCATGGAACTTCTGTACAGTCTATTTCCACCAAGGAAGTTCATTTAATTCTTTAGGATTATAGCTGGAAAAGTCCTCGTTTTTTGTTTTTGTAGATGCCGTCTAATCGATGTATTCTGACTTACAGTAACTTTATATAAGTGAAGGAAACATGATCCAATCCTGAAACATCATTGCAATTGCTGCTATGTTGGAACGTATTATTGGTATTGTTGCAACCGCTGTTGGTCAGTTTACCTCCTTAGAAAGTCTTCCACTTTTCACCAGTCTTCTGCTTCAGCAGGGAAGACGGTAGTCTCCAGATAATAGTGCATCCTTACAAATGAGCAAACAAGATGAAATTCTTGATTCTCGGGAAGATTCTGACTCTACTTCAAAGACAGATTTGTTTGTTCTTCTCACAGTCCATGATATGTCCCACATTATTTCCCAGAACCATAATTCCAAGTCATCAATTCGTCACCCATCTCCCATATTCATAGTCCAGCTTGCATAACAAATTGCTGTAACTGAAAGCACCTTGGCTTCGTCAGGTGTACATTAGCACTTAGCATGACATCGTTGCACTTAACACATTATGGGAGTGTTCCGCAGCAGGTTTCCCAAAGGAATACATCACTTGATGTATTGCTGAATGTTTTCTTAGACATAAATTATAGGTCCAATTAAAAGAGATTATTGACAATTTTATTATTTATAATTCTTATTATGATATTGTTCATTGGCCCACTTGTATTTTTAATGGTAAAGTGTAATTAATACTGAAAGCTGTATTCTTTTATTGTCAATAAGTGCTTTAAGTTCTCTGCGCTGGCAGCAAGCAAGGTTGTGTCCCTGATTATTCTAATTGTTACTAAGTCTTCCTCCAATACTCATGCTGTACTCTTCTTCATATAACCTAGCTTCTTTGATTATTTACTCAGCCTACAGGTTGAATAAAGATTAATATGTACATCCCCAATTCACACTGCTTTTTTTGTAGTGACAAAATATAGAATTCTTTCAGTTGGTTGGTCAAATAGGTAGTTCTCTTCTACATTTCTGGGCACAACTGACCTATAGGGCAGCTTTATGATAAATGGAAAAAATATTGAAAATCTTGAACAAAGGTTTCAGTCACTTGGATCCACAGCAAACACTCGTGTAAGCAGAAGTCAAGAAATATAATGGCATATTCCCCTGGGAATATCTGCTACACGTGACCTCTTAAAATGCTAAAGAGTAAATAGGTCCCTTTGAGGATTAAGGTGTGTCTGAACCAAGTCATGGTGTTTCCATTTGCCTCGCAATTTGTGAAAGGCAGGAAATTAATAAGAATACAGGAGCATAGTCAATGCATTTGAATTGTAGTATTGGCAAATAATACGGAAAGTACCCTGCCTAGAATTCCAGAACACTGCAGAGTACTGTCTGGAAGGAGGTACAGCCAGAACGCGTTCCATCAGGGAGACCACACTTGTTAAGATCAAGTTCACCGAAAAAGAGACATTTAACAAAATGTGTTTACACAGTGGCGGGAACAATGGGGTCGAACATAGTAATTGTGAGGATGGCACATGACTTGGCATTCTGAGGGACTAAAGTTCGCCATTATTCAGAACAGAATTGACAGTTAATGACGACATTGACATGCTCATGACGACAACATGAGCAAAATCTTGTAGGGCAGAGAAAGCACCATAAAAAGTGAACGGAATAGACTGTAACATAAACACTCAACCATGTTAAGGGTCAGCGTATGATCAAATGCAAAGGTGTTAGAAGAATTACAGGTTTCACTAAAGGCAGTGTTGGAAGGGGAAAAAACAAGCTCCAGGACTTTACAGAATACCATTTGAGATGCTTCACTAACCATCTGCTCCAGATGATTCATCAGGGGCTCCAGGAGTACTCCCTTGATGATACCAAACCTTTAGAAGGCAGTTGGATGAAACAGATCCGGGTGTGTGTGTATCCATTGAAAATAAATTTAATCCAATACAACAAGAATATTATGAAACCATTTCATTAATGCTAAAGGCAAGTAAAATGGTGCTGAAAATAATTCAAATTTGGGTGTACGATAAATTAAGAGTAATTACTAGAATTTGCCATCAGAGAAGATGGAACAAGAATTATCATTGTTGATGTCAGATGGATCTTGGCTGACAACAGAGATAACCAGAAAGACGGTTTAGTGTGTTTTATTGATTATGCAGAAGGATTTAATTTTGTGGAACATACATTATAGATAGCATTATGAAGAATGGGCACAATCGGAGCATTTAATTATGTGCATGTGGAAACTGCATAGATCAAGATGTAGTCAACAGAGCTGACTGGTTTAAATGTTGAAAATCTGTGTGGTGGGGTTTCATCCTTTGACTTTACTCAATAGGAGAAAATTATGAAGGTGGACTATAAAAAAAAGAACTGGGAAGAGGATTGGATTAAGTCATTAACAACCTGTGATGTGCAAATGACAGCCTTTCTTACTGAAAATTAAGATGTTTCTAAGCACTTTTTAAGATGTTTTTAAGTCTTTTAAGGTAAAAGACTTCAGTGTATTGTATGAGTTAGACCCAAACCTGAAGAAAATTGAAACCTACACAACTGGATCCATAAGTATTAATGATAAACAATGAAAAGATTAATGTTGTCAGGATTTAATCTACTTGAGTCAACACCCATGTAAGTATCAATCAAGCATTGCATTGGGTAAATATATAGTAAATGACCTTTTTTAAAACTTAAAAATAAAGATGTTATCTTGAGGACTGTGTTATGATTATTCAAAGCCATGGAATTTTAATCACCTCATATGCATGTAAAATCTCATCTATGAATATTAAAAACCTAAAAAGAATTGATAGAAATAATTTGAGGAGCTGGCTGTGTTTTTTATGGAACTAAGCACATTGTATTTTTTTTCAAAATCCACAACTTACTTGTTTATTATTCTCCTATTCTGTTGAAATCAAAAGGTAAATATCCCATGAACTGTGCATAATACACTCAGTTTACCTTAAAGTCCTTTTCCAGATCCCAAATAGCCATCTGAGTAGTTGAATGATAATTCCATCATGTGGTACCAACCACACCATGGTTATTTACACATATGTCTTGATCATGTTATATAGGTATAGCACATACATGTGTTGGAAATAGTAAAAACCACTGAAACGGTGGGTGAAGACTAGAAATTGCTAGAAGATTATAGAATAGCCATTGCTGGGATGTTGTTGCTATTGACCAAAAACGAAACTCATTGGCATGAAGTCAATCAATTCTGACTCATCATGATCCCATAGGTTCATGCAACACTGTAGCACTCATTGAGCCAGAATCTTTCTGTAGAACAGGGTAGGACTGTCACACTGTCACAGTGTATTACAAGACTGTAACTCTTTAAGAAAGTAGAAAGCCTCATCTTTCTCCTGCAGAAAGACTAATGGTTTCAAACTATTGACCTGAAGTTAGCAATCCAGGTTTTCCCAAATCTCTTCAAATTCATAAAAACCACTTACACAGTGGAACAAAATATTGTGCAGTCCTGTGTCATCCTCACAATTGGTGTTATGTTTGAGCCCATTGTTGTAGCTACTAGTTCAATCCTTCTGATCAAGGCCCTTCCTCTGGTTTGCTGCTCCTCTGCTTTACAAGCATGGACATAGGTCTCTTCTGACAGCATGTTGAAGGTGCATCAGACCAAGTCTTGTCACCCTTGCATCTTCCGATCGCTCTGGCTGTACTTCTTCCAGGGCAGAACTGGTTTTATTTTTGCAGTCCATGGTAATTTCAATATTCCTTACCAGCACCATAATTCAAATGCATCAATTCTTCTACAGTCTTCCTTAATCAATGTCCAACTTGCACATGCATATGAGGTGATTGAAAAGATCATGGCTGGGGTCAGCACCATAATCCTCAAAGTAACACCCTTGCTTTCCAATACTCTAAAAAATTCTTGTGCAGAAGATTTGCCTGATGCAAACATCTTTTAATCTCTTGACTTGCTGCCTTCGTGAGCAGGATGAACACTGTGACAACGTCAATCTTTTCTCAGTGTATCATGACGTTACCTGTGGATCTAGCTGTGAGGACTTGTCCCCCTTCATATTAGGCTGTATTTCATACTGGAGGCTGAAATTCTTGTTTGTTTGTTTTGTTTTTTTCATGAAAGAAAAGCTTGTAGTTCATTCAAGGACTGTTTGCTGGCCCTTAGGAATGTTTTCCAGTCCAGTCTGTTGGGGCACCAAGCCCTGGCCCCAAAGTCCACTTTCAGCATTCCCTGGGGACCTTGCCACTCCATTCCCTTGCTATTCTTCTGCACTCCCCCAGTGCTTGGCCTCGGTGTGGTGGGATCAGGTCAGGTGCAATTCCCACACTGTGTCTCTGGTGCTGTCCCCTGTATCGCCCTTAGTCACTGAGGGGTATCATGTCTCATAGTGGGGCCAGACGTGTTGTTCTCTCTGTGGACTGGCTGCTCTACTCAGGAACATCATCCTCACGGCCTGGTGGGCCAGGCTGTGCTCCACTCTCTCCTCCTCCCCCTTCATCTGCTCCCGTGTGCTCTGATCTGATATGTCTCTCTTCCGGAGCTGCAGAATCAATGTCGTCCTTTGAAACAAATTCTTCTCGGGGGAGGGGCAGAAATCCACTTAATTTTTGGTGCTGGGCCAGCCTCCCAGACTTCTCCTCTGGTTCCCTACTCCACGCCGAGATATTGCATTTACACCTTGCGGCACTGGGTTGAAGTCTGGTCCCACTTTCCCTGTGGAGATATAAACAATACCCTCCCTTTGGGTGGGTTAGTGCCCCATGCCCCCACTCCCCTTTTCTTCCTTATATTCATCCTTTTATTTTCCTTTCCCCACCTCCTCCCCCATTGTCTACCATGTGCATCCCTGGTTTTGGTCTGGTCTCTGCCATACTACACAGTCTTCACCCCAAAAATGCTTGTATACAGTAGCTTTTTCCCCTATGCCAATTTTGCATTTTTTAATACCTCAGCGGGCTCATGTTGTACTTGTCCTTTTGTGCCTGACTTACTTGTTTTGATAGCTGCAATAATTGGAATCTAACATGAGTTTTCATTTTTCATCGTAAGCAAACATCTTAGCCTTATCAAGCACTTGGCTCAATGGGTGCTGCCAATGAACCCATTTTAAGCATACATCTTGGTCTTAGCAAGCTTTGGGCTCAAATGGGTTTCATAAAGATGAGCTAGCCTGGAGTCCATTCTTCTATCAGTCTTCTAAGCAATATTGTAACTAATGAAGATAATCATATGAAACAATTTGTAACCTGACACCACTCTTGATTTTATCATTATGATCCAGAGAGCAAGGTCCAATCAAAATAGTGGCTTTCAAAGTAATCTGCTGTATCAGCAAAATTCTAGGAAAGATTTCACCTTGAAAGTTATGGGATTTTTTTAATCCCCAAAGTATAATCTTGATAAATTTTTTCAAAGTACACAAGATGGTGTTATGTTTGAGCCCATTGAGTTGGATTGGTCTGGCATGTTTACCTGACATATAGTTATTTCTTGATATAACGATTTTGCTTATACAAATATGAGTGCCTCTGAATTTGTTTCATCCAGCCACTGGGCCTAACACCTATGACCATCTTGAAGAGATCTTATGCCACAGATTTACCTAATATGACACCCCTTTTAATTCCACTGCTTCTCCTGTGAACATTGATTATAGATCCAAGCAAGACAAAATCCTTGACTTCAACCTGCCCTCTATTTACTATGATGTTACCTATTGGTTTAGCTGTGAGAAATTAGGTCTTCTTTAATTGACTCATAATCCACACGGAACTCTGCAGTCCTTGATCTTCATCAGCCAGTGCTTCCAGCAAGCAAGCTTGTGTCCTCTGTGTATCTCAGGTTGTAATAAATCTTTCCCCAGGCCTTATGCTGCATCCTGCTTCATAGAACCCAACATCTCCGACATAGTGGATGTTAAGTCAGGCTATAGCACAGTCTGAAAAGTTAAAACTGCCACTGATAGAAATTACTGAGATATGAAGTATATTTCCCATTCTAATGCAAAACGTCTACATCTATGGCAGGGCATCTTAATTCAAAGCCTGTATCATCAATCCTAATGATGATTTCTTAAATTCTAAGGAGTTTTTCCACACACACGGCATGAAAATCAAGGCAAACCATAACCCTTCCTGACTTAACCATTTTTGTGTCCCAGTTTAGAGCAGAAAATAATTGTTTCTTTTAAAATAATTTTCAAGGCTTTTGTCAGTTGCTCTAGTAAGCTACAAGGTTCCCTAAGTGTAGCATCATTTTATATAGTCATGTTCAAAATGAAGCAATTTTCCAATTCTAACCTCTGCTGGATAAAACATCATCCTTGTATTTTCCCTAGACAGCAATCACCACATAGCCATTTATTTCCTAAGTTTGGCAGGTCAACCCTTCGACTTCTTGTGTAAAGGTTTTGGGGTTTCTACAGAAAACAGACAACAGGTATTCTGAGGATGCAAATCTATTTTGAATAAATTTGCAATTACTAGTTCATCATGTACAACTTTCTGTGTACTTGAAAAGCATAGAGTGATAAACACTGATCATCATCAAATATATATGTATATATGAGTTCCATAAGTATACATATGAAGGGACTTCAAAAATTCTGGAAAATTAGATTTAGAAGGTATGAAAAATTTTCCATAAAGTTTTTGAGCCCCTCTTAGAGATACATATTTATCCACAATATTATATGCTTGTCTATTCCTAAAACTAATTAAATATTATATTTAATGAAAATGAAAACATAGAATTATCTATTTTGCAAAATGGTGTATTTTAAATCGAAACGTCCCATGATTTATAATGAGTTTGTATATCCTGCTCTGAAACCTGGAACAGTCAACGACCGATGAAGAAAAGAGGTTCCCCACTGATAAATATCAGGATTAATTGAACTGGGGGTTCTGTATAGTCCAACAAAAAAGAGTGTGATCTATTTGTAAACTCTTTAAAATTACAGTGCTAAAACATTCAAACTGTTCAACGGTAAAATACCAAGCCAAACAACTTCAGGCACCACATCCTATGGTGAGGACATTGACTCCATCAGACTCTTGGAGCCGCTTCTGATTACCAAATTAGATATGGACAGGTGCTCGTGTGGCAGTGTCTCAGAAGGAGGGAGCCAGACAGAGACATATTAAGTAACTTGTTTAGGAATGTACAGCTGCCGACCTTAGTGCAGCCATGCCTAGAACGTGTGTGAACGGGATCCAATCCTGGGGTTTGTGCCCCGGGTTGAGATGCCTTTTGTTCAAATGCTTTATATTCTCTTTTTCCCTTTGATTTCTTGTTAGTAGAGTGTTTTAAACAATTTGACATGTTCTTGTAGGATTTCAATTAAGTTAATAACTCAAGTATCTAAAAAATAAGAAGACCTCTACCTGCGTTCATCTTTGCGTTCATCCAAAATCGACTAAAAGGCTCCCTGATCAATTTCTGCATAGAGAGTAAAAAGAGAGTGTGCTCTGCTCTCTTCTGTATCAGCCCTCATCCCCTGCTGTGGCCTACAGCGCCTACAGTCACTCACTTCTTCTAACCCTGCCTCCCACCACTTTATAGAGGGCAGAGGGAGTGTGTGCACACCAGGAAAGATGCCTGTTTCTACCACTGGCCTGGAATCCTTGTCAGCATGGCTTCAAAGCGTACCAGGGTCCCCTCTTTCTCTTATGTCTATACATCCGTTTATTGTAATTATAATATTATATTATCATTTGCTTCTTACCTGCCTTCCCTGCTGCAGGAACCGGCAGAGGTTTGTTCTGTTTTGTCCAACAGCTGGCACGGCATCTGGCATTAAATAAGCTTACATTCTTTAGTCGAGGATGGCCAGCATTTCCAAACCACACTTTCCTCTTCTCATGCTCCTTAGATTGTAGCTACCCCCAGCCACAAGCAAAATACATTACATTTATAGTAGAGTGCTCATTAATTTATTTGGAGAAACATACATTTATTTGTCGAATACTGCTTACTTCCTGTATCTGAGATACCAATATCTATACCAAGTCTGAAGGCACAGCTTGTAGACAAAAGGACAATGCTCTGGCTTGATCTCTTCACTTCTTTCTAAAATTAAGCATAATTGATTGTGCTATACTTTTAATAAATATTACGTATTCCGATTGTTCCTTATAAGTTGTGTATTGATATCCTATTGAGTGTTGAGTATCCTTCATTTTGGACAAAATTAGAAAGCAACTATTGCATGGCTTAGCTCTAAGCAAACTTTGGCAGGGATGACCTCCACATCCCCTAGCTCAAATTCAAACTGTTTGTGATGTTACACTTAATTGAAGAATCGTATTAAGGATATCCTGTGAATACAGTACAATTTTAAAGCATTCATTTCACTGTAAATATAAGTTTTTTCTGCATCCATATCAAAAGTATGTATCAGAAATAACTAAAAGAATATATGCAAGACTTTTAAGGCTTTTGTTGCTTGTGAATAAGGAAACAGTGCAAAAGGATCAAATGAAGAGACTTACCTTTTGTTAATGCACATTGGGACTTTATGGATTTTGTACCGTGTGAAATGTATTGAATTAAAAGACAGCTAACTGTCTATATGTACATATGGTAGACATACCTATGTACTTTATGCATATAGGCATGCATAAGGTCCCTAGAGAGGACACATTGTTTGCTCTCAGTTACTAATAAAAAAATCACAGTTTTAAAACAGCCTTTAATGCCACAAAAAAGACCTGACAATCTGCTTCCATAAAGTTTATCACCAAAACGTCTCCATGAATCTTAGTTCTCTATATCTCAAGGGTTTGTCATGACTCAGTATTGACTCAACACAGCTAACAACAATTAAACAGATTACACACACACATGGAATTCAGATTAACCCGATAGTGAGGGTAAAATTTAGGAACATATCTAAACAAATTCTCTGTCAATTTTAGACCTTTTAGAATAAATGTAATTATTTTAATGCAGTGATATAATAATCAGAAAGTTTTATAGCAGGATTGTATTCACTCATGGCTATATTTATTCAATCTGTGTTGTTGTTGTTAGGTGCCATTGAGTCACCTCAGACTCATAGTGACACTGTGTTCATCAAAAACCTCTGGCCAGTCCTGCCCCATCCTTTGAATTGGTGTTATGCTTCAGCACACCATGCCACTCCATCTTTTCTTGGGCCTTCCTCTTTTCCACTGTCCCTCTATCTTACCAGGTAAGATATCTTGCTTCAGGGACTGGTCTCTCCTGAAGTCATTTGCAAAAGTGCATGAAACAAAGTCTTGCTATACTTACATCTAAAGCTCTAAGGAGCATTATGACTATTCTTCTGTTTTCCAAGACAGATTTGTTTGTCATTTTAGCAGTCTATGATACTTTCAATATTGTCCTTCAGTACCAAATGCTATTCAAATACTTCTATCCTTCTTTGGTCTCCCTTATTCCATTTTTCACATGCATGTGAGGCAATTGAAAATACCATAGCGTGGTCAGGCGGACCTTAGACCTAGAATTAGAGAAGCAAATTGGAAGAATACTCTCAGCATATCTGCAATTGAAAGAAATCAAGCCTCCAGTTGCAATCTTGAAAAATTCTGTGGGCAAGATACCAAATAATGGAGGGAGGGAGAATCAAGAGAAGTTGGAAAGTATGCAGAGAATCACTGTACCCAACAGAGCTCATCCACAATCTACCATATCAGGAGGAAGCATATGAGTAAAAACTAATAATGCTGAAGGAAAGCAATAGCCAATCACAAGGCTACAGTAATTAATGGAATACATACTGAAATATTTCAGAAAACTAATGAAACATTGAAGCACTCACTCATCAATGCCCAGAAGTTTGGAAGAGAGCTACTTGGCCAAATGACAGGAAGAGATAAATCATTTGTGCCCATTTCAAAGAGATGCAACCCAAAAGAATACTGAAACTATAGGACAAAAGGATTGATATTTCACAACAGTAAAATTTTGCTGAAAATCATGCAACTGTTCTAGCAGAAAATTGACGGGGAACTGACAAGTTCAGGCTGGATTCAAAAGAGGACATGAAACAAGAGATACCGTTGCTAATGCTTGATGGAGTTTATATCAAGAGACCAAGCAGAAAAATGTTTTTGAAATGATGATGGCAGCATATGTACAAATATGCTTAGTACAATTGATGTATGGAATGTTATAAGAGCTGTAAGAGACCCCAATAAAGTGATTTAAAAGAATGGTTGGCTTCTTTTCATACAGCAGTTCTTCCACATGCTTTGCTATCATTTCATTGTAGTATTTTTTTCTAATAAACCAGAAAAAATGAAGAATCAGTATCAGGTTTGATGGAAGGGTTATTACCAACCTGCTATATGCAGATCACACAATTTTGCTTGTTTAGAGTGAGAACTTCAAGCACTTGATGATGATCAATGATTGCAGTCTTCAGTGGATTAAAACTCCTATATAAAGAGCGAAATCCTCACAACTGGACTGATAGATAACATCATATAAATAGAGAAAAGTTGAAATTGTAAAGGATTTTTGTTTTGTTTAGATCAATGTGCATGGAATCAGCACTCAAGAAGTCCAAAGCTGTGTTGTACTAGGTAAATCTTCTGCACAAGACTCTTAGAGTTTAGAAAATCAAGGATGTTACATTGAGGACTGGCCTCAAAGGTGCTCCTGACCTAAGCCATGGTATTCTCCATTGTATCATATGCATGTGAAATTCATATATTGAAAAAGACCAGGGTAAATGAATGTATTTATTTGCTGGAGAATATCAGAAGTCCCACGGACTACTAAAAGGACTAACAAATCTCTTGGAAGAAGTAGTGTGGCCAGAAAGCTCCCCTCAGAAGGACGGATGGCAAGCTTTTGTCTTGGATCCTTCGTACGTACTGTCAAGAGACACCAGGCCCCGGAGAAGGACATCTTGCTCCGTAAAGTGGAGGGGCAGTGACAAAGAGAAGGACCCTCCAGGAGGTGGATTGACATGGCGGCTGCAACAATGGGTTCAAGCATAGGAACTGTTTGTAAGGATGATGCACCAAAACGTGGTGTTTTGTTCTGGTGCTTATAGGGTTGCTATGGGTCAAAACTGACTTGCTGGGACCTACCAAGAACATATTCAATGTCATATTTCGGGTCTTGTGAACTTTTTAAAATTTTCTTCAACTGAAACATGAGATTTCATGTGGGAATTTATGGTCTGCTCCACAGATGTCCCTGGCCTGCTTTTAGCTGCTGCTATTGAGCTTCTCCAGCTTGTTTTTCCACAGGTGTAGTCAATTTGATTTCTGAGTATCCCATCGGTATAAGTTCTGGTATATAGTAGGCTGTTGTGCTGTTGAAAAACGGTATTTGCTATGAACAAGCTGTTGGGCTAGTCAAATTGTATCATGTGATTTCCACCTTCATTTCTATCACAAAAACCCTATTTGTCAACTATTGTTCCTTCCTTTTTATCTTCAATTTTTGCTTTCTAATCACCAATAATTATCAATGCTTCTTGATTGCATGCATATTTGATCAATTTCAGATTCAATACATTGGTAGAATTCTTCAATTTCTGCATGACTAGCTTTAGTGATTGGTGCATGAATTTGAATAATAATTATATAGATTGATTTTGGGGGGTATGGGATAAGCTTTAGCCTATCACAGACAGCGTTATATTTCCAGATAGACCATAAAATGGCCTTTTTTGACAATGAACCCAATGACACTTCTATTGATTGTGCCATTCTAAGCGAAGTAAACCATATGATTATCTGACTCACAATGGCTAAAACCAGCCCATTTTAGCTCACTAATTTGTGGATATTGATATAAATGCATTCCATTTCACTTTTAGCAATTTCCAATTTTCTTAGATTGATAGTTTGTACATTCCAATTTTTGTTTATGAATCGATGTTCGCGCCTGTTTCTTTCACATTTTGAATCATGCCCCATCAGCAAATGAAGTTCCTAAAAGACTTACTGCACATCATTTGGTTGTCACTTTTGAGCTGTCAGGTCTTCCTTAGTGATATTTTGAATACCTTTCCACCTAAAGAGGCCATCTTTCAGCACCATCTCTGACAATGTACTTCTTGTATTCATTAGATTTTAGTAACTGACAATATTTAGATGCGACTCAGAGGGTTTTCAGTGGCTAATTCCTCTGAAGTGGGCAGTCCGTTTGGTCTTAGTCTGGGAACTGCTGAAACATCTGAATGATCCCGCTAGAATTCGACGGACTAGCGACCTAGCATTCAACATGCTCACAGCAACTCACAAGCCAGTGCGACAAACTGATTATGTAGGTCGGTATATAATTGTTAGTAAAATGAGGTATTTCATATTTGTTAGCTTTGTTTTTGGATTTTTCCCCCAAAATTAGGACTTAAGATCATTATAAAGGGTCTTCAAATAATTAATGAAAAATGGAATTTAAAGTAATAGAAAATTTCTGCAACCTCTTTGAAGCCCTCTAATATTAAAATAAATAGAAGGAGAATCTGTGAAGAAGGGTTAGAGGTTGCTAAATACTTGAGAGAGTTTGAAAGGTTTTGTGTGAACAGTACTCTGGTTTTTAACTTTTTAAGACAAATCACATTTATTATACTATTTGCCAATTTGCCACCCTCCCATGAAGTCTTTTTTCTAGTGCACTATTCAATTTTTTACAAGTACACTACATGTTTCTTTGTGTGGCAAAAAGGGTAGTCAGGGGTTTATAAAAGGATTCCTGAGTAGCACAGAGGACGCTCTTGAAGCAGGTGACTGGGGTCAACAGGGAACTGGCCTGCCCTGTTTTGTGGCTTTCTGGCTGAGCACCACTTGACATTCATTGTTGTTGTTGTTGTTGTTCTAAATATGGAGAAAGCTAAAGTGTAATTCATAACCTGATGGTGTCTTTGGTGTGTAGCCTTTTCATACGGGAAAAACTGGGAACTCCTCCCTCTCTCTGTGACCCTATGTCTTCCTGCTTGCTGCACGTCTGCCTGCCTCCAGGAGGGGTCCCGTGTGGGTTTTCCTGACCCAAGAGCTCTGAGCACTGGGCCATGTTTCCACTGAATTTGGATGCAAGAAACTCGACACCCGCCAGCCTGTGATCTCCCTGTTTCCCTGTCCACCTTGTACAGCATGAGACTGTAGCTATGTAAGTCTGATGAAGGTTCCATCTAGCTTCAGACTCACGAACCTGAGTCGGGCAGGGTTAAGATGCTTTCTTGATGTCAAGCTGTCACTTATACATATGAGTGCTTAGCAATTATTTCTCTACACCACCCCGGCTAACACAAACACATATTTATTTGGAGAGCTGTTTTCAAGTCTTCAGAAAGCTTCCCTACATAACTTTAATCAAGAAGGTCAAATGCAGGGAGAGAAAGGCCCCTGGTTCACTGGTGGTCTAGTGGATTGCAGGTTGCACTGCTGACGTCAACGTCAACAGTTTGAACCCACCAGTTGCTCTTCCAGAGAAAGAAGATGTTTTCTGTTCCTGGAAAGGTTTACAGTCTTGGAAACCAAGAGGAAAGTTCTACCCAGCAGAATTGACTTGGTAAAAGTGAGTATGGTTTTTGGTTTTTGTTTCAAATAAATGTAACACCTCTATGCCAGTAGCTAAAAAATCTAGCTATTGACAAGTCACAATACATTTGGAATTTTTTTCTTACTTTGCTTTTGATTTGAATTGTGTTCATTGGGGTATTCAACATGTTTTTAAAATGACAGAAGGGTTTAATCTGGCAAAACACAGAAGCAAAGACGATTGCAAAGGAATATGAAGCCTTCGTTTACAGTCTTTAATTGGCAGCCACTCCAAGATATAAAAGATGTGGCAATCTGCTTCCATGGAGATTATAGTCTTCGAAACTCTATGGTGCAATTCTTTTCTGTCTTACAGGGTTGCTCTGAGTTGACTTAGATGAGATTAGAATGGGTTTCATTTGATTGTGGTTTTTTTTTTAGTAGAAATGGTTGCACTCCATCCCCAACTCCACATAGATATTACCAAGTTGACATGAAATCTAACCACCACAGCAAGGGCATGCTATTAGTAATTATAATGCTATTTTAAATATTTATTTAGCATGACTAATATACAAGCATTAACATTGTCTCATGTGTTGTGAGTGGTTGGTGGATGCAGTCTCGTTTGTCCCAATTCACAGGCACCCTATCTCCAACAGAATGAAACACTGCCCAGTCTTGTGCCATCCTCACTGTCAGTTATGTCTGAGCTTGTGGTTCCAGCTTCGATGTCTGTCCATCTTGTCCATGAGCTTCCTCTTTTTCACTGTCCTTTTACTTTACCAGGCATGATGTCCTTCTCCAAGGACTGGTCTCTCATGCTAACTTGTCCAAAGAATAGGAGAAAAAGTCTTGCTATATTTACTTTTATGGAACAATCTGGCTGTAGTTCTTCCTGGAGAGATGGGTAACTTTGTCTGTTTGTTTTGTTTTGTTTCTCAGTCCTTGGAACTTTCCATATTCTTTGTGAGCCCCATAATTCAAAGAAATCAACTCTTCTTTAGTTTTCCTTATTGAATTTCCAATTTTCACATGCATAGGAGGCGATTGAAAACACCATGGCTGTGATCTTACCTGTGTCCTCAGAGTAACATCCTTGCTTTTCAACATTTGAAAGAGGTCTCATGAATCAGATTTATCCAGTGCAACCCATAGTTTGATCTCATGGCAGAAGCTTCCATGAGCATTTACTTGGGGTCCAAGAAAGATTAAATCTTTTAAAACTTCAATCTTTTCTCCGTTTATCATGATGTTACCTACTGGTCTAGTTGTGATTTTGGTTTCTTCACATTGAGTTGATGGATTGACATAGTGGCTTCACTAATGTGCTCAAATATAAGAATAATTGTGAGGTCAGTGCAGGATAAGCAGTGTTTCATTTTGTTGTGCACTGAGTCATTATTATTGTTTGGAACTGGCTTGACTTCACCTAACAATAACAGCAACACAGTAAATCAATTTATATTTGTATACTAGACTTTACACTTCTGAGAAAACCACACACTTAAAACCAAACTCATTGCCCTTGAGTTAATGTCGACTCCTGGTGACCCTCCAGACAGGGTAGGGCTGGCTCTGAGTGTTTCTGAGACTGTAACTCTTTGCCCCATCTTTCTTCACATGGAAACTCACTTTCCAACTGCTGACCTTCAGGTTCGCAGCCCAAGACATAACCACTACATCACCAGAGTCCCTCTCTTAGGAAGAAAGTTCTCTTTTATAACCTATCTGGATTCACTAAGTATCATTCAGAGTACTAAAAACACAACAGACTTTCCATAAATATTTGTGGAACGCCTGACGATCCCATAAGCCCGATAGAACAGACATTTTATGGGATCTCAAATTCTAGCACCGTAAAACTGCGACTTGTCTGATGAAACTTCTCCCTAATCAATGGTAACTTTGGCTTCTTTTCCATCAACCTCCCTACTTTCTTTGGATGAGTTGGTGATGTACAGCATAATGCCCTCCTGAATGCCAGAAATCAGTCCACTGTCTTGCAATATTTTCATTTCATCTAGGTGCATGGGCAAACAGAGTCAATGCTAAAAGCCAGGTGCATCTGAATATCTAAGTCTTTGCTGCCTGATGCCATCTCCTCTAGTTCTTCAAGTGGAATTTCACTTGGTAATTTATTCAAGCTTATTGTACTGTACAAACATGATAGTCCTTCCAGGTGCTGAGTATTATACATGTTACTCTCTTCATTATTATTTTCAATTATTATCAATACTACAAGGACTTTGCTAGATCCTTCATAGTCTATGCTAGTATTCCATGTTGAATTTAATCTACTGTGATCAATACTTTCTCAGAATTTCCTTAACTCATTTAAACTGCTACTCTTTTGAACATTTATCATACAACTCTTATCTAATTAGGTAATTTTCATGTGTATAGTTCCCATCTTTCCAACACAATTAGAATTTTCTTTAGGGTATGATATTTAGTATTATATCTTGAAAATACTACATAGCACTGCATAGAAAACTTCAATTGGTAGTGGGAAAATATCTTCCATCCATACATCTTTTCAATTCAGAAGACATTTTACAGTGGCAAATATTAATGGTATGTTCATTTAAAATATATCTATTTAATCAAATTTAAAATAAAGCCCATTTCCTCTTGACATAGTTATGTACTGTACTTACAAAGTTTGACACTTTATTTAGATTGTTAACTTCCTAAAAAATATACACAATCATTTTATGTCAAGTCAGACACTTAGAAAGAGATTGTGCAATTTTTTTAGTGATGGTAATGCGATGGTGATGAAATAATAAACATGTGTATTTAGATCCGTGAATGATAGTATCTATTGAATAATAAATGACAGGCCCTTATGTATCGGATGTAGACTTCTTCTCATATATTATAAGCTGAAAGGAACCTGGAGAATATGTTCTGCATTTGAGGAATGAGCATTAAGCCAATTACCCCAGACTCATCAAGCTATTCTAGGGAAAATATCTTTCTGGTTGGAGATTAAGAGAGGCTCCCCAGTCAAAATGCTTCTTCTTTAGTATAAAATGCTCACTAATAGGCTCTATTGAGATACTGTCAGTTCCTCTTAAGAGTCCCTATCCTTTCAAATGCAAATATCTCAAAATCAGTCAGGTTCCCAGCACATGGATTTTAAACTAAGTCATTCTTTACTGTGGGCTAACATAATTGTACACTGGGGACATTATATATTTATACAGATAATGTGTACATTTCAAGAAGCTGACTACTGACGTCAATAGAAACTCTGTCTATTGAGAAGAAAATGTGTGTACATATATATATATATATCTTTGACTTTTAAAATAATAAAATCTTTAACTAACCTTATTTTATAAAACATTCTCTATAATTTGCATTCATTGAGTTTAAACTTTATATTAACATATTCAGTTAATATTTTCCTTCTAAAACTTTCATTTGGGGGATATGAAAAGGTGTGAAAAATACACATATAATTCTGAATGTGTAAATACAGAATTCACTGATAATTAGGTATATGATTAATTCAAAAATTACTTAATTTTTCAAAGGATCAGATTCCTCATCCCCAATATGATGCCTTCTTGTTGTATTTTAAAGCAGAAACGTGCTTTATTGGATTTTCATGGCTGTCACTCTTTGAAAGCAGGTAGCTAGCTTTTCTACTATGGCGTCTTTAGGTGGGCTCAAATGTCAAAGTAACTCTTTGGCCAATGCAAGGTCTTTGTTTGAATTTCTGGATTCACGGAATGCTAGTCAACTCGTGGACATCGTTGTATTCTCTTACTACATCATCTGACATTATGTTTTCAAAATGCAATGCTCATAAATCATGCATTATGCATTTCTCTATAGATTCACTGTGCTGGTATTCACAAAGAATCACCTGCCAGTCAACCTCCTATATAAGTGCATACTCAAAGGTATCTTCATCCTTTGTAGCTCTGGACTTCCTAAATATAGCTCATCGTGCTTGCATAAATATGACCAGGGCAAATAATTCTGAATGTGAATTAGAATTTCTTTGAGCCTTCTGTGAACTAGATGTTAGGCATTTACAATCACCCACTAAGAATCATCTCCTCCAGTCCTTAAACCCATTGCCTTTGAGTTAATCCCAACTCCTAGTGACCAGTTAGGACAGAAATGCTCTGCTTTTGTTAGTTTCTCAAATTACAAATCTTGAAGGGAACACACAGCATCATCCTTCCCCCACCGAGCTAAAGGCGGCTTTGAACGGCCAACCCTATAGTTAACAGCTGGATGCTTCACCTACACAGCCACCAAGGTTCCTTTCACTCTTCTTCACAACAGGGAAAACAATGTGAGCCATGAGAAAGAGAAAGTAGAGCTATTACATGGGTGAAGAACAAGTTAGACACTCCTCCTCCTCATGAACTCCTGAAAAGGACAAAAAGACATTGTCTTTCAATAGCTGTTGTTCTGGTTCGATGCCCTCAAGTGGATTCCGACTCAGAGACACTATGTATAACAAAATGAAGCGCTGCTTGGTCCTGCACCATCCTCACAATGGTTCTTCTATTGGAATCCATTGTTGCAGCCACTGTGTCAATCCATCTTATCAAGGATCTTCTTTTTTTTTTTTCGGCGTGATCAAGTGTGATGTCCTTCTCCAGGGACAGGTCAATGCTGACAGCACGCCTAAAGTAAATAAGAGGAAGTCTCACTGTCCTCGCTTCTAAGGAGCATTCTGGCCATACTTCTTCTAAGACAGATCTGGTTGTTCTTTTGGCAATCCATAAAACTTTCAATATTCTTCCCCAACACCATAGCTCAAATGCGTAGATCTTTCTTTGGTCTTCCATATTCCATGTTCAATTTTCACAGGCATAGGAGGCATGTGAAAACACCATGGATTGGCTCAGACACACTTTTGTCCTCAAAGTTACCATTTTGCTTTTCAGTACTTTTCAGAGATCTTGTAGAGCAAAGTTCATTATTAGGTTCATTATGTTTTCTCCCCGCCAAAAGTTCTGACCCTTTCTTAGCGAATTCACAGAACGGTAAGCCATGAAAATGGCAAACAATACAAAAATTCACTTTTCTTTAGGAGCACTTTTGTTCTTGCATAATAGCTGTTCTCAAATAAATTTTCAGAATGCCATTCAGGGTGACTTCTTCCAGAGTTTATACCAACAATTGAAGGGCCATCTACAAAGATAAATAATAGAAAAGAACTCCAATATCACTTGCATTGAGATGATTACTTTTTGGTTTTAAAACTACCCCACATAGGCAAGTTCGATTATATAAATGAGAACAATAGGAACAAAAACCTAAATTAATATGAAATCATTTATAGGTAGTAAGTAATGGAAGCAAGACCCTAGGTCTAGCTAACTTCAAATCTGGTTCGCTGTCTCTTGTTTTATGTTTCTGATTAATACTGTATCATATACGAGTCTTGGATATAAATAACAGTAACTGAATTTTGTTATCTTAAGTAGAATATAATGAAAAACTACAGTGGATGACAAGACAAAGAGATGTCTACAGAATTTCTTGGCAATAGAAGATCCACAGGGTCAAAATTAGGAAACAGGTAACTTTGTACATTAGGATCCTGATCAGGTCGTGTTAGTCAATGCTGCTGGAGTCCACTACCGCTGTACATCATTGCATTTGTCACCAGCTTGTCGCGTCATTGTTTTCCTAGACAGCAGTTTGTAATACTATTAATATTTTTAACTCCCTATTGGCCTCAACGAGATAGATTGACACAGTGAGTGAAACAATGGATTCAAACATAACAATTGTGAGGATGGCACAGGACTGGGGTGAAGTTCATTCTGTTGGACAGAGTCACTATGTTTCTGAACCACCATGATAGCACCCAACAACAACAACAACACGTTGACCAGAATTAAAAAATTTCCTGATATCTTTCATGTGGGTCATGCAGTGGCTATCCCATATAAATGTGCATGATGAAGAAAAGCAATACCACTGCTGGGTAGATGCTCCAAAGAAATAAGAGACATAACACAATCAGACATGTACTCTTCCATGTTCATCACAGCACAATTCACAATAGCAAGAATCTGGAAACAGTCCAAGTGCCTATCAGAGGAGGAATGGATAGAAAAATTCTCCTACATACTCACAATGGAATACTATGTATGTGTCCCTTAAAACTCTGATGATCAATGGTATTATCAATGGAATTAACTGGCACCCTAGGAGCAGGATTTATGTTCTCTCTCATGAAGTGATAATGATATTTCCAAAATTAACTAGATATACCTATAAACCAAAGATAGATGACTAGGCTTGGGGCTTGCACTTTATTGTAGCCCCAATCTAAGTCTAGTTAGTTTTTATGGCCTAGCCTTGCTAAATGAGTGTACTCATGGAAAGATCATTGAAGATAATGGGTGCTAAAAAAAGAGTGGTAAGTAAACCAGATGGTGCTTAGCTATCACACAGAATAGCATCTGGGTTCTTATCGCTTTGTCTTCAAACAAGCAGCCATCTAAGTGAGATGTCAACTAAATCTACATGGAAGAAGACCACAAGCTTGTGTGCTCCAAGAATTGTAAATAACAAAAATCAAAATCCTAAGGAAAGAATAGTAGTAGAGCTTAAAATGTGAACATCCATTTTGCAGAAGGCTATTACGGTGACAGGTGACAGGGGAACTCCCAAATCCATTGACAAGGTCCCCACATGGATTAACCCTTTGGTGAATCCACTCTACCATAACTGAGAGATATGAAGTGCCTTGCTAACCGACAGCATTGTAAAGTTGATGATGGCAGACAAGGTTAGGTTAAAATGAAATGCTCTGTCATTTGATCTCCCTTTTGACCCATTTTAAAATTGCTTCAGTTTTTTTTATGTTCTGCTTTCCTTTTGATTGAGACTTTACTATGTTTTGCTCAGTCATTATTGTGGTTTTTGTGGTTGCTGTCAGTCATTTCTCTGTTTGAGTAGTTGCCTCCTGTTTGCGTTTTGCATAATTTTCTCTACATGAAAACCAGGAGAAGTATCTCTGTAGCGACAATTGCTGAACTGATAACGAGGCTCTAACAAGAATGAGCACACGAAGAAAATGCTCTGAAATTGGTGGTGGTGATGATTGCATAAATCTTCTAAATATGATTGAATGATTAATGTATATGATACATGGAGCATAATCAATAAAAGTATCTTAAAAAGACAATGAAAAACAACAAAGCCCCTCCTGGCATGAACGGACTCGGGCACCCTTGTGCTCTCAGAAGTTATTCAACAACAAAAGGACAAGCACTGTGTGGGGTCAGGACTCCAAAGACAAACACAAAATGAAAGCAGACATCTCTTCTCAGCTCGCGTAATACAGCACCCTCTCATTTGTCCTTCTTAAAAACCACTTTGTTAGGGGAGACTCCCCTCAGCTGTGGTCAGGTTCTCATGTTGTGGGGAGAAGGAAAAAAGCAATCAGTTACTGCCACAAAGTATTGTTCATGGTCACCCCAAATCATCAGACTCTCCTACAATAGTGAATCTTAATGAAAATTCAAATCCAGGGGTGCAGTGGGACACGTCTGTCTCAGAGGATGTGATTTCACTTATGCTGCTAGGTAAACTAGGTGGAGCAACTTGCAATTAGCAAAAGTGCTTAATATTATGGATAATGACACCCCCCCCAAAGGTAGACTACACCCGATATGATGTTTCTAATCAAGCTCTTTTGAAGATGCTTCTATAAAGGCCTTCGAGACCCAGGTGGCATGCTAAACACAAGTGATATTTTAGACTTTGTCCTTTTGTGGTGCACAACATCCTTCATAGGCCACACCAGTAGATTTTCAATCTCCACTAAGTTAAACCTGCTTTCCCTTACTTACCTGCAGTATATTACTGGCTTTCCCTTACTTGCCTTCAGTATATTAAAGGAACTGAAATACTCCCATCGATTTAATTCAGAACATCCCCATTGTGATAGGATGAAAAATTAGTACTGTCCCCAGGTTATGGAATTAGAGGTCATTAGACTTTGCTTCAGATCTGTAGCTTTGAGGGTGCTAAATCAATGGCAATGGAAGACTACCATATATTTGCTATTTTCATACTTTCTTTGCTGCTCTGTAGTGGCATAGCTTAGTCCAGCAGACATAGTTTTCCTTAGAGAGTGAGCATTGTTGAAAGTTTTACCCTCTCACCACCCCTCATTGTCTATGTAAACGGTGTCCAGTTATTCGTTTTTAATCTGTCGAAGCCAACAGTCCATGTATTTTAGTCTAAAAACCTTTCCTATACATGTATACTTTCCTGCTCTCAACAGTATATTAAATGTTATACATTAAATGCTATATAATTGACTAATAAACTAATGGTACTATCACTAGAATTTGCAAATGGTCAATAAACTGCTATTGGTATCTGTAAAGTGGATCCGATATATAAATACTGTATACATATATAAATGGAGTCTGTGCTTATACTTCATGGTAGCCCTAATCTAAGAACAATTAACTGATATAGCATGGCACTAATTGATACTTGCCCTCATGGAGGGGTGCTATAGCAAAGTGCAGTGAAGAAATCAGATGGTGCCTAGCTAGCCTAAAGATCAGAAGCTGGGACCTCAAAGGTTTGCGTGACAATAAGCAGCTCTCTAAGTGAGGTTTCAGCTAAGTTCACATGGAAGGGGCTTCCCAGCCTGGGTGAGCCAAGAATTATAAATAATAAAATCTGAGCCCAAGGGAGGGAACTATATTCAAGCTTAAATTCTGAGCACTGTGGTTTGGAGAGTTTATGAAAATGGTTTATGGACAAAGACTGCTATTGCGCTAACTTCCTTTATCTCGTATTAAGATGGAAAGTTCTGGCACATAAGTAAAAAGGAAAAATCAGGACCATTTGAAACTTAATAAAAGACTGTAGAAAAATGCACAATGCCATTGACTTTTAGATGCCCTTCTATGGAAGTCCCAGGCCACCAATCTGGGCATTCGTCTGTGCCTGTGGACAGTCTGAGTTGAGCAAACAGAAGTGCAAATAGTGGATGCTATCCGAGTCATGAGCATTAGACAGACATGCCACCTTGGTGCTTGGGAGACTGGTTTACGCACTTACATCACCTGAGAAGAGATAGATGCCTTTGTCTTAGAGGAATAATATCAGGGGGGAAGGAGCCCTGGTGGTGCCATCATTAAGCATTTGGCTGCTAGCCAGAAGGCCTGCTGTTCTAACTCACCAGATGTTTTGTGGAAGAAAGATGTTTGGATTGTTTTTAGGATAAAAACAGAGGAAGCCATATAATGCCATTCTACTCCATTCTGTGTGGTCACATTGAGTCGGAAATGACTTGAATGTACACCATCCAATAACAACAATATCAAGGAAGAGATTCGTGGGTGGTGCGATAGGTTAATGCTCTTGGCTGTTAGCTGAAAGATTGAAACTTTGAGTCTATCCAGGATTTTTAAGCTAGTCTCTTTGGAGATGTAACCACAAGGAGGACCCTGCTGACTTTCATGGATTATGCCACGCAAAAGCTCATATGTGACAATTACCATCAACTCCCAGCTCCCAAATAGCATTCAGCCTCTTAATTTTAATCATCAGTGAAAAAATATTAATTGTCAATAATCCAAATTTTAAATAGATGCATGAGAACAGAATTAGGAAACAGGAAAAACAAAACAAATGCATGACTTGGAGAGAAGAAAGGCAGTAGAAGGAGCAGGGAAACAACAACAATCAAAACAAATCCAAAAATCAAATCGCCAATATTGTCAGGAACTAAAGATTGGACACTTCATATAACAAGTCAAAAGATGATTGAAGAAAATAAGTATTCTAGAAACATAAAGAAGTGGCTTGGGAAGGGAGTGTAGAAAGGGAGAACCGATCTCGGAGATCTATGTGTAACCTCGTCTCTGGGAGATGGGCAATGGGGAGGCGGGTGAGGGGAGACTCCGGGGAGTGTAAGATAAGATATAATAATTATTTATAAACTATCAAGGGACCAGGGGTGGGATCAGTGAGGGAGGGGGATGGGCGAAAAAAAGGGAAACCGAGCTGATTCCAGGAACCCAAGTGGAAGGTGAATTATGAGAATGACAAGTGCAACGAATGTGTAAGGGTGCTTTGTTCAATTGATGTATGTACAGATTGTGATAAGAGCCTTATGAACCCCAATAAAAAGATTTTTTAAAAAAGAAATGGCTTGTGGAAGCTAAAAACCAATGACCTCAAAACTCACTGCTATTAAGCTGATTCCTACTCAGGGTGACTGCATAGGACAAGGCAGAGCTGCCTCTGTGGGTTTCTGAATCTGTAATTCTGTATTAGCGCCACAAGTCTCGTCCATCTTCTATGGAGTGGATGACAGTTTCAAACTGCTGAGCTTGTGGTCAGCAGCTCAGTGAGTGGCCACCACTCCAACGGGACTCCTAAAAGAAAGCCACAATAGCACCAAGGAAATCGTCCTGTTATCAAAGAACCGAACAAGTAACCACAAAACGTGTGAAAAAGAAAAAGAAAAGCTGGGAAAAGAAAAATATCATCCAGGAATTCCAAAATCTGAGTAATAATTTAGAAAGAAGAAATGTAAAGGAATATGTCATTAGATAAAGAGTTCAAGAAATATCCCAGGTTCTAGGTTAAAGGGCACTACTAAATGTGCAACCTCTGCGGTGAAAATAATGCTAGGAGATTTCTGAACTGACTGAGTATTCTGAAATCTTCTAGGGAAGGAAAAATAAAAGTCTATCTGGCAAGTAATCAAAACAGAGATTATTTGAAAAGGATTAGGATCAGATAATTTTTATAATCATTAACATCAACAGTGTACCAGAAGAAAATGTGTCATAACTTTGAAATGCTGAAGGCAAATTATTTTACAGGATTTTGTAACAAGTCAAAGTATCAATCAGATTAGAACCAACATGGAAAACACCTTTCACAAACTTCTTCTTCTAAGGAAGCTCCTGTAGGACATAAATGACTCCACAGGCGCGGAATCAAAATATTGAGGTCAATTTCATACCCTGACCTTGTGTCCGGAGTGCAACACTCACATCTGCCTCCAGCTGGGAAAGAAAGGAAAGAGGTGGGAAAGCCATGCCTGCTTCATTGTATCACGGACATGGAAGACATGCATGATGGTTCTCACTGTATATTGCTAAAGATGACCGATAGACTGACTGAAATTGTGGGCATGTCTCAGGTTCAGCAAGTAGTACAATAATTCTGTACATCTCTATTCTAGAAGGGGATGAAAACAATCTCAGTTTTCACCGGTCTGTAAACTAGGAAACAACCTAAAAGTTTACCCATAGGGAGTCATCTAAATAAAGTATGCATGTATGCACAATAAGATATAAAGCAGCCATAAAAATGAAAGAAGCGTATCATCAAATGTGATGTGATTTATACGCTTAGCTCATTAAAAGAAAGGCAACGTGTAAAAATTGCGTGGAGTATAACTGCAGCCACTTGTAGAGGGAAAATGTTCCAACGCTATTTAAGTTTTTTCCGAAGAAAACATTTCCAGTGCACACTAGAGGATTCAGAAAACCCTTAATTTTCCAATTATCATTGGCATCAGGTGTGGCCAAGTCGATTGTGACTTACAATGACCTTAAACACAACAGAACAACACGCTGCCCCTAGGGCACCCCTGTCCTAACAATCATCGTTATGTTCAAGTTCAACCTCAGCAAGGGCCTTCCACTTCTTGCGGCCCCTCGTCTTTACCAAGCACCGTGTCCATCACCAGGAAGTAGACCATCCTGACAATATGCTCACAGTACATAGACAAAGTCTCTCCAGTCTTCTTCCAAGAAATATTTGTTTCCACAGTCTGAGGCACTTTCAATATTCTTGGCAGAATCATAATTCCAATGCAGCTATTCCTTCAGTCTTCCGTATTGTCCAACTTTCACATGCCTATGAGATGATGGAAAAGACCATGACTTGGCAGCCTCCTTGCTGTACAGCATTTCAAAGAGACCCTCTGATGCAGATTTACCCAGTGCAATGCATCTTTTGATTTCCTCTCTGCTTCTTCCATGAGCATAGACTGTGGACTCGAGTCAGATGAGATTCTTGACAATTTCAATTGCTTCTCGGTTTATCATGCTAAATGTGGGTCCAGTTGTGAGGGGTTGGGTTTTCTTTCCATTGAGTTGTAATTCATATTCTTGACCTCTACCAGCAAGTGCTTCAAATCCTCCTCACTTCCAGCAAGCAAGGTTGTGTCATTTGCAGATTGATGAACATTTAGGTTGCTTACTTCCTCCAACCCTGATGTCACCTCTTTCCTCTTCTAGTCCCACTTCTTGGATTATTTTCTCTATTTGCAGATTGAATGTAGCTGCTGATGTTGAGCTTCCCATCAGCTCTTGCCACGGATCGAGTCATGTTGATCTCGCTGTGTTCCAGCTGGAAAAAGACACCTGTGGAGTCACTGTTTGTCTTTGAAAAAAAGGCATTTCTATGAAGTTATTAGTATTGCAAAATTCTATCATGTAATATCCAGCATCATTTCCATTACCAAAATCTCATTTTCCAGTTACTGTTATTTCCTCTGCAAAAAAGACAAGGTTGTCTACTTCCATAAAGAGTTATAGTCTGAAAAATTACAAGCGCCGTTCTGCTCTGGAATACAGGGTCATTACGAGTAAGAAAAGACTCGAAGTCAGTGAGCTGGGTTTCTGGTTTGGTTCCTTCCTCCTTGTTTCTGAATTCTGCAGTCCTGTCGCCAGTAATTATCAACTCATTTTAATTCTACTATAGATCAATTTCAGATAGAAAACTTAGGTAAAAATCTGCAGTTTCTTCATCAGCAGCTTTAGTGGTTGCTACATAAATAATAAATATGAATAATAATTCTATTGATTCAATTTCCTTATAAGTGGGATAGATACTATCCTAATGCAAACAGAGGTTCAAACCAGAGTAAGAAGAAGACAGGGAACACGAGATATCATTGCTGATGTCAGACTGTTTACTTGTGCCAAGACTTTGCTTGTGTCAGACTGTTTGCTTGTGCCAAGACTTTGCTTGTGTCAGACTGTTTGCTTATGTCAAGGCAGTCAACTGTGTGGATCATAACAAAGCATGGATAGCCTTGAGAAAAATGGGGATCCCAGAACACTTCTTTGTGCTCCTGCAGAACTAGCACATGGATGAAGAGGCAGTTGTGCAAGAAGAACAAGGGAATACTGCCACCAGACCTAAAGATTTTGTATGTGCCAGTCCTTACGACCACGTGAGTTAGCAGAATTCTTCAGCCAGCTGCAAATCCATGGATTTGGATTTGCCAGCAACCCCAAAGTTAATTATATGTGCCATTTTCATATATATGTGTGTGTGTCTTTACATATACATATATATTTACACACACACTTAACAATAAGCTTTCTTTCAAAAAAAAGCTTTCTTTCCTGCCTTTACTCCTCAAGAGAATCCAGATTAAGACAAGCTCCTATGACTCTGTCTTATTTTCTGAGAAATAAGTTATATTTTTTAAAGAAAAGGTTATAATTTTAACTTTTAAAGTTATATTTAAAATTTTTATATTGCTTATCCAATAGTTTTAATATATTGAGTGGGTGCATGTGCATGTTTACTATATCTTCATATCACCTTGCTTGCCAATAGCAACATTCACCTTAGTAGGAATCAGGAACCATCCTCCTGAAATATGACTTTGTTAATTACTTAGATAGTTTTGAAATAACTTATTTTCAAGCACAGTTTAATTGATAGTGCAGGGCCTAAAGTTTCAACTAATGTTTTGGAGGTACAGACTTTAATGCATAACAAAGTTGTAAGTATTTTAAACTCTCTAAAACCATGTCACTAAAACCATATATTCTAAATTATAATTCAGTAGTTTAGAGGTAAAACATAAGCTCTTTGGGACAAACTTTCAAAACAGGTCACTTATTCACCACAGTGAAAATATTTAGCTCAATGGAGTATTCTTTAACTAAATTTTTCATTTGAATTGTATGGTGCCTATCCTAGTGAAGAAAAATGTACATGTGCAAGTTTGTGATCTAGCATATGTTTAATTGAACAAATCAGTCTCCCTCTACATTTGGCAGTTATTTGTAGCAGGAGAAGAGCGAGCAATGGAAATGGAAGGGGAAGAAATGTGCTCTCTTATGCCATTAGAAAAAAAAAAAGAGGACCTGATGCAAGGGGCTTAAGTGGAGAGCAAATGCCTTGAGAATGATTGGGGCAGGGAATGTATGGATGTGCTTTATACAATTGATGTATGTATATGTATGGATTGTGGTAAGAGTTGTATGAGTCCCTAATAAAATGTAAAAGAAGAAAAGAGAAAAAAATGATTAGGGCAAAGACTGTACAGATGTGCTTTATACAATTGATGTATGTATATGTATGAACTGTGAAAAGAATTGTATGAGCCCCAATAAATTGTTAAAATAAATAAATAAATAGATTTTAAAAAAAAGAAAATTGGGATGGGGTGAGGAAAATGTGTCTTAGGAGCTGAATCAGATGTATTTGAATATTATCTTACTTTTTTCTGCTCTTGTCATTCTGATTTGATATAATGCTCATGCTGAGCTCAGGTGCCTAGAGGTGCAGTCTACACTAAGTTATCCTGTGCCGTTGGAATCAAAGAATATTTGTTCGGCTCTTCACTTCAATGCCAATGGAAATAAATACAAAGACCCACAGACTGAAAAGAAAATATCTTCTATGTTTAAAATAACTTAAATATTAAAATAAACTCCAAAAGTAAATCAGAGAAAATGAACTGCGGAATGAAACCACCAAATGCCTCAGGATTATGTGCATCTCCTGTGCCGGGCCCATTCACTGGCAGTTGTGCCGTACCGTGGCAGCTGACACGTTACTGGGAGGTTACAAATGACTGTTGGGGACTGTTTCTTGTGAGCTTTTAGACAACGAAAGGAACTGGGGATCTACTACCAAAAACAGTGGCCAGTGAGATGTTTACCAGTAGCTGGTAACTGCTGATCTAGTGCCAAAGGGAAGCCATTCGTGTTGGGAGGCGCTTCAACTACTGCTGGGAAAGAGGTGTCTCTGTAAAGACAGTTTATGTGAGTGGCATGGATGAAGTCCCTTTTCAGAACCGTCATTTGCTGGTGTAGCAAATGAGAAGAGATAGCTGCAAACACCTTTATACCTGGAACTGGACATTCACATAGAAGGAAACTAGGAAAATTCTAAAAAATTACATGTGACCTATAACTATTGATATCCTAGGTGTTTTGTTGTTGTCACTTCATATACAGGTGGAAGCTGGACGATGAATAAGAACAATGAATAAGGAGGAGAAATGATGCATTTGAATTATTTTGGTGGCAAAGAATTCTAAAGTTACTTTGAACTGAAGATGGCAAAATTTTGTCTCATGTTCCCTTGGCTATGTTGTCAGGAAGGATTAATCCCTGGAGGACACCATCATGGGTACATTAAAGGGGCATTGATAAAGAAGATGCTTAATAAGATGGATTGACACAGTGGCTGCAAAAATCACACCAACACAGTGATCATTTTGAGGACAGTACCGGACTAGACAGTGTTTTACTTTGTTGTACCTGGGATCAGGAAGATTTAAGGTAGACTCACTGGCATCTACGACTACCTCTACAACCTCTATCATGAAAAGACCATCATTTAAAGAAGGAAGTTCTTCTGAAGAGCTCATTGCTTTAGACTCCTGGTTCCCCCATAACAAGATACCGCAAAATAGATGGTGCAGTGTGAGTTATTTTTTTATGGTTTTTCTAGCCTTAGCCTTTGTTATTCCCATCAAATGACCTTCATTTTCCTGATAGGTCTGGGTAAAACAGTGGGAGAAGCGACTCATTGGATTATATGATTCAGCTGGGATGGATTGTTAACAGGGCTCAATGTGATTGCCAGGCTTCTGGACATAAAGCCATTCATCTCAGCCAGGGAAGGGAGAATTTGATTACCAAGAAGAGAGGAGAGTCGGAATTTAAATGCATCCTTTGGACCGGGCGATTCCTATATAATGAATTCAGAAGACAGCATTGACATCAGAGGCATGGTAGAGGAGCAGAAGCAGTAGTATGATCAGGAGACAGATCATATGACAGAGTAATGGACGTCCAAGTCCATAGAACCCCGGAGTGCTTCGGGGCAGGAGACTGCTGTGCGGAGTAGGCTACCTATGGGCACTTAATTTGCAGATCTACTGCTAAGTGGCTCCAGGTGGAGCATAGTGGTAGAGTGGGGTGCCCTTTGGGCATTCATTGGCAGTCCTAAGAGAGCTTTGTAATATTGTCCAATCAAGGCAGAGGCCAGGTAAAGAGATTTTGAGAAAGGCTTCCCTGTAGGTACATCACTGAAGAAAAAAAACCCTGATTTAACAACTAGGCTAAGCATGTCTCATACGAATTAGAACCTATTCACTCCCCTAATAAATCCCATAATCATTATCAACTATGAGTTCGGTGCGGCCACTGCCATGAAATTTTGAACCCAGCCACAGAAGCAGAGTGCAGTGGTCGGGACAGCGGTTGTCAGAATAGGGTTACAAAGGGATGGAGGGAAAATCATGCTTTACTTCTGCCTTGTTGCAATCGCCTTTGGGAACGAACGGACGTGAACCATGGCCCCTCTGTCATTTCCACAGGCAGTTATGGTAGTCCAGTGGATTTGTTCGTAGGGCTCTTCTAGTCAGCATCTTTGTAACTCCCGCCAAATTACTGGGCTGTGTCATCGAACTAAGGAACCCGACAAGCATAGATCAGTTTGTCCATTTAGCAGTCCATGGTATCTTCAATATTCTTCTCCAGCACCACAATTCAAATGCATCATTACTTCTTCAGTCTTCCTTATTCAATATCCAACTGCTAAAAGGAAAACTAATCTGTTTTGGAAGAAGTAAAGACAGAGTGTCCTTAGAGGCCAGGGTAGTAGGACTTGGTCTTATATACTTTGGACATATTGCTAGTTGAGACCAGTCCCCCGAGAGGAACATCATTCTTGGTACACGGATGGGGCAGGGATAAAGAAGAAGGCCCTGAACCAGATACAGCAACACAGTGGCTGCATCCATGGCTGACCGAAAACTCAGAACACTAAGAAGGTAATTGGTTAACTTTACCATTTAGTTGGACTTAAAATGTGCCACACCAGAGGTGAAAGGCAAATCTCAGGAAAAACAAGAAAGAAAAGAGAGGAATGGATTTGGACTTTAGATCCAGAATCTCTACACTAAAAATCTTCCCTATCCAGGGGTTATAATACTAGAGATTTAGAGATCATAGGAGATGGCAGAAATCAGCAGCAAATATAAATATATATAATATATTATATATATTATATATATATATTAGTTTCACATGTAACAAAACAAAAAGACTGATGCAATAGAGAGGGGCTTCTCAGCTCAAAGAGCAAGAAAGCTGACTTATCATTGACAGGTGGCTTATCAGTGGATTGAGATGCCTTTGGGTACTTTGTGGAGCTTAATTTTACAAACCACAAAACTAGAGCTGAATACCTTCATGCCAAGGCTTACTGACAGAGTGAGGTTCGTCTCTGGACTTCTCAGCAGAGGTAAAGAGCTCTTTCATGCTTGATCAGTCAAGGCAGACGGCAAAGACTCATGAGTCTGACGGACTAAGAGACAGAGAGAGGCCATGCCTGTGGGTCCTGGAGAGAATCTGTTCCGATTAAAAAAGCAAACAAGCAAAAACTGTATCCTTAGTGTTTTCAGATCCTTACCTGTAAGTTGTTACTTTCTTAATCATAAATATTATTTTTAAGTTTTGTGTGATCGTTGCTATAAATTGTCAAACCCAGCAGAAGCATAGCGAGTGCTCTGGGACGGATAGTTGCTGTCAGGATTAATAAAACATTTGAAGAGGGGAACCATGTTTGATGTTCATCTCGTGGAAATTATCTTTGACTGGGGCAGATGGCGATTCTGTTCCCCTCATAGAGTTTGGGGTCAGACATCCATTATATAAGTCAGGTCATTTAAAGCAAAAGATGTTACAGCTATAAATATCAGAAATTTATTTTTTTAAAGTGTTTTCCCTCAAGGCCTTCTATTTCATGTTTAATTTTAATAGTCTTCCAATGTTTATCTAAAGGAGTTCCAAGCGCTTCCATTTAGGTATTTATTTTTAATCGTTTTATTGGGGGCTGCACCAGCTCTTATCACAATCCACGCATACATCCATTGTGTCAAGCACATTTGTATGTATGTTGCCATCATCATTTTCAAAACATTTTCTTTCTATTTAAGCTCTTTGTATCATCTCATTTTCCATATTCCCCCACCCTGCCTCCCTCATGTCATACTGACCCATGTCTCCCTTCACCCACTTTTATGTTGTCCATTCCTCTGGGAGGGGATTATATGTAGATCATTGTGATCAGTTCTCCCTTACTCCCCCTACCTTCCCCTTCACCTCCTAGTGTCCCTACTCTCATTATTGGTCCTGCGGGATTTATCTGTCCTGGATTTCCTGCATTGAGAACTCTTATATCTGTGTACATGCTCTGGTCTAGGCGGAATTTTAAGGTAGAATTGGGGTCATGATATTGCAGGGGTTAGGGATAGGAAGTTCTAAAGAACTAGAGGAAAGTTGTATGTTTCATTGGTGTTATATTGCACCCTAACTGGCTCATCTCTACCTTGTGACCCCACTGTAGGGGAATGTCCAATTGACTAGAGATGCGTTTTGGGTCTCCACTCCATGGCCCACCCTATTCTCCTTGGTATGATTTTGTTCTGGGTCTTAGATGCTTGGGACCTGATCCCATCGATACCTCATGATCACACAGGCTGATGTGCTTCCTCCATGTGGGCTTTGTTGCTTCTCAGCTAGATGGCTCCTTGTTTATCTTCAAGCTTTTAAGACCACAGACACTACATCTTCTGATAGCCAAGCACCATCAGCTTTCTCCCTCACATTTGCTTATGCACCTGCTTTGTTTTCAGTGATCGTGTAGGGAAGGTGAGCATCATAGAATGCTGTTATTAGAACAAAGTGTTCTTGTGTTGAAAGAGTACTTGAGTAGAGACCCAATGTCCATCTGCTGCCTTAATACTTAACATATAATATATGTACATAGATCTATTTCCCCATTGTATGTATAAATATATTTATATGTGTGCATGCCTATATTTAGACCTCTATAAATGTCCTTTGCCTCCTAGTCCTTTCCTCTATGTCCTTATACTTTCCTCTTGTCCCACTATCATGTTCGACCGTCATTTGGGATTCAGTAATTCCTCTCAGCTACATTGCCCTTGATCAAGCCCCTGGAAGGGTTATGTTCTCTTTCCATTGACTCAAATAAAATCCTCTTTGTCTCTTTTTGCTTCTGCTCATCATTTATTGGAACCCCTTAGTGTACAGATGGGCCTTCACTGGATATCTTTCCCCAAGCCTCTAATTGGTTTTCCTTTTTTTATAAGACACTGCTCCTAAGGAAAGAAGATTGGGACTAATTCTACTCTGGTATGATTTAACTGATAATAACTTCAAAGAAAGATGTCACCCAAATAAAATCCAAGTTATAGTTATAGGATTATGACCTCAACTTAGTTTACAGGGAGAGCAGGAGACAATTATACGTGCAACATTCACCAGCACCTCTTAATGTAGAGAGAAAATAAATGGACAAAACAAAGTCTCCCAACTTGGAAGCAATTCTTGAAGCACTGGAAGAGCAAAGAGAAAATATGTGAAGTTGAGTGAGAATAGAGGCAAGAACCATTCTTCTGGAACCTCCCTAGAGCAACTGACCAAAACTGCAAGACAGGAGAAAGAATGAACGATCCAACTGAAAGAGCCCTTGGATTCGAGATATTTTATAATGACTGAGGTGCCTGCTGGGTGGTACAAAGTATGAAATAATATTAATTCATAGTTTTCCTGTTGCTACCAACCTTGGGAAAATATTAGGTTTCAACCAAGTATAGGGTAAATGCTGCCTGATGTACTCCTCCAGTTCTTTTGCAACACAGGATCACCTGGAATTTCATAAAAGGAACACATGTAGTGTTTTAACCTAACTGCTAAAGACATTATTGAAACTGTGTTCATATAAACACAGTAGAAAAACTGAGATGAAATAAAAAATGAATAAACATTTGTTTAACTTATCCCTGACAGTTTACAGAGAAGAATCTAAAGGTGATATTTTAATATTAAATTTGATGAGTTGAAAATACAATTAATTGAAATTGCTTGTTATAGAAAAATGAGTATTATAAATCAAAAAGAATTTTTAGATGTTTCTGATAATCCTGTAAAGATTATTATAAGGGACTCTACCTCTCAATCAACCTAAATATATATGGTATGTGTCCCATATTTTAGGCAGTGGTTCTCTACCTTCCTAATGTGGCGACCCTTTGATACAGTTCCTCATGGTGTGGTGACCTCCCCAACCATAAAATTATCTTCTTCACTACTTCATCACTGTCATTTTGCTACGGTTATGAATCGGGCAACCCTTGTAAAAGGGTCAACCCACAGGTTGAGAACTGCTACTTTAGGGAGATCAAAAAAGTTTGTGAGAAAATTCCATTACCTCTCAATTCCAATTTTCCACAGAAATATAGTCAGTCACTTAACATGGCCCTTCTAGCCGTAATCACTTTTTCATATCCCCAAAGGAGACAACCCGAGACCAGAGGCTGAACAGGGAAACCAGGAGATGTTAGGGAGGAGCAACACCCAGACTGCATGGGCTATGCAACAAGCTAAGAGGCCAGCTTCATAGGGGCAGAGCCCAAGGCTTTAGGTAACTGAGGGTGAATACCAAAGAATGACTTGGTGCAAGCTGAGGACAGGTGTGGCCCTGCACCCATGATTGTATCCTTCCTGTTTGCAAATCCTGAGTGGTGCTACCCTACTAAATGCGTTAATAAAGCCCCGTCCTTGTGAAGTGTGTCTGTGAGTTCTGTGTGGCCAGTGCATCAAATTATCCAGTGCAGTATGAAAGGAGGCTACCATAGGAGACATGGGTGGTATCAGAAGAGGGAAAGAAGGACCCAGGGTGCAGCGCAGCTGATCTCTGCTGCCTGGCACTTGCGAAGACAAGGCCCCATGCTGGTTACTACAGCCATGGCTTTTTGAATCATATATACAATTTAAATATGTTAAGAGCAGCATGTATGAAATGCATAAACAATGTGGTTCCATAATGAAAATATTACCGATGCTGTCAGATAAGTCAGCTCTGACTCGGCGACCCTATGAACACAGAAGCCACGCTGGAAACGGCGGTTGCCACTATGGTATAAATTCTTTTCTTACGGGGCCGTTCTTTTTCTGACCCTCCACTTCACCAAGCAGAACGCCTTTTCCAGGGACCGTGCTCCTTTGATAGCATATCCCAAGGAACAGGAGACAGACTTTCCATCTTTGCTTCTCAGGAACGTCTTTGGTTACACTTTCTCCAAGATGTATTGTTTATTCTTTTGGAAATTCACGGTCCTTTCAATATTCTTTGCAAATACCATGATCCCATCCAATTAAAATATACAAAAGGAGAATAGAGAACTCACACCTTGAGCCAAAACATTAAATAATATGCAACCCCTTAGGCCCAAACACACAAACGTCATGCGAAGGCACTGTCGACATTTGTAGGAAATTATGCAGTCGATGGGAAATCCTAAAGTGGAAATGATCTTGTTAAGAAGAGGATGTCTCTGGAGAATACTCTCATATCACACAGCACCTAAATTAAGCTTTCTTATATCACTTTTTCTAAGATTCTAAAATCTGTGGAATCTAATATTAGATTCTAAGCTGAAGTTCAGATACAATAATCATGATACGCTTTGTACTTTATGCAGCATTACAGTTTTCAAGTGAACACTTCAAATAACACAAGCAACATATTACAGTAACACAATTGACTATTTTGCCTCAATTCTCTAAATCCAGGAGATGAAAAGGGGGAAAACACTATATAGATAGAAAAATAATATGAATCATATAATTAATACAGTTAAGAAATATATACACCCATTATCTCTCTCTCACACACACACACACACAAAGGGAGCCTATAATGATAGAGATCCTTTAAAATCAGCTCATATATTCGCCTATTATGTGACAAATTATATCTCAATAATGATTCACAAAGGAGAAAAAATCTGGAAATCAAATAACCTAAGTTTTCTTCCTAGCTCTTGTCATAGGGAAGCAGCAGGATTGTGTTTGAAGTGAAGGCTTTTGCTGCCAGTTACAAATATCCATTATTTGAGAGACATACTAGCATCTGAGACAGCACGGTGGTGCTCTAAATTGTGAAACAATAATGAGGATTTTCCTGGGTAGTGTAAATAAAGGAGTATGTACTCACAAGGACATGGAGTTTGCTAACGATAATCCCTTTAAACTTTGAGTTCCTTTGTTGTTACTAAGAAATGTCACAACAAAACACCAGCCTTACGCTCTGTTAGAAGTGAAGGCAAAGGCTTCTATTGAAAAGGAAATAACTTTGAGAAACAAACTAGCACCCAGGGAGAGTCCTAGTGTTTCCCAAATTGCAAAACGATGGTCGGACATTAACTGGCTGAGTAAAGAATGAACTACATGCTCACGGACATGACAAAAAGTCGGAAGAGGTTATTAAGCCACAAACCTTCTTATCGTTATTATTTCTACATTCTAATCTTAGGCAATGTTACCTAGGTATTCTTCTTGGATCAAGCTCTGCTACACCCTCCACAGACATCCTTTAACAAACAATTCGTTGTTGTTGTTGTTGTTGTTGTTGTTGTTGTTGTTGTTAGGGGCTGACAAATCTGCTGCAATTCACAGCAATCCTATGTACAACCAAACTAGACTTCTCACTTCTGGGCCACTCACACAATTGTTCTTATGTTTGAGCCCACTTTTTATAAGATTTATTCATTTTCATGAATATTTATTATTCTAGAGAGTATAATTTATTTTCAAAAACTTCTATGGGCATGTATTTCTCACTTCATATAACTAAATAGTTCTATCACGTGCAGAAGTGTACAATCATCACCACAGTGCATGTTTGACCATTTTCTAGATTCTTGTACTCATCATCGTAGCTCCCCATTTACCCCTAACCTTCCTTGCTCCTCTACACCAGGGAACCATGAATCCAGCTACTATCGCTTTACATTTATGCTTTCTGGATTTCACATACAGAAAAGCATTTTAAAGAAACCAACAACAATAACAAGGTAAAACACAAAAGCCTCAGTTGGCTGTCTCTACATATTTGCCTATCCTGTGCTTTATATACTGGGAAATATACCCCAAACCAAACCAAAACAGCAATAATAGAAAGAGAGAGAGAGAGAGAGAGAGAGAGAGAGAGAGAGAGAGAGAGAGAGAGAGAGAGAGAAAGAAAAATAGAAAGGGCCACCAGCAATTTCAAAATTAATCACAGAAAAAAAAAGCGTCTGTCGAAAAAACAAATCAGGAAATTTTAAAAACTAGGTCGAAAGGGAGATCAAATGATTAAAATGGGTCGAAAGGGAGATCAAATGATCAGGTATCACATCTTAACCTAATTCCATCTATCATGATTGAGTTCACAAGAGTTTCTGCATGATGGCAAGGTGATTCACATCCTTTGACTGCGGTCACAGGGGAGTCACTAGAGGCTTAATCCATGTAAGGAGGTGGCAAATGAATTTTGGCTGCAACTGTCATGCATCACCTTTTGCAATTGGATCTTCACAATTTAAGCTCTGATGCCATTCTCTTTCAGATTCCTATTTTATCATTTATCATCCTGGATCACACTGGCCGGTGGGCTTCTTCCATGTGAACTTAGCTGGTGACTCACTTAGTTGGCTGCTTGTTTCAATACAAGTCTTTAAGACCCTAGAGGCTATTATTTTTGATAGTCAAGCACCATCTGTTTTTTTTTTTTTTGTTAACCATGCTTTCCAGAAGCACCCATCTCTTCAGTGATTTCTTCATGAGATTAAGCACTGAGCAGGGCCATATCGTTGAAATAAACTATTCTTGTATTTGGGTCTAGAATTAAGTTCCAGCCCCCAATCCATTCACTCTTTTATGGTGTATGTGTATCCCTGGGTGACTTTAGAAACTTCATTGTCATTTTATGAGAGACGGTATTATCAATCATCTCTCTGGGGTATGAGGTAATTCTATTGACAGTGTCATAAATTTGTCCAATGTATAGAATTTAGAAATTCTGAGAAAAAGGAAGTTATACTGACCCATTTTTACAGCTACTTCATCAATCCTGCCTGTTGAGGGCCTTCCTCCTTTTTGCTGCCCCTCTGTTTTACCAAGCACGATGTCATTCTACAGGGACTGGTCTCTCCTAACAACACATCCAAAATAGGTGAGACAAAGTCTTGTCATCCTTGCATCTAAGGAGCATTTGGCTGTACTTCCTCCAAAGCAGATTTTTTTATTCTTTTGGCAGTCCATGAAACTTTCAATATTCTTCATGATCACCCTACTTGATGTGAATTTACTCTTCTCTTTCTTATTTATTGTCTAATGTTCACATGCATCTGAGGTAACTGAGAATACCATGGTTTGCATCAGGCTCATGTTACACATCAAAGTAACATCCTTGTTTTATCAACATTCGGAAGTCATGTGCAGCAGATTTACCCATGCAAGATGTTCTCTGGTCTCTTGAGGGCTGCTTCCATGAGCATGGAGTATGGATTCAAGCAAGATGCAATCTTTGACAACTTCAATCTTTTCTCCATTTATCATGATGTTATGCTTTGGTCCAGTTTGTGATGATTTGGCTTTTTAAATTTTTTACATTAAATTGTAGTCTATATTGAAGGCTGCAACCCATGATCTTCATCAGTAAAGGCTTCAAGGTGTCCTCATAATCAGCAAGTGAGGTTGTGTCATCTGCAAACTGCATGCTATTAATACACTTTTTCTGGGGTAGTTAGTTTATTGTGCCAACCTGGCCAATAAACACACATGGGTTAATTGAAGGGCGGAGGGATAAATGGCTCAGTGAGCCTTCCCTTTCTAGTTCTCAGGTCTCTTGCTTTGTGATGATCGCACCAGGGTGAAGCTGCCTTAGCAGTTCCCTGCTTCAGCTGGCAAAGCTCACTTCCTGCAAGACATCCCCAAGGAAAAGCCACATGGATCTACCCTGATGCAGCCCTGGGAGCTGGAGCAACCATGTGGAGACCCCTGCCAGCGCTGGGATGCTTACACGTTCACTGACTCGCTTTCTTCCTTCAGTCAGCATCATTGCATGTGTTTTGTGAGATGGAGGAGGACTTTGTGGATGGGTGGCAGACATATGGGCAAATGTTGGACTTACGGGCTTGGGCAACACTGTGTTGGGATATTTCTTGATGCTCACTTAACCTTTACATAAAACTCACTCTTATACATGAATTTCTGTGGATTTGTTTCTCTAAAGTACCCAGACCTTGTCAATCGTGATGCCAACTTCTTCTTCATGTGATCCAGCTTCTCCGATTACTTACTCAAAATACAGATTGAATTAGGATGGTGAAAGGATAAAACCCTGATGCACAGCTTTGTTGATTTCAAACGATTCTGAATTCCCTTGTTCTAGTTGCACAAGAGTCTCTTTCCCCACCTATAGGTTCCTCGTGAGCAAGATAAAGTGTTCTGGAACTCCTATTCTTCTCAAAGTTTGCTATGACACACTATTTCTTCCACAGTTAAAATTTTGACTTGCTTCTTTTATTTTACCAAAAGCAGCATGGCTACTGCTTAGTTTCTTTTACTGGGCACATATGACAATATCAAGATAACAGCCCATGATCATTGAATCAACAGATTGGAAACCGTATTAATAGCTAAACCCCTCTCCCTTGTAGACATATAATAATAGCTATTTCATTATTGGGGGAGTGGTACTGGGTATATAAGGTATAAATCATTCAAGGTCACACTCAGGTGTGTCTGCTACAGTCAGGTACATGCTGTGATCCTCAGGTAGTAACAGCCTTTGGCGGCATCACTTGATATATGTAGAGGTATTTTTACAGAAGCCAACAGCGCACAAGGTCCTTCTGCCATCTTCGTGCATGCAGTCCCTCTTGAACTTCCTTTCCCAACGGCCATTCTCTCGAGGTTCTCTTCAGAACACTAATCTCAGGCTTCCACAGGAAACCCACCTGCCTGCAGCTGAGATGAGCTACAAGGGTGTGGGAAGCAACGTCTCACCTATAAACCATTCTTGGCCAACAGAAGAGAGCAGTCGAGGGAAGTACCCCCTGACAACTCCGTTGCCCTGGCCCCCGAATAAGAGAAGCATAAACACTTTACTTCAGAATGAATTCAGTGTCCCTCGCTGGATGCTGCACCTGCACCTCTTTGCCTTTCTTCCTCCAGCTAAGTCTCCCCAATCCTCTCCTCATTTTTCCCCCTTGTTGTTGATGTGGCTTGCTTGTTTTGTTTTGACTTGATTTCTCCACTTGGGAACATTTTCGTCTGCATTCTCATAGTGCTCTGGTTATTCACAGGTGCCATCAAGTCAGTTCTGACTCGGTGTGACCCTGCGCTCAACAGAACCAAACACTGCACGCTCCTGCGCCATCCTCACCATTGTTCCTCGGCTCGACCCCCTTGTTGCAGCCACTGTGTCCAGCCGTCCTCCTGAGTGTCTTCCTCTTTCTGGCTGCCCCTCCACTTTACCAAGCATGACGTCCTTTTCCAGGGATGGGGCTCTCCTGACAACATGTCCTAAGTATGTTCGATGAAGGTTCACCATTCTTCCTTCCAAGGAGCATTCTAAGGCCACACTCCTTCCAAGGCAAATCAATTTGTCCATTCAGAATCCTTGGTGCTTTCAATTTTCTTCTCCAGCACTCCAGTTCAAATGCATCCATTCTTTGGCACAACAAACCAACATATTCCTTAATCCAACTTTCACATTCATGCGATGCAATTGAAAATACCATGGCCTGGGCCAGGCATATCCTAGTGCACAAAGTAACATTTTTGCTTTTTAATACCCTAAGGAGGTCTTGTGCATCTGATTTATCCAATGAAATACATCTTTTGATCTCTTCACTGCAGTTTCCATGAGCCTTTATTGTGCATCCAAGCAAGACCACATCCTTGACTACTTATTATCTTAGGTTCTGCTTTTGGGAAACTCTGACTAACACATAAATGTTGCTAGATTTCTTGAGGACTATTCCAACTTGAGATTTAGTCATCACTATAAATTCGGGATAATATCTGGAGGTCTGCTAATGGGCTATTATGTGCTGATAAGTTAATTGTGTTTTTGCAATGACTTCCTGGCGTCAGAGCCACAATATAAAACTGGGAGTTATTTAAGGCAAGCAGAGCAAATGTGTAAGTTAGAAAACCTGTGAAAGAAGTTACCTAGTTATGCTTTAGCACAGATATCATAGGGTGCTTTTCATAAACAGAAATTGTTTGTCTCATAGTTCTGGAGAATAATACTCCAAATTCGGGGAATGAAAATGGAGGTCCTTTTTGTTGTTGTTTATTTCAGCTTGTAGTTGTTGTTTTCTATCCTCAAGTTGCTCCCAATTCATGGTAACCTGATGTAAAATAGGTCAAAAACAACAGCAGCAGCACACACACCTAACGTCCATTGTTGAACTGTTACTTTGAGCAGTTGCCTATCAGACCATTGTGATCTATAGAGGTTTCATCGGGTTCTATAGTAAATCTTCAGGCCCAGAGGCTCCATTAAAACTTATCATCATAGTAGCCCACAGTCTCCACTTACAAAGGAGTAGAGATTGTTCTTGAAGCACTTTCCAATTTGATTGCCCTCATGGAGGGTAAAAATCCAACCACTAGGTGCCAGCACTCTATGCAGATGCATCTAGATAGATAGATAGATAGATAGATAGATAGATAGATAGATAGATAGATAGATAGATAGATAGATCCATATCCACCCAGAGACACATTGCACTGGGAAAATATTCTGTATTCAACAGCAGAGATGTCACTTTGAGGAAGAAGATGTCCCCAATGGAAGTCGTGATGGTTTCAATAGCCTAATATGCATGTGAACGTTGGAAATGAGAAGTCAAGATGGAAGATAAATTATCCCTTTGAATTCTGATATCGGCAAAAAATATTGAAACTATCCTGAATTGCCAGAAACACAAACAATTTTTTTCTTGGGGAAAGAACAACCAGAATGCTCCTGACAAACCAGGATGGCTTTGGACACGTTATCAGAACAAACTGGTCGGTCCCTGGAGAAGATAATATTGGTTAAAGGAAAGGCTAAATAGAAGACCAAAGAGGTGGGTTCACCACAGCCGGTGCACATTCAACAATTCTGAGCGTGGTGCAGGACTGGGCGGTGGTTGGCTCTTACACATAGGATTGCTATGGGTCAGCCAATGCATTGGCACTGAGAGAAAGCGGTGAAATGCTTGCCTCAAGTGAGGAAATTGTATCGATCAGAGATAAGTTTTATGTGAATTTGTCTAGGTCAAGATTCTCAGTGACTTGCAGGCAAAGTCCAGTAAATCCTTTATGATGTCTCCTAACAGAGTTATCATCAATTCCAAAAAGGCATCTGCTGTAGGGAGCCAAGCAGTTGTAAGATTAGGGTAAAAAATAACCTCTTATTCAGGTTCCAGATTTGATGAGGTTTCATTGGGGTTGTGGCCTCCTTTCTACACACGTAGACACTGTTCAAAGAGTGCTTGCTTTTCTGGTGAATCTGTAGCCTACATCTGGCATATCCACTCTCTCTCTGCTCTAACTTGAGCTAATGGCCGACCACATTGCCTACTGAGCCTAGGAGCCATCCCCCTCCCCATCCTGCCATCTGACCTACTGACCTGGGACTCCTTTGACTGTAGCCACAAGCTTGACTCCCTCTCTGTGAGTGTACCCTAGCCTGCAACCACTCACCTGAGTCTTACTGATTCATCTTCCTGCTTCCTAGTTTGTCTTCTCGCTTCCTGAATCCTCAGCTCCACAACTAGATGAGTCAGAAGCCTCAAGATTAACATCTGACTCAGAGACTTGCACTAGACCGTACTTTCCCACATCAAATATGATATTCATTTTCTTGACATAAATTTCTGTATATATGATATAAATTTGTATGTGCATGATAAAATATACATATGTATAACATGTGTGTGTGTGTATCACTGCTTTTGCTTCTTCAGAGAACCTAGCCTGACTCCTCTCTATCTATCTATCTATCTATCTATCTATCTATCTATCTATCTATCTGTATAGCTTGTTGACACTACATTTTTGGTAATTTGTTACAATAGCAAGAGAAAGCTAATGCACCCTGGTATGCGGGAAGTAAAAGCAATAAAATAATATTTGTAACTAGAACAAATTCACAGGTAAACAAAAATATACCAAGATTTAAATATGATTGTTTTATCCTCTTAACTTTGGGGTTCCATTACTCATAACAAGATTTATACAAAGATATATAAAAAATAGACAATGATTCATGCATGATTTATAAAAGAGATATTTATATATAAAAAACTGGTATTCAAGCATGAAAATATTTTTTTAAATGCACTTTGAATATTTATGAGCGTTCCAGAATACCCTTCACCACATCACTAAGGTAGTATTGTGGTTCCATTCTAATTTTCCTCTTCAAGTTTGCCTTCATAGCTCATTTTAATCATTATTTTAGCTTGAATAAAAATGATAAAGGAAGTGAATGGATGTAATTTACTCCCAGTCCTGCCAAGTATAAAATATGGTTCATTAACTGCTTTTTTTAAAACACAAAAGCATAAATTTGTGATTTGGTAACATTTGTCTCCGGCAAGGTATGTAAATTTAACTGTAAGGCAGTTCCCTTTTAGGAACATGATTGCTTGGGAGTATTCTTTTCAAAAACCTATGATCATGGAAAGCTTAGAATTTTTTTTCTTTCAATTGATTTTCAGCTGATAGACTGAGAACACAGTATGCTGGCTCGCTGAAGTGGGAGAAAGTGTCTACTTTTCACATTTTTATGTTTTTAAAATGTTTAACTGCACATCTATGGCGTAAAAGAAATTCTAACTTTGGACTCAATTCAAGCATTTCAAATTTCAAAGCCTAAATATTTGAGTAACTAAAAATGTTGTATATAAAGTGCTTTTGAAATGAACCAGTCTGAGTTGTTTGCTTTTATTTTCTAACCTATTCTTGTCACCCTGTAAGTAAATCCATGACAGCGCCTCAAAGGGTGCCCCACCTCCTCAGTCAGGCCAAGTGTCCTGAAGGAAAAATGACGAAGTATGGAGTAGACTTTGTCTTCCTCATCTTCATTCCGTCCCCCTGGTTCTGTCTATCTCCTAAAGGTCCTGCCATGCAGCTCTCACTTTCACCGTCTCCTCGTCCATCGATTACCCCACACACATGCACTCCAGGGACTTCCAGGCTTTCTCTGTGGAGAGAATGAGCTTTCTTCCTAATTCACAAACAATTTTGTCATATAGTTTTTAAAAAGAAGAAAAGAAAAAGCAGTGTTCAAAGCACCAGTTGAGCTGGTTTGTATACTTTTGTGATGGTTTATACAGCTTATATAGTTGTGGGTTTGTACTTAGTATTGGCCTTCCACTTCAAACACGAGGAGACGTGAACATCAAGTAAGAATCAGGGCTGTCCAAACACAAATGAACATCTCCGTGAACTTGAAGAGCACCGGAAATACTCAGCGGTGAGCTGGAAATAAAGGTGTTGGAATGCAGATATCTGGGCCATGACTAGGTAAGGCCACCCTCCTCGGCCAGTTTGTCACTTTGTTTTGGCTTCATTGTTGCTATCGTGTTGAAAGCTCTGATCCCTATATTTCAAATACCTGCAAGATCGTTCATGGTGAAAAGGTTATCTTCTGTGATACTTTTTGCCAAAGGACACTTAGGAAGAAGGAACAGAGATTCCAGTTCTGAGCGATAAGCCACTGAAACCTGACGAGCAGCCGCAGAACACTGTCTGCTTCCCGGGGCGGAAGATGAGCTCTCAGATTGGGAGCATTCAGAATACACCTGGGGCAGAACTGCCTCCTGCAAGGAGGATTAACCTTAATAACATGATGGAGCAAACTTTCAGGATCTTCAATTGCAGATGGAGGGTGAATCCAACTGTGAAGAAACAGCTGCAAATATCCATCAATAATTGGAATATGAAATGTATGAACTCTGTATCTAAAGATATTGGAATTCATCAAAATAGAAGCTGAATGCATAAAAATGAATATCTCAGGCATTGGTGAGCTGAAAGAGACTGGTGTCGGATATTGTAAATCAAGCAAGCACAGGGTTTCTTAGAATGGAATGACAATTTCAAGTAGAATGGCTTCGTTCCATATTTCCTGATTGATTTGAAGTTATTGCTAAACAATAAGACAGGATGACCAGTTAATATGACTGTTATTCAAATATATGCACCAATCACTAAAGCCAACGGTGAAAAAAATGAACAGAATTCTAACAGCTTCTCTACCTGAAATTGCTAAACATGTAATCAAGGTAAATTGATAATTAGTATTCAACTGCGTGGATCATAACGAACTGTGGAAAGCCTTGGGAGATTGGAATTCCAGAACATTTCATTGTATTGTTTTGGAACTTGTACAAGTATCCAGAGGCAATTGTTAAAACAAACAAGGAAATAGTGCATGATTTAAAATCAGGAAATGTGTATGTCAGGGTTGCAGCCTCTCACTATATTTATTGAATCTGGATGACATGAAAAAATGCAGCATCCACAGTGGAGGAAGGCTTACTAACAACTTGAAATACGAAGATGTCCCCACCTTGCTGCCTGGGAGGGAGGACTTGGAGCACTTGCTAATGAAGATCGAACATTGGAGCCTTCATTGTGGATCTTTTTTTTTCATTTTTTAGTAAATAAATTCCACATAAATCTTTACCTGATATCCAAGTTTTGACAACCGGATCGGGATGTGACTTCATCATAAGTGGAGAAGAAATTGAAGTTGTCTAGGAATTGGTCTTGTTTGGATCCGCCATCAATGTCTACGGAAGCATGACTCAAGAGATCAAAAGGCTTGTGACCGTGGGTGCATCTGTTGCGCAAGACCTCTCTAACGTGTTGAAAAGTGAGGCGGCTTTGTGAGCACTGAAGCGCCCCTGACTTAAACATCTTCAGTTGCCTCAGATGCATGTGAAAGTTGGGTACTGAATTAGGAAGCCTGAAGAAAAATTGATGCATTTGAATGATGATACTGATAGACAATATTGAAAGTCCTATGGACTGCCTACAGAGCAAGCAAATCTGTCCTCTAAGAAATACAGCCAGAATGTTCCGGAGAGCCAAGGTTGGAGAGACTTTGTCCTCAGTACTTTGGACGTGATGTCAGCATAGTCCAGTCCCTGGGATGGATGTGTTGGTTGGTAAAGCAGAGGGTCAGCAAAAATAGGAAGGTGCTTAATGTGCTGGATGGACACAGTGGCTACAGCAATGGATCAAGCACAGGAACAAGTGTGAGGATGGTGCTGGACTGGGCAGTGCTCCCTGCTCTTCTGCATCGGGTCGGGTCATTGAGTCAGGACTGACTTGATGGAATCTAACAACAAAAACAAAAAAGTTGGCCAGGGATGTGACAAGCTTGGTCTTAAACAGACTGCATCGGGTGACTTACTGCAGATATACGAGTTAGTTAGGTTAATTTTAACAGCTAATTATTCTGTTTCCTTTGTTCCATTTTTAATTTATCCTAGTTTTTAGTATCTTCTGGTTTGCCTGAGTGTATGGATGTTCTGTGTTTTATGTTGTTATCCTTATTAGATTTATTAATTTTTGTATGGTAAGCCTATAGAGACAGTAACTAAATTTATAATTTCTTAGGGGTTACGGCAGGGAAAGTTGGCGTGGGGAATGAGGCTCTATTACTAAGGAATATAAACATGAAGAGAATCTTCTAAACTTGATTGTGGTGATTACTGAACAAATTATCAAAATTTAATCAAACCATCAAATTGTATAGTACATGATTTATATGTCAATGAAAGTATTATATGTCAGAAAAGGAGCCCTAGTGGTGCAGTGCTTGTGATTTGGGCTTTGATCTTCAAGGGAAGCAGTTCAAAACCCAGAGCTGCTCCTAAGGAGAAAGATGGGGCTTCCTCCACCTGCGAACAGTTACACCCTTAGAAACTAACAGAGCTCTACCCTGTTCTACAGGGCCAGTATGAGTCTGCATTGACTTTATGGCAGAGAGAAAGAGATGTCAAAAGGAGAGAGAAATTTTGTATACTGAAAATTTTAAAGAAGTACATTAAGTGAAGATTCATAAAACTAGAATGGGGAAACTGACACATTTATCACATTAGAGTCTTGGTACATGACATCCCGAAATTTAGGCATGAGTTAAACAAACTAACAAAATATTTGTAAAAATAATTATTAAAAATAGTTAACAAGTTTGACTTAATAAATATGTGTACCTAGGGAATGTGTTTCCAAAAATGTGCAATGGAAAACAAATTTTATCCTGTTTGTCTTCTCCTAGACCTTGCCTCTCTACTTAGATCCTAAAATTATAAAATATAGATGTATTGTACTTTAGTCACAATATTCAACTTATCAACAGACACTGTTTTATGATTTCTACCTCTCTGGAAGCAATAAAAACACCACTACTAAGGAGAGTGTGTAAATTTATACACTGTATTTATAAGCACATATGGAACATTAATGTAGGAAAAGAGTACTCAGACTCTAAACTTTCATAGTTCATCTAGATTTCTATGCAGCTCTTACCATCAAATATATTTTCCTAAAAATCAAATAATATCCTGATGCAACTCAACGGCTGCACTGGAGTTCTTTAAATTCAGTTAAGAAAGAAGCCATTTTTATTCTGTAGTAATACTGAGTTTGTCAGAAAGAGTATAATTTATAAAACACTGTGAGGCAGTGTATTCCAACAATAGAGAGCATACTCTGTTTTAAGGCCTTTCATAAGATGTTAGGGAGATACTGCCTTATATTGATTAATTATCTTCCTCCACTGTATCAATAGCACATGCTTCTAGTATTGCCCTAAATGCTGCACAGAATAATGTATTTAATGCTTGTAAAATATGTGTGTGAGATTAACTTTACTAATTTAATGGAATGATCATTTAGGGACTGCTGAAATCCAAAAAAATAATTCATGGTTTGAATCAGATTAAATCAACAATTGACATTAAGAATGACCAGCAAGTTTCCCAAGCCATTACTGTTTGTAGATCCTGAGTAGTTCTTATCTATATTTGTTGTTAGATGGATTATATATGTCGGTATATAAGTATATATGTGCATCATTTTATATATATATATATGTGTGTGTATATATACATGTGTACAAAAATACATGTGTATATATATTCAAGCACACACATATATTTATTCACACACACACATATATATGCTGTACTCTATTTGATTTTCTTTTTTGTCTGTTCATAGAACAAGTATTTGGAGTTTGAGTGCATGATCTTAACTGAAAACTGCACATTATTTTAAAGCTTGAAGAAGACATAAATAATAAAAATAAAATAGCCTAACCTTTCTGATCGCTACATGTTACTCATTTAACACTAGTTCTTCCCTAAAATTCTCTGTTTCAATCTGGAGAGTTAAAAGTAGTTTTGATTCTTCATTTATTCATATATTTCTTTCAAATTTTCAAGTTGTAGTGGGAAAATGATTTGATGCCAACACAAACAAATAAACATAATAGTCCTGTGATACTATACTGCTACTGCTTTAATAACTGCAGAATACAAGCTGTTTTCCCTTTATTTCTCTCAGGTGAAGATTGTGTCATATAAAAGTCCACATTAGGTAAGGAATTAGATTGTTTTTCAGGTGTGCACATGGTCATCTCAAACAATTATCAGTGTCTGTGAGTAAAAATGAAGAGAAAATAGATATTTAGTAAGCAACCAGCAGTTTCTACCTCAAAGATAAGTAGCTATTACTATCAATAATTTGTTTATGATTACCTTTTTTTACAAACATAGGTTCTGGCACACAGAATTGTTGTCCTGCCTTATAACTTGAAGGATTTCCCCCCCCCAAAAAAAACACAGAACCTTTAAAAATCATCAGATCATTAATACCAAGGTTTTCCTTCCTTTCATGAACCCCAGCAGTTTGCAAAACCAATTTTGTTAATATGTATGCATATGAAATGGACTTCACTTTGACCTACTAACCACAGTGATTCATACCCACCACGCACTGTGTGGAAGAAATGTGGGGCTGTCTGTTCATGGGTAGATTCACAGCCTCAGACATCCACCTGAGGTGAGCTATAGGATCACTGTAAGTCCACATTGACTCCATGACAATAGGTTTAGTTTGGGGTTTTGTTTTGTTTTGTTTTTTGGAGTAACTTCAGTTTTTCAGTATATGATATAATCAATTAATGGCAAGAAACTATGAAATTGGGTGTATCTTCCTCTGAATTTTACAGAATAGAACTTATTCCCACTAATTTGTTATGCAATATAAAATTTTAAAATCCTCATCTTTAAAATAAATCTGGATTTTTTAATAAGCAAGACTAAGGTGTTGGTTTTTGTTTTGTGTCATCAAGTCCCTTCTGATCCATCTGCCACAGTGAAATTCACCTGATCCTGCACGCTTCTCACAGTGGTTCTTATATTTCAACCTACGGTTACAGCCACTGTTTCAATCCACTTTATTGAGGCCTTTCCTCTTTTTCTCCTTCCTCTCTTACAAAAATAATGCCCCTTTCAAGGAACTGGTCTCTCCCAATAAAATGTCCCAAATATGTGACGTGAAGTCTTGTCATCCTGGCCTCTAAGGAGCATGCTGGCTGGACTTCCTCCAAGACAGATGTATTTATTTGTTCTTTTGGCCGTCCACGGTACTTTCAATATTCTTCTCTGGTACTATAATTCAGATGCATAAATTCTTCTTTGGTCGTTATTATTCAATATCTAACTTGCACATGCATATGAGGCAATTAAATCCAACAGCATATAAAAATAATGATACAGCATGACCAGGTGGGATTCATACCAGGGAGGAAGGGATGGTTCAACATTCGAAAGACAATGTAATCTGCCACATTAACAAGAAAAAGGATAAAAATCACGTGATCAAATCATTTTATAATACCCAACACTCATTCCTAAAAAATCCCTCAAAGAAGATAGGATTAGAAGGTAAAATCCTCAATACAATAAACACCATATATGAAAAACCAATAGCCAATATTATACTCAATGGAGAAAAGCTGAAAACATTTCCACAGAATAAGGAAACCTGGCAAGTATGAGCCTTGTCCCCACTTCTGTTCAACATTGTGCTGGAAGTCTTAGGCAGTCCCATAAGACAACGGCAAGGGAGTATGATAGGGTACAGAAGAAGTGAAACTTTCGCTCTTTGCAGATGATATGATTGTATAATGTTGAGGACTCTAAGGGGTCCACAAGAGGCCTGCTGGAAGCAATAGAGGAGTGTAGTAGAGCAACAGGGTACAAGAGTAACAAGCATCAATCAATTGGATTACTATATACCAGTGATGGGAATGACAAAAACATATCAAGGAATCAGTGCTCTTCACAGTAAGCACACAATCTCAAAAATACCTAGGAATAACCTAACCCCCCCCCAAAAAAAAAAGACGTGTACAAAGAAAACTACAGAACATTATTACAAGAAACCAAAAGGAATATATACTAGTGGAAACATACTGTGTTCATGGATCAGAAGACTCAATATAGTGAAAATGCCAGTACTACCTAACACAATCTACAAACTCAATCTACAAACTCAATGTAATCCCAATCCAGATTCCAGCATCATTCTTCAGAGAAATGGGAAAATTGAGTAACAACTTCATATGGAGAGGGAAGAAGCCCAGGATAGGCAAATAACTCCTCAAGAAGGAAAACAAAGTAGGTGGTCTCACACTACCTGACCTCAAAACCTGCAGTACAGCCACAGTTGTCAAAAGAGCCTGGTACTGGTATGATGACATTTACATGGACCACTGGAGCAGGACAGAGAACCTAGACACAAAAACATCTGCGGGCCGACAACTGATGTTTGACAACGGCTGAAAAAACATTAAATGGGAAGCAGCTGCCCTCTTCAATAAAGATTGTTGGAAAATGTGGATATCTATGTGCAGAAGGATGAAACAAGGCTTATATCCCACTCTGTGCACAGAAACAAGCTCAAGGCGGATCAAAGACCTAACTATAAAACCCAAAGCTATCGGGATCATCATTGAGAAAATTGGGACAAAGCAAGGAGGCCTAGTACAGGGCATAAGCGGGTTAACATAAATGACAAGGAAACGCATTCCATGAAAGATAAAATAGAGGAGTGAAACCTATTAAAAATAAGACACTGTGGACATCAGAAGATGTCATTAAAAGAGTCTAAAGGGAGCCCACAGACGGGGAACGATATTTAGTAACAACGTTACAGACAAAGGAGTAATGACTAAAATTTACAATATTTAAAAAACTAATAAACCTGAGAAGGTGGGCAAAGGACCGGAACAGATGATTCACAAAGAAAGACACTCGACTGGTTAATAAACACATGGGGAAATGTTCCAAGTCGCTAGCCATCCAGGAAATGCAAGTCAAAGCAACCATGAGATACCACCTAATGCCCATACTTATAGCCCACTTAAAAAAAAACTGACAACAAATGTTAGAGAGGGTGGGATGAGATTGGACCTCTTATCCACTGCTGGTGGACTTATAAATATATCCAGTCACTATGGAAGACAATATAGTGATAGCAAAAACAAATAGCAATTGAAATGGCATATGACACGGCAATGCCATTACTGGGCATACAACCAAAAAGAAAGAAGATGCAGACGTTTGTTCCAACATCTTCATCACAGCACAGTTCACAACAGCAAGAAGCTGGAAATAGCCTAAATTTCCATCAGTTGAAGACTTCACAAAAAATACAAAAACTCTGGTATATATACACAATTGGAAAACTATGCATCCCTAAAAACATCGATGAAATACCTCAAGATGTGGAGGGCTCTGGACTACCTTATGCTGAGAGAGGTTTGTCGAGCACAAAAGGACCAACACTGTATGACACTACTGCTGTAGCAACAAGTCGCAGAACAAGCACAATCTCAGGCATAAAGGGCATCGAGTCTTCTGGCCAGAGAGTCTGGGGGCCTGCACCCTGGTAGAGAGCCAGTCCAGTGCCAATAAACCACACATCATTCACTCTAAATAAGTATAGTGTATGAAGTCACTCATATGAGTGACTCATAGGTCACTTGGCCCTAGGTTGATTCCTGACAGATGGGAACAAACGGTCAGAGGAGGTGGGGGAAGTGGTGTCTGCTGAGTTGTTGCCATGTGGATCTGGGGTGAGGTTCCCAGAGAGGGAGGCTTCCCTGTCAGAAGCGTGACGCTTACTGATCAAAGAGAAGTGTAGGAGAGGGGAGAGGGAAGGATCACATTTGGGGAGCATATGTACTTGCTTGTTGGTGGGAGGGGAGAGAGGGCTGACTTCCAGGTTGGGGAGGAGTAACTGAGGATGCTCTTGGGGACACTAGGTGGGCGTGTCTTTGGGGGTGTGCAGCAGGTAGGCAGCATTGGACTCGGGCTTCTGGGGGTATCCAGGGGAATCTAGGCTGGTTGCTCTAGAATGCCGGGGCACTGAATCTTGGATCGTGAGATCCCATGCGGGAACTGCACTGGGCGAACTCAACCTCAGACACACTGGTCACCTGAGGACTTCTGTTGGAGAACACATGGTGTCTGAGGCAGCAGAAGACAGCTGTCCCGTGAGGGGTCTACTATGGGTTAGTGGGCAAACAGAAGCTTGCTACATCAATGCCCTACATGCTGTATTAAAGGATGTATCATCCCCTCAATACTGTGATGTCCATGCTGGTTTATTTTGTTTATGCTTGTTTATATTAGGATGTGTCTCAAAGGTGTGTCACCTTTGGGGGTCATATGTTTGGAGATCGATTATGAAAGCAATCATATAATTCTGTTTGACATGATTGAACTATATGCACTGATATGACATATGTATTAACTCCCAAGTTATAACAAATTAAAAGAAACCAAGAAAGCATAGATCCAGGAATGGGTTTAAGGCTCGCTCTAAATTCTAGCTCCAACTTAAGAACAATTAGTTCTTACGTCATGTGCTTGATTGATATTCATCCTCAGGAAGGGAACACAGAAGATACAGTACTAGAGCAAAATGTAGCAAAGAATTTAGATGATGCTCAGCTATCAGATAAAACAGTGTCTGGAGTCTTAAAGACTAGTCTCTAAATAAGTGGCCATCTAACTGAGATGTCAACTAAATCCACATGGAAAAAACACACACCATCATCAGTCATAAAAGAATTGTAATCCATATAATCTGAAGTTGAAGGAGGGATCTGTATCAGAGCCTAAATTGTGGGAATCTGGTGTGCAGAAGGCAATGGATGAGAGTGGCAGCCCCAGATTCATTTGTGGAACTACATAAGACATAAGCACCAGAGAACTCCCCGTATCTACAATTTAGAAGTGGGAGGAAAGCGGTCGCTAAACAGAGTGCTTGGAAGAGACAATAGAAGATCAAAGGCATAGTCTGGCCTGAACAGTTAAATCTTTGTCAGGAGAGCGTTCCTACGATCTGGGTTGGCCGTGATATGGTTTCCAAAATTTTCTGTATTTTTGGTTTTTACTATTTTTGGGGGTTTTTGTTTGTTCACCTTAGGGTGTATCTCAGAGGTCTAATGTCACTAGAGGTCACCCTCTTGAGGTTGTGTTCTATGCTACTCTGTTTTTCTGCATATGAAACCTAGGATTGGTGAACCTGTAAGGACAGCGAGTAGAATAAAACTTTCACAGTGTAGTGGGAACTGGGGGTGGGGAGGGGGGAGGGACATAAAAGAGAGACAATGTCAAGGAGTCCATGTAGAAAAAAAAGGTTTTGAAACTGACCATGGTAGCAATTATGCAATTCCACTTGACGTAATTGAGCTATGGATTGATATATGTTTAAAATCCCAATTAATAAGAATTTTTAAATAAATGATTTAAAAAGAAAGAAAAGCATATTACTTTAAATACATTTCTGGTTTTGCAAAATTCTATCATTCAAATAGTTTATATTGTCCGCTTGATAATTAGGACTCTGGTCCTAGCAGTAAAGCCTGTTAAGCTTGTCAGTGCAAACATTTCTGATAGTCAGTGATCTCCCGAATTTTCCAAACTGTTAGGTCTTTCAGAGACATGAGACAGAGCGAGACCTTTAATTAATAGATTTATTGAGGAAGGTGAAGTCTGTAGGGAACAGGAAATCAAAGGAAATTAAGTGAAAAAGCAGTGTAGGATAGCCAGAAAAAGAAAGATTAGAGCTTTCCCTTTGTCTAAAGCCATAGAATTAGCTAACTTAAAATGTATAAAATCCACAAGAGCCGCTACTACATAAAGGAAGAGGAAATTAATACAGGTCCACTAATAAACTATAACAGAGCCTGGCAAGGAAAGAGTTAAGTGGCTCTGATGCCACAGCCAAGGAAAGGGTCCTCCAGAGTGAGGGGGTGGGCATTTCCTTTCTGGTAGCAAGCAGGGGTCAGTAGCAAAAGAGGAAAGAGTAGCAAGAGAGGACAAAGGATGATTTCAGGTATTAAAGTTTTGGGGACATCTATAAATTTTTTAAATCATTTTATTGGGGGCTCATACAACTCATCACAATCCATACATGCATCCATTGGGTCAAGCACATTTGTGCATTTGTTGCCATCATCATTCTCAAAACATTTGCTTTCATTTGAGCCCTTGGTATCAGCTCATTTTACTCCTCCCTCTCCGCCCTTCTCCCTCATGAATCTTTGATAGTTCATAAATTATTATTATTTTGTCATGTGTGACACTGTCTGACGTCTCCCTTCACTCATTTTTGTGTTGTCCGTCTCCTAAGGAGGAGATTATACATAGATCCTTGTGATCTGTTCCCCCTTTCTACTCCCCCCATACCCACCAGACTCCATGCTCCAGGTATCACCATTTTCACCACTGTTCCTGAGGGGTTCATCCGACCTGGATTCCCTGTGTTTCCAGTTCCTATCTGTACCAGTGTACATCCTCTGGTCTAGCCAGATTTGTATGGCAGATTTGGGATCATGATAGTGGTGGGTGGGGGTGGGGGGTGGGGTGAAAAAGCATTAAAGAACTAGAGGAAAGTTAGTTGTTTCCTCATTGCTCCCCTGCACTCTGACTGGGTGGTCTCCTCCCTGAGACCTTCTGTACGTGGATGTCCAGTTGCCTAGAGATGGGCCTTGAGTTTGCACTCCCCCTCATTCACAGTGATATGATTATTTTAGACATGATGAATCCGTCACATCTTTCTGGTTGGTGTGGATAACTCCAATGGGCTGGGCTACAGCTTCTGCAGGCTGACATCACTTAATTGGGTGGAAAAATGGGCAGAGTACACCTTGTAAACAGAAGAAATGCCTGCTGCTGTCCTTAGTAACACTGCCACCAGACCCTAGACAAACCACCATGCTTTTAAGTGAAGTTGATAACCAGGACTCATCCCACTAAAATTAACATACATGCTCATCTGATAAAGAAATCGACTTCGATCAAGAGGTGCCTAGTAAAAGGAGCAATAATTGAAAGAGGTTTTCAGAAGTTACTATTATAATCAAGGTAATTGAAGATTAGAAAGGTGTCAAAATACGTTTTTAAAAGTCAATAAATAAACAGAGTAGCAACAGGGTGCTAAGATAAATAAAAAGATGGATATGGCTATAGAAGAAATGAAGAATATGTGTTCAAACAGAATATAGGCAAACAGAGTTAAAGCCATCTATGAAACGCACAGAAAATCAACTTATTTTAAAAACAGTTTTGCTGTGATTTTTGGAAAAGAGCATGGAAAATGCTCTGAAAATTGGATCCATTTTATGGAGAACAAGCTGTATGAACATTAGTTGTTATAATTGTTTTTTGTTATTCTTGTTCCCTCTTATTTTATAGACTCTCTTATGGTATAGTATGAAGATTAAAGAAGAGAGAAAATAATTATTATGTAGAATATGCTGACAAGTATCTCTACAAACAACACTTGTCATGAATACAGAGTTAACACCATTTTACACATGTCCCTGATTATGACAACAGATTAACCCTGGTGGAAGGGTGGGGGGAGGGGAATCTATTTCCATTCTAAGTAAGCATATGGCCATGGAAAGAAATGGTTGTAAACAATCCCTTAGAAAAGAAAAACTATTGTCTGAGAATGACAGTGAAATTATTACTGCATTGCTTACTAACTAAGATCAAATCAGGGAATCAATTTACATACAGATTTTGCCTATTATATATCTTTCAGGAATGCCTAAACTCCTGGTTACTGTTCACCTGGACTGAATTCAATCCATGGGCCAGGAGTCAACTTAGTAGCCTGATCTCTCACTCACTTAAATACTAATTGCTTTGAAATATCAAATGACTTAGATGCTATTGGTTTTATGTGTTACAAGAGGACCAGTCAAGGAAACTGAAGAATGAAGTAAAGACAAAAGCTACAAGATAACATCTCTTTAAGGTTTGTCACCTTCCCCTTGCCATGTGACACAGAGGGTCAAGTAAAAGTAAATAGCAACTGCTATTTCTCACCTCTTTAAAAGAGCTGACAAACACTTCTCACTGCCATTCTCCTTTCAGATAATAAATGTTTCACCTTTCTGAACCACAATGAGTGTTTGGGGAATTAGATGTCTAAGATAAAACATCTATATGATAGCATGAAATTCTAGCACCTGGCCAACACACAGCAAGTTATTCTGAGTTATTGAACAGAGTCCTTAAAATTAAATACTCTTAAAAAAACTTTAATCTTAAATTATTGCTTCTGTAAAAGGAATTCACAATTTAAACATGAGGTAACACCTAAATTGTCAGGAAAGAGTGGAAAAGTTGAACTAGTCTTTAAATCAATCATAGATAAATAATGTCAGAGTAGATTTAGAAAACCTATGCATATGTTAGGCTGGGCTCCCTTGAGAAGCAAAATAAGTAGCACTCACATATGTAAACTAGAGGGAAAGAATCGTTTTATCAGAGAAATGGCTCAAAGAGTTGTAGAAACAAAATCAGCCTGGTTCGAGTCCATCAGCCAGATGTTAAACTGAAGGCTTCTTTCTGATTCATGCCACTCTCAGACCTAGGGAAACATGAAACCAAAAGACCATGCATGGGTAGAGGCAAAGGTGGATGAATCCGAAGTCAGGACACAGGATACAGTATGGTAGTCTACTTAGAACTCCTAGTGTTGGCAGGCAGTATAGTGGGTTACTGGTTCAAGTTAAAGCAACAATAATAACAACAACAAAACCAAGGCAAGGAGATGCATGCAGGATCAGACTCAGCAAGATGAAGGAGGAAGCTTTCGCAGAGACTGCTTAAATAGTAGGCCTCACCCCAGAGGAAACCCAAAACACCCAACTCACTGCCATTAGGTTCATGTTCCTTTCACAGCAACCCTATAGGACACGGTAGAACTGCCCCTGTGAGTTTCCAAGACGGTAATTGCTTAAATTTTATCAAGGCTATAACGTGATCCATTGAGGGGTGGCTCTCCATTCTAATGTCCCCCTATTGTTTTCCTGCTCACAGATGATAACATCACAGAGTTGATTACAGTATGTGAGATCGCATGCTGGGAGAATCTTGGCCTGTGGCCCAGATTAATTGACAAGAAACCTAAATATCATAGAATAATTTGAAATTAAAACTAAGCTGTGGGAACTTCTTAATGTTTGGACATCACCAAAATGTAGTATCGTTTGCATCTATGCTGGAGCAAATATGAGGTGTCAAGTGGTCTCTTGTTTCTGCAGAGATCTGCAGCCTATGGCATCTGGGACTTCCCAACCCCTACAAATATGTAAGCCATTTTCCTGAAGCAAAACTTTCTATATTCTTTATCTATATGTTTCACTGGTTTGATGTTTTAAGACAGTAAAATGTGGGGAGAAAAATTTCCATGGAACTTTTTAGAAGAATTGGGAAAAGTATCATTTATTTTTCATATCTTTTTGGTCAGTCCAGGTAAGAGTACACCAAAATGTGACTGTAGATGTGTACAGTCTCTATGGAAATCAGTTTGGCGATGTCTAAAACAGATGGAAACTGAGTGGCAGGTGGGGGAAAGGAAGTGGGTGTTAACAAACCCAGGGACAAGAGAAAAACAAGTGATCTAAAATCGATAGTGAGAAGGGTGTAGGATGCCAGGTAGGACTTGATCAATAGCAATGTAACTGAGGGGAATTACTGAAACCTGAATGAAGGCTGAACATGATAGTGGGACAAGAGGAAAGTAATATGAAATAGAGGAAAGAACTAGGAGGCAAAATACATTTATTGAGGTCTAAATACAGGCATGTACATATATGAGTATATTTATATATAGTAATTGGGAAATAAATCTATGTACATATATTTACATGTTAAGTATCAATGTAGCAGATGGATAATGGGCCTCTACTCAAATACTCCCTTAACACAAGAACACTTTGTTCTAATAACCTGGCATTCCATGATGCTTAGCTTCCTGACACAATAGTGGAAGACAAAATGGATACATGGCAAATGTGGTGAAGAAAACTGATGGTGCCCAGCTATCAAAAGATATAGTGTCTGGGGTCTTAAAGGCTTGAAGATAAACAAGCAGCCATCTAGCTGAGAAGCAACAAAGCCCATGTGGCAGCACATCAGTCTGTGTGATCATGATATGTCAATGAGATCAGATATTAGGCATCAAAGACCTGGAACAAAAAAATCATATAAATGTGAATGATGGGTAATACAGAGTGGAAACCCAAAGCCCATCTGTACACAATTGGACATTCCCTCCCAGAAGGGGAGCACCGATGAAGATGAAACATACCATTTTCCTCTAGTTCTTGAATTGTTCCTCCCCCATATCATGACCCCAATTCTATCTTACAAATCAAGCTAGACCAGAGGATGTGCATGGGTACAGATATAAGCTGGAAACACAAGGAATCCAGGACAGATAGGCCCCTCGGGACCAGTGGTGGGAGTGTCTATACGAGGAGGGTAGGGGGAAGGTAGGGGGGACAGAGGGGGAACAGATTGCAGTGATCTACATATAGCCCCCTCACATGAGGCGTGGACAGTGGAAAAGTGGGTGAAGGGAGACATCGGTCGATTTGGGATGTGAAAAAGTAATAATAATTTATGAACTATCAAGGGTTTGTGAGGGAGGGAAGGGAAAAAATTAAGAATTGATGCCAGGGGCTCAGGTGGAGGGAGACTATTGGAAGGTGATGATGGCAACAAATGTACCAATGTGTTTGACACGACGGATATATGTATGGATTATGATGAGCTGTATGAGCCCTCAATAAAATCATTAAGAAAGAGTGCACCAAAGTGTTTAAATGAGTTAAAAATAGTAATTTTGATATGCTAAGTCCTTTTATATTCTTATAGATGAGGTGAGGCAGATTAAATAATACAATTGAAATATAGCAAGTCTAAGCTTTGGAATTTTTCAGTGAAGGAGGTTTCTCTCAATTGACAGTTACCATGTTCAAGCCACTAGTATGTTATTGAATATTTCATAATTAAAAAATAATACCTAAATTATGAGTGGATGCTGAAACAATTTTTAAATGATCCAATCTCTACCTATGGAACTGTTTAGTTGTTAATTCTGTGCTACCTAAATCTGTAGTCAGACCAAAGTGGACTACATCTGGTAAAGATTTGTATTACATGATTTTGTATTGTGATTATTACCAATTTAATACTTGAACTTTAAATTTTATGCTTCTAGTAAAACAGATATAAACAATTACTTAGTGGAAAAGTGGATAATGAGGATTAATTAGCTAATATTAAGAATCAGGTTATGAGATCGAAATCTCACAAGTCAATATCTCTTTTTTACTATATCTTTGGTGAGTGATAAATTTTTCATACCTAAAAAAACCTATTGATATCATTATAAAAAATTACATTGATCTCTAATATTAAACCTTCTGAAAAGTCCCGTTATGCCTTTTGACTACAGAAAAATTACACATAAGCAATAAAACTCATCTATTTGACAAAAATGGGCAATCACTATAAATTATACATAACAAGTAAATCTTCACAAATACATGTTTGTTGATATGGCGCCTAGAACTGGCCAGTCTCGTTGTGAAAATGTCCTAATTAATTGAAAGTCGACCATTCATGTGGTTACATTTCCTGGCTAGAGCGTTGGGGCCGGGACCTCTCCTGATTCTTGGAACCAAGGAGCAGGAGCATCTGAGGCTGGGGCTGGGGCTGTGGATCTAGACAAAGATGCGCATTGCTGGAGAGTGAAGAGACTGTAGAGCGATTGGTGGACTGTGTTTAAGAATAACATTATAAAAAGGGTGCGAGGTAGTACCGATGAAGAACACAGCTTTCCCCCAGATCCTGGATGCTTCCTCCCCCCAACTACCATGATCCGAATTCTACCTTGCAGGACTGGATAGGGCAGAGGTTGTACACTGGTGCATATGGGAGCTGGAGGCACAGGGAATCCAGGGTGGATGATACCTTCAGGACCAGGAGTGTGAGGGGCGATACTGGGAGAGTAGAGGGTGAGTGGGTTGGAAAGGGGGAGCCGATTACAAGGATCCACATGTGACCTCCTCCCTGGGAGATGGACAGCAGAGAAGTGGGGGAAGGGAGACTCCGGATAGGGCAAGATATGACAAAATAACAATCTATAAATTATCAAGGGCTCATGAGGGAGGGGGGAGGAGGGAGGGAGGGGGGAAAAAGAGGACCTGATGCAGAGGGCTTAAGTGGAGAGCAAATGCTTTGAAAATGATTAGGGCAAAGAATGTACGGGTGTGCTTTATACAATTGATGTATGTATGAGCCCCTAATAAAATGTAAGAAGAAAAAAAAAAGGGATCTTAAATTTTTCTGGAGAGATTTCTGGGAAAATGGCACCGAGTTAGGCCCGCTGCTTCTCTTCCCTCTGCACACTCTCCGGACAAGACGCTGACTGTTCTGAGACACCGCCAGTCCAATTAGCAAGAAACACAGTGTCGTGTAAGACCCTGAACTGCTACAGTAATTGTGCTGTTCGCCCCACTCCGTTACTCTGTCAGCCTGATGAGAATGTGGCTGCCAGTTGGAGATTTGGAGATCCACGAGCAGGCCAGAGATCCACAAGTAGCCTGAGATCCATGAGCAGATCAGGGCACTTCCTCCCCATGGGTATGGATTCCGTGCTAAGTCCATTTCCATGGACGTCCTCAGCCAATGGCAGCAAATGGTCAAACTGCCTGCCCTCGCCTTCCCTTCTAACCCCAAACAGAAATACAGCCAGTGTGACCCTTAACATCACATAAAAAGGGTTATGTACATACTGTTTATCATTTCTCTGTACTGATCCTCAAAACAACCAATAAAATATCAGTTACCAATAAAAAAGAAAAGAAAAAATGTCCCTGGCTAAAGGAAACAATAGAAAACAATAAATATGTAAAGATCTATTCTGAAATTGTTTTAGTACATACAACTTAACTTTTGATTTCGTGATTTATGGCTGTGTGGGATTATGTGTTAATTGATGCTTAAAGATAGTTAGCATACAACATTTTACCAGCCATGCAATTCTATTTTAAATAAGTAAATATGGCATTCTATAGAAATTAATTCATTATATCTCCCATGTACTCAAATTCCAAAGTCCAAACATACAATTATATTGGTCACAATTAGACTCAAACTCAATTTTTCCATCTACATATGCTAATAATTATATCCAGAAAACCCACAGTTTCTTGGTATATGATGCTGGAACAAATAAAAATATTTTAATACTTACCTAAATGTTCGGCTCTTTTGAGAAGAAAGGTCATTCCTCCACACTTTCAACTTGGTTCTCTCCCTTCATTTTCCACAAGCACCTGCAGGGCTGAACTGCCTCTGAGTGTCTGCGTCTGTGACTATGGGAGTCGAAACCCCGTGTGTCCCAGGAGGGCCCACCGGTGGTTTCTAACTGCTGGTCCTGCAGTTAGCAACCTACTATATAACCAATACCCTACAGGGCTCCTGTCTGTCGATTCAGATATGTGTCACTCAAATTGATGCAAGGGTTTCTCAACCACCGGTTATAATGTTCCCATTATCAAAGTTTCCACTGTGAAATTTAACTTGGCACTAATCTAACCTGAATTCTTTAATCAAATATTATTTGCAAGGGTTAAACAGGTCAGCATCCTATCTAAGCTATCTCTAATTTTGAATGTTATACTTGGCATATGTCATCTCATAAAAGTGATTTTTTTAGTGTCTCAGAACTAATGAATATAAGCATTTGAAATTAAATCATGGCCATAATATTGCTTCCTCAATCTTTCCAGTGAATTCTGGATTCACTGTTGTACAGAGAACAATTTGTTTTATTGTGGGTATATTTGAATGTATGGAATTGTACCAGCTGAATCCTAGACTTAATTTTCTAAACAAGAATTTGAATCATATCGATATAATCTAAAATAAAAAATGTTAGATAGTAGGATATGAAACTAAATTGAAGTCCAAGTTCTTAAGAAATTTAAAACCATTTGTGAGAAAGGATATAATTCATTTCAGAAAGTTAGACCATTATACAGAAAGTTAGACCATAATAGTAGATGGAAAAGAAAACTATTTCAGAAAGACAGCATCAAGTAACGGCGGCACACACATAAAGTAAATAAATAATAAATAAGGTAGAGGTAGTGAATCCTCTTTAAGGTAAATGTCACAAAGATTTCTGGGCCACCTACATAAAAAGCCTATTGTGGAGAAAGCTCCAGTCCTATTATCAAGTGGCACATTGTCACTTCTTTGAGTCCAACGAAAGCCCTGAGGAAACTGGTGCATTCAGTACATTTCTCTATGAAATATTAAATTACTTAGGCCTGAAGTGCTGTTCTTGTGTCGTGAAGCTATTTCCTAGAAGCATTTCTCAATGTGCCACAAATTACTTTGAAAAAGAAGTTGATGACAATAGGGGCGAAAAATAACAGTATCAGTGGTAGTGTTAACAATTAAAGACTAGCAAACTCAAGTTGGGTGACCAGCACTGCTTCTGCGTGTGTAAATGCCACTGGACCACATAGAAGAGGGTTTATGCAAATGTGCATGCAGGCAGGAAGAAATACCCTGCCTAAGCCACGAGTCTCAATCAAGTGGCAGTATCCAGGCAGGTTTGAAGTAGAATTTCAAACCATCAAGGCTCGATAGTGACTCAGGTCTAGCACTATACAAACTCTACTGGCCTAATCAAATTACTTGATCTTATAAAATATCTTTCCTAAGTAATAGATACCTGTAACATACCGTGATTACCCAATTAAGTTATGTAAAAAATGCTGTAGCGTCTAGAAAAAGTTTATAAACTATAGTGATAGTTATTGTGATGGCAATATATATTCTGTGTGATCTTCCTCATACTCAAATCAAACCAAACTCGCCACCATCAAGTCAATTCTGACTTCTAAGGACCCAGGGTAGAATGATAAATCTTTGATAAATCTTTGTTGTTGTTGTCGTTGTTGACTTGGGGGAATATAAAGAACTCTGAAGGAGCAAGATATTGACTGTGAGATGGAAGAAGTCAGGTTTCCAAAGAAACTCTTACAACTTAAGCCTTACTAGCTCCACGAATGAGCAGCTGCTTTGTTGTAATGGCGGAGCAGGGGGGTGGGGTGGGGGGGAAGCTCAGCTCAATTATTGAGATCTTTTTCTCAACCCTGCTGACATAGTGGTTACCAGTTGGGCGGCAATCCGTTGGAGATTCCCAGCCCCTCTGTGGGAGAATGGTAGGGTTCTCTACTCGCTGTTTCAGTCTTGGAAACTGATAGGGAGAGTTCGACCCTGTTCTATAAGGGTCACTATAGGTCGTAGTTGACTCAATGTCAGTGAGTTTGGTATTTTAGTTTTTAATGTAGTTTTCAGTTCTCTTAAAATGTCGTAATAAGACCTATGGCTGTCTTGTGCCCTTTGAGAAAATCCATCACAGTTACCCCTTTGGAATCTTAAAACACAGTCATCATTAACTAGCCAAGCAGATTCAAGGGAAATCACTGTTTTCCTTGAGTTTTGTTTAATCACTTAATGAGACTAAAACAGAGGAGAGAGAGGAGATTGCCTGGAGTTAGCGTCTCGGCTAGAGTGATAAATCTTTATGGGAGTGGAAAGCCTCAACTTTCTCCCACGGAGCTGCTAGTGAATTCGAAATGAAGCTTCCACTTGGCAGACCAACGCCAACTCTTCCACCAGGACTGCTCCTTTTTGGTAGAAATCTTGTCAAAGACTATGAAAATCTTCTAATAAAGTGAACACTTACTTATTTTACCAGAACTATGGACCCTCGGGTATAGCGCTGAGATTCTTCATGATACATTTCCTCACCTCAGAGCTTCTGAATATCTCCTGATAATAGACATGGAAACAATTCTGCCATTTCATGAACATGAGATTCTTTAATTCATGTGCTTTTTTGTTGTATTTTATTTTGTATTTTATGTGCATTTTATTATGTATTTTTATACATTTGTTATGTATTTATTGTGCATTTTATATGGTATTTTATATGCATTTTATGATGTAGAATAGACTTTAACTTATTTGTATTCTTTCAATCGACTTTTCCTTTGAAAATATACAGTGGATACGTCAGTTGTCAAATAGCTCCAAGCTCAAACGCTCCACGCCTCAAACAGCAACATTGAAAACAAACCCGCGCCGCATTCAGAACCGGGCTGCAGAGTCTAACGGAAAACACTGGCACAGGTGAGCAAGAGGGACAAGGCAAATCATCCAGTGGACACAGAGGTGTCCCTTCAGTCTAAAGATTGCTTTCACACAGACAATAGACAGTGCAGTAAAACAATCAGCATTTTGGGCTCTCTTTTTCTTGCGCTTTGTTTGCATTAAATATCGTAATTTTATTTAATTTTATTTACCGAATTGTGTTTGGATATTTAATGTATTGTCTTTACTGTGTTTAGAGGTTTTAGTGGTACTTCCACAATGTAGGACTGTGAACTCTTGAGTTACAATCCTGGAAAAATTAATTCATAAATGTAATTTTTGAGCCTCAGCACCAATTATATGGTTTCTATTATTTCTTTTTTTGTTGTTTTATGTTTTGTTTTTTCAATCATTTTATTGCGTGTTTGTACAATTCTTATCACAATCCATGCATACATCCATTGTGTCAAGCACACAGGCACATTTGTTGCCATCATCATTCTCAAAATATTTGCCTTCTACTTGAGCCCTTAATATCGACTCCTCATTTTCCCTCTCCCTCCTCACTCCCCCCTCCCTCATGAGCCCTTCATCATTCATAAATTATTATTATTTTGTCATATGTTACACTGTCCAACCTCTGCCTCCGCCCTCTTCTCTGCTGTCCATCCCCCAGCAAGGAGGCTATATGTAGATTCTTGTAATCCATTCCCCTTTTCTACCCCACATTCCCTCCAGCCTCCAGGCATCGCCACTCTCACCACTGTATAGAAGTAATAAAGGTCTAAGAGAACTGGATCCAGACATAATTATGATATTTAGAGCCTAAATTTGACCTCATAATTATATCAAGTTTAATATTTCTTTATTACTTCTGGTGATATTTTCTAAGTTATACCAACCATTATGTTTTACAAGAATCCTGTTAGCTCTCTGTGTTAAGTGCAAGGCACATGGCTGAAACTCAGCAGCCTCTCTGTGGGGGAGACATGAGGCTAGCTGATCCTGCATCAATTCACTTCCTCAACAACCCGACAGAGGGTCGCTCTGAATCAGAATTAAATTCATGGGAGTGACCATTTACTTATTTCTTACGTGGAAGGTGTATATTTGTGCTGGTGTGGTGTGACTTGGGACTAGCTTTAACATAGCTCCATTTCTAGAATGCTATAGAAGAATAGAGGAACCCTGGAGGTGGGTGGTTACTCTTTGGGCCGTTGAAAGGCAGCAGTTTGGAAACCCCAGCTGCTGAGAAGGAGAAAGATGACACTTTCTGCTCGGTGAAGGGCTACAGTCTCTGAAACGCACGGGGTACTTCTCCCCTGTACTACAGGGTCACAATGAGTCGGAATCCACTCAAGGACAGTGAATTTGTAAAGGTATCTTATGGCAACAATGCAATGGGTTTTTCCCACACACTCATGGAGTGAAGGAGACTGTAAAGGTTTACTGGAATAGACAGCCTCATCTCCCTCCTGAGAAAGTGATGGGTTCGAATTACTGCCCTTGACGTTAAGAACTCAGTGACTAACACACAATGCCAACAGGGCTCCTTTGTACTTCCATGATGTTCCAGAAATGGAGATAGTTTAAAGTTTTCAAATTCTCCAGTCCCAAATTATACTACATAAGTGAGGGACTACTCCATCCCTGACTAAAGCAAAAAATCTTGATCAGAAATGAAACAAAGCATATGGAATATTGAGCAGGGTTCACCCAGTACTACTGACACTCTCGCATCAGAATCCGAATCAATGACAAGCCCAGAGTGCTGTGAAGAGCTTGCCAGTAACGTGACCTGAAATGGCCTTGTGATTTGGGAACATTTACAAAAGTTTCACCCTTTGCAACCTCCAAAGATCTAATCTTAGAAAGCCTTCCAAACAAGAAATCAGAGCAAAACCTTTCTTGAAGATGTCTTCATTCAATGTGATACAAGCCACCTATGAAGCCATAGTTTTTATTTTTAGTGATATTGGAAATAAAAGACCCTAATTCCTGTAACATCTTTAAACAATTAAAGTAATTGTGATATATAACTTTTAAATCAGTCTTATATTTAATTAAAAGATGTTAATGAGATTTTTTTCCCAAAACCAACAGCCTTACATTATTTATTGTTAAACTTGATGAGGAAGCAAAAAACCAAGGAATAAACCAGATTATTTGCCAATAGAAGTTCAATTCATCAGATGGGGACAAAAGTCTTAATTCAACAAATGATTTGAGCCTGGGAAAATGCGGCCATGCGTGCCATCCCTCAGGGGGCTCCTTATAGACCCAGCTTGGTTTTTCTCCAATGTCTTCTCTTGGAGTTGTACCTGATTTTATTACCAGTTTTCATTCAAGTCCACTGGGGAATGGGCCGATTCTGCTTCTGTTTCTTGGCCAGGAATCTCTTGATCCTGAAAGTCTTATGAGATGACATGGCGAAGTCGGAGCAACACCACACTCAGGATGGCAGAGAAACTGAGAGCGTTAATGAGATTTAAGAGCTGTCCATTTACCTCAGATAAAGTCAAAATTCAATCAGATGTTCAACAGGACCCTGTGAACATCAATTCTTAATGCACTCGGTGGCATATTTCTTACTAGTTGTCTGGTTGCTTTCACGTGTCTTTTGCCTGTTCATGTGTTTGGATCTTCCTTTTGTTTTCCAGGTTGAAGAATAATATTCCCTACAGTACTTAGATCTTTATTTTTCTTAGGTCAAACTTGAGATGGAGCTCCAGAAAGCTACTCTTTCCCCTCTCAAAGATGCAGATCCATATAGGAGTTTATCATAGAGTCCTCAATTGTTTGGTATCACACACATAAGTTTTCCCCCATTTCAACCCCTTATCACTATATCCTGCATCCCCACCCCTCAGAACTTAGTTTCTTGAAGGTGGTTAGCATGCTATCACTTCAGTGTGACAAGAGCCTAGAGGGCTGATATGCGCATAGTATTAATCAGCAAATAAATAATGGAAAGAAAAAATGTAAGAATTAATAAAAATACACAACTTCAAATAGTTTTTAAAAGAAATAGAATATTTTGAAATTGAATGTTAAAACTGAAAGACGGGTGGAAATGAATTGGAAAATGAAAGAATAAGTGAATACATATACTTTACATTTATTCTAAATATTTGGATTAAAATTATCTTCCACTTATTTCTGAGAAAACATGATAGGAACATAAACTACTCCTTGAAAAAAATTTTCTGAAAGATAGAAACATTTGGCTATTATAGAATTATGATGTCTCCTCTTTTTCCTTTAGTTAATTCCTTTTTGTGCAGGATAATGTCCATTTTAGTCACTTCACACACCATTGTTATTACAAACTATACTAAATTTATGAAATGCCCCTTTTATCTTTTAGCAAGGTGTTTGACTCTTCAAGTTTTATGGTAAAATACCTTTACATTAAAAATAATGATAAATTTCACATTAAACTTAACTATAAATAATATCATAAGTGCTTTTCCATTTCTTGGTGCCTCTAAAAGGCTTTTTAGTTTTAAAAATAGTTACTTTTTCACCATTTTTATAACTTCAACAGTAAATGTATTTTACTTTTGACAGAGAAATATTTTTTAAAGAATGCCATTTAAATACAGTAGATAATATTTATGTATTACATAGATATGGGGACATTCATTTTGCATAATTGAAAGATTTGACAACATTGCACAAAATTATAATATTTTTAATTAGCATAAAATTGCATCCCCCTTACTGAGTGTTTATTCTAAGACAAGCATTGGTATGAGGAAGGGAATTAAAGTTAATGGGCCTCTTTTAATTCCCCTGCCCCCCCCTCTTTTAATGCTTATGGAGGGTTTGCTTTTAATGCTTATGGAAGGTTTTTACCTCTATCTAGGGGTTTCTGATCAATTTGCAAAACAACCAAAAATTACCCATTTCGTCCATGCACACACTGAATGGGGCTACAAACATACATACAGTTATTCTAAGCTAGTCACTATCCAAGGAACACAAATCTCACCCGGTATATAAATCCCTTCTCCAATTTCTGCAGTTGAGTAATTCAGGAACAACTTGTTACTGTTATTGTTGTTGTTAGGTGCCAGCAAGTCTGTTCCAACTCATAGCAACTCTGTGCACACCAGAACAAAAACCACTCGTCCTGAACCATTCTCAAAATTGTTCTTATGCTTGAGCCCACTGTTGCAGCCACTGCATCCATCAGTCTTCTGGGGGGAGGGCTTTCTACTCTTTCACTAGTCCTCTCCTTTACTAGACATGATGTCCTTTCCAGGGACTGCTCTCTGTTGATAACCTGTCCAAAGTCCTTGGGACTGAGTCTCTCCATCCTTGCTTCTGTGGATCTTCTGCATAGATTTCTTCCAAGGCAGATTTGGTTGCTCTTTTGTTAGTCTACAGTACTTTCAAGATTCTTTGCCAACACCACAGTTCAGATGACTGGGTTCTTCTTTGGTCTACCTTATTTGATGCCCAATTTTCACATGCATGTGAGTCAGTTGAAAGTGTCATGGTTTGCATCAGGCACACTGAACTCAAAGGAACGTCCTTGTTTTTCAACACTTTGAAGAGGTCTTTTGTGCAGTTCCTTTACCTAATACAACTAGTCTTTTGATCTCTTGGCTGCTGCTTCCATGAGCATTAATTTTGGATTCAAACGAAATCAAATCCTTGGCAAGTGCAATATTTGATCTATCGTGATGTTTCTTACCTCCTGGTCCAGTTGTGAGGATTGTTGTATCCTTTACATGGAGGTGTAATCCGTACAAAAGGTTGCAATTCTTGATCTTTATCATGAACTGTTTCAATTCTTCCTCACTTGAAGCTTGTATCATCTGAATTTTAATTTTTTATTTATTTAATTCATGTTTTTGTGTTGGAATTAGGTGATGCTTTATAGAACAGAGCTTCAGTTTTACATTCAAATATTCATGCACATTTTTCCAAATCATTGTATTAAGACATAATCGGATATTATCATATTCAATCGTTCAGTCATGTCAAGGACTTTTGGTATAATCACTACTACAAACATGTTCAAGACATTTCTTCCTTCTCGTCATCCTTAAAATTACTCCTCATTACCCTCATCCTGCTGTTCCCCCAGGAACCCTTATTCTAGTTCTGGTCTCTAAAGGGTCACCCGCTTGCACTTCATATACCAGAAACACAGAAAAGATACAGAACAGAATGTCAGTAACCCTATCAACAATAACAAAATACACCAGCGATAGGCCCCAATTTGAAAAAAACAACATCAACACCAGAAAATATTAAAAAACAGATCAAGCTCAAAGTGTATCAAAAAGGACATCAAATTACAAGATGTTAGCCATTCAAGACAGATTTATCATTTTAATCTACGATAGTGTTCTCTCCAATACGCTATTAGCATTGATTGTGGATTCAAACAAGACAAAATTGCTGACAACTCCAATATTTTTCCAGGTAACATCATGTGACCTATTTCTCCAGTTGTGAGGATTCGGGTATTCTTTACAATGAGTCCTAATCCATAGTGAATGTTGTAAGCAGACACTTCAAGTTCTTGTCACTCTCAGCAAGCACCGTTGTTCCATCTGCCTGCCTCTGGCTGCTAGCGAGACTTCCTTGGGTCCTGATGCCATGTTCTTCAAACAATCCAACATCGCTGATTCTCTGCTCCACATGCAGATTCAATTAGTGTGGTAAGAGGATGCAACCTGACATACACCTTCCCTGATTTTAAACCATTCAGTAGTCCTTTGTTCTGTCCACTCACTTGTCTGTCTGTCAGACTGTGGTGTCGTGTTGTTTCTGTGATACTAGGAAATCTGTCACTGGTATTTTCAATACCAGCAGGGTCACCCAAAGTGAGCATGTTTCCGCAGAGCGTCCACACTAAGAATGAACAAGGAAGAGGAAGAGGCTGTCCACTCGGAGGAATTAGCCATTGAAAACCGTATGGGTCTCCTGGTGGGCATATGAATAGCATCCTATCACACCCCTTCATTGCACTCCCTGATAGATAGCTAGGAGCTTTATCGTCAACTCTTCTCTCTCATTTTTGACTACTTCCAGTGTTGTTAGCTTCATACTTCATATGTTCCATATTTTAATTACTAAAGGATGTTTGCAGCTGTTTCTTCTGATTTTGTTTCATGCCACATCAGCAAATAAAGGTCCCCAAATTACAAAGGAAATTTGTACTTTAAGCAGATATTTGATGAAGGACTTATCCCTCAGCAGGCAACATATCAGCTAAAGGGTACTGCTATTCCTAAGGGTTTCCAGCTTGTCTTAGGAAGCTCTGCTGAAACCTGTCCCCCATGGACGACACGTGCAGCAACTGAAAGACAGTGCATGTCGCCCAACAGCACAGCACAGCGTCGTTATCACGTCAGGGCGAACTGACAGATGAATGATGGACTCAAATTCGAAATGCCTACTAACATTCATTTTCTACATAATCGGTAAATCCCACTAAAGTGCAGAACTTGAAACTGCAGCTTTCTGAATTCACTTGTATTAACTCTTCATTCATATGCTCAGAATTTGGCCTTTTCACTTTCCATGCATGACCTTTCCAAAGAAAACACAAATCAAAAGTTGATGATGATGGCATTAAGCACGAAGCTTCTAAGTTTATTAAGTGAAGGTGAATGTACATAGACAATGAATGTGACTGGGAATCCAGGAGTTGGGCTTATTTTTGTATTCCTATTAGAATTTCATCTTCTGAGGCTCCAATTAGGGAATTTTCCTGTACCCCTATTATACAAACGAGTGATAGAGGTAGGGTTTGAACCTAGAACCTGCAATCACAGCCAATATAAGAACTAATGACTTCTCCATAACAATTATCTCATTCCAATAATTCAGAATTAATCACATTTCTCTTATAGATGTAAAAGTTCTTGAAAGTTTGCCTGCAGTTTCTTCCTATTCAAATTTACTAAAAAAGAGAAATGTGTTCACTGTTTACATATAAGAAGAGAATTATCTATCTCTTTTAAAATGAATCTATTTGAACTATTTATTTCTATCTCCTTATTACTTACACACGATCTGTCTGACCATGACAATTTCTAAATTAGGTGCTGTTACGTGTTATCTAATTCATTCCAACTCACAACGACCCCATGTATTATTGTCAAATTCTCCAAATATTGTAAATATTTGTAAACTTACAAACCATTAAATCCTACCATGGGGCTTCAAAAAATTCATGAGAAAAAATGAAAGATAATAAAATTTTTCTATGAAAATTTTAAAATTCCTTTGTATGTTTCTATTTCATATATATTTTCACCTGATCCATATTTTATGATATCAATACTTAATTTTTGTATCATTTACACTTATATAATTAAATAGATATCATTTAAATGGGGAATGACTAAACTCATAATTTTCACTAGTTTTTCTAGAAAGCTATAAAACTAAACTGCAATATATACTGGAGTATATGCAAATCCAAATATCAACTGAGGCTCCTAATTTTATCACAAAAAATGCATTAAAAATGTGCTGAAAAACTCAGCTTATATGTGAGTATATATGGTATATACTGTGCTATGTGATGAGGGTAAAAGAAAACTATATTTAAATGCTGTATATGAAATGAGATCAAGATGGTATTAAGGAAGTGTGGATCAAAGGAAAATTAATATTTACCAAGGGAACTGGGTATATAGCTAAAAAAGAAATGTTCAACTTTTCAATAGGCACTTCATAAAATTTTCTAAAAAACCATGAAAATTTTGCTGTGATCATTAATAACCAAACTAATGTTTACATAGTTTGATCAAGGAAAAATAAGCACATGTACTACCCCTTACAAAATTCTGTTTGCAAGCAAGTTGATCCTCTTCATATCCTGACAATTATCCATAATAATTTTACATTTCATTTAATTAATTCCTCTGCTTCCCTATAAACAAACAGAGTCCTATGGAATTCTCTTACTTTGCACATTGTTCTAATTATTGTTTCATTATATTTAGTAACATAGTGAAACTGGGGCATTCAATCAAAAGGTTATCATTCATACCTTGAAGAGAGCATTATTAATTATGTAGCACCTAGACTGTCGCTTCAGGGCCATGCAGAGGTTGCCTAATTACCCAGCAATCAGGACAATTTACACTGTCAATCTGTGCAAAAAAAAATAATGAAATGCAAAATCAAAATGAAGAGTTCTCATTCCCTCCTTTTCTACTTTATTTTCCTCATTCTTAGACTTAGCTTATAGGATGTTGCAAACAATACAAATCCATTTAGTAATATTGGATCTTTGGTATTGGGAAGATGGTTTTGTTTCTTTGTTTGTTTGTGTGATTGTCATTGATACTGCACCTCATCCGTTATCCTCCTCCCTCAAAAAACAATCAGGTTTACTAGCTTCATTCTCAGAAAGACTAAGCTGGGTAAATGTCCATTTATTTTTGATTTTTCGAAGCCTTACAAACCAGCCATTTCTTACTCAACAGTCTACGTTATCTCGAGCTGTTAAGAGGAAGTGCAGACATTAATAACTTCTGGTAAAACAAATGCTCAATGGCAGTGGTGTGGGTATGGGACATCAGGAGACAGTTTCAAAGATCCCCACTACATATCCACTTTAATCCCTGTAAATTAAGGTGTAGTTAACAACCAGAGCTAAAATGTTTGCCTCCAGTGGATGAATCCTCTAGTCTTATGATGCGTCTACCAGAATGGTTGAAGTTAGTACGACGCTAACAAATGTTTCACAAACAAACAAGCCTCAATGTCATCAAATCGATCCCAACTCGGAACAATCTATAGGAAAGAGGAGAACTGTCCCAATGGGTTTCTATGGGTTTAAATCGTTCACTGCGTAAACAACCTCCGTCTTCTCCCGCTGAGCAGCTGATTGGTTTGAGTCATTGGTCTTGTCTCTGATAACCCACTCTGCCACCAGGGCTCCCTAAGCTCTTAATTCAGAGCAAAGAGCATAATCCAAAGAACTAGTAAACTCAGACTTTGATATGATGTCCTTAATGACATCGATAAAATATGACTATTTCATGCCTAACTCTTCAAATATGTGTATCATAACAAAAGCATTTTGCTTACATGAGTGAACCAACAACAAAATAGTTGAAACACAATCAAGCCATAGAGCCTAGTTTCTCATTTAGTGGGGCAAGAAAGGGTGATTTCTTTTTCCTTTTTCCTTCAAGTTTTGCTTTTATTCATTCACTTGCACAGATATATCGAGCACCTAGAATGTTAACTTCACTTTCCCAATGACAATGAACTTTTCTTCTTCCCTCATTTATCGCCTTCTCTACCTTGTCTGCTACATACAATTCTATGACCATGAGTCCTGGGTAGGCTTAGGGTGGCTTCCACTTGCATGACAGCCTTCTTCTGAGAAAACCGGATCTGCTGGAGGAGTTTTCTACACTTCTTCCCCAGCAAGGTTATGTCGGCAGAGGCACCGGATGCCTGCTTCTTGAGGTGGTGCCGCGTGATGAGCCCTGTGTTTGCCCTGTGCCAGACCCCCAGGTGCCCCCGTCGCACTAGCCAGCATTTGAACAGCTTCTTCTGCAGCACCTTTCGAGCCTGGTTGATCTTCCCACCGGAGCCCCCATGGCCACACAGTGATGCCAGCCCTTCTTCCCACTCATATTTTGGATGGCTTCCAACCCGAGGGACTCTTGTGGCAATATAGCTCACAATGTATGCTGTTACTCAAAAATACTTCAAACACTAACCACTTCCCAGAAGTGGACAGCCTATTGCTTGTTCTTGTTCTTGTTGTTAAGAGCCATAGAGTCATTTCCTACCCAGAGCAACCTGATGGACAACAGCGCAAAACAGTGCCCAGCCCTGCGCCATCTTCACAATTGGTCCCATGCTTGCGTCCATTGTTGAGCCACTGTGCCAATCCATCTCATTGAGGGTCTTCTTTATGACTGCCCCTCTACTTACCAAACACGATGTCCTTCTCCAGGGACTGGTCTCTCCTGAAAACATGTGCCAAGTTTGTAAGACAAGCCTTGCCATCTTTGCCTCTGAGAAGCACTCTGGTCATTCTTCTCCTAGACGGATCTATTTTCCCTTTTGGCAGTCCATGGTACTTTCAATATTCTTCTCAGAAGCACAATTCAAATCCAACAATTTTCTGTGTTCTTAGTTTGCTCTTAGTCTGCAAACTTTTTTGAAACATTTTAGCCATAGGTGACCCTGTTGCTATTTAAAATACTAAAGACAGAGCTTTCGGCATCCAAGTCACACACACTACAGTTAAAGCAAAGTGACAGATGTTAGTGTAATAATATATTACTAGCAAATAATGACAAGTTAGTGAGTTTTTTTCCTTTTTCAATGTTTATATCAATTTTGTCTTCCCTGATCTAATTGCATTGTCAAGTCAGTACTTTACAGACAATATAAAATAATGGCAATATTAAGCATCACTGACTTTCATAATAATGACCCAGTAGTTCATATGTCACCATAATTCTGGGTTTACTTGTGTGGGTGTGTTTACATACTCATGTGTATTAGGCCAAGTTGACTAGAGAAACAAATTCTGTGATACTCATATATGCGTAAGAGAGAACTTCGTATCAAGAAATAATTATATATCACGCAAACATTGCAGCCCAGTCCAAATCAAGTCCCTAAGTCCTATACTAGTCCATCAGTCCCTCTTCAGACTCACGCAGCCACGTGCAATGGTGCAGAATGCAGGAAGATCGCAGACCCGTGAGTGCAAAGTGGTATGGATCCAATGGCACAGTTCATCACAGGGCTATGGCAGGTCTCAGAGTAGCCTGCTAACAGGAAAGTGAAGGCAGAGAGAGGGGGTGGGGGGAGGGCTGGCCTCCAGAGAGCCATTTATCTCCATCCACCTCCAAAGGAGTTCATCAAGCTATGACCTGATTGACAGGCTAAACTCCACCCATATCTTCTTACAGGTGCCATGTTGGCTCCAGAAGCTATCACAGCATGTGGTGTACGCCGCCCCCACCAAAAAAAAAAAAAACAGAGAAAAAGCCCAGCTGGGCAGAGCTTTCCTACTACACTCTTCCCACTAGGAGAGCTTTGAGCAACTGGCTCTGAGTTAGTGCACCCAGTAGTGTCACCTGGGAAAGTTCACAGTAAATTTTTTTCATAAAAACAGTTTCACTTAAATCTCGTTTTTTGTAATTGCCAATTTAAGAAAACAGCATGCAGCTATGAAATTTTGTTTCCTGCTCAGGAAACTATTGTGATATTGAACAAAGCTTACCAGTGTACGAGTGGTTTTTTTCATGTAAAAAACAGTGAAATGTCGTCTAATGACAAACGGCATTCTGACATCGGTCAACTTCCCCAGCAGATGAAAACATCAACCAAATTTTTTCACTTGTGCCAGAAGACCAATGACAGATGATTGAAGAGATAGGGAAGCTATCTGGACTATCTCAGGGCTCAGTTCAGCAAATTTTAATGGAAGATTTGGGAAGGAGCAAGTTCACTATGAAATTTGTGCCTCTGGTTCTGACTGACCAGGAAAACTGATCAGGAAAAGAATAGAAACATGCTGTGCTCTGAAAGAACAGCTCCAAAGTGACCCAGACTTTTTTTTTCCAAGGTCATTACTGGCTAGAAGACATGATACTACTCTTACAACCCTGGAAGCAAATATCAATCAAGCCCCTAGAAGATTCCATCCTTCATTACCTTGTGCAAAAAAGCTCAGCAAGTGAAATCAAAGATCAAGATGATGCTCATTTGTTTTTTTTTAAGTGAGGGGATAATGCATTTGGAGTTCATTCCACCCGGTCAGACTGTTAATCAAGCTTTCTATTTAGAGGTCCTGAAAAGATAATGGAACAGTGTGTGACAAAAAAGCCCTGATTTGTGGACCGGTTTTTCCACCACAACTATGCAGCATGCCACACACCTCATTCACTTGACCTCCCTCTGTGCAACTTCTTTTTGTGTCCATGAATGAAGAGGGACATGAAAGGACAGCAATTTGATGGTATAGAAAAGGTGAAGAAAAAAACAAACAAAATAAAAGGGAAGGGGGAGTGGAAAAAAAAGAAGAGGTGAAGAAAAACACAAGGTAGGTGCTGTCAGCCATTCGAACAAATGTGTTTGAAAATTGTTTCCAAGAATGGAATCACAGACTTGACAAATGTAATTATGTGTCATGGAGAGTGCTCTGAAGATTTTAAGGTTGTTTTATAAGTTTTTTAGTACATAGCATTGACAGAAATTACTGGATATTTTGGTAACCCCTTGTATATATGTTTTTAAAAATTTGGCTCAAATAAGCCCTAATTAGTATCAAATATAGTTTTAAACAAGATGACCTAGTGATTCTGTTGGTTAAATGTTGAACAGAAAGGCTGGTGGTTCGAGCTTCTCTTCTGTCTGTCCCTGTAAAGACTTACAACTTTAGAAACCATATACAGGGTGTATATGAGTAAGAATCAACTCTGTTAAGGTGAGTGAGCTGGGTTTGCTACTTCAAGCAGTTATATTTAAAATATCCAAGCCCATATTTTGACCAATTGATTCTCACATGTAATTACCCTATAGAACAGTGCTGAACTGACCTCCAACTGGAATCTTTATGAATGAAGGCTGCCACATCTTGCTGAAGAACGAGGATGACTGAGTTGAGCAAGCAGCCTATTGGCTGCTCGTTCAGCAGATTAGGAAGCATGCCATAAGGTGCCCTAAAGCTGTACGTAGGGTTGCTAAGTGTTAGGACAGATTCCATGGCATCTAACTCCAACATATGCTCATTCATACTTTGATATGTCTTTTAAGTGTAAGAATTATGACAATGTCCATTATGGATGTCAAATACTTTCAAGTGTTTGGGCATTCCTTTTAAAACTAATTTGTAGCTTAACTTCACTTGGTCTATTATTTCATTCATTTGAAATTGTTGACACTTCCTTAAATACTGGCACATGTTCACCTTCAGTAAATTATTAGGGACCAATTGAAAGAGATGTCTAGTCTTTACTTTTGGTGTACAATACTGTTTGTATGATAATTGGGTGGTAATTTGTTGACTTAATTTTGTTTAATTCTTCAATAGAGTTCCTAATTTTCTGTTTATTGGTTCTATTGGTCACTGAGACAATGTTTGAAAAGCTTCCAAAGATAGTTGATTTATTTTACTTTAGTTCTTCTAGCCCTTATCAATTATGTTTTCTATTTTGGGAATTCATGTTGTTGTTGTTGCTCAGTGTCATCAAGTGGCTTCTAACCCATTAGTGACCTCGTGTACCGGGGAAGGCCGCATTGCTCCATCATGGATCGGCCGCACTGCTCCATAGTGCATCAGCCGCACTACTCAGTCCTGCATCGGCCCCACAATGGTTTTATGCTTGATCCCATTGTTGCAATCACGTTTATGTTACATAGTTTCTTAACTTTTAGCATTGCTCGCTTTCCTCGTATATTGAAACTTTTATCATTAAGAAATCTCACTCTCCATGTAGCAAGATGTCTTCACTAGTCTGTTGTTAAAAGGGCTCCAGCAGCTTTCTTTAAAGTTAGTATTTGGCATGAATTTTTCAGTTATTCTCATTTTTATATTATTGAGTATCAGCATTTAGGGCATGTCTCATTTAAGGATCTTATTTATATTGATTCATTTTTGCCATCAGTTAGTGTAATAATGGATACATTGGAGTTTAAATGTGTCAATTCACTCTGAATATTTACTATGAATACTTAATTTTCTCATTTGATCTATGTCTCTTTTAGCTCTACAACACATCTTTGGTTTCATTGTTGTATTCTATATTCATTTTTATATATTACGTTTTATGTATACAGTCTTCCACCATCTGAATTATTAAAGATTTATGACTTCTTAAATTCTAAGAACACTATTTGTAGAATAATACAAACACGAATCCCATAGTTTTTTAGCTGCATTTTAAAATACCTTTTTTTTTTGTCTTTTCAGTAAGTTTACATGATTTTCCTAAGTTTTCGGGAATATTCCGTAATTTTTTGTACTTTCTTGTTGGCATTTGTGACTATAAATTTTGGTAGATGTAAAGAAAAATCAATGAAATTCAAATAATGTTGATTTATAATAAAAAATCTCTAAGTATTGTTCATTTGAAATAGTTATCACTCATATCAAAATATTGACTATAAAGGTAGAGAAAAGCCATCCTTGCCTTTTAATCAGTCTTAGTTTTTCATAAAAGCTTTTTATCAGTTTTCATAGAAGCTTTTATCACCTCATTTGCTGAAAGTGAGAAGGGCTTAAAGGGTTGCTTGATGAATATGGAGGGTGACAGCCCTCGCTGTGGACTGAAAAAAGTGAGACTCACTCAGCTCGCTGCCTTTGAATCTATTCCAACTCACAGGATCACAGAAGGTTACCATGGAGTTGCTATCACAAGGTCAGAGATTGGAACTCACCACTTCTCCATGAGAGAAAGATGAGTCTGCCTGCACCTGCAAGGATTTTTAAAACCACGCAATTCGACCTTGACTCATAAAGACTTACTGAGTATGTATTCAGGATTGCAGAAAGGCTTATTAATAAGCTTGGATATGCAAATAGTACCACCGTACTTTCTCAAAGGGAGAAGGACTTGAGGCAATTGTTGATGAAGATCCAGGATTGCAGTCTTCAATATGGATTGTACATAAATGTAAAGAAAATTAAAATTCTCACAACTGGTCCAATAGATAACATTATGAAAAATGAAGAAAAGATTAAAGTTGTCAAGGATTTTATGTTGTTTGGGTCTACCATCAGTGGTCCTGGGAGCAGTAACCAATGGATCAGATGGCACATTGTATTAGGTAAATCTGCTGCAATAAACCTCTCTAAAGAGCTGAAGAGCAGCGATGTCGCTTTGAGGACAAAGGCCTGATACTAGCCATGATATTTCCAATCACTTCATGTTGTGGTTAGATGTCGTCCAGTCTGTTCTGACGCATGAGGGACTACAGAAGTTAACACTGCTCATTCCTTAGACATCCTAACAATTGTTATGTTTGAGCCTTTGTTTCCTTGGCATCCAGGGTCCTCCTTTGGGCTGCTCATCTACTTTACCAAGCATATGGTTCTTTAGTCTCTCTCTCCGGATACTATGTGAGAACATAAGATGAAGTCTTGCCATCCTTACTTCTATAAGTATTCTGCCTTGCTTGTTCTTTTGTTAGTCCCTAGTGCTTAATATACCTCATTTGAATGTAAAAGTTGCATATTGAATAAGAGAGACTGAAGAAGAATTGATGCATTTGAAGTATGGATCAAAGAATAGTGAAAGAACCATGGACCACCAAAAATGAAAAAGCAAATCTGTCTTGAAAGAAGTACAGCCAGAATGCTGGATAAGCAATGACCTCCTACACTTAGGACCAGCAAGCGATTCGTGTCCACTAGTCCCCTCTCCAGAGGAAGATAAGGCTGCATGTTCCCATAAAGATGCACAAAGCCTCAGAAACCCCATCTAACGGTTTAACCCCATGAGTTAGAAGTGACTCAGTGACCGAGAGTCTGTTTGGTTTGACTTGCCTTAACAAAACTTCAATAACTGAGTGGCTTTAAAACACAAAACAAACAAAATTAAATAGACAATCCTTTTCACAGTTCTGGAGGCTAAATTCCAGTTCAGAATCTCTGGCTGATTCTTTCATAGACTGCACAGAGGTTCTGAGCTCTGCTGGTTAGCCTTGACATTCTTTTTAGTTTGCAAAACAAGGTCTCACATGGCATCTGCTTTCGCTGTGTGTGGGTGTGCCCCTATGGATTTTATTTTATAAGAAATGAGTATGTGTCCTAATCTAGTATGTCCTCATTAACATTAAAAGGGAAAATATTTACAAACACAATGGTTAAGGCTTTTAGACTTTCTATTCTTCATTTTGATTAACATTTTTTATCGTAACTATGTGCTGCAAATTTATCAAATGAATTTTCAGAAGCTAATGAAGTATCTAATTGTGTTTTTAATTCTCTTTACATAAGGTACATTGTTTTGATAGCTGCTGTGGATTTAACTCTAGGTCAATGACCTTGCATGAATTATAAGGAAAGTTAGTCAAGTCCTGTGTCATCTTCATAATTTGGGTGAATTCACCTAGATGAGGGACCCCCAAGGCCACACTAACCTTCCCCTGTGCTCATACAGTAAATAAAATGTATGTTTGTTTGTTTTTTTTCTCTGTGTTCACCTTTACAGATGATATGCCATGTAGGAGACACAGCACACCCGAAGTACGTTAAAGGGAAGCGATACTGTGGCATGGTGTCTGGCTGTAAAATGTATGTTTTTGATCACTTCCTAATCTATTTATCCTTTTGTTTCAGACACCATTTGCTTCATGTGTGTGTTATTGGGTTCATATGCATTTATGATTTTAATGTCTTCCAGAGGAATGAACTATCTTACAATTCTCATTGTTTTGATGTCGAGTTTAGCTGATGTTAATATCACCCTTCCAGCAATTTAGTGCTTTCTCTGCATCATTTTTCACTTCATTTACTATCAGCCTAAACATTTTTTCTATCCTGCATGAGGGGTAACTCGCTTTTGCTCTACACTCACACTCTCCACATTTTAACTGAAGTTCTAGTCCACCAACCTCTAAAGTCATAATGGACACATTATGAATCTAATTTTCCTATTTCCTGTTGAAGGAGTGCGAGAGGCACAGCAGTTAAGGGTTCTGCCAAGAATCAATGGTCAAAACCCACCAGCTGCACCACTGGGAAGGAAGGGCCTGGTAATCTGTCTCCCTGGAGATTCAGTTTCAGAAATCCGGAAGAGCAGTTTCACTCTGATCTAGCTGGTCACTCAGACTCAGAGTCTACTTGGTGGCAGTGAGTGGTAGGGCAAAGTCCCTCGAGTCTCTCAGGTAAAGGAAAACAAGTGTCCTACACTATCTCAGCTCTGAAAGGGCACTTAAAGCAATTAAAATATCAAATGTGACCTTGTTTATTTCAGAAAATTTCCTAAAATCTCTAGCACTGTCGTGTCATGAGAGAAAAATTTACATTTATGCTTTTGCTAAAGGAAAATAAGAGACCTTTGATTCAAAATGCTATACTTTCATATTAAATGGTAAAGTCACTATATCTATGTAGTTGATCTATTACTTTAACAATTTGTTATGTCCAATTGTAGGAAAATAAGACATGTGGAGAATGCTTCTTTCATGTCTTCCTGACAATTATATCTCCTAGTAAGAAAATTAATTTAAATGCACAATTATTCCATAAACACGGGATTCTTGCTTATTCTGGTCTTTTCTTATCACTGAACCTTTGATGAGATAATATTTTTTTCTGAGAAACTTGAATTTAAACTGTTCCATTATTTTTATAGTTTTTGTGGTGTTAATATGAACTACACAATCTCTCTTCATATCATTTATACAAAGGCTTTGTGCGCTCTAAGGGGAAAAATTCTCATGTGTTGAATGAATAATTATATCATTCAGAATTAAAATACATCCAGTGTTCCCCAGTAAAATATTCGGACTCTCCCAGAAACGGATTTTATGATTTCACAAGACATTCGTAATGTACTGAATTGTGTCTCTGTGAAGTATGTGTAGAGCCCGGGCCCTCCTGGCGCTCGTGAGGATGTCTTGTAAGCACTAGAGCGCTAAAATGAAAGATAAAAAGCCAAGTCAAATCCACTGCCAACGAGTCGTTTACAAGACTGTTACTTAAACGGAGTGGATTTGGGGGGTAAATTTTAAAAGCAAAAATAACTCACTAATATCGAGTCATCGAGTCAATATTGACCAATAATGAATGACACTAGGACATGGTTGAACTGCCCTCATGAGTTGAGACTAAATCTTTATGGGAGTAGAATGTCCTGTCTTTCTCCCCAGATGGAGAAAAGATTGATGTTATCAAGAATTGTGTCTTGCATTAATCTACAACCAGTGTTCATGAAAGCAGCAGGTAAGAGATCAAATGGCTTGTTGCATTGGATACACATGCCACGTAAGAACTCTTTAAGATACTGAAAAGCAAAGATGTTACTTTGAGGTCTAGGATGCCCTGATCCAATCCATATTGTTTTCCTTTGCCTTATATGTAAGTGCAAGTTGGACATTGAACAATGAAGACTCCAGAGGAATCCATGTGTCTTATATGAATTGTATGATATGTGCATTATACATCAGTAAAAGTGTTATAGAAAATAATATCAGTCTACAAATTGATGCCAATCTGAAATTATATAAGACAGGTATACTATTTAAAAGTAGGATAATCATTGCACAAATAAAAAAGGGATTGAGGGCCAATAGATTTTATACAGATAATACACAGACTAGATATATAATCTAATATTATCCAATTCAATTCTTTTTTTAGTCTTATGTAGTTTATTGTATTTTCATGTACTTTTAGATTTCATGAAAACTTTATTAAAGTTTGAAAACTTTATTATTTTTTCATGAAAGTTTTAGAAATCCAATTTAGTCTAATGACATCCACTTGTAAAATGCTATATAGCCTTACAAGTCTGATGTCCATTTCTTTATCATTTTACTGAGGCTCAAAAAACTCTTATCACAATCCAAACATACATCAATTGAGTAAAGCATCGTTATACATCCGTTGCCCTCATCATTCTCAAAATTCGCCTTCCGCTTGGGTTCCTGGAATCAGCTCATTTTCATCCCTTCCTCGCTCCCTACTTTCCCCCACCCCCATGAACCCTTAATAATTTACAAATTATTATTTTACCTTATCTTACGCTGTCCAGCGTCTCCCTTCACCAACTTTCCTGTTGCCCGGCCCCCAAAGAGGAGGTTATATGTAGATCCCCAAGATCGGTTCCCCTTTTCAATGCCCCTCTTCCCTCCCAGTATCATCACTCTCACCGTTGATCCTGAGGGGTTCATCTGTCATCTGTCCTAGATTCCCTGTGTTTCCAGATCCCAACTGTACCGCTGTGCATCCTCTGGTTTAACCAGGTTTGCAAGGTAGAATTGGGATCATGATAGTTGGGGGGGTGGGGGGGAAAGAAAGCATTTAAGAACTAGAGGAAGGTTGTAAGTTTTATTATTGCTACATTGAACCCTGAGTGACTCTTCTCCTCCCCACTATCCCTCTGCAAGGGATGTCCAGTTGTCTACAGATGGGCATTGGGTTCCCACCATGAACTCCCTTCATTCACGATGATATAATTTTTCGCTGCCTTCATTGCTTGAAACCTTGTCCCCTCGGCCCTTCTTGATCACACATGTTGGTGTGCGGCTTCCATGTGGGCTTTCTTGCTTCTGGGCTAGATGGCCGCTTGTTTACTTTCAAGCCTTTAAGTCCCCAGATGCTATATCTCTCAATAGTCGGGCACCATCAGCCTTTTTCACCACACTTACTTATGCACACATTCGTCTTCAGAGTTTATGTGGAGAAGGTGATCACACAATGATGGTTTTTGTTCTTTGGTGTCTGCTACCTGATCCCTTCAACACCTTGTGTTCACTTAGGCTTGTGTGCTTCTTCTCTGTGGGCTTTATTACTTCCGAGCTAGATGGCCACTTGTTTGCCTTCAAGCCTTTAAGACCCCAGATGCTATATCTTTTTGATAGCCAGGCACCATCAGCTTTTTCAACCACGTTTGCTTATGCACATGTCTGTCTTCAGTGAACATGTCGGGAAGGTAGGTATCATGGAATGACCATTTAGCTGAGCAAGGTGCTATTGTATTGAGGGAGTGCATGCTAGGAGGCCCAGTGTCCACCTGGTACCCTACTACTGAACCTACAAATATATGCATATAGGTCTGTTTCCCCCATAATCATAAATATATTTACATATGTACACGTCTTTATTTAGGCTTCTATGTATGCCCTTTGCCTCCTACTCCTTTTCTCTATTTCCATACACTTTCCTCCTGTCCCACTACCATGTTCAGCTTTCATTCTGGTTTCAGTAAATCCTCTGAGTTACATTACCCCTGGTCACTCCCCACCAGTCCTCCCATTCCTTCCCTCCACTGGTTTTGAACCATTCATTGTTCCCTTTTCCCTGGGTTGGCCAACACCTCCTCCGTCCCCTTACCTCCCACGTTCTCATGTCCCTCTGGGACCATCGGTCCCATTATTTTCTTCTCACATTGCTTGTCCAGCCTCTCTTATCTAGGTGGACCTGCAGATATAATGTATGTGCATAAAAATGCGGATGGCTTTGACAGCATCAAAGTGGCACATAAGAACATAACGTTGACAGCAGCAACAACGACACACTAACAAACAAAAAAAAGCCACTGACATACAAAATTTAAAAGAAGAGGGGGAAAAAAGAAAGAAAAAAAAAACCAAAAAGACAGCAAATAAACCTGTTAGTAGTTCGAGGCCTGTTTGTTGACCTTTAGGAATGTTTTCAGAATCAGTCTGATGGGGTGCCACGTCCTGGCCCCAAAGTCCATCCTTTATACTCCCTTGGGACCTCCTTGCTCTGCTACCCCCACTACTCCATTGCACGCCCCAAGTGTTTTGCCTCAGTGTGGTGGGGTCAGCTCAGTTGCACATCCTCCACTGTGTCTCAGATGTTCCGTGTGGAGGTCGCTTTTGGTTTCTAGTAGTATGGTTTCATAGTTTTCTTTATATAGGTATTTAGTATTTTTTGTTAGACATATTCCTGCGTATTTCAGTTTGTTCTTAACTACTGTGAAGGGTACTTCCTTCTTAATCCCCTTCCAATTCAATTCTTTTTTTTTTCATTGTCTTTAAAAATTATTTATTCCATCTTTTAATTCTATTTTCTTTTTATTTTTTTTATTTTTTAAACGTTTTATTAGGGGCTCATACAACTCTATCACAGTCCATACATATACATACATCAATTGTATAAAGCACATCTGTACATTCTTTGCCCTAAACATTTTCTTTTCTTTTTTTTTCCCTTTTCTTCTTTTACATTTTATTAGGGACTCATACAACTCTTATCACAATCCATACATATACATACATCAATTGTATAAAGCACATCCATACATTCCCCGCCCCAATCATTCTCAAAGCTTTTGCTCTCCACTTAAGCCCTTTGCATCAGGTCCTCTTTTTTTCCCCTCTCTCCCCACTCCCCCCTCCCTCATGTGCCCTTTGTAATTTATACATCATTATTTTGTCATATCTTGCTCTATCCGGAGTCTCCCTTCCCCCTCTTCTCTGCCGTCCCTCTCCCAGGGAGGAGGTCACATGTGGATCCCTGTAATCAGTTCCCCCTTTCCAACCCACTCACCCTACACTCTCCCAGCATCGCCCCTCACACCCTTGGTCCTAAAGGTATCATCCACCCTGGATTCCCTGTGCCTCCAGCCCTCATATGTGCCAGTGTACAGCCTCTGCCCTATCCAGTCCTGCAAGGTAGAATTCGGATCATGGTAGTTGGGGGGAGGAAGCATCCAGGATCTGGGGGAAAGCTGTGCTCTTAGTCGGTACTACCTTGCCTGATTCAATTCTTAAAGCAATGCATAAAGCACATGATTGTACCCGTTTTACATATGAATAAGCTGAAGTTTAAATACTAACAGTTTCTAAGTATTAGAGGAAGCTGGTGGCAGAAGATTGTAACTTGGTCTGAATAACTCAACGCTAGGAACATATATTTTCTCCACTCAAAGAGCTCTGCTCCACTAAATTGTCAGCAAGCATTGATTTAAAGAATCTGTGCATCAAACATTTTCAAATTATTTGCATCCAGTAGACTATGAATCTACTGATTACTTCAAATACGTAGCAATAATTCAATAGGCAATTTAAAATCTTACAGAACCACGAGTTCATCTTTTAAAAAGAAGTAATTAAGGTACATGCATAAACGTAGGAAGATTCTGACAAAGCCTTCTAATTGTGTACATGCTATTTAACATGATTCTGCCTTACCTAGAAAGGAATGTCTCCGTAAACCTCATCTGAGCATTACAACTGCCCTGGGGCGATTGCTGCAGATCTTCCTAGAAATGACCAAGGGTCCATCAATTTATATGATTGGCTTAATGTGACTTTTGTTTTAACATGATAAAATTACTGTTAATGCAGTGGACCACACAACAATCTCTTTTTCCTAAGACTGGCAAACCATGTGCTCTGCTTTCAAACAAAGGAGCGTTCTGTGTCTATAAGGAGTGGACAAGGGTGCCACGGCTTTGGCTGATTATCTATCAGCAACTACTGGGGAGATGTCACCAGGACATCAAATGATGCTGCCTCTGCCTCTGGTGCCTCTGAGTAAGCCCCAACCTCTCTTTTACAAGTATCTAAGCAGGTCATTTATTTACTTATTCACTCACTCAGTGAAGATATGCATGGGTACATGTATGTGCATATGTGTCTATGTGCATGTTTGCAAACAAAGTCCTGGTGGTACAAGGTTTACAGCACGTGGATACTAATTGGCTTGCACCCACCCATGAACTCCATGGGGGAAAATCTTGACCATCTGCTCCAGTAAAGATGTCAGAAACTTTATGAGGCAGTTCTACTCAGTCCTGCATGGTTGCTCTGAGCTGGAATGGAATCAATGACCATGTTAAAAATAATATATATGCAGAGTTGCAGATGTATGAGTATATACACAATATATTTAAGAGGAGTGGTTTAAATTTGGCTATTGACCAAAAATTTGACAGTCTGAACGTAATCCAAAAGGGCCTCAAATGAAGGCATGTTTATCTGTTTTCTCAGGATCACGGCCTTGAAGGTCTTAGTGTGCTACCCTGTACTGAACACACACGTGGATTCACTAAAGTTGCGATTGGACTGATAGCAGTGAGTGTTGGGTGTCTTTCTTGTTTTTTATTATGTATCGATAGCTATAGATATTTAGACAGATATACACAGAGAGACACATATATATCGAGATCCAACAATGCATTGAACTGGGTAATCTGCTACACAAGACCTATTTATTATGTAGCAAAATAAAAGTGAAGAGATTACTTTGAGGATGAAGGTGTCCCTGACTGAAGTTGTAGTATTTTTAATTGTCTCATATACATGTGGAAGGTGGACATTAAATAAGGAAGCTCTAAGAAGACCCGACATGCTTCACTTAGGGTATTGGAAAAGAATATTGAAAGTACTATGGATTGCCTAAAAATACACAAACCTGTATCGGAAGAAGCACATCCAGAATACCCCTTAGAAGCAATGATAGTGAACCTTCATCCCACTTACTTTGGACATGTTATCTGGAGAGGCCAATCCCTGGAGAAGGGTGTGACGCTTGTTAAAGTGGAGGAGTGGTGAAAAAGAGGAAGGTCCACAATGAACTACATGGACCTAGTGAGCTCAAACATGAGCACAATTGTGAGCATGGCACGGGACCAGGTAATGCTTCCTTCTTTTGTACATAGGTCACCATGAATCAGAGCCGACCCAATAGTGTATATATACGCATGAGCCTTGCTGAATGGTGTAGATACATGTATCTAACTAAATGGTGTAGATACATGTATCTAACTATGATATGAGTATGGAGGGAAAATGAAGCTAATATCAGAGCAAAAATCAAGTAAAATTAAATTATATATATAGTGTGTGTGTGTTTTCCCAGATTCACCAAAGACACATATTCCTTTTAACTTACCTCAACACTCTCTTACCCAGAAGTTCCTGCTCCACGGACTACAGACTACAAAATAGTTACAGAGTTACTTTAAAGTGGCAATAAATAATGGCTCCAACCAGAGCCAAACTGACCCCCTCCCTGGAAGTGGGTTTGGCAGAGAGCAGGTTGGGGAAAGGGCTCAGCATGCCACACCCACATGGAGGCAGGACTGGAGGGAGGAAGAGAAAGAGAGTCAGACTGGGCCTCATGTTGGCACATGATACTCAGAGGATGACATCCCTGCTGGGAGCTAATTGGACACAGAGGGACTGGGCAAATGACAACAGCATGTGTCACACTGTCCCCTTACTGGAGCAGACTGTGACAGAGGACATGTCTGGGGTCACATGGTTGGGAAGCAGTGTGGTCTGAACCCCCCAAAATGTAGCGAATCAAGAAGGGAGCATACCTGGATAAAAAATCTGGAGGAGGAAACAACCCGGCTGACTGTTCCAGGGGGACAAAGGAGTGAGGTGCATGGGAGGGCTGTTAAACTCAGGGACAAGGGAACAACAAGAGATCCAAAATCAGCAGTGAGGAGGGTGTAGGCGGCCTGGTAGAGCTTGATCAAGGTTAATGTAACCAAGAGGAAATGAAGGCTGAGCATGATAGTGGGACAAGAGGAAAGTAAAAGGAAATGAGGAAAGAACTAGGAGGTCGCATCTGGGGTCTTAAAGGCTTGAAGGCAACCAATTGGCTATCTAGCTCAGAAGCAACAAAGGCCAGATAGAAGAAGCACACCAGCCTGTGTGATCACGAGGTGTCAGAAGGTATCAGGTATTAGGCATCAAGGAACAAAAATCACATCATTGTGAATGGGAGGCAGTGCACGGGACCCAAAGGCCATTTGTGGGCAATTGGACATTCCCTTACAGGAGGGTCTCAGGGAGGAGACGAGCCAGGCAGGGAGCAGTGTAGCAATGATAAAACATACAACTTTCTTCTAGCTCCTAAATGGTTCCCCAAACCCTTGTCCCACGATGATGATCCCAATTCTACCTTACAAATCTGCTAGACCAGAGGGTGTACACTGGTGCGGATAGGAACTGCAAACACAAGGAATCCAGGACAGATGACCCCTTCAGGACCAGTGGTGAGAATGGTGAGAACCGAGAGGGTGGAGTGAAGGTTGGGTAGAAAGGAGGAACTGATTACAAGGATCTACAGATAACCCCCTCCCTGGAGGTCAGACAACAGAAAGTGGGTGAAGGGAGACATTGGACAGTGTAAGATATGACAAACTAATAATGACTTGTAAATTATCAAGAGTTTATGAGGGAGGGAGGAAGGAGTGGGGAGGGAGGAGAAAAATGAGGAGCTGATGCCAGGGGCTCAAGTAGAAAGCAGATGTTTTTCTAATGATGATGGCAACAAATGTGCAAATGTGCTTGAGACAATGGATGGATGGATGGATTGTGAAAGCGTTGTATGAGCCCCCCCCCAAAATGATTAAATAATAATAACAAAATTTAAAATGACCATTAAAAATAACCATCATAATAAAATTAAGTGTCAATAAATTATAATGTTTTTTTCACAAAATATTTGAAGCCCCTTTTCTATGTTATTTGTGCTTTTGGCAAGAATGGCACCTATTGGGTAGCACCGTGTAGGAAGCGTCATCGGAAATACAATCAATTCTATATTAAAACCTCATCTGTGCTCCTAAAAGCCACCCAATCAAGATCAGACAATAACAGCTCATCAGAGGGCTGACAGAGGGCCGTGGGCTTGTGACAGAACATCCAAAAGCTTTGTGACACATCAAAAAACAAAACAGGAATTTAAATTTTAAAAATATCTCAATTATATGCATCTTAAATAACTAACAAATATCTAAACAATGTAATAATTGTGGGATTTTATATAAACAGTCATAAAATTGGCTTGTGAAAGTAATAGTTGAAAGAATTTGGAATCAGTAGTTTTTGCATCAATAATGGTAGAAAAGAATCACCTAAAATCAAATGGAAAGTTTTAACACCACATGTGGATAGGTGTGGCTTATCAAACAGGCAATGAAATGAAGTAACTGACATGTGTTTGAGTTTTATATATATGTGTGGTCCTGTAACGTCTCTGGCTTAGTTCCTCTGGGAACTAAGTTTCCTGAAATACAAGGAACTAGTATTTACTTGACACAACATTTTTGGTATGCCCAAATTGTTCCCTAATATATCAATCATATTGAAATAAATTTTCATGTGCAAAATAAGTGTTATAGAAAGACTGGCTGCATTTAGAACTGAATGAACCATATACCCATTAAGACTAAGAGTCAGAAAAGTTATTCTGAATGGTTTACACAGAGATCTTATAGTTTGGGCAAATGTACTTTAAAATCCTTAATCTGATATCAGCAATAAGTACATGTAAATTGGTTTAGGCTACAACTAATTTACTAACCAAAGGATCTCAATCAGCAATTTTCTCTTTGGAGATTTTGAAAGATTCAAACCCTAAACTCATATTCAGTAATGGTTATTGCTTGACCTCACCTCTTACCAAGATCTAGATACAGCTTTTCTTTTGGCAAATGACATAAAAGGTAACAGATTATTTTCTCTGGTGAAATGCTCAAAAATCAAGACAAATGAATTAGCTATAATATAAAGGCACTTCCACTCGTGCATGACATAAGTGTAATAGTCAAATGAATTAAGTAGTCTAGAGTCTAAGATAGCACTTAAACATTAGTGATCTAAGTCCATCTGGGAAATCATATGTAGATTTTATTATCTCCTTCATCCATGAAATTTCATGAGATTCTGCAGACAGAATTCTGTTCAGCACTTACCTTGAATGAAGTTTTGAAGAAAGATACTGTCAGAATGCCAAAAAGATAGGAAGTCTGACACTTCAAAAACTTGTATGTTACCAAATTATGTTGTTTCTTCTATGTGGTAGAACTGTTACATTCAGAATTGTGACTACGTTGCTGTTGAGCCCATTTCCACTGATATGAACCCTATGCATGTGAGAAGGAAACACATCTCATGCGCCATCCTCACACATGTTTACATGTCTAACCTATTGTTGCAGTCACTAAGTCAGCCCAGCTCCCTGAAGGTTTCCCTCAATTTTGCTCATCCTTTTACCAAACATGATATTTTTGTCCAGAGACTGGTCTCTCCTGATAACAAGTTCAAAGTGCATGAGATGAAATCTCAACACCCCTGCCTCTGAGGTGCACTTCTTCCAAGACACCTTTGTTGGTTCTTCTGGCAATCCAGGATATTTTCAATACTCTTCATCAATACCATAATTCAAATGTATCAATTATTATCTAGTCTCCCTACTCATCTCATCGTACAACCTTCATATGCGTACGAGATGCTTGAAAACACCATGGCCTCAGTCAAGTACACCTGAGTCCCCAAAATGACATCCATGCTATTCAGCCGGTTAAAGAGGGCATGTGCAACAGGCTTGCCAAATGGAATGCTTGCATAACTCTAAACTCTCTGTCATCAAGCAGATGCCAGCTCACAGCGGTCATATAGGACAGGGAGGAACTGTCTGCGTGAATTTCCAGAGACTAACTCTTTAGAACAGTCACAAACATCGTCTTTCTCCCGAGGAGTAGCTGGTGGTTTCGAATTCCTAACCTGGCGGTAGGCAGCCCAGTGAATAACCGCTTTGCCACGAAGGCTCCTGCCTTCATAACTACCAACCATCAAATTTTTAGAGGTGACACTTCACCTTCCACACATCTTTAATCATTGAAGATTTATTGGTATAAACTAAACGCCACCAGTAATAATGAATGATTAAACAGGTGAAATTTACAATAGCTCCTGGTCAACCTGTTTTCTAGCTGCTGTTGTTTCCAGGTGGGACAAAGTTTAGCCATCAGCCGCTCTTCTTTTAAAAGAGATTTGTTTGTTTGTCGTCAGACAATCCACGGCACTTTCCGTGATCTTCACCAACACCACAATTCAAGTGCATCAATTCTACGGCTGCCTTCTTTAGCCTTTGTCCAATTTTCACACACATATGAGGCCATCGCAAGTGTCTTGGTTTGGATTTGTCACACCTTAGTCCTGAAAATAATATCTTTGCTCTCTGACACTTTAGAAGATTCTTACCCAGTGGATTTTCCCATTGCAGTACTTCGCTCCACTTCTTGACTGCAGCTCCCATGGATGTTGACTAAGGATTAGAGCAAAATGAAATACAACCCCCATCTTTCCTCCATTTATCACGATGCTTGCAAATGGTCTAGTTGCAAGGACTTTTGTTTTCGGTACATGAGCTGCAATACATTGAGTTGCAGTCACTAATTAGCATAAGCAAGTGCTTCAAGCCCTCTTCCCTTTCATCAAGTTGAAGTTCTATTATTCTTGTATATTTTAGGAATATACAGCTGTGTTAGATATTGTCTCTTTCATCACAAATTGCTGATAATGTAAGTAACAATGTGAGATCCTGATGTGTGTGTGTGTATACATACATACCAATGTATACATACACACACATATGTGCATCTTCTTATTCATAATTAAAACCATTGTAAAAGTCATTTAAAGCTTTTTGTCAGAGTCTCAGTTTACCTTTTATTTTAAAACATGGAACGCTTCACGAATTTGTGGGTCATCCTTGCGCAGGGGCCATGCTAATCTTCTGTGTATCGTTCCAATGTTAGTCTATGTGGCACCGGAGCTAGCGCTCTCATTTTACCTTTCGACAAAGCTTGGCAGGAATCATCACCCACATTTTATACATGGACACATGGTGGGGGAAATGTGGCCAAATTGCTTCCTGAGGAAGAATCAACCATAGTTCTCCCACATGAGCTACTTGGAACAAGGACCCCACCAAGAATAACTTTACTGTTTCTAAGCCAACCTGATCATTTGAGTTCGCTCAGTAAGTAATTTCATTCTGGGGAGTGAGGATTTGGTTGGGGAATGGTAAATCTTGTTTGTTTTAAATACTAGATCGTTATATTGTCTGGGGACATCAGGTTCATTACTATCACTCTAAACATCTAGAAAAAAATAAAATCTACTCCTGCATGGTCAACTCTCGCCAGCACTACAGGGCACAGAAGGGCCCAATGTGGAGCCACAGATCTGAGTTCTAATCCCCCTTAGGGATGAACTGAATGGAACCCTTATGGCTCCCTTCTCGTCACACTGTTTAGGCATTTAACCGAGCTGTAC